>NC_092713.1:123120679-124376473 GCF_047496885.1 Scyliorhinus torazame
CGGTGTTTTGGCTGCCCACAGAAGTAACATTTGGGGCCCCCGGGGTTGGTTGGCTGCCGCGCGGCACAGGCGTGGGGTTTGCTGAGTGGGGTCCCCGATGGGGCGGCCGACTGCGGAGTCCACGATGCGTAGGAGGGGTGGGCCTCGCAGCCGGGGGTGTAGGCCTGGATGTTGCGCGAGGCGACTGTCAGCGAGATGTTGCCGCGAGGTCAAGCATGTCCCCTTCTAAAAGGTGTTGGCAGATGTAATCTGAATCTATCCCCGTAACAAAAGCGTCCCTCATAAGCAAGTTTGAGTGTTCCGTGGCCATGACGGCCTGACAGTCACAAGGCGCGATTCTCCACTCCCTTGCCGGTTGGGAGAATTGCTTGGGCCACCAAGATTTCCGGGGACGCCGGTCCGACGCCCTCCCGCGATTCTCCCAAGCGGCGGGAACGGCCCGGTCGAATTTTGTGGGCCGCAGGCCGGAGAATCGCCGGAGACACAGAAAATGGCGATTCTCCGGCACCCCCGCTATTCTGAGGCCCGGATGGGCCGAGCGGCCAGGCCAAAATGGCGGGTTCCCCCCGGCGCCGTCCACAACTGGTCGCTGCCATCATGAGCGGTGCGTGAACGCTGGGAGGGCGGCCTGTGGGGGGGGGGCGAGGGGGGATCCTGCACCGGGGGGTACCTTAAATGTGGGGTGGCCCGCGATCGGTGTCCACCGATCGTCGGGCCGTCCTCTCTGAAGGAGGACCTCCTTCCTTCCGCGGCCCCGCAAGATCCGTCCGTCATCTTCTTGCGAGGCGGACTTAGAGAGGACGGCAACCACGCATGTGTGGGTTGGCGCTGGCCAACCCGCGCATGCGTGGATGACGCCTGTTATGCGGCGCCGGCCGCGTCATCTATGCGGCGCCGCCTTTACGCGGGCGACAAGGCCTGGCGCATGTAGATGACGCGGCCCCGATCCTGGCCCATTGTCAGGGCCTGAATCGGTCGGGACCGGGGCCGTTCCGCGCCGTCGTGAACCTCGACGGCGTTCACGACGGCGCGTCCTCTTCGGCGCGGGAGTGGAGAATCCCGCCCACAGTCTCTGACTAGGGTAATTAGAGAACGCCAGAAATCTTCTACTGACTCACCAGGGAGTTGACTGCGCGTGGAGAGGATGTGTCTGGCGTAAAGCGTGTTAGTCCGCTGAGCGTAGTTTTTTTTCAGTGGTGCCATGGCTTCGTCGTAGTTCGGCGCGTCCTGGATGAGCTGAAAGACGTTGGAGCTCAGCCACGTGTAGACGATCTGAATCTTCTGAGCTTCCGGAATTGGGTCTGGTGCAGACCTGATATAAGCTTCGAAACAGACGAGCCAATGTTCAAAGTCCTTTTTGACGTTGCCTGATTGCGGATCCAGCTGCAGGCGATCCGGCTTGATGCAGAGGTCCATCTTCTGAAAACTTTAGTGTCATAAATTGATGCACGATCAATTACACAAAGACGAGAGTTAAATACAACTGAGGCTTTATTACACTCAGGTGTGTGGCCTCCAACAGCAGCTGGCGAAATGGCTGCTGTACGGGAGCACACATATTTATACTCCACCTACTGGGCGGAGCCAGCAGGCAGGGAACTACCCCTGGACATGTAGTACAGGGGCCTTACCACAAATCACCTAATAGATACATCAGTGGTGACTACCACACCGACTGTTGTCCCTACCCCACTCTCCCTTCCCTGTTTACCCCCTCCCTGTCCCCCATCGGTGGTGTACACCTCTCTGTTGCCATTGTGCTCTCTGCCCGGCGGGAGATGGGCCGCGGCCTCCATCTCACTCATACCTCCTGGTGCTAGCTTTCTCGGTAGTATGGTGCCCCCACCCCCCTCAGGGGTCGGTCTAAGCTTACCCTTCACCCGCTACTTTCCTTCCCATCTCCCTCCTCCTCACCCTCTTCTGCACTCCGCTGCCTTCACCTCTTCCTTCCTGCGTTTTGGCTCCCAGATTCAGAGTGAGCAGTACAGTCCCGCTCAAAGTGTCTCTTCGTGCTTTACTCTCTCTGTGTCATCTTTTCACCACTGCCTTTGTTGCTGCCTTCCCGCCCGTTCTCTTGGACGCGTCTGCTGGGGCCGTGAAGTAATGCTCCCTGCCTTGGAAAGTGACCCATAGTTTGGCTGGGTACAGCATCCCAAGATCCACCTCACCTTTGTACAGGGCCGCCTTTGCTCTCTTGAACTCCGCTTGGCGCTTGGCTGGGTCTGCCCCAATGTCCTATATATCCTAATCTGGTGTCTTTTCCATTTGCAGGTCCTTGCTTGCCTGTCCCAGCACAGGATTCTTTCCCGGTCCTGGTACTGGTAAAACTTTACGATTCTCGCTCTCGGCTGCTGCCCGGCCTTGGGTTTCGACTGGAGCGACCTGTGGGCTTTGTGTATCTCTAGCGGGTTGAGGAAGCTGTCCCTTCACACCAGGTTTCCCAGCATCTGGGCTATTTAGTCCCTGGGGTTCCTGCCTTCGGTTCCCTCCAGCAGGCCCACTATCCTCAGATTTTGGCGCCCCGACCATTCTCCTGTTCCTCTATCTTCCCCTTAAGGCTTCCCTGTGTCATCACAAACCTCACTATCCCTGTCTCTAGGGTGACGATCCATTCACTCTGGTCTGTTGAGGCCCTTTCCCGTTCTTTGATGGTGTTTCCCCGCGCCTTCAGTTGCCTTTCTGCCTTGACCAAGGCCACCTGCATGGTGGCCAGAGCATTTGTGACTGCCACGCTGATCGTAGCTTTTTTGTCAGACTTGATTTCTTCCTTGAGCTCCCTTAGCTCCCTAGTGAGGAATTTCTTCCATCCACCCTCTAACGAGGGGGAGCTCCGTGTGCGGCTCATTGGTCCCTCTGGTTCTGGTGTGTGATGTGCCATCAATGAACACAAGACGAGTAGTGAACGTAACTGAGGCTTTAATACACTAAACAGAAAGCCTCCTGGCCTCTGATCCCGAACTGGGGCAGAGGCGGAGACCAGCCACCTTTATACCGGGCCCGAGGGGAGGCGGAGCCATCAGGCAGTGGTTTACCACATTACATATAATACAGTGGCATTTTACCACAATACACATATTATATACTACAGTGGTTTACCACATTCACCCCCTGTTAGAATAAAGTGTCCAGCGGGGGTGAAGTGGACTTAAAGATCAAGTCTGTCGGGGGCCTTGACCTTCCGCTGTGATCGCCTCCCGGCTGTGGTGTGGGCACCAGTATCGAGACCTGCGCGTCTGGGAGCGTGTTGTCCTCTTCTTCACCCAGAAGTTGAGTCGGTGGAGGGGGGGACAGTGTATGGGTGGAGGTGGTGGTGATGGTCGCCGGTGGGCCTGCTGGTGCAAGATCTTGAAGTATTTGGGTAGTGGTGGAGGGAGACGGTGCAGGATCGGTGGTGATGATCGCTGGGGAACATGCAGGTGCCAAATCCCGGAGGGAGACTGTGTCCTGTCGCCCGTCCTGATGTGCCACGTAGGCATATTGTCGGTTGGCATGGAGGAGCAGGACCTTCTCGATGAGGGGGTCTGATTTATGACTCCTCGGATGCTTCCGGAGGAGGACGGGCCCTGGGACTGTCAGCCAGGACGAGAGCGAGACCTCGGAGGTGGACTTCCTAGGGAAGGCAAACATATGTTACTGAGGGGTCTCGTTGGTGGCAATGCACAGGAGCGACGGATGGAGTGGAGCGCATCGGGGAGGACCTCCTGCCAGCAGGACACTGGGAGACTTCTATACCGTAGGGCCAGGAGGACGGCCTACCAGGCCGTCGCGTACTCCCTCTCCACCTGTCCGTTTCCCCGCGGGTTGTAGCTGGTCATCCTGCTGGAGGCGATGCCCTTGCTAAGCAGGAACTCGTCGCTCATGAAGGAGGAACCCTGATCGCTATGGATGTAGGTGGGGAACCCAAACTGGGTGAAAAGACTTTGCAGGGCCTTGATGACGGTGGCAGAGGTCATGTCAGGGCACGGGATGGCAAAGGGGAATCTTGAGTATTCGTCAACAATGTTGAGGAAGTACACGTTACGGTCAGTGGAGGGGAGGGGCCCTTTGAAGTCCATGCTGAGGTGCTCAAAGAGGCGAGAGGCCTTTGCAGGTGCGCTCTGTCTGGCCGATAGAAGTGCGGTTTGCACTCCGCGCAGACCTGGCAGTCCCTGGTCACGGACCTGACCTCCTCGATGGAGTATGGTAGGTGTGAGCCTTGACAAAATGAAAAAAAACGGGTGAGCCCCGGGTGACAGAGGTCATTGTGGAGGGCCCGAAGTCGGTCTACTTGTGCGCTGGCACATGTACCGTATGATAGGGCATCTGGGGACTCATTGAGCTTCCCCGGTACAAGATATTGTAGTTGTAGGTGGAGAGCTCGATCCTTCACCTCAGAATCTTGTCGTTCTTGATTTTGCCCCGCTGTGTAGTGTTAAACATGAAGGCAACCGGCCGTTGGTCAGTGAGGAGAGTGAATCGCCTGCCGGCCAGGTAATGCCTCCAATGTTGCACAGCTTCTACAATGGCTTGGGCTTCCTTTTTGACAGAGGAGTATCGAATTTCGGAGGCAGGGAGGGTACGGGAGAAGAAAGCCACGGGCCTGCCGCCTGGTTGAGGGTAGTGGCCTGAGCAAAGTCCGACGCATCGCTTTCGACCTGGAACGAGATGGACTCGTCCACAGCGTGCATCGCAGCTTCGCCAATATCTGTCTTGATGCAGTGAAAGGCCAGGTGGGCTTCAGCCGTCAGGGGAAAAATGGTGGATTTAATAAGTGGACGGGCCTTGTCCGCATAATTGGGGACCCACTGGGCATAGTACGAGAAGAACCCCAGGCATCTCTTCAGGGCGTTGGGGCAGTGGGGGCGGGGAGTTCCAGGAGGGGGCGCATGCGGTCGGGGGAGGGCCCTAGGACTCCGTTTTCCACAATATAGCCAAGGATGGTAGGCGGGTTGTGCGGAAAACGCATTTTTCCTTATTGTAGGTGAGGTTCAGGAGATTAGTGGTGTGGAGGAAATGCCGGAGGTTTTCGTCATGGTTCTGCTGGTCATGGACGCAGATGGTGACATTAGCTAAGTACGGGAACGTGGCCCCCAGCCCGTCCTGGTCAACCATTCGGTCCATTTCTCGTTGGAGGACCGAGACCCCGTTGTGACGCTGACGGGAACCCTGAGGAAGTGGTAAAGGCGACCATCTGCCTCGAAGGCAGTGTATTGGCGGTCCTCCAGGCGGATAGGGAGCTGGTGGTACGCGGACTTCAAGTCAACTGTGGAGAAGACTCTATACTGTGCAATCTGATTGACCATGTCAGATATGCGGGGAAGGCGGTACGCATCGAGCTGCGTGTACCGGTTGATGGTCTGGCTGTAATCGATGACCATCCGGTGCTTCTCAGTCTTGACGACCACCACTTGGACTCTCCAGGGGCTGGTACTAGCCTCAATGAGCCCCTCTCGTAGGAGTCGCTGGACCTCCGATATGATAAAGGCCCTATCCTGGGCACTGTATCATCTGCTCCTGGTAGCGACGGGCTTACAGTCCGGGGTGAGGTTAGCGAAGAGCGGGATGGGGCGACCTTAAGGGTCGCAAGGCTACAGACGGTGAGGGGGGGGCAGGTGTCCGCCGAACTTTAAAGTAAGGCTTTGGAGGTGGCACTGGAAGTCGAGCCCCAGTAATAGGGCAGCGCAGAGATGGGGAAGGATGTAGAGTTTAAAGTTAGTGTACTCTATGCCTTGTACAGTAAGGGTCACGACACAGTACCCCCAGATTCCTACTGAATGTGATCAGGAAGCCAGGGAGATTTTCTGGGTCGCGGGTAAAATTGGGAGGGAGTAGCGCCTTACCGTATCTGGATGTATGAAGCTGTCTGTGCTCCTGAAGTCGAAAAGGCAGGCAGTCCCGTTGATCCGGCTAATCATCGTAGAATTTGCGAGGTGATGAAGCTGGGACTGGTCGAGCATGATGGAGGCGAGCTTCGGAAGGTGATGGGTAGGCCGGGTGAGCAGAGCTCCCTGGAGGCTGCGGAGTGGTCCCAAGCTGGCGGCCCCCATTGGTCGCGCGTGGCGGGTGGCATTGGAGATGGCGTCAAAGATGGCGGCCCCCATGGGTCGCACGTGGCGGGTGGCGCGGCAGCTGTGGGTGGCCCCGACAGGCAGCAGGCAGCGCTGCTGGGCCGAGGAGCTTTTAGGGAGAGATCGGGCCTGGCAGGCTTTCGCAAAATGGCCCTTCCTACCACACCCATTGCAAGTCGCATTCCGTGCAGGGCAGCGTTGTCTGGGATGCTTACCCTGGCCGCAAAAGTAGCACTTCGGGCTTCCGGCGTTGGCGGGCTGCTGCTCGGCACAGGCTTGCACCGCACTCGAGTCGAATGATGGTGGCGCCCACGAGGTCCACGAGGGTGCCGAGTGGTCGGAGGTGTAGGCCTCCATGTTCTGGAAGGCCATCTATTATACACTTGCTGCTTACTTCCACTTCTTATATTAGCCCAGGGATGCTGACCACTCTAATAAGGATGATATGTGCTCAGTCCCCTATCAGCGTCCCATAACAAAGGGACCTTCATGATGAATGCTAATGGCTTGGTGAACATATCCAAGAACTACAACTCAACCATAAACTGACCAAACTGCCTGCATGATATACCTGTCGAAACATCCTAAATCTGTGAATCCAGCTGTAATTCAATATTCAAATCTCAACATTAATTTTGAATCTCAGTTTGATTGCTAAATCCTGGCAATTGTGTCAGTAAAATGATAGCAAGACTCAAAGGAAGCTGATTCATTGATTCACGTCAACAACACTCATCTCATCTCAAAAAAGAGTTTGCAATTAACCCTGAAGAAAAATAAACCTTCACCTAAGGCAATGGTTAGACAGACTTCAGGAAGTTTCTAGTAGGAAGAAGCTGTATGACAACTGTCTGTTTGTTATGTATAATGGCTTCAGGAGTGTACTAAATGAACAAAGCTGTCACCCAACTCTTGGAAACCATCACCTCATCTGAAAACATTTACGCCTCAAGTTTGTACGTGACTCGTAAGAAAAAGTAACATTTTGACTGTTGATGCATCTAATAATGTCCAGTCTCATGCCGAGCAATCTGATTGATCAATACTGACAACCAAAATTCCAAACTGACATCAGGTAAAACATTAAGGCCTAGATTTTAACCATCACTGCTGGGCAATGTGCATAATCAGATGTACAAGTGTTGTGTGTTTGGGAAGTCATTTAAAATGGAGTGGTTTTTGAAGATTGAAACAAGCTTTGTGTGCCATTTTATGGCAGTATTTTCTGCAGAGAGCAATAGCGATTGATTATGGATCCAGGGAAGGCAATCAAAATTGTTTTCTGGACCTACTGATATATTGAGGAGTGAATTTTATGGGGTCTGCAAAAGGGAGAAATATGGGACTATGTCCCAACGGCAGCGTGGGAACAGTGGCGTTTTACGCCAGAGAAAATGGCCACTGAATCCCCGTTTTGCTGGGGGTTAGCATGCCGGCAGCGTAGAGCAGCAGAGAATTGCCGGGTCCGCGGCTGCGCATGGCCGCTGCCTGCAGCGGCCGCGCCACGCAACATGGCGGCGGACGCTCGCGGACCTGGCCCGTGAAATAGTCCCCCCCTTCGGCCGGCTCGCATGCCCTGGACCAACCCTTAACGTTGCCCCCAGCCCCAGATGAAGTCCCCCCCCTCCCCTGCCCGTGGACCGGTCCTCCCCTGACTGTGGTGGCGCTGGACTGAGTCCGCAGCCGCCACACCGAGTTCCCGATGGGTGAGACCACACGCATCCCGCGCCATCGGGAACTCAGCCGGTTGGGGACGGAACATTGTGGGGCAGGCCTCAGGCAATGTCCTGACGCCGTCGATACATGGTGCAGCGCACTCTGTGTACACCGGTTGGGAGGTGAGGGGCATCACAAAAGCGGCGCCGCCCCCGATTTGGTCAGGAACTTTGATTCACCGGCCGATCACCAAACGCGATTTTGGCATCGGCGACTGGAGAATCCCATAGTGAGCGCATTTAGATGTGTGTTTCCTGGCACTTGCAGCATTAAGAAATACCCCGCTATCTAACGCCCATCTGGTTCGATACAGGGCCTCAGTGGGAACGTGCGCCTGAGGTTCCACTTAGCCCCATTTTCTGCACTGAGGAGTTCCGTTTGTCGGACTTCCGCAGTGCAGTGAGAGATTGGGTCGCCATTTTTAAAGCTATTCAAAGCTTCCAACATGGCCCCCAAAATCCCCCAAACCCCAACTCACTATAAGAGGGTCACTGCCGGCCTGACACTGGCAGTGACTCTTCCAGCTGTCACCTGAGCAATGCAAGGCTGGCACCCACATGGCACTGCCAGGGTGCCAAGCTGGCAGTACCAGGGTGTGACCATGCCCAGAGTGCATGCACCTGGGGGCCTCCAATTCCCTGTGTGATCCCCAAGAGTAACATTCTGTCTGGTCATCATTTGTGGAGACCTGGACTTAACGGTGCATGCCCAAGCTCTCAAAGACGAAGGGTATAGATCTCAACGCCTTGGCTACCTCAGGAACTGCATATTAGAGTGAGACTAGCTGTCTTGCTCTAGTATACAGATTTGCCAAAAGGTGATCCTGCCCATAACGGGTGGGCTTCACATTGCAACGTCTCGCAAGATCATATTAGATCTCATGAGGCGTAGCAAGCTGGGTAGATCCCAGGTGTGGGGTCTCCCGGCAGTTACCGGCCACGTTGTGCCACGGCGCAGGAGACCCATAAATGGGTCTTTTTCTGGCTGGCAAGATGTAACTAGTGGGGTGCCATAGGGTTCGGTCCTTGGGCCCCAACTATTTACAATCTATATAAACGACTTGGATACAGGGATAGAAGGTTCTACAGTCAGATTTGCAGATGACATTCAAATAGGTGGGACAGTAAGTTGTAATGAGGAAATAAGAACTTTACAAATGGATATAGGTAGGTTAGATGAGTGGGCCAAAACGTGGCAGATGGAGTTTAATGTGAATAAGTGTGAGGTCATACATTGTGGTCGGAAAAATGGAAAGGCAATTTATTATCTAAATGTGGAGAGACTTCAGTGTGCTCCAGTGCAGAGGGTGCCCTTGTGCATGAGTCGCAGAAAACTAGGATGCAGATACAGCAGGTAATAAAGAAAGCGAATGGAATATTGTCATTTATAGCTAAAGGAATAGAGTATAAAGGTAAGGAAGTGTTGTTGCAACTATACAAGGCATTGGTGAGACCACACCTGGAGTATTGTGCACAGTTTTGGTCCCCTTATTTGAGGAAAGACGTAGTGGCATTGGAGGCAGTTCAAAGGAGGCTCACTCAGTTGATTCCAGAGATGAGGGGTTTGTCTTATGAAGAGAGGTTGATCAGTTTAGGCCTATACTCTCGAGAGTTTAAAAGAATGATGGGGACATCAAATTGAGATATATAAGATGGTAAACAGTATGGATAAAGTAGACATGGAGCAGATGATTCCTCATTTGGGGCATTCTTGAACAAGAGATCATTAGTCTCAGGTTAAGAGGTAGCAAATTTAAAATAGAGATAGGGAGTAATTACTTCTCCCAAAGGGCCGTGAATCTGTGGTATTTTCTACCCCAGAGTGTGATGTATGCTGGGACATTGAGTAAATTTAAGGAGGAGTTCTTGCTACCCCTGGGCCCAAATTCCTTCCTGGCATTTAATTTCTTGTCAATACTCATGGCAATAAGTTAAGGTGCTTAAGAGAAGACAATTCCTCTTCAATGAGGAAATAAACAGAACTGAGGCCTGAGGCTTTTTCTTTGACTTTACAAACTTTACAAGTCCAGCCAGCCACAGGACTGTCTATTATTTTAAACTAAATTAGAGAGTCTCCAATATATATATAAAAAGAAAACAGCAGGCAATAAGTTAAAGGTTGTCGCTTCATCTCAGGATCATGCTGACATTTACAGAATGCTTGAGGGCTGGTCACACACTTTACATTATTATCAGAAGTTTCGATCAAAAGATAATGGCTTATAGTTCAGCGGCAGCTGTCTATTAAATGATGATTATTCTTGGACAAAAAGGATTCAAACTTTTGGGACTTTTTAGATATAGAGTTTTAGAACAAAAAGAGTATCTCTACAAGTTTATATGATGTAAGTCCACTTTATCAGGAAACCACAGGGAATTAATAATAAAGCAACAGCATAATCCAAAGGGACAATCAACAATTCTGTGGACGTGAGCAGAATATTGGTTGATCCATTTTATCAGATCACTGAAAAATGAAACCACGGAAGAGATTTTCGGCAGTTTGTATTACTGCTCAGGGCAATCTGAACAGTTTTTTACTCATATTACTGGAGCTGAAGTGCCTGCTTCACAATGTGGCTATACCGCACACTATAGGAAGAATGCAGAGCTAATTTAAATCTATTCTACTCCTGATTGTAGTACCTATGGCCTGGTGCAATTCCAATGGAGTTCAGAGTGGAATAGTCACAGGAGTTCACCTTATTGCACACCACATCTGCCAGGAACAGTTACCCAACTCAATGCTGTATTGCACGACTTTACCTCCCAGAGCTGGCATGCAAGTCTGTATTCAAACAAGTAGGAGTGGACGGGATATTGAGCTGAAAATCACTTACTCTGCTAGAAATTAAATGGAGTATCTTACCCGCTTTTGTTGTGGATAATATATTAGCATGGATAGAGGATTGGCTAATTGATAGAGGACAGGGAGTTGGAATAAGAGGGGCATTTTCAGGATGGCAACCCCTCACTCGTGGAGTGCCACAGGGATCAGTGCTGGGGCCAGAATTATTTACAATATATATTCATGACTTGGACGAGGGAAATTAACGTACTAGTGCCAAGTTTGTTGATGACACAAAAATAGGTGGGAGGGCAAGTGGTGAGGATGATTCAAAGAGTCTCAAAAGGATACAGGCAAGTTAAGTGAGTGGACAAAAACTTGGCAGATGGAATATAATGTAGGAAAATGTGAAGTTATGCATTTTGGTAGAAAGAATAAAGGAGCTGAATATTATTTAAATAGGGTAAGACTGCAGAAAGGTACAGCACAGAGTGATTTGAGGATCCTCGAGCATAAATCGCAAAACGCTAGCATGCAAGTTCAGATGGTAATTGGGATGGCAAATGGAATGTGAAAACTTCACATTTTCCAATATTATATTCCATCTGCCACCGCCTGTAAAACCCCTGTGCAGACCCTCTCAAAGCAAACTTAATTTTCTCCAATTTTATGAACCCCGCCATGTCATTAATCCAGGCCTCCAGGCTAGGGGGCTTCGCCTCCTTCCACAGTAGCAAGACCCTTCGCCGGGCTACTAGGGACGCAAAGGCCAGAATTCCGGCCTCTTTCGCCTCCTGCACTCCCGGCTCATCCACTGCTCCAAATATTGCTAGCCCCCAGCTTGGCTTGACCCGGACTTTCACCACCTGGGATATTACTCCCGCCATTCCTCTCCAGAACCCCTCCAATGCCGGGCATGACCAAAACATATGGACATGGTTCGCCGGGCTCCCTGAACATCTTTCACATCTATCCTCTACCCCAAAGAACCTACTCAGCCTCGCCCTCGTCAAATGCGCTCTGTGAACCACCTTAAATTGTATCAGACTGAGCCTGGCACACGAGGAAGAGGTATTAACCCTACCCAGGGCGTCGGCCCATAGCCCTTACTCAATCTCCTCCCCCAGCTCCTCCTCCCATTTACCTTTCAGTTCTTCTACTAGCGCTTCCCCCTCTTCTTTCATCTCTTGGTATATTTCCGATACCTTGCCCTCCCCGACCCATACCCCCGAGATCACCCTATCTTGAACTTCTTGTGCCGGGAGCAACGGAAATTCCCTCACCTGTCGCCTCACAAAAGCCCTCAGTGCATATATCTAAATGTATTTCCCGGAGGTAACTCAAATTTCTCCTCCAGTGCCCCTAGACTCGCAAATGTCCCGTCAATGAACAGGTCCCCCATTCTTCTTATCCCCTCCCGATGCCAGCCTTGGAACCCCCCGTCCATCTTCCCCGGGACAAACCGGTGGTTACCCCTGATCGGGGACCACACCGATGCTCCCATTGCACCCCTGTGTCTTCTCCACTGGCCCCAGATCTTTAATGTTGCCGCCACCACCGGGCTTGTGGTGTATTTTGTCGGCGAGAGCGGCAGCGGTGCCGTTACCAACGCCCCCAGGCTCGTTCCTTTGCAGGACGCCATCTCCATCCTCTTCCATGCCGCCCCCTCTCCCTCCATAACCCACTTACGGATCATCGCCACATTTGCTGCCCAGTAGTAACTCTCTAGGTTTGGCAAAGCCAACCCTCCTCGGTCCCTGCTGCGTTCCAAGAACACTCTCCTAACCCTCGGGGTCTTATTTGCCCACACATACCCCATAATACTCCTACCTACTCTCTTGAAAAAGCCCTTGGTGATCACGATGGGGAGGCACTGAAACACGAACAAAAACCTCGGAAGCACCACCATTTTGACCGACTGCACCCTACCCGCCAACGAGAGCGGGAGCATGTCCCATCTTTTAAAATCCTCCTCCATTTGCTCCACCACCCTCGTCAAATTCAATTTATGTAGGGCCCCCCAACTTCTGGCTATCTGGATCCCCAGATACCGAAAACTCCTCTCCGCCCTCCTCAGCGGCAGGTCCCCTATCCCTCTTTCTTGGTCCCCTGCCTGTAGTACAAAAAGCTCACTCTTCTCTACATTAAGCTTGTAGCCCGAAAACTCTCCAAACTCCTTCAGAGTCTGCATGACCTCCACCATCCCCTCCATTGGGTCCGCCACGTATAGCAGCAGGTCATCCGCATATAGCGATACCCGATGCTCCTCTCCCCCGCGGACTATCCCCCTCCATTTCTGAGACTCCCTAAGTGATATGGCCAAGGGTTCGATCGCCAATGCAAACAACAGGGGGGACAGGGGGCACCCCTGTCTTGTCCCTCGGTACAGCCGAAAGTACTCTGACCTCCGCCGGTTTGTCACTACGCTCGCCACCGGGGCGCTGTAAAGGAGCTTAACCCATCTAATAAACCCTCCCCCGAACCCAAACCTGCGCAATACCTCCCAGAGGTACTCCCACTCTACTCGGTCAAAGGCTTTTTCCGCGTCCATAGCTGCCACTATCTCCGCCTCTCCCTCCTCCGATGTCATCGTTATCACGTTTAAGAGCCGCCGCACATTGGTATTTAACTGCCTGCCCTTTACAAATCCCGTTTGGTCCTCGTGTATCACCCCCGGGACACAGTCCTCAATCCTAGTGGCCAGTACCTTCGCCAATAGCTTAGCATCCACATTGAGGAGCGAAATCGGCCTGTACGATCCACATTGCAGTGGATCCTTGTCTCGCTTTAGGATCAGGGAGATTGTCGCCTCCGACATTGTCTGGGGCAGGGTTCCCTCCTCTCTTGCCTCGTTGAAGGTCCTCACTAGTAGCGGGGCCAGCAGGTCCACATATTTTCTGTAGAATTCCACCGGGAACCCGTCCGGCCCCGGGGCCTTCCCCGCCTGCATGCTCCCCAAACCCTTACTCAACTCCTCCAGCCCAATTGGTGCCCCCAAACCAACCACCTCCTGCTCCTCCACCCTCGGGCACCCCAGCTGGTCCAGGAATCGCCTCATCCCCCCTTCCCCCCCTGGGGGCTGGGACCTGTACAGCTCTTCATAAAAGTCCTTAAATACCTTATTTATTTTCGTTGCACTTCGTACCGTGGCTCCCCTTCCATCTTTGATTCCCCCTATTTCCCTCGCTGCCGCCCTCTTACGGAGCTGGTGCGCCAGCATCCGACTAGCCCTCTCCCCGTACTCGTAAGTCGCCCCTTGCGCCTTCCTCCACTGTGCCTCCGCCTTGCCTGTGGTCAGCAGGTCAAACTCCGTCTGGAGCCGTCGCCTTTCCCCAAGTAATCTTTCCTCCGGGGCCTCTGCGTATCTCCTGTCTACCCGTAAGATCTCCCCCACTAACCTCTCCCTTTCCATTCCCTCTATCTTCTCCCTATGAGCCCTGATGGAGATCAGCTCTCCCCTGATCACCGCCTTCATCGCCTCCCATACCACCCCCACCCGCACCTCCACATTGTCATTGGCCTCCAAGTACCTTTCAATACACCCCCTCACCTTCCCACACACCACCTTGTCCGCCAGCAGTCCCACATCCAGCCGCCACAGCGGGCGTTGGTCCCTCTCCTCTCCCAGCTCCAGTTCCACCCAGTGCAGGGCATGGTCCGAAACGGCTATGGCCGAATACTCCGTCCCCCCCACTCTCGGGATGAGCGCCCTGCCCAGAACAAAGAAATCTATCCGGGAGTAAGCCTTATGCACGTGGGAGAAAAAAGAAAATGCCCTGGCCTGCGGTCTTGCAAACCTCCATGGGTCTACTCCCCCCATCTGATCCATAAACCCCCTAAGTACCTTGGCCGCCGCCGGCCTCCTTCCCGTCCTTGATCTGGAGCGGTCCAGTGCTGGGTCCAGCACCGTATTGAAGTCCCCTCCCATTATTAGTCCTCCTATCTCCAGGTCCGGAATGCGCCCCAACATGCGCTTCATGAATCCAGCATCATCCCAGTTCGGGGCGTATACATTTACCAACACCACCCACGTCCCTTGCAACCTACCACTCACCATCACATATCTCCCTCCATTATCCGCTACGATAGTCTTGGCCTCAAATGACACATGCTTTCCCACCAGAATTGCCACCGCTCTATTTTTTGCGTCCAATCACGAGTGAAATACCTGTCCTACCCATCCCTTTCTTAACCTGACCTGGTCCGCCACCTTCAGGTGTGTCTCTTGGAGCATTGCCACATCTGCCTTCAGTCCCTTCAAGTGCGCGAACACTCAAGCCCGCTTCACCGGCCCATTCAGGCCCCTCACGTTCCACGTTATCAGCCGGATTGGAGGGACTCTCACCCCCCCCCCCCCCCGCCGACTATCCATCTCCTTTTCTGGGCCAGTCCCTTGTCCGCGTCTCCCTCACTCTCCAGTCCCCCAGCTGGGGGACCCCCGTCCCAGCCACCTCTTCTGTGTCCCGTTCTCTTTCGGCCAGTGCAGCAGCAACCCTTTCCCCCCCTCCCCCCCTTCCCCACCTCCCTCCTCTCCCCCCCCCCTTCCCCCTCCCCCCCCCCTTCTTAGTCTCTTTATTGTGTACAAGGAAAAACAATTCTTCTGAAGTGTCCATCATATTGGTGAATGACATTGGCCTGGCTATTAGCAGCGGTGGGTTACTTAGATGGAGGGGTACACTTCCAGATGGAAAACCCGGAAGTTGCTTTCCCACATACTATGGAGTTTTAACATGGCCCTGACGTTAGCCTGTTGGCTTTGTTAGGCTTCCAGTTAGCTGGAGAACAGTCCAGAAAGGCCTTATAAGGACTGTCCCAGTCCCTCGGTGTTCCAGGATGGGGCCTGATTCCTAACCTCAGGGATCTTTGCAAGGTGAGGGTGCATTCTGATGCTGCTGGAGCTTGGGGGATGGAGTGAAGCAGGGCTGCTCCTCTTGGCTTACGAGAAGTGTTTCAAAAGCAGTGACCTTCTTCGAGGAGCTGTCCACACCTAACTTCAGCTATTGGAATTCCTGGGGCCTGGGAAAGCTGACCAGGTGAAATCCGAGACTGACAGCCTTATTAACATATTTAAATTGCCAACCTGCCTCTGGGGAGCAGATTAGCTGCCTGACTCTTTGTCCCACTTTCATTCAATGTAGAAATGTGTAGGTTGGAGAAGGGGTTGGGGTAAGAGTTCAGACTTTTTGAAATATTGATATCAGACCCACTATTGTGTGCAAAACAATTCACACCACTGAGGTAACTCAGTTAACTGCACTGAACACCTCGTATTTTAGGACATCAGGTACAAATATTTGCAACTTAAGGGCTAATGCCATCAGAGGAGAAATGTTATAACCAAATGCCTGTCTCTGGTGAAGATTTTCAAAAGGGGGGATGTGATATTAGTAAATATTCAACAGACTAGACTTTCCCCTTTGTAAGAAAACTAT
Organism: Scyliorhinus torazame; assembly: GCF_047496885.1. Lineage (NCBI taxonomy): Eukaryota > Metazoa > Chordata > Chondrichthyes > Carcharhiniformes > Scyliorhinidae > Scyliorhinus > Scyliorhinus torazame. Next base: position 123,136,662 of record NC_092713.1, read on the forward strand.
GTTAAATCCTTGTCTGATCCTGTTTCCCTTTTTAATCCTTGTCTTGCTGGCTGCTTTTTGCAAGCTGTTTATTTGCTGGCTGATTTTAAACTCCAGACTTTTGAACCCCCCACCTACCCCTGCTGCAAGCTGCTTTTGAACTGGCCCGAGGGATTCCCCTCTGTGCAGTGTGCTGTGTGGCATAGTCCTGTGATGTTGTTTTGATGGAATTGGCTAGCAGTCAATCAACTCTTCTGAAATTGTAGGACATAATCTGCTTTTGATTTTGATTAGTGGAGCCCTTCAGAGGATTCTGGATCAGAACGCAGAATCTATTTTGGCTCTCAGTTTTGCTTCGATAACGAGAGGAGCCAGAAACAGGTTTAAAACCCTCTTTCTATCCAGTCATGCCCGTGAAGGCAACCTCTGATTAAAAAGCTCCAAGCTGTCTGCAGTCAGTTCTGTGAAAACCGAGGAGGCAGCAGCTGAGGCTGACTCTCAGGTTTTAGTTTCATTTTTGGGACAGAGTTGAAGAAGGCTTAAAGTTCTCTCTCCCTGGAGGGGTGGATCTCTCTCCAAACCATCCCAGTTGGAGGCTCTACTTTCTCCTCAGCCGAGCTGGGAGGCATTCTCTCTGAAACTGTTTTCCAAGTTAGATTTCAGTTGGATCAAGAAGCTGGTGAGTGCAAGCTCTCATCCCTCTGTTCTGGTGGGTCTCTGTCTGAAGGTGTAAAGTTAAGGCCTTTCTCTTCATTACAGTTAATCTAGATCTGCAGAAAGAGCAGCCTGGCATTCCAGATGCAGAGTGGATGGAAGACCATCTATTGAACTGTTTGGTAGAAAATTATAGTACTATCTCAGTGAGACTGAGAGTCAATCTGATGGAGGCCTGTACACTCAGGTGGAGAATTTTAATACTATCGCAGTGAGAATGAGAGTCACTCTGGTGGTGGCCTGTGTGACAATATGTATGTTGTAAGAATAATGAAGGGTTAACAATTTACTGTAAATATATCCAACCACTAGATGGCGATTAAATGCATACACGTGGATCATGTGAAACTCTTGATTCGGGGAGAAGGTTGTTAGGCGAGATAGAGAATTGTCGTGTTATCAGGAGCTCTGTAATTAGAATCATAATTTTAGTGAATCTGTAATCTTTTACATCTTAGCAAGCAAGTCGAATCTATTTAGTTGTCGTGGAAATAAATTAGCTTTGTTCAAAACTTTGTGAGACATTCCACTTCGAAGCCATCCTCATTTAGAAAGCAAAGAACATCACAGCCTGTACAAGTGAAGGTGACTCTCCAGAGAAATTCCTGCAGCCTGCGAGGTCTGATTGAAGACAGATTCTAAAAGATTCAAACCAACCGATGATTTCAAGATCGCCGACTACAAAGACTATCACCTCAACAGCAGCCCTTTTAATCCATGTTATGTTTCAACCTTTCCTACCCGCCCACTGTGTGTCTGTCTGGTGTGTGTCTGGGTGGAGAGTGGGACGGGGTTTGGGGAATAGTTTGTTAAGTAGATCATTGTTCTATTTTTTCCATCTCATGTTTATCTCTTCTCTTATTATAAATGATGTGGAGATGTCGTTGTTTGACTGGGGTGGGCACAATAAGAAGTCTTGCAATACCAGGTTAAAGTCCAACAGGTTTATTTGGAATCACGAGTTTCCAGAGCATAGCTCCTTCATCAGGTGAGTGAAGAGGTAGGGTACACAAACACAGCATATATAGACAAAGCCAATGATGCAAGATGATACTTTGAATGTGAGTCTTTGCAGGTAATTAAGTCTTTGCAGGTCCAGACGGAGTGACTGGAGAGAGGGATAATCAAAGGTTAAAGAGGTGTGAATTGTCTCAAGCCAGGACAGTTGGTAGGATTTCGGAAGCCCAGGCCAGATAGTGGGGGGTTAAATGTAGTGAGACATGAATCCAAGATTCACGTTGAGGCCGTACTCATGCGTGTGGAACTTGGCTAACAGTTTCTGCTCAGCGATTCTGTGTTGTGCGTCCTGAAGGCTGCCTTGGAGAACGTTTACCCGAAGATCAGAGGCTGAATGCCCTTGACTGCTGAAGTGTTCTCCGACTGGAAGAAAAAGTGATTTATTTACAAGTCAGCTGCAACTCAATGCAAAATACCTCTGCCCTATTCTGGGTCTCAGTTGGTCACCCAGACCAGGTGATCCTTACCCTGCTGCATCCCCCTTAAAGGGAGAACACACTGATCATGGGTAAACAAAGAATATCCCCTTGCTGAGATTTTACCTCCATCATCTACAGCAAAAGCACCAGTGTATTAATGTTAGCAACAACAACCTGCATTTAAATGCAACATTCAACATAGTAAAACATCCTGAGGTCCTTCACAGGGGCGTTATCAAACAAGGAGGTATTAGGATAGAAAAGGATAGGGATTAGGATAGGAGCAGCACGTTACACAGTGGTTAGCACTGCTGCCTCACAACGCCAGGGACTGGGGTTCAATTCTGGCCTTGGGTGACTGTGTGGAGTTTGCGCTTTCTCCCCATGTGTGCGTGGGTTTCCTCCGGATGCTCCGGTTTCCTCCCACAGTCCAAAGATGTGCAGGTTAGGTGGATTGGCCATGTTAAATTGCCCCCTAGTGTCCAAAATGTTAGGTGGGGTTCTTGGGTTACGGGAATAGGGTGCGAGCCTGACCCGAGGTCGGGTGCTCTTTGAGAGGGTCAGCGCAGCTGAAATCAGGGAAGTTCAGAGATCTCAGCGGATTATAGGACTGAAGAGGATTACTGAGATAGGGAGGAGTGAACTAATGAAGCGATTTGGAAACCAGAATGAGAACTTAAAAACTGAGGCATTCAGTACACTTCAAAATAACAAGGTTGACGAAAAGAGTGAAAGAAATACAATGCAAACTCTCTTGAAACTTTTGGGAAAATCTGCTGCATGGCCCCACCTCCATTTGACAAATCTAAGTTGTGTGAACGGATGTTTCAGATTCCTGCATAGTTTGTTTACTGTCCTTCCTCCCAAAGATTGTGGGGAAAATGTCCTTGTTGCATTCTTAGGCAGCTTGTTGATTTTTTGACAAAGCTATTCTAGTGGTTGGATTTGATGCATTCCGTTATTTGTAAAATATTGAATCAGGGAATAACATAGCTTGGAAAAACAACTTGCTAATTATATACTAACTCTAAACGACTGTACGCTTAGATTGCAAGAGTTTTTTTCTGTTTATGCAGCAGTTACGAACAGCTGCAGGATTTCTGTACGCTGCAAGTTAGCATTTAAGAACAGCACAACAGAGGGAAAAAAATAATCAAAGCAATTCTTCACTTTCAGGCCATTCGGGCGTTGTCCAAATCAACCATGAAGTGAACTTGGCATGACCCCCCTCCTCCGGCCCGCAAGCTGCAACACATGTTTTGCAACAGGTTTGCTGCGTCTATCAACCTGTCAATCAAACTCTACAATTCTTTTTTACCCCTTCGTCCCGTGAAAAATGCATGACCTTCACTGGCAATCATTTCCTGCAGAGTAGCCCTCTCAGTCACTGCCATGCTGCTACCTCACAGCTTAATCCAGAGAAATGTCACATAAAGTCACTAAATGTACTGCAGTTAGAAGACAAATCACAAAGTGTCCCCCCCCCCCCCCCCCGTCACTCCGGGGGACGGTTGAACTCCCACCCTTCCCCACATGCCAGCACCCATGCCAGCCGCAATGGCCTGGTGCCCTGGCCACCGATGCCATCATCTACCCAACCCCTGGACTGCATGCGTCGGAACGTCTAACAGTGTCGTTGTTTGTGTTTGCCTCCCCCCCCGCCCCCATCCCACTAGGAGAAGGCCGCGCACAACCACCGGGAGCGGGTGAAGACTGGAGGGGGACCACCAGACCTGCGGCTCCTCACCGTGCCCGGGCAGAGGGCACTGGACATGGTCAGCGGCCCGGAGGAAAGGGAGGTCGCCGGCGGGCAAGCAAGTGCAATCCTGTGTGGTTGTGCATCCCCATGACATGTGTGTGGCCAACTCTCTCCCCCACCCCCTAACACCCCACCACTCTCACCCCCCAAACTCTGCACCACGCTCATCCCGACACACCCAACACTGTCCCGCAACCCCCTCATGCCACACACCCCTCACCCTTCACCCCCTTCCACCCCCCAATCACCCCCCCCCCCCCCCACCCCGTCCCGCTGTCTAACCATACATGTCATCTTGTGTCTTACAGGACCTGCAGGAGAGGGGTCCGGTCCATCCAGAAGCCCCCGCCCCCAGCCAGTACCAGAGCCGGTGCCTCCCAGACGGCCGTGCACAGGCGGGGAGGGCAGCACGAACACCAGCCTCTGCCCGAGATCCAGGAGACCCCGGAGTTCGGGTCATAGGAGGTCACTGACTTTCCATCACAGCTGTCTCCTACACCCTCCACCATCCCAGAGACTATCACCTCGGTTGGGCACATTCATGAAGAGGCTCCTGGGACACTATCTGATTCGCACCACACAGTCGGTCTGGTACAGCAGGTGGAGGTAGGAGCAACTGAAGGACTGGACGGTCGGAGGACAGGCCAGTCCCAGGAACAAGGTGCCGCCCAGCTGGGTCCCGGGCTCCTGCAACATCCAGTCCCAGCCACAGTACAGATGCAGTCAGAGAGCCAGGAACCACAAGAGGGGATGACGACCGGCTTCCAGCACCTGAAGGCGCAGGTGGAGGAGTCCATCCATGCGCAGGAGCAGGGAATGGTGCCGGTGACGTCCATGGTGGAGGCAATGAGGGCCACGGTGTTGAATATGGGTCAGCGTGTGCAAGGCCTAGGGCATTCTGTGCAGGCGGGGGCCGAGGCCCAAGACAGGATTGCCCTCTCACAGGCAGCCATGTGCCAGAGCCACCTGGACATCGCAGTGGCGCTCCTCAGCATGGGCTAGTCACAGCAGACCATGGCTGAGAACGGCGGCGACATTGCCCACGCCCAGAAGAGCGTGGCCCACATCAAGAGGGGCATGGCCCATGTGGTAGTATCAGGTATTGCGGTACCCGAGAGGCTGTAGACCATTGGGTAAGCTTAGCAGCTTACCATTGGCTGTGTGGTATGTGGCTCCGCCCTGACAAGCGGGGTATAAGAACAGATGCCGTCCCAGCAGCCCTCATTCTGTACCGAAGCTGCCGGGGAACAGATCTAGTCTATTAAAGCCTTCAGTTATGATATAACCTCGTCTTCGCGTCTAATTGATCGTGCATCAATTTAATAGACTACTCTTGAGCTGAAAGAATGGATCTCTGATTTAAGCCGGAGTGTCTACAACACGCGGAGAACTCGGCTGCGATTTTTAAGCACTGGCTGGCGTGCTTTAAAGGCTACCTCGAGACGGCCGGAGGCACACCCTCAGGAGAACAGAAACTGCATCTCCTGCACTCTAGAGTAAGCCCTGGAATCTTCTCTCTCATCGAGGAGGCGGAGGACTATGTTGATGCGATTGAACTGTTAAAAGTACATTATATATGCCCTGTAAGCCAGGTCTACGCACGACACCTGCTTGCAACCAGACGGCAAAGCCCAGGAGAATCGCTGGAGGACTTCCACCGTGCGCTACAGGTGCTGGGCGAGAAACTGTGGCTGCCCGCAAGTTTCGGGCAGCGAGCACACGGATCTTCTAATCTGGGATGCCTTCGTAGCAGGTATGAGCTCTTCAGAGATCCGATAAAGACTTTTAGAAAAGGACACCCTGGGACTGAGAGAGGCACGGGCTCTGGCAGGGACCATGGATGTTGCCTCCAGAAACGAGCAGTCCTATGCGCCCAACCACGCGGCGGCCCCCTGGGCTACGTGGCATCCCGTAGCGGCAGCCCCACTGTCCTTCCCCGTGTCCCCGCAGGCCTGAGCTGTAAGATGGCCCACTAGCTCCGTTGGGCCCCGTTGATTCTTCTACGGGCAGGCGAAACACCCCCGCCAGCGCTGCCCAGCCCGCACCTCCACCTGCAAAGGGTGCGGCAAGAAGGGCCATTTTGTGGGGGTCTGCCAAGCACGAGCCGTGGCCGCGGTCTCCAACGACTCCAGACCACCGCGCCAACCTTCCCTTCGGGCCCCAGGCGGCCAGCACTCACCGCCACCCCCCCTATCCGAGGACCACGCCCGGCCCACGGCCGTGGCCATCTTGACCCACGGACACCACGCTGGACGGATGGGCGCCGCCATTTTGTCCATCCCCGCCGCCATTTTGTACATCCCCGACCTCCATGGGCGATGCCATCTTGGATGGGGCCCCAGGCCCCCAGCACAGCCGACTACATGCTGCCCGATCACAACCCACAACTGCTCCATCTGGCCTCGGTGACGCTGGACCAAAATCGACCCCGGACACTCGCAACAACAACGACGATCTTCATCAACGGCCGCGAGACGTCTTGCCTGATCGACACTGGGAGCACGGAGAGCTTTATACACCCCACCACGGTAAGGCGCTGTTCTCTCGTTACCCACCCTGTAAACCAATGGATCTCCCTGGCCTCCGGGTCACACTCGGTTGAGATAAAGGGGTTTTGGGTTTTGCCTTGCAAACCTCACTGTCCAAGGCAGGAAATTCAACAATTTCTGCCTTTATGTCCTGCCGCACCTCTGTGCGGCTACACTCCTGGGGTTGGACTTCCAATGTAACTTGCAAAGCCTCACCTTCAAATTCGGCGGCCCTATACCTCCCCTTACTGTCTGCGGCCTCGCGACCTTTAAGGTCGACCCGCCTTCCCTGTTTGCGAACCTCACCCCGGATTGCAAACCCGTCGCCACCAGGAGCAGACGGTACAGTGCCCAGGACCGGACCTTCATCAGGTCAGAGGTCCAAAGGCTACTGAGGGAAGGGGTCATTGAAGCTAGCAACAGTCCCTGGAGAGTTCATGTAGTGGTGGTAAAGACTGGGGAGAAACATAGGATGGTCATGGACTACAGTTAGACCATCAACAGGTTTACGCAACTGGATGCGTACCCTCTCCCCCGCATATCCAACCTGGTGAATCGGATCGCGCAATACAAGGTCTTCTCCACGGTGGATCACAAGTCCGCCTACCATCAGCTACACCTCCGTATGAGTGACCGCAAGTACACTGCCTTCGAGGCAGATGGGCGGCTCTACCAATTTTTAAGGGTTCCCTTCAGTGTCACTAATGGGGTATCGGTCTTCCAACGCGAGATGGACCGAATGGTTGACCGGTACGGTTTACGCTCAACGTTCCCGTATCTGGATAACGTCACCATCGGCGGCCATGACCAGCAGGACCACGACACCAAACTCCGCAAATTTCTCCAGATCGCGAAAATCCTTAACTTAACGTACAATAAGGATAAATGCATCTTTAGCACAGACTGCCCGGCCATCCTCGGCTGCGTAGTGCGAAATGGAGTTATAGGCCCCGACCCTGAACGCATGCACCCCCTTATGGAATTCCCCCTCCCTCACTGCCCCAAGGCCCTGAAGCGCTGCCTCGGGTTTTTCAGTTATTACGCCCAATGGGTCCCCAACTACGCAGCCAAAGCCCAACCCCTAATCCAGTCCACAACCTTCCCCCTGTCGACGGAGGCCCGTCAGGCCTCCTGCCGCATCAAAGCAGACATTGCAAAGGCCATGATGCGTGCCATCGCCGAGACCCTCCCCTTCCAGGTCGAGAGCTCTGGCCGCCACCCTCAACCAAGCAGGCAGACCCGTGGTCTTCTTCTCCCGTACCCTCCATGCTTCAGAAATTCGCCATTCCTCGGTCGAAAAGGAGGCATAAGCCATAGTAGAAGCTGTGCGACACTGGAGGCATTACCTGGCCGGCAGGAGATTCACTCTCCTCACTGACCAAAGGTCGGTCGCGTTCATGTTTGACAATGCACAGCGGGGCAAGATAAAGAACGACAAGATCTTGAGGTGGAGGATAGAACTCTCCACCTACAACTACGAGATCTTGTACCGTCCGGGGAAGCTAAACGAGCCTCCCGATGCCCTGTCCCGTGGCACGTGTGCCACCGCACAAGTGGACTGCCTCCGAGCCCTCCAAGAGGACCTCTGCCACCCGGGGGTCATTCGCTTTTTCCACTTCATTAAGGCCCGCAACCTGCCCTACTCCATCGAGGAGGTCAGGACAGTCACCAGGGACTGCCAAATCTGCGCGGAGTGCAAACCGCACTTCTACCGCCCAGAGAGGGCGCACCTGATAAAGGCTTCCCGTCCCTTTGAACGCCTCAGCATGGACTTCAAAGGCCCCCTCCCCTCCACCGACCGCAACGCGTATTTCCTGTACGTGATTGACGAGTACTCCCGGTTCCCGTTCACCATCCCCTGTCCCGACATGACCACAACCAGCGTCATCAAGGCCCCTCAGGGTATCTTTACAGTGTTCGGGTTCCCCGCGTACATACACAGTGATAGGGGGTCCTCCTTTATGAGCGACGAACTGCGTCAATTCCTGCTCAGCAAGGGCATCGCCTCGAGCAGGACGACCAGTTACAACCCCCGGGGAAAAGGGCAGGTAGAGAGGGAGAACGGTACGGTCTGGAAGATCGTTCTACTGGCCCTACGGTCCAGGACTCTCCTCCCACTGGCAGGAAGTCCTCCCGGAGGCCCTCCACGCCATCCAGTCGCTGCTCTGTACAACTACCAATCAGACACCTCATGAACGTCTCCTTGTCTTCACCAGGAAGACCACCTCCGGGACCTCGCTCCCAACCTGGCTAGCGACACCCGGACCCATCCTGCTTCGGAAGCACGTGCGGGCGCACAAGTCGGACCCGTTGGGTGAGAGGATCCACCTGCTGCACGCTAACCCCCAGTACGCCTACGTGGCGTTCCCTGACGGCCGGCAAGATACAGTCTCCCTCCGGGACCTGGCACCCGCCAGAACCCCACTCGCACCCGAACCATTCCCCCCCCCCCTCCCCCCCCCCCCCCCCCCCACAGCACCTCACTGGGGGGTCGGCCCTCCCGCCGCACCTACCTAGGCCATCCCACCCACCGACGCCCCCTACTGGCTCCCCCCTCTCGGGTCAACCATTTGCCCCACCAGCGTCGCCTAGGGGTGACGAAGCTGCTGCCATGGACGATGAAGCCACGCTCCCGGAGTCGCAGACGCCCGGACCACCACCAGAACCACCACAGAGGCTCAGACGATCCAGGAGGACGATCAGGCCACCCGACCGACTGATTGCTACACTGTGACGGTAACTGTACATGAACACTAACTGTATATATATCTTCCACACTTGTAAATACTCACGGTACCTCCATATCTGATCATACCATGTCAAATGCAATTGCAACCACTGGTTACCACCCCCGCCGGATTCTTTTTTAACAGGGCATGAATGTGGTAGTATCAGGTATTGTGGTACCCGAGAGGCTGTAGACCATTGGGTAAGCCTAGCAGCTTACCATTGGCTGTGTGGTATGTGGCTCCGCCCTGACAGGCGGGGTATAAGAACAGATGCCGTCCCAGCAGCCCTCATTCAGTACCGAAGCTGCTGGGGAACAGATCTAGTCTATTAAAGCCTTCAGTTATTATACAACCTCGTCTTCGAGTCTAATTGATCGTGCATCAGTCCAGTCACTGGCTGATGTGGCACAGACCCTCAGTGTGGTGGCACATTCCCAGATGGAGATGTGCTCCATGGCCGCGAACGTGCAGATCCTGGTCGAGACTAGAGCAGCCCTCCAGCACTGCATTGCTAGTGCCACACCCCATCCCATGGAATGTCCCAGGGGCCATCGGGCACCCCGATGTAGGAGGAGATGCGGGGGTCCCGTGCCGGTGACTCTCGCAGGGGAGGTGCCGGAACACCGCAGCACCTCGCACTTCCCCCTCCTGTCCCTGGTGCATCTGGTGCGCAGTGGGCAGAACAGGGCGGCACCACACCACTCGGGACGCTTGAGCAGAAGCCGGGCCCAACAGGCCGGGCCACGCCAGGAGACATGCCCCAATGGGGACCCTTGTCGCAGAGCAGGAGTTACAGCAGTCTGTTCCACTCCTGCTGTACCATCGAGGGACCCACCCAGGCGTAGTGTTAAGGCCCATAAGGCCAGAAAGTTTGACACCAGTTAAGTTGGCACGGGTGCGGGGCCCAGTTGAGTTATTGGGGCCCGGGCACAGCCTGTATATATTAGTTCACAATAAACACCTGTTAACACCGTTCAGACCTGCCTCTGTGCCCTGTCTGATGTTCTGTCTGATGGGTGTGGACGTGGGGCGGTCACTGCTGGCCAGTGGGAGTGGGGCATGGGGAACGAGTGAAGGCCCCGTGGGTGGCACGGAACTCATCGCAGAGCAGTTTGTTATCATCCTCCATCCCATGGACCAGACCCGCTGTCACTGCCAACTCACTGCCCCCAACTCGTCACGCCGCAGGTATGTGTCGTTGAAGGGGTGTGCATGCAGGTGGTTTGGTGGTGTGGGAGGTGAGGGGATGTGGGTGTGGGATGGTGGTGACCATGCCCCTGGCCAGCAACCCCCCTCCCCCCCTTGTCGGTGAAACGTGAGGCGTCGAGCGCGTCCCGTGCGCGCTGGCCCTGGCGATGGCGTTGTGCAGCCTCCCGTGTCTGGCCAGGCCCCTTGTCCCGTTCATTGTCCCCAACCCCCTCATCCTCCTTGCCTGACGGGCCCGTCCTTTCTCCTCATCCTCCTCGAACACATCACCCCTCTGCTGTGCTATATTGTGGAGGATCCAGCAGGCCAACCTCTCAGCATCATACGGGACGGCCCCTCCAGAGCGGTCCAGGCACCTGAAGCGCAACTTCAGGATGCCAAAGCACTGCTCGATCACACTCCTGGTCACTGTATGGGCTTTATTGTAGCGGGTCTCCACGTTGGTCTGTGGCCTCCGGATAGGTGTCATCAGCCACGACTGTAGTGGATAACCCCTGTCGCTCAGCAGCCAGCCCTGCAGCCGGGGATGCCCCTCAAACATGTCGGAGTTCACCGAGTAAGCCAATATGAATGCATTGTGCACACTGCCCGGGTATCAGGCGCAGATGTACATGATGCACATCTGTTGACCGCAGACAGCTGGATGTTCATCGAGTGGTAGCCCTTCCTGTTCGTGTACAGTGGCCTGTTATCCGCCGGTGGCTGGAAGGCGACATGCATGCCATTGATCACCCCCTGGACCTAGGGCATCCCTGCTGCCCAGGCATCCTGGTAGGCGCGGTCCCCATGGTACTGGATGTACTGCTCCGCCTGGGCATATAGGGTCACCGTGACGGCACGGATGCACCTATGTGCCAATGTCTGTGAGATCCCAGACAGGTTCTCACTCGCTGACTAGAAGGACGCCGTGCCATAAAAGTTGAGGGCGACCGTCACCTTGACAGTCACCGGGAGCGGACCCCCTCCCCCCCCCCCATACCCCCAAGATGCCAGGTGTGCCATCTTCTGGCAGATGTATCTGACAGTCCCTCTGTTCATCTGCATGCCGGTCCTCAAACGACATGTAGTTACAGTACACGCGGGGCCTCATCCGGTGCCCCCTTGGCACCTCCTCCTCAGCCTGTTGAGCATCCCGCCCTCCAGCCTGTGCTGCTGCCACCTTCCCCTCTGCAGCCCGGTCCTCTGCTGCAGCCTCCGCCTCCTCTCTGAGCAGCCTCCGCTCATGCTACCACAGGGCATCTTGCATAGCTGCGGCCATTGCCACGGTGACCAGCATCGCGGGTTGGTGTTCGAATGCCATTGTCTGCAGGGGGTGAAAGGCCAACATGTTAGCATGGCGCACACTCCCATGCCCAATCAAGTACCATGGGCTACATGGTGGCCCCAGTTGGCACAGCAGGCTCCACCCAGCAATGTCCCTACCCCACCCCCACACTCTGGCCCGGTCGGTGCCCCCGGTCCTGGTGCCCATCCCTGCTGCCAGGGGCACCGCTGAATGGCACTGCCCTCACTGGGGGATGCCGTGAGTGTGGCCCTGAGTAGTACCCCCGGCGGGTGGATACCATTTGGGCGGGGTGTTGGGGAGGGGGTGCATGCTGTGACGTGGGTGGGGTGCGGTGGTGGGTGGACCAATACTGCCGGTATCACTGTGTAGAACCAGGGGCTGGGGTGGGTGGTCAGCAAGATGGCTGTTGTAATGGCGGTCGGTGCCAGGTCACTGCCCCAGTCCTGTGGGGGTGCTCCCCGGCTGCTCGGCTCACCCTCCCTCCCCTCCCCCGGCCCTGTCAGGGCCCCCCCCCTCCCCCCCCTCCCCCCCCCCCCTCCACCACTGCTGAGGCCTGCACGACTGGTGTCCGGGCCAGCAGACCGCAGTCACTCCAGGCCATATCCTACCTCCTCTCTTGCTCTGCATCCAGGGCGCCAGGTTCACGATTTTTATAACCACAAGTGAACCACTCCGTCGGGAACTCAGCCCATCGGAGGTGGTGAATCACGGAGGCCCCGGAGCATCGGGTGTCAGGCCCGCTAATGATATACCTACTGCACTTTCAACACGCGCGGCGATCGGTGCACTTATGCCATTTTGGGTGTGCCGGAGCATCCCGATTTGGCGCCAACTGGCGTCTACCGCAATTTTGGCGTTGGACGCTATTCTCCACCCATGGTGGACAGCCTCATCCCCGGGCCAGGGTATAGGATCATCTGCCTCTTCTCCACCACATCCACGAGGGTCTCCAGCTCGGCGTTATTAAATCTTGGGGCCGCTCTCCTTGCTGCCATCTTGTTGGCTGGGATGGTGTATGTGGGGAGTGAAATTGTGGTGAACCATTGTATTATATTGTACATACTGTTCTTACTGATGGTACTTACTGTTCTTACTGTTTGTTACATGTCTGGGTTTGTCCCTGCTGCCTCCACCCCTCGGGCTCAGGTATAAAGGTAGCTAACCTCCAGCCCTGCCCTCATTCTGGGACCGGCTGCCAGCAGGTGTCTTTTAGCTGATTAAAGCCACAGTTTACTCTTCTGACTCTCGTCTGTCGTCATTGATGGTACATGAATTTAATCAGCTAAAATTTTAAGATGGATCCATCACTCAAGCCTGATCGCGTGGAGCTGGACCCCCAAGCAGCCGACGCCACTGCCACATTTGAACACTGGCTAAGCTGCTTTGAATCTTACATTGATTCCTCCACCGCCGCCGTCGCTGAGACCGACAAGCTGCGAGTCCTCAACTCCCAGGTGAGCCCGCAAGTTTTCCTTCTTATCAGAGATGCTACCTCGTTCGAGGATGCGATAAAGCTGTTGAAGAGGCAGTATGTTAAAGAAGTCAACGAGATGTACGCTAGGCATCTCCTTGTCACGAGGTGACAGCGCCCCGGAGAATCGCAAGCTGAATATCTGCGCGCCTTGCGGGTACTCGGCCGGAACTCCAGTTGTAAGGCGGTATCGACTGAAAAGCACAAATTGCTGATCCGGGACGCATATGCCGCAGGCATAAAATCTAATTACATCCGCCAGTGCCTACTAGAAGGGGGTACACTCGACCTCCAAGACACAGTACAACTCTCGGACTCGTTGGAAGTGGCCTTCCATAGTATGGATGCCTATACCTCCGGCCATGCGGCACCCTCATGGACGTCGTGGGCGCCGGCATCACCCGACCCAGGGGCGCCACAAGCCCGTGCCGCGCAGCGACCCGCCAACTCCGGAGGCCCAAAATTCTGTGGCCAGGGTAAGCACCCCAGACAACGCTGCCCAGCGAGGAGCACGATCTGCAACGGGTGCGGAAAGAAGAGCCACTTCTCTAAAGTCTGCCAGGCCCGACCTGTTTCTAAACCCAGCAGCGCTGCGTGTAGCCCACGGGGACCGCCCCCATCTTCCACGTCATCCGCCACATGCGTGCCGTGGGGGCCGCCATCTTGGACGCCACCCGCCACGTGCGACCCGTGCAGGCCGCCATCTTGGCCACCATCTTCGACGCCACCCGCCACGTGCGACCCGTGGGGGCCGCCATCTTCAACTCCACCCGCCACATGCGACCCGTGGGGGCCGCCATCTTGGAATCTCAACACCACCTCCCGGAACCCCTGCTCACCAGAGCGTACGCTTGCCTCAGCTACCCTCGATCAGCCCACCCACCTTCCGAAGCTCGCCTCCATCACCCTCGACCAATCTCAACCTCATCACCTCACTAAATCCATGATGGCCGTCCGGATCAACGGCCACGAGACTACCTGCCTCTTCGACTCCAGGAGCAGGGAGAGTTTCATTCACCCAGATACGGTAAGGTGCTGCTCCCTCCCAATTTTACCCGCGACCCAGAAAATCTCCCTGGTTTCCGAATCACATTCCGTGGAAGTCCGTGGGTACTGTGTCGCAACCCTTACAGTACGGGGCGTCAAGTACAAAAATTTCAAGCTCTACGTTCTCCCCCAACTCTGCGCTGCCCACTAGTAGGGCTAGATTTCCAATGCCACCTCAAAAGTCTTACCTTGGAGTTCGATGGACCCCTGCCCCCTCTCACCGTCTGTAGCCTCTCGACCCTTAAGGTCGCCCCACCCCCGCTCTTTGCTAACCTCACCCTGGACTGAAAGCCCATCACCACTAGGAGCAGATGATACAGTGCTCGGGGCAAGGCCTTTATCAGGTCGGAGGTCCGGCGACTCCTGCGGGAAGGGATCATAGAGGCCAGTACAAGCCCCTGGAGAGCCCAAGAGGTGGTCGTCAAAACTGGGGAGAAGCACCGGATGGTCATCGACTACAGTCAGACCATCAACCGGTACACGCAACTCGATGCGTACCCTCTCCCCCGCATATCTGACATGGTCAATCAGGTTGCGCAGTATCGAGTCTTCTCCACTATTGACTTGAGGTCTGCGTACCACCAGCCCCCTATCCGCCCGGAGGACCGCTAATAAACTGCCTTCGAGGCAGATGGCCACCTCTACCACTTCCTCAGGGTCCCCTTCGGCGTCACCAATGGAGTCTCGGTCTTCCAACGGGAGATGGACCGAATGGTTGACCAGTACGTGCTGCGGGCCACGTTCCCGTATCTGGATAATGTCACCATCTGCGGCTATGACCAGCAGGACCATGACGCTAACCTCCAACATTTCCTCCACACCGCCAAGCTCCTTAACCTAACATACAATAAGGAGAAATGCGTTTTCCGCACAACCCGTCTAGCCATCCTTGGCTACATTGTGGAAAACGGAGTCCTGAGGCCCGATCCTGACCACATGGAACTTCCACTCCCCCTGTCATGTGAGAGTACCTTTAAGAAATGGATGTTTAAACAATGTACCTTTAAGAAATGGAGCTGATCATATTACTGAAGTGATGTCAGAGGGTTGTGGGGTTGTGGGGGGGGGGGGGGGGGGGGGAGCTGAGCTCACTTCTGCTTTTGGTTTCAGTTTGAGGAGAAAGCTGGGAGTGTCTGTGTGCTTTGTTGAGAGCTGCAGGAAGAAAACACAGAGCTTGCTGAGAGCTGCAGGAAGAACACACAGGGCTGGTCTGTGGATGTCTGCAAAACCAAAGACTATAAATATATTGAATGTAACCTCATGTCTGTTTTTGAAGGTGAAATCTTTTGGATGTTTAAAGGAACAGTTTGAAGGGTTATTTAGTGTTGTAGTCCTTTGGGGTTATCTTTGAAGTAATGGGTGTTAAGATATTCAATGTTTGTTTTTAAAAGGTAAATTGAATTCATAGAATAAACATTGTTTTGTTTTAAAAACCATTTATCCATAATTGCTGTATCACACCTGTAGAGTGGGCCATGTGCTTCCCACACCACAATCTATTAAAAGTTGTGGGTCGGTTGAACTCCATGAAACACTTTGGGGTTCTGTAAACCCCGACCCATAACACCCCACTGCCTCAAGGCCCTGAAGAGATGCCTGGGGTTCTTTTCCTATTATGCCCAATGGACCCCAATTATGCAGGCAAGGCCCGCCCACTCATTAAATCCACCATTTTTCCTCTGACGGCTGAGGCCCGCCTGGCCTTCAACCGCATCAAAACAGATATTGCCAAAGCCACGATGCACGCAGTAGACAAATCCATCCCGTTCCAAGTGGAGAGCGATGCGTCTGACTTTGCTCTGGCCGCTACCCTCAACCAGGCGGGCAGGCCCGTGGCTCTCTTCTCCTGTACTCTCCAGGGCTCTGAAATTCGACACTCCTCCGTTGAAAAGGAAGCCCAAGCCATTGTGGAAGCTGAGCAACATTGGAGGCATTACCTGGCCGGCAGGCGATTCACTCTCCTCACTGACCAACGGTTGGTTGCCTTCATGTTTAACAATACGCAGCGGGGCAAGATCAAGAATGACAAGATCCTGAGGTGGAGGATCAAACTCTCCACCTATAATTATGATATTTTGTATCGACCTGGGAAGCTCAATGCCCTATCCCGCGGCATGTGCCAGCGCACAAGTAGACCGACTTCGGGCCCTCCACAATGACCTCTGTCACCCGGGGCTCACCCGTTTTTTCCATTTTATCAAGGCCCGCAACCTACCTTACTCCATCGAGGAGGTCAGGACCATGACCAGGGACTGCCAGGTATGCGTGGAGTGCAAACCGCACTTCTATCGGACGGACAGAGCACACCTGGTAAAGGCCTCCCGCCCCTTTGAGCACCTCAGCATCGATTTCAAAGGGCCCCTCCCCTACACTGACCGTAATGTGTACTTTCTCAACATCATTGATGAGTACTCATGTTTCCCTTTCGCCATCCCGTGCCCTGACATGACCTCTGCCACAGTCATCAAGGCCCTGCATGGCCTCTTCACCTTGTTCAGTTTGCCCACTTACATCCATAGCGATCGGGGTTCCTCCTTCATGGGTGATGAGCTGCGTCAGTTCCTGCTTAGCAAGGATATCGCTTCAAGCAGAACTACGAGCTACAACCCCTGGGGAAATGGACAGGTGGAGAGGGAGAACGCGTCGGTCTGGAAGGCCGTCCTTCTTGCCCTACAGTCTAGAGTCTCCCTGTCTCCCGCTGGCAGGAGTTCCTTCCCGATGCGCTCCACTCCATCCGGTCGGTCCTGTGTACCGCCACCAATGTGACGCCTCATCAGAGAATGTTTGTCTTCCCCAGGAAGTCCACCTCAAGGGTCTCGCTCCCAGCTTGGCTGATGGTTCCAGGGCCCGTCCACCTCCGGAAGCATGCAAGGAGTCACAAGTCGGATCCCCTGATTGAACGGGTCCTTCTCCTCCATGCTTACCCCCAATATGCCGACGTGGCACACCATGATGGACGGGAGGACACAGTCTCCCTTCGGGACTTGGCACCCACAGGTTCCCCAGCGACCATCACCACTAACCCCGACTCTACACCGTCTCCCTCCGTTGCTACTCACGACTCTACACCGTCTCCCTCCGTTGCTCGTTATCCTGAAGACGACACGCTCCTGGATACGCAGGCCTCAACACTTCATCCGACACCAGTGTCCTCACCACAGCCGGGACTGAGGCGATCACAGCGGAAGGTCAGAGCCCCCGACAGACTCGATCTCTAATTCAACCTGTCCACTTCACCCCCGCCGGACACTTTTTTAACAGGGGGTGAATGTGGTGAACCACTGTATTATATTGTACATACTGTTCTTACTTATGGTACTTTGTGCTCTTAATGTTTGTTACATGTCTGGGTTTGTCCCTGCTGCCTCCGCCGCTCGGGCTCAAGTATAAAGGTAGCTAACCTCCAGCCCTGCCCTCATTCTGGGGCTGGCTGCCAGCTGGTACTTTTTAGCTGATTAAAGCCACAGTTTACTCTTCTGACTCTCGTCTGTCGTCATTGATGGCACGTCAGGGGCGAAATTCTCCCGAAACGGCGCGATGTCCGCCGACTGGCGCCCAAAACGTGCCAATCAGACGGGCATCGCGCCGCCCCAAAGGTGCGGAATGCTCCTCATCTTTGGGGGCTGAGCCCCAACATTGAGGGGATAGGCCGGCGCCGGAGGAATTTCCGCCCCGCCAGCTGGCGGAAATGGCCTTTGTTGCCCCGCCAGCTGGCGCGGAAATGACATCCCCGGGCGGCGCATGCGCGGGAACGTCAGCGGCCGCTGACAGTTTCCCACGCATGCGCAGTGGAGGGAGTCTCTTCCGCCATGGTGGAGACCGTGGCGGAGGCGGAAGGGAAAGAGTGCCCCCACGGCACAGGCCCGCCCGCGGATCGGTGGGCCCCGATCGCGGGCCATGCCACCGTGGGGGCACCCCCCGGGGCCAGATCGCCCCGCGCCCCCGCCAGGACCCCGGAGCCCGCCGACGCCGCCTTGTCCCGCCGGTAAATAGGTGCTTTAGTCCACGCCGGCGGGACAGGCAATTTATCGGCGGGACTTCGGCCCATCCGTGCCGGAGAATCGAGCGGGGGGGCCCGCCAACCGGCGCGGCCCAATTCCCGCCCCCGCCGAATATCCGGTGCCTGAGACTTCGGCAACCGGCGGGGGCGGGATTCACGGCAGCCCCCGGCGATTCTCCAACCCGGCGGGGGGTCGGAGAATGACGCCCCAGAAGTGTGTTTATGTGGCTGCAGCTTGTCAGCCTCCTGAGTGTCAATCACAACCTGGCGAATCCGGCACCGATTCTCATTGAAATCAATTGTGTTCCACATGGCGCCGGTGCTAGCCCCTTAACGGTCGCCGAATTGGTCCACGTGCGGTGCCAGTTTTGCTGTTGTGGAACTCCACGAATTCTGTGCCGGCGTCAACACCTCAGAAATGGAGAATCCAGCCCGAGGTGTCAACCCGGGGAAGCTGCAACACAGACACAGGACTACTTGCATGTCAAACAGCATAAGCAGCAAATGATATAAGAGTTAAGAAATTAGGTATTCTAAGGAACAGATCTAAGCTCTGCAGTCTTGCCACATGCAGTGGTGAGTAGTAGTGGAAAAAGTAAACAATACACTGGAGAGGGAGGCTCCATACAGATCCCCATCCTCAATGATGAAGGAGCCCAGAACATTTGAGCAAAAGGGAAGGCTGAAGCATTTGCATCAATCTTCAGCCAAAAGTGCCAAAGGGAAGATCCATCTCACCTCCTCCTGAGATTCCCAGCATCACAGATGCCAGTCTTTAGCCAATTCGATTCACTCCATGTGAGAATCAAGAAATGGCTGAAGGCACTCGATACTGCAAAGGCCCTGACAATCTGTTCCAGTACAGCTACAACACTGACATCCACCCGGCAATGTGAAAAATTGCCCAGGTGTGACCTGTAAGGCTGGGTTAGCTCAGTTGGCTGGACAGCTTGTTCGTGAAGCAGAGCAAGGACAACAGCACGGGTTCAATCCCCTTACAAGCTGAGGTTATTCATGAAGGCCCGCCTTCTCAACCTTGCCCCTTGCCTGGGGATGGTTATGTCACCACCAGACAGCTCTCCCCCTCATAGGAGAAAGCAGCCTATGGTCATATGGGACTATGGCGACTTTACACAAAAAGCAGGAAAAATCCAACCCAGCCAATTACTGCCCTATCAGTCCACTCTCGAACTTCAGCAAAGTGATGGAAGGTGTCATCGACATTGCTATTAAGCGGCACCTACTCAGCAATAACCAGCTCAGTGAGGTTCCTGACCTCATTACAGCGTTAGAACATGGAACATACAGTGCAGAAGGAGGCCATTAGGCCCATCGAGTCTGCACTGACCCACTTAAGCCCTCACTTCCGCCCTATCCCCCTAATCCAATAAGCCCTCCTAACCTTTTTGGACACTAAGGGCAATTTAGCATGGCCAATCCACCTACCCTGCACATCTTTGGACTGTGGGAGGAAACCGGAGCACCCGGAGGAAACCCACGCAGACACGGGGAGAACGTGCCCCAACTCCAGCCACAACCCGACCCCAACCCCGACCCCAACCCCGACCCCAACCCCGACCCCAACCACAACCCCAACTCCAAACCCAACCCCACCCCCAACTCCGACCCCGACTCCAACCACAACCCCGACCCCGACCCCAACCACGACCCCGACCCAAACCCCAACCCCAAACCCAACCCCAACCCCAACCCCGACCCCAACCACAACCCCAACTCCAAACCCAACCCCAACCCCAACTCCAACCACAACCCCGACCCCGACCACGACCCCAACCCCAACCCCAAACCCAACCCCAACCCCAACTCCGACCCCGACTCCAACCACAACCCCGACCCCAACCCCAACCCCAACCACAACCACGACCACGACCCCGACCACAACCCCGACCCTGACCCCGACCCCGACCCCAACCCCAACCACAAACCCAACCCCAACCACAACCCCAACTCCGACCCCAACCACAACCCCAACCCCAACCCCATCCCCAACCCCAACCACAACCCCAACCCCGACCCCAACCACAACCCCAACTCCAAACCCAACCCCAACTCCGACCCCCACTCCAACCACAACCCCGACCCCGACCCCGACCCCGACCCCAACCCCAAACCCGACCCCAACCCCAACCACAAACCCAACCCCAACCACAACCACAACCCCAACCCCAACTCCGACCCCAACCACAACCCCAACCCCAACCCCAACCACAACCCCATCCCCAACCCCAACCACAACCCCTACCCCAAGTGGAGAGAAGCGACGATGAGGACATGAGCCCTCGCCATGCATCCCGTGGCACCCCGGAGCTCAAGCCCAGGGAAGACACCGACTTTTCATCACAGCTGTTACCAACACCCTCCACCAGCCCAGAGACACTCCCCTCAGCTGGGCATTTTAGTGAAGAGGCTCCTGAAACACTATCTGCTGCGGGGAGAAATCCAGTCGATTTCGGCGGGAGAACAGCTGGTGAGTCAGTTTCAGCGGGAGCAGTGCGGAAGTGGCTGCTGGGAGGTAAGTCTGTCCTTTAAAAGCACTTGCCTTTGCAGGGGCAGGCCAGTCGATTTCGGCGGGAGAACAGCTGGTGAGTCAGTTTCAGCGGGAGCAGTGCGGAAGTGGCTGCTGGGAGGTAAGTCAACCTTTAAAAGCACTTGTCTTTGCAGGGGCAGGCCAGTCGATTTCGGTGGGAGAACAGCTGGTGAGTCAGTTTCAGCGGGAGCAGTGCGGAAGTGGCTGCTGGGAGGTAAGTCTGTCCTTTAAAAACACTTGTCTTTGCAGGGGCAGGCCAGTCGATTTCGGCGGGAGTGGAGCTGGCTGGTTAGTCAATTTCAGCAGGAGCTGAGAATTAAAAAAAAAAAAATTAGTGTTTTAGGCGGGAACAGGAAGTCGACCCGCGGACGTCTGGGAAGACCCTCACCAATAAATTCTGGTGGAGAGGAAACCCGAGACACTACACGTGTAGTGTCTCCCACCCGCCCTCCTCCTCTAACCTAATAATAAAACCCATTGGTCTGAGGTAAGTACCATATTTTATTATATTATTATTATTTTTTAGAAAAAATTTAATTTAGTTGTTAGCCAGATCTTGGTAGAAAGTTAGAGGAATGGCAGGGAAGGGAGTGCAATGTTCCTCCTGCAGGATGTTTGAGGTGAGGGATGCAGTTAGTGTCCCTGCTGATTTTACCTGCAGGAAGTGCTGCCATCTCCAGCTCCTCCAAGACCGAGTTAGGGAACTGGAGCTGGAGTTGGAAGAACTTCGGATCATTCGGGAGGCAGAAGGGGTCATAGATAGCAGCTTCAGGGAATTAGTTACACCAAAGATTGGCGATAGGTGGGTAACTGTAAGAGGGACTGGGAAAAAGCAGTCAATGCAGGGATCCCCTGCGGTCGTTCCCCTGAGAAACAAGTATACCGCTTTGGATACTTGTGGGGGGGGGGACTTACCAGGGGTAAGCCATGGGGTACGGGCCTCTGGCACGGAGTCTGTCCCTGTTGCTCAGAAGGGAAGGGGGGAGAGGAGCAGAGCATTAGTAATTGGGGACTCTATAGTCAGGGGCACAGATAGGAGATTTTGTGGGAGCGTGAGAGACTCACGTTTGGTATGTTGCCTCCCAGGTGCAAGGGTACGTGATGTCTCGGATCGTGTTTTCCGGGTCCTTAGGGGGGAGGGGGAGCAGCCCCAAGTCGTGGTCCACATTGGCACTAACGACATAGGTAGGAAAGGGGACAAGGATATCAGACAGGCTTTCAGGGAGCTAGGATGGAAGCTCAGAACTAGAACAAACAGAGTTGTTATCTCTGGGTTGTTGCCCGTGCCATGTGATAGTGAGATGAGGAATAGGGAGAGAGAGCATTTAAACACGTGGCTACAGGGATGGTGCAGGCGGAAGGGATTCAGATTTCTGGATAACTGGGGCTCTTTCTGGGGAAGGTGGGACCTCTACAGACAGGATGGTCTACATCTGAACCTGAGGGGCACAAATATCCTGGGGGGGAGATTTGTTAGTGCTCTTTGGGGGGGTTTAAACTAATGCAGCAGGGGCATGGGAACCTGGATTGTAGTTTTAGGGTAAGGGAGAATGAGAGTATAGAGGTCAGGAGCACAGATTTGACGTCGCAGGAGGGGGCCAGTGTTCAGGTAGGTGGTTTGAAATGTGTCTACTTCAATGCCAGGAGTATACGAAACAAGGTAGGGGAACTGGCAGCATGGGTTTGTACCTGGGACTTCTATGTTGTGGCCATTTCGGAGACATGGATAGAGCAGGGACAGGAATGGATGTTGCAGGTTCCGGGGTTTAGGTGTTTTCGTAAGCTCAGAGAAGGAGGCAAAAGAGGGGGAGGTGTGGCGCTGCTAGTCAAGAGCAGTATTACGGTGGCAGAGAGGATGCTAGATGGGGACTCTTCTTCCGAGGTAGTATGGGCTGAAGTTAGAAACAGGAAAGGAGAGGTCACCCTGTTGGGAGTTTTTTATAGGCCTCCTAATAGTTCTAGGGATGTAGAGGAAAGGATGGCGAAGATGATTCTGGATAAGAGCGAAAGTAACAGGGTAGTTATTATGGGAGACTTTAACTTTCCAAATATTGACTGGAAAAGATATAGTTCGAGTACAATAGATGGGTCATTTTTTGTACAGTGTGTGCAGGAGGGTTTCCTGAAACAATATGTTGACAGGCCAACAAGAGGCGAGGCCACGTTGGATTTGGTTTTGGGTAATGAACCAGGCCAGGTGTTGGATTTGGAGGTAGGAGAGCACTTTGGGGACAGTGACCACAATTCGGTGACGTTTACGTTAATGATGGAAAGGAATAAGTATACACCGCAGGGCAAGAGTTATAGCTGGGGGAAGGGCAATTATGATGCCATTAGACGTGACTTGGGGGGGATAAGGTGGAGAAGTAGGCTGCAAGTGTTGGGCACACTGGATAAGTGGGGCTTGTTCAAGGATCAGCTACTGCGTGTTCTTGATAAGTATGTACCGGTCAGGCAGGGAGGAAGGCGTTGAGCGAGGGAACCGTGGTTTACCAAGGAAGTGGAATCTCTTGTTAAGAGGAAGAAGGAGGCCTATGTGAAGATGAGGTGTGAAGTTTCGATTGGGGCGATGGAGAGTTACAAGGTAGCGAGGAAGGATCTAAAGAGAGAGCTAAGACGAGCAAGGAGGGGACATGAGAAGTATTTGGCAGGAAGGATCAAGGAAAACCCAAAAGCTTTCTGTAGGTATGTCAGGAATAAGCGAATGACTAGGGAAAGAGTAGGACCAGTCAAGGACAGGGATGGGAAATTGTGTGTGGAGTCTGAAGAGATAGGCGAGATACTAAATGAATATTTTTCGTCAGTATTCACTCAGGAAAAAGATAATGTTGTGGAGGAGAATGCTGAGCCCCAGGCTAATAGAATAGATGGCATTGAGGTACGTAGGGAAGAGGTGTTGGCAATTCTGGACAGGCTGAAAATAGATAAGTCCCCGGGACCTGATGGGATTTATCCTAGGATTCTCTGGGAGGCCAGGGAAGAGATTGCTGGACCTTTGGCTTTGATTTTTATGTCATCATTGGCTACAGGAATAGTGCCAGAGGACTGGAGGACAGCAAATGTGGTCCCTTTGTTCAAAAAGGGGAGCAGAGACAACCCCGGCAACTATAGACCGGTGAGCCTCACGTCTATAGTGGGTAAAGTCTTGGAGGGGATTATAAGAGACAAGATTTATAATCATCTAGATAGGAATAATATGATCAGGGATAGTCAGCATGGCTTTGTGAAGGGTAGGTCATGCCTCACAAACCTTATTGAGTTCTTTGAGAAGGTGACTGAACAGGTAGATGAGGGTAGAGCAGTTGATGTGGTGTATATGGATTTCAGCAAAGCGTTTGATAAGGTTCCCCACGGTAGGCTATTGCAGAAAATACGGAGGCTGGGGATTGAGGGTGATTTAGAGATGTGGATCAGAAATTGGCTAGCTGAAAGAAGACAGAGGGTGGTGGTTGATGGGAAATGTTCAGAATGGAGTACAGTCACAAGTGGAGTACCACAAGGATCTGTTCTGGGGCCGTTGCTGCTTGTCATTTTTATCAATGACATAGAGGAAGGCGCAGAAGGGTGGGTGAGTAAATTTGCAGACGATACTAAAGTCGGTGGTGTTGTCGATAGTGTGGAAGGATGTAGCAGGTTACAGAGGGATATAGATAAGCTGCAGAGCAGGGCTGAGAGGTGGCAAATGGAGTTTAATGTAGAGAAGTGTGAGGTGATTCACTTTGGAAGGAATAACAGGAATGCGGAATATTTGGCTAATGGTAAAGTTCTTGAAAGTGTGGATGAGCAGAGGGATCTAGGTGTCCATGTACATAGATCCCTGAAAGTTGCCACCCAGGTTGATAGGGTTGTGAAGAAGGCCTATGGAGTGTTGGCCTTTATTGGTAGAGGGATTGAGTTCCGGAGTCGGGAGGTCATGTTGCAGCTGTACAGAACTCTGGTACGGCCGCATTTGGAGTATTGCGTACAGTTCTGGTCACCGCATTATAGGAAGGACGTGGAGGCTTTGAAGCGGGTGCAGAGGAGATTTACCAGGATGTTGCCTGGTATGGAGGGAAAATCTTATGAGGAAAGGCTGATGGACTTGAGGTTGTTTTCGTTGGAGAGAAGAAGGTTAAGAGGAGACTTAATATAGGCATACAAAATGATCAGGGGGTTGGATAGGGTGGACAGTGAGAGCCTTCTCCCGCGGATGGAAATGGCTGGCACGAGGGGACATAACTTTAAACTGAGGGGTAATAGATATAGGACAGAGGTCAGAGGTAGGTTCTTTACGCAAAGAGTAGTGAGGCCGTGGAATGCCCTACCTGCTACAGTAGTGAACTCGCCAACATTGAGGGCATTTAAAAGTTTATTGGATAAACATATGGATGATAATGGCATAGTGTAGTTAGATGGCTTTTGTTTCGGTGCAACATCGTGGGCCGAAGGGCCTGTACTGCGCTGTATTGTTCTATGTTCTATGTTCTATGCTGCGCACCACACACATGCTGTGGTACAACAAGTGGAGGTAGGAGCCCCCGAGGGGGCGGATGATCGGAGGGTGGGTCGACCCGGAGGACTAGCTGCTGTCTAGAGGGTTTGGGGCTTTTGGAATGGATGCTCCCATCAATTGTGGAGATGCAATCACAGAGCCAGGGACTACATGAGGGATTGTCGGCGAACATCCAGCACCTGCAGGGCCGGTTGGAGGAGTCCAACTGCCTGTAGGAGCAGGAGCAGGAAATGGTGCCGACTATATGTGTCACCCAAGCTAACATATGGGTGGCATCCGCGATGGAGGCCTTAGGGGCGAAGGTTTCAGCCATGGTTCAAGATGTCTAAGGGCTGGGGTATTCTGTGCAGGCACTGGCCGAGGCCCAGGACAGGGCTGCCCTGTCACAGGCAGCTATGTGCCAGAGCCACTGGGACATTTCTGCGGCACTCTACAGCGTAGCACTGTCACAACGGGTCATCACTGAGAACGTCGGCGGCATTGCCCGGGCGTTGGGCAACGTGGCACAGACACAGAGGGAGGAGGCCAAGTCCCAGGCGGAGATGGCGCAGTCACTGGCTGATGTGGCACAGACCCAGAGGGAGGTGGTCCGCTCCATGGCCGCAAGTAGGGAGATCCTAGTCGAGACGAGAGTGGGCCATCATGTCTGACATCGTCAGGTGGCGGGGGAGCCTCAGGGGATAGAACCACTTGCACCCCCATCCCATGGAGTAGCCCAGGAGCCATTGGACATCCAGAGGAGGAGGAGGCGATAGGGCCCATGCCGATGCCTCCCACAGGGGAGGTGCCAGAACACCTCAACACCCCAACACCTGTCCCTGGTGCATCACATGGGCAGTGGGCAGGTCATGCCACCTGGGACACCTGAGCAGCAGCCGAGTCCATCCAGACCCGGTCGCCCCATAGGGGACCAGGTCACAGGGCAGGAATCGCAGCAGGCTGCCTCCACTTCTGATGTACTGCCTGGGGATCCACCTAGAGGTAACATTGTGGCCCGTAAGGCCAGAAAGATAGACACCAGTTAGGTTGGCATAGGTACAGCACATAAGATAGCGATAGGGGATACGGCACAAACCTGTATATATGTGTTTACAATAAACACATGTTTCACTACGTTATAACCTGCCTCGGTGCTCTGTCAGAAGGGTGTGAGGAATGGGCACTTGGGCCATGTAACACACTACAGCCAGTGCTCACCGTGCTCCACCCCCATATCCCCCCCACCCACCACCACAAGGGTTCATGTGGGACCGTGGGATGGAATGGCCAGCTCGCATGCAGGGTCACCCAGTTGGGCGGTGGAAAGTGCCTCCATGCCTGTTGCCTCACGGCGCCGAGGTCCCAGGTTCTATCCCGGCTCTGGGTCACTGTCTGTGTGGAGTTTTCACATTCTCCCCGTGTTTGCATGGGTTTCACCCCACAACCCAAAAGATGTGCAGGCTAGGTGGATTGGCCTTGATAAATTGCCCCTTAATTGGAAAAAATGAATTGGGTACTCTAAATTTTTTTTTAAAGTGCCTCCATGGGCAGGAGTCAGACATTAGCAAGTGGTACGGAGTACCAGAGCTGATCGCAGAGCGGGTCGTCATCACCTTCCATCTCAGACCCACTGTTACTGCCAACCCAGGTTCCGCACCCCGTAGAGCAACAAGTAGGAAGCACGGAGGGGGTTATGGGAGGGGAGATGGCTCAAGGGAGTGTTTATGGAGTAGGCGGTTGGCCGGGGTGTGTGGGGGTGGTATGCGATGTCCATGCCGCTGGTCAGGCCTAGTCGGTGAACCTGGAGGCGATTAGAGCGTCGCGTGTGAGTTAGCCCGGGCGCTGCTTCTGTGCCTGCCTGTCCCCCACATCCTACCCATCCTTGCCGTCACCTGCATCCTCCTCGTCGGACAAGGATTTGCGTTCAACCTTCTCCTCCAGCAGGTCGCCCTTCTTCTGCCGACTGGGCATACAAGGCCTCCAAGATGGCACGGATGCACCTGTGCACCAGGATCTGTGAGATCCTGGACAAGTCCTCATTCGGCTCTTGGAAGGACCCCGTTGTGCAAAGGTTCAGGGCGACCGTCATCTTGACGGCCACTGGGAGCGGGTGTCCTCCCCCATTCCCCCATGGTGCTAGGTGCGCTATGATCTGGCGCATATCTCACCCTGTCCCCTGACTCAGCCAGTGTGCTAGGTGGGGGATGGAATGTAGGGGTGGTGGGGTGAAGGGTGATGCCTGGGGTGCTGGGATTGATGGGGTGGGGTAACCCATATGGCTGGTGTCACTCGACAGAACCACAGGCCAGGGTGCATGGTCAGTGGGATACGGAGAAAAATGGCTGCCTTGCAGGCCACGGCAAATGGCGGTCCAAGGCTGGATCCCCCAGTCCCCTGGGGGGATCGACCTGGCCTAACAGCCCATCCCTCCATAACCCCTCCCCAACGAGCCAGGCCAGTGTCAGGACCAGCAGTCCACGGTCGCGCCTCTCTGTGTCCTACCTCCTCTCCCTCATCAGCCATGGTGTCTGTTTCCCGATATTTAAAAGCACAAGTGAACCTCACCATCAGAAATTCCCCCCAGCAGAGGCGGAGGATTGCGGAGGCCCTAGAGAATACCAGGTCAGGTTACTGATATGTGAATGGCGTTTACTGTGCGTGCAGAGTGGAACGCATTGACACCACTGTCAAGGCAGTGGAGAATTGTGATTTGGCATGAACCTGGCACAGGCCACGATTTTGGCATTATAACTACCTGATGTCGCTGGGAACCCCAGGTAGCGCCAGTGCTAGCCCCTTAACAGTAGCAGAATCAGTCCAGGTGTGATACCAATTTGGCTATTGTGGAAGTCCATTAAACCTGCGTTGGCATCAACACCTAGGGCTGGATTATTCAAATGGCGATGCCGAAATTGCATTCGGCGATGTGCCGGAGAATCCATTTTTATGCCGGAATTGGGGGCGTCGGCATTTCTCCAATGCTCCGCCGGGACGGCCTCAGGTCATCCTGACAGGGGTCAGTTCTTGGCAGGCCTGGTCCGCGCGCGGCCACACCATGTTGTACAGCGTGGCCGTCGCAGGTCGTCGCCGTGCGCATGCGTGGCCACGGAACCAGCCATTCTGCGTTCATATCGGCAGGAGAGGCTTTATGTGGCGCGGCTGCTAGCCCCCCACTGGGCGGACCATCGGTGCGTGGGTGCGCCGACATTTTGGTCGTTAGGCGGATGGATCCTGCGGACATAGCCGCAGAATCGGCGAATCCAGCCCTTAGTCTCAGAAACGGAGAATCCCGCCCCTGATGTGCAGGTTACATGGATTGGCAATGCTAAATTTCCCTTATGTCCAAAAGATTAGGTGGCGTTACCGGGTTACAGGAATAGGATGGGGGCATGGGCCTCAGTAGAGTGCTCTTTCGGAGTGTCGCTGATGACTCGATGGGCCGAATGGCCTCCTTCTGCAAATTAGGGTTTTTATTTTCTATGATCTTGGGTGATTGTGTCTTCAGCTGTCAAGGCCCTAAGCTCTGGAATTCGCTCCCTAATCCTCTCTCTCTCTCTCCACTGCTTCTCCTTTAAGATGGCCCTTGAAACATAATTTTTTCCAATGAAGGGGCAATTTAGCGTGGCCAATCCACCTACCCTGCACATCTTTGGGTTGTAGGGACAAAACCCACGCAAACATGGGAAGAATGTGCAAACTCCACACGGACCAGAGCCAGGATCGAACCTGGGTCCTTGGTGCTGTGAGACAGCAATGCTAACCACTGCGCCACTGTGCTGCCCTAAAACGTAATTTGTTGATCAGAATTTTTATCGGCTGTCCTAATATTTTTGTTCGATAACATTCTTATGAAGCACCATGGGAATTTTTGTGAAGTTAAGGATGCTATATAAATGCAAGTTGTTGTGGGGCTGGATGGAACGTGGGGCCAGTGGCATGCGGGTAAATTCATTTGTGGGTAGCATTGAGTAAGTGGAGCCCATCTGGACCTCAACTGAAATAAACCATTATACATCTCACCAATGGAAAGAAGCAAAGATCAGCTGTTCATTCAGCTAGTTTCAACATACATGGCTGTTTTCCAGTCTCATTGACCTCTTTCAAAAAACCTCAGATAAATGCATGCAGAAGTGAAGAATGCACACAGCGGAGCACATACATAGAATTTACAGTGCAGAAGGAGGCCATTCGGCCCATCGAGTCTGCACCGGCTCTTGGAAAGAGCACCCTACCCAAGGTCAATATCCCCTATCCCTATCCCCATAACCCAATAACCCCACCCAACACTAAGGGCAATTTTGGACACTAAGGGCAATTTATCATGGCCAATCCACCTAACCTGCACATCTTTGGACTGTGGGAGGAAACCAGAACACCCGGAGGAAACCCACGCACACACGGGGAGGACGTGCAGACTCCGCACAAACAGCAACCCAAGCCGGAATCGAACTTGGGACCCTGGAGCTGTGAAGAAATTGTGCTATCCACAATGTTACAGTGCTGCCCCGTCTGATATACAATTACGCAACTCTTCCTTGAGGCTTTTCACTATCTGGGTGGTGCTTTGAAACCATAAAGCTGAGAAAATACACCTTTTTATTAAGAGCTTCCATCTCACTTCAGGTCAATCCACACCGGACAACCTGCTCTGAAAACTCTGCTCACATATGGACAACTGTGACAAATTCCACCATGGCAGCCGAGACAATCCACAACATTCTAAAAAAACTCAACAACATTCCAAATAGAATGAGCCATGATGCTCTACAAAAGAAGTACATTTTCCTTATCTCCATGTTTCGTTGAATCTGTCCATTCATTTTTGAGATATCTTGCTCACGGACAATCAGGCTAACAATCGAGCAAAACCATTGTGCCAGAGGTAATGATTAACTAATCTTTCATTTCAGGATCGGTTACAAGTACATTCCAGGAAGAAGAAGAAAGATGAAGAGTGTGCTAATGTAAGCAATTTACTATCTCTGTAGTAGCAGCTACAAATTCTTCAGCCATGCAGTTTTCCCTTGCTCACAGTGAAGCTTGGCACATTTTCTGGTCCTTTAACACGGCCCTCCTCAGATTAACAGATATCAGAGATAGGGAGGGAAGAAAATATTCCCTCCTTTGAGTGTTCATTGGGTCATTATTAACTGAAAGATTTAGTGTGCAAATCATGAGCTGCTGTTGGTGTTCAATGTCTTGATGCTTAATCCGAAGAGGTTTTATTTGCAAAGTCATCGGCACATCACACTGATATAATTGCATAGCACAGAGGAGCATGATGCTGTGTGTGGAGCTGCCAATTTAAGCAATGTTTTGTGCTAAGCCCTCCACCGATCATTTCTACTTTATCTGCACAATTATACCTCAACTAGCAGTAATGTGTTCCCAGTGTCTCATGCGCTGAGACTTAATTAAGCAATTGTAGATAAGGAAAAATTAAATTGGGCAAAACGTAATGCATAAACGCCATTTGAGAATTCCGGCAAGGCCCTCCTTACTCTCTGGAGGGGTGTGGGGGACATAATGGCAGCATGTTGGAACAGCCTTGGCTGTTGCCACAGCAATAATGTCTGTGTGATACACCCACAATAACAACACTATAAAATCCAAGATAGCACATGAGCCCACCATGATTTCTTTCATAATATTTAATAATATAAAGTAAAATGTTCACATTGAAGCTTTGAAATGGAACAATAGAAACCAGGGAGTGATTGAAACCAGAAGAGCAACGTGCGAGTGATTTTTAGTTATCGGGATATCCGCCCACCCCACCACCCCCAAGCTTGAAAACCCTCCAGCTTCTGTAGAATTTTATCAAATAGATTTTGAGATTCATAATGTGGCTTTATTCAGTTCTTGGCAAGATTTTCTCCATACTGATAGCAGTTGTGATTGCAAATGCCTGAGGAAATGACAGTGATGCATGACAGCAGATGAATTAATGATCATCATATAATCAATAAAACAGATAACTGGTTAATTACCCAAAAATAAT
This sequence comes from Scyliorhinus torazame, assembly GCF_047496885.1. Classification (NCBI taxonomy): domain Eukaryota; kingdom Metazoa; phylum Chordata; class Chondrichthyes; order Carcharhiniformes; family Scyliorhinidae; genus Scyliorhinus; species Scyliorhinus torazame. The sequence goes on from NC_092713.1 coordinate 123,167,836, forward strand.
ACATTTGTTCTGCCATGACAGTTTCTACAATCATCAAAATTCATTTCTATTTAAAAATTGCTGTTATAAATCACAAATGAACCACAAAGACAAGGTGCACACTGATAAAATTATGGCAATCGAATGCAAACCAGGAACTCTGAACAGTGAAGCCCTCTTCACAGAATTGTTACGGCACAGAAGCATACCATTTGGCCCATCATGACTGCACCAGCTCTCCAAATGATCATTGGTCTTTTCCCCCTACTCCTGCACATTATTTCCATTCAAATAATCAGTTAATTCCCTCTTGGATGCCTCGATTGAACCTGCCTCCACCACACTTCCAGGGCCTGCAATCTAGAAACAAACCACTCGCTGTTTGAAAAAGTATTTTCTTACATCGTATTTACCTCTATTGGAAATCAGTTTAAATTGTGCCCTCTTTTTCTCGATCCATTTATGAGCAGGAACAGTTTCTCCCTGTCTACTCTGTCCAGCCGACCTCATGATTTTGAACATCTCTATCAAATCTCCTCTCCAAGGAGGACAGTCCCAATCTCTCCTCATAACTGAAGTTTCTCAACCCTGGAACTATTCTTGTAAACCTCGTCTGCACTCTCTCCAGTATATCCACTTCCTTCCTATAGTATGATGCCCAGAACTGTACTCATTACTCCATATGAGATCTAGCTAGTGTTTTGTATAAATTCAGCATAACCTCCATGCTTTTGTAGTCTATGACCCTATTAATAACGTCTAGGATACTGTCTGCTTCATTGACTGTTCTCTCTGCCTGTCCTGCCACCTTTAATGGCTTAAGCACAGATGCATCCAGGTCCCTCACTCCTGCACCCTTTAGAGTTGTACCCTTTATGTTATTCTGTCTCTCAATGTTCTTCCTCCCAAAATTCAGCACTTTTTATAGCCACAACCCAGAACCGGGATCGAACCTGGGACCTCGGTGTTGTGAGGCTGCAGTGCCCACTGGGCCACCGTGCTGCACGCACTTCACACTTCTCAATATTGAACTTCATCTGCAACCTATCTGCCCGTTCAACAAAATTGCCTGTGCCCTTTTGAAGTAATCCTCACAGTTTACAATATTTCCAAGTTTTTTATCATCTACAAACTTTTAAATTGTCCCCTTCACACCAAGACCGAGATCTTTAATATGTATCATGAATGCCACTACAAACTTTGCTCCAGCCCAAAAATAATCATTACTCGCTGTTTCCTAGAACTCAGCTAATTCTCTACACTCACCTCTCGTGTTCCTCTCATTTCATGAGCTACAACCTTTCTCTCAAATCTGTGGTGTGGCACTGTATCGAATGCCTTTCGGAAATCCATGTGCACCACACCAACAACATGACTCTCATCAACCCTCTGCTACCTCTTCAAAAAACTCCAGCAAGTTAGTTTCCCACAAGGCATCCAAGCTGGCTCTTCATAATCGACCCACATTTTCCCATGTGACTGAATTCTATCACAAATAATTGTTTCACAATTAACTTTATCCCAAATAATTGTTTCTAAAAGGCTGTAAGATTCAAATGAAGCCAATCATTTAAAGCTCTATTTCCATCAAAGTAAGGGAATCATAAAGCACAGTAGGAGGCTGTTTGGCCTATCGAGTTTGTGCTAGCTCGTCTGAGAGTTACCCAATCCCTGCTCTTTCCCAAAAGCCCTGTAAGTTGTTCCTTTTTAATTATAATGCCAATTCCCTTTTGAAAGTTACTATTGATTCCACCATCCTGTCAGGCAGTGCAATCCTGTGGTTTAAAACAGGAAGGTGAAGAGGGTGAGCAGTTTCACAGAGCACTTTTTGGAGTTTCGTGTAATTGAGAGACTGCTTTGTGAAGTTTTAGAAGTTTTGCCAAGGATTAGCTTTGCCACCAAGTCAGAAGGTCAGAATGTGCAGAATTGACTTTCCTTGGTCTTTTGCTCTCTGAAGTGAAGTGTGACACTTCTGGGAAATGTTAATGAGACACCTGATGCTTTTTTAAACAGAAGGCTCAATTCTTCTTCTCAATTATGTTGAAACATAAATTGCTGTGAAGGGAAAATTGAGGAGAATTCTTTCCTTTCCCTCTCCAAACCACAACTTACCTTTTACATTACACATATAATGAGGTAAATGTCGCTCTGAAACAGTCTGAGGGTATATTTATGCACTTGTAACGGTAAATATTTTCCTATATGCCTCAATTTTGATCACTTGCCTCAGAGTTGGTTGGATTGACTTTGAGATGATGCACTCATTTCTTCAGACAACCTTGAGCAGTTCAGCATTTTTGCAAGCTCCATTACTTTAGCAGGTCTCAATTAAGGTCATCAGTGCTGGTTGGATGCATTCCTGGAGATCTCATCACGTGACCTCCTGCCACCAACTAACCCACCCTGGCAAACATCCCTTTTAGAACCATAGAAAAGTAACAGCCCATCGTGTCTGTGTTAGCATGCCCCTTTAAGGGGTGAGGTCACAAAGGGTCATGTGACTCGTTTGGCCAATCGGGCTGCAGCAGGAGAATCCTGGGATTTAGCATGGGTTTTCCATGCCAGTTCGGTGTCTGGAGCCGTGGAGTTCAGTAACCTTTAGCTCACTCTCTCTAAATAGTTACTTGCCTTATTAAACAGTATAATCATTGAACTAGTGCGGAAGTTTTTTTTGAAAAAAACTTGTTCAGCAGTCTGAATGTCAAAATGCCTTTTTTAGGACACTTGAGCCATTCGAATGTAACAGGGAGCAGTGGGTGCTATATGTCGAATGTCTGCGCTATTATTTTAAGACCAATGAAATTGGCTGGCAGACCCGCTACAACGACATCCATGCAGCGAGCAGATCCTTCCAGGAATAGAAGCAGCGGATAATCTTTTGGGGCCCCGACCTATAACCTGATAAGGAGCTTGACTTCTCCAGATTCCCAGTGCCAACCAGGACCACCATGTAGCCCGTTGGACCTGGTTGGGCATGGGAGTAAGCACCATGCTAACATGTCGGTCTTTCACCCCCTGCAGACAATGGATCAATGGATATTGGAATACAAAAGCAATAGTGGCCTTCCTGTTTGCTAGTCGCTGCAGCCTTGGGGGATGCTCTGTGACTGTGTGAGCTGGCGCTGCTCGAGGAGGAGGAGGAAGCTGCAGCAGCGGAGCGTGCAGCAGCAGAGAGGGCAGCAGCAGTGTGTGCAGCAGAGCGAGAGGTGGCAGTCGCTCAGGAGAGAGAGCAAGCCACCCAACAGGCCGATGAGGAGGATGTGCCAAGGAGGTGTCACATGAGGCCTTGTGTGTACTGACAGCGCCCATCAGTCGAGGACGTGCCGGACCGGGTATGCCGTCGAAGACTCCGGCTGAACAGTGTGACATATCTGCCAGATGATAGCACACCTGGCACCGCGGGAGTATGGAGGAGGACACCTGCTCCTGGTGGCTGTCAAGGTGACGGTCACCCTGCCTTTACGCCATGGGGTCCTTCCAGGCACCATGTGGGGACCTCTCCGGAATCTCACAAACGTCAACACAGAAGCTCTGTATGCTCAGGGGGCTCAATACATTTCTATGTGGAACGAGCCTACCAGGATGCCGGGGCCCTGGGGTTCGCTACCGTCGACAAGATGCCTTGGGTCCAAGAGGTGGTCAACGGAATGGGAGCACCTGTAGATGACAGGCCACTCGCCTCAGACCCACTACAACGACATCCATGCAGCGACCAGATCGTGAGCGAGCGGTGCTTCAGCCTCCTGAAAATGGGGTTCAGGTGCCTGGACCACTCCAGAAAGGCCCTCCAGTGTATTGCTGAGAGGGTTGCCCGCATCGTGGCGGCCTGCTGCATCCTCCACAGCATCGCGCAGCAGAGGGGCGACGTGCTGGAGGAGGAGGATGAATACCAGTCCTCGCCCAATGAGGAGGATGTGGGGGAGGGGGAGGATGAGCAGGACATGTGACCCAGGCAGGCACGGAAGGCCGCACGACACTCTGATCACCTCCAGGTTCACCAACTGTGTGGGGAACGGGGGTGGACTTATGGCCAGGGACACGGATACCGCATCCCAAGCCCACACCCCCTCATTCCCTCCCCCCCTCACCTGCATCTCCCTCTGTGCTACATACCTACCGCACTACGAGTTGGGGGCCCTGGGTAGACATGAACTGCGTGCCTGGTCCATGGGAGCAACGATGATGACAACCCACTCAGCGATGAGCCCTGGTGCTCCGCATCATATGACGAGGTCTGACTTCTGCCCACTGTCCACTTGTGGGATCCCTGCATGCGAGATGGCCATTCCATCACATGATCCCATCGGATCCTTGGGTTGATGGTGGTGGAGATGGTTGGGGGGGGGGGGGGGGGGGTGGGGGGGGGGGGGTGTTGGGAGCCCGGGCCACCCACTACATCTGCCCATTTCCCCTCCCCACCTCCTATGGCCAGCCTCGACCAGGCCACCCCTCACACCCATCTGACAGAGCACCGAGACAGGTTGTAACAGTGGTAACATGTATTTAAGACCATAAGACATAGGAGCGGAAGTAAGGCCATTCGGCCCATCGAGTTCACTCCACCATTCAATCATGGCTGATTTCAACTCCATTTACCCGCTCTCTCTCCATAGCCCTTAATTCCTCGAGAAATCAAGAATTTATCAACTTCTGTCTTAAAGACACTCAATGTCCTGGCCTCCACCGCCCTCTGTGGCAATGAATTCCACAGACCCACCACTCTCTGGCTGAAGACATTTCTCCTCATCTCTGTTCTAAAGTGACTCCCTTTTATTCTAAGGCTGTGCCCCCGGGTCCTAGTCTCCCCTGCTAATGGAAACAACTTCCCTACATCCACCCTATCTAAGCCATTCATTATCTTGTAAGTTTCTATTAGATATCCCCTCAACCTCCTAAACTCCAATGAATATAATCCCAGGATCCTAATGTGAATAGATAGTCACAGATACATGCCCGAGACCCTATAACTAAATTTTGCCCTGCAGCCGTGTCCACGTAACTGCTGTCTACCTTTCTGGCCTTACGAGTCCTAATGCTGTGAATAGGTGGTTCCCCAGACGGTATATCAGGAGTGGAGGCGGCACTCTGGGGCGGCGATGCACTGCTAAGCCGCACATTTCGGCAGCTAATGGACTTTTGGGCTCTTTTCGGGAGCCCCAACGGAAATTTTTTCAGACCAAACCCAGTGTGGGGTGACGAAGGAAGGTCCCCCCCCCCCCCCGTGTGTGTATGGAAAGGACCAGCGGTAGTGGCCAGATTGCGAAGGATCCTTTGGAGCAGCGGCAGAGAAGAGAAGGGAGAAGCAAGATGGCAGTGGATGGAGCCCTGACGATATGGGGCCCGGACCAGCAGGAATTCCTCCGACGATGTGTGGAGGAACTAAAGAAGGAGGTGCTAGCGCCGATGTTATTGGCAATCGAGGGACTGAAGGAAACACAAAAGGTCCAGGCGATAGAGCTCCGTGGAGTGAAGGCAAAGGCAGCCGAAAATGAGGATGAGTTACAGGGCCTGGTGGTAAAAACGGAGACGCATGAGGCGCTACATAAGTGGTGCATCGAAAGGTTGGAAGCCCTGGAGAACAGCTCGAGGAGGAAGAACCTACGGATTCTAGGTCTCCCCGAAGGAACAGAGGGAGCTGACGTTGGGGCTTATGTGAGCACGATGCTCCATACGCTAATGGGAGCTGAGGCCCCAACGGGCCCCCTGGAGGTGGAAAGAGCGTACCGGGTCCTTGTGAGAAGACCAAAGGCGGGTGAAATACCAAGGGCGATAGTGGTGAGATTTCACCGCTTCATGGACAGAGAGGCGGTCCTGAGCTGGGCCAAGAAGGTACGGAGTAGCAGGTGGGAGAATGCGATGATACGAGTGTATCAGGACTGGAGCGCGGAGGTGGCGAGAAGGAGGGCGAGCTTTAATCGGGCCAAGGCGGTGCTTCACAGGAAGAAAATAAAATTAGGGATGCAGCAGCCGGCGCGATTGTGGGTCACGGATTAGGGCAAGCACTACTACTTCGAAACGGCGGATGATGCATGGACCTTCGTTCAAGAAGAGAAACTGGACTAGAACTGAGAGTTTGATGTTGGGGGGGAAGCAACGAGGTGGTGGTACAGAAATGTAAAGTGGGAAATGGGAGGTTTATTATATAGTAACTTTGGATGGGGAATTTCTCTCCCCTTGATGGGGGGACATGAAGAAATGTGGGCGCAGGTGGGAAAAAGGGACAGAGAGGGGGAGGGGGAATGAGGGAGCTGCGCCATAGGGGGCAGGGCCGATAGGAAAGCAGGGGGTTTTCCCACGCTATGGAGATGATGGCGGGAAGATAGGCGCAGGAAGGAAGAGAGCCCCACACGCAGGGAGGTCAAAGAGAGAACGGGGGAAGCCGGGGTCATCGAGAGTTAGCTGACTTTCGGAAGCATTATGGGGGGAGTAACCATGCTAGAGGGGGATCTAGCGGGGGGGGGGGGGAGGGGGGGGAGGACTAACTGGGTTGCTGCTGCTGAGTGCAAGGGGGAGCTGGCAAGAGAAGAGGTGGTCGGGACGGGAAGGCGCCGCCTGGGGGACAGGTGGGTGCGCGGGTCCTGGACGGGGGGCTGGCCCAGAAAAAGGGATGGCTAGTCGGCGGAGGGGGGGGGTGGCGAGTAGCCCCCCAATCCGGCTGATCACGTGGAATGTGAGAGGCCTAAATGGGCCGATTAAGAGGGCCCGGGTGTTCGCGCACTTAAAGAGACTGAAGGCAGCGTAGTCATGCTCCAGGAGACGCATCTGAAGGTGGCGGATCATGTTAGGTTAAGAAAAGGATGGGTGGGACAGGTATTCCACTCAGGGTTGGACGCGAAAAACAGGGAGATGGCGATACTGGTGGGGAAACGGGTGTCGTTCGAGGCTAAGAATATAGTGGTGGATAACGGGGGCAGATATGTGATGGTGAGTGGTAGATTGCAGGGAGAGGCGGTCGTGCTGGTAAATGTATATGCCCCGAACTGGGATGATGCCGGATTTATGAAGCGGATACTGGGACGTATCCCGGACCTGGAGGGGGGAAGCTTGGTAATTGGGGGGGACTTCAACACTGTGCTGGATCCAGGGCTAGACCGGTCTAGATCCAGGACCGGGAGAAGGCCGCCAGCGGCCAAGGTGCTTAGGGGATTTATGGAACAAATGGGGGGAGTGGATCCGTGAAGGTTTGCTAGGCCGTTGGCCAAAGAGTTTTCCGTTTTCTCCCACGTCCACAAGGTATATTCCTGAATAGACTTCTTTGTTATGAGTAGGGCACTGATCTCGAAGGTGGCAGGAACGGAGTACTCGGCCGTAGCCGTTTCAGACCATGCCCCGCACTGGGTGGATCTGGAACTAGGAGAGGAGAGGGAGCAGCGTCCACTCTGGCGATTGGATGTGGGACTATTGGCGGATGAGGGGACCTGTGGAAGGGTGCGGGGGTGTATTGAGAGATACCTGGAGGTTAATGACAATGGTGAGGTTCAGGTGGGGGTAGTATGGGAAGCGCTGAAGGCGGTGGTTGGAGGAGAGCTGATCTCCATTAGAGCCCACAAGGAGAAACAAGAGGGCAAAGAAAGGGAGAGATTAGTGGGGGAGATTTTGAGGGTGGATAAAAGATATGCGGAGGCCCCAGACGAAGGACTATATAGAGAAAGGCGAAGACTTCAGACGGAGTTTGACCTGCTGACCATAGGAAAGGCAGAGGCACAGTGGAGGAAGGCACAGGGGATGACATACAAATATGGGGGAAAGGCGGGCCGGCTGCTGGCCCACCAATTTCGTAAGAGGATTGCGGCGAGAGAGATTGGGGGAGTTAGGGATGAAACGGGAACTATGGAGCAGAGAGCAGGGAAGGTAAATGAGGTGTTTAAGACCTTTTATGAGAGGCTATATAAGTCCCAACCCCCGGGGGGAAAAGAGGGAATGCTACATTTTCTGGACCAACTAAGGTTCCTGAGGGTGGAGGAGCAGGAGGTGGCAGGTCTGGGGGCACCAATCGAAGTGGACGAGGTGACTAAGGGACTGGGGAACATGCAGGCAGGGAAGGCCCCGGGACCAGACGGATTTCCGGTGGAATTCTACAGGAAATATGTGGACCTGTTGGCCCCGCTGCTGGCGAGAACCTTTAACAAGGCCAGGGAAGGGGGGATACTACCCCCGACAATGTCGGAGGCGACGATATTGTTAATTCTGAAGCAGGATAAAGATCCGTTGCAATGTGGGTCATACAGGCCTATCTCACTCCTAAATGTAGACGCTAAACTGCTGGCAAAAGTGCTGGCGACAAGGATAGAGGATTGCGTCCCGGGGATGGTGCATGAAGACCAGACAGGGTTTGTAAAGGGGAGACAACTGAATGTTAACGTTCGACGGCTGCTGGGGGTGATGATGACGCCCCCAGCGGAGGGGGAGGCAGAGATAGTGGCGGCGATGGATGCGGAGAAGGCATTCGATAGGGTGGAGTGGGACTATTTGTGGGAGGTGCTGAGGAGGTTTGGGTTCGGGGAGGGGTTTGTTAGATGGGTCAAACTCCTATATGGGGCCCCAGTGGCAAGTGTAGTCACAAACCAGCAAAGACGGGGTATTTTCGGCTACACAGGGGAACAAGACAGGGGTGTCCCCTGTCCCCATTACTGTTCGCGTTGGCAATTGAACCACTGGCCATAGCGTTGAGGGACTCTAAGAAATGGAGGGGGGTGGTTAGAGGGGGAGAGGAGCATCGAGTGTCACTCTACGCTGATGACTTACTGCTATATGTTGCGGACCCTGTAGAGGGGATGCCAGAGGTTATGCAGATACTGAGGGAGTTTGGAGATTTCTCGGGATACAGGCTAAATATGGGGAAGAGCGAGCTTTTTGTAATACACCCCGCGGACCAGGGAGGAGGAATAGACGCTCTGCCGTTAAGGAGAGTGGAAAGGAGCTTCCGATATCTGGGGATCCAGGTAGCCAGGAACTGGGGAACTCTACACAGACTTAATCTGACGCGACTGGTGGAGCAGATGGAGGAGGACTTCAAGAGGTGGGATATGTTGCCACTCTCATTGGGGGGCAGAGTGCAGGCGGTAAAAATGATGGTACTCCCGAGGTTTCTTTTCGTGTTTCAGTGTCTCCCCATTCTGATCACAAAGGCCTTTTTCAAAAAAATAGACAGGAGCATTATGAGCTTTGTGTGGGCAGGGAAGACCCCGAGGGTAAAGAGGGGGTTCCTGCAGCGCAGTAGGGATAGAGGGGGACTGGCGCTGCCGAGCCTGAACGACTACTACTGGGCCACCAATGTGGCGATGGTTTGTAAGTGGATGAGGGAGGGAGAGGGGGCGGCGTGGAAGAGGCTGGAGATGGCATCCTGTAAAGGAACGAGCCTAAAGGCGCTGGTGACGGCGCCGCTGCCGTTCTCCCCGAAAAGGTATACCACAAACCCAGTGGTGGTGGCAACCTTGAGGATCTGGGGGCAGTGGAGGCGACACAGGGGGGTGACGGGTGCCTCGGTGTGGTCCTGATTAGGAATAACCACAGGTTTGTCCATGGAAGGATGGACGGGGGGTTCCAGAGTTGGCAACAAGTATGAATTAGGAAACTGAGGGACCTGTTTATGGATGGGATGTTTGTAAGTCTGGGAGCGCTGGAGGAAAAATATGAATTGCACCCGGGGAATATCTTCAGATATATGCAAGTGAGGGCGTTTACGAGGCAACAGGTGAGGGAATTTCCGCTGCTCCCGACACAGGGGATCCAAGATAGAGTGATTTCCGGGGTATGGGTCGGGGAGGGCAAAGTGTCCGAAATATATCAGGAGATGAGAGACGAGGGGGAGGCGATGATACAGGAGCTGAAGGGAAAATGGGAAGAAGAGCTGGGAGAGGAGATTGAGGAGGGGCTGTGGGCTGATGCCCTAAGCAGGGTAAATTCCTCGTCTTCGTGTGCCAGGCTTAGCCTGATTCAATTTAAGGTTCTACACAGAGCACATATAACGGGAGCAAGACTGAGCAGGTTCTTCGGGGTGGAGGACAAGTGTGGGAGGTGCTTGGGAAGCCCGGCGAACCACACACACATGTTCTGGTCGTGTCCGGCATTGGATGAGTACTGGAGGGGTGTGGCAAGGGTGATTTCAAAGGTGGTGAAGGTCCAGGTCAAGCCAGGCTGGGGGTTAGCTATATTTGGGGTAGCGGAAGAGCCGGGAGTGCAGGAGGCGAAAGAGGCTGATATTCTGTCCTTTGCGTCCCTGATAGCCCGGCGAAGGCTCCTACTTATGTGGAAGGAAGCAAAACCCCCCGGCGGGGAGGCCTGGATAAACAACATGGCCGAGTTCATAAAGCTGGAACAAATAAAATTTGCGCTGAGAGGATCGGCTCAGGGGTTCTCCAGGCGGTGGCAACCGTTCCTTGACTATCTCGCGGAACGTTAAGGGAAGATAGATTGACAGCAGCAGCAGCCCAGAGAGGGGGGGGGGGGGGGAGGGAAAGGCGGGGGGGGGGGAGCACTATTTTTTGTCACTTTGTTAGTTCACGATATTATTTAAATAATGTTATTTACCAGTTATTGTATTATTTTTATGTTGATTTGTACAAACGGAAAAATTTTGTTTGAAAAATTTATTAAAATATATTTTTTTAAAAAAAAGGAGTGGAGGCGGCCTGCTGTGATTCCCGCCCTCCGAACTGGGTCCCCTTTGGCGGGCGTCTTCTGGGGCGACCGGGACTCAATGGGCCCGGCTGCTGCTCAGGTTTCCCAGGTGGCATGGTGCTGCCCTGTTCTGTCCCCTGTCCACCAGATGTGCCTGGGACAGGAGTGAGTGGGGGGAGGTGTGGGGGGGGGGAGGAGTGGGGGGGGGGGAGGTGGGGGGGGGGGGGGGGAGTCTGAGGTGCTGCGATGTTCCGGCACCTCCCTTGCGGGTGTCACGGGCACGGCCCCATTACCTCCTCCTCCCTCAGGGTCCTCGATGACCCCCGGGCTACTTCATGGGACGGGCGCGCGAGGGTAGCTATTCCTTGAGGCTCCACCACCACCTGGTGCTGCCAGTCCTGGAGGCCCGCTCTGGTCTCAACCAGGCTCTGCATGCTCGCGGCCATGGCGCACAGGGAGTGGAACATCTCTGGCTGGGACTGCGCCTCATCACCCATTTACTGTGACACCGCCTTCTGGGTCTGTGTCACATCAGCCAGTGACTGCACCATTTCCCTCTGGGACTGGGCCACCTCCCTCTCTGTCTTTGCCACATTGGCCAGTGTCTGGGCAATGCCGACGACACTCCCAAACATGGCCTGCTGTGTCTGGGCCACTTTCAGGAGCGTCACTGCGATGTCCAGGTGGCTCTGACACATGGCTGCCTGTGAGAGGGCAGCTCTGTCCTGGCCCTCGACCAGTGACAGCACAGAATGCCCCAGTCCTTCTACATGCTGATCCATAGCCAAAACCCTCGTCTCCATTGTCTCCACCGCGGACACCACCCATGCTGTGTTGGCCTGGGTGACACGCATGGCCGGCACCACCTCCTGCTTCTCCACGCGGTTGGACTCCTCCAATTGCACCAGCAGGTGCTGGATGCTCGCCGACAACCCCTCCTGTAGTCCCTGGCTCTGCGACTGCATCACCCCAATTGATGGGACTGTCCGTTCCAGAAGCCCGAAACCCATCTGGAGGGCAGCCCGTTCCTGGGATTGGCCTGCCCTCCGACTGTCCACCCCCTCGGGTGATCCTACCTCCACCTGCTGTATCAGAGCATGTGTGTGATGCGCACCAGATAGTGTCCCAGGAGCTTCTTAACTAAAGTGTCGAACCGAGGTGAGTGTCTTTGGGATGGTGGAGGGTGTTGGTGACAGCTGTGACAGGAAATCCGAGTCATCCTCAGACTCAGGCTCCGGGATCTCCTGAGTCTCGGATGAGGGCTGCCATCCGAGCTGTTCCCATCGCTGCTCAGCTCAAGGGGGGGGGGGGGCTTTCTGGCTGTGGCACTGTGCGCAGCCTTCTCTTGCGGGGCGAGGAGGGGGTGCAAACAGAAAACAAGAGTGTTCGACAGTCTGACGCATGCAGCCCAGCAGGTGAGTAGCTGGTGACCACAGTGGCCAGGGCACCATGCCATGGCACCATGCCATGGTATGGATGTCCTTGCTGCCATCTTGTTGGCTGGGATGGTGTATTTGGGGAGTGCAGTGTGTTTATGCGGCTGCAGCTCAACAGCCTCCTGAGTGTTAATCGTGAAACCGGCAAATCCGGCACCGATTCTCATTGGATTTGATTGTGTTCCACGTGGTGCTGGTGCTAGCCCCGTAACAGTAGCTGAATCGGTCCAGATAGGGCACCAATTTTCTTACGTGGAACTCCATGAATTCTGCGTCGGCTTCAACATTTAGGGTAGGATTCTCCGATTTTGAGGCTATACCCGGAGCATGTGTCTAGTCTTACGGTGAAAAAGTCGATGCCGCCCCCGCACCGATGCTCCGCCTGGTGGTGGGCTAGCAGCCATGCCATGTAACCCCCCCCCACAGCGTTCCCGACAGAAACGGCTGGAGAATTGGCGGGGTCTTGGCCGCAAATGCTCACGGCGACGACCTGTAGCAGTCGCGCTGTACAACATGGCGTCGGCCATGCAGGACCCGGCCTGCCAGATAGTGCCCCCCTGTAACTCCCCTCACCATCCTCCACCAGGCCAGGTCCGCCAACCCCCGCCAAAGCCTCCCCAGCCAGGGGAGCGCGCCCCCCCCCCCCCCGACTGTGGCGGTGCTGGACCCAGTCCGAAGCCGCCCATGCATGGTTGACGAAAACTCAGACCACAAGTGACGCATGCCATCGGGAATGTGCCCCATCAGGGGCGGAGCATCAGGGGAGGGCCTTCAGGTGACGTCCTGAGGCCGTCCCAACGGCGTGCGTGAGTATTGGTCATACTCACCAATGATGCCGTTTTGGAGGGGCGGAGCATCCGAAAACAGGCGCCGCCTCCGATTTTGGCGTCAAAAGGGATTCTCCGCCCGATCGCCAAATGCGCTTTTGGCATCGGCAAGCGAAGAATCCTGCCCTGGTCTCGGAAATGGAGAATCCTTTAAAATTGAGGCAATGCTAGACTTGAAGCCATTACAGGTCAGTGAAATCAGGGGTGATAGCGAACAAGGTCAGTGATTCAATAGAAGTACTCTTGCCTGTGCATCAGAAGATTGGAGGATCAAGCGAATCATTATACATACAGCAGCAGGGTTTTGAGGGTAGAATGTGGGAAGCCGGCCAGGTAACAAAGACATGGGTGAAGGTTTTAACAGCAGTTGAATTGAGGTGTAGAGTTAAGGTGATGCAAGGAATGGTGAAAGTAGGCAGTCTTAATGAGTTAATAACTTTGTGAATGGTTTTGTTTGGCCTTATACAGGGAAAGGGATTGAGTTGGTCGCTAGGGAACAGAGGTTTTGGCACCTTCACCAATAAGTCTTCACCCTCCGAGCACTCCGAGCACCTAGATTCCAAATTCATATTTTTCCTGCCACTGTTCCAAAAGCCAGTAACTCATCTAATTCACACTTTCTGTACTTACTCACAGGAGATTCTCAGATCTAAGCTCATCTGGTCCATTCCATTGAGTTTGATCCATTTCAGTTCTCTTCCATTCATCCTGCCCAGCTTTCACACTAACAATGACCTGTCTCTCTGGATGTCCTTGAGTTAATCTTCATTGATCAGCCTCCATTATCTTCAATGCCACACAAAACAACAACCTCCATTTCCATACTCTAAACTGTGTCTATTGCATCTGGATGCATCACAAAAGTAACTGTCTTCGGAAAGTTCCCGATTTCAATAACGTCCCCAACACGGATTACTCATGCAGAACTAGCACTCCTTGAATAAACTGGCTTTCCCCAAATAAACTAACACTCACTGAATAAACTAATACTTCCGAATAAATTACAGGGGCCAAAAAGACTGACCTGTCTAAATACGATATACAGCTCGGTGTGCCAATTCACAGATAAATATACTGCTTTGTGGATCGCCTAATATTTTACTTACAATTATGCAGCTTAAGAGTTATTTGATCCACAGCAACTTGACAGTTTGTTTTTGTCTGGCCTCTATTCCACAGCTTGCATCCTACATGTGTATTTAACATCTTTTCAATATTTATAAATTGCTTTCTGTTGCTGCCTGTGATATTTTGTGACTCTGAAGCAATGCTTTGCTCAGTGACCATCCGTGATTCAATAGAAGCACTCCTGCCTGTGCATCAGAAGATTGGAGGATCAAGCCCCAAATTTGGAGACTTGAGTATGTAAGCCAACACATCAAAGTGATACATTGGGAGTGTTGTATTATCAGCCTTTATTTTCACGTGACATGTTAAACCATGTGCCTTTGCCTGTCGTAATGTTTCTTTGCCGTGTTACCCTAGTGGCTGGGGCATGACTGGTGAAAGTTTGCTGATTTTCAGTAAGGGAGAATGCAGATGGTCTTGGAGGAAGGCTTCAAGCAGTTCTGATCCTTGAATGGCCAGCTTCAGACAGTACCATCTTGGCAGGGGCGGCTGTAATCTGGACTGGTTGACTGACAGGTAACAGCAAGGCAGAGTGGCAGAGATGGGAGGACAGATTTTGTCATTTTAGCAGAGGCCACCGGGATCATACTCCATGGGGCCACCGTCAGTCCCACCGCAGTGACGCCTGAGCAATCTCCGGAGAACAGAACCCCAGCTCAACAAGTCTCTCTGAACACTGGCGTCCACAACCCCGACTGGCAGCATAGAACATACAGTGCAGAAGGAGGCCATTCGGCCCATTTAGTCTGCACCAACCCACTTCAGCCCTCACTTCCACCCTATCCCCGTAACCCAATAACCCCTCATAACCTTTTTTTGGTCAATAAGGGCAATTTATCATGGCCAATCCACCTAACCTGCATGTCTTTGGACTGTGGGAGGAAACCCACGCAGACACGGGGAGAACGTGCAGACTCCGCACAGACTGTGACCCAGTGGGGAATTGAACCTGGGATCCTGGCGCTGTGAAGCCACAGTGCTATCCACTTGTGCTACCGTTGTAGCGCACAAAGACTCCGTGAGACGAATAGAGTGAAGTCGATGAGGCTTTATTAAGCGTGTCTGTTCCCCCGCAGCTCAATAGTAGACTGGCCTGCGGGGGAGGACTCCGGCTTCTTATACTCCGCCTTCAGGGCGGAGCTAGAGGTCAACGGCCAACCAGGACATGGGATCTGTCAGCCAATGACATTAGGGCTTCCAGTCCCACATGACCCCCAATACATACTACCACATTCCCCCCTTGTCAAAAATGAACCCGGCGGGGTGATGCTTCGTATGGTGGTAAGGGTTTACAGGGCTGGTCCTGGGAGGAAAAAAACATTCACATGGCAATACAGTATTGTACAATTTTGTCCTGTTTCAACTATTTACAGAGGGTACAGGGAGAAAAGCAAAATGTTCTTGTGAAAAGTCCATATTTTGATTTAGATCGACGCCACGAGTCGGTCGGGCGGTCTGGTCGTCCGTGTCGATCGCCTCGGCCCCGGTGGTGGTGGTGGTGCTTGTACCGGTGTTGTCGTCTCCGGGAGCCTTACGGTTTCAGCTTGGGCTTTATTCTTGGTCGGGCCTGAGGGGAGGGGAACCGATCCTCCTGGGAAGGGGGCGGTCGCGGGGTGTGGCAGGAAGGGGGGGGGGTTGGGTGAATGGTGTCGGGGGGGGTGTGTGTGTTGCCGGCGGGCGCCAGATCCCGCAGGGAGACCGTGTCCTGTCGGCCGTCGGGGTACTCCACGTAAGCGTACTGTGGGTTCGCGTGGAGGAGGTGAACCCTTTCGACCAACGGGTCCGCCTTATGTGCCCGCACATGCTTTCGGAGCAAGATGGGTCCTGGGGCCGCCAGCCAGGTCGGCAGCGACGTTCCAGAGGAGGACCTCCTAGGGAAGACAAGGAGACGCTCATGAGGCGTTTGATTAGTGCTCGTACATAATAACGACCGGATGGAGTGGAGAGCGTCCGGGAGGACCTCCTGCCACCGTGAAACTGGGAGGTCCCTGGACCGTAGGGCCAGTAGGACGGCCTTCCAGACCGTGCCGTTCTCCCTCTCTACTTGCCCATTCCCCCAGGGGTTGTAGCTGGTCGTCCTGCTTGAGGCTATTGCCCTTACTGAGCAGGAACTGGCGCAGCTCGTCACACATGAAAGAGGACCCCCTGTCGCTGTGGACGTATGCGGGGTAACCGAACAGTGTGAAGATGCTGTTCAGGGTTTTAATGACTGTGGCCGCGGTCATGTCAGAGCAGGGAATGGCAAAAGGGAAGCGGGAGTATTCGTCCACCACATTAAGAAAATATGCGTTGCGGTCGGTGGAGGGGAGGGGCCCTTTGAAATCGAGACTGAGGCGTTCAAAGGGGCGGGAAGCCTTAATCAGGTGCGCTCCATCCAGCATGAAAAAATGCGGTTTGCATTCCGCGCAGATGTGGCAGTCCCTTGTGACTGTACGGACCTCCTCTAAAGAGTATGGGAGATTGCGGGACTTGATGAAGTGGAAAAACCGAGTGACCCCCGGGTGGCAGAGGTCCTCGTGGAGGGTTTGGAGGTGGTTAATCTGTGCGTTGGCACATGTGCCGCGGGATAAGGCATCGGACGGCTCGTTCAGCTTTCCGGGACGGTACAAAATCTCATAGTTGAAGGTGGAGAGCTCGATCCTCCACCTTAAGATCTTGTCATTTTTGATTTTGCCCCGCTGTGCATTATCGAACATGAAGGCTACCGACCGTTGGTCCGTGAGGAGAGTGAATCTCCTGCCGGCCAGGTAATGCCTCCAATGTCACACAGCTTCCACTATGGCTTGGGCTTCCTTTTCCACTGAGGAGTGGCGGATTTCTGAGGCGTGGAGGGTCCGGGAGAAAAAGGCCACGGGTCTGCCCGCTTGGTTAAGGGTGGTCGCTAGAGCTACGTCGGAGGCGTCGCTCTCGACCTGGAAGGGGAGGGACTCGTCGATGGTGCGCATCGTGGCCTTTGCAATATCCGCTTTGATGCGGCTGAAGGCCTGGCAAGCCTCTGTCGACAGAGGGAAGGTCGTGGTCTGTATTAGGGGGCAGGCCTTGTCTGCGTAGTGGGGGACCCACTGGGCGTAGTATGAAAAGAACCCCAGGCAGCGTTTCAGGGCTTTTGGGCAGTGCGGGAGGGGAAATTCCATGAGGGCGCGCATACGTTCGGGGTCGGGGCCTATTATCCCATTGCGCACTACGTAGCCCAGAATGGCTAGCCGATTGGTGCTAAAAACGCACTTGTCCTCGTTGTACGTGAGGTTCAAGGCTTTGGCGGTCTGGAGGAATTTTTGGAGGTTGGCGTCGTGGTCCTGCTGATCGTGGCCGCAGATGGTTACATTGTCGAGATACGGGAACGTGGCCCGCAACCCATGTTGATCAACCATTCGGTCCATCTCCCGTTGGAAGACCGAGACCCCGTTTGTGACGCCAAAAGGGACCCTTAGGAAATGGTATAATCGCCCGTCTGCCTCGAAGGCTGTGTACTTGCGGTCACTTGGGAGGATGGGGAGCTGATGGTGGGCGGACTGGAGGTCCACGGTGGAGAAGACTTTATATTGGGCAATCCGATTGACCATGTCGGATATGCGGGGGAGAGGGTACGCGTCTAGTTGTGTGTACCTGTTGATGGCCTGGCTATAGTCTATGACCATCCTTTGTTTCTCCCCTGTCTTCACTACTACCACCTGCGCTCTCCAGGGACTATTGCTGGCCTGGATTATGCCCTCCTTTAGTAGCCGCTGGACTTCGGACCGAATGAAGGTCCGGTCCTGGGCGCTGTCCCGTCTGCTCCTAGTGGCGACGGGTTTGCAATCCGGGGTGAGGTTCGCAAACAAAGACGGGGGTTACACCTTGAGGGTTGCGAGGCCGCAGATAGTGAGTGGGGGTATTGGGCCGCCGAATTTGAACATAAGGCTCTGTAGATTGCATTGGAAATCTAATCCCAGCAAGGTGGGGGCACAGAGTTGGGGAAGGACGTTTAGTTTGTAGTTTTTGAACTCCCTCCCCTGCACCGTTAGGGTAACTATGCAGAATCCTTGGATCTGTACGGAGTGGGATCCTGCAGCTAGGGAAATCTTTTGTGCGCTGGGATAGGTGGTCAAGGAACAGCGTCTTACCATGTCGGGGTGGATAAAGCTCTCCGTGCTCCCGGAGTCGACTAGGCATGGCGTCTCGTGGCCGTTTATTAGCACCGTTGTCGTCGTCGTCTGGAGTGTCCGGGGCCGAGCTTGATCAAGCGTAATTGAAGCGAGACGTGGTTGTAGTAGTGGAGTGGGGTCCGTTGTTGCCGTCCAAGATGGCGTCGGGGATGGACAAAATGGCCGCCCCCATACATCGCACGTGGCTGGGGGGTCACAAGATGGCGGCGGGGTGGACAAAATGGCCGCCCCCATGCGTCGTACAGGTCTGGGGCGGTCCAAGATGGCGGCGCCCTTCCTCCCCTCGTGGTGGCCGGGACCCAAAATGGCGGCGTCTGCGGGTCGCACATGGGGCGCTGGGGGGGCTGGGGAGCGCTAGGACCGCGCGGAGCTCCCTCACCGGGGACAGCGGTGGTCGGGACCCAAGTTGGTGGCGCCGGCGGGTCAGACGTGGGGCGCGGGGTGGGGGTTAGGGGGGCGTTAGGGACGCGCAAAACTCCCTCTTCTCCGTGGAGAGTGGTGGCCGGGACCCAAAGCGGTAGCGCCGGCGGGTCATACATGGGGTGCGGGGAGGGGGTTTGGGGAGCGTAAGCGGCATGCAGGGCTCCCTGTTCTCCCGGGACCGCAGTGGTCGGGACCCAGAGCGGCTGCACCTGCGGGTCGTACATGGCGTGCTGGGGGGGTTGGGGCGCGTAAACGGCTTGCAGGGCTCCCTGTTCTCCCGGGACAGCGGCGACCTCGTGGGACTGGCACACAACCGCGTAATGGCCCTTTTTCCCGCAGCTCTTGCAGATAGCTGCGCGGGCCGGGCAGCGCTGTCGGGGGTGTTTCGCCTGGCCGCAGAAATAGCAGCGGACGCCCCCGGTGCGACTCGGCGTTTGGACCGCGCAAGCCTGTGGGGTGTCCGGGGGGGGGGGGGTGGGTTTGTCGCGACGGGTACGTACGGAGCCCAATGGGCTGCCGCGCGGTCGGGGCCGTAGGCGCGGGTATTACGCGCGGCCACATCTAGGGAGGCTGCTAAATGTGTGTTCATTTGCGTTCACCGAAGGGCAGCTGCAGGCTCGTCACAAAATCAGCAGCGCGGCGTAGAATTCGTCCATCGATTCTCCGGGACCTTGCCGTCTCGTCGCGAGCTGGTAGCGAGCGTAGATTTGGTTAACTGAGTGCTTGAAGGCTGCTGCCGCGTTCACTGCGTGGGGGCTGATCCTCAGTCATTCCGGAATGATCCTGAGCTCCATAGTCCTTTTTAGGCACGCTTAATAAATTGTAGCGCACAAAGACTCCGTGAGACGAATAGAGTGAAGTCGATGAGGCTTTATTAAGCGTGTCTGTTCCCCCGCAGTTCAATAGTAGACTGGCCTGCAGGAGAGGACTCCGGCTTCTTATACTCCGCCTTCAGGGCGGAGCTAGAGGTCAACGGCCAACCAGGACCGGGATCTGTCAGCCAATGACATTAGGGCTTCCAGTCCCACATGACCCCCAATACATACTACCACAACCGTGCTGCCCGTCAGACCCTGCATTACAGCATGTTGAGTTTGTGGAACCTCAGGCTCAGCTTCAACTGCAGCACGCCATCTTCTGCTTGTGCTTCAGTGGAAGCTGAGACATCGGATGATGCATCATATCTGGGACTGCTTGTGTTCTCATGAAGTTGGTCAGCACGTGCGCACTAGAAAATGATGTTCCCTGAAGGAACAATTGAACTTTTAATGACAATCTGGTAGCGTCCATGGTCATTAATTCCGACAGTAACCAGCAAATCATCAGATCTATTAAATTCCATTATACAACTTGCGTTTGACAGAGTGGGATTTAAAGTCTCAAGGGAAGATTTTCCGCTCCTGTTTCGGGGGGTGGGAGCATGAAATCCCGCGTGAGTATCAAAATACAGCTTACGCCAGCAGTATTTCCGATTCCGACTGTCCCCGTCCTCTGTCAATGTTGTAACTGGACCATTTGAATGTATTTAACTATCATTATCAGGCCATTACACCTGATAGTCCCCCCGAGTTGGATAGTCCATTCATGTTGGTGTGATGTGAATCATGAGAGGTCCCCCATGACATGCACTGGGAAAGCAGAACTTGCCAGAGGCACACAAGCGAATACATCCCAAAGGGAGGAGAGGATCATGCCTGGGCAGTATGCTGGCACTGCACCTGTCACTGCCCCCACCACTGCCCTCTGGCACACACTCGCACACAGGACACCCGCCATGGAACCAACTCCCCCCACGCCACGGAGCCCCCTGGTAGTGTCCCTGGCACTGGCAGTGCATGTGGCAGCACTGGGAGGGACTCCATTGAAGGTGTGTTCCATGGGAGGGTAGTTCTGTGAAGGGGGATCCGTGAGGGTTTGTTTCCCCGAGGGGTTGGGGGGGGGGGGGTTCGAATTACATTTTTTTCTGTAAAAGGGCACCCCGATCTTTTACAAACTGAGTTGCTGGTAGGACAGGGCGGGCACCATAAGAGCCCACGCCATCAGCGTGATGTCGTGGGATCCGCCCCGAATGTTTTTATCCTAAGTTCCTAAAAATATGGAGGAGGATGCAACTCTTGCAGTCGATGATTCCACGCCATTTTTCTCACCTGCTGCGCCACTCTGCCTAAAAATGAGAAACTTTCACCCTCAGGCTGGGATTTTCCAGACCCTATCCCAGAGTGAGTTTTCCCACGGCGGCTGCAGCAAGCCATTAACCTCAATAGGATCATCTGAGCCCACGAATGTCTATGGACGTTTGCATGGCTCCCCTCCGCTGCTGCCGGGGAACTTGCCGTGAGGAGTCTGTCATGTTCTGTAGACTGGCCGATATGAATAATGCATTACAGAACATCTAATTTAAATACTTTATTTTGAAACAACTGCATGAAAAAGATAACTAGAATAAATAAAATAATAAATTAACAACCAAAGAGCTACTGCAAAATACACCTATCCACCATCACGACTTACTCCCAACTCCCCAGACACAGGGTCACGTGGTGACTTCACACTGCCACCTGGTGGCAGGAGGTCGTGTCCATTATCATGTACAGAATTGCTTTATGCATGTCATCACAGAGTCAACTTTGGCAGGACTGGAAGATCCTGATGGCTGGAGGACATGGAAAATGCCTTCCAAAGCCTCTAGTTTTCCAGATCAGTGCCACTAGACTGCCACATCAATTCCATTGTAGTTCTCTGTAAAATTAGCTCAGTAGCCGACATAGGAAGGCTTACTAGACTGCAGTATAGTGCTACATATCTTCAGTAAAACTATAGGAATCTGTTTATCTAAATTTTGGGCGCGATTTAGCGGCCTCGTCGTGCCTGACCTGGTTTTGAGACGAGGACTTTGAATCTCGTGAGAGGCCTCTTGCGAGATTAGTGACGTTTAAGAATCTCTCGAGACATCACAATCCGGATTTCACCCTCACTGGGCGTGATCCAGATCTGCAAATTTAAATGAGCCATCAGGCTCATTGTCACTGCCAGGGATTGGGCCCTCAGCAGGTGGAAGGGGTGTTCCTGGGGCCTCCCTGAGGTTGGGTGGGGAGAGTGGGGATTGAAAATTTGGGGGAGGGGGCTGAAAGGTGCGGGGGGGAGGGAGTGCGGGGCAACTGGACAAAATGGCTGGAAATGAATCAAGTGTGGCCTCAGCGGAGAGAAACTCCGCTCATTTCTCATACCGAGGCAAAAAAATACAGAAAAGTGTGGTTGAATATCTGGGTGTTTCTTAGTCTTGCGGCCATCAAGAAGCACCCCGCTAAATGCACCCAAAACCAGACTAAAATATTTTCCTGTTGAATTGCACCCATTCTGACAATTCAGCCTTGCGGTGGGGAATTTGTCCTTCATCAAAACTTTTACTATTTTAATCAATACCATGTAATCTAGATGCCTTTAAGTTGCACCCTAAATTTTTCATGCCTGATTAAAGCTACCTAGATCATCTTGTTTGTCTGTAACATGCCTTGAGGAACATTTTGAATGTTTCTTGCTGCCGAACACCTCCCATGTGTGAGGCTCAAATAAGATCACTTTTCTCTTTTAGGGACTGGTTTAGCACAGTGGGCTAAACAGTTGGCTTGTAATGCAGAACAAGGCCAGCAGTGCGGGTTCAGTTCCCGGACTGGCGCAGGAATGTGGCGACTAGGGGATTTTCGCAGTAACTTCATTGAAGCCTACTTGTGACAATAAGCAATAACTATCATTTCACTTTAAACATTGTAAAATTAAGTTTCTCAGGCTGATTTGATCCCTGATTCAGACTGATGCAGTTTAATGTTGGATTTTTCCAAGTCACTGTGCCATGAAGACTCTGCTCATCAACTGGCTCATGGTCATGTGAACATCGGAGGGGGGTGGTGGGGGATGGGGGTGGGGGGGGTCGCTTTACAAATAGGCCTCCAGGAGGCCAGATAGTGGGTAAGCTCAGATTCCCTTCCGTAATGGTTCCTTGCTCACCTTTTCGAGTGACAGGCCACAAATTACCAGAAGTTCAATTCTGCAACTTAGCTGACACATAATGTGATCCCAGCCTCTGGGTTGCTCGTCTAGTAACCCGAACCACTGCATAATCATAAATATTTCCTCCCCACCCTCCAACTCTCTTCGAGACAGAAGAGTGTGGAGGCTGCAAGTCACTGTTATCCTGCTTCTCTTCTGAGGAAAATGTCGTATTAGTTTTGCAGTTAGTGGAATGGAAGGAGAGTGTGTTGGTGCTCAGTGTCAATGTGCCATGGAAGGGTGCATTCAAGATTTGTGCCATCACTGATGATTACCAATCCTTAAAGAGAAGCTTAGATGATTTAATTTAAACTGCAGAGACTGTATAAATGTAGCCATTGCAAAAGGTTATGATCGATCCCAATTTAATATTAGGGAGGGCAGTGTAGAAACAGAAATGTTATTTGCAGCTCCCCCTTTGATTATTTTCCAGTCGCCTGCTGTTCTGAGTGTAGGCCTCTTTGCAGAGAGAATCCTACACTTTGCATGTTTCCAAATTGACATGCACAAACTTGAGAATGACACATTATACTAAAAAATGCTGAACTATCACTGTGTCTGATAACACTAAGCAATCCCTCTCCCTCATCGACACTCAGGTAGCAATTCAATCTAAAGGTTATGTAATGAAATCTGAGCCCTTAATTGGGTGAAATTGGAAAAGATTTACTCTTAAGATTAATCACCATTTCTTTTACACATGATGTCACCCCAATATCATTTACAACAAAGATACTACTGTAGAACCCGAATGGGAGAGGCAACAGGAACACACGGTAGATTGGAAATGAACAACTGGTTTATTACGATATACACAAAATAACAAAACAACTACTCCTCTTCCCAAAGGGCTAGCATCCCTGACCGTCCAGGCCAGGGTTTTTATACAGAGTAGTTTCCACTTGGTGTTACGGGGAAATCCTGCCCCCAATTGTGCCATACAATTGTGCCAGACAACCTGGCAGCTTCTCAATACACCAGATGGACCATACGGCATCATCAGGCAAAGCAAAAGGTGGAGGGGTATGCCTCCTCATCAACTCCTCCTGGTGCTCGGTCGTGGCGACCCTGGCGATCTATTGCTCCCCGGACCTGGAATACTTGACCGTGAAGTGCCACCTGTACTATCTTCCACGGGAGTTCACTTCAGCCATTATCACAGCGGTCTACATCCCACCCCAGGCAGAAGATAAGAAGGCACTGGATGAATTGTACACAGTTATAAATAACAATGAAACAAAACACCCGGAGGACATGTTCATCGTGGCCGGGGTCTTCCACCAGGCCAACCTCGAGTGTACTGCCAAAATTCCACCAGCACATCTCCGGTCCCACCAGTGGCGCCAACACTCTCCCACTGCTGCACAAAATTTAGGGCACCTACCGATCCATCCCCAACTGCACTTCGGAAAATCAGACCGTAAGAGGGTGCTCCTTCTCCCAGTATACAGGCAGAAACTTAAGCGGGAGAATCCAGTTAAGAAGTTCATGCAGTACTGGTTCGAGGCAACAGAAGAGCTCCTACATGACTGCTTGGAGTCAATGGACTGGTCCAAATTTAAAAACACAGTGACCAATCTAAACAATTATCCCACCACTGTCACAGACTTTATCCGCAAGTGTGCAGATGTCTGCGTGCCAAAGAAAGTAGTGCACACATTCCCCAACCAGAAACCATAGCTTAATCGGGAGATTGGCACCTTACTGAAGGCCAGATCTGAGGCGTTCAAGTCAGGCGACCTTGACCTATACAAGAAATCCATGTACAACCTCTGCAAAGTCATCAGGGATGCCAAGAGACAATATCAGACCAAGCTAGAGTCACAGACTAATGTCACGGACTCTCGTCGGTTGTGGCAAGGCTAAAACAACATAATGGGCTACAAAGTGAATGCTGCCAGACCTGCTGAGATTTTCCAGCATTTTCTCTTTGGTTTCAATGCATTCTATGCTCGGTTCGAGCAGGAACCATCAAACCACTGTCAACTGCCCCAGCAACCCTGGACACACCCATACCCACTGTCACAGCTTCCTGATGGGATTCCTGGTTGTGCACTCAGATCCTGCGCTGACCAGCTGGCAGATGTGTTCGCGGACATCTTCATCCTCTCCCTGTTCTGTTCAGAGGTCCCCAACTGCTTCAAGACCACCATCATATCAGTGCCAAAGAAGAAACATGCCTCAATGACTATCGTCCGGTAGCCTTGACATCGATCGTAATGAAGTGCTTCGAGAGGCTGGTCATGAGGCACATCAACTCCAATACTCCCAGAATGCCTAGATCCACTGCAATTCGTATACCGCTGCAACCGGTCCACAGAAGACGTCGTCTCCCTGGTCCTACACTCATCCCTGGAGCATCTCGACAACACGGACCTCTACATCAGGGGCGGGATTCTCCCCTACTCGGCGGGGCGGGGGGACCCGGTGGGATGGAGTGGCGTGAATCACTCCAGCGTCGGGCCGCCCCAAAGGTGCGGAATCCTCCGCACTTTTAGGGGCCAAGCCCTCACCTTTAGGGGCTAGGCTGGCGCTGGAGTGGATGCCGTCCCGCCGGCTAGCGTGGAAGACTTTGGCGCCACGCCAGCCAGGGCCGATGGGACTCCGGCGGCCGGCGGAAGTCAGTGCATGCGTGGGAGTGTCAGCACCTGCTGACGTCATCCCTGCGCATGCGCAGGGGGGGCTCACCTTCGCGTCGGCCATCGTGGAGACCTACACGGCTGACGCGTAGTAAAAGAGTGCCCCCATGGCACAGGCCCCCCCGCAGATCGGTGGGCCCCGATCGCGGGCCAGGCCACCATGGGGGTACCCCCCGGGGCCAGATCGCCCCACGCCCCCCCCCCCCCCCCAGGATCCCGGAGCCCGCTCGCGCTGCTTGGTCCTGCCCGTAAGGGAGGTGATTTAATTCACGCCGGCAGGACCGGCATTACAGCAGAGGGACTTTGGCCCATCGCAGGCCGGAGAATCGCCGGGGGGGGAGGGCCCGCTGACCGGCGCGGCGCGATTCCCGCCCCTGCTGAATCTCCGGTGCCGGAGAATTTGGCGGCCGGCGGGGCCGGGATTCACGCCGGCCCCCTGCGATTCTCCAACCCGGCGGGGGGTCGGAGAATCCCGCCCCTGATTCCTATTCATTGACTACAGCTCCGCCTTCAACACCTTAATCCCAGCCAAGCTCATGTCAAAGCTCCAAAACGTAGAAGCTGGCTCCTCACTCTGCAACATGATCCTCGACATTCTGACCCATAGACCACAATCAGTAAGAATAAACAACACCTCCTCCACCGTAGTCTTCAATACCGGGGCCCCGCAAAGCTGCGTACATACCGCCCTACTATACTCCCTATATACACATGACTGGGTGACAATATTTCGCTCCATCTGGTAATGTCTCTTACGCTTTTTGTTGAAAAAGAGCGGCAGTGGCACAGTGGTTAGCACTGCTGCCTCACAGCTCCAAGGTCCCGGGTTTAATTCCAGCCTCGAGTGACTGCCTGTGTGGAATTTGCACGTTCTCCCCGTGTCTGTGTGGGTTTTCTCCGGGTGCTCCAGTCTCCTCCCATAGTCCAAAGATGTGAAGATTAGGTGGATTGGCCATGCTAAATTGCCCTTAGTGTCCAAAAGGTTAGGTGGGATTACGGGGATCGGGTGGAGGCGTGGGATTAAGTAGGGTGCTCTTTCCAAGGGCCAGTGCACACTCGATGGGCCAAATGGCCTCCTGCACTTTAAATTCTGCCGCCATCTTGGTGTTCCATTTCGGGGGGATCCTCCCGGTCGTGCCCAGATGCACCATTGCGATGGTCTTAGGTTGCTCCCACTTTGCAGAAGATTGCATCATTCTGGCCCAGGAGCATTCGGTTGGCGGTCTCTCCTGCTACCGGGGTTCAGGAACGACAAGCCCTCCAATACTTGGACCCCACGCTCCATGCTCTCCCGGGAAATGGCGATGTCCACCGGCATCTGGAGGGTTAAGTCGGCCTCCATAGGGAGACTTCTTTGGGTTTTGGTGTCTCGGAGCCCACTGACAAAATGGTTCCGTAAAGATTTAGACAGCGAGACCCCAAACTCACATGAGACAGCGAGTGTCCCCAAGCGTGCCAAAAAGGCGCCATTTGATTCTCCTTGGGTCTGCGAGGCCGTATGAAAACAGAACCAGGGGACCATTATCAGGAGCTGTGGGTTAAAATGTGCCTCAACCAGGGCCAGCAATGTGGTGAAAAGCTTGGAGTCCGGTCTGTCCAGGTGTGTGAGGCTCTTGATGAGCACATAAGTGGATCCCCCAACCATCACCAGCAGTATAACTGTCTTTCGTTCATCTCCAATGGTTCCGTTTGACCGAAAATAATATTGCACCAATGTATTGGGTCCAGTAGTCAGTACCCGCGTCAAAATGGTCGGTTTTCCCGATGTGCGGCATCCTTCAGAGTGGAGGCCTCTGTGGGCCTGAATGAAGCTGGTCGACGGTATAACGCACGGCGGCTGTGGCAGCTCCACTTTACCCTCGTCGCCAGTGTAGACCTGAAAGGGAGAGACAACAGGAACACACTTTAGGGTAGAAATAAATGACTGGTTTATTATGACAAATACAAAATAACAAAACTACTACTCCTCTCCCCAAAAGGCCACCTTCCCTGACCTGCAGCTAGGTCAGGGATTTTATACAGAGTAGTTTCCCCTTGTTTAGGGGAAGCCCCACCCCCATTTACCGGGGGAGTTCATACTCAGCTGTGTAAGGGGGAAATCGAATGGAGAACAGTCCTTGGCCCGTAAGGGGGTCATAACAACTATAATATTTGACAGTGTATATCTTCAGGATATAGTTTTTGATCCTGGTTTTAAGGGAAAAAATGTCACGGTTGTTACTTACATAAAAAAAGCTAAAATTTAAAAAAGACTTTGCTTGGTTTAATGAAAAAATTATTCAATGAATATGCAGCCACGAAAATGGTCAAACTAATGTAGCACATAACCGAATAATTCATGGCAGTGATCCCATTGTGTCAGTTATCTGATGCATCCCAAAGCCAAAGATTTGCAGAGCCACCTTATTCTGACACAAACAATGAGGTGCTTCATCATACTGGGCTTAACAGCATGGAAATCACCCTCCTAAAAATTCAACTTAGACATGCAGACCATGTCCCCAACATGGATGATTAAAGAACTCTGTTACGACACCCTGGGCTAAAACGCAGTCGGATCCAGCCCCACAGACCCTGGAGTCCCAACACAAGTGAATTAACCAATCATTCGTACAGTTTTCAGAATCTTTGGTCCCTTGACTGCGCAATAAGTTATAGCCATCAAGTTTGAAAGTTGAACACAATAACTTTATTTATAACAGAAACACAGTTGAAATAGGCAATGAAGATAACAGAATAATGGTCAGCTAATCTACTATTCTCTCCTTTTACCATACCACCCTCTACCCAAACACACCAAGGCAGTCACACACAGAGGGAGGAGGAGAAGTAAAATAATAGGAATTAAAATGAAATGAAAGATGAGTGATCTTGCTTCCAATGCTGATTGCTGCAGCAGGTTGTCCATCCAGGAGGTTTCGGGATCAAAGCCACCAGTGTATGATTAGAGATTATCTTCTGGTATGAGCATTCAGTCAGTACTCCCAGACATTTGTTTTTTCTCTGGAGAGGCACTTTAACATTTACCAACCTGGGCCTTCACTCAAAGGAAAAGCCTCAGGCCTGTTTAATCCTTGTTTCCATCTCCACCAGTATGACCAATAGCCTTGCTGAGATAAGGACAGAGTTCCCCACACAAGATTTTAAAAAGGGTTTTTAAACAACTGACCCTGCTCCAGCTGGTGGCTCAGACCAGAGAGAAGTTGATCTTTGATGAGGAGAATAGCCCCCGTCAGGTAGATTGGGAAGAGAAAGCCCCACAGATCTCACAATATGTTGGCCATCATGATACGAAAAGCTTTTTGAAGCCACCTTGGACTTCTACAGACCCTTGTCAAATGGACAAAATCTCCTTCAATTACAGAACGGTATTTTTCTTCTTAAGTATAACAACATCACCCATCGATGCTAGAAATAACACAACAGCTTCTCAACCATGAATGGACAGTGGCAGCTGATACTCTCCAGGCTATCCCCCAGTACCTGTAGAGAGCATTTCTTTCATCTTGTGACCCTAGAATTGTGTCGAACATGACTACGTTCAACACACAACAGAACAACATGAATGTGCAATTCAAAATCAACTCTTAACTTTTATTGAACAATTTGCGCTTTGCTATCACGAATGTGTGACCCAAATGATGATAAAGCCCCTAGACTATCCCTCTTATTCCCAAAGTTCCCAGTATAATACTTAAAATCACCCCCTTGTGTGGTGTTCTGTGTTGTGGCCGTGGTAAAGATGCACACAGAATATCTAGTTCTTTGATTAATAAGATAGTTTATTAACAAAATGAATACGTGGAAAGATAACTAAAGAACTATAATACAAACGGTAATCAATAAGTGAATTCTCCTGGAGCTAGTTCTAATGCTACTGTCCTCTTGTAAGACTTAGTACCAACCGCCAGATCTCTGGAGTCACATGGTGGATCTCTAACACCATCTGCTGGTCGGAGGTCATATAGATAACTATATACATTAATAGATAACTATATACATTACTGTGCATATGCATATCAGCACATCCTCCTGTAGCCATCTAAGATGGCCACCTGCAAAGGACCATGGGAATTATGACCAACCCAGGACTCAGACAGATACACAGCCTATGTGTACCTGAAACACAGGTAACCAGGCCTGATCGAAACCCCCGCTCATTTGCATTTTAATGGCCCATTTTCCCAGGACAATAGAACTCCAATCAAGCAACCAATACAGCCACAGACTGATCGGCGCCACTCCCTTTACTCAGAAAGCCCAACTACGAAGGTCAATGACCGCTAAGGACCCGCCCAGCTACCAAGGCACCCGCCCCTTTATTGGCCGAAATTGAAGACAATGATCAGAGCCCTGTCGAACTATTGGGTCCAAGGTTAAGGACCGCCCCAAAGTGTGCGAAATCCCAGAGGGATAAAAGAGGACACAGCCGTGTGTTCTGTCTCTTTTGGATCCAGCCTGTGCCAAACCAATTGTAGCAGGAACAGCCAGCCAAGTTCAACACCAACGATCGCTACCTGACGGATGAGCCCAGCAGAGACAGAGCTGCTTTCTTCGAACCAGCCAAGTGAAATCCAGATAAAGGCTTTATCCATTTGCACAGTGCCGGTCGTCCTGAAGTTAAGCATAGGTTATTGTAGCTGATCGGTGTCGTTTAACTCGTGTTGATATTGTGTTTGCATGTCGAGGTAACTCTTGTGTATGTAAATAAACCATCTTTTGAACTAACTAACTGGTTGTGTGGTCATTTGATCGAAACAAGGGAAGGCTTGTGGTTCATCAGCATTATCATTAATATTAGCAGCAGTATTGTCGACGCTGTTGAGATCGAAAGCGGGCAACACCCCTTCCTTTGGAAGTGTTAACATTTACAAATGTAACTGTGCTTCACCAAACATGATATGCATAACAATTTCAAACAGGTAACTGTACACAGTTCGCTACAAGTTCAGACTCTCAGGTTTACAACGTAACCTGGTTGATCTCCTGAGCAATGTTCCACCTTCATTTATTGTTGGTGTTCCTGCTTGTTCTGTATTTCTTGCTGCGGATATTTCTCTGAGTGCTGGCTCTGATTGGTGGTCTGTATCCTCTCAAGTATTTTGGGATTACATACCAACTCTTCTGTTGGACTCAAAACGAAGAGACGTTGAACTTTCAACAGCGCTCTTCGGTTTCTCCGCAAGACTGAGCTATCCTCTGTGATGATGAGAAACAAATGTGGACCTGCCTGTTGCAGTACCTTTGCAAGCCTTGACCATCCATTTCCATTAGCATCCTCCAGTCTAACCGTGTCACCTGGATGTACTGGCTGGAGCTTCCATGCGGATCTTTTTTAGAACCCCTTCTGCCTCCTTTTCTGA
Source organism: Scyliorhinus torazame (assembly GCF_047496885.1). NCBI lineage: Eukaryota > Metazoa > Chordata > Chondrichthyes > Carcharhiniformes > Scyliorhinidae > Scyliorhinus > Scyliorhinus torazame. The sequence goes on from NC_092713.1 coordinate 123,198,443, forward strand.
AGAAGCAGTTTTCACTCCAGTCTTGATCCACAGGGTTAGTCGCAATGGACCTGAAGTAATGTGCTTAACATCATAATGACGGGCAAATGCTACCCACTCATAGTATTTGAAGCAGGGACCATTGTCAGTCACAACAGCGTTCGGTATCCCATGCCGGGCAAAAATCTCTTTAGCATGTTGGATAACACACCGAGCAGTTGAATTCGCTAGCTGTCTACCTCTGGATGATTAGAGAAGTAGTCCATGACCAAAAGGTATTCTTTCCATTGAAGTGAAAAAGGTCCAAACCCACCTTCTGCCAAGAGTTGTGATGATGTCACCCATGAGCATCGGCTCTTTGTTCTGCTTTCACTGGAACTTCTAACAGGTGTCACAGTTGTCAACCATGACCGCAATGTCTTAGGTGATGCCTGGCCAATAAACTGTATCTCTGGCCCTGTGCTTGCACTTCACAAAGCCCAGGTGCCCTTCATGGAGCTTCTTGAGCAGGAGCAGCCTCAAGGAATGTGGAATCACAATCCTGTACTGTCGCAGTAGAAATTCATTCGCTTCACTCAACTCTGCCCTCACATTGTAGTAACCCGAGCAGGAACCATTAGGCCATCCCTCATGAAGATACTTTATTACTTTTTGTCGGACTGTGTCCTTGGCTGTTTCTTCCTTTATTAGACGTGATTTATCATCAGAGACTGGAAGCGACGCAGTGACGAGATTAACATGGTCATGCCATTCATATCAACCAGGTTGTTGTGTTCTGTTGATGGCCGTTGCAATGAGGGACACAGAACATCCATTCCTGCTCATGTCTGGGAGAACATTGGTACACTCCATCCTTTTTGACCATAAACCCGCTTAACCAGCCCAAAGCGCTTCACATGCTTCCACTCCTATGAGCGATTCGCGTTCTGTCTCCACTATGGAAAATGTACTCATATAGGTTCTATCTTTGACAGTTACTGCGAGCTCACATGCTCCTTACGTTTTGATCTCATGACCATTATATTCCTTCTGTGCTGTTGATCGACGAACCATTTTCGGTTTAGTTTATAACCGTTTTAAAGCTGACAAAGTGATAAGGTTGACCATTGCTCCCGTGTCAAGCTTGCATTTGATTAACGTGCAATTAACCAAGAACAGAATTGTCCATCTATCTTCTATGGTATTCGCATCCGCATCAGTATGGCTGCAAATTGTGATGAAGAATTTGCTGTTTTGCCTGTTCGGACGTCTTGTGTCCTAAGTTGAAATCATATCAACAGCAGCCAGGTCTTTGATGCATATCTCATTAATTAAGTAAACTGGTCCTCTTTGGTCCATTGTTGGACGTGAAAAACATCGCCTAGCAAAGGGATTTGGTCTTCCTAAACGCAGGACATTATCGTGGCAAATGTCGATTGCCGCATTGCTGGCACAAAATGGCGGATCGGGGGGCCGCTTAAAATGGACGCCCGCACTGAAACCATGTTTCTTTTTTGACAGTGTCTCTATGCTGATGGCGCTGGCGTCTTCTGCCACATTGACGCCAAAATTTTTCAGATTGAGCCCGCAAATCTGCTGTGCAGCTAGCTCGTTTGCATGTCAAATATTGATAGCATTTTCTTGCTGAAGCTCTTCTTCCCTCAATAGCCTCTCGCATACCTTATCATTCGATATCCCGAAACACTATCTGAATGCGGAGCATCGACGACTTTAACAAACAAAATTGCACAACTGCGCCTTTAACCACAAGTCAGTTAGAAAACTATCAAAAGATTTCCTGCCTTCTGAGTACACGTGCAAAAGATACAATGCTCAAACATTTAGTTTTTTTATCAGGAAGTAATGTCGATTGAAGTCTTTTATTACTTTACCGAAGGTTTTGCTTTCTGCTTCGCTGTCGAACGCAAAGGTATTATAACTTTGATGGCTAGTGCCTGCAGGCCAAGGGCTGCAACATCGAGTTTGAATTGTTGCTTAAAAACACACCAATTCTCATCTACATTATCGGTGACTTGAAGCTGGTGAGGTGCCTTTCGACCTTCCATCTCAAACATCACAATCTTTCTGGGCGTTGAGTTCTAGTTGCCAATGGTTTACCAGGTAGGTGGAGGAATTTTCTTTTTTTTTTCTTCAGTCTGTTTCGTCTCGTCTTCTCTGTAGTTATCTTCAATTGTTCTGCACTCTTGATACCATGTTGCATTCTGTGTTGTAGCCATGGTAAAGATGCATACAGAACATCTAGTTCATTGACTAGTAAGATAGTTTATTTCCAAAATGAACACGTGGAAAGATCACTAACAAACTAGAATACAAACGGTAACGAATAAGTAAATTCTCCTGGAGATATTCCGAATGCGACTGTCCTCCAGTACAACTTCCTACCAACTGCCAGATCTCTGGAGTCACCTGGTGGATCTCTATCACTACCTGCTGGTCGGAGGTCATATAGATAACTATATACATATGGATATCACCACACCTTGGATGGTCTTCTGATGGCAATGCAGGTCTCAGTAGAGCTGACTGGACTCCACCTGCTTTTCAGTGATTGGTTGCAGTTTTAGTTTTAGCGTTATACTGCAGATATCAGTTCATATTTGCATAGTCCTTTGCAGACACTGTTGAGAATTCTTTGGTTGGTAGCAATTTGGCTCATCTTGTTAAATGATGTTCTCTTTCATTTTAAACAGGGTTTTAATTTTTCTACAAGAGACACAAAAGTCATCTATTTCTGGCTGAGAGTTGACTGTACACAGGCTTAATCTTGTCCTATTGTCTGATTATAAGGTTAGCTGATGCAAAACATATTTTCCAATACTCAGGTGTTAATGGTCATTTTAAACAGTTTTGACCACATCCTTGTTGTTTGTTCTTGTGATGCCCCTCAGGCTGCGTCTGGCTCTTATCGGGCAAAGTTTCACACCAGGGGCGAAATTCTCCGGTATTGGCGCGATGTCCGCCGACCGGCGCCAAAAACGGCGCAAATCAGTCGGGCATCACGCCGCCCCAAAGGTGCGGAATCCTCCAGCCCCCCACAGGACCCCGGAGCCCGCCCGCGCCGCCTTGTCCCGCCGGTAAGAGAGGTGGTTTAATCCACGCCGGCGGGACAGGCATCCTAGCAGCGGGACTTCGACCCATCCGGTCCGGAGAATTGCGGGGGGGGGGGGGGTGGTTCTCGCCCCCGCCGAATCTCCGGTGCTGGAGAATTCGGCAACCGGCGGGGGCGGGATTCACGCCAGCCCCCGGCGATTCTCCGACCCGGCGGAGGGTCGGAGAATCTCGCCCCAGTAGTTAACTCATTGTTGTCCTTCATGCCCTGAGGTAGAATCCACATGTGAACCCCGCTGATGGGAGAGCTGTAACAAGCAATCCAGCAGATGAAAAACAACAAAGCATGCAGCCTCGATTTCAGCTGAGGTCCTCAAACAGGTGGATGTTTGCTCATATCAAAACTCCATGCACTCATTCTACAGGTCTGGGAAGAGTGAGTTAGAACTCCACCCTCCCCACCAGCCCCCATATCCCACCACACCCCACTCCAGCTTCAGGAATTCAAATGGCGATAAACAGGCTGTGGAAAATATCAAAACTCCTGTCCATAGCAGAAAAATCCAGACACGCATTCTTCTAAATTGCCCATTTCCTGTGGCTGCGGAAATCCTCCCAGAGACACAGTGTGGCTTTAGACCTTCCAGAGGAAGCTCGGACGTAGTCTATGTTGTCATGATATTCAAACACACACATCATGATAGACACACCAACAGACAAATCAGAACACACAACACCACAACCAATGACAGAAAGATATAAAAGCACAGACACGACCCCCGGTGGTCAGTATTAGCTGCAGAGGAGAACCAGGACACATCTGTTGCCAAACACACTTAGGGAGACAGCACGTGCAGAGTATCCAGAACGAACTGTATTATAAGAGTTATAATAAAATAGAGTTGTACCACATACAACTGTGTTGGCTCATCTGTGCACCAGAGCACCCAACACCACATGGTACAGGAGTGGATCGATACCTGCCGGCATACCTCCGTGTACACAGACAACCAGCAGTGCCCAGGCATGATGTACGAGCTCCCGGTTCCGCAGCCGCTCCAGTGCCACGGCGACCTCCGCGAAAACTGGCGGCGATTCCGGCAAATGTTCGAATTGTTCCTGGTGGCAGCTGAACTCCAAGACCTGGATGATAGGGAAAAAATTGAATTTCTCCTCACCATCGCCGGTGCAAGGGCAAGAGAAATATTCACAAGGTTCAGGTTCTTCAGGAGGCAGCAAAGGTACGATTACCAGGCAGTCCTGGGCAAATTCTCCAAGTACTGTGAAGAAAACGCAATCCAATCGGCACATAAAGGTAAGAAAAGCTGCAGTACTCACCTCGTGGCTGGGATCCCGGAGCCCGAATTCCCAGAGGCCGAAATCCCGGGCCTGAGAGAAGGCTGGGTCGAGGTCGGCGGCCATCTTGCTAAAGGTATAACGCTAGCACAGTTGCGCGAGAAGTGCGCAGAACCGGAAGTTTCGTTTGCGCATGCGCGAGACGCTGCGCATGCGCAGTCAAGAAAACGGCCATCGGTAAAGGAACAGCGATCTGAGCATGCGCAGTCGCTTCCTACGTGCTACATACCGAGCGTCAGGATGTCAGAGGCCCCAGACTGCACCAATTTAAAAGGGAAATGTCCCAAATCCAATTTAAAAGGGAAACGTCCCAAATCAAAAAAACAAAAATCTGTTAAAGCTGTAAAACAACCTTCCCTCACCTGGAATGACAGCACAGTGCCGCAAATTGACCCAGGAGATGAATTTGACCTCCGAAGAACCCTCCGACAAGCAGTTACCTACGCACAAGCAGTTAGTCAGTAATGACTCTTCAAACCTTGAGGGGAACATTAATTGCATTGAACCTATACACGCTCCACTGATTATTGAGCAGAACATTGGAGCAAGAATCCTGAGGACACCGACATCGAGTAGCCAGATAACGAATTTAAAACCCACAGCAGTGTCAAGTGAACCAAGTATGCTTTCCACTAATGGTGAAGATGCAGATAAGGTCGACCCGATTATCCATTGTACCACACTAACCCCAGTGATTAAGCAGTTATGTATGGGGAGTATAATGTGGGCAATTGAGAACAGTAAAAGAGAGACTGTGACCATGCCAGTCCCAGCAAAATCAGACCCAGAGACCATGAAGGCATGTACATTAGACAAAGATACACATGAGGCACCTGAGAAGAAAAGTGAAACGGAATGTTCTTTGGAAAATAGTACAATGTCGATAGAAACATTGGATCCTATATTCGAGACCATACCTATGGGAGAATTTGGGGGTAATAAACAAGGTTCTGCAATGTCTGGGGGAAGATTTAAAATTCCAAAGAAGAAAAGCCCAAATGAAGGACAACGGCAAGACAATGACAGTCCACCGACATGGTGTGCACCACCAGATGAAAACTCTGACAATTTACCCAACCCTAGTGAACAGCAAGCTGCTAATGAGGATCTATCCATGGGATGTGAGACGAGTGACGACAGCATCCCACTTCCCATGCAAAAGGTGCAAGGTGACAGACCTCGCCTAGTGCGTACCGAGGCACTCGACGATCACGGTGGGACCACTGACGACTGCGGTGGCAGCGCACTGCTTCCACCCTCGATGGCTCGACCCTCTCCACTGGTTGGTGCATTCCTGCATGTTCCGACTCCAGAAGTGCAGCTTCAGGGAATCTCGGCTGCCTCCAGTGAACCTGTTGGGACTCCGGACGGGGGGCATCGACGGAAGGCAGACCGGACTCCAGATGGGGAGCAGCCAAGCGCCGACTCTGATTCGCGCACGCCAGACCTTGCTCCGGACGGGCGGTGTCGCGGCCTCGGTGATGGCACGCTCAGGGTGACGGCGGATGCCACGGCGACAGGGAATGGATCGCGTGGCAGTCCCACTGGGTCGGCAGTGGCAACCAGCACCGGCGGTCCAAGATGGACACACCAATTCGCGCCATCGCCAGACGTTGATGCGAGCAACAATTCTCTCTCCAAGGCGACATGCTTCGACGTTTCTCTGCGGAGTCGCCCTTCCGGCACAGCAGGTGGCCGGAACCAGCGTACACGGTCTCGGCCAACTTCCACATCTGGCACAGTCATCGCCTTGCATGATATTAGTGATGGTGCTACTTCGATGGCAACGACCCATCGGCTACAAGATGCCGTCCACCACAAACATAAAAAGAAAAAGACTCCACCTTGTTCCTGGCATGCAGGGCGGATGGATTGGTGCGTAGGCGCAATCAGCGAGCTTTGCGCCGCCTTCCACGCTCGCAACTGAACCGTACGCACACGCCGGATCCTCCACTGGTTCCCAAGGATGACTTCGTGGAGATGCCACGGATCATGCCCCTTCCATCGCCACCAGAACCAAATCTCCACAGCTGAACCGGCTTGAGGACCAGCCCATTCTTGAGGCGGTCACCCATTAGACTGGACTTATAACGCTGTTCATACGTTCAAAAAGTCAAACACTTCTGTATTATAACCTGTTGTTGTTTATTGTTCCAGATATCGTCTGACCAGACCAATGTTCAAGTTTTTTTTTTTTTTCTCTCGCATCCAAGTTTTGTTATGGTACAACCTTGTTAGTGTGACGCACCCGACATCGCCCCATGTAAATAGTTACGTCATATACACACGCTGTACATAACACACACACACACTCTTCGATGCACTCACGACACAATTATATTTATAACCATGTAGGCACATATCTTTGTAAAAAGGGGGGATGTCATGATATTCAAACACACACATCATGATAGACACACCAACAGACAAATCAGAACACACAACACCACAACCAATGACAGAAAGATATAAAAGCACAGACACGACCCCCGGTGGTCAGTATTAGCTGCAGAGGAGAACCAGGACACATCTGTTGCCAAACACACTTAGGGAGACAGCACGTGCAGAGTATCCAGAACGAACTGTATTATAAGAGTTATAATAAAATAGAGTTGTACCACATACAACTGTGTTGGCTCATCTGTGCACCAGAGCACCCAACACCACATATGTTGCCAGAAAGATCCAGGAAAGATGCCGAAAACAACACCATAAACTCATCATTGCCTTCATCAACTGGACCAAAGCATTTGACTCAGTAAGTCGTGAAGCTCTGTGGGTTTTGCTCCAAAGATTTGGGTGTCCAATAAACTTCTTCACAATCCTGAAATGGCTTCATGATGATATGACTCTAACTGTCTTGAGTGGTAGGTCTGAAACAAGTGCCTTCAAAATCCAGACTGGCGCCAAACATGGCTGTGTGATAGGGCCAGTACTTTACAGTGCTGTTAAGGAGGAGGTTTTATCTCTTCCCTGTTCTTTTCTCTTATATTGTTTCTCATTGTGGCATTCTGGAATTTTGTTCAGGAGGTGATGTTTGCTTTCAGTTCAAGAGATACAATCAATTTTGTTTTCTACACTCACAATCCTACAGTGCAGGTCAATAAGAGCTGGCCCCAAAAGGGTTCCTGACTGATTGTTGAGGAGATGTTTAATGTTTCTCTGTCTCTCACTTGTTCTCAATCAACATCTGTGATTTTTACGCGCAGTTGCTATTTTTTCTGCAAGACCATTTCAAATGATATGCTTTGCAGTAAAAATGGTGGAATAACAGCAGCCTGGCAGCTGTTGCTTGCTTCAACCGCCTGCGTTTGCCTGTGACTAGCACAACAACGTCATTAACTAGGGCAGCCTTAGCCTCTGAAAAGCCATCCTTCCAATCTGGCCTTCAAACAGCCTGGCACAGATGATTCTCTTCAAATTGAAGCAGCATTATTGCTGCAAGGGATATGGGCATTGACTTGCACAAGTCACTGGTGGCCCATCACCAAACAGGTGCATAGTGGCAAGTACACACAAATGAACATGCAGCTTCTGTGCATCATGTTGGATTGCTTGGATAGATTATGAAGGACAAGTGTTTAAACTGTGTCGTAGTCACCACTGTTTGTATAATAGTTGGATTAGAGGTAATACGGTAAGGCTCCTGTGCTACAGGTATGGGGCTAGATCCCTGCCTGCTGGCTACGCCCAGTAGGCGGAGTATAAATGTGTGTGCACACCGAGCTGCTCCCATTTCTGGTAGCAGCTGCAGGAGGCCACACATCTCTGCTTAATAAAGCTTTGATTACTCTCTACTCTCGTCTCATCGTAATTGATAATGCATCAATTTATTAAGCAGAGATATTACAGCGATGGAACTACGCATCAAGCTAGATCGCCTACAGCTGCACCCTCAAGCATCCAACACCACGTCGGCCTTCGACTACTGGCTAGCTTGCTTCGAAAGCTATCTCGGATCAGCGACTGAACAACCCTCGGACGCACAGAAACTCAAGATCCTGTACTCACGGGTGAGCTCCGAGATTTTTCCCCTTATCCGGGATGCGCCCACTTAACCTGAAGCTATGGAGCTTCTGAAAGGACACTATATCCGGCCGATCAACAAGCTCTACGCCAGGCACCTCCTGTCCACGAGGCAGCAACTCCCCGGTGAGTCATTAGACGATTTTGGCGTGCTCTGCGCATCCTGGCGAGAAACTGCGATTGCCAGGCAGTTTCGGCCGTTGAACATACAGAACTCTTAATAAGGGATGCCTTCGTTATGGGCATGGGGTCGGCGTACATCCGCCAGCGCCTATTAGCTCGACTTCACGGCGACCAGGAAACTCGCGACCTCACTGACGGTAGCCTCCCGAAACGTACAGTCGTTCGCCATCGACCGCACGGCGCCATCATGGACATCGTGGGCCCCACCAGCGGCAACCCCCAGCCAACCCCAAGCCTGCGCCGTGCGGCAGCCAGCCAACCCCGGGGGGCCCAAATGCTATTTCTGCGGGCAGACAAAGCACCCCCGGCAGTGCTGCCCGGTGCGGAGTGCAATCTGCAAGACCTGTGGGAAGAAGGGACATTTCGCTGCTGTGTGCCAGGCCCGGTCGATCGCTGCTATATCTAGGCCCAGTGTTCCTGCACCCCCCATGTGCGTCCCCGCAGACCACGTGCGCCGCCATCTTCCCCCCAGCAGAACACTTGCGGCCCGTGGGTGCCGCCATCTTCCTCCCAGCAGACCACGTGCGGCCCGTGGGCGCCGCCATCTTTAACACCAATCACTACGTGGGCCCCTGGGCGGCGCCATCTTCGGCGCCATTTTGGACGGTGCCTCAGGACCCCTGCTCGTCGGGCACTTCATCTGGCCGTTCAATCGCCTGCCACCGCCACCGACCAGACCGGGGCCTACTAACACCAGCCGCAGCTCGCCTCCATCACGCTCGACCAGTCCCGGCTGCACAACCGCGCAACCGCGACGACGACGGTGAAAGTCGATGGGCCTTCTTGACTCCGGGAGCACGGAAAGCTTCATCCACCCCTCTACAGTAAGGCGCAGCTCCCTCGCGATACACCCCATTACCCAGAGAATCTCCCTGGCCTCCGGATCCCATTCCGTGGAAATCCGGGGGTACTGTATCGTTACCCTCACCGTCTAGGGCATAGAGTTCAGCAACTTCTGGCTCTACGTCCTCCCCAAGCTCTGCGCTGCCCTGTTACTCGGCCTGAACTCCCAGTGCAACCTCCAAAGCCTAACTCTAAAATTCGGCGGACCCCTACCACCCCTCACCGTATGCGGCCTCATGAACGTTAAGGACAACCCACCTTCCCTGTTTGCAAAGCTCACCCCGGATTGCCAACCCGTCGCCACCAGGAGCAGACGGTACAGTGCCCAGGACAGGACCTTCATCAGATCGGAGGTCCAGTGGCTGCTGCGGGAAGGGGTCATTGAGGCCTGCAACAGCCCCTGGAGAGCTCAAGTGGTAGTAGTAAAGTCTGGGGAGAAACACAGGATGGTCATTGACTACAGTCAGACCATCAATCGGTACACACAGCACGACGTGTACCCCCTCCCACGCATATCTGATACAGTCAATCAGATTGCACAGTACCGGGCCTTTTCCACAGTGGACCTGAAATCTGCCTACCACCAGCTCCCCATCCGCAAGGCGGACCGCCAATACACGGCGTTCGAAGCAGACGGCAGCCTTTACCACTTCCTTAGGGTTCCCTTCGGTGTCACTAACGGGGTCTCGGTCTTCCAATGTGAGATGGACCGAATGGTTGACCGGTACGGGCTACGGGCCACCTTCCCGTACCTAGATAACGTCACCATCTGCGGCCATGACCAGCAGAACCACGACACTAACCTTTTCAGCTTTCTCCACACCGCCAAACTCCTGAACCTCCTGAATAAGGAGAAGTGTGTGTTCCGCACCAACCGCTTAGCCATCCTTGGCTATGTTGTGGAAAATGGAGTTCTAGGGCCCGACCCCGATCGCATGTGCCCCCTCATGGAACTCCCCCTCCCCCACTGCCCGAAGGGCCTCAAACGATGCCTGGGGTTTTTCTCATACTACGCACAGTGGGTCCCTAACTATGCGGACAAGGCCCGTCCACTCATCCACTCCACAGTTTTCCCCCTGATGGCTGAGGCCCGCCAGGCCTTCAACCATATCAAGGCAGACATCGCCAAGGCCACAATGCACGCGGTCGACAAGACCCTCCCCTTTCAGGTCGAGAGCGATGCATCGGCCGCCGCTCTGGCCGCCACCCTCAACCAGGCAGGCAGACCCGTGGCATTCTTTTCCCGCACTCTCCATGCCTCCGAAATTCGGCACTTCTCTGTCGAAAAGGAGGCCCAAGCCATCGTGGAAGCTGTGCGGCATTGGAGGCATTACCTGGCCGGCAGGAGATTCACTCTCCTCACTGACCAACGGTCGGTTGCCTTCATGTTTAATAGTACACAGCAGGGCAAGATCAAAAATTATAAAATCTTAAGGTGGAGGATCGAACTCTCCAACTACAATTACGAGATTTTGTATCGCCCCGGGATGCCCTATCCCGAGGTACATGTGCCAGTGCACAAGTGGACCGACTCCGGGCCCTACACGATGGTCTCTGTCACCCAGGGGTCACCCGGTTCTTTCACTTCAAAAAGGCCCGCAACCTGCCCTACTCCATTGCAGAGGTCAGGGCTGTCACCAGAGACTGCCAGGTCTGCGCAGAGTGTAAACCGCACTTCTACCGGCCAGACCGAGCGCACCTGGTGAAGGCCTCCCGCCTCTTTGAACGCCTCAGCATGGACTTCAAAGGGCCCCTCCCCTCCACCGACCGAAACACGTACTTCCTGAACGTGGTCGATGAATACTCCCGATTCCCTTCGCCATCCCATGCCCTGATATGACGTCTGCCACGGTCATTAAAGCACTCAACAGCATCTTCGCCCTGTTCGGTTTCCCCGCTTACGTTCACAGCGACCAGGGATCCTCCTTTATGAGTGATGAGCCGCGTCAGTTCCTGCTCAGCAAGGGCATTGCCTCGAGCAGGACGACCAGCTACAACCCCCGGGGAAACGGGCAGGTGGAGAGGGAGAATGGGACGGTCTGGAAGGCTGTCCTGCTGGCCCTGCGGTCTAAAAATCTCCTGGTCTCCCGCTGGCAGGAGGTCCTCCCCGACACGCTCCACTCCATCCGATTGCTACTCTGCACCGTGGCTAATGAAACCCCCCATGAACGTCTCCTTGCCTTTCCCAGGAAGTCCACCTCTGGGGTTTCGCTCCCAACGTGGCTGGCAGCTCCAGGACTCGTCCTCCGCAAATACGTGCGGATCCCCAAGGAGGACCCGTTGGTCGAAAGGGTACAAATACTGCACGCAAACCCGCAGCTACGGCATACCCCGACGGCCGCCAGAACACAGTCTCCCTCAGGGACCTTAGTGGATCCCCACCCACGGCCCAACAACACCCGACACCTCCCCCCTCCGATTGCCCCGGTGCCACCCACCCTCCCTCCAGCGCACCTCACTACAGCCCCACCCCAGGATGATCCGTTCTCCCACTGGTTCCACCCGGGGATGAAGATGAGGACAACACGCTCCCGGAGTCACAGGCGCCCAAGTCGGCGCCTGCATCACCACCGGGACCGAGGCGCTCACAGCGGAGGATCAAGTCACCCGACCGGCTGAATTTGTAAATTTTCATCAGACTGTAAACTTTAAATTCTCACAAACCTGTAAAAAAATTTCCACCACCCCAGCTGGACTCTTTTTAACAGGGGGTGCATGTGGTAGTCACCACTGTTTGTATAATAGTTGTATTAGAAGTAACACGGTAAGGCTCCTGTACTACAGGTACGGGGGTAGATCCCTGCCTGCTGGTTCCGTCCAGTAGGCGGAGTGTAAATGTGTGTGCACACCGAGCTGCTCCCATTTCTGGTAGCAGCTGCAGGGGGCCACGCATCTCTGCTTAATAAAGCCTCAATTACTCTCTACTCGCGTCTCGTCGTAATTGATAGTGCATCAAACTGACAAATAAACACTCTGGTTTACACAATTTTTGAAAGGAACCTTCACCATATTTTCTTTTGGCTCACAAAGCAGAAATTCCTGATATAAACAAATCTTCCTGCTCAGCTCCAGAACATAGTGGTAATCTCTCCAATTTCAAAGACTTCCTCAAACAGAAGTTACAATACTATTGATCTTAGGTTCTGCCATTACTGTTGGCCATTCCAATACGTACATTTACGATACACCAGTGAAAAATAACGACACACTGTATCAGAACAATTACACACAAATTACTTTTCTAAAAGATTGGTTTACAGATATAAAATGAAAAGTAATTAACAAAGGGAGTAATTTTTTCTGCAGACATGGGGACATTTCGTCAGCGTAAACAGCAGCGTGGGCCCAAAATCTCGCTAAAGTCGGGAAATGAATTTCTCGCCGGTGAGGCCATGGAGGAGGACGAGTCCTGGAGCTGCCAGTCACATTGGGAGCGAAACCCCAGAGGTGGACTTCCTAGGGAAGGCGAGTTAATGGGACAAAAACAGAGTTCCGTTTCTGGCACGTTTATTGGGGTGTTTCTTGGTGCCAGCGCCGTGAAAGACACCACTATGTAACAGCACTTTGCCGTTTATTTTGGCCTCCGCGAGGTACGCCCCGGCAGAGCCGCACTTACATAATTTCCTGCATTGACCAGCTCAATATTCAGGAAGATGAGTCACAGATCAGGGCACCATTTCTACACACCGCCCCGAACTTTCAACCCCCTCAGCCACCCCACCGCAGTCTCCGGACACCCACCCCCCCTCCCACCCCACTGCACCCAACATACCTCTTACAGGGTCCTTGAGCTCTCCCCCCTTCCCCACACCTGAAAGGTTCATTGAACATAGAACATACAGTGCAGAGGCCAGAAGGAGGCCAAGTGAGACCCACTTGAGCCCTCACTTTCACCCTATCCCCGTAACCCAATAACCCCTCCTAACCGTTTTGGTCACTAAGGGCAATTTATCATGGCCAATCCACCTAACCGACACGTCTTTGGACCGGGTGAGGAAACCGGAGCACCCAGAGGAAACCCACGCAGACACGGGGAGAACATGCAGACTCCGCACAGACAGTGACCCAGCGGGGAATCGAACTTGGGACCCTGGCGTTGTGAAGCCACAGTGCTAGCCACTTGTGCTACTGTGCTACTATAAGGCACCCCAGGCCTGGCCCCTGGCACAGGTAACCTGGCCCCTGGCACAGGTAACCTGGCACCCAGACACCCGGGCACTTTGGCACTGTCAGCCTGCCAGGGTGCCTGGGAGCAAGTGCCTAAGTGCCAAGCTGGCAGTGCGAATGTGCTCAGGTACCAGCAGGAGTGCCAGATACCACCTTGTCCAGAACCCGACCACACGCAGGTCTCGCATGGCTTGGGAGACCCCCCAGGTGCCATTACGCCTGATCCACGTTTGTGTGGTCCAGTGCTAAACGGCGCCCTAGCAAGATCTATCGGGTTTGGCCATTAGTTTCCGAACTCTAGGAGAATGCAGTGCAGACATATTTAAATATGGCTCATGTAAATATGTACATCTGGATCTTGCCCAACAATGGTGAGATCCAGATCGCGACATTTCACGAGATTTTGTTGAATCTCTCGAGACGTTTTGAATGTCAACGGCCTTGTCGTGCCACCAGGTCAGGCGTGATGAGGCCATTAAATTGCACCCCACATTTCCCAATTTACCACACCCCTGTGATGTAACGTTCTCTGTGCTCAGAATACTACAGAATCTGGAGAGAAAATTGGGAGATGCAGCTGGAGAGCTACACACCGATTTCTGACTGAAACTGATACTCTGACAAATTATGGGACAATTCTACCCAATGGCACTGAAAATGTATAATAACTAAAGAATGATGTGGAGATGCCTGTGTTGGACTGGGGTGAGCACAGTAAGAAGTCTTACAACACCAGGTTAAAGTCCAACAGGTTTTTTCAAACACTAGCTTTCGGAGCACTGCTCCTTCCTCAGGTGCTGAGGAACTGAGGTGCTTCTTACTGAACTAAAAGAATATGTGAGATAGAACAAGGTAGTCAGAGGCACAGCTCAAGTTAAATCAGTATTGACCCAGTGACAGCCCTGTACATTACACCCACTCGGCATTCACATTTTATTTAATTGCTGCCTTTTTCTTTTGTAATATGTTTTAAAGGATAGGAGTTCGCCATCACGAGAAGGGAAGTGTATCATGTGACTCAGGTTCACTTCATCCTGGGTCATAACACGCACATGCAAGAAACACACACACACTAGAAGTAATAAATACACCCATTGGTGCTTGGTAGGTGGGTTGATTGACTGGGATAGATGCTAGGTAAGGGATTAGGTGGGTAGTTCAGTAAGAGGGTTGGTGAGTAGAGGTAGAGAGGTGAGAGGTATTCTCCTAGGGCAGCATGGTAGCATTGTGGTTAGCACAATTGCTTCACAGCTCCAGGGTACCAGGTTCGATTCCCGGCTTGGGTCACTGTCTGTGCAGAGTCTGCACATCCTCCCCGTGTGTGCGTGGGTTTCCTCCGGGTGCTCCGGTTTCCTCCCACAGTCCAAAGATGTGCGGGTTAGGTGGATTGGCCATGATAAATTGCCCATAGTGTCCAAAATTGCCCTTAGTGTTGGGTGGGGTTACTAGGTTATGGGGATAGGGTGGAGGTGTGGACCTTGGGTAGGGTGCTCTTTCCAAGAGCCGGTGCCGATGGGTCGAATGGGCCATCGATGGGCCGAATGGCCTCCTTCTGCACTGTAAATTCTATGATACTCTATGAAGAGTCTGATTGCTAATAACCATCCTTACGACTGCAATGGCAAGCTTTCTTCCCCTGCCTGTTATTAAAGGTCATTTGATCTCTTTGTTCCATTCTTCATTAGGCCCAAGTCGGTACAACTGATTGCACTTCAGCTTTAACTTCAGCTTTATTTGTTTCCTTAAAATCCTTCTAACCTCTTGTCCAGAAGCACAAGCTGTTTAATATGGATATCTGGCTGGAAGAAGGGTAGTTTTCAAATTTATCAGTGGGATTGAAAATTTTCAGCAAAGCTGAACTACATCTCGACTTGTGCAAAGTTCCAACATCTGATGATTCAAAGCCCTGTGTGGTCATAGACAGGCAGGAGATAGGAGACTGGGTTAAGGATTGAGGATATGAAAAAACTCTGCATCTTTCTTTAATCGATTTAGCAACTGCCTCTGCAAAACTAACTCTTGGTGCCAGAGGTTTAGGTCTCCACAGCATTGAAAGGTTTAATGCAATAGTCTCCCTGATAACAAAATTCTAATGCAAAGATTTCAAATACATGTAGGTTTTATGATTGATTTGGTTTGACTGACAGCTCCTTTTGCAATTCAAAAGGCCAGAGATTCAACCACCAGGATATCTTGGTAAGCGAGTAGTAATAATATCTCATGAGAAGAAACAATCTAAACATCTCAGAGAAGCCAAGTCTGTTTGGCAATCTCAGCAGAGACAAACTGACATTTTGGTGTTCTGCACTAGCAAGCCAACATTCACTTTAATGAGCTTGTATTTTCATAGAATTGGAAATCCCAGCATTGTGTGCATTTGGAAGTTATTTATAAAACGTTGTTAGTCATTCGATTGCAATCTTTTATTATTTTATACACTCAGAAAGTCAGATACAAGGAATTATGCTGTAAATATATCACTGCATTTGATCGCTTCAATTATTTAATTGCCTATTTGGTACATAAATCTGCTTTGCAATTTAAACACTAAACAAGGCCAGTTGGAAGCTGTACTACTTTCAAAGACTGAGATGGGGGCCGGAATTCTCTGGTCATTACGATTCACTTCCCCGGCAGCACTACCCGGCCCCGGGTTTCCCGGAGGTGTGGGGTATTTACAATGGAAAATCCTATTGACAAGCTGCGGGAAGATAGAATCCCACCGACAGTGAAAGGCGTGCCACCAAGAAACACGCGGCTGGGGGACCGGAGAATCCCACCCGGGATCGTATCATGCAGGGTTCCTGGCACTCTCCAGTGTTGACCAAGGAGCCTCCAGGAATTGAAGATTAATTTCTTATACGCTGTTGCGAGCAAACCCAGGAGAAAAATAAAATAACATTGTGGGTGCGATTCAGCGGACAAATGTTAAAATCCGCTTTTGGGCCCCTTCCCCGATTTAATCTGTTGCCCCCCTAAATCCTCTATTTTGTCAAGACCCCTGGGGACCCCCCCTCAGCCCCCCTCCAATTGGCAAAGCATTCCAAACCACAGCCCACAAGTGGATCTGTGATGTCACGGATGTCCTATATGCCCAGGCAGCTGACTATATTAACATTGAGCTGGACTAAGCTGAGGCAAGATGCCTGGGCAGCAGGATGCTCCGCTATTGCCAGGATGTCCAAGGTTCAGGGAGTAATAGCTGGCACGCATGTCGCCTTGCACGCAACCAGGACATCAGAGAGTGCCCTTCTTGAACAGGAAGGGGTTCCACTCCCTAAATGTTCAACTCGTGTGCGACCACCACTTCCACATCATGCCCAGGGAATGTGCATGACAGCTACATCCTTGGACACTCGGAGGTCCACTGCGTCTTCAGGGACCACCCAGGGATGGCGGTTTGACTCTTGGGGGATAAGGGGAACCCACAGAGGTCCTGGCTGATGACGCCAGTGCGGCCGGAGACTGATGTGGAGATCTAATATAACGAGACCAATGTTGCCACCTGGGCTGTTATTGAGCAGTGCATCGGACTGTTCGAAATGCGGTTCCCATGCCTCGGCTGCTTGGGTGGTGCATTACAGTACACACCCCAGAGGGTCTCCCGCTTTGTGGTGGTCTGCTGTACTATCTACAATCTGGTACAGCAGCGGGTGGCGTGCTAGAGGAGGAGGAGGGGACTTCCGGTTGCGGCTATGCGGAGCTAAGCCGCACATTCGGTGGCTCCCGCTAAAACTGAATTTTGGGCTCTCCAGAGGAGCCCCAACGGAAATTTTTCGACGCCTTCAAGTGTGGGAAGGTGATAGCAAGGTCCACCCCCCATAGTATATGGATTGGACCAGGAGTGGAGCGTCCAAAAAAGTGTTTTTGGAGCAGCGAAAAGTGCGAGGGAGAAAGAACAAGATGGCGGCGGGCGGAGATCAAGCGGCATGGGTGCAGGAGCAGCAGGAGTTTCTCAAGCGCTGCTTTGAGGAGCTGAAGAAAGAGGTGCTGGCGCCAATGCTGACGGCGATCGAGGGGTTAATGGAGACCCAGAAGGCCCAAGGGGCAACGATTCGGGAGGTGCGGGAAAAAACCACGGAGAACGAGGATGAGATCTTGGGCCTGGCGGTGAAGATGGAGACACACGAGGTGCTGCACAAGAAGTGCGCGGAAAGATTCGAGGACCTGCAGAACAGGTCGAGGAGGAAGAATCTTCGGATTCTGGGTCTCCCTGAAGGAGTGGAGGGGGTCGATGCCGGGGCATATGTGAGCATGATGCTCAACTCGCTGATGGGTGCGGGGGCCTTTCCGAGTCCCCTGGAGCTAGAAGGGGCTCATCGGGTCCTGGTGAGGAGACCCAAGGCCAACGAGCCGCCAAGGGCAGTAGTGGTGAGGTTTCACCGTCTCGCGGATAGAGAATGTGTCTTGAGATGGGCCAAGAAAGAGCGGAGCAGCAGGTGGGAGAACACGGAGATCCGAATCTACCAGGACTGGAGTGCGGAGGTGGCAAAGAAGAGAGCCTGTTTTAATCGGGCCAAGGCGGTGCTCCATCGGAAGGGGGTGAGGTTCGGAATGCTGCAGCCAGCGCGATTGTGGGTCACGTTTCAGGATCGACACCACTACTTTGAAATGCCAGAGGAGGCTTGGACCTTTATACAAACTGAAAAGTTGGACTCAAACTGAGGGTTTGTGGTTGTGAGGGGGATGTTGGTGGTATACAGGGTTTTAACTATGCATAGGGAATGTTCCACGAGTTGGATGATGGATGGGGATGGGGGAAGAGATCTGATGGGGAGACTGTGAGAGAATGTGGGCGCCAGTGCTGGAGGGAGGGGAGGCCCGGAAATGGGGGAATTGAGATAAGGCCGCAACAGGAGCGGCGCCAGTGGTTGCGGGGCCGGCTCAGGAAAGCGCGGGCTTTTTCCCGCGCTAGGGAAGGATGGAGGGGGGGGGGGGGGTGGGTGGGGTGGAGGAGCGCACACTGATTGCTGGGGAGGGGGGATTCCCACACGGGGGGGTCAATGGGACGGCGGGGGAGGCCGGGGTCAGCAGGAGTCAGTTGACTTACGGGAGTGTTATGGGGAGAGCAAAAGAGCTAGATACAGATGTAGCGGGGGGCGGGGGAGGGGGGGAAATAGGGTTGCTGCTGCATTGGCCGATGGGGAACTGGAAATAGAAGAGGTGGTCGGGGTGGGGGGCCCCCGTCTGGGGGATTGGAGGGTGAGGGAGGCGCGGGCACGGGACTGGCCTAGAAAAGGAGATGGCTAGTTGGCAGGGGGGGGGGCCCTCCGGCTGATTACTTAGAATGTGAGTGGCCTGAATGGGCCGGTTAAGAGGGCCCGAGTGTTCACGCACTTAAAGGGACTGAAAGCAGACGTGGTCATGCTTCAGGAGACACATTTGAAGGTGGCAGACCAGGTCAGGTTAAGAAAGGGATGGGTAGGACAGGTATTCCATTCGGGGCTGGATGCGAAGAACAGAGGGGTGGCAATACTGGTGGGGAAGCGGGTGTCGTTTGAGGCCAAGAATATTGTAGAGGACAATGGAGATCGATACGTGATGGTAAGCGGTAGGTTGCAGGGGCGTGGGTGGTGTTGGTAAACGTATACGCCCCGAACTGGGATGATGCAGGATTTATGAAGCGCATGTTGGGTCGGATTCCCGACCTGGAGGCAGGAAGCTTGATAATGGGGGGAGATTTCAACACGGTGTTGGACCCAGCATTAGATCGCTCCAGATCGAAGACGGGGAAGAGGCCAGCTGCGGCCAAGGTGCTTTGGGGGTTTATGGACCAGATGGGGGGGTAGACCCGTGGAGATTTGCTAGGCCCCTGGCCAGGGAATTTTCTTTTTTCTCTCACGTACACAGAGCCTACTCCCGGATAGATTTTTTTGTTTTGAGTAGGGCGTTGATCCAGAAAGTGGAGGGAACGGAGTACTCGGCCATAGCTATCTCAGACCATGCCCCACACTGGGTGGAGCTGGAGTTGGGAGAGGAGAGGGACCAACGCCCGCTGTGGCGTCTGGATGTGGGATTACTGGCGGATGAGGAGGTGTGCGGGAGGGTGCGGGGGTGCATTGAAAGGTATTTGGAGGCCAACGACAACTTTAAAAGATGGGAGGTGCAGGTGGGGGTAGTATGGGAGGCGCTGAAGGCGGTGGTCAGGAGCGAGTTAATCTCCATTAGGGCTCACAGGGAGAAGAGATAGGGCAGGGAAAGGGAGAGGTTAGTGGGGGAGATTCTAAGGGTAGACAGAAGATATGCAGAGGCCCCCGAGGAGGGACTACTTAGGGAAAGGTGAAGTCTCCAGACGGAATTCGACCTGTTGACCACAGGGAAGGCAGAGGCACAGTGGAGGAAAGCACAGGGGGCGACGTATGAGTATGGGGAGAAGGCGAGCCGGATGCTGGCACATCAGCTCCGGAAGAGGATGGCAGCGAGGGAGATAGGTGGAGTTAAGGATAGCAGGGGAACTACGGTGCGGAGTGCGTTGAAAGTAAATGAGGCATTTAAGGACTTTTCTGAGGAGCTGTACAGATCTCAGCCCCCAGCGGGGGAAGAGGGGATGCGACGATTTCTCGATCAACTGAAGTTCCCGAGGGTGGAGGAGCAGGAGGTGGCTGGTTTGGGGGCACCAATTATGGTTGGAGGAGCTGGTTAAAGGACTGGGGAGCATGCAGGCGGGGAAGGCCCCGGGGCCAGATGGGTTCCCGGTTGAGTTTTACATGAAGTATACGGACCTGTTAGCCCCGTTGCTAGTGAGGACTTTCAATGAGGCAAGGGAGGGGGGGACCCTGCCCCCGACAATGTCCGGGGCGCTGATCTCCCTGATCCTGAAGCGGGACAAGGACCCACTGCAATGTGGGTCGTATAGACCGATCTCGCTCCTCAATGTGGATGCTAAGTTGCTGGCAAAAGTGCTGGCTACGAGAATTGAGGACTGTGTCCCGGGGGTGATTCATGAGGACCAGACGGGATTTGTAAAGGGCAGGCAGCTAAACCCCAATGTGCGGAGGCTCCTCAATGTGATTAGGATGCCCTCGGTGGAGGGAGAGTCGGAGATAGTGGCAGCTATGGACGCAGAGAGGGCCTTTGACCGGGTGGAGTGGGAGTATCTCTGGGAAGTGTTGCGGAGGTTTGGGTTTGGGGAGGGGTTTATCAGGTGGGTTAAGCTCCTATATAGAGCCCCGGTAGCGAGTGTGGCTACGAACCGACAGAGGTCGGAGTATTTTCGGCTGTATCGAGGGACGAGACAGGGGTGCCCCCTGTTGTTTGCTTTAGCAATTGAGCCTTTGGCTATGGCATTAAGGGAGTCCAGGAAATGGAGGAGGGTGGTCCGAGGAGGAGAGGAGCATCGGGTGTCACTGTATGCCAACGACCTGTTGCTGTATGTGGTAGATCCAGTGGAGGGGATGGTGGAGGTCATGCAGCTCCTAAGGGAGTTTGGGGACTTCTCGGGCTATAAGCTCAATGTAGGGAAAAGTGAGCTCTTTGTGGTGCATCCAGGCGACCAGGGAAGAGGGATAGACGACCTTCCGTTGAGGAGGGCGGAAAGGAGCTTTCGGTACTTGGGGATCCAGGTAGCTAGGAGCTGGGAGGGCCCTGCACAAACTTAATTTGACGCGGCTGGTGGAGCAGATGGAGGAGGACTTTAAAAGATGGGATGTGTTGCCACTCTCGCTGGCGGGCAGGGTACAGTCGATTAAAATGATGGTCCGCCCGAGGTTTCTTTTTGTGTTCCAGTGCCTTCCTATTATGATTACCAAGGCCTTTTTTAAGCGGGTAGGTAGGAGCATCATGGGTTTTGTGTGGGCAAACAAGACCCCGAGGGTAAGGAGGGGGTTTCTGGAGCGTAGTAGGGACAGGGGAGGGCTGGCGTTGCCGAATCTGGGTGGCTATTATTGGGCAGTCAACGTGGCGATGATCCGTAAGTGGGTGATAGAGGGAGAGGGGGCGGCATGGAAGAGGTTGGAGATGGCGTCCTGCAAAGGAACGAGCCTGAGGGCGCTGGTGACGGTACCGCTGCCGCTCTCGCCGACAAGGTACACCACGAGTCCGGTGGTGGCGGCAACGCTAAAGATCTGGGGGCAGTGGAGATGACATAGGGGTGAGATGGGAGCCTTGGTGTGGTCCCCGATCCGGGAGCACCATTGGTTTGTCCCAGGACGGATGGATGGGGTGTTTCGGAGCTGGCATCGGGCAGGGATCAGAAAGATGGGGGACCTGTTTATAGATAGGACGTTTGCGAGCCTAGGGGCGCTGGAGGAGAAATTTGGTTACCCCCTGGGAAATGCGTTCAGGTATATGCAAGTGAGGGCATTTGTGAGGCGGCAGGTGAGTGAATTCCCGTTGCTCCCGGCACAGAGGATTCAGGACAGGGTGATTTCCGGTGTATGGGTCGGAGAAGGCAAGGTTTCGGCGATATATCAGGAGATGAAGGAAGAGGAGGAGGCTTCGGTAGAGGAGCTGAAGGGCAAGTGGGAGGAGGAGTTGGGGGAGGAGATCGAAGAGGGTCTGTGGGCTGATGCCCTGAGTAGGGCTAATTCCTCTTCCTTATGTGCCAGGCTCAGCCTGATACAGTTTAAGGTTATTCACAGAGCGCATATGACGGGCGAGGCTGAGTAGGTTATTTGGGATGGAAGACAGATGCGGGAGGTGCTCGGGAAGCCCGGCGAATCACGCCTACATGTTCTGGTCGAGCCCGGCACTGGATGGGTTCTGGAGGGGTTTCGGGAAGACTATGTCCAAGGTGGTGAAAGTCCAGGTCAAGCCAAGTTGGGGGCTGGCATTATTTGGGGTGGCGGACGAGCCGGGAGTGCAGGAGGCGAAAGAGGCCGGCAGTCTGGCCTTTGCGTCCCTGGTAGCCCGGCGGAGGATCTTGCTCATGGTGAAGGACGTGAAGCCCCCCAGTGTGGAAGCCTGGATAATTGATATGGCAGGGTTCATTAAGCTGGAGAGGATAAAGTTTGCCTTGAGAGGGTCTGTGCAGGGGTTCTTCAGGTGGTGGCAACCGTTCCTAGACTATCTCGCGGAGCGTTAGAATGAGGTCAGTCAACAGCAGCAGCAACCCAGGGAGGAAGGGGGGTGGTAGGGGAGGGGAGGGGAGGGGGGGTGTCTCTTTCGGGGCGGGGGTAGTTGGGCGGGTGGGGGAGGGGGTTTTCCCTAGGGGTACTTGTAAAAAGCATAAGGGAAGGTTATTATGCGCGGGAGAAACCCATTGTATAAGTTCTGTAGTAGGTTTGATTGATATGTTTATATTTTGTTCTGTTCTTTTCTCTTTTTCTTTTCTGTTACGGGGGGGTTAATTGGTTGCAAATTTTTGTTGGAAAAACTGTGAATAAACATTTTTTTTTAAAAGAGGAGGAGGAGGGACATGTGGTCTCGTCTGAGCACGATGAGATAGGGCCGGACCAGGAAGGACTGGAGGGCAAGCCTGGAATACCTGGCCCATCAGATGGCGATCCTATCCTGTGAGAAAATGGACATATGGACAGTGAGCGAGAAGGATAATTTTGTCTGGCATGAACAACTCACTTGGGACAGGTCGTCTGGGTGAAGGGGCAGTGGGTCCTCAACTCTACGCCGCAGGTCAACCTCGCTGTTGGTGACCACACTGTCCTCGGTCAACCCTGTAATCTCCAGTGCCCATTCCTCATAAGGGATGAGGACTCTGATGTCCAGAAACCCACCATCCATTTGGGCTCTTTCCCACCTGTTACAGGCCAATTTCTTCTGCAGGGACAGGGAGGAAAGGGCATTGTGAGCCACAAGCTTGGTGCATTGGTGGGGGTGGTCTACGGCATGTGGCATGTATGGGCACCGCTCTTGGGCTGTGCTGGTGGATGCAGGGTGTCCCACCTCACTCCATGGTGTCCAGCAGTCTGACCATGTTGGCATCCCCAAAGCGTGGAGCAGGCCTATGTGATGCCTGGTCATGTGCTGCCTGGGAGTGAGTTCGGAGGGAACATTTTAGAGCAGCTTCCCCTTGTTAGCAGGGACCTGCCAGCCTCGGTTCCGGCTGGCTCGACCTTCAGGAAGCACCTGGGGAGTCACTGAGAACTTTTCGCATTAAATGGCGCCCAAGGATGAGAATGTTAAAATGAAATGTTGATTGATCGGGAGCCATGGTGGGCTGACGAGCACAAAGGTGATCGGGGAATGGGACTTGATGCCAGTTAAGATATTGACAGCAGAGGTTTGCATAACCTCATGTTTGTGGAAGATATCGGGCTGGATTATCCAAGTTCCCCATTCACACGTTTCTTGGTGGCACACCATTTGTTTGCAGCGGGATTCTCTCTTCCCATTGCTTTGCCAATGGGATTTCCCATTGCAGCCACCCCATGCCGCCTGGAAACCCCGCGGGCAAGGTGTGCTGTCAGTGGGAAAAGAAAATCCCAACGGCCGACCATAATGTGGGAGACCAGCCAGTTGTGTGAAGGAATAGTAAAGTCTAGATATAGCAAAGACATGAATAAGAGTTAGGCAATGCTGTAGAGATGGAAATAGGCAGTGTTAATTCAGTTACCATCTAGAAGGACAGGGCATAGCGGCATGGGAATACCACCACCTTGAAGTTTTCCTCCAAGTCACTTGGAAATATGTTTCCGTCCCTTCACTTTTGCTGGGTCACTATCCTGGAATTCCCTCCCTAACAGCACCGTGGGTATACCTACACCTCAGGGACTGCAGCGGTTCAATAAGGCAGCTCAAAACCACTATCTCAAGGGCATCTAGGGATGGGCAATAAATGCTGGCCTAGCCAGCAACACCCACATCCCATAAATGAATAAAGAGAAAATATAGGTAGGAGTTCATTTCGAGTTCAGCACCAAGGTTGCGAGCAGTTCTAAAGTCTTTGTTTACTTTGGGAGTTTTATGGGCTCTTGGCTGCAATCAAACTTCCTAATGTTACAAGTACTTGACTTTGTTTACACAGATGGTTTGAAGAGTCTGTTTATTTGCTCAGGGAGTTTTGGGGGTTATTCAACAGCACCCACCTGTTATAATAAGGCTGTGAGTTCTGTTCATGAAGTGGATAACAGGTGAAGGCGATAAGGGTGATGGTATGACAGAGGTTCACCTATAAATAGGTGATCGGTCGATTGAATCGGGAGCACAGGGCAGAGGTGTTTTGGGAATGCAGGCAGGCCTTTTAATGTGCCTGCTCTGGATTCAGCTCAACTCCATCAATGCCTTGGACTTACCACTTAGGGCCTGGACACCCTGAAGATTTCATCTGCTGGAAGTCCTGAGAGGCAGACAGGATCACAACAACAGGGTTAGCCCCACCTCGCAATTCCTGCCTCTGTCAAGAAAATCCAATCTGTCCACTCTATTCGTTTTAGGGAAATCTGGGAGCGGGGGAGCCCCCAGTCCCATTAAGGTCACCATCACCAACTGTTTTTGGACTGCCTAGAAATGAGGAGCTAATAATCAGAAATACACTACCTAGCTATAGGATGTCTGGGTTTTAAAGGATATATTGGGCATGGATTCTTTGAGCCTCCGTGCCAAAATCGCATTCGGCGCAGGGGCGGAGAATGGCCGGTTACCTGGAAATCAGGGGCGAAATTCTCCCCCAACGGCGCGATGTCCGCCGACTGGCGCCAAAGACGGCGCCAATCAGACGGGCATCGTGCCGGCCCAAAGGTGCGGAATGCTCCACATCTTTGGCGGCCTAGCCCCAACATTGTTGGGGCTAGGCCGGCGCCGGAGGGATTTCCGCCCGCCAGCTGGCGGAAATGGCGTTTGTTTCCCCGCCAGCTGCCGCGGAAATGCAGCGCATGCGCGGGAGCGTCAGCGGCCGCTGTCAGTTTCCCGCGCATGCGCAGTGGGGAGAGTCTCTTCCGCCTCCGCCATGGTGTAGGCTGTGGCGGAGGCGGAAGGGAAAGAGTGCCCCCACGGCACAGGCCCACCTGCGGATCGGTGGGCCCCGATTGCGGGCCAGGCCACCGTGGGGGCACCCCCCGGGTCAGATCGCCCCGCGCCCCCCCCAGGACCCCGGAGCCCGCCCACGCCGCCTGGTCCCGCCGGTAAATACCAGCTTTGATTTTCGCCGGCGGGACAGGCAATTTCTGGGCGGGACTTCGGCCCATCCGGGCCGGAGAATTGAACGGGGGGTCCCGCCAACTGGCGCGGCCCGATTCCCGCTCCCGCCCAATCTCCGGTACCGGAGACTTCGGCGGGGGCGGGATTCACGGCGGCCAACGGCCATTCTCCGACCCGGCGGGGGGTCGGAGAATGACGCCCCAGGACCGGCACCCCTGAAGCGATTCTCCGGCTCGGGAGTCGCTCGAGCACGATCTACGTGGCGTGGGTAGGGGTCCATTGACAGAGGGCCCCCTCGCGCAAAACTGGCCGAGTTCCTGATGACGTGATTCGAACCACATATCGGCCATTGGGAACCTGGGGTGGCGGCTGTGGTCTCAGTCCATGGACGCCCTGGTGGGGGGCGGGGGGATCGATCACCAGGGGGGCCTCATGGATAGCCAGGGGATCGATTGGGTGGCTCAGACCCGCGGGCGCGCACGATCTCGGTGAGGGCCTACAGTTTTGATGACAGTCCGCGGTGCGAGTCTGCCATGTCGCACAGCGCGGCCGCCGCAGGCCCCCGCCATGCGCATGCGCGGACTCCCGACTGGAAGTGCCGAGCCTGGTTTCCACAGCCAGATCTGCAAGAAGCACTCCGGGGCCCTGCCAGCCCCCTGCAGGTAGGAGAATCGCTTAGGATTTTCTTAAGGAAAGTTCAGAGTGAAATGCCAGCGTTTTGACACTGGCATGGGGACATAGCCCCATTATTGGATATACCAGCACATCATGTTACAAAATGCTCACTAAAAAATTCCTATTTTAAAAAAAGTCAGTGTAGTATTCTAAATTAGTCTCATCTAACAGCAGTTCTGTAACTCATTAACTTGTCTTCAATAGCTTACAATCATTACAGTCATTTTACAATCATTACAATCTTCACTTAGATTTAAATTTGCAATTATGTTTTATGTGCAGGTACCAATTTATGAATTACTTTTAAATAGGAGCAGTGTAAATGTCAGAAAAGTCTGTGATTCCTTTGGAAAAGCTTCATATAAACCTGAATAGATTTTGAACTATTAAAAAATTAAACGAAAAATGATCCTGTAATCTTGATCCCTGGAGATATGTAACAGTTAAAAACCACTTTCCTCTAAGATTTTTACTTTGCACATTGCAGTCACTTACAGAAAATGGTGAGTTCTCTTAAATCCACTATTTGGAGAAAGTATTTTTCACAATCAATAGGTAAGTTGATGATACCATTGCAATGTTTCAGTTCTTTGATTTGAGGCAACAGCACCATTTGAAGAGGTCTATCCAAACCATCCATTGAGATTTCATTTTGATGTCCTGAGGGAAGGGCAGGTTCTGGTGTGTATTTTCCAAATGTATCATTAAATAAAGCTGTTTCTGTGTGTGAAGGTGATAAAATTCTGAACTGTTTTTGTGTTTTTGAGCTAACATGACATAGAGGCCCACTTTTCTTCCACTGCGTATAACTGCATAGTCAGAATTCTCAATTTAACACCTAGTATTGTGGAGCTGTTGAATGCATATGATGCACCTGAGGTGAGCTCGCAACGAAGATTTGCATTGGAGCAAAGTAGTTTTGGCTTTGTACCATTTCTGAACTTTATAATGTAAATAGACAAGGCCTAAACAAGGCAGCTTGAGAATTTGGTGTCCTTTTAGGCCCTGACTTTCTACTCAGTCTTCATTTAAAGTATAATTGCAGCATGAAGCATGAACTAATTTGAACTCACTCCACAATTATGGTGTAAATGCACTCGTAGATCTACAAGATTAATTGCCACTGTACTATATTGTACATTACGGTCAAGTTTTGATTTACAGAATTTGCTGGAATTGTATCTACGGAAACAAAGGATATTTGAAGAATGCAAATGAGTTACATTTGGCACTGGCAAGTATGTTTTATTTTTCACATATCTTTGAGGCCGATCAAGGAGACTAAGGAATGTCAGACTGCAGACAGCACTTCCGATCTTTTTCTGGTGAGCAATGCACCTGCACAATCCCATGAAATGGACACAGACCTGATACAAAATAAAGAAGGCACTTCTAAAACTCTGCTATTGAAATATTAGTTGACATTTTAGGTAAAGGGGCTTTATTTGACTTCAGGCTTCTACTGATCTTTCAGGATCCAAGAGCATTTTCACTAAGAGCTAAATGTAATAGTTTATGTCATCAGGCAGACCTGCAGACTGCCAAATAAAATCCAGTCAGTAATTGCACACAAACCCATTCAACACCGTTTATATGGTGTAATCTATGAATGTACAGCCTGCTCTAAGTTCAATATTAGTTAATTTGAACTATTGGGCATTCAATATTTTTCACGGATAAAACAAAACAAATTGAACAGAATTAGGTTGTATATCTAAACCTGTCGATTGACCCATTTCCACTTCTAAACCGACTGCTTGGAAGCACCTCACCAACTAAAAATGTCAAGAAGGACTATTTATAAATGCGTGTCCTAACCATGTTCTGGTTCATATGATGACTCATGTGTCAGTCAATTTCCCCTTGAGGTGGAGACCCCATCATGTTACAGTGCTCTAAAGTCGTCACTTAGCGCAGCGTTGGCATCACGCAACCTGCTGAAAAAAGCAGGTTTTCAGATCTGATGTTAAATGGGAGACAGAAATTATTTGAAATTACCGCACCCAACTTGAGAGTTGTGAGCTCTATCACTCGAATTAGTGGGCCACATCACACTTTTGTTTTGAAAGAAAAACACATGGTGGTCCAACAAAGTGTTGACTTCTTTATTTCTTTGTGAACCACAAGCTGTTTCTTATATTGAGCGAATGACCACACAACCAGTATATTAGGCCAAAAGACTGTTTATTAACAAACACACTTGTTTTATATGCAATGATTCACGCAGCTACGCACTAAACTAGACCTAATAACTAAGATGACCTTTACTTAACTTCGGGTGACCGGCTCTGTGCGGAAGATAAGGCCTTTATCTGTGTCCACGTGGGTTGGTTGGAAGTCTTCAGGTTCGTTCGGCTGGGCTCGTCCTTCAGGTAGCGATCGTGGGTCCTTGAACTTGGCTGGTTGATATGGTGCAGTTGGTCGCACACAGGCCGGTCCAAAAGGAGCCGATCCCTAGTGCACAGGGCGTCTTATCCGTCTTCTCTTTCTCACCCTTTTGGGCGGTCCTAACTCCAGCTCCAATGGATTGATAGGGTTTTGATCACCCTCATTGATCCTGGCCAATTAGAAGACGGATACCTCGGTGGCTGGGTGGGTCCTAGCTATCATTGTTCCAGGCACATAGCCCTCTCCAAATAAGGGGAAGTGGCGCCGATTAGTCTGCTACAGTTGT
Source organism: Scyliorhinus torazame (assembly GCF_047496885.1). Classification (NCBI taxonomy): domain Eukaryota; kingdom Metazoa; phylum Chordata; class Chondrichthyes; order Carcharhiniformes; family Scyliorhinidae; genus Scyliorhinus; species Scyliorhinus torazame. The sequence goes on from NC_092713.1 coordinate 123,227,427, forward strand.
ATGTTCCTTGATTCAAACTCTATTGTCCTGGGGGAAATGGTGATTGACTTTTAATGGATGCAAGTTTCGGTCAGGTCTGGCTTCTTTGCACAATACACAGAGGCTGTGTACTTGTCTGTGTCCAAGTTGACCACAATTCCCATGGTCCTTTGCAGGTGGCCATCTTAGATGGCTACAAAGTAACCATGAATCAGTAGAAGTGAACAGACACAAATCGAATGCTGTTTACCATAAGTATAAAAACATAAGGTGCGATCCACCAGCCTTGTCACACAGGGTACAACAATTAGTGGGCGAGTTATATCGCGGGTGAGGCTGAAATCGGGAATCGTGGCGTGTGCAGCCTTGCAGCTGTACACGCCACTGACTTCCCACTGTGAACATAGGGCCACAGGTCTTATGGGTGTCCCCCCAGGGTGCCCCCTACATGCCCTGTGGCCCCAGCTGACCCATCAGTGGGATAGGAAGGCTCCAGCGCAACCAGTGCCATCTTGCTGGCTGGGGCGAGTGCGTGTGGGGAGTGTATTGTGTATATGTGGTTGCAGCTTGTCAATCTCCCGAGTGTCAATCATGGGCCCAGCAAATCCTGCACTATTTCTCATTGGAATCGATTGTGTTCCACGTTGCGCCGGTGCTAGCCCCGCCACGGTTGCTGAATCGGTGCAGGTGCGTCGACAGTTTTGCTGTCGTGGAAGTCCACGAATCCTGCCCTGGCGTCAACACTTGTGGTTTGTTTGCTGCTGCCTTTTCTGCAGCTGAAGCCTGGAATGAGGCAAAGGAAAGCTGTGAACAAGCCTACTATCAGTCTGGAGTAGGGGGTGAGGTGCTTTCGCACTCCTCCACTATGCTTTGCGTTAGTGTGGCTTTCAGATAATGAAATGAAATGAAAATCACTTATTGTCACAAGTAGGCTTCAAATTGTGAGATTCTGCTGCTGGAAGCTGCCAGAGGGGGAGAGAGAGGAGGAAGTCTGCCTGCGACTGCAACGCCTAGGACTGTGTTTCTGCTTGCAGCTGCCCTTCGGCATATTTGACCTGGAGTGAGGCAAGGGGAGAATTTTGGCTGGCTTGTTGCCGGGCTGAAGATGGAGGAGTGTTTGCTCTTGTAGTTTGTTGATATCTTCTTTGGAAAATTAGTTTTCTGACTTTTGACTGTTTATTGACTTATGTCTAGAACTGCGTGTCACTTGTTAATGCCCCCTGTGTTCCCATGGCCCGGTCCTGTAACTGGATCGTGTCGGGAGACCAAATGCAGGTATGCCCGAAGGACAGGGAGGCCCTCATCTTCGCTCGCTTCTCATAGGGCATGGCTTTGCCTGTCATTGCACCCTCTCTTCTCCATCCCACGCACCATGCCCCCCCGCCTCTTCTCCCCACCCCCTAACCACTCCCCCGCCCCATTGCTCTGTTCCACACTCCCAGGGTCTGTGTAACATCACTGCAGGGTGATGTGCGTGTGTCGGCACTGTCAATTGACAAGGCAGGAGAGTGATGATAACCCATTGTGAACTGAGCGCTGATGCTCCTCAATCAACGCTATAGTTAGACTTCTGCGGACTGCGCGCCCAAGTCCAATGGCAAGGAGCCCGCGACGCTTGGGCCAGGGCAGGGCAACTGGGGGAGGGGGCGCCGGCTGGCCCGCGGTGTGGAATTACGTGACAGAGGCTTCACATGTCCCGGGTGTAACAGGTTTTAATGGTGCACAAGTGCAATAGTGACCCCCAACTGTCCCTAGGTCCTGATGGTGCCACCCCCCTCCCAGTGCCCTCTCAGTGATCCTCAATTTACTTAGCCCTCTGTGCTCTGCCACTACGTCTAGGCGTGTCCCCAGGGTACACATCAGAGATGGGGGCAACCTGCTGCTTACTGTGTCCTGTGACCTTTGATGTCACTGGCGGGCGTCATCTGGGGAGCCTGGGGCCGGAGGGCCAAGCCATGCCACGATGTTCAGCACGCTGACCCCGAGACACGCTGCTTTCAGGGGGTGGACTCGGGAGAGTTGGTGACTGTCGCTGTCGTAGGGGGTCAGAACACTGAGGACTGGCAACTCGCTGCCCATCTTGGTCCTTTCACGTCAGTTGTGTCCATACTTCTCTTGCGGTGACATTGTTTAAGAAAGGAAGCAGAGACAATCCAGCAAATTATAGGCTGGTGAGCCTGACATCAGTGGTGGGAAGGCTTTTGGAAAAGATACTGAGGGCCAAATTATACAGACATTTGGAGGAAAATGGACTAGTTCGTGACAGGCAGCATGGTTTTGTACGGGGAAGATCACGTCTCACCAACTTGATTGGGTTTTTTGAAGAGGTGACCTGTGGATGGAGTTTAAGAGGCATCTGGATGGATACAAGAATAGGGAGGAAATAGAGGGATGCGGGCCGAGTAAGGGCAGAAGGTTTTTCTTTAGTTAGAGATCATGATCGGCAGAGGCTTGGAAGCAGAAGGGCCATCCAGATGCCTCTTAAATGTTGCTAATGTGCCTGCTTCCACCACATGCTCTGGCAGCACGTTCCAGGCATCCACTACTCTCTATGTGAAAAACTTGCCCCGAACATCTCCCTTAAACCTTCCTCCTCTCACCTTGAACCTGTGCGCCCTTGTAATTGACTGTTCCACCCCTGGAAAAAGCCTCTAACTATTCACCCTGTCTATGCTTCTCATAATTTTGCAGACCTCTATCAGGTCTCCCCTCAGTCTCCATCTTTCCAGTGAAAGCAATCCTAGTTTATTCAACCTCTCCTCATAGGAAACAACCTCGAGACCAGGCAACATCCTGGTGAAGCTTCTTTGCACTCCCTCCAAAGTTTCCATGTCCTTTTGCTAATGTGGTGACCAGAACTGCATGCTATACTTCAAATGGGGCCTAACCAAGGCTTGGAGGCCAAAGGGCCTGTTCCTGTGCTGAACTTTTCTTTGTTCTTTGTTTGTTGCCATGGAGGGAGGCATTGTGAACCGAGCGGTCCACACATCGGTGGGTGGGGGGGGGGGGGGGGCGTGAGGGTCATGGCAGTGAACAGAAGGGTGCCCCGCTGCCAGGCATGGTGTGTGCCAGAGGATGCCAGGGCATGTTGCAGAATTGTGCTTGAGGGTTTGAGGTGGTGCCGGGTGCATGGATATCAGGGTGGGGGTGGGGGGCGTCTGCGGATGGCAGGGGGGACTGGTGCCGGGGGGTTGATGCCAACACACTCCTGCGGCCCAGTGGAGATCGTTGATCTTCTTGCGACACTAGGTGGCAGACCTCCTGGTGACTCTCCCCTAGCTAACAGCCCCTGCCACTGCCTCCGAGGCAGCACTGGCTGCCCTGTGGCTGACCCTCCAAGTCCCTTGGGGGAACAGGGTATCCTGCCTGGACGCCACCGTGTCCATTAGTCTTGAGAGGTCGCCATCCCCGAATTATGAAGCTGGACTGCAGGGTTGCATGGCTGCGTACCGTCTGGAGTTTGCTTTGCGGGATCGTTTTAAGTTAGCTCCACCTTGTTAACGGGGAGCTGCCAGGCACAGTCTCGGCAAATCATCGGTCAGGTTGACAATTTACGATGTGAATCCCGTAGGGCCTCCTTAATTGGCCTAATCAAAGTTAGATACTGGTGACAGTCTCACTGGGTCGGTCGTCGGGAAACTTCCAGTGTTTTCCGCTCGCTACCACACTTAGACACTTTTTGGTTAGATCGGGCCATAGTCACAACTACCGCTTGGTCACAGGGATTCCTGTCTTTTATAGTAAAAGTAATAAAAATGCATTCAAGGAGGAAGATAGCAAACCAGCTAAATTGGGACCTCTTTTGATTTCTACTCATTTTAAATCAACAGCTTCACATTTCTAAAAATAGTAAGTGGTCGAAGTTGATTGCACCTGACAGATTCTGAGCTGAGCAAAGCTTTGAAACATGCTCAGTACATTTTCTTATATTCCAGCAAATGTGTGATTAATTTCACTGCTCCTTGGTATACAAACAGCTCAGAATCAAGGCCTTGCATTTCTCTGGCTCCAAACACATCCCCATAATTCTCCAAAATGCCATCATGTCATTTTTGAAATGCAGTTATTGTTGTTACAAAGACAAATCTAGCAGCCAATTTTTATGAAGCAAACTGACACAAACAGCAAATGAATGAATAACCAGACCTGATTTTGCTGTTGTTGGCTGATGGATGAACATTAGCCAGGACACCCAGTAGGACCCCTTGCTGTTTGTCAGGCAATGGAAGTATTTTGTACTTCCACTTCTACAGGCCAAGGGGAAGCTAGGCTTAACATCTGATCTGAATGAGCGCTTCTCCAACAATTCAGCACTCTCTTTGTATTGTATGGGGGCGACAACCTGGATTATGTAATTTATGTGCTCAAATCCAGAATGGCAATTGAACCCATGACTTTGCAATTCACTGGTGAGAAAGCTACCAACTGAGTTAAGCCACAACTATTGCATTTATGGCTATAACACATACTGGAAAATACTGGAAAATTGCACAGGAGGGAAGCCCTACGTCCTAAATATGAAGAGTTTGTGATTTTGGCTACAGCCTCAGGGATGGATTAAGAAGACTTTCTATCGGGGGGTAGAGGGAAATGGGTCAACAGGTGATCAGGCGTCACAGTGGCACACTGGTTCGCACTGCTGCCTCACGGCGCCGAGTACCCGGGTTCGATCCCGGCCCTGGGTCACTCTCCATGTGGAGTTTCCGCATTCTCCCCGTGTCTGCGTGAGTCTCACCCCCACAACCCAACAAGATGTGCAGGGGAGGTGGATTGGCCATGCTAAATTGCCCCTTAATTGGGGAAAAAAAAGAATTGGGTATTCTGAATTTATTTTTAAAAAACAGATGATAATTCTTGAGCCTCGAGTGCCACAAGATGTTTTCATAGGTTAAAAGTGATAATATTTGGAAGCAAGTTGTTAACCAGCTACTGATGCAAAACTAGAAGACATGGAATCTTACTTTCTTGAACTATGGGCTAAGAAATGGAATTCAGTAACTAGGTGAACAAAGCAGAATAGAACAAGAACGGGAGGAGGGGATGGGAGTGGGTGGTATTGTAACATTTTATCACAGCATTTATGGAAAAATCTGCCCTCAAACACTGCATCGTTAGTTAATGTGAAAGCACAACATGTTTATCTCACTGAAAGTTTATATTTTGTAAGTACCTGTAAGATCTTATCTGATCACTCCCCCTCTAACATTAAATAGACGACAGAAGTGATACAACTGGCTTCTGCACGCACGTCTCATTTGTATATTAAGGTTCCACTCACACAAAAGAATCATTTCACATGTTTGGTCTAGCTGGTAAGGGCAGCCCACATCTTGCATTTCAAACATCATTGTTTGAGCTATAGATTCAAAGTATTCAACTGACAAAGCTTTTTGCTGTTCACTTTGTAAAGACAATTTTTACACATGATTGATGAGTTGTATCAAAACACAAAGGTTATTTACAAATTTCCAATTTTTTCAAAGACAGGGGGCTGGATTCTCCGATTCTGGGGCTATGTCACCAGGCCGGGCGTTTTACGGCGGAACAAATTGCATAAAACGGCCACCGATTCCCCGTTTTGCTGGGGGCGAGCAGGTCGGCAGCGTAGAGCACCCGGCTCTAACTGCCGATATGCCCCAGAGAATTGCCGGGTCAGTGACCGCGCATGTGCACGGCGGCGGCCGCTCGCGGACCCGGCCTGCGAAATAGTGCCCCCCTTCGGCCAGCTTGCGAGCCCCAGACCACCCCCCCACAGTATCTCCAGCCCCAAATAATGTCCCTCCCTGCCCGCGGATCGGCCCTCCCTCGACTGTGGCGGCTGCTGGACTGAGTCAGACGATGAGACCACGCATGTCCCACATCATTGGGAACTCGGCCGGTGGGAGCATTGGGGGATGGGCCTCAGGCAATGTCCTGAAGCCATCGATACGTGGCGCATCGCAAAAGTGGCGCCCCCTCCGATTTGGCCGGGAACTCGGATTCTCCGGCTAATCACTGAACACGATTTTGGCGTTGGCAACCGGAGAGTCCAGCCCAGGTCTTATTTGTTAACTTGCCTCCAGTGTGATTCATATACAAGAATTGGTGCTAGGAGTTTGACACCATGGTCAGTATATTGTTGGCTATAGTGGTATCATTCATTCCATTTAAGTATTCAGAATGCCTGGTATTTATGCAATTTGATAGGCGGCATGCTGGTGCAGTGGTTAGCACTGCTGCCTCACGGCGCTGAGAACCCAGGTTTGATCCCACCCCGGGTCACTGTCCTTGTGGAGTTTGCACATTCTCCCCGTTGGTGCATAGATGTCACTCCCACAACCCAAAGATGTGCAGGGTAGGTGAATTGGTCACGCTAAATTGCCCCTTAATTGGAAAAAATTAATTGGGTACTCTAAATTTAAAAAACTTTAATGGAATTTGACTCCGCTACAGGGGATCTATTCATGCAGTAGTGGATCCTGGGGTTTAACCCCTTTATGATCTGGGCTGAGTTTAGGCGACTTATGCGGGAGTACTCCTTCAGCCTCTCCAAAGATGAACTGAGTTAACACGAGGTGAGGAGAAGTTTAGTTCAAGTTGCAAAATACTTTACCCCCCATAGGAATAACGCGCAGGACAATGAGATGGCTAAAAGTCACTTGATACAATCAAGTACAATTTCTGTTTGCTTAAGGAACATGGGAGTGTTGCTGTACTCTAAAGGGCCACCTTAGTCAATTCAAAAGCACAGTCTCCTGGCACAGTCCGAATCCACACAATGTGGTTTGCACCCTTCTGCCTAATCCCCTCTGGATGTCTGCACTTTGAGTTTTAAAACCATTATCCCCACTCAAATAAAAAAAAGGTTTCTGTGGTGGCTCGAGACAATGCACAGGAGACTCCCAGTAACAACTAAAAGGGGTTTATTAACATTAGGCAAAGGCAACTATATACAGGTACAGAGCAATGCTAAAATCGGCGCGAATCAGTCCGGCATCGCACCGCCCCAAAGGTGCGGAATTCTCCGCATCTTGGGGGGCCAAGCCCTCACTTTGAGGGGCTAGGCCCGCACCGGACTGATTTCCGCCCCGCCAGCTGGCGGGAAAGGCCTTTGGTGCCCAGCCAGCTGGCGCGGAAATGACTTTGCCGTGCGGCACATGGCGTGGGAGCGTCAGCGGCCGCTCACGGCATCCCCGCGCATGCGCAGTGGAGGGGGTCTCTTCCACCTCCGCCATAGTGGAGACCATGGTGAAGGCGGAAGGGAAAGAGTGCCCCCACGGCACAGGCCTGCCTGCGGATCGGTGGGCCCCGGTCGCGGGCCAGGCCACCATGGGGGCACCCCCCGGGGCCAGATCGCCCTGCGCCCCCCCTAGGACCCCGGAGCCCGCCCGCGCCGCCTTGTCCCGCCATTCGAAAGGTGGTTCAATCCACGCCGGCTGGCATGGGTTGAAAGCGGCGGGACTTCGGCCCATCGCGGACCGGAGAATCGCTGGGGGATTTCCGCCGACCAGCGCGGCGCGATTCCCACCCCCGTCGAATCTCCGGTGGCGGAGAATCCGCGACACGGCGGGGGCGGGTTTCACGCCGGCCACCGGCGATTCTCCGACCCGGTGGGGGGTTGGGGAATCGCGCCCCTTAGTCCCCCAACAGGCTCCACAGTCTCCAAAGTAGTGTTATTGTGAGCTGGACATGACAATTCAGGTGACTCCACCTTCTCGGTAAGGCTGCTCGCCTCACAAGCCCCCCCCCCCCCCCTCCCCCCCACCCCCTGGGCGACTGGCTGAGCTGACTCCGAATTTCCCAGCTCCCTCCACTCTGGAGCGGCCACAGAAGTGCTGGTGACACTAATTGGAAACCTCTGATCTGGAATGGGGCTTATCGTCCCCCAACTCCTCACATGACCGACATGCTTCCATTAACACTGGCCACGTACGATACAGGTCCCGATTGGGACATGATCCAACCGGCTAACCAGAGTTGGCCCAGGCGAAATTCCGAACTAAAATCAGGCCCCCCACCTGGAATGATCTGTCAACCGTCTGTGACATATGTTCATTTTCCTGAGAGACCTGACCTGCCTCCACCCTCCCCGCCAAATTTGGAAATACAAATCTAATAATCTTTATTGTCACAAGTTGGCTTACATTAACACTCCAATGAAGTTACTGTAGAAAGCCCCTAGTCGCCACATTCCGGCGCCTGTTCGGGTGCACTGAGGGAGAATTAAGAAAGTCCAATTCACTTAACAGCACGTCTTTCGGCGCCTGTGGGAGAAACCAGAGCACCGGGAGAAAACCCACTCAGACACAGGGGGAACGTGCAGACTCCACACAGACAGTGACCGAAGCTGGGAATCGAACCTGGGACCCTGGCGCTGTGAAGCAACAGTGCTAACGTCTGTGCGACCGTGCCGCCCACAAAGTCAATGTCAGGAGTGGGATCTAACGGATTCTAAGGTGACTTCCCATAAGCAACTCGGCCGGTGTGACAATTGCAAGATTTTAAGAAATTGGATTAGAAATGTAGCGGAAAAGTTAAGAGTTAAAATCCTCAGATTAGTGTGGTTTGACGAGAGATAATGATTTGCAGGCTGCCTGCAGAGATACTGGTCAGTGCTGGGTGGAGCTCAGAGAGATCAGAGCCAATTTGAAAAGCAGAAGTGTCAGTGTGTTGTGAGAAAACTGAAAGGAAGTAGCTCTGACATGGCAAGCCTGTGTGACCACAAGAAAGGCAGTTTTCCTTCACGTGAGATGGCTTTAAAAGTATTAATATTTAAAAACAGAGCAGCCTTGTCTGGAGAAAAAACTGAAATAACTCAAGTGAAGCAGCCATTTGAAGTCCGTCAGATAGAGAATGAAGGGGTTCTTACAAGAGCCAGAATCTGCTTTGTTATGCAAATAACACTTTGGGCCTTGAACAAACAAAGAACAAAGAAATGTACAGCACAGGAACAGGCCCTTCGGCCCTCCAAGCCCGTGCCGACCATGCTGCCCGACTAAACTACAATCTTCTACACTTCCTGGGTCTGTATCCCTCTATTCCCATCCTATTCATGTATTTGTCAAGATGCCCCTTAAATGTCACTATCGTCCCTGCTTCCACCACCTCCTCCGGTAGCGAGTTCCAGGCACCCACTACCCTCTGCGTAAAAAACTTGCCTCGTACATCTACTCTAAACCTTGCCCCTCTCACCTTAAACCTATGCCCCCTAGTAATTGACCCCTCTACCCTGGGGAAAAGCCTCTGACTATCCACTCTGTCTATGCCCCTCATAATTTTGGTTACCTCTATCAGGTCTCCCCTCAACCTCCTTCGTTCCAGTGAGAACAAACCGAGTTTATTCAACCGCTCCTCATAGCTAATGCCCTCCATACCAGGCAACATTCTGGTAAATCTCTTCTGCACCCTCTCTAAAGCCTCCACATTCTTCTGGTAGTGTGGCGACCAGAATTGAACACTATACTCCAAGTGTGGCCTAACTAAGGTTCTATACAGCTGCAACATGACTTGCCAATTCTTATACTCAATGCCCCGGCCAATGAAGGCAAGCATGCCGTATGCCTTCTTGACTACCTTCTCCACCTGTGTTGCCCCTTTCAGTGACCTGTGGACCTGTACTCCTAGATCTCTTTGACTTTCAATACTCTTGAGGGTTCTACCATTCACCGTATATTCCCTACCTGCATTAGACCTTCCAAAATGCATTACCTCACATTTGTCCGGATTAAACTCCATCTGCCATCTCTCCACCCAAGTCTCCAAACAATCTAAATCCTGCTGTATCCTCCGACAGTCCTCATCGTCCCAATCCATTGCTTGGTTAAGCTGGATTGCGAGCTGTATGTGTGGTTTCTTGTTTAATGAGAAAGTGAACAGTCATTTTAAGATGTACGTGTCAGCACTTCTTTACGGGCTTGAAGGTATAAAGTTTAAGATTATAGTTCTAAGAAAGTTTTGTTTTAAAATAACCAAGCCCTTTTTCTTCCTGCAATCACTGCTGGAGCAAATCGATCATTCCACACAGTCTTAAGAAAAGAAAAGAAAATATTGAGGCTTCGGTCCAGTATCCTAGCCACTGTTGGGGTCTGGTTTGGGATCGTAATACTGGTGTAACCCCTGTGGTAGCATGGGCGGTCGTGTTGTAGGACAATACAAAATCGACCAACCGATGGCGGAATGGCAGGTTTGAGTGCTTCCCAATGGCATTCTTAAAAGTCCGTATGACCTATTCCTCCAATCCATTGGGTGCAGGATGATATGGGACAGTCTTTGTAAGGCAGGTCCCGTTCATCTGAACAAAATGTTGGAAATTGTCCCCAGTAAAAGGGGTACCATTATTGAATACAATGGCTTTTGGCAGGCCGGTTATGGTGAAGATGAGAAGCATCCTGCCTAGAAAAGGGCCTGCATAGTCGATTTGTAGCTGGTTCACCAGCTGTCCGGCCACTCCCAGTTCAGCATTCCCAGGAATGATTTCAGCTCGGTTACATTCCTGGGTGCTGTGGCCTCTCATATGGGCTTTCTCTTTTTCTTTGAGTGGGTGTAGATCTGTGGCATCCACTTGGAATCTCAAGTATGTGGCCTCTGTGGCCTGGAAGTTACATTTCTCATGTTTAAGGCGAACCTCCACATCTCTGAACCTCTTTAATACCTCCTCCAAACTTGACATGTGCACCTCATGCGTGACTCTAGTAACTAAAACCAGTCCCTTCCCATTAGGCTTGGTCCATGCCTCTCTACAACAATCAAAGGCAGCTGGGCCTCTTGTTCTTTGTAAGGTATCGGCGAGCTGTTGGTCCCAAGGATTGTTTGGGTTTCCCGCATATAGATTGACAGCTTGACCATCGGGTTGCTAAAATGCAGGGTCTGAGCCCCTTTTCAAATATAATCAAACGTTTTGTCCCTCCCCACCTGTAACTGATGCCTCAGTATCGACTTTCATTTTCAAGGGCTTTCCATTCATTTGTTAAACTATTTCAATTGTGGCTGTCTTATTTACTTAAATGATGTTTAGACAACACATCTCATGCACCTCCACAGAGCTCTTCTCCACTGCGTTCAGTGGTGTCATGGATTGGTGGTGCTGCTGTTTTTTTCTTTTGCTTTGCTGCACTTTCCTCAGGTGGCAATAAGCCTGGATTCATCCTCGTTGGCTGCAGCAAAAACACACAAACTCCCGACAATAGCAAGCTTCCTGGGGGTGATCGAGAACAATCCACCTCTGTCTTGGGCTTACGGCCCAATCTTTTTCCAGCTCTCTGACTTCAGTCCAGTCCCGAAGACCGTGTCTGATACTCTACTGTACCTGTTGATCCCGCCGCTTGCCTCACGGCCATGCCATCTCACAACTGAATAACTTCCCCTTCTGGCATGCTTTGGAACTCAGTCGCACCTTTCCAGCCGCATTCCACCACCTGAGCAACCTCAATCGCTTTGTCTAACGTCATTTTAGTTTCAGCCAGGAGGTTTTTGTGAAAGCTAAGGTTGTTGATTCCACAAACAGTTCAGTACTCGGCTATTTGGCGGAGCCTGGCTACAAAGGTGGACAGGGACTCTTCTGGGTCCCGAACAGCAGAGCTGAATTTACGCCTCTGCAAGATGATCAAGGGCCTGGGGTTAAAATGTTCCTTGACCAATGTAACTAATTGTTCAAGAGTCTTTGAGTCAGGATACTTTCTTATCGGGTTGTAGGTTTGAGGTTCAAGGGCAATTAGGGATGGGCAATAAATGCTGGCCCAGCCGTGATGCGCACATCCCCTGAAGAATAAAAAAACATCCAGGGGCGATTCTCTGAGCCCCGCACCGGGCCAGAGAATCACAGCAACCGCGCCACGACGCCCCAACGCCGGCACGCGATTCTCCGAGGTGCGCCAATACGATAGAGTCCCGCCGGCACCGTTCACCCCTGGTTGCTGCGGGAACGGTCGGGGGGCGGCCTGTGGGGGGGGCTCCTTAACCGGAGGGGGGGCCTCCGATGGGGTCTGGCCCGCGATCGGGGCCCACCGATCGGTGGGCCAACCTCTCCCCCCCCCGGGCCTAGTTTCTGGCATGGCCGGCCCCTGAACACCGACCCCATGTTTGTCGGGGGCGGCCGCGTAAGAAGTCCCCCGCACATGCGCAGTTGGCGCGGCCCAACTGCGCATGCGCGGGTTGGCGCGGTGCCCATTTGCCGCAGGGTAAGGAGGCTGGAGCAGCATGAACCGCTCCAGCGCCGTGCTGGCCCCCTGTGGGGCCAGAATCAGTCGTACCCGGGCCCGGTTCGCGCAGTCGTGAAACGTGACGGCGTTCACGACGGCACGAGCACTTGGGCTCAATATTGGAGAATCGCCCCCCCAGATAAGAAGTGTTCTTCTGAATAACCAGACATCACCACCAAGGCACTCATTGTCTGAATCAATTGAGAGAAACACGGTCCCATCTTTGAATCACTATTCACTTGCCTATTGAACCACAAGTCACCATAGCACCGACTTGGGACTTTAACTCCTTTTGGGCAAATCTGCATTATAACGAACATGAAATGAAATGAAATGAAAATCGCTTATTGTCACAAGTAGGCGTCAAATGAAGTTATAATGAAAAGCCCCCAGTCGCCACATTCCGGCGCCTGTTCGGGGAGGCTGGTACGGGAATTGAACCGTGCTGCTGGCCTGCCATGGTCTTGCTTTAAAAGCCAGCGATTTAGCCCTGTACTAAACCAGCCACTGCTGGTTAAACATGCTAACATGGAAACCAGTTCAGTCGTCTAACAAATATTTGCTATCCTTCTAGATCTGTATTAAAAATGCTTCTCACTCTCTGATTTAAATTAATCAGCCTCATTCTAAACTTTATGAAGTTTTCTTGTGCTTGAATTTGTTGACAGCGAGTCCTGATACACCTAACATTACTTGAATTAGCTCCTTCAAAGTCCCTGATGGAGCAACCTGCATACTGCGATTCCCACTTCAAGGTTTTACAACACTTTATGCCCCCTAATTTTCACGACTAATTTCACTTCATACTCTCTTGGCAGGCTATCTTAGTCCCTCATCCTGACCTCTGCTGTCCAGATCCTGGATCCCACAAAGTCATGATCACTCGTCACCCCATGTGCTCGCTGACATTGGTTGTTCTATTGGTCCCCCAAATGCTTAGAATTTTAAATTCTTAAGCACATGTTCAACTGTATCCATTGTATTGCCCTTCTTTCAATTCCTTTGAATCATAGAATCTACAGTGCAGAAGGAGGCAATTCGGCCCATCGAGTCTGCACCAGCCCTTGGAAAGAGCACCCTACTTAAGCCCATACCTCCACCCTATCCCCACACTTCCGCCCTGTCCACTTAACCCCACCTAACCGTTTTTAGACACTAAGGGGCAATTTAGCATAGCCAATCCACCTCACCTGCGCATCTTTGGACTGTGGGAGGAAACCGGAGCACCCGGAGGAGACCCACGCAGACACGGGGAGAACGTGCAGACTCTGCACAGATGGTGACCCAAGCTGGGAATCGAACCTGGGATCCTGGAGCTGTGTAGCAACTGTGCTAACCACTGTGCAAACGTGCTGCCCGTGGGCTTGAGGTTCCAATCAAGAACTGTGATCCTCCAACTCTGGCCTACCTCACTGTGCTTCCCTCATTCACTTCATGCCACCATTTGTGGTTTTACCATAATGTCCTCACCCCTAAGCTTTGGAATGGCATTTTCTAAAATTGTTTTACTATATCGAAAGCACGGAAGGAATGCATGCTTTTGCTTCTCTCTCAATATTTTTAATCTAGAATATATTTGCAAAGAAGCCTTCTGCTGTTTTTACATCATAAATACAATCAACCATTCAAATTGATCATGTTTCATAATTAAAAATGCTAACCATACCATGTTCGCACTCACTTTCTATCTCGATACAAGAGCAGGAGAAGCTGCTTCAGTGTGCATTATATGTTGAATTCTGGAATTATTTAGAGGCAGGGCCGGAAAGGGTGCAAATCTGAGTCAATTGTCACATTATGTGCAACTAGTTGCCTGTCCCCGACCTCTGCCCTGTGTCCTGACCTTTTCTCATAGGCTACGTGGCCACTGTCAGACAGAATCAATTCTTGATTGCATTTGGCATTGTTCCAGATCCAGGATTAATTTGGGCTGTTCGCAGATCCAACAGAGTAGCCAGAGTTCTTCATTTCTAATTCCCCAAAAAAGTGAAATTAAGAGAAGTTATGACTGTAAACTAGGCCTTGTTAAGGCAAAAGATGATTGGTCAGGCTCTGTTAAATTCTGAACCAACAAACTTTTATATTTTCCATAAATCAAAGTGAATTATGGCAGTATTAACGACAACTGAGTTATGAATACACTGGAAAAACCAAACAAAGCTTCCATCTAACCACAAATGCACAAACGAGTAACTGATAATGGTGCTGGTAACTTTAATTTATCTTTTACCTCATAAACGCAGCAAACACATTCATCATCTGTCGGAGGCCGTCAATGGTTTTTGAGGTAAAGGGGCAGCAATTCCTGTCTGTTAAAGGCCAGTCAACCATCATTTACAAAAAAAAAAGAATTAATTGCTGAGCAGAATTTCTGATCCATTTTCATGTTGCAAAGCTGTATTAATTTCAACAAAACAAAAATCTCCAACCAGAGACATTGGAGGTGGAGGAGCGACGAAATGGGTTCTCTAGCGCTTATTTCTGGGCACTTGAAATACATTCCACGAAAGCCGTTGTGCATACACACTTCTGACAGGAAGTGAATTGGACGCCATATTTGTAAAAAGGCTTGTGTCTGTGAATACCTAATGACCTGTGGCAGCAGGCAGGTCATGATATCAATCAGTGTGGAATGTCTGATTTTCACCATGCTCCACGCATGAGCTTCTGCACTCCTTTAACCTCGTACAGCTCAGTAAATGTTCAATGGAATGAAGGAACCCCACCACACTTGCGTGAAAGAGATCATCGATTAACTGCAGGTTAGTTCCTGGATTATTTCTTAGAATCGTAAAGTTCTTTATGGTACAGAGGAGGCCAATCAGATCACCAAAACGTGCCCCATACTGCCCTAATGCTGATGGCGATCTTTATGTGTGCCTGCATCAAGCTGAGCGCAGATCCTCGTTGCACAAACAACAAGGGTGCAATTTAACGGGGGGAAAACAGAGTCCGGTTTTGGGTGTGTTTAGCGGGATGTTTCTCAGCGCCTACACCGCTGTCAAACGGGACTCTTGGTTTTTGTTTTTGGCCTCTGCGAGGAATGCTGAGGCCGCACTTACCTTACAGGAAGGGATCAGAGCACCATTTTTAAATTCCGCCTTGATCACCCTGATCTCAGGACCCCCACCCCCAGTGCCCCAAACTATCTATTAGGGGGTCCTCGAGTCCCTCCTTACTCCAGCTCATAAGGGCAGGGCACCCCGCATAGAAGGTTAATTCACAAGGTCACAAGGTTAGATCACATGGGATTAGGGGTAACTAATTAGCTTGGATAGAAGACTGGCTAACGGACAGAAGACAGTCAGGATAAATGGGTCTCTTTCTGGATGGCAAGATGTAACTAGTGAGGTACCACAGAGTTTGGTTCTTGGGCCCCAGCTATTTACAATTTATATAAACGACTTGGATACGGGGATAGAAGGTTCTATAGCCAAGTTTTCAGACGACACAAAAATAGGTGGGACAGTAAGTTGCAATGAGGAAATAAGAACCTTACAATTGGATATAGATAGGTTAGGGGCTAAAATGTGGCAGATGGAGTTTAACGCGGATAAGTGTGAGGTCATGCATTTTGGTTGAAAAAATGGGAAGACAACTTATTATCTAAATGGGGAGAGACTTCAGGGTGCTCCATTGCAGAGAAATCTAGAGATCTTCATCCATTAGTCACAGAAAACCAGCATGCATGTACAGCAGATAATAAAGAAAGCGAAAGGAATATTGGCATTTATAGCTAAAGGAATAGAGTATAAAGGTAGGGAAGTGTTGTTGCAATATAAGGCATTGGTGAGACCACACCTGGAGTATTGTGCAGTTTTCTCCCCTTATTTGAGGAAAGATGTAGTGGCATTGGAGGCAGTTCAGAGGAGGTTCACTAGGTTGATTCCAGAAATGATCAATCAGCCATGATTGAATGGTGGAGTGGACTCGATGGGCCGAATGGCCTTTCTTCCGCTCCTATGTCTTATGGTCTTATGGTCTTATGACGGATTTGTTGTATGAAGAGAGATTGAACAGTTTAGGCCTATAGTTTAGAAGAATGAAGGGAGATCAAATTGAGGTATACAAGATGATAAAAGGTATGGATAAAGTAGACGTGAAGTGGATGCTTCCTCTTTCTAGAATGAGAGGTCATAGTCTTAGGATAATAGGCAGCAAATTTAAAACAGAGTTGAGGAGAAACTACTTCTTCCAAAGTATTGTGAATCTGTGGAATTCGTTACCCCAGAGTGCAGTGAATGCTGGGACAGTGAGTAAATTTAAGGAGGATTTAGACAGATTTCTAATTGATAATGGGTGAAATGGTTATGGAGAACGGGCAGGACGGTGGAGTTGAGGCCAGGATGAGATGAGCCATGATCGACTGGCGGAGCAGACTCGATGGGCCGAAGACCTAATTCTGCTGCTATATCTTATGAACTTATGAACCCCCGGGCCCGATTCCTGGCAGTGCCAACCTGGCGCCTGGGCACCTTGGCATTGCCAGCCTGGCACCCTGGCAGTGCCACCCGGGAACCCGGAGTCAGGCACGATGAGACCATTCGATCAGGATCAAGTGTCACTACGTGCTGCAGTTACACTTGTTCCTAGTGTTGCAAAGGATGGGTCTGGCCACACTGTCGTGAAACACTCAAGTAGCTGGGCCATGCCATACCACAGTCCCTCGTGGAGAAATTTATTCAGAGAAACACCTTTGACCACAAGCCCATCAGGCTGGGGTCTGTACAAAACACCCTAGAGGCCCTTCAGGAAAAAGAGATGGTGGATCGTGTCGGATGGTTTCCTGAGCAGACTGTCAAGGTCATTTGGAAGAATGCCTCATCAAACAAGTTTCAAACAAGCACCAAAACATAGCTTAACTGGTGGTGTGAAAGGCCCACCCTGTCAGATTCCTTCCTACATGCCTGGAGTTGCATCGAGTCTGCACGTTGCCCTTGAGGCAGCCATGGTGGGGAAGAGACCGCTGTCCACCTCCTTTGCAAAGAAGATCTGGAGAGAGATGAAGTGGGTTTCGGCGAGGTTCATCGTGAGCTGCCTCTGACAACCAATGGGCTGTTTTACGAATGAAGTATAATTTTGAAAAAAATTTTTTTTTACCACCAAATCAATGCTGATGCTCTGTAGAGCAATCCAGCCAGTTCCATTCCTCTGCTCTACTCCTGTAGACCTGCAAATTTATTTCATTCAAGTGGCCATACCAATTCCTCCTGAAATCATTGATCATCTCCACTTCCACCACCCTCGTAGACACGGATTCCACGTCATTACCACTTGCTGTGTAAAAAAAGTTCTTCCTCATGGCCTTGCTGCATCTCTTGCCTTAAAACTATGTCCCCAGTCCTTGCACCATGAGCTAAAAGGAACGGCTTTTCTTTGTCTACATTATCTAAATCTGTTATAATCTGGTACATCTCTATCAAATCTCCCCTCAATCTCTTTTGCTCTCAGGAAAATGACCCCAGCTTCTCCAAGTTAACCTTGAAGCTAAAATTCCTCACCCCTGGTACCATTACTGCAATTCCAAGTGTTTGAATACTTTTCCACAAGTGTTCAAGTTACAATCATCTGCAAGGCGCATTTGGTTGCTGCTGAACTACTTTTATTTGTGACTTCCAGGCTTGTGCACGAACCAGTTCCTTTGCGGCTTTGCAGGCCATGTAAAACTTTCCCTTGGCAATGAGCATGGCTGGCAGATTGAGAAGTGGTTGAGAAGAGCAGGACAAGCTGCTGGAAGGTGGAGGAGTAGGGGGAGAAGGGCTCTCAGTGATACCCATTCCCACAATGGTCTGCAATGTTTCCTCTTTGGGAGTAAAACTTGCCAGCATGTCTCTCCCTCTCCTTCTAATTTCTACTGCCTCATGTCACACATCGCCTTCTTCTGCAAGAGAGAGGGACGTATGTCAGTGAGAGTCGTACAATATGTTTGGATGAGTTGAGTGTCATGCATGAATGGATTTCACTGGTGCGCAGGCTGTGAGATCTGCGCAAGGGTTGCAACAGTGTGTTATTATGGTTTCAATCGAGTTCAGGTCCAAAGGTCCAGTGGTGTATTCCTCCCAAAGTTAGCAGGCTGAAACCATTGCAGGGTGATCTGTTTGTCCAGAAGCGATGACTTCCATGATGGGAGAAGGCATGTGAAGATGGATTAGCCTTGTGGGCACAGATACAAAAGTTCAGATGTTCCAGCAGAACTCAGAGGGCATGATTCAATGGCCACACTGGGCCCAAAAAGCAGCATTCCATGGCCCAGCATGGCCGTTAAAAGCCGGGAGACCCCGCTCCCAGGATCTACGTGCATCGCAACGTGTCACGATATCGCATTGGAACGCGCCAGGCTGTCAGGTTGACGGTGCGAAGCTGCCTTTTTTTGCACATATGCGATCGGGCTGGGGGCGCACTGCGTGTATGTTCAGGCTGGGCTGGTTGGGGGTCACTTCGGGGGGCATCAGAGATCGGGATGCCATTTGTAAATGGCGTCCCGATCTCTTATTACACTGGGGAGTTCGATGAGCGAAGCTCTCTAGTGTACAAAACAGGATTATGTGCGGCCTCGACCGCGAGTTCCCCGCTGAGGCCCTTATATACAACGTGAGTTGAGGTGTATAGCCATGTGTTCTCAGCACTGTAAGTGCTCGCTATGGGACTTTATTCCCAATTAGTTCAATTGCGGCCACAGTATAGATCAGAATCAGGCTATTTAAACCTCGGCAGAGATCTTTGGGGGTTGCAACCTGTTAGGTGGCAAATGGTAGACAGAGGCAGGCTGCTAGCCTTGAATCCTATTTCTTTTCTGGGGCTAAACAGTAACTTAAGGTGGAACCCAAAAGCTGTTCAAACAATTCAAGCAGTTCAAGCCTCAGTCATGTGACAAGGTGATTTTGGGTCTCGCTATTCTTGTTAAGTTTCAAAGTGTTTTGCACAGGTAACAGTAGAATCATTGGCACAAGGTGGGAGATGAGCAGTCACAAATAGTTCTGCCTTTGTCTATAGCTGATTGATGCAGACATCTCGTCTACTATCCTTTGTGTTGGTTTGGCTGCAATGTTTATACAATGCAAGGAGTACCACACTTCAGGAGTTTGAGGAGTTAGCATTTATCCATTTTCAAACTGCTCAGAATCTTCCAGAACTGCCATTTTATCAGTCCAGCCATTCGTCCATTTGAAAAGGTAATAATTTTATAAAGGAGCCAGGATGATATGCTCGATAATGGGTGGGTTCTCTGGCCTCCTGCAGCAGGTTTCTAGTTGGTGGAGGCGGTCAACTGCGGTTGGTCGACAGAGGGTCTTCTGGTGTCACCGCTATCAATGGGATTTCCCATTGATTCCACCCTACGCCGCTGGGAATCCCACGGCAAGGATGCGCCGCCAACAGGACCGGGCGATCCTGCCAGCATGAAGAGCCAGAAGATCTCGCCGGATATGTCTTCTGATCATGACAAGTGCATGGGTTAAACACACATCAGGATCCCCAAATCCAATTATAGGGGGTTTAATCACCCCCACCCTCAAGCCATTGAAAATAAACCACTTTAAGAAGCAGGGAGGGTCAATCTTTTATGGGTGCAAATTAGACTTTTTACACCAGAGCCTGCTGTCTCAGAACTTGTGAAATGCTCAAACGATACTCTATGCTATGGCTGTGTTGTTGTGTCACCTCTCCGATTCCTCGCCCACCAATCTTCATCACTGTAAAGGGCGTTGAGATGTTTCTCAATGTTAAACTTGTTACGTAAGTGTAAATTGTTGATGATTTGCAATGCCACTGAGTGTAGCTGGTATTAATTATACTGTTATGTGTCTGCAAGGTTGGGGAGTGCTTTTTTTCTTCCTTTTGCCCCTGTCCTGATTATTTCAGAGTTATTTATAATCACTGTTCATTTTCAGGTCTGCTTCCAGCCAACTTGTCCAGTCCAACGTATTGTGCATAATAGAATTTGACTGCTACAGAACACTTCAGCGAATCTGAGCTATTGGAATAAAAGTGCACTCCAGGCAGGATCAGCATCTTTCATTACCAAGTGAAATTATGTTTATAATATTTTCAAAATAACGTCAAACCGATGGCACTTTGTTTCCCCAATCCCATGTAAAAAAGGCTTCTTTTAATGTCTTATGGCAATCAGTATGCTTACTTATTTACCTGCTCAAAAACGAGTGATCTGTATTTTTCATAATTTAACAATGCCTGTATGAGTCTCCTCTGCATATCACCTTTTCTGTGTTCATAGATGAAACAAGCCCCAACGTCTGGACAACACATGCAGGTATTTAGATATCCATGATTTAAATGTTTTGTGTCAGAACTCTCTCATTCAGGAAATAAAGAGCCGATGTTATATTCTGCACAGCTCAGAAACCAGCATGAATACATCTCAGGAAGAAACGGAGTACTGGAGTGTGATAGAAAAATGTGACAAAACGCATTGCAGACAATGGTGGCATAAAAATAGCACAAAACAAGCTGTGTTTTGCCACAGTGCTCAGACTGCATAATTCCTGTGAGCATTTGATCTCATCCTTGAACAAGAGATTTTCAGCAGGATTCATTCGATAGAACTTAATAAAAGCTACAAGAATTGAAGATGATTTGCATTGTGCTTGTTTTTCTGACATGTTTTGGGTAACATGCATATATTACCTACTGCCTTCAGCCATTTTGGAACATAAGAACAACTGATGACAAGTGAAGAGCTCAAGATGTTTGGAATGTGACTCAATGGAGCTTTAGTGGGGCGTGTGAATGATGAGAGGTGACAAGCAGCTATGAATAGAACTATAGCAATGTTAGAGTAAGGGAATGGGGCAGTACTCGGATGACATCATTTATAACATGGAACCTCACAAAAACTGCATTAAGAATGACAATGTACAATTTAGCAAAGCCTTGCGCCCTGAGCTGGCAATGAATTAATACCTTAGTGCATGGTTACCACGGTTGCTGAAAATGACAAGCTTTATTCTGCAAAAATCCTCAGTCGAATTATAATTGAAGCTTAAGCCCTTTGGGTTTATTTCACTAGCCATAAATAAATGCATTTTTTTTGTTTCAAAGGGAGGCTGACATTCATTCTTTGAATAACCACAGGGTAAGGCAAGTAAGCCCTTGCAGTAAATGCTGCAGCAAAAACGATACATATTTTATAAATATTCAAATGTTTCCTTGACCCTCCTGCTAGCTTCAGATTCTGACATGAATAGGTGTAGTTATTAATAATATTACTGAGAGGCAGTGTGCTTGGGCCTCACTTTAAACCTTACATTAAAAAGCTTTTAAACACCCAGCTGTCACAGGATTCTATTTCATATTTTTGTTTAGTTAAACCCATGGGATTAGACTAATGGAAACTATGGGCTGAGAGTGCACAAGTTTATGTAACTTGCATTTGATGCCGTTTCATTGCTGGCAGATGTAGGTTTTAAGCACCGGGTTCTTAAAATTTCATGAATTTTTAAACAATATTTCTATGTTCTCCAGAGCAAACGGAAGTGACAAACGTTTCCAGTTCTGGATATTGCGAATAGGCTGTAACCATGTGCTGATAAAAGGGGCTGGGTGCTGAAATTAGGCAAAGAATCCCTGAAGTCATGTGGAAGACCGCTGGGTTAAAAAAAAGGATTATTTTATTTATCAAATAAGCAGTAGATTTGCATTAACAGATACAAAGGCCGCCTTTCCCTTCTTGCCATTTAATCTAAATGCATTGTGAATTTAAAGGCCGAGTGATCATTTTTAAGTCGGTGATTATCCAGACATGCACACATTTCTCAACTGTAAACCCCAATTTTGTACTGACAATTTGAATGCTTCAATGCGAAAGCACACCCCATATAGTGCCTTTTCATTCAAATGTGCACCTAAAAAGTGCTTCTTTAATGGCTCCTGGCAATTTACTTGCTCATTACTTGTCTCTCCGGTTGATTCAATAAATGCACACTTTATGCTTTTAGAGTTTATGGTTAAAAGTACAATGGCCACGATTCCCAGTGTCAGTGTAATTTGTATAATTCGATAAACATGAGGGTTTGAAACTGTTCCAACTGTCAGATCGCCTGTTTGGTGGTGACGATGAGGGGGTGGGAGGGGTGAGGCTGGGGAAAAACAGTGTAAAATGGCAAGATTTAAATATCTGCCGCAGCTTAAAGGGGCAGCCAACTTTAGAGAACACGTCCTAGTGACCATAAGGATCAGCTTTGCTGGATGGAGTTAATATTGATTTTAGGTGCTCGTATAAAGGAGAAAACATACAGACTAAGGGCTAGATTTTATGCAGATGCAGTGGCCCTTTCCACAGCTGAGAGTCAGGGGTTGGCCTATCACTACCCCCCTCCCCCCCTCCACCCCCACCCCCACCCCCACCCTTCCTGGAAGCCACTGCTGAATTTTATAGTGGTCAAACCTGAGGTGCCCGCTCCCATGTGCGAGGATGTCCTGCCTCCATGACCTCCCAGGAGATCAGATAGTCAACAGGTTCCCCATCCCAACAGCACCACTGGAAATGGTGGCCACTGCTGGGATTGCAGCCAGTCCCCGAGCAGGAGCCACGGATGAGACCAGACCGAAAAGTGGCAAGCTCACCGAGGCCAGTCAGGTAGGCCCCAGTAATAGAGGGGCGGGGGGTGGGGTGGGGGGGAGGGGGGGAGGAGGCAGAGAACAGGAGGTGCGGGCTTGGCAATTGGGAGGCCAGCAAGGGAGAAGGTTCAAAATTGGAGGACGGCACTTTATGCTGGGAGGTGGGGGGGCAGGGGGTGGGGGACACTTCCATCGGGCACAGGGTGCCAGGGCTAGGGGGAATCCCCACCCTCCTCAAACCTGCAGTCAGATCAGCAAGGCCTCTCCACCTGCCATCGGTCCCAGCTTCCGCCACTGGAGGAGACCAGGAAGTGACCATTAATTGTCCACTTAAGGGCCTCAATTGCCCCAAAGGCGGGCAGACTGCCTGACATCTATGATGCATCTTGTAAAATACCATTGGAGTTGGATAGGTGACGGTCAAGACACCTTCCATTATTATACCAATTTTACACAGCAACCCCCCTACCCCCACCTGCCAGTCCTCTCCCAGTAGGGAAGGCATGAAATATCAGCCTTACATTTAGGCCCAAATCCTCCAATGACCAGAACAGCAAGTCCGAATTGTGCGATGGGACCCTGCGGAATTCCTGCTACAGAGTTTAATCTTTGATGTAACTCCGGGATCAGCCAGTGTAACTGAATTGAACACGACAACCAAGATCCTCAATGACCACTCCTCCGACCTGACTACACCACAACCCGACTCACTTACCCACCCCCTCACCCACACATCACTCACACACCCAGCCACCCAGCTGCTCACTCACCTGCTCATCCACTCACTCACTCGCACACCCACTTCCACATTTCCCCAACAACTCACCCACTCACTCACTAATCCAATCAACAACCTTTTCATTCATTGAAAGATTTGAGACCTTACACAAGTGCATACATGGTATCTCTTCGTCCATTTCCTTCTATACTCACTGGATTTGCCCTGGAGAGGCTGCACTAGCCCAGACAGGATTGGAAATGTCAGCTGGAAACAAATAATATAATTGGGGGGCAGAAAACCTCTGTGGTAGTATGTATTGGGGGTCATGTGGGACTGGAAGCCCTAATGTCATTGGCTGACAGATCCCGGGTCCTGGTTGGCCGTTGACCTCATACTCCGCCCTGAAGGCGAAGTATAAGAAGCTGGTGCCTTCCCCCGCAGGCCAGTTTACTATCGGGCTGCTGGGGAACAGACACGCTTAATAAAGCCTCATCGACTTCACTCTATTTGTCTCACGGAGTCTTTGTGCGCCACAATTTATTAAGCGTGCCTAAAAAGGACTATGGAGCTCAGGATCATTCCAGAATGCCTGAGGATCAGCCCCCACGCAGTGAATGTGGCAGCAGCCTTCAAACACTGGCAGACTTGCTTTGAGGCCTACATCACATCGACCACAGGCCGAGTCTCAGACGAACAAAAACTGCAGGTCCTGCACTCGAGGGTGAGCACGGAGATTTTCACCCTCATTGAAGACACCCGCGATTTCCAGACGGCCTTCACAGCACTGAGAAGTCTCTACGTTCGCCCAGTTAACCAAATCTACGCTCGCTACCAGCTCGCGACAAGACGGCAAGCTCCCGGAGAATCGATGGACAAGTTCTACGCCGCGCTGCTGATTTTGGGACGAGCCTGCAGCTGCCCGTCGGTGAACGCAAACGAACACACGGACATGTTAATGCGCGATGCTTTTGTTGCAGGTATGCAATCCTCCCAAATCCGCCAAAGACTTCTAGAAAAAGAGTCACTAGGACTCTCAGAGGCACGGGCCCTGGCAGCCTCGCTGGACGTAGCCGCGCGTAATACCCGCGCCTACGGTCCCGACCGCGCGGCAGGCCATTGGGCCCCGTACGTACCCGCCGCGGCAAACCCCCTACCCCCCCCCCCCGGACACCCCACAGGCTTGCGCAGTCCAAACACCGAGTCGCACCGGGGGCGCCCGCTGTTATTTCTGCGGCCAGGCGAAGCACCCCCGACAACGCTGTCCGGCCCGCGCAGCCATCTGCAAAGGCTGCGGGAAAAAGGGCCACTATGCGGTGGTGTGTCGATCCCGCCTGGTCGCTGCCGTCCCGGGAGAACAGGGAGCCCTACAGGCAGTCTATGCCTCCCAACCCCCCCAGCACGCCATGTGCGACCCGCAGGCGCCGCCATTTTGGGTCCTGACCACCGTGGCCCCGGGAGAACTGGGAGCCCTGCACGCCGCCTACGCTCCCCAACCCCCCTCCCCGCAGTCCATGTCCGACCCGCCGCCGGCGCTCCCGATTTGGGTGCCGGCCAACACTCTCCACGGAGAGGAGGGGGTTTTTTGCATCCCGAACGCCACCCTCACCCCCGTCCCGCGCCCCACGCCTGACCCGCCGGCGCCACCTACCTTGACCCCGACCACCGCTGTCCCCGGCGAGGGAGCTCCGCACGGTGCCAGCGCTCGCGGCCCCACGACTGACCCGCCGGAGCCGCCGACCTGGGCCCTCACCCCCGTCCCGCGCCCCACGCCTGACCCGCCAGCGCCGCTGACCTGGGCCCTCACCCCCGTCCCGCGCCCCACGCCTGACCCGCCAGCGCCGCCGACCTGGGCCCTCACCCCCGTCCCGCGCCCCACGCCTGACCCGCCAGCGCCGCCGACCTGGGCCCTCACCCCCCTCCCGCGCCCCACGCCTGACCCGCCAGCGCCGCCGACCTGGGCCCTCACCCCCGTCCCGCGCCCCACGCCTGACCCGCCAGCGCCGCCGACCTGGGCCCTCACCCCCGTCCCGCGCCCCACGCCTGACCCGCCGGCAATACAACTTACCTGGACCCCGGGAGCTCCTCACGGTCCCAGCGCTCGCAGTACTGACCCGCCGGCCTTGGCCCCGACCACTGCTGTCCCCGGCGAGGGAGCTCCGCGCGGTCCTAGCGCCCTCGGCCCTGGCGCTCGCAGCCAAGGAACTCCGCGCGGTCCTAGCGCCCGCGGCCCGGGCGTTCGCAATGCAGGAACTCCGCGCGGTCCTAGCGCCCCCCAGACCCCCCAGCACTCAATGTGCGACCCGCAGACGCCGCCATTTTGGGTCCCACCCACCACCAGGAGAGGAGGGGCCCCGCCATCTTGGACCGCCCCCGACCTGTACGACGCATGGGGGCGGCCATTTTGTCCACCCCCGACGCCATCTTGTGACCCCTCAGCCACGGGCGAGGTATGGGGGTGGCCATTTTGTCCATCCCCGACGCCATCTTGGACGGCAACAACGGACCCCACCCCACTACTACAACCACGGCTCGCTTCGGTTACACTCGATCAGGCTCGGCCCCGGACTCTCCAGACGACGACGACAACGGTCCTAATTAACGGCCACGAGACGCCATGCCTAGTCGACTCCGGGAGCACGGAAAGTTTTATACATCCCGACACGGTAAGACGCCGTTCCTTAACTACCTTCCCCAGCGCACAAAAGATTTGCCTGGCTGCAGGATCCCACTCCGTACAGATCCAGGGATTCTGCATAGTTACCCTAACGGTACAGGGGAGGGAATTCAAAAACTACAAACTTAACGTCCTTCCCCAACTCTGTGCCCCCACCTTGCTGGGCTTAGATTTTCAATGTAACCTACAGAGCCTTACGTTTAAATTCGGCGGCCCCATACCCCCACTCACTATCTGCGGCCTCGCCACCCTCAAGGTGCAACCCCCGTCCTTGTTTGCGAACCTCACCCCGGATTGCAAACCCGTCGCCACTAGGAGCAGACGGTACAGCGCCCAGGACCGGACCTTCATTCGGTCCGAAGTCCAGCGGCTACTAAAGGAGGGCATAATCCAGGCCAGCAATAGTCCCTGGAGAGCGCAGGTGGTAGTAGTGAAGACAGGGGAGAAACAAAGGATGGTCATTGACTATAGCCAGACCATCAACAGGTACACACAACTAGACGCGTACCCTCTCCCCCGCATATCCGACATGGTCAATCGGATTGCCCAGTATAAAGTCTTCTCCACCGTGGACCTCAAGTCCGCCTACCATCAGCTCCCCATCCGCCCAAGTGACCGCAAGTACACAGCCTTCGAGGCAGACGGGCGGTTATACCATTTCCTACGGGTCCCTTTTGGCGTCACAAACGGCGTCTCGGTCTTCCAACGGGAAATGGACCGAATGGTTGATCAACATGGGTTACGGGCCACGTTCCCGTACCTCGACAATGTAACCATCTGCGGCCACGATCAGCAGGACCACGACGCCAACCTCCAAAAATTCCTCCAGACTGCCAAAGCCTTGAACCTCACGTACAACGAGGACAAGTGCGTTTTTAGCACCAATCGGCTAGCCATTCTGGGCTACATAGTGCGCAATGGGATAATAGGCCCCGACCCCGAACGTATGCGCGCACTCATGGAATTTCCCCTCCCGCACTGCCCAAAAGCCCTGAAACGCTGCCTGGGGTTCTTTTCATACTACGCCCAGTGGGTCCCCCAGTACGCAGACAAGGCCAGCCCCCTAATACAGACCACGACTTTCCCGCTGTCGACAGAGGCTTGCCAGGCTTTCAGCCGCATCAAAGCGGACATCGCAAAGGCCACGATGCGCGCCATCGACGAGTCCCTCCCCTTCCAGGTCGAGAGCGACGCCTCTGACGTAGCTCTAGCGGCTACCCTTAACCAAGCGGGCAGACCCGTGGCCTTCTTCTCCCGAACCCTCCACGCCTCAGAAATCCGCCACTCCTCAGTGGAAAAGGAAGCCCAAGCCATAGTGGAAGCTGTGCGACATTGGAGGCATTACCTAGCCGGCAGGAGATTCACTCTCCTCACTGACCAACGGTCGGTAGCCTTCATGTTTGATAATGCACAGCGGGGCAAGATCAAGAACGACAAGATCTTGCGGTGGAGGATCGAACTCTCCACCTTCAACTATGAGATCTTGTACCAGCCCGGAAAGCTGAACGAGCCGTCCGATGCCCTATCCCGCGGGACATGTGCCAACGCACAAATTGACCGCCTCCAAGCCCTCCACGAGGACCTCTGCCACCCGGGGGTCACTCGGTTTTACCACTTCATCAAGTCCCGCAATCTCCCATACTCCTTAGAGGAGGTCCGTACAGTCACAAGAGACTGCCACATCTGCGCAGAATGCAAACCGCATTTTTTCAGGCCAGATGGAGCGCACCTGATTAAGGCTTCCCGTCCCTTTGAACGCCTCAGTCTCGATTTCAAAGGGCCCCTCCCCTCCACCGACCGCAACGTGTATTTCCTTAATGTAGTGGACGAATACTCCCGCTTCCCTTTTGCCATTCCCTGCTCGGACATGACCGCGGCCACAGTCATTAAAGCCCTGAACAGCATCTTCACGCTGTTCGGTTACCCCGCATACGTCCACAGCGACAGGGGGTCCTCTTTCATGAGTGACGAGCTGCGCCAGTTCCTGCTCAGCAAGGGCATAGCTTCAAGCAGGACGACCAGCTACAACCCCCGGGTGAACGGGCAAGTAGAAAGGGAGAACGGCACGGTCTGGAAGGCCGTCCTACTGGCCCTACGGTCCAGGGATCTCCCAGTTTCACGGTGGCAGGAGGTCCTCCCGGACGCTCTCCATTCCATCCGGTCGTTATTATGTACGAGCACTAATCAAACGCCTCACGAGCGTCTCCTTGTCTTCCCTAGGAGGTCCTCCTCTGGAACGTCGCTGCCGACCTGGCTGGCGGCCCCAGGACCCATCCTGCTCCGAAAGCACGTGCGGGCACATAAGGCGGACCCGTTGGTCGAAAGGGTTCACCTCCTCCACGCAAACCCCCAGTACGCCTACATGGAGTACCCCGACGGCCGACAGGACACGGTCTCCCTGCGGGATCTGGCGCCCGCCGGCACCACGCACACCCCCCGGGCACCATCAACCCAACCGCCCCCCTTCCTGCCACCGCCGCACCCCGCGACCGCCCCCTTCCCAGGAGGATCAGTCCCCCTCCCCTTTGCACCGACAGCTGAAACCGTGCGGCTCCCGGAGGCGACAACGCTGGTACAAGCACCACTACCACCGCCGGGGACGAGGCGATCGACACGGACGACCAGACCGCCCGACCGACTCGTGGCGTCGATGTAAAACAAAGATGGACTGTCCAATGAACATTTTGTTTTTCCTATATCCTCTGTAAATAGTTGTAACAGGACGATACTGTCCAATACTGTACTACCATGTAACTGTTCTATCCTCCCAGGACCAGTACTGTAAACCCTTACCACCATACGAAGCATCACCCCGCCGGGTTCATTTTTGACAAGGGGTGAATGTGGTAGTATGTATTGGGGGTCATGTGGGACTGGAAGCCCTAATGTCATTGGCTGACAGATCCCGGGTCCTGGTTGGCCGTTGACCTCATACTCCGCCCTGAAGGCGAAGTATAAGAAGCCGTTGCCTTCCCCCGCAGGCCAGTTTACTATCGGGCTGCTGGGGAACAGACACGCTTAATCAAGCCTCATCGACTTCACTCTATTTGTCTCACGGAGTCTTTGTCCGCCACAACCTCACAGGCTGTGGCAATGTGCCTAGCATGGTTACTGACTGGAAGATCTGGGCCAAAAGATTTGGGAAATATTATAAGCTGTGCACTTTGAGTCTCCAGATAAAAATTGTTTTCTCCATTTTACCTTTTGTATATTGTGAATGAATTCATTTGTGAACAAAAAACATGCTGTTGATGCTTTTTGTCTTACATGCATTGGGACAAAACCAAGAATACCAAATTTCAAAGGGCATAACAATTTATATTGCATGAGAAAAGGGTGTTGATTGGTCCGCAAGTCGACTCTGATTGGTCAGGGTATTGCCATGGCGAATGCACCAGGAAAGTTACCTCAAGCTTTTGTTTAAATTCAAAAAAGGCAAGTTGATTCTAACTGGTCAAGGCTTTGTAATGAGGAATGCACCAGGGAACAGTTGTCTTCATGCTTTTGTTTACTGAAAAAGGCACGATGCCGAGAAATGTTCATCTCTTCTTGCAGAGGACAGGGCCCTGCATATGAAAATATGAATTTATGTAGCCTCCAGCAAGTGCAAATGAGCCACATTCCAAGACTGACTGATAATCTAAATCTGGTTGTTAGAGTAATGCCTAGAACACTCGGGATTGTTCAGTTAAGTGTTGTTCAATCATGGAATCACATCTGGGCCGGGATTCTCCGACCCCGCGTCAGGTCGGAGAATCCCCGGGGGAGCACGAGAATCGTGCCACACAGCCCCAACGCCGGCTCGACGATTTTCCGGCGCCGATTCCCGGGTGCCCGTGGATTCACCGCCACGCCGGTCGGGGGGCATTGAAAGCATCCCCCCGGCGATGCTCCGGGCCTCGACGGGCCAAGTGCCCGCCAAGTTCGGTCGAGTCCCGCCGGCATGGGTCACATATGGTCCCACACGGCGGGACGGGATGTTGTGTCTGCGGGGGCTGTCCTGGTTGGGGGGGGGGGGGGGGTGGGGGAATCCGACCCCTGGGGGGCCTCCACAGTAGCCTGGCCCGTGATCGGGGCCTACCGATCGGCGGGCTGGTTCCATGGGGGCCTATGTTCCTCCGCGCCGGGCCCCTGTATGGCTCCGCCATATTCCCCGGGGGCCGGTGCGGAGATGGGAACCCACGAGCATGCTTGAACTCGCGCCAGTCATGGCGCGCATGCGCGAACTCACCCAACATTGAAAAGCAACAAATTGTAATCAGTGGAAATTCAACCAAATTACACTTCTGTACGTCAAAGTACATGTATGACCTCTAATATGCTTGCAGTAAACAGGCTCAGACAGAATCTTAATAAAAGTAACCAGGAAAGTAATCACAGAGGAAGGCCATTTGGCCCATTACAATGTTGTGCCATCTTTCTGAAAATACTGTGCATGTCATCACATTTCCTTTTGCTCTGAACACTGAAGCTGTTCAATGTGATCTCCGCTTTCCATGATAGCATGTTGGGTGAGGTCAGCTATGTTGGGGCAACATCAGAACTCATTCAGATCTGCAGTGGGGTCAAACAGAGCTGTGTTCAGGGACTGGCACTCTTTGGCATAGTCTTCTCTTTGCTGCTGTCATATGCCTTCATGGGTGGCACAGTGCCACAGTGGTTAGCACTGCTACCTCAGAACGCCAGAGACCCAGGTTCTATTCCAACCTTGGGTGACTGTCTGTGTGGAGTTTGCACTCTCTCCTCGTGTCTGCGTTGGTTTCCTCCGGGTGCTCCGGTTTCCCCCCACAGTCTAAAGATGTGCAGGTTAGGTGGATTAGAACATAGAACATAGAACATTACAGTGCAGTACAGGCCCTTCGGCCCTTGATGTTGCGCCGACCTGTGAAACCACTCTAAAGCCCATCTACACTATTCCCTTATCGTCCATATGTCTATCCAATGACCATTTGAATGCCCTTAGTGTTGGCGAGTCCACTACTGTTGCAGGCAGGGCATTGCACGCCCTTACTACTCTCTGAGTAAAGAACCTACCTCTGACATCTGTCTTATATCTATCTCCCCTCAATTTAAAGCTATGTCCCCTCGTGCTAGACATCACCATCCGAGGATTGGCCATGATAAATTGCCCTTTAGTGTCCAAATGTTAGGTGGGGCTACGGGGTTGTGGTGATAGGATAGGCAGGTGGGGTGCTGTTTCAGAGGGACATGACACAATGGATTGAGTGACCTCCTTCTGCACTGTAGGGCATTTATGATACATCCAAAGAGTGACTACTTACATATGAGAACTGCCAGAAATCTGTTTAACCTTGCCCATCTGAGATCCTGGACAAAGATGTGACAAATCTTCATCAGAGAATTGCTCAATGCTGATGATGCGGTACTAGCGTTCCATCCTGAGCAACACCTTTTTAAAAATATTTTTATTCAAACAAGATTTTCATTACAACAAATAAACAACAACAATACAACAAATCCCAAACGTATACTATACAAAGTACACCCACTCAATCCTCCAGTCCGCCTCATCCCTCCATAAAGAAAACAGAACCTTAATAAAAAAATAAAAAGACAAACCTCACGCCCACTAACAGCTGATGGTAATACGTTCCCTGAAAAAGGAGATGAAAGGCTGCCACCTTGAGGAGAACCCCTCCATCGGCCCCCTCATCATAGACTTGATCTTCTCAAGTGCAAAAATTCCATCAGGTCCCCCCACCGAAACCGAGGCCTTAGGTGGCACCAGGACCTCCACCCAAGCGGAACTTGCCTCCGCGCTATTAACAAGGC
Source organism: Scyliorhinus torazame (assembly GCF_047496885.1). NCBI lineage: Eukaryota > Metazoa > Chordata > Chondrichthyes > Carcharhiniformes > Scyliorhinidae > Scyliorhinus > Scyliorhinus torazame. The sequence goes on from NC_092713.1 coordinate 123,259,345, forward strand.
GAAGGCTAGGACATCTGCCCTTGTCCCTGTCTGCAGCAATGGCGCATTGATCATAGCCAATCCACCTAACTTGCACATCTATGAACTATGGGAGGAAATGGTACACCCGGCGGAAACGCAGACAGTCACGGAGCGAAAGTGCAAACTCCACACCACCACCCAAGGCCGGAATTGAACAGTGCTGACCACTGTGCTGCCATGCCACCCTCTCAGAAGCTGGAACTTCTCCAGCAACTCATCTAGGCTGGCGAACATACCCTCCCGAAACATGTCCCTAAACCGCTCCAACCCCTCGCTCTCCCATGTTCTAAATGATGAATCAAAACCAGACGGCACAATCTATGGTTCCTGCCAATCGGAGCCAGCAGTGACATGGAACCCAGTTTAAAATGATGCCGAAACTGATTCCAAATCCTCAAAGTGGCTATCACCACCAGGCTCGAAGAGAATCTGCCAGGTGAAAAAGGGAGTGGTGCAGTAACCAGGGCCCAAACAAAAGGGCAGCATGGTGGCACAGTGGTTAGCACAGCTGCCTCACAGATCCAGAGTCCCAGCTTCAATTCCAGCCTCGGGTGACTGTCTGTGTGGAGTTTGCACTTTCTCCCCGCGACTGCGTGGGTTTCCTCCGGGTGCTCTGGATTCCTCCCACAGTCCAAAGGTGTGCAGGTTAGGTGGATTAACCATGCTAAATTGCCCCTTAATGCCCAAAAGGTTAGGTGGGGTTACTGGGTTAAGGGGATAGGGTGGAGGCATGGGCTTAAGTAGGGTGCTGTTTCCAAGGGCCGGTGCAGACTCGATGGGCCGAATGGTTTCATTTTCATAGAATTTATAATGCAGAAGGAGGCCATTCGGCCCATCGAGTCTGCACCAGCTCTTGGAAAGAACACCCTACTCAAGTGCACACTTCCAGCCTATCCCCGTAACCCAGCAACCCCATCTAACCTAAGGGCAATTTAGCATGGCCAATCCACCTAACCTGCACATCTTTGGTCTGTGGGAGGAAACCAGAGCACCCGGAGGAAACCCACGCACACACGGGGAGAACGTGCAGACTACAAGCAGACAGTGACCCAAGCGGGAATCGAACATGGGACCCTGGCACGGTGAAGCCATAGTGCTACCCACTATGCTACCGTGCTGTCCTGTAAATTTTCAAGTTCTAAATTCTAAAAGCAGATATCAATTTATTAACACTGCAAAAGAAAGTCTTGGGAAGAAAGACTGAGAGGCACTAGAACGAAAACAAAAACCTTGGGAGAATATTAATCTTCACCGTCTGTACCCTTCCCACTAGGGGCTGGTTTAGCACACATTTGAAGCCTAACTTCATTTGAAGCCTACTTGTGACAATAAGCGATTTTCATTTCACTAAGGCCTCAAACACCTCATTAACCTTCTCTCAGGCAGAAACCATCTTGCCATCTGAGTCTCTAACCTACACTATCTCCCGGGAGGCAGATGCCATCTCAGCTGGTGAGCAAACAGATGACTGGCCTTCTCCTGCTACTCCTAGAAACACCCTTCAGCATCGCAGCTGGCTCACGGCCATTGACAGCAGCTCAAAATCCATTTGTAATTTCTTTCTTTCCGTCAATAATTCTGGTGTCAGGGTGATCCAATATTGGCAGTGCACCTCGAGAATGGAGCCCACCAACCTCTGCCACTCCATCTTCCCAGGATTACCCCTCTGCACCTTATGAGAGATTATCTCCCCCTTAATAACCACCTTCAGGGCTTCCCAGAGCTTGGAAGGCGAGACCGCCTCATTCCTGTTGAATTCAATGAATCCGCAGTGACAGAGAATACAAGCTTAAACTCTTATCCGCGAGCAACGCCGTGTCCACTCTCAACGAGGGTCACTGAGAGCGGCAGGGCTCCAGCATAAGGTCCACAAAATGTGGAGCGTGATCCGAAAGAAAGATCGTTGAGATGGCGGCATGATGGCACAGTGGTTAGCACTGCTGCCTCACGGCGCCGAGGACCCAGGTTCGATCCCGGGCCCAGGTCATTGTCTGTGCGGAGTTTGCACGTTCTCCCCGTGTTTGCGTGGGTCTCACCCCCACATGCCAAAGATATGCAGACTAAGTGGATTGGTCCAGCTAAATTGCCCCTTAATTGGAAAACATTTTTAATTGTGTACTCTAAATTTATTTTTAAAAAGCGATCGCTGAGTCCCCGCCCCCTAAGCCCAGGGAGACAAAACCTATCCACCACAAATAAGTCAATCCGGGAATAAACCCAATGGATTTGGGTAAAAAAAGGAAACTCCTTATCCCTCAGAAATCTAAATCTCCACGGGTCTGCCCTCCCCATCTGTTCCATCTCCATCTCCCCACTAATAACTCCTTGGCCACCCCTGATGGACGCAGAGACTTTGGACTCAACCTATCCAACATAGGATCCAAAACACAATTCAAGTTTCCCTCCCCGCCCCCCATAATTATGATCTTGCGAATCAAAATCTGGGATAGATGCCAGCACCTTATTAATGAATGCTGTGTCATCCCAGTTCACAGCATACACATTGACCAAAACCTGCCAACAATCCACTAATGATTACATACCTCCCACCTGGGTCTGCTTATATAGTAACCACAGAAAAAGCCACGCTCTTATTAATCAACACGGCCCCCCGCACCCTACAATCACCCGAGTGATATACCTGCCCCATCCATTCCTTCTGCAATTTTGTTTGTTCCTTGATTCTCAAATGGGTCTCCTGTAGAAAAACCACATCCGCCTTCAAACTTCTCAGGTGCACAAACACCCGGGTCCTTTTTACTGGGCCATTCAACCCCCTCACATTCCAAGTTATCAACCAGACAGGGGGCCTCTGGCACCCCCACGTTGTCCCTCCACTGCCGCCCCCCCCCCCCCCCCTCCCCCCACCCCGCCAACCCAGGATCAGCCATCAGGATTCACCTTGTGAAGCAATCCAGCAATGCCAAACCTGCACCAGCTCCGTACCCACACAAGATGGCCACCAATTCCCCCATCAAGCCAGTCCAAAAACAAAGGAACTGTCTGATGTGTTGGGTATGCCGGGTCTGCGAGGACTGCGTTTACTGCAGCAGTGAGAGAGACAGGCTTCCAACACTTGAAGAAATGCAACTCGATTTTATTGAACTCTTAACTATCATACATACTTTAACTGTGGGTTGACACTATGCTGACTTGACTGGAGACCTGAGGCTAACCTGACCAGACTATCTTACTACCACATGGTGTATGTTCTAGTTGCTGCTCACGGGCTCTGACTGTCTCAGAGGCTGGATCCCAAGAGGGCGGGAAAACTAGTGCCCTCTGGCTTTATAGTGGTTGTGTCCTGTCTGGTGATTGGTTGCTGTGTTCTGTGTGTTCACTGGTCATCCTGTGTGTCAATCACTGCCTGTCTGTGCACCATCAGAAACCTGTGTGTATATTATGACATCTCGCCCCTTTTTTTTTTATATTTAAAAAAATTGTGTGTAGGTCAATAAATAGTGAGTGTGTGTGTGTACAGGAGCCTGACTATATACAAAGTATGTTAACGTATTCACATGGGAAAGTGTCTAGTGCAGATAGAGGGCAGATAACAAATTAGGAAGAAACAATATGTACAGATGTGTAAACGGATCACAAGGTAATGCAACATTCAGTCTATAAATTCAGTCTCTGTGGGGGGCGACAAATTCTGGTTGACCACCTCAAGGGTGGGTCAAGGGCCGCCTGCACTTGACCAGGCGGAACTGCCGCCAATGTAGAGGTCAGGAAAAGAACTGGCAATCGGTAGGCTTGTGGAAGGGCGCGTCCTGAGGAACCAGCATGCGAGGCGGGACATCACGTTCAGGTGGAGGGCGTGGAAGTAGCCGCAGTGCCCGCCTATTACGCCGAAGAAAGGAGCCATCATGCATGCGAACGAGGAATGATCTCGGGGCCACTTGCTTGACCACCACAGCCGAAGCAGACCAGCCACCGTCAGGTAGCTGAACACGAACTCGGTCAGCAGGAGCCAGAGCAGGGAGATCTGTGGCGTGGGCGTCGTACGCCGACTTGCATTGAGCCTGAGACTGTTGCATCCTCTGCAGGACCGGAAAATTGTCAAGGTCCGGGATGTGGATAGCCGGCACCGTCATCGGAAGTGTGCGGTTCATTAGCAGCTGTGCTGGGGACAGGCCAGCGGACAAAGTAGGCTAACAGTGCCAGGTTAAAATCCAAACCCGAGTCAGCAGCTTTGCACAACAGTCTTTTAACAATGTGGACCCCCTTTTCAGCCTTCCCATTCGACTAGGGGTAGTGGGGGCTTGAAGTGACGTGCGTAAAATTGTACAGCCGGGCAAAATCCGTCCACTCCTGACTGAAGAAACAAGGGCCATTGTCAGTCATAACTGTAATTGGAATGCCATGACGGGCAAAAATCTTTTTGCATGCCTTGATGACTGTTGCTGATGTGAGGTCAGTCAGTCTGACCACCTCGGGGTAGTTGGAAAAGTAGTCCACGAGGAGGACATAGTCTCAGCCCTTTGCATGAAAGAGGTCAATACCAACTTTGGACCATGGGGAGGACACCAGTTCATGCGGCTGTAGAGTCTCTTTGGGCTGAGCCAGCTGGAACCTTTGACACGTTGGGCAATTGAGGACCGTGTTGGCGATATTCTGACTGATGCTTGGCCAATATACTGCCTCTCGGGCTCGACGGCGACACTTTTCGACCCTCGTGGATTTGGCCGAGGACCAGCTCTCGCATGCTCTGTGGGATTACTGTCCAGCTTTATTAATATGCCGTCCACTACCGCTAGATCGTCCTTTATATTATAAAACTGGGGGCACTGCCCCTTTTGCCAACCATCCATGAGATGTCGCATTACCCGCTGGAGTAAAGGATCCCTGGCCGTCTCCTGACGAATTTGCACGACCCTTTCATCAGTGGCCGGAAAGTTGGATGCACACAACTTCACCTGAGCGTCTATCTGACAGACAAAGTCCGACTGCTCACACGGCGTGGTGATGGATCTACAGAGTGCGTCGGCCACAATGAGCTCTTTGCCCGGGGTGCAGACCAGGTTGAAATCGTAGCGACGGAGTTTGAGGAGGATACGTTGTAACCGTGGCGTCATATCATTGAGGTCTTTTTGGATGATGTGAACCAATGGCCTGTGGTCTGTCTCGACCGTGAATTTGGGGAGTCCATACACGTAATCATGGAATTTGTCAATCCCTGTGAGGAGGCCCAAGCATTCTTTTTCAATCTGAGCGTATCGTTGCTCAGTAGCTGTCATGGCTCGAGAGGCATATGCGACTGGGGCCCAGGAGGAGGATTCGTCCCATTGGAGGAGCCTGGCTCGCATCGGTGGAGATCTTTGTCTCCTTGGCGGAGTCGAAAAACGCCAGTACCGGGGCCTTGGTGAGTTTCACTCTGAGCTCACGCCACTCTTGCTCATGAGCGGGGAGCCGCTGGAAGTCTGTAGTTTTTTTGACAAGATTGCTGAGAGCTGTGGTGTGTGATGCAAGGTTGGGGATAAACTTCCCAAGGAAATTGACCATCCCTCGGAAGCGGAGGACCGCCTTCTTGTCCTCCGGGGTCTTCATGGTGTTGATCGCCAACACCTTGTCTGCATTTGGCTGCACACCGAACTGCGAAATATGGTCACCAACGAGCTTTATTTCTGCTTGACCGAACGAGCATTTGGCTCTATTGAGTCGGAGGCCATGCTAGTGGATCCTGTGGAACACTCGCTTGAGGCAATCGATGTGCTCCTGAGGAGTTGTGGACCAGATAATAATATCATCGACGCACACTCGCACCCCCTCAATGCCCTCCATCATTTGCTCCATTATGCAGTGGCACACCTCCGAGGCGGAGATGATGCCAAAGGACATCCGGTTGTAATAGTAGTGACCGAACGTGGTGTTAAATGTACACAACTTTCGACTGGCCGCGTCCAGCTGTATTTGCCAAAACCCCTTGGAGGCATCCAGCTTCGTGAAAAGTTTTGCGTGAGCCATTTCGCTGGTGAGCTCTTCTCGTTTAGGTATAGGGTAGTGTTCCCTCATGATGTTACTGTTCAAATCATTGGGGTCGATACAAATGCGAAGTTCCCCTGATGGTTTTTTGACACAGTCCATGGAACTAACCCAGTCCGTGGGTTAGAAATGACGCCCTGGTCCTGGAGGTCTTGCAGCTGCTGCTTGAGGAGGTCCTTAAGGGGTGCCGGCACCCGACGTGGTGCATGAACCACAGGTGTGGCATTCGGCTTCAGCAGTATCTTGTATCGGTAAGGTAGTGTACCCATACCTTCGAAGCCGCTGCGGTATTGTGCTATGATGTCATTTAATTGGGTTTGGAAGTTGACATCTGGCGAGGCCGTTGCCTCTGCGGACGACATGGTGTGAACCCGCTGCACAAGATTCAGGATTTTGCAGGCCCGAGCACCGAGCAGAGAAGCTCTGTTGGTTCCTACAATTTCAAAACGCAGGGTTGCTTTTGAAGAACGATGGGATACCGCAAGCTGGCATGAGCCACTGGCAGCAATGGCATTGCCATTGTAGTCAAGGAGCTGGCAGGCCGGTGGAAGAATGCTTGGCTTGACGCGGATGGTGTCAAGGTCAGACTTTGAAATGAGATTCGCTGAAGCGCCGGTGTCCAGCCTGAAGCGTATGCGAGCCTCGTTAACCGTAACGGTGGCACACCACTCGTCATCCGGATCAATGTTCATCACTGGGAGTTGTTTCACCTTCTTCGCTGAAACCATCGTATGCTTGGTGATGATGCCCACCTGGAATGGGGATGTGAGGTCCTTGGTGTCAGGATCTGGAACCATGTTGGAGTCTGCAACGGGTTGCTGTACTGACCGGACGTTCCTGCGCTGCGACTAGGATCGCTGTGTATTGGGCAGTTGAGCAGATCGGCACAGGGGTGCGTAGTGGTCAAGCTTGCCACACTGGAGACAGTGTTGAGATTTCGCGGGACATTGCTGCTTTAAATGGGTGGAGCCACAGTTGTTGCATGTCATGGCGCCAACATCAGGGCGCTCCGTGCGCCACCGCGCATGCGCGGTGCGGTCAAACGATGTGCGCACCTGTGCAGTTCGGTCGTCGGCCTCGCCGTCCCCTTGGTCGTGGCGTGCATGTGCAGGAGCCTGGCAAAAGCGCGCGAAATGGCCACCCTCATCCAGACTCAGGCCCTGGAGCTGTTTTACGCCCTGCACCCGCTCCGCATCGTGGGGGCCTTGCCGCGCCATCTCTGCCGCCTTGATAGGGGAGTACCTGTTGTTAGCGTGCTCGTGGAGGACGCAAGTTTCGATGGCGATGGTAAGGGTAAGCTGCTTAACTTTAAAGAGCTGCTGGCGAAGGGGATCGGAGTGGACCCCGAAAATGACCTGGTCGCGGATCATGGAGCCGTAGTTGCAGGACTGCGTGAGGATACGGAGATGGGTTAAGAAGGACTGAAAAGGTTCATCCTTACCCTGAAGCCTCTGCTGGAACACATAGCGTTCAAAGCTCTCGTTGACTTCGATGTCACAGTGGCTGTCGAACTTCAGCAGGACTGTTTTAAACTTTGGGGAGTTGAAGATGTGGATAGCATGGTCCCCTGCTGTAGAGAGGAAGAGAGCGATCTTCCTGGCATCTGATGTGGTTTTGAGGTCGGTGGTGTCAAGATGCAGCTGGAACTTCTGCTTGAAAATCTTCCAGTTCGCACCGAGGTTGCCGGCGATGCGGAGCTGCGGGGGAGGGCGGACGCTGTCCATGTTACAGGATGGCTGATCGCTGGTCAAAGGCAGACTATCTGAAGGTAGGTCCGTCAAACTCGAGCATGACTCACTGGTACCATGATGTGTTGGGTAAGCCGGGTCTGCAAGGACTGCGTCTACTGCAGCAGTGAGAGAGACAGGCTTCCAACACTTGAAGAAATGCAACTTGATTTTATTGAACTCTTAACTATCATACATACTTTAACTGTGGGTTGACACTATGCTGACTTGACTGGAGACCTGAGGCTAACCTGACCAGACTATCTTACTACCACATGGTGTATGTTCTAGTTGCTGCTCACGGGCTCTGACTGTCTCAGAGGCTGGATCCCAAGAGGGCGGGAAAACTAGTGCCCTCTGGCTTTATAGTGGTCGTGTCCTGTCTGGTGATTGGCTGCTGTGTTCTGTGTGTTCACTGGTCATCCTGTGTGTCAATCACTGACTGCCTGTGCACCATCATATACCTGTGTATATATTATGACACTGTCACCATCAGCAATCTATCCCTCCCCGCCATCCTCTGCCCTCCCCCTCATCTCTCACAGCCCCACCCCACCCTGAAAACCAACAAAGAACAAAGGCCCCCTCCTCCTTCCCTGTTTCCAAACCCAAACAGAACAGAAACAAAAAGCCTTAAAAATGCTTAAATACAAACATCCCAATGGTAACACGTGCCCCCCTGCTGAGGCTTGAAGACTTTCTTAGCCTGACGACGATCCCTTGCCCGACATCTGCCTTGTGTTATAGTTAACTTACGTAACTTGTGCAAGGGGATCGTATCCATCAAACTGCATCAATTTCCTCCAAAACATCACACATAAACCGGGCAAAAAGCGCCAAAATCCAAGTATCCTGGCGGGAATCACCATAGAATCATAGAATTTACAGTGCAGAAGGAGGACATTCAGCCCATCAAGTCTACACCGGCCCTTGAAAGAGCACCCTATTTAAGCCCACACTTCCACTCTATCCCCATAACCCAGTAACCCCACCCAACCTTTGGACACTAAGGGGCAATTTAGCATGGTCAATCCACCTAACTTGTACATCTTTGGACTGTGGGAGGAAACCGGAGCACCCGGAGGAAACCCACACAGACACGGGGAGAAAGTGCAAACTCCACACGGACAGTCACTATAGGCTGGAATTGAACCCGGGACCCTGGAGCTGTGAGGCAGCAGTGCTAGCCACTGTGCCACCATGTGCGACAGCTCACCACATTGCTTCCACAGAAAATGGAAAGACTCTCTCACACCTGTAAAGAGTAGTTTGACCATGTCATGGTTCTGGACATTACAGTACCATCATCAATCAGCACTGACATTGCGGCACTGGAGATTGCTGATAGCTTCACATATCTCAGCTCCACAATCGCCAGCAATCTGTCAGTGGATGCTGAAATCAACACACACATCAGCTGTTACGTCCAATTTGAGTAAGACAGTGTGGAACAACAGCAATCTGACTGAGAACACCAAACTGCGAGTCTACTAAGCCTGTTTCCTCAGTGCTCTCCTTTACAGTGGAGAGGCCTGGACAACATATGCTAGACAGGAGAAAAGGCTGAACAGCTTTCACGTTCACTGTCTCTGAGGTATCTTCAGCATTTCTTGGTGGAGCAAGGCCACCAACTCAAAGATCTATCAGCGTACAACTCATTACTAGACCAAAGATGTCTGTGCTGGCTAGACACATGTACCTAAAGTCCTTCTGTACGGTGAACTGCTCACTGTGTCACAACCTGCTGGACATCCATACATCTATTATAAGGGCAACACAAAGTGAGAAGGTGGCAGTCATTGACACCTACAACTGGGAAGCAGTCACTGGCATGCTAGATCTGGAGACTTGTTGCTTGGTGGAGCACTGAGAGAGGCGAGCAGAAACTGTGAACTTAGCTGGCCAAGGAAGGGGGCCCAAAGAAATCAAAGGGCAGGGAATCCAGCACCTCCTCAGTCCACTCACAGTCCTCACCTGCAAAAATGCAGCAGAGACTGCCAAATCAGAATGGGGCTTATGCACCACACCAGGTGATGCTTAACACAGTGTTGATCACCAAGATACAAAATCCATTGTCTTATGTGACAGAATGATTGCCAGAAAGCTTCCATCCCTTTTGAACGATAACTGGGCGACATGGTAGCACAGTGGCTAGCACTCTTGCTTTACAGCTCCAGGGTCCCAGGTTCGATTCCTGATTTGGGTCACTGTGCTGAGTCTGCACGTTCTCCGCGTGTATGTGTGGGTTTCCCCCGGGTGCTCCGGTTTCCTCCCACATGTTCCGGAAGACGTGCTGTTCGGTGAATTGGACATTCTAAATTCTCCCTCAGTGTACCCGAACAGGCGCTGGAGTGTGGTGACGTAGAGATTTTCACAGTAACTTAATTGCAGTGTTAATGTAAGCCTACTTACATTATTGTGACAATAATAATAAAGATTATTATTAAGATTGCATATGCAATCATGTCAATTAGTGATCATGGTCAATTAGGTTTCCATCTTATTCTTCAAAACTTTATACACTATGATCTGGTCCTTCCATAAGCCTTTTTGCTATTTGGGCCTCAACAGACTAATCTGAACTACTGGGCTTGGTGCTGGGCAGAGTAAAATTTAAAGCACCGTATTAAATGGTTGAATTTATCAAACCTCAGGAGAGTCAATAAACATTATTAGTGCTTTCAAGTGTCTGTTCATTATCATATTATTGAGGATTTTAATAAAATATCCCACAACTCTGCAGGAATTACCCATAATTCCTATGATCTAATTAAATGGAGGGGCAGGACTGAGGGGCTGAATGGCCTACACTCCTTTCTGTATCTGTTGAGGCAAAAAAATACCTTAATAGTTTCTGTTTCATCAATTTCTAATAATTCTTCTTCATCTATACGCTACTTCTTGGCAACATCAGGGAGCAAGGGATCAGCACCTCATTCACTAATCCCAATGGCAGCACTCAAGCCATCCAATATTCAGGCCTGGATGATGCTAACATTTCCTGTGATAAATGTCAGAAAAACAAAACAGAATCTGTCCTTTTAAACTCCCTTTGGTGCCTGGTTGTCTGAGATGTTCAATTAGTTCCCTTGATCACCACCTCATGCGAAGCTCATAGGGGTAGTATTTTTTTGCCCTCTTCAACTCATATTCAGGTTCCTTTTTAATGTCCAGTGTAAAGTTATTTTCTTCCAACCCTGCCTCTGCCACTCCCGCTCTGCTGCCAAAATCCCTATCCACATCTTTTAATTTCAAGGCACATAAAAGTTTCTGATGCTCTATTAATTGGCCTCCACTGTCAAACAGATTGCAAGTAGTTCAGATCTTTGAAGGCTTGTTTTCTCTACTGCTTCACCCTATACCCTTGCCAAGCACCTTCTTCACACCTCTGCAACTTATTTCACGATTCTCCTCACCGTCTTTGTCCGTCTATCTCAGTGATCTCCTCCCCATTCCCAAACTCTACTCCTTGTTCCACATTACCTCTGCTTCGTCATCTGCCATTCTGCTTCTACTATTGCTTCTCTCTGCACCTCCCTCACTAGCTGCCTCGACCATTCCACCAATTCCACTCATTTAAACACATCCTTTTGAAAAACCCTTCCCTTGACCATGTTTTTAATCCACCCACATTTCTATTCACTTTCTCCTTCCTGCCAGGTGTAGTGTTTTGATCTTTGATGTCCAAATTGCTTCGAGACATCCTTCTGTCGATGAGGAGTACTATAGGAATGTAAGCAGAAGGTCCAAGTTCATTACAATCGGGAAACTGCTCTAATTAGCACTGTTTAAACTTTAAGAACTAATTTCCTCTTCAGGATTTAAACATTCATAAAGCTCAAAGCCTTTCCCTTGGATATGTTGTGGTGATCATCATTTTTACTCCAGCACTTTACATTAGATTCCCAGACTGTTGTGATTAAAGTGATTGAATCTTTGTCACACTGACTGTTCGCTGGCACGCTAAATCTTGAAAGGGGAAAAAAAGCATTTGCTTTCGGCGAGATCTCTCACCAAACCAATCAATCTGAAATATGAGCAGCTAGAGGATATTTGATGTTTTTGTTATCCCATCTGGCTTTCCCTGTGGCCTATAGTTTGACAGCAAGTGTTTCTGAATTGTATTTGAGCTGAATTTCTAAACTATAGCATTGTAAATGTTGCAGGGTGATCACACTTTTTCATGAGCATATTGTTATTCCAAAAGGTCCAATACATTTAGTCCCGCCTTTGTCAGAGCGCTTCGCTGATGTTTTTCGCATTTCTGGGGGGTGGGCAGTCGTCTAAGGACTGTGGCTGGACAGGCTTTGAGAAAATCCTTCTGTTTGATCTGTTGATTGTGGATGTGCCCACTTCACACTGAGGATGGTTTAGCTCACTGGGCTAAATTGCTGGCTTTTAAAGCAGACCAAGGCAGGCCAGCAACACGGTTCAATTCCCGTACCAGCCTCCCCGAACAGGTGGCGGAATGTGGTGACTAGGGGCTTTTCACAGTGACTTAATTTGAAGCCTACTTGTGACAATAAGCGATTTTCATTTTCATTTCAGGATGGTGTTTTACCACTGAGCCACAGCAACACCCAAAAACCATGTCAAATGTGATGTGTCAAACACTATAAAGGACAAATTAGCATGTGTAAATATAATAATTATTTTTCTACCAGTGTTGACCATCTTTAGTCATGTTGCCAGACTCACTTCACTGCTTGAATAACTAGTTTACATTTTCCACTTACATTTAACTCTGCTTCATTGGGTTTGTACATGATGACTAAATAAAAGAACAAATAAGCAAATAATTTAGAATGAAGATGTAAGCAAATTATAATAATGATGCTCATTCTATATTTGCTTTGTTATTTATAAGTCACATTGCAATGGGACTTAATGCTTCCCATGGTGTATTACTGGTAATTACATAGGACCTGATAAATTTATAGATAAAGATAAATCAACTGTGATTTATACGCTCATTTCTAGATTACAAGATGGATTTTAAGGTTTTGAAAAAATGTAGCTCTTTTAAACACATATCCAAATCCGTTACTAGCTTATTACATCTAAAAATTGATTTAAGGGGATCCAAATATGATGTATATTGAAATTCCATTCAAGACAACATTTTTAGGTTTTGCATGGCACAAGGCCATAAATTAAGGGGTGACAATTCAGAGAATAAAATCAAAGCAGATCACTCCAGAAGCAGAAAGTGCATGACTTAGCATTTCCTGCAGCGTGTGGATACTTTAAAAAAAAGTAATTACTTTGAAATGTTAACTCGTTTTCCAGCATGGAGGAAAATTGCAAAAGCAAAATACTGTGGAAGCCCGAAAATCTGAAATAAGAACAGAAACTGCTGGGAATGCTCAGTAGGTCAGACAGCTTCAGTGGAGAGAGAAGCAGAGCTAATGTTTCAGGTCAAACGTCATTGTTGAGGTTAACGAGTATCAGCTAACATTTGTGAAGTGATTCAGAATGATCATGCAACGCAAGTACAAAATCCCAGTAATCATCCCTCACCTTCAACAGCATCAGCATGGCTGCGTTCGCCAGCATCAACATCTTGGAGTCACTACAATCGATGGTTTATTCACCACTGGCTTTGACTGGTGAGGCAACAGTTAAGAAGTTCAACACTATCTAGGGCTGAGCGGTTCGCCTGCTCAGTGCTCCTGTCAGTGGACTCAATGTTTACCTTTCTACCAGCAGCAGACTGTGGTTTCTTTATATACATTCTACAGGACGCACTGCAGTGACTCTCAAGGTTACTTTAATAGCCCCTCCCTCATTAGCAACCTCTACCACTGAGATGGGTAAGAGCAGCAATGTCACGGGAAGACTATTGCCCCCCAAATTCCCTTGGTATCCTCCATCTGCTCCAGTTTCCTTCCACCAGTCCCAAAGACGTGCTTGTTAGGTGAATTGGACATTCTGAATTCTCCCTCAGTATACCCGAACAGGCGCCAGAGTGTGGTGACTAGGGGATTTTCACAGTAACTTCATTGCAGTGTTAATGTAAGCCTACTTGTGACACTAAAAAAGTTTATTATTATTATTTAAGTCACATACTATCCTGACTGAGACATATGTCGCCATTCGTTCAGAGGGGCTGGTTTGGCACAGTGGGCTAAACAGCTGGCTTGTAATGCAGAACAAGGCCAGCAATTCCTGTACCGGCCTCCCCGAACAGGCGCCGGACTGTGGCGACTAAGGGCTTATCACAGTAACTTCATTGAAGCCTACTTGTGACAATAAGCGATTATTATTATTATTGTTAGAAAGGCCGTAAGCCTGAAGTTTCTGACCTTGTAAGAGTACCATCCCTAAAAGAACCACAGTGGATCAAGGACATGGCGTACCACTATCCTCTCAGGATAACTATGACTGGGCAATAATTAAATAAAATCCAGCATTGCAGACATTCTGAGAATGAATAACAAAAAGAGAGCACTTTAAAATATTCTGAGGGCTACGTGCAGTTCTGAAAGACTAAACTTAGCAGACAGAGAACAGCAGCTTTTTGACTAGCTGTTTAGTTTGTAAATCTTCTATGACCTCAGTTTAACAAACACCAGTCACTTTAGCCCTTTCCGTTTTCAAATACTGTGCCTGCTCTGGATTTTCACATCACACATTTAAATCGTGGGCATTTAACTGAACAAATCTAGTTTGCTATTTGTTCAAATGCACCTTGTTCGCTCCTGTAAAAAAAAATTTCCTCAAATCCCCCCGCCCCTCACCTTGAACTTGTGTACCCTCGTAACTGACCCTTCAACTATGGGGAACAGTTGTTCCCTATCCACCCTGTCCAGGCCCCACATAAGCAGGACCTCGATCAGGTCCCCCCCTCAGTCTTCTCTGCTCCAGTGAAAACAGCACAAGCCTATCCACCGTCACAGACAAAGAACAAAGAACAAAGAAATGTACAGCACAGGAACAGGCCCTTCGGCCCTCCAAGCCCGTGCCGACCATACTGCCCGACTAAACTACAATCTTCTACACTTCCTGGGTCCGTATCCTTCTATTCCCATCCTATTCATATATTTGTCAAGATGCCCCTTAAATGTCCCTATCGTCCCTGCTTCCACTACCTCCTCCGGTAGTGAGTTCCAGGCACCCACTACCCTCTGCGTAAAAAACTTGCCTCGTACATCTACTCTAAACCTTGCCCCTCTCACCTTAAACCTATGCCCCCTAGTAATTGACCCCTCTACCCTGGGGAAAAGCCTCTGACTATCCACTCTGTCTATGCCCCTCATAATTTTGTATACCTCTATCAGGTCTCCCCTCAACCTCCTTCGTTCCAGTGAGAACAAACCGAGTTTATTCAATCGCTCCTCATAGCTTATGCCCTCCATACCAGGCAACATTCTGGTAAATCTCTTCTGCACCCTCTCTAAAGCCTCCACATCCTTCTGGTAGTGTGGCGACCAGAATTGAACACTATACTCCAAGTGTGGCCTAACTAAGGTTCGATACAACTGCAACATGACTTGCCAATTCTTATACTCAATGCCCCGGCCAATGAAGGCAAGCATGCCGTATGCCTTCTTGACTACCTTCTCCACCTGTGTTGCCCCTTTCAATGACCTGTGGATCTGTACTCCTAGATCTCTTTGACTTTCAATACTCTTGAGGGTTCTACCATTCACTGTATATTCCCTACCTGCATTAGCCCTTCCAAAATGCATTACCTCACATTTGTCCGGATTAAACTCCATCTGCCATCTCTCCGCCCAAGTCTCCAGACAATCTAAATCCTGCTGTATCCTCAGACAGTCCTCATCGCTATCCGCAATTCCACCAACCTTTGTGTCGTCTGCAAACTTACTAATCAGACCAGTTACATTTTCCTCCAAATCATTTATATATACTACAAAGAGCAAAGGTCCCAGCACTGATCCCTGTGGAACACCACTGGTCACAGCCCTCCAATTAGAAAAGCATCCCTCCATTGCTACCCTCTGCCTTCTATGGCCTAGCCAGTTCTGTATCCACCTTGCCAGTTCACCCCTGATCCCGTGTGACTTCACCTTTTGTACTAGTCTACCATGAGGGACCTTGTCAAAGGCCTTACTGAAGTCCATATAGACAACATCTACTGCCCTACCTGCATCAATCATCTTAGTGACCTCCTCGAAAAACTCTATCAAGTTAGTGAGACACGACCTCCCCTTCACAAAACCGTGCTGCCTCTCACTAATACGTCCATTTGCTTCCAAATGGGAGTAGATCCTGTCTCGAAGAATTCTCTCCAGTAATTTCCCTACCACTGAAGTAAGGCTCACCGGCCTGTAGTTCCCGGGATTATCCTTGCTACCCTTCTTAAACAGAGGAACAACATTGGCTATTCTCCAGTCCTCCGGGACATCCCCTGAAGACAGCGAGGATCCAAAGATTTCTGTCAAGGCCTCAGCAATTTCCTCTCCAGCCTCCTTCAGTATTCTGGGGTAGATCCCATCAGGCCCTGGGGACTTATCTACCTTAATATTTTTTAAGACACCCAACACCTCGTCTTTTTGGATGACAATGTGACCCAGGCTATCTACACCCCCTTCTCCAGACTCAACATCTACCAATTCCTTCTCTTTGGTGAATACTGATGCAAAGTATTCATTTAGTACCTCGCCCATTTCCTCTGGCTCCACACATAGATTCCCTTGCCTATCCTTCAGTGGGCCAACCCTTTCCCTGGCTACCCTCTTGCTTTTTATGTACGTGTAAAAAGCCTTGGGATTTTCCTTAACCCTATTTGCCAATGACTTTTCATGACCCCTTCTAGCCCTCCTGACTCCTTGCTTAAGTTCCTTCCTACTTTCCTTATATGCCACACAGGCTTCGTCTGTTCCCAGCCTTTTAGCCCTGACAAATGCCTCCTTTTTCTTTTTGACGAGGCCTACAATATCACTCGTCATCCAAGGTTCCTGAAAATTGCCATATTTATCTTTCTTCCTCACAGGAACATGCCTGTCCTGTATTCCTTTCAACTGACACTTGAAAGCCTCCCACATGTCAGATGTTGATTTGCCCTCAAACATCCGCCCCCAATCTATGTTCTTCAGTTCCCGCCTAATATTGTCATAATTAGCCTTCCCCCAATTTAGCACATTCATCCTCGGACCACTCTTATCCTTGTCCACCAGTACTTTAAAACTTACTTAATTGTGGTCACTGTTACCGAAATGCTCCCCTACTGAAACATCTACCACCTGGCCGGGCTCATTCCCCAATACCAGGTCCAGTACTGCCCCTTCCCTAGTTGGACTGTTTACATATTGTTTTAAGAAGCCCTCCTGGATGCTCCTTACAAACTCCGCCCCGTCTAAGCCCCTGGCACTAAGTGAGTCCCAGTCAATATTGGGGAAGTTGAAGTCTCCCATCACCACAACCCTGTTGTTTTTACTCTTTTCCAAAATCTGTCTACCTATCTGCTCCTCTATCTCCCGCTGGCTGTTGGGAGGCCTGTAGTATACCCCCAACATTGTGACTGCACCCTTCTTATTCCTGATCTCTACCCATATAGCCTCACTGCCCTCTGAGGTGTCCTCTCGCAGTATAGCTGTGATATTCTCCCGAACAAGTAGCGCAACTCCGCCTCCCCTTTTACATCCCCCTCTATCCCGCCTGAAACATCTAAATCCTGGAACGTTTAGCTGCCAATCCTGCCCTTCCCTCAACCAGGTCTCTGTAATGGCAATAACATCATAGTTCCAAGTAGTAATCCAAGCTCTAAGTTCATCTGCCTTACCCGTAATGCTCCTTGCATTAAAACATATGCACTTCAGGCCACCAGACCCGCTGTGTTCAGCAACTTTTCCCCGTCTGCTCTGCCTCAGAGCCACACTGTCCCTATTCCCTAGTTCTCCCTCAATGCTCTCACCTTCTGACCTATTGCTCCCGTACCCACCCCCCTGCCATACTAGTTTAAACCCTCCCGTGTGACACTAGCAAACCTCGCGGCCAGGATATTTATGCCTCTCCGGTTTAGATGCAACCCGTCCATCTTATACAGGTCACACCTGCCCTGGAAGAGCTCCCAGTGGTCCAGAAAACAGAAACCCTCCCTCCTACACCAGCTGTTTAGCCACGTGTTTGTCTGCTCTATCTTCCTATTTCTAGCCTCACTGGCACGTGGCACAGGGAGTAATCCCGAGATTACAACCCTCGAGGTCCTGTCTTTTAACTTTCTGCCTAGCTCCCTGAACTCCTGCTGCAGGACCTCATGCCCCTTCCTGCCTATGTCGTTAGTACCAATATGTACAACGACCTCTGCCTGTTTGCCCTCCCCCTTCAGGATTCCCTCTACCCGTTCGGAGACATCCTGGACCCTGGCACCAGGGAGGCAACATACCATCCTGGAGTCTCTTTCACGTCCACAGAAGCGCCTATCTGTGCCCCTGACTATAGAGTCCCCTATTACTATTACTCTTCTGCGCTTTGACCCTCCCTTCTGAACATCAGAGCCAGCCGTGGTGCCACTGCTCTGGCTGCTGCTGTTTTCCCCTGATAGGCTATCCCCCCCGACAGTATCCAAAGGGGTATATCTGTTCGAGAGGGGGACAACCACAGGGGATTCCTGCACTGACTGCCTGCCCTTTCTGGTGGTCACCCATTTCTCTGCCTGCACCTTGGGTGTGACCACATTTACATAACTGCGATCTATGATGCTTTCCGCCACCTGCATGCTCCTAAGTGCATCCAATTGCTGCTCCAACCGAACCATGCGGTCTGTGAGGAGCTGCAGTTGGGTGCACTTTCTGCAGATGAAGCCATCCGGGACGCTGGAAGCCTCCCGGACCTGCCACATCTCACAGTCAGAGCACAGCACCCCTCTAACTGACATTGCGTCAATTAATTAAAATTAAAATTTGTCTTTTTTTTTTTAAATACTTTTTTTTTTAAATTGCAAAGTTACTGTCAACTATCTGTTTCCTAGCACTAGATTTCTAATAGAAATGCGATAGCTAACTATAATACTCTCCGATCTCTGGCTTAGATACCCTCTAAATTATAATTAAGTTATTATGTTTAATTAGTTCCCAAATACTCAAATTTTTTAATTTTTTTTTTAAATTTAGGTTAGAATCCCAACCAGCCACTCAGGTCACAGCTTTTCTGTGATGTCACTTCAGTTTCCCCCCGACACACAATTTGAAAAAAGGTATAAAAGTAAAAATCACTTACTTACCTTCTGAGTGTCTGAGATGTTCTCAGGTTCTCTCGCTGACAGAGACTGCTCCTCCACCACCGATCCTTGACCTGCACAATGCTAATAATATAATAATATAATATGGCACTTACCTTACACCAATGGGTCTTATTATTAGGTTAGAGGAGGAGGGCGGGTGGGAGACACTACACGTGTAGTGTCTCGGGTTTCCTCTCCACCAGAATTTATTGGTTGGGGGGGGGGGGGGCACTTGCCAGAGGTAGAACTTCCGGTTCCCGCCTTATATAAAAACAAATAAAACTGAAAAGAAGAACAGACACGGGACCAGGCAAGGCTTTTTAAACTAACTACTCACCTCCCAGAAGGCCCCTGCGCACCGCTGCCGCCGAAATCCAAAGGGCTGCTCCTGTAAAGGTAAGTGGTTTTAAATTCACTACTCACCTCCAAGAAGGCCCCTGCGCACCGCTGCCGCCGAAATCCAAAGGGCTGCTCCTGTAAAGGTAAGCTTTTTAAACTAACTACTCACCTCCCAGAAGGCCCCTGCGCACCGCTGCCGCCGAAATCCAAAGGGCTGCTCCTGTAAAGGTAAGCTTTTTAAACTAACTACTCACCTCCCAGAAGACTGCAGACTTCATCAGCAAATGTGTGGACGACTGCGTGCCAAAGAAAGCAGTACGTATGTTCCCCAACTGGAAACCATGGCTCAATCGCGAGATTGACTCCCTACTGAAGGACAGATCTGAGGCGTTCAAGTCAGACAACCCTGACCTATATAGGAAATCCAGGTACGACCTCCGCACAGCCCTCCGAGATTCCAAACGGGAATATCAGACCAATCTAGAGTCACAGACTAGCGTTACAGACTCTCAGCGGTTGTGGCAAAGCCTAAACAACATAACGGGTTACAAAGCGAAGCCGAGCAGTATCTCCAGCAGCAGCGCACCCCTTCCCGATGAACTCAATGCATTCTATGCTCGGTTCGAGCAGGAAACTAACGATCTGCTGTTGAGTGACCCAGCAGCCCATAACACTCCCATACCCACCATCACAGCTTCCGAAGTCAGATCGGCTTTCCTGAAGTGAACCCTCGGAAGGGGAAGGCGACGGGACCGGAAGAGATCCCTGGTCATGCACTCATAGCCTGTGCGGACCAGCTGGCAGGTGTGTTCGTGGACATCTTTCACATGTCCCTATTCCGCTCCGAGGTCCCCACCTGCTTCAAGAATTCCACCATCATACCAGTGCCAAAGAAGAACCAGACAACGTACCTCAATGACTACCGCCCAGTGGCTCTGACTTCAGTCGTAATGAAGTGCTTCGAGAGGTTGGTCATGAAGTGCATCACCTCCATACTTCCAGAATGCCTTGATCCACTGCAATTCACATACTGCCACAACCGGTCCACAGCAGACACCATCTCCCTGGCCCTACACTCATCCCTAGAGCATCTTGACAACAAGGACTGCTAATTCAGACTCCTATTTATTGACTACAGCTCTGTCTTCAACACCATAATCCCAGCCAAGGTCATATCAAAGCTCCAAAACCTAGGACTTGGCTCCTCACTCTACAACTGGATCCTCGACTTTCTGACCCACAGACCACAATCAGTAAGAATAAACAACAACACCTCCTCCACAATAGTCCTCAATACGGGGGCCCCTCAAGGTTGCGTACTTAGCCCCTGTAGCCATCTGGGATGGCCACTTACAAAAAGAAACATAAGAACATAAGAACTAGGAGCAGGAGTAGGCCATCTGGCCCCTTGAGCCTGCTCCACCATTCAATGAGATCATGGCTGATCTTTTGTGGACTCAGCGCCACTTTCCGGCCCGAACACCATAACCCTTAATCCCTTTATTCTTCAAAAAACTATCTATCTTTATCTTAAAAACATTTAATGAAGGAGCCTCAACTGCTTCACTGGGCAAGGAATTCCATAGATTCACAACCCTTTGGGTGAAGAAGTTCCTCCTAAACTCAGTCCTAAATCTACTTCCCCTTATTTTGAGGCTATGCCCCCTAGTTCTGCTTTCACCCGCCAGTGGCAACAACCTGCCCGCATCTATCCTATCTATTCCCTTCATAATCTTATATGTTTCTATAAGATCCCCCCTCATCCTTCTAAATTCCAACGAGTACAGTCCCAGTCTACTCAACCTCTCCTCGTAATCCAACCCCTTCAGCTCTGGGATTAACCTAGTGAATCTCCTCTGCACACCCTCCAGTGCCAGTATGTCCTTTCTCAAGTAAGGAGACCAAAACTGAACACAATACTCCAGGTGTGGCCTCACTAACACCTTATACAATTGCAGCAGAACCTCCCTACTCTTAAACTCCATCCCTCTAGCAATGAAGGACAAAATTCCATTTGCCTTCTTAATCACCTGTTGCACCTGAAAACCAACTTTTTGCGACTCATGCACTAGCACACCCAGGTCTCTCTGCACAGCAGCATGTTTTAATATTTTATCATTTAAATAATAATCCCTTTTGCTGTTATTCCTACCAAAATGGATAACCTCACATTTGTCAACATTGTATTCCATCTGTCAGACCCTAGCCCATTCACTTAGCCTATCCAAATCCCTCTGCAGAGTTCCAGTATCCTCTGCACTTTTTGCTTTCCCACTTATCTTAGTGTCGTCTGCAAACTTGGACACATTGCCCTTGGTCCCCAACTCCAAATCATCTATGTAAATTGTGAACAGTTGTGGGCCCAACACTGATCCCTGAGGGACACCACTAGCTACTGATTGCCAACCAGAGAAACACCCATTAATCCCCACTCTTTGCTTTCTATTAATTAACCAATCCTCTATCCATGCTACTACTTTCCCCTTAATGCCATGCATCTTTATCTTATGCAACAACCTTTTGTGTGGCACCTTGTCAAAGGCTTTCTGGAAATCCAGATATACCACACCCATTGCCTCCCCGTTATCTACCGCACTGTTAATGTCCTCAAAAAATTCCACTAAATTAGTTAAGCACGACCTGCCCTTTATGAACCCATGCTGCGTCTGTCCAATGGGACAATTTCCATCCAGATGCCTCGCTATTTCTTCCTTGATGATAGATTCCAGAATCTTCCCTACTACCGAAGTTAAGCTCACTGGCCTATAATTACCTGCTTTCTGCCTACCTCCTTTTTTAAACAGTGGTGTCACGTTTGCTAATTTCCAATCCGCCGGGACCACCCCAGAGTCTAGTGAATTTTGGTAAATTATCACTAGTGCATTTGCAATTTCCCTAGCCATCTCTTTTAGCACTCTGGGATGCATTCCATCAGGTCCAGGAGACTTGTCTACCTTTAGCCCCATTAGCTTGCCCATCACTACCTCCTTGGTGATAACAATCCTCTCAAGGTCCTCACCTGTCATAGCCTCATTTCCATCAGTCACTGGCATGTTATTTGTGTCTTCCACTGTGAAGACCGACCCAAAAAACCTGTTCAGTTCCTCAGCCATTTCCTCATCTCCCATTACTAAATCTCCCTTCTCATCCTCTAAAGGACCAATATTTACCTTAGCCACACTTTTTTGTTTTATGTATTTGTAGAAACTTTTACTATCTGTTTTTATATTCTGAGCAAGTTTACTCTCATAATCCAACTTACTCTTCTTTATAGCTTTTTTAGTAGCTTTCTGTTGCCCCCTAAAGATTTCCCAGTCCTCAAGTCTCCCACTGATCTTTGCTACTTTGTATGTTTTTTCCTTCAATTTGATACTCTCCCTTATTTCCTTAGATATCCACGGTCGATTTTCCCTCTTTTTACCGCCCTTCCTTTTTGTTGGTATAAACCTTTGCTGAGCACTGTGAAAAATCACTTGGAAGGTTCTCCACTGTTTCTCAACTGTTTCACTATAAAGTCTTTGCTCCCAGTCTACCTTAGCTAGTTCTTCTCTCATCCCATTGTAATCTCCTTTGTTTAAGCACAAAACTCTAGTGCTTGATTTTACCTTCTCACCCTCCACCTGTGTTTTAAATTCCACCATATTGTGATCGCTCCTTCCGAGAGGATCCCGAACTATGAGATCCTGAATCAATCCTGTCTCATTACACAGGACCAGATCTAGGACCGCCTGTTCCCTCGTAGGTTCCATTACATACTGTTCTTGGAAACTATCGCAGGTACATTCTATAAACTCCTCCTCAAGGCTGCCTTGACCGACCTGGTTAAACCAATCGACACGTAGATTAAAATCCCCCATGATAACTGCTGTACCATTTCTACATGCATCTGTTATTTCTTTGATTATTGCCTGCCCCCCCATAATGTTACTATTTGGTGGCCTATAGATTACTCCTATCAGTGACTTTTTCGCCTTACTATTCCTGATTTCCACCCAAATGGATTCAATCTTATCCTCCATAGTACCGATGTCATCCCTTACTGTTGCCCGGATGTCATCCTTAAATAACAGAGCTACACCACCTCCCTTACCATCCACTCTGTCCTTCCGAAAGTTTGATACCTGTGGTGGTATGTATTAGGGGTCATGTGGGACTGTGAAGCCGTGATGCTATTGGCTGACAGATCCCGGGTCCTGGTTGGCTGCCGACACCTGGCTCCGCCCTGAAGGCGGAGTATAAGAGCCCGAGCTTCTCCCCGCCGCTTCATTCTGTTGCTGAACTGCTGGGGACAAGTCTCGCTTAATAAAGCCTGAATCGACTTCATCACTTCTCGTCTCTCTCGTAAGTCATTGTGCGCTACAATTTATTAAGCGAGCTTAAAAGACTATGGAGCTCCGGATCGCCCCGGAATGCCTGCGGATCAGCCCCCACGCAGCGAACTCGGCAGCAGTATTTAAACACTGGCAAGCATGTTTTGAAGGCTACCTCCGAACGGCCCCCGGCCGGATCACAGAAGACCAGAAAATGCAGGTCCTGCATTCGAGGGTGAGCCCAGAAATTTACCCTCTCATAGAAGACGCAGAGGATTTCCCGACGGCGCTCGCATTACTGGAGGGCATCTACGTTCGGCCCGTTAACCAGGTCTATGCGCGCCACCAACTCGCAACGAGACGGCAAAGTCCCGGAGAATCGCTAGAAGAATTCTACGCCGCGCTGCTAATTTTGGGACGGGGCTGCAGCTGCCCGCCGGTGAACGCGACCGAACACATTGACATGCTAATTCGCGATGCTTTTGTGGCAGGTATGAACTCTCCCCAAATCCGCCAAAGACTTTTAGAAAGAGAGTCACTAGGACTCTCAGAGGCACGGGCCCTTGCAGCTTCCCTAGATGTGGCCTCGCAAAACGCACGCGCCTACGGCCCCGACCGCGCAGCAGCCCCTTGGGCTCCGTGGACCCCCGTCGCGACAAACCACCCCCCCTCGCAGGCTTGCGTAGTTAAAGCGCCAGACCATCCCGGGGGGGGCCCGCTGCTATTTCTGCGGGCAAGCGAAACACCCCCGGCAGCGCTGCCCGGCCCGCGCAGCTATTTGTAAAAGCTGCGGCAAGAAGGGCCATTACGCGGCAGTGTGCCGGTCCCGGGGGGTCGCCGCAATTCCCAGAGAAGAACGAGCCCAGCATATCCCAAACGCTCCCCAACCCCCCCCTCCCAGCGCCCCATGTGCGACCCGCGGGTGCCGCCATTTTGGGTCCCGGGCACCACGAGGGGAGGATGGGCGCCACCATCTTGTGACCCCCCAGCCACGTGCGATTCATGGGGGTGGCCATTTTGTCCACCCCCGACCACGTGCGATCCATGGGGGCGGCCATTTTGTCCACCCCCCGCCGCGTGCGATTCATGGACGCCACCACCTTGGTTAACAACAAAGGACCCAAGCATCGACGGCTCCACGGGGTCCGAAGAAGACGCCGTGACACTACTACCACGACTGGCTTCGGTGACTCTGGATCAATCACGGCCCCGGACGCTCCAGACGACGACAACAACGGTGCTGATCAACGGACACGAGACACCATGCTTGATCGACTCCGGGAGCACTGAAAGTTTTATTCACCCAGACACGGTAAGACGCTGTTTTCTGACCATCCATCCAAGCACGCAAAAGATTTCCCTAGCTGCAGGATCCCACTCCGTAGACATCAAAGGGTTCTGCATCGCGAACCTAACAGTGCAAGGGAGGGAGTTTAAGAACTACAGGCTCTACGTCCTTCCCCAACTCTGCGCGCCCACATTACTGTGATTAGATTTCCAGTGTAACATGCAGAGCCTAACATTTCAATTCGGCGGCCCAATACCCCCACTCACTATCTGCGGCCTCGCAACTCTCAAGGTTGAACCGCCGTCCTTGTTTGCAAACCTCACCCCGGATTGCAAACCCGTCGCCACTAGGAGCAGACGGTACAGCGCCCAGGACCGGATATTTATTCGGTCTGAAGTCCAGCGGTTGCTGAAGGAAGGCATAATCCAGGCCAGCAATAGTCCCTGGAGAGCCCAGGTGGTAGTCGTAAAGACCGGGAAGAAGCAAAGGATGGTCGTAGACTATAGTCTACGACCATCAACAGGTACACAAAGCTAGATGCGTACCCTCTCCCCCGCATATCCGACATGGTAAATCGGATTGCCCAGTATAAGGTTTTCTCCACCGTGGACCTCAAGTCCGCCTACCACCAGCTCCCCATCCGCCCAGGTGACTGCAAGTACACAGCCTTCGAGGCAGATGGGCGTCTATACCACTTCCTAAGGGTTCCATTTGGTGTCACAAACGGGGTCTCGGTCTTCCAACGGGAGATGGACCGAATGGTTGACCAGCACGGGTTGCAGGCCCCGTTCCCGTATCTCGACAACGTAACCATCTGCGGCCACGATCAGCAGGACCACGACGCCAACCTCCAAAAATTCCTCCAGACCGCTACCGCCCTGAACCTCACATACAACGAGGAAAAGTGCGTTTTTAGCACAAACCGGTTGGCCATCCTGGGATACGTAGTGCGCAATGGGATAATAGGCCCCGACCCCGAACGCATGCGCCCCCTTATGGAATTTCCCCTCCCCCACTGCTCCAAAGCCCTGAAACGTTGCCTGGGTTTCTTTTCATAATACGCCCAGTGGGTCCCCCAGTATGCAGACAAGGCCCGCCCGCTAATACAGTCCACTACCTTCCCCCTGTTGACAGAGGCTCGCCAGGCCTTCAGCCGCATCAAAGCGGATATCGCAAAGGCCACGATGCGCGCCATCGACGAGTCCCTCCCCTTCCAGGTCGAAAGCGACGCATCCGACGTAGCTCTGGCGGCCACCCTTAACCAAGCGGGCAGACCCATGGCGTTTTTCTCCCGGACCCTCCACGCCTCAGAAATCCGCCACTCCTCAGTGGAAAAGGAAGCCCAAGCCATAGTGGAAGCTGTGCGACATTGGAGGCATTACCTGGCCGGCAGGAGATTCACTCTCCTCACCGACCAACGGTCGGTAGCCTTCATGTTCGATAATGCACAGAGGGGCAAAATGAAAAATGACAAGATCTTAAGGTGGAGGATCGAGCTCTCCACCTTCAACTATGAGATCTCGTTCCGTCCCGGGAAGCTGAACGAGCCGTCCGATGCCCTATCCCGCGGCACATGTGCCAACGCACAAATAGGCCGCCTCCAAGCCCTCCACGAGAACCTCTGCCACCCGGGGGTCACTCGATTCTACCATTTCGTAAAGTCCCGCAACCTCCCCTACTCTGTGGAGGAGGTCCGTACAGTCACCAGGAACTGCCACATCTGCGCAGAGTGCAAACCGCACATTTTCAGGCCGGATAGAACGCACCTGATCAAGGCTTCCCGCCCCTTTGAACGCCTCAGTTTGGATTTCAAAGGGCCCCTCCCCTCCACTGACCGCAGCGCATACTTCCTGAACGTGGTGGACGTGTACTCTCGTTTCCCCTTCGCCATCCCCTGCCCCGACATGACAGCGGCCACAGTCATTAAAGTCCTTGGCACCATATTCACACTGTTCGGTTGCCCCGCGTATATCCATAGCGACAGGGGGTCCTCCTTCATGAGTGACGAGCTGCGCCAGTTCCTGCTCAGCAAGGGCATAGCCTCGAGCAGGACGACCAGCTACAACCCCCGGGGGAACGGGCAAGTAGAGAGGGAGAACGGCACGGTCTGGAAGACCGCCCTAATGGCCCTACGATCCGGGGAGCTCCCAGTTTCCCGGTGGCAGGAGGTCCTCCCGGATGCTCTCCACTCCATCCGGTCGCTGCTGTGTACCACCACTAACCAAACACCCCATGAGCGCCTCCTTGTCTTCCCCAGGAAGTCCTCCTCCGGAACGTCGCTGCCGACCTGGCTGGCAGCCCCAGGACCCAGCTTGCTCAGGAAACATGTGCGGGCGCACAAATCGGACCCGTTGGTCGAGAGGGTTCACCTTCTCCACGCGAACCCGCAGTACGCCTACGTGGCGTACCCCGACGGCCGACAGGACACGGTCTCCCTGCGGGACCTGGCGCCCGCCGGCAACACTCACACCCCCCCGATACCGATCATCCACTCCCTGCCACCTGCGCACCCCGCGACCGCCCCCTTCCCGGGGGGATCGGTCCTCCTCCCGTGCCCGCCCAGGAGTAAAACAGGAACAAACACCGAAACGCTCCCAGAGACGACAACGCCCGAACAAGCACCTGCACCACCACCACCGGGGCTGAGGCGATCGACGAGGAAGACCAGACCGCCCGCTCGACTCGTGGAATCCACGTGACACCGAGAATGTTGTTGTCACAAAATTTAAAAAAAGAATTTTTTGCTAATATTGTAAATAGTTTTTCACAAACTTGTACATAGCCCAGTGTAGGGCTAAAACTGTCGTAAAATGTCCGAAATTTTCCTTCCAGGGCCAGCCTTGTAAACCCCTACCACCATGCGAACCACCACCCCGCCGGGTTCCTTTTTAACAAGGGGTGAATGTGGTGGTATGTATTAGGGGTCATGTGGGACTGTGAAGCCGTGATGCTATTGGCTGACAGATCCCGGGTCCTGGTTGGCTGCCGACTCCTGGCTCCGCCCTGAAGGCAGAGTATAAGAACCCGAGCTTCTCCCCGCCGCTTCATTCTGTTGCTGAACTGCTGGGGACAAGTCTCGCTTAATAAAGCCTGAATCGACTTCATCACTTCTCGTCTCTCTCGTAAGTCATTGTGCGCTACAATACCCTCGGATATTTAACTCCCAGTCGTGACCATCCTTTAACCATGTTTCAGTAATGGCCACTAAATCATAGTCATTCACGATGATTTGCGCCATCAACTCATTTACCTTATTCCGAATACTACGAGCATTCAGGAAAAGTACACTTATGTTGGCTTTTTTACCTCTGTTCTGAATCTTAACACCTCGATCAGTAACCTCTCCTAAGTTATATTTCCTCTTAACCTTTCTCCTAATTTTCCTTGTCGTTGAACCCATATCTTCATGTAACAACCTGCCGCGTCGCTTACCATTAATGTTTTCACTTCCCGTTTTATTTCTTTTTGTATTCCTGGTCCTATTCACTAAGCTCCCCTCAGTCACTGTACCTTGTACTGTCGCCCTTTTTGATTTTTGACTATGGCTTCTCTGCCTTACACTTTCCCCCTTACTGCCTTTTATTTCTGTCCCCGTTTTACTACCTTCCAACTTCCTGCATCAGTTCCCATCCCCCTGCCACATTAGTTTAAACTCTCCCCAACAGCTCTAGCAAACACACCCCCTAGGACATCGGTTCCAGTCCTGCCCAGGTGCAGACCGTCCGGTTTGTACTGGTCCCACCTCCCCCAGAACCGGTTCCAATGTCCCAGGAATTTGAATCCCTCCCTCTTGCACCATCTCTCGAGCCACGTATTCATCCTCTCTATCCTGACATTCCTACTCTGACTAGCTCGTGGCACTGGTAGCAATCCTGAGATTACTACCTTTGAGGTCCTACTTTTTAGTTTGACTCCTAGCTCCCTAAATTCAGCTTGTAGGACCTCATCCCATTTTTTACCTATATCGTTGGTGCCTATGTGCACCACGACAGCTGGCTGTTCACCCTCCCCCCCCAGAATGTACTGCAGCCGCTCCGAGACATCCTTGACCCTTGCACCAGGGAGGCAACATACCATCCTGGAGTCTCGATTGCGTCCGCAGAACCGCCTGTCTATTCCCCTTACAATTGAGTCCCCTATCACTATAGCCCTGCCATTCTTCTTCCTGCCCAGCTGCGCAGCAGAGCCAGCCACGGTGCCATGAACCTGGCTGCTGCTGCCTTCCCCTGGTGAACCATCTCCCTCAACAGTATCCAAAGCGGTATATCTGTTTTGCAGGGAGATGACCGCAGAGGACACCTGCACTGCTTTCCTACTCTTGCTCTGTCTTTTGGTCACCCATTTACTATCTCCCTCAGTACCTTTCACCTGCGGTGTGACAAACTCGCTAAACGTGCTATCCACGATGTCCTCAGCATCGCGGACGCTCCAAAGTGAGTCCATCCGCAGCTCCAGAGCCGTCAAGCGGTCTAACAGGAGCTGCAACTGGACACATTTCTTGCACGTTAAGGAGCTAGGGACAGTGGACGTGTCCCTGAGCTCCCACATCGCACACGAGGAGCATGACACGGGTCTGAGATCTCCCGCCATGTCTTAAACCTTCGGTTAACTTCAACAGTTTCAATTCCCCCCCCTCAAAATTTAAATAAATAAATAAACAACGAAGAAAAACATGGACGTTCGCAAAGCCTAAAGGGAAATATGGCCAATGTAAGATTCAGGCAGGCACAGAGCCTGAATGTATATTTGTGAGCAGAGAATCCAGACAGCATTGAAACCCTCAGCTGATTTGCATTTTGATGACCCATCTCCGTAAGACAAAGGGTTGATACTCAGGTATCCGATACGATTCCAAACATTTCGGCACCACTCCCCTTAGTAAGGAAGCATGAACAGCAAGGTCAATGGCCGCTTAGGACACACCCAGCCATCAAGGCACCCGCCCCTTTATTGGCTCAGAACGAAGGCAGTGATCGAGAACTGCCCAATTAGTGATAGCAACTGCACAACGGACTTACTTGAGATCCCCGACCAATGGCAAAACAGACCAGGCCCCAGTCACTATAGCCCCAGTAACAAGATCTGTTTGGCCCCTCAGAGGCCATTTATTTGCCACTACCAGAACCTGACCCACCGCCCGACGATAGCGATCCCCCCCTTGCCGCTACCGCCCTACAGGATAAGAAAATATGGCACCGCGATAACTCTTATCGACTGATAAGAAATGACTAAATGGATCCCACATCGGCCCAGGCCGCCATGGCACAGAAACTCCAGTCACGAGTTTGGCAACCGGGAGATGGTGATGACTCAGAGTCTGATTCCCACCATGCTAACCCCTTTGCGACTCTTTTCCGAATAGAACAATGAGGTGTCCAGATGATGAGGAAAAAGGACCCGATTGAGATTTATGGTGTCCTATTTTCAGATGGAGCCTGCCCGTTTTCTTTCTTTAGTTTGTTATTTTTTTTTTAAATTTGAATGTTTGGGTCTTGCACGACTTTTTGTGTCGATCTCACCAAATTTATTGATACAGTTTATTCTTTCCGTCTCATGATACATTTCTTGATGCAGTCATATCAACTCTTTTTGATGCCACATGGTAGTGAAAAGAGCAAGTTTGTCGGAAGTCCACAGATATTCAAATTCTTTCTGTTCTTGTAAGGTCACCCAGGCAGTGGAGTAACGGCAATGATCCCTGCCCTGCCTGAGGATCCCCTATGTATTTGGTCAGCCAAGCTCGGGTAGTGGAACAACGGCACTGATCACCGCCCTACCCGGGGATTCCACCCATTCTTGCCCTGTCACGGCTCATACGCATCCCATTCGGAAAGTTGTTTTCGAAACTCTTTTACTGTTCTTTTAAAGTGTGGTTTAAAGAATGCACTTTGCCACAGTTTTTGTTTGCTTTCCGGCGACCCTTCGGTCGCGAACCCCCAACTGCTATTTACATGTTCAAACACTTGGTTGAAACAAATTTGCTGCTAGGAAATACAACCTCAACACTGGATGGAGAAATGTTCCACCCACTCAGCGCATCGACCACAGGCTGCGAGATTGCTCGCACTGTGACACAATTTCTTTCTCGGATGTCTTGTCTCCAAAATGGTTGGTTTAAAAAATAAAATGAGGGAGTCACATATGGTGACAATTCTAAATGAGAAATTGATGTTAAGGAGAAACAGTCAGACAAACGAGATATTAAACAACAAGATAATAACAGGTATTATGCTTGCACCCCCAGGAATATACGAATATACCAGGAGACAGAGGAAGACAAAGACAAAATGAAGACAGGTCTGATGACCTGCATCATGATCATCGTTGGATCACTACAGTTGCGCGCGTTATCAGCCCATATCCTTCACCACACAGGCCTTAAACATGACCACCCAACACGATACCGCTAGCCTGGACACTACACCACACATAGAAACAGCCACTGATACCCCGACATGGTGCAAAAACATCATAAAGTGGTATTCCCTTTCTTACACGGTAGAAGCCCTATTGATTATAGCAATACTTTGCAGTGTCGTTGAGACACTTAGACTTCGGAAATGGCGAAGGAGAGCCCCCCGCCCCCCAGCATACACATTCATAGCCCCTTTTCTCAGACTTCAACAGACTCCACACTCTTTTTGAACCCTTTTTCTGACTAATAAATTCCGTGATTTTCAAAACAAGTTGCATTTTCTGTAAATATGATAAGTTTAAGTGGAAATGTGATGCTGCTATTGTTTAAATTTGTACTGCAATATAAGTTCTTTGGGTTATTAGCCAGCAGCATAAGTGTAGTTTAGGTAAGGCTAGTTAGAGGTTCACCTTTTGTGTAAAGAAGTTAAATGAATGATTGAATGTTATAGTGCCCCCTTAGAATTTTTATAGATGTGTGATGTATGAAAAACGTAGGTAAATGTTCCAATCCATAAGACAGAGTAGTATAGAACCTGTCCTTGATTAAGGGTACCCGGCACACCAAAGAATAGATGAAGATTCAGTAGTGTGATCCATTACTCTTCCCGTTTAGGATCAAGAGGACGGACTGTAGCCATCTGGGATGGCCACTTACAACAAGAAACATGGACGTTCGCAAAGCCTAAAGGGAAATATGGCCAATGTAAGATTCAGGCAGGCACAGAGCCTGAATGTATATTTGTGAGCAGAGAATCCAGACAGCATCGAAACCCTCAGCTGATTTGCATTTTAATGACCCATCTCCATAAGACAAAGGATTGATACTCAGGTATCCGATATGATTCCAGACATTTCGGCGCCACTCCCCTTAGTAAGGAAGCATGAACAGCAAGGTCAATGACTGCTTAGGACACGCCCAACCGTCAAGGCACCCGCCCCTTTATTGGCTCAGATCGAAGGCAGTGATCGAGAACTGCCCAATTAATTGGGTCCAAACCTAAGGACCACCCAAAAGAGCGTGAAACCCCACCAGGATAAAGAGAGACACTGCCATGTGTTCGATCTCTTTTCGACCTGGCGCTCCGGCAATGTCTATCTCCAATTGTAGCACCACCACCAGAAGCAAGTCCAAGTTCAACGCCCGCTACCAGACGGATGAGCCTAGCTGAACCGCAGTTACTTCTCCGGACCCAGCAGATCCAGATTTGAACAAAGGGCACTGTTCCTCTGACCTAAGCCGTGTGCCTGAAGTTAAGTACAGGTTGTCACAGTGTGAGGTGTAATTTAGCTCGTAGTGTTTATGTTGCATGTATAAGTTAATCTTGGGTGTAAATAAAGTATTATTGGACTTGAACTAACTAACTGGTTGTTGGGTCTTTGATCGATATCCAGTTGAACCTTGTGGTGGTATCATTTGGTACCTGGTGACTGTGAAAACAATATAATATCAATATCTATACACAAGAAGGGCAACCTTATTGACTGCCATATTTATAGCGAGTAAATATAGCAACACCCCCTACTATACTTCTTGTACACACATGACTGCGTGGCAAAATGTGGTTCCAACTCCATCTACAGGTTTGTTGACGATACGACCATAGTGGGCTGGATCTCGAATAACGACGAGTCAGAATACATGATGGAGATAGAGAACCTAGTGGAGTGGTGCAGCGACAACAATTTGTCCCTCAATGCCAGCAAAACTAAAGATCTGGTCATTGACTTCAGAAAGCAAAGTACTGTACACACCCCTGTCAGCATCAACGGGGCCGAGGTGGAGATGGTGAGCAGTTTCAAATTCCTAGGGGTACACATCTCCAAAAATCTGTCCTGGTCCACCCATGTCGACGTTACCACCAAGAAAGCACAACAGCGCCTATACTTCCTCAGGAAACTAAGGAAATTTAGCATGTCCACATTAATTCTTACCAACTTTTACAGATGCACCATAGAAAGCATCCTATCTGGCTGCATCATGGGCTGGTATGGCAACTGCTCGGCCGAAGACTGCAAGAAACTTCAGAGAGTCGTGAACACAACCCAGTCCATCACACAAACCTGCCTCCCATCCATTGACTCCATCTACATCTCCCGCTGCCTGGGGAAAGCGGGCAGCATAATCAAAGACCCCTCTCACCCGCATTACTCACTCATCCAACTTCTTCCGTCGGGCAGGAGATACAAAAGTCTGAGAACATGCACGAACAGGCTCAAAATCAGCTTCCTCCCCGCTTATTACCAGATTCCTAAATGACCCTCTTATGGACTGACTTCATGAACACTACACCCCTGTATGCTTCACCCGATGCCGGTGTTATGTAGTCACATTTTGTACCTTGTGTTGCCCTGTTATGTATTTTCTTTTATTCCCTTTTCTCTTCATGTACTTAATGATTTGTTGAGCTGCTCGCAGAAAAATACTTTTCACTGTACCTTGGTGCACATGACAACAAACAATTCCAATCCAATCCAACCTCTCTTCATAACTAAAATGTTATATTCCAAGCAACTTCCTGGTGAAATGCCTCTGCACCCGCTCCAGTGCAATCACATCCTTCCTATAATGTGGTGACCAGAACTGCACACAGTTCTCCAACTGTGGCCTCACCAATGTTCCATATAACTCCAACATGACTTCCTTGCTTTTGTAATCTATGCCACGATTGATAAAGGCAAGTGTACTATATGCCTTTTTCACCACCCTATTAACCTGTCCGATTCTGTCTTCAGAGATCTATTTACAAACATGCCAAGGTCTCTTTGTTCCTCAGGATTTCCCATGTGGTGCCATTCATTGAATATTTCCTTGTCAAATTGCTCCTTCCAAAGTGTAACACCTCACACTTTTCAGGATTTAATTCCATCTGCCACTTTTCTGCCTGTTTGAACATCCAATCTATACCTTCCTGTGACTTAAGACTCTGAGCCTCACTGTTAACCACCCGGCTTATCTTTGTGACATCCGCAAACATACTGATCCTACCTCCCACATAGTCATCTGAGTCATTTATATAAATGACAAATAATAGGGGACTGTTGCTAACTTTTGGTTGGCTCTTAATTCGTAATTTGCTCTGTTTGTTTAACCTTTGCTCTAGAGTCACCAGGTATCTTTATGATACCGCCATGAGGTTCAAGTTCAAGTAATGATCAATAACTCAACACACCAATTAGTAAGATTCAAATCAAAACACATTTATTATACACAGTAAATCACTACTCATGCATAAACTCTACTTTCTAGGCTATTCCTATCACTAAAAGACCGATACTTAGCTTCGGAATTGGCCCACCAGGTCAGGAGAACAAATGGCCTTTCGTTCAGGTCCTGAGTCTGCAGAATTCAAAAGCTGGTATGGACTGGTAGCTAGGAGCGCCTATCTCGTAGCGAGCGTTGACTTGAGACTTACTTGGTTGGCGGCAGCGAGGCAGGTCACTGTCAAGGGTTGGTTCGAGCTGCTGAGTGACCCTGCCAAAGAAGGACGATTTGAACTTGGGGGCTTTACTTTATAGTCCCCAGGGGCTTCCCGCCCTTCGAGGCGGACCCTGTACCTGGTTCCAAGTGATTGGACTGCGTTCCGATCACTTGGATCGATTTCTCCAATACTGGAGTTGTTCCTTGACCGTTGGGCGGACCCTAAATGTCCGTTAGCCTTCCTTTGTCTTGGCTCCTGCTGGCGCCGAGGAGTCTGGCTTGGCTTTATGCACCTTAACTGTTGCAATTGTGCCTTGGAATTGCTCATTACTATGCAGATGGCTGCTGCATTACTATGCAGATGGCTGCTGGTTTCAGTACTGTCTGGTTGTTTTGCAGGTTTCGATATACATGATTTTTGCACTTGCTAGTCTTTGCCTGTGTTGGCTGAATTTCCCTTCAGCCTTTGCGGTTCTCCATTTTAAGTCGGGAAGTGGCCAACCCAGGTGGCTACAGGACCCAGCGCAGATCCCTGTGGTACACCACTGGATACTGGCTTCCAGTCACTAAAGCAGCCGTCTGTCATCACCCTCTGGTTCCTGCAGCTCAGCCAGCTTTGAATCCACATTATCAAATTACCCTGTGTCCCATGTGCATTAACCTTCTTTATAAGTCTCCCTTGTGGGACTTTGTCAAATGCTTTGCTGAAATCCATGTAAACTACATCAACTGCACTACCCTCATCTACACACTTAGTCACGTGCTCAAAAAATTCAATGAAATTTGTTAGGCATGACCTCCCTCTGACAAAGCCATGCTGACTATTCCTAATCAAACCTTGCCTCTCTAAGTGGAGATAGATTCTCCATTTTTTTCTCCATTAGTTTCCCCACCACTGACGTGAGACTCACTGGCCTGTAGTTCCCTGGCTTATCTCAACAGTCTTTCTTAAATAGTTGGACTATATTCGCGGTTCTCCAGTCCTCTGGCACCTCTCCCGTGGTCAGACAAGAATTAAAAATTTGGATCAGGGCCGCTGCAATCTTCTCCCCCGCCTCCGATAGCAGCATGGGACACAATTGAAAAATGAAATGAAATGAATGGGATATTAAGCTGCCAATCCTGCCCCTCCCTCAACCACGTCTCCATGATGGCTACTATATCATAATTCTACTTCGCTCTTTACTCATCCGTTTTGCCTGTAATACTCCAGGCATTAAAGTAGAGGCCATTCAGCCTTGTCTTATTCTCCTGAAACTTACTATCGTTGTATTCGCTCTGACCTGATTGTTGGTTTCTTTACTGTATTAAGGCTAAATTTAAACAAAAAAGGAACAAAATACATTTTTTATCATGGTTGGTATGAAGTATTTATCACAGAATCTATCATATTGTGTACACCCTGAGGCTTCGGGCAGCCAGTTCTTCTGGCTCACAGTGTTTGTGGGCTGCTTAGAGAGGAACCTCAACTTCAGGGTTCCTTTGGTACCGATGTTACTTCATTGTGTAGCCTCAGCCTTTTGTACAGTGTGATATAAGGGGCTAATTCTAACTTAATTCACAGTAAGTGATGCAACATCTCAATCGTGCTCTCTCTCTCGCTGACCCTCATGCCAAGATGGAGGCACAGTAAGTTGCTTCTTAACTAAGTTGGTGTTCTCCTGACCTCAGCAGACTCTGTAAATATTCTGCATTAGCACAATGAGATCAAGATTATCAAATACTAGACGGGTGAAAGAACAAGCATGGAAAAGACTCGACTATTGCTGGAAATCTTCAAGCAGGTTGCAGGACTCAACTCAGCAGAACGGTGACTGAATTGACACTGAGGATTTGCCAAATATCTCACTGCATTGGGTCTGGCAGTGAAGGGCAGTAGTGAGCAGGTCAGTGTGTTAATGTACATGTGGATCAGTTTACTTCATATCCTATGAAGTAACAGAGACTGGTCAGAGGTATGCAGTGAAACAGAAAGAAGCATTAGCTACATGGGCATGGCAACGGTTTGAAGATTATGTTTTTTGTCTCCACTTGAGGATAACGACAGACCACAAACCCTTAGTGACACACATAAATTCTATAGAGTTTGCAACAATGCCTTCACAACCACGATTCAGACTGAGCATAATGAGGTTTGATGCAAAGACAGAGTACATTCCTGGGAAAACAGCAGAACATAGAAGACGCTTTGTCCCGTATCCCAGTGGCAAGACCTGAACAAGGTGATGTAGCACTTGTCAAAGAAAGAGAAACTTTCACATTCACAGCAACCACAACTCTACCAGCAGCTCAGTAACTGAATGAAATCTGAGATGCACAGAAATCTGATGAAGAATGTGTTCATATCAGAGAGTACATCAAAGGATGGCCACTATACATGCCACACAATCCCATTCTCAGACAGTGCTATGAACAGAGAGTATTTGATAATTTACTCAGTTATGATGAGAGATTGGTCATTCCTAGAGTGCTAAGTCCTTGAGGACATTGAGCCAGAGGACTTTGGATATACTACAACCATTGCACCAAGGACATTTGGACACCACAAAATGTCGAGCCAGAACAAGGTATTCTGTTTGGTGTCCAGGTTTCTCACAGTCATTGGAAGAGATGATACCCAACTATATTACTTGTGCTCTTTGCTGTTCGGAGACAAGAGAACTGTTGCTGTCATCTTCCTTTCCATGAAGACCATTGGAACATCTACAGAAGAAGCTCTTCAAAAACAGTGGTAAGATATTCTTGATTATCGCAGGCTACTACTCAAGGTAGGTAGAAGTCAAGGAACAGCAGGGTCACATTTCTGAGGCAGTGAATACATCGCTGAAGAAGATATTGCAACACATGGCCTAGAATTTTATGTTGTTTAAATGGGCTCGCCCCCCTGAAATCACATCAAAGGACTTTGAGCACTATCATTGTGTTTTTGCACAATATTTCAGTCAGTGGGCATGCACGTGAGTTGACAGCGTGCTTGGAAACAATTAATCAGGTCGCTAATACAATGAAAATCGGCTGGAATTTGACATTGCCCGGGCAATTTTTAGGTTGGTGCCCGGGTAACATGGGCAGGAGGCCATCCCGCTTTTTCACTTTTCTCACAAGGTGGGATAAAAGGGCACTGCAGCACTTTTTGTGTGAGTTGTTAGGAGTTCAGGTGGAAGTTTGCAGTTGCTTTAGTCTGGACATCGCAGACCTTTTCCTCTGTTCTGTTTTGAAGTATTTGCTCTGTTAAACTTGTTCTGAGGACGCTTTTGTTTCGTCAACTTTCTCAGAGCATTTCTGCACATTTCAGCATACGGTCGGGTGAGCTGGGCCTCCCAGAGACAGTGCAACTCTCAAACTCGCTGGAGGTGGCCTCCCAGAACATGGAGGTCTACACCTCGGACCGCGCGGCACCCTCGTGGACCTTGTGGGCGCTGCCATCATCCGACCCGGGTGCGACACAAGTCTGTGCCGCGCAGCGGCCCGTCAACGCCGGAAGCCCGAGGTGCTACTTTTGCGGCCAGGGTAATCACCCCAGACAACGCTGCCCTGCAGCAACTTGCAACGGGTGTGGGAGGAAGGGCCATTTTGCAAAAGCCTGCCAGACCCAATCTCTCCCTAAAACCTCTAGGCCCAGCAGCGCTGCCTGCTGCCTGTCGGGGCCGCCCCCAGTTGCCACGCCACCCGCAGTGTGCGACCCGTTGGCGCCGCCATCTTCGCCGCCATCTTCAATTTTGGCGCCACGTGCGACCCATGGGGGCCGCCATCTTTAATGCAATTGTGTTTCCCCACCCACCACGCGCGACCCATGGGGGCCGTCACCTTGGACACCATTGCCGATGCCTCCCGCCATGCACGACTCATGGGGGCCGCCATCTTGGGATCACTCCGCAGCCTCAGGGGAGCCCAGCACACCCGACTGTACGCTGGCTGTCGCTCCCTCCAACCGCCTTCCGAAGCTCGCCTCCATCACGCTCGACCAGTCCTGGCCTCATCACCTCACGAAGTCTACGAAGACCGTCCGGATCAATGGGCATGAGACGGCCTGTCTTTTCGACTCCGGGAGCACAGACAGCTGCATACACCCAGATACGGTAAGGCGCTGCTCCCTCCAAATTTTACCCGCGACCCAGAAAATCTTCCTGGCTTACGGATCCCATGCAGTAGAAATCCGGGGGTACTGTGTCGCGACCCTAACTGTAAAAGGCGTAGAGTAAACTAACTTTAAACTCTACGTCCTTCCCCATTTCTGATCTGCTCTATTACTGGGGCTCGACTCCCAGTGCCACATCCAGAGCCTTACTTTAATGTTCGGTGGACCCCTGCCCACCCCCTCACCGTCTGTAGCCTCGCGACCCTTAAGGTCGCCCCACTCTCGCTCTTCTCAAATCTCACCCCGGGCTGTAAACCCATCGCTACTTGGAGCAGACGATACACTGCCCGGGACAGGGCCTTTATGAGGTCAGAGGTCCAGTGACTCCTGCGAGAGGGGATCATTGAGGCTAGTACCAGCCCCTGGAGAGCCATTGTGGTGGTCGTCAAGACTGGGGAGAAGCACCGGATGGTCATCGATTACAATCAGACCATCAACCGGTACACGCAGCTCAATGTGTACCGCCTACCCCGCATATAGCACAATTGCTTCACAGCTCCAGGGTCCCAGGTTCGATTCCGGCTTGGGTCACTGTCTGTGCGGAGTCTGCACATCCTCCCCGTGTGTGCGTGGGTTTCCTCCGGGTGCTCCGGTTTGTTTCCTCCCACAGTCCAAAGATGTGCAGGTTAGGTGGATTGGCCATGATAAATTGCCCTTAGTGTTCAAAATTGCCCTTAGTGTTGGGTGGGGTTACTGGGTTATGGGGATAGGGTGGCGGTGTTGACCTTGGGTAGGGTGCTCTTTCCAAGAGCCGGTGCAGACTCGATGGGCCGAATGGCCTCCTTCTGCACTGTAAATTCTATGAAATCTATGAAATCTATATCTGACATGGCCAACCAGATTGCGCAGTATCGACTCTTCTCCACAGTTGATTTGAAGTCCGCGTATCACCAGCTCCCTATCCGCCCGGAGGACCGCCAATACACTGCCTTCGAGACAGATGGCCACCTCTACCACTTCCTCAGGGTCCCCTTCGGCATCACCAATGGGGTCTCGGTCTTCCAAAGAGAAATGGACCGGGCTTCCGGTTGAGACTACGCAGAGCAAAGTCGCACATTCGACAGCTCAGCTTGGAATGGAATTTTGGGCTCTTTTCAGGGCCCCCAATGGAATTTTTTCGACATTTCCCGGTGTGGGAAGAAGACTGCAACATTCCCACGACAGTGTATGGCTTGGACCAGGAGCAGGGCGACTAAAAAAGTGGTGGTGAAGCCAAAGAAAGTGCAAGGGAAGAAGAGCAAGGTGGCAGCGGGTGGGGACCAGGCAGCGTGGATGCAGTGGGCGGAGGAGCAGCAGGAGGTTATCCAGCGCTGCTTCAGGGAGCTCAAAGCGGACCTGCTGGAGCCGATGAAGGCTTCTATTGATAAGCTGCTGAAGACCCAGAAGGCCCAGGGGGTGGCGATCCGTGAAGTTCGACAAAAGATCTCAGATAACGAGGACGGAGATCTTGGGCCTAGCGTTAAAGGTGGAGGTGCATGAGGCGCTTCACAAGAAATGTCAGGAACGGTTCGAGGAGATGGAGAATCGGTCGAGGCGGAAGAATCTGCGGATCCTGGGCCTCCCAGAGGGGCTGGAGGGGTCGGACGTGGGGGCCGATGTGGTCACCATGTTAAACTCGCTGATGGGAGTGGGATCCTTCCAGGGCCCCTGGAGCTGGGAGGGGCCCATAGAGGAGGCCCAAGGCCAACGAGCCACCGCGGGCGGTGCTGGTGCGGTTTCACCGATTCGCTGATCGGGAGTGCGTGCTCAGGTGGGCCAAGAAAGAGAGGAGCAGCAGGTGGGAGAACGCGGAGGTTTGAATATACCAGGACTGGAGTGCGGAGGTGGCGAATAAGAGGGCCGGGTACAACCGGGCGAAGGCGGTGCTGCACAGGAAGGGGGTGAAGTTTGGCATGCTGCAGCCGGCGCGGCTGTGGGTCACCTACAAGGACCAGCACCATTATTCTGTGTCCCCGGAGGAGGCATGGGTCTTTGTTCAGGCTGAGAAGCTGGACACAAACTGAGGGTCGGGATGGGGGGTCGGGAGTGGGGCTGGTCGGGGATTGCTGTTGTTGTGTTACATTTTGAGGGGGGGTTCTTTGTTCTTGTTCAGTTTTGGTTCGGTGTGGGTGGTTAGGGTGGGTTGGGCACTGTTTTGGTTGGGTCTGTCGGGTGGGCTCTTGGAGGGGGGCAAGTAAACGGAGTAGGGGGTGGATGGCCGGTAGGGGTGATGGGGCCCTGCGGGGCAGGGCGTGGCCCGAGTCGGGGGTGAGGGGACTGGGCCTGTAAAAGGAGCTGCTTCAGAGGAGGTGGGGCCAGGCAGGTGGAAAGCGCGGGCTTTTTCCTGCGCTGAAGGCTGGAGGGGGCAGGGCCTGGGCGGGGAAGTGCGGGTTTTTCCCCACGCTTGGGATAGAAGGGGGAGGCGGAGAGCCTGCTGGTGGGTAATGGAGGGGGAGGGGAAATCCCACAATGGGAGGAGTCGAAGGAGAGGCGGGAGCAGCCAGTGTCAGCAGGAGTCAGCTGACTTGCGGGAGTGCAATGGGGGG
This sequence comes from Scyliorhinus torazame, assembly GCF_047496885.1. Classification (NCBI taxonomy): domain Eukaryota; kingdom Metazoa; phylum Chordata; class Chondrichthyes; order Carcharhiniformes; family Scyliorhinidae; genus Scyliorhinus; species Scyliorhinus torazame. The sequence continues at coordinate 123,300,698 of NC_092713.1, forward strand.
AACAATGCAGCTAGGAGGGGTCCTTGCTGGGGGGTGAGGGCGGAGGGGGGGGTGGGGGAACCGGGTTGCTGCTGGTATGGTCAAGGGGGAGCTGGAGTACGTAGAGGGGCTTTGGACATGGGTCTGCCGCTGTAGGGAACGGGCCGGGCGTGGGGCATGGGCGCGCGGCTGGCCGAGGAGAGGTTATGGCTAATCGGCGGGTGAGGGGGGCGGGTAGCCCCCTGATCCGGCTGATAACCTGGAACGTAAGGGGACTGAACGGGCCGGTTAAGCGGGCCCGGGTGTTCGCGCACCTGAAGGGGCTGAAGGCGGATGTGGTCATGCTCCAGGAGACACACCTGAAGGTGGCAGACCAGGTAAGATTGAGGAAGGGATGGATAGGCCAGGTGTTTCATTTGGGGCTGGATGCCAAAAATCGGGTGGCGATCTTGGTGGGAAAGAAGGTGTCGTTCGAGGCGTCGAGCATTGTGACAACAATGGCGGCAGGTACGTAATTGTAAGTGGTAAGCTGTAAGGGGAGAGGGTGGAGCTGGTCAACGTGTACGCCCCAAACTCGGACGATGCGGGTTTTATGCGGCGCATGTTGGGTCGGATCCCGGACTTGGAAGTGGGGGGCCTGATAATGGGGGGAGACTTTAACACGGTGCTGGATCTGGCACTGGATCGCTCCAGGTCTAGGACGGGTAGGAGGCCGGCGGCGGCTAAAGTGCTGAGGGGGTTTATGGACCAGATGGGAGGGGTGGACTCTTGGAGATTTGCAAGGCCGGGGGCTAGGGAATTTTCATTCTTCTCACATGTCCATAAGGCTTATTCCCGAATCGACTTTTTTGTTATGAGCAGGGCGCTGATTGCGAGAGTAGAGGATACCGAGTACTCGGCGATAGCCATTTCGGATCACACCCCACTTTGGGTAGACCTAGAGCTGGGGGAGGAGAGGGACCAGTGCCCGTTGTGGCACTTGGAGGTGGGGCTGTTGGCGGACGAGGAGGTGAGCGAGCGGGTCCGAGGAAGCATAGAGAGATACCTGGAGGCCAACGATAACGGGGAGGTCTGAGTGGGGATGGTATGGGAGGCGCTGAAGGCAGTGGTTAGGGGAGAGCTGATTTCCATTAAGGCCCACAAGGAGAGGAGGGAGCAGAGGGAGAGGGAGAGGCTGGTGGGGGAGATGGTGAGGATAGACAGGTGGTACGCGGACGTGCCAGAGGAGGGACTGTTGAGGGAGAGGCATAGCCTCCAGGCTGAATTCGATCTGTTGACCACAAGGAAGGCGGAGGCGCAGTGGAGGAAGGCCCAGGGGGTGATTTATGAATATGGGGAAAAGACAAGTCGGATGCTGGCGCATCAGCTTCGGAAGCGGGACGCAGCTAGGGAGATCGGGGAAGTTATGGATAGGGGAGGGAGTGTGGTGCGGAATGGGGTTGGCATCAATGGGGTCTTCAGGGACTTTTATGAGGAATTGTATCGATCCGAGCCCCCACTGGAGGAGGGAGGGATGGGCCGCTTTCTGGACCAACTGAGGTTCCCGAAGGCGGAGGAGGGACTGGTGGCGGGATTAGGGGCCCCGATTGGGCTGGAGGAGCTGGCCAAAGGGATAGGGAGCATGCAGGCGGAAAAGGCACTGGGGCCGGATAGTTTCCTGGTTGAAATTTACAAAAACTATGTGGACCTGTTGGACCCGTTGCTGGTTAGGACCTTCAATGAGGCAAGGGAGGGGGGGGCCTTGCCCCCGACGATGTCCCGGGCACTGATCTCCTTGATCCTGAAGCGGGACAAAGATCCCCTGGATCTTACAGGCCGATTTTGTTGTTAAATGTAGATGCCAAGGTGCTGCCGAAAGTCTTTGCCACGAGAATTGAGGATTGGGTGCCGCAGATCATCCACGAAGACCAGAAGGGGTTCGTGAAAGGGAGGCAGTTGGGCGCGAATGTGCGGAGGCTCCTGAGCGTTATTATGATGCCGGCGAGGGAGGGGAAGGCGGAGATAGTGGCGGCGATGGACGCTGATAAGGCCTTCGATAGGGTAGAGTGAGGGTACTTGTGGGAGGTGCTGAAGCGGTTCGGGTTTGGGGAGGGGTTCGTCAGGTGGGTTAGGCTGTTGAACGAGGTCCCGATGGCGGGTGTGGCCACGAACAAGAGGAGGTCTGAGTACTTTTGGTTGCATCGAGGGACGAGGCAGTGGTGTCCCCTGTCCCCCCTGCTCTTCGCACAGGCAATTGAACCCCTGGCTATGGCACTGAGGGAGTCGAGGAACTGGAGGGGGTTGGTGCGGGGTGGGGAGGAGCATAGGGTGTTGCTCTATGCGGACGACTTGCTGCTATATGTGACGGACCCGGTGGGGGGAATGCCGGAAGTAATGAGGATCCTCAGGGAGTTCGGGGATTTCTCAGGGTACAAGCTCAACATGGGGAAGAGCGAGTTGTTCGTGGTTCGCCCAGGGGACCAGGAGAGGGGGATTGGCGAGCTCCCACTAAAAAGGTTGGAGAGGAGCTTCAGGTATTTGGGCATCCAGGTGGCCAGGAACTGGGGGGCCCTGCATAGACTTAATTTCACGAGGCTGGTGCAGCAAATGGAGGAGGAGTTTAAGAGGTGGGACGCGTTGCCGCTGTCCGTGGCGGGTAGGGTGCAGTCAATCAAAATGACGGTGCTCCCAAGGTTTTTGTTCCTGTTCCAGTGCCTCCCCATTCTTATCCCGAAGGCCTTCTTTAGGCGGGTCAACAGGAGCATAACGGGGTTTGTGTGGGCGCGAGGGACTCCGAGTGTGAGAGGGGTGTTCCTGGAGCGGAGTAGGGATGGGGGGGGGACTGGCGCTGCCCAACCTCTGTGGGTACTACTGAGCCGCCAATGCGGCAATGGTGCGCAAGTGGGTGATGGAGGGGGAGGGGGCGGCATGGAAGAGGCTGGAGATGGCGTCTTGTGAAGGTACAAGTTTGGAGGCGCTGGCAACGGCGCTGCTGCCGCTCTCTCCAATGAGGTATACCACGGGCCCGGTGGTGGCGGCTACCCTCAGAATTTGGGGGCAATGGAGGCGGCACGGGGGGAAGTGGGGGCCTCGGTGTGGACCCCGATACGGGGGAACCACCGGTTTGTCCCAGGGAGAATAGATGGAGGGTTTTCGGGGTGGCACAGGGTAGGGATGAGAAGGTTGGGGGACCTGTTTGTGGATGGGAAGTTTGCGAGCCTGGGTGAGCTGGAGGAGAAGTACAGGCTCCCCCCAGGAAACACCTTTAGGTATCTACAGGTAAGGGCATTTGCCAGGCGGCAAGTGGCGGAATTCCCGCTGCTGCCGCCATGCACGGTACAGGACAGGGTGCTCTCGGGGGTGTGGGTTGGAGAGGGGAAGATTTCGGCAACATACCAGATGATGCAGGAGGAGGAGGAGGCCTCGGTGGAGGAGCTGAAAGGTAAGTGGGAGGAGTTGGGGGAGGAGATCGAGGAGGGGAAATGGGCAGATGCCCTAGGGAGGGTGAACTCTTCCTCTTCGTGTGCAAGGATCACCCTCATACAGTTTAAGCACGCACAGGGCACACATGACCGGGACAAGGATGAGCCGGTTTTTTGGGGGTGAGGACAGGTGTGTGAGGTGCTCAGGGAGCCCAACAAACCACACCCATATGTTCTGGGCATGCCCAGTGCTGGAGGAATTTTGGAAGGGTGTAGCGAGGACGGTGTCGAGGGTGGTAGGATCCATGGTCAGACCGGGCAGGGGGCTCGCAATATTTGGGAGTGCAGGAGGCGAAAGAGGCCGGAATTCTGGCCTTTGCGTCCCTGGTAGCCCGGCGAAGGATTCTTCTTCGGTGGAAGGATGCGAGGCCCCCAAGCGTGGAATCCTGGATCAACGATATGGCAGGGTACATTAAATTGGAGAGGGTGAAATTTGCCTTAAGGGGATCGGTGCAAGGGTTTTTCAGGCGGTGGCAACCGTTCTTAGACTTCCTGGCAGAATGATCGACATTGGTCAATGGCAGCACCAACCCGGTGGCGGTGGGTGGGGGGGGGGGGGGGGGGTTCTATTATATTTTTGTTTGTCTATACTGGGGGATCTGAGGGTGTGGATATATTTGCTATGTTTGCTATGTGTTTCGGCAGGTGTTAATTTATTATTTATGTATAGGGGGAGGGGGGCACTGGGTTGTTTTGTTTTGTTTTGTATTTAATTCTATTGGGTTTCTTTTACATTTTGTTGTTGATATTTTGTGAAAACTTTAATAAAAATTATTTTTAAAAAAAAGAGAAATGGATTGAATAGTTGACCAGTACGGGCTGCGGGCCACGTTCGCGTACTTTGGCAATGTCACCATCTGCGGCCATGACCAGCAGGACCATGACGAAAACCTCCGGCATTTCCTCCACACCACTAAACTCCTGAACATCACCTATAATAAAGAAAAATGCGTTTTCCGCACAACCCGCCTAGCCATCCTCAGCTACGTTGTGGAAAACGGGGTCCTAAGGCCCGACCCCGACTGCATGCGCCCCCTCCTGGAACTCCCTCTCCCCCACTGCCCCAAGGCCTTGAAGAGATGCCTGGGGTTCTTCTCGTACTATGCCCAGTGGGTCCCCAATTATGCGGTCAAGGCCCGTCCACTTATCAAATCCACCATTTTTCCCCTGACGACTGAGGCCCGACTGGCCTTCAATCGCATCAAGGCAGATATTGCCAAAGCCGCGATGCACGCTGTGGACAAGTACATTCCATTCCAAGTGGAGAGCGATGCGTCGGACTTTGCTCTGGCCGCTACCATCAACCAAGCGGGCAGGCCTGTGGCTTTCTTCTCCCTTACCCCCCATGCCTCCGAAATTCGACACCCCCCCGTCAAAAAGGAAGCCCAAGCCATCGTAGAAGCTGTGAGACATTGGAGGCATTACCTGGCCGGCAGACGATTCACTCTCCTCACTGACCAAAGGTCGGTTGCCTTCATGTTCAATAACACACAACGGGGCAAGATCAAGAATGACAAGATTCTGAGGTGGAGGATCGAGCTCTCCACCTAAAACTACGATATCTTGTATCGACCCGGGAAGCTCAATGAGCCCCAGATTCCCTATCCCATGGTACATGTGCCAGCGCGCAAGTAGACCGACTTCAGGCCCTCTACAATGACCTCTCTCACCCGGGGGTCACCCATTTTTTTCACTTCATCAAGGCTCGCAACCTGCCTTACTCCATCGAGGAGGTCAGGACCATGACCAGGGACTGCCAGGTCTGCGCGGAGTGCAAACCGCACTTCTATCGGCCAGACAGAGCGCACCTAGTAAAGGCCTCTCGCCCCTTTGAGCACCTCAGCATCGATTTCAAAAGGCCCCTCCCCTCCATGGATCGTAACATGTACTTCCTCACCGACGAGTACTCAAGGTTCCCCTTCGCCATCCCGTGCCCTGACATGACCTCTGCCACCGTCATCAAGGCCCTGCACAGGCTTTTCACCTTGTTCGGGTTCCCCACCTACATCCATAGTGATCGGGGTTCCTCCTTCATGAGCGATGAGTTCCTGCTTAGCAAGGGCATCGCCTCCAGCAGGACGACCAGCTACAACCCGCGGGGAAACGGACAGGTGGAGAGGGAGTACGCGACGGTCTGGAAGGCCGTCCTCCTGGCCCTACGGTCTAGATGTCTCCCAGTCTCCCGCTGGCAGGAGGTCCTCTCCGGTCAACTCCATCCGGTCGCTCCTGTGTGCAGCCACCAATGAGACTCCTCACGAGCGTATGTTTGCCTTTCCTAGGAAGTCCACCTCCAGGGTCTCTCTCCCGTCCTGGCTGACAGTCCCAGGGCCCGTCCTCCTCCGGATGCACGCGAGGAGTCATAAATCAGACCCCCTCATCGAGCAGGTCCTGCTCCTCCATCCCAATCCACAATATGCCTACGTGGCACATCAGGACGGGCGACAGGACACAGTCTCCCTCCGGGATTTGGCACCTGCAGGTTCCCTAGCGACCATCACCACCACCCCCGGCCCTACACCGTCTTCCCCCACCTCTTCCCACCTATCTCAAGAACTGGCACCCGCAGGCCCACCGGCGACCTACACCACCACCTCTGCCAATACACCGCCCCCCCTCCACCATCTCAACAACTGGGTGAAGAAGAGGACAACACGCTCCCAGTCGCACAGGTCTCGACACCGGTGCCCACACCACAGCCAGGACTGAGGCGATCACAGCGGAAGGCCAAGGCCCCCAACAGACCTGACCTTTAAGACCACTTCATCCCCGCTGGACTTATTTTTAACAGGGGATGAATGTGGTAAACCACTGTATTGCATTGTATTGTGTTGTTACATGCCTAGGCTTGTCCCGGCTGGCTCCGCCTGTGGCTTCTCCCCTCGGGCTCATGTATAAAGGTGGCTAGTCTCCGCCTCTGATCCAGTTAGGTCCAGAGGCAGGAGGCTTTCTGTTTAGTGTATTAAAGCCTCAGTTACGTTCATCACTCGTCGTGTGTTTATTGATGGCATATCAATGAGTTAGTGGGTTACATGTTAGATGAGTATAGTTTATGTGTGTTTAATCAACTGTTAGTTCTGAGAGGAAGTGTCAAATCCAATTGTAGTGTTTGATAAATAGTTTTGTTAGTTTACAAGACTCGTTGTTCTCTGATCAACACTACACATCAAAGCCATCTGGTTAGAGCAAGGCAGAGAACAACACAACACTGCTGATTGTTGTTAAAAATCCATCTGGTTTACTAATGTCATGTAGGGAAGGAAATCTGCCATCCTTACCCGGTCTGGCCTCCATGTGACTCCAGATTGTTGCTAACTTTCTCCTTGGTTCAATTGCTCTGTTTTATTACCTTTGCTCTCGAGTCACCAGGAATCTTGATGATACCGCCACGAGGTTCAAGTCCGAGTAATGATCAATAACCCAGTACACCGATTAATAAGATTCAAATCAAAGCACATTTATTATACACAGTAATCGCTACTCATGCACAAATTCTACGTCTAAGCTACTTCTATAACTAACAGGCCTATACTTAACTTCGGACTGGCCCACCAGGTCAGGGGAACAAATGGCCTTTTGTTCGGATTCTGAGTCTGCGGGATTCGAAGTTGGTATGGATTGGTAGCTAGGAGCGCCTATCTCGTAGCGAGCGTTGAATTAAGACTTACTTTGTCGGGGGTCACTGCACCGGTCACAGTCAATGTTGGTTCGTGTTGCTGGGTGACCCGGGAGGACGCAGAGTTCACCTCTGCGGTGAGGTGAAGAGAGAGCAATTTGAAATTGGGACTCAACTCTTATAGACCCCAGGGGCTTCCCGCCTTTCGGGGCGGTCCCTGTACCTGGTCCCAAGTGATTGGACTTTGTCCCAATCGCTTGGTTCGATTTTCTCCAATACTGGAGCGGTTCCCTGATCGATGGGCGGTCTTGAGGTGCTCGTTCACCTCCTTTGTGTTGGCTCCTGCTGGCGCCGAGGAGTCTGGCTTTGCTTTGTCTGTCCAAAATGTTACTTATTGTTCCCGGGGATTGCTCATCAGTATGCAGATGGCTGTTACTTTGTTATGCTGATGGTCGCTGGTATCGATGTTGTCTGGCCCTTTCTGAGGTAAATACACAGCAAACCTGCAGCTGCTGGTTTCTGTCTATGTTGGCTGACTTTCCCATCAGCCAACATCGGGAGTTGGCCAAGTTAGGTGGCTACACTCCCTCCTTGTGATCCTGGATCACATAACTACATAACTACGTTGCTTTCCATTCCCTGACCTGGGGAGCACTTCTTTCATGGCCTCTACACTGACCATAACTATGCAAAAAAAATTTAACTGACAATTCTAAGGGGCGCTATGTCAAACAGGGACATGCATTACAAAACAAAAAAATTGGGAACCTCTAACTATCCTTAATACACTACTCTCACTTAAACATTTCATCACTCTAACTTCCTCAACCATACAAACAAAATCATAGCAGTTTATACACATTTTTCATGGCTTGGCAGTCAAGCTCAGGATCGTACAATTGCTCATGAACATTTCTTTACATTTCTTTATTTACAATGAAACCGCAAATTAATGCTTTTTATTATAGATCGCGCGGGTCGGGGGTCTGGTCGTATCCAAAAATAGGGGATCTGATCCTATATACCGGTGTGCGAGCGTGGTAGGCTCTCATTCTCCATTTTCTTAGACGTACAGTCTGCATGATGCAGCAGAGTATCGCCAATACCAGTAATGTTTCTATTACATAGGACAGGGAGTACCAGGTTATAAACCTGGCACACCAAGATGGTGCGATGTCGCTGGTGACTGGGCTCTGGGTACTGTGGGGAAGTGAAACATTAACGTCTGGGGGGCTTGAGATCATGGGGTTCGCGTTCACGCGCAACCAAATGTCCATTATCATGATGCACAATCCGGAGGATGTCCTCATGGTGCGTCTTCTTTCACGTCTCTTCTCTTCTCTTCTCTGGTCCTGGAGCTTCTGGAGTTCTGTGGAATCAAGCAGAGTGTCTGTAACTATCTTGGTTTAACTTCTCGTATGTTAGCCTGTCTGTCCTTTAGTGCCAATTACTCCCTTTATAATTGGTCACTCTGTGTGATCCCCTCATTTTATTTTTCAAAAAACGAATTTTAGGACAAGACACACTTTCAAATAATGAACCAGTGCGAGCCATCACGCAGACTGTGCGATGTACCATCCAAATGTTTCAGGATGTAAATAGCATGTGGTTGGCAACCTAAGGGTTACCTGAAACAAAACAAAACTTTTTGAACTAAAATTTCCAAAATGAGGTGCGTATGGGCCGCGACGGGTAAGAGTTGGATGGAGTCCCCGGGTAGGACGGCTACCAATGCCGTGTCTTTCCGACCCGGGCGTAGTTGACCAGAGTGGGGGTTCCCAGGCAGGGCGGGTCCCAAGCCGTTTCTCCACTGCCTGAGCAACCGACAAGAACGGGCAAGAAATGTAGTCATCGTGGGGGGTTGCCGTATTGGTTCTACCTTCGAAGCAGAAGGGCAGTTACGAACGGGCGTCTGTCGACAGACAAGTTCCGCTGAACTGGCGTCTGGGACCTTAACAAGTCTCTGTGGGCAAGTCCTCAGAGGTTTCAGCCGGTGCAGACTCAAAGGGCCGAATGGCCTCCTTCTGCACTGTAAATTCAATGTTAATCTATGATTAATCTAGGACAAAGGTTCGGCACAACATCGTGGGCCGAAGGGCCTGTTCTGTGCTGTATTTTTCTATGTTCTATGTTTCTGCTGAAAGGGCGTGGGGCAGTGAAAAAATGTTTTCCGGTCAGAACATACAACATTTAACAAACTGACAAATAACGTAAAACATGCTGCAGGTTCCATCAGAAAGGACACCACTTCTCCCAAGCGGTTCCTTTTGAAACATCATCTGGACACCTCAGTTATCGGTTGCGAACAGGGTCGCAAAGGGGTACTCGTTTTGGGAGTCAGACTCAAGGTCGCCATCTTCTCCGGGATGCCAAACTCTTGAATGTATTAAGGTTGATAGGGCTGCATGGTGAGATTTGGGCTCGCTCTCATCTTTTCGGACAAATCTGTATGAGTTGTCTCTGTGCCAATAGGTGGTGTCTAGTTGTGTGGGGACGGAATAGGGGTCGTCATGGTAGGTCGGTGGTCGGTGGTGGGGTTTGTTTCGGAAAGTGATCATGAAGGGATCACTCGAATCGTGGTCAGATTCACTGGGTGTGGGTCCTGTTGCATGGGGATAGTAGGGAGGCGTGCTGTGGCGATCGTCCGAGTCACAGTCGCTGTCGCTGCTGCTGCAGTCGGTGGGCGTACCGAGGTGGAGTGTATATTTAGGGGGTGGAGTCGAGGTCGAGTCCGTGGCTGGGCTGGACGTGTTGGGGGATGGTAGGGTTACGTTGGCTGTGGGCGGGGTGTGGTGTGCTGCGTCAAGCATGACGTGGTGTGCGTGGTTAGACTGTGTTCCATATGCCTTCAGCTGGTTGATATGGAACCACGCAGTCTTACCGTTGGGACACTTTATCTTGTATACGGAAGGGCTTACTTTGTCCGCAATGGAGTACGGACCCGAGTACTTAGGTGACAGGAATGTGCTGGGGTTGTATACGGAGAGCATTACTTGCTGTCCTATACTGTACTCAGTCGCATGCACTGCCTTGTCGAAACAAGCCTTGCTCTGTTTCTTTCTGGTGCCCAATTTTACTGCGGCTGCTAGCTGAGCTGTTTTAACATTATTCACTAATTGCTCTACTGCTTTCTCGTGTGTGAGGGCCGTCACCTCGGGGCTGGTCAAGTCTAAACCTAATAAAAATTCTGTGCCTTTCATGGGGCGTCCGGTCATGAGGGTGTGTGGGGTGTAACCTGTGGAAGTTGAAATTGTATTACGCAAAACATCAGCGCAAAAGGGAGGACTGAGGCCCAAGTGGTGTTGTTTTGCTGGACCATTTTCCTGAGGGTGGATTTTAGGGTCTGATTCATGCACTCCACGATACCACTCGACTGTGGGTGATATGCTATGTGGAATTTTTGAGTGATGCCAAATATCGTGAGGACGTTCTGCATGACACGTCCCGTAAAATGGGAACCTTGGTCGGATTCAATGCTGCGGGGGTGTCCCCATCTCGTAAAGATGTGGTGGGTTAAAATCTTGGCTGTGGTTTTTGCCGTGTTTGTGCGGGCTGGGAATGCTTCCACCCATTTTGCAAACGTGTCTATCAGCACGAGTACATATTTATAACCATTCCTGCAAGGGGCAATGGTCCTATAAAATCAATCTGGAGGTTAGTCCAGGGGCCATTAATGGGTCAGGTGTGGCTGAGTTGAGCCTTTTTGGCATATCTGTCTGGATTATTCTGGGCACAGATAAGACAATTCTCGATGTAGTGATTTACATCGTCCTTTAAATTCGGCCACCAACAAAGCTGCTTGAGGTGGGCTGTAGTGGGATCAATTCCCTGGTGTCCATTACCATCATGAAATAAACAAATCAGTTGATTCGTGTCCTGTTCAGGAACCACATAAAGGGTGTCTTTTAACACCACACCGTCATGTGTGGTCAGAGCATTTTTAAACCTCTCGTAGGGTGCTGGATAGTTTCCTTTTACAATCTCCCTGAGATTGCTGTCCTGCTTCTGGGCCTCCACTAGATCCTCGATATTAGTCTGCGAGACCTGAACTGCATTCACTGGTGCGCTTTCGGGGGGTGTCCAAAAATATCCGTGTCTGGAACCTGCTTTGGCCAGTGCGTCGGCTTTTACATTTCCAGGGGGGAAGGAACGATGGTGACTTCGAACTTTGACTACCCAAAAGTCCTGTTCTGTGCACTCTCCAAGATGTGACAGAGCAATGGGGCTGAGGGGAGGGGTTTTCCGTCTGCGGAAACAAATCCTCTTGCTTTCCACAGGGGCAGGAATTCCATGAGGTTGTTGCAGACATAGAGGCTGTCCGAGTATATGTCTGCTGGGCTGGGGAAGGAATCTGGGTGGTCCACTATATATGCGATGGCCACAGGCTCTGCTGCCTGCGCGCCTAAGTGGCCTGGAAGTTTTATTGCTATTTCATCTAGGGCGTGTCCCTATGAGTCCTCGACATAAATGCCGCAACCTTTTATGCGCTTCCCATCCAAGACTGTGGATGATTCATCCACGTAGATCTTGATGGGCTCACACGTGTCTGTGTGCTGGGGGCTCTGGGTTGAACTACATATCTTTCTGGGGGGTGTTTTAGCAATAAAGGGGCCTGTGTTGTGGTGTGGAGAGATAATTTCACATGCATGGGGAGTGCCGGGGTACTGTAAGTTGTCGGCTAAAAACGTGTGCGTCTTTGTCCGTTTAACAGTGATGTCCCATCCCTGCAAGAGAAGGGTCCATCTAGCTGCTCTAACCTGGCTTACTGTACCATCCTTGAGTCGTCCGTCCAGTAAACGTTGGGTGGGGGGGTGTTCGGTGAGAATTGTGATGGGGTTCAGTCCGGTAATATACGAAAAATACTGGACTGCCCAGAATACTGCGAGCAGGTGCCTCTCACAGGCTGAAAATCCCTGCTCCACAGCATCTAAAATTCTGGAGGCATAAGCTATGGGCCTTAACTGGTCGTGCCGTTCCTGGAGGAGCATGGCCGAAAGGGTGCGGTCTGTGGTCGCTACCTCTATGGCGTAAGGGGAAAGCGGGTCTGGAACTTGTAGTGCGGGGGCTGCTGTGAGTGCCTGTTTTAAAGAGTCCACAGCATCCGTATGCTGCAGAAGCCATTCCCAGGGGGCCCCTTTCTTTAGGAGGTCTGAGAGGGGTGCTGCCTTGCTGGCGAAACCGCCAATGTGGTTTCGGCAGTAGCCAACCAGTCCTAAAAATGACCAGAGGGCTGAAACGTTCTGGGGAAGGGGCAATTTAGCAATCGAGTCAATCCTTTTATGCTCAATCTCGCGTTTACCGTGCGTGATAATTGTTCCCAAATATATCACCTTATCTTCCAAAATCTGGGCCTTTTCGGGGTTGACTTTACAACCGATTGAGTGTAAGAGTTCCAGGAGTTCGGACAGGAGCTCAATGTGCTCTTTCTTGGTGTCTATCTGCAGTAGTAGGTCGTCTACTGGACCAGACATTCGGGGCGAGAGAATTTGGCTAAACCATTTGCCAGCTGTCGGTGGAAAATGGAGGGGGAGTTGTGGAATCCTTGTGGCAGGCATGTCCACGTGTACTGCTGTGCTTTAAAGGTGAAGGCAAATTTGTACTGGCACGCCTTTGCCAATAGAATGGACCAGAATCCATTACTGACATCCAAAACCGTAAAGAATAGGGAATTGAGTCCCTGTTTGAGCATGGCCTCGGGACTTGTGGCTACTGTGGGGGCTGCTGCGGGGTGATTTTGTTGAGTTCCCGGTAATCGATGGTCAGTCGCCATGATCCATCGGGCTTTCTCATTGGCCAAATCGGGGCATTATTAGTGGAGGCTACTGATCTAAGTACGCCCTGCTCTAATAAGCTTTCTATTACCTTTGAGATTTCTCCCTCTGCCTCTTGGGGAAATCCATATTGTTTTGGGGGTCTAGGGTCAGGTCCTGTTATTTGTACGGAGCCAGTCATCCGTCCACAGTCGTGTTTGTGGGTTGCGAATGCTGCCCTGTTCTTTTGCAGAACTGCCCGAACCTGTTTGTCCGTACTAAGCGTGGTCGGGTTGAACCAAAATTCGCCTACTGCGCTGATTGTGTCCGCGTATTCTCCTATGATGAGTGTTGCGGGGGCTCTTGCAGACTTCGCCATTTTCCAGACACACTGGTTGACTGGATCAAATGAAAGATTGTGGGAATTCATGAAATCAATTCCCAGAATGTGTTCTGCTGTGCGGGGCAGGTCAACTAAAACCACGGGGTGCTTGGTGGTGATGGTGCCGATTTGAATGGGTACAGGGGCTGTGATGTGTCCCTGCTGTGAGCGGCCTGTAAAGCCGCTGAGGGTGATGGTGGCTGTAGTGGGCCACGTGTCTTTTTGAAACATGGTGGAGGAATTTATTGTGATGCGGGACCCTCCTGTGTCCCAGAGAAATTCGATGGGCTGTCCCCGAATTTGCACTGCAACTACCGGTCGTCCGGACCTATCCCAAAGGGTGTCGCAGACCCAACTGGGGGAGCCCGAACACCATCAATCAGTTCCGGTCAGGTCCGTCTGATCTGAACGGGCGCTAACGGTATGAATGGGCTCTGTCTTCTTCTTACTCAGAGTGCCCGTCTGCTGGCTCTCTGTGGCTTTCTAGGGGCATTGCACTCTCTTGCGAAGTGTCCCAACTGTCCACAGTTGTAACACTCCTGTGACTTGAGTGGGGCCTGTTCTTTCCTTCATTCACCCATGCGGGGTTCGGGTGTGTGGTGACTTCCTGTATATCTGCGGCGGCCTGCTTTTCCTCGGGATTCTTGACTGCGGGTTTGCTTTGTGTAGATTGCTCCCAAGCGCGGGACAATCTTTTCACTATCCACTTCTCGTTATGGGCCTCCTCTGAGGGATCATAACTCGCGCAAGCTTCCTGTCCTGTTTCTGTGGCATGGGAGATAAGGGTGCGGGTCCATTTGGCCATGTTGTCTGGGGACAAATGGGCGCGGTCCAAGTCTCCAAAGACTGCTGCAAAGTGGATCCACAGGCGTCCAGCGAACACTGTGGGGTGCTCGGATTTCTTTTGCCTGCATTTGTTGAGGCCACCTACGGGGTCACCCCGGTTATATCCGATCGCACCCAGGATCGCGGTATGCATTTCTGCAAGGGTGCCTCCTCCTACATTCTGTGGGTCGGGAAGGGCTGCTGCTACTGAAGGGTCTAAACTTAAAACTGTGAGCGTTGCATGCTCTCGTTCATCCAGGCCGTACATGGTCGCCTGATGCTTTACTGTGGCAAAGAAATGGTGGGGGTCAGACGTGGGGAGGAACGGTGTGATCTTATCGCACACGTCCCGTAATTGGGTCACTGTTAAGGGGGTGAAGTATAGAAATTCCGCATCGTCCGATGTGGCTGTGCGGCGGGTGGTTACTGGGTTCATTGGAGCCTGAACTATCTGCTCTGTGGGGGGTTGGGGCGCTTTCCTCTTTTGTGGCTTTCCCTGCGCACATGTTCCCTGAACATATTTCTGCACTGTTTCATTCAATTCTTCCCAATCAGGGCCGTCTTCCTGATCTAATTTCGCTCCAAAGTTTTCCTGGAATCCTTTCTGAACTGAAAGCAGCGATTGCAGCTCTGCAATCTGCTTCCGGCACTTTGCGTGATCTAGCGTGCTTTGTCTTTGTTCTGTGGTGGCAGAATGGAGTGGTCTTAATGCTGCCTTTCGGTCGCTGCACTGTCTCTGCAATGCTTCTACCTGCTTTTCTGTTTCTTCACGTACCAGGACTGCACGTTGCGTGTCCTGATAGACCTTTTCATATTGAGACTGCAAGCTGCTTAAGTGCGTCAGACAACACTGGTGGGCCCTTTTGGCATCCTCCACCTCTCCATCTTTTGCTGCCAATTTCCTCCTCAATTCTAAGTTCTCTCTTTCTATCTCGCTTACATCGACCTTACTCATTCGATGTATGCCCTCTACTTCTTTCCAGAGCGTCCTAACGACCTCCTCTGTGCCTCGTAATTGTGCCAAGCAGGACACGATTGCCATCGGCTTGCGAGCTTTCCCTAAGCTCTTTTTGTGGATCTCGCTCAGGTTCTCCCACCAAGTATGTCCTATACTCCCGGGGCCTGATTCCTCGGTGTTACAGAATTCATTCCAAAGGGGCCATCCTTTCCCTTTGAGATATTTCCTGATCTCTTCCTCCCAAATGGGACATTGTCCCACTCTACTGCTGCTGGTCGCTGCGACCGCAAGTTCCTCTGGGTTCATGAGGCATTGCATTGCCTGCATTGCCATCTTTTCTATCCGAATGCTGCTCTTGAAATTTGGGACAGGGGTATTAAGGCGGTGCTGGTAATACGGGTATGGCTTTCGCTACTTTCCGAAGTACAAACTCCCGACAGTTTTGCGCAACGCATGCAAACACACACTTCCGAATTATGTGTATTGATCAGAACTGCTTGAACGCTTGTGGTTTTCAATTCCCAATTGGATTTCTAATTCAAAGGTTGTGGGTTTGACTCCCATCAGAGTCACCAAATAATTTTGCTAACTTTCTCCTTGGTTCAATTGCTCTGTTTTATTACCTTTGCTCTCGAGTCACCAGGTATCTTGATGATACCGCCACGAGGTTCAAGTCCGAGTAATGATCAATAACCCAGTACACCGATTAGTAAGATTCAAATCAAAGCACATTTATTATACACAGTAATCTCTACTCATGCACAAATTCTACGTCTAAGCTACTTCTACAACTAACAGGCCTATTCTTAACTTCGGACTGGCCCTCCAGGTCAGGGGAACAAATGGCCTTTCGTTCGGATTCTGAGCCTGCGGGATTCGAAGTTGGTACGGATTGGTAGCTAGGAGCGCCTATCTCGCAGCGAGCGTTGAATTAAGACTTACTTTGTCGGGGGTCACTGCATCGGTCACAGTCAATGTTGGTTCGTGTTGCTGGGTGACCCCAGCAGGACGCAGAGATGAAGAGAGAGCAATTTGAACTTGGGGCTCAACTCTTATAGTCGCCAGGGGCTTCTCGCCTTTCGGGGCGGACCCTGTACCTGGTCCCATGTGATTGGTCTTTGTCCCAATAGCTTGGTTCGATTTTCTCCAATACTGGAGCGGTTCCCTAATCGATGGGCGGTCTTGAGGTGCTCGTCCACCTCCTTTGTGTTGGCTCCTGCTGGCGCCGAGGAGTCTGGCTTTGCTTTGTGTGTCTAAATGTTACTTTTTGTTCCCGGGGATTTCTCATCAGTATGCAGATGGCTGCTACTTTGTTATGCTGATGGTCGCTGGTATCGATGTTGTCTGGCCTTTTCAGAGGTAAATACACAGCAAACCTGCAGCTACTGGTTTCTGTCTATGTTGGCTGACTTTCCCATCAGCCTTTGCCGTTCGCCATTTTAAACCGGGAGTTGGCCAATTTTGGGGCTACAAGATCCACAGCAATGTGGCTGACTCTCAACTGCTTTCTGAAATGACCCAGCAAGCCACTGAGTCCGAGAGCAGTTAAGTAACGCACACATCCCATGATTGAATAAAAAAGATGATACAACTGGATGTGGTCCATCAGAACAGCTGGATGTGAAGATTGTAGCTTTTAGTTTGAGAGCGACATTCTCTGCCTCGAGAAACTGATGTTAAGTGAAGTAAAAGGTAATGATGGGGCAAAACCAGAACTGCCAACATCTGCGTTCACAATTCTAGGAGCCTTTGATCCAGACCTTGTGATTTGCCTTCTCCTCACCCAAGACTTGTTGTTTGAACATTCAGTGATTTTCACTCAGTGAACAGGGCATTTGTGAACATTTATCTTATGGGGTATATTTGCGCTTCTATGTGAACTAGCATTACTTGCTATTAGCGTTTAATTACAGAGAAAATCATGACATAATATGCAAAGTGTATGAAAAAAACATGTGTACCATAATATGGTGACTTCCTCCCTTGAGCTGTTCAAAATTAATGCCATTTCTGTTCACCAAAAAATGTACTTTCCAATTCCTGGGTCATTTTATTATGAACTGGCCACCATCAATGTCAACTTTCCGGCATCATTCAGCCATCATTATGCACCTCACCGGTCTTAGAGGGATTATTTCTTTCTTTTATCGGTGACTTTCTCTTAAAGCACAACCTGGCCACTGACTTGGCAGCCAGATGTGTTTTTAATATGTTTCTGGCCATTTTGAGCTTCAATTCGTCATCACTCAGCTGAGAAATAGACATTAACATAGCTGAATGAACTGGTAAGTAAACCAGACGGCCCCTCAAAAATCCCCTTCATGTTTGATTACCTGACTTTTCGAGGAGAGATTTTCCCGATTTCTCAGTGTTTCTTTCCACAGTATTTTCCTCGTCTGCTTGAATTCAAAATGCTCCGGAGACAAAGTCTTGCCCAGTGTCCTTGAGCAGCTGTGTCGCAGATATTTTTCAGCTCTTCCTGACAGCGAGGAGTCCCGAGGGTTTTATGTTATGCGAACACACTGGACAAAGAGGCGGGCAAAAAGAAGTCGAACAACTCCAGCCAGAACAGTAAACAATCTACAGCCCGGACCTCAGGCTAATTTGACTGTCTCTGGTTCTCTCTTGGGATTTTATGGATTTTTCTCCTGAGACTGTCAATATCTATGCTTCTGCCCAAATTGTTTTTGATAGTGACACATTCATAATTTCAAATTAAATATAATTAATTATTTTATGCTCAAAGGACAGGATAGCAAAAGCGATTTGAGTTTCCTTCTCATTCCTACTGGGAAAGACATTAGAACACCAGTCAACATAGTTGGATTTAAAACCCTTTTTTTGATGTTGTCCATCAAAACTGTCATGGAAACATTGGGCGCGATTTAACCAAAAGGTTTCTAAGTGTGGTAGTGAGCTGGAACTGCTGAAGGTTCCTGATTCTCAGCCTAGTAAGGCCATCACTGTTATAAAACGTTAATTGGTCCACTTAACGAGGTCCCACAGGCTTCACGGTGCAAATGATGGGACCGCCGGCTGATTTGCCGGGACCGCGTTCGCCAGCCTGCTGCTAACTAAAGGAGAGCAGCACTTAAACTGCTCCTGCACGCCAACCCCACTCAGCTTGCAGCCATGCCATCGAAGAGAACGGATCCACAATTCGGGGATGCTGGATGCAGTAGAGGCCTGATGGGATGCCCTGTTTCCCCGAGGGTCTCAGAGGTTCAGCCATAGGGCAGCCACTGCTGCCAGGGAGGAAGTGGCCGTGGTCACCAGCTCAGGGAGCGTCACCAGGAGGACCGGCAACTTGTGCCGTAAGAAGGTCAACAGCCTCCACCGGACTGCGCGGGTGGGTTGGCATTGGACCCACAAACTGCCAACCCCCCCCCCCCCCCCCCCACCCCCCCACCCCGGGAATGCACCTGGCACTGTCCAAGCCCAGCACTGTTCCATGCTCCGGTCCACTCAAGCCCAGCAGAGCCACCCACGCCACCCTAACCCCTACCCCACCCCCACCCCCATACGCCTCATCCCCCCAATACTCACCACTGCCCCTTCTCTCCATCCCCCTCTACACCCCCATCCACCCCAACCCTCCGTTTCCCTATCCCCCCCCAAACTTCCCAAGCCCCTTCATAGGCCTCACCTCTCCCCCACACAAACCACTCACCCAAACTCCTGGGATGAACGCCGTGTGTGGCTCACGATGCCCCCTGTGTGTCCGTAGGAGAAGATGGCTGTTATAACCTGCCTGCTTACCATTGGCTGGAGACTAATGGCAATCCCACAATCCTTTGAGTGTATGAGCTTCCCCAATGAGGGGGGCGGAGAAACCATTGGCAGATTCCCTGCATAAATAAAGCTGTCCAGTTTGGAACCGGCTAGAGGAGAGTGAGCAGCAAGGGAGTTGCTGCTGCTCTGTTGTATATATATGTTATTGTAAATAAATGTTATTTCTTTCTATCCTTCAACTTGTGCTGAATTCTTCGTGGCCCTCACAAAACTGGCGATGAGGGTTAAAGTGAATAGCAGTCTACACTGCTGAAGCCACCTCCCTGGATTTTTGTTGGATACAGGTTGGAAGTTGTTTTCTATTACACCATGCCTCTGTATGGACGTTTGGATGTTTTTGACGCTGCGCTGGAAAGCTGGAACCAGTACGCACAACAGATGTGTTACTATTTCCGGGCAAACAACATCACCGAAAACGAGCGCCCGGTGATCATATTGCTCACCGCCCGTGGCCCGCATACGTTTGGAGTGATTAGGAACCTTACATACCCAGTTGCGCCAGACACCAAAACGTTTGATGAACTTGTGAACTTAGTGGGGCACATTTTAACCCAACCCCGTCCACGATAGACCAGCATTACCGATTTAATACCGCTGAGAGGACCCCAGGAGAATCTCTTGCCAACTTTCTATTCAGGCTACGCAGGATTGCGGAGTACTGTGACTATGGTGAGACGTTGTCAGAAATGTTACGCGACCATTTGGTTTGAGGTATTTTTTTTAAAAAAAATATATTTATTAAAGTTTTTTAACATAATTTTTCTCCCTTACAAACAATACCACCCCACCCCCCCACCCCCACCCCCACCCCCCATAACAAAAAAATGAGAAATCGCGGCAGAGCAAGTTATATACATGGCAAAATGATATATTTATACAGCTTCGTACACTGGCCCTCTCCCGTACGTGCCAGTTTCCCCAACCCTTCATGTTATCACTTGCTCATCCACCCTCCCAGGCAGTCCCCCCTCCCCCCCCCCCCCCACCTCCACCCCCCCTCCCAGGACGTCCCCCCCCACCCCCCCCAAGGTTGCTGCTGCTGACCGACCTTCCTCTAACGCCCCGCGAGATAGTCTAGGAACGGTTGCCACCGCCTGTAGAACCCCTGCGCAGAACCTCTCAAGGCGAACTTAATCCTCTCCAACTTTATAAACCGAGCCATATCATTTACCCAGGCCTCCAGGCTGGGGGGCTTCGCCTCCTTCCACATTAGCAAGATCCTTCGCCGGGCTACTAGGGACGCAAAGGCCAGAATGCCGGCCTCTTTCGCCTCCTGCACTCCCGGCTCGTCCACTACTCCAAATATTGCTAGCCCCCAGCTTGGCTTGACCCGGACTTTCACCACCTGAGATATTGCTCCCGCCACTCCTCTCCAGAACCCCTCCAGTGCCGGGCATGACCAAAACATATGGACATGGTTCGCCGGGCTCCCTGAGCACCTTCCACATCTGTCCTCTACCCCAAAGAACCTACTCAACCTCGCCCCCGTCAAGTGCACTCTGTGAACCACCTTAAATTGTATCAGGCTGAGCCTGCGACACGAGGAGAAGGAATTAACCCTACCTAGGGCAACAGCCCATAACCCCTCCTCAATCTCCTCCCCCAGCTCCTCCTCCCATTTACCCTTCAACTCTTCTACTAGCGCTTCCCCCTCTTCTTTCATCTCTTGGTGCATTTCCGACACCTTGCCCTCCCCGACCCATACACCAGAGATCACCCTATCTTGAACTTCTTGTACCGGGAGCCACGGGAATTTCCACACCTGTCGCCTCACAAAAGCCCTCACCTGCATATATCTAAAGGCATTTAGAAACTCAAACTTCTCCTCCAGTGCCCCGAGGCTCGCAAACATCCCGTCGATGAACAGGTCTCCCATTCTTCCAATCCCCGCCCGATGCCAGATCTGGAACCCCCCGTCCATCTTCCCCGGGACAAACCGGTGGTTACCCCTGATTGGGGACCACACCGATGCTCCCATTGCTCCCCGGTGCCATCTCCACTGGCCCCAGATCCTTAGCGTTGCCGCCACCACCGGGCTCGTGGTATACTTTGTCGGCAAGAGCGGCAGCGGTGCCGTCACCAACGCCCCCAGGCTCATTCCTTTACAGGACGCCATCTCCACCCTCTTCCATGCCGCCCACTCTCCCTCCATAACCCACTTGTGGATCATCGCCACATTTGCTGCCCAGTAGTAGCTCCCCAGGTTTGGCAGCGCCAACCCTCCTCGGTCCCTACTGCGTTCCAGGAACCCTCTCCTTACTCTCGGGGTCTTATTCGCCCACACAAACCCCATAAAACTCCTGCCTACTCTCTCAAAAAAGGCCTTAGTGATCACGATGGGAAGGCACTGAAACACAAACAGAAACCTCGGAAGGACCACCATTTTGACCGACTGCACTCAACCCTCCAGCGAGAGCGGTAACATGTCCCATCTTTTGGAATCCTCCTCCATTTGCTCCACCAACCTCGTCAGATTCAGTTTATGTAGGGTCCCCCAACTCCTGGCTATCTGGATCCCCAGATACCGAAAGCTCCCCTCCGCCCTCCTCAGCGGTAGGTCCCCTATCCCTCTTTCTTGGTCCCCCACCTGTAATACAAAGAGCTCACTCATCCCTACATTGAGCTTATAGCCCGAAAACTCCCCAAACTCCCTTAGAGTCTGCATGACCTCCACCATCCCCTCCATTGGATCCGCCACGTACAGCAACAGGTCATCCGCATCTAGCGACACCCGCTGCTCTTCTCCCCCTCGGACCACCCCCCTCCATTTCTCCCTCAATGACATGGCCGATGGTTCGATTGCCAATGCGAACAACAGGGGGGACAGGGGGCACCCCTGCCTCGTCCCTCGGTACAGTCGAAAGTACTCCGACCTCCGCCGGTTCGTCACTACACTCGCCATCGGGGCTCTGTAAAGGAGCTTAACCCAACTGATAAACCCTCCCCCGAACCCAAACCTACGCAGCACCTCCCAGAGGTACTCCCACTCTACTCGGTCAAAGGCCTTCTCCGCGTCCATAGCTGGCACTATCTCCACCTCTCCCTCCTCCGATGGCATCATCATCACGTTTAAGAGCCGCCGCACGTAAGTGTTTAATTGCCTGCCCTTTACGAATTGGTTTGCGGTATTAACAACGCGGCCACCCAGAGAAAGTTGTTAGCAGAGCCAACATTGACTTTTCAACAGGCCAGTCAAATCGTCTTGTCCTGAGAGAGCGCAGAACGGGGAGTGCAAGAGCTACAGGGAATGGAGGTGCATGCCTTGGGGCGCTACCCCATCCATCCGAAAGCGTCCCCCTGCACCCCTGTGGTACCTTGGACGAGGCGACGTCCGGATCGACGGCAGTGGCTGACGGACATTCCTCCCCGAAGGGAGCCTTCTCCAAAACCAATGGATGAGGAGCCATGTCCGTGTCAGACTTGTAGGCGTCGACCCCGTCGCGGACACCAGTCCTGGGGGCGCCGCCGTCGTTCTGACAGAAACTGGGGCCAGCCCAGTGGCCATACCTTCCATTTGGGTGAACCTGCGGTGACTACTCCCGAGGACGTGGAGACAGAGGATGACTTCCTGCAGCTGCATTGTGTGGCAGGTCCCCGTGTGGCCCGCATTAAGGTGACAGTACGGGTCAATGGTCACCCGCTTGAGATGGAGTTGGACACTGGAGCAGCGGTCTCCGTGATCGCCCAGAGGACATTCGACCGCATCAAGCAGGGTATACAGACCCTTACATTAACCAACACACAGGCCAGGTTGGCCACCTACACGGGGGAACCATTGGACATTGCAGGAACTACGGTGACCCCTGTTGTTTATGGACGCCAGGAGGGGCGTTTCCCACATACCGCGGTGCGTGGCCACAGGCCCAGCCTGTTACGTCGGGACTGGTTGCGCCATTTGAGGCTGCAGTGGCAGCACATCCTCCAAACAGTTTCTGGTGCGTTGACTGAGGTGCTCGGACGGTACCCAGATGTATTTCAGCCCGGTTTGGGGAAAATAAAAGGGACCGTAGCCCATATCCAAGTCGAACCAGGAGCCATGCTGTGCTATTTCCGGGCGCGCCTGGTGCCATACGCCTTGCTCGAGAAGGTGGAAGGGGAACACACTTGTTTGGAGACTTTGGGTATTATCAGGCCTGTCTGTTTCGCTGACTGGGCAGCACCAATTGTACCTGTAATGAAGCCAGATGCCACAGTCCGCTTGTGCGGCGACTATAAACTTACAGTGAATACGGCTTCCCAGCTCGACCGATATCCAATGCCTCACATAGAGGATGTCTACGCGAAGCTTGCAGGCGGACTCTCGTTCACAAAATTAGATATGAGTCACAGCAGGTAAAACAACAATTGTCATCATCTGGGTTACTAACCCACTATGATACTGAAAAGCCTTTGCTCGTCACATGTGATGCATCCCCGTATGGTATTTGAGCCGTCCTGTCCCACAAGATGAAGAACGTGGCCGAGCGGCCGATAGCTTTCGCCTCCCGCACATTGACGGCAGCGGAAAAGAAGTACACGCAGATCGAGAAGGAGGGCCTGGCAGTGGTCTTTGCAGTGAAACGCTTCCACCAGTACATGTATGGCCGCCACTTCACTATCGTGACTGATCATAAGCCTCTGCTGGGACTTTTCCAAGAGGATACGCCAATACCGCCCATTGCTTCCGCACGGATCCAGCGCTGGGCTTTGTTGCTCGCTGCTTATGAGTATTCTCTGGAGCACAAACCAGGAACCCAGATAACGAATGCCGACGCACTGAGCCGATTGCCTTTATCGACCGGCCCCATGTCGACTCCCACGACCAGTGAGGTGGTTGCAACCTTAAATTCTATGGACACCTTGCCTGTCACGGCATCAGAGATCCGTGAGTGGACCCAGACGGAGCCAGTCCTGTCAAAGGTACGGCACATAGTCCATATGGTGGGCAGCATAGACAGCTCCCAGACGGGTTGCGGGCATTTTCCTCCAAGCTATCAGAATTTAGCGTGGAAGACGGTATCCTCTTGTGGGGGACGCGTGTGATTGTCCCGGAAAAAGGACAGGAACTGATACTAAGAGACCTGCACAATGGGCATCCAGGTGTGACCAAAATGAAAATGTTGGCCCGGAGTTATGTCTGGTGGCCAGGCCTTGACACCGACATTGAGAAGGTGGCCCAAAACTGCTCCATTTGCCAGGAGCATCAGAAGCTTCCGCCGGCCGTGCCCCTACGTCACTGGGAATGGCCTGGGCGGCCTTAGGCGCGCTTGCATGCGGATTTTGCCGGTTCTTTTCAAGGATCCATGTTCCTTCTATTAATCGATGCCCAGTCTAAATGGTTAGAGGTGCATAAGATGGTCGGCACAATGTCCTGCGCAACAATCAAGAAGATGCGTTTGTCTTTCAGTATGCATGGCCTCCCCGAGGTGCTGGTCACGGACAACGGCACTCCGTTCACAAGCGAGGAGTTTGCGAGGTTCATGAAGATGAACGGCATACGCCATATCCGCACCGCCCCTTACCACCGGCTTCAAATGGGTTGGCGGAGCGCGCAGTGCAGTCATTCAAACGAGGCCTAAAGAGGCAGTCTTCAGGGTCGATGGACACGAGACTGGCTCATTTTTTGTTTT
The DNA here is from genome assembly GCF_047496885.1 of Scyliorhinus torazame. Taxonomy (NCBI): domain Eukaryota; kingdom Metazoa; phylum Chordata; class Chondrichthyes; order Carcharhiniformes; family Scyliorhinidae; genus Scyliorhinus; species Scyliorhinus torazame. The sequence continues at coordinate 123,325,067 of NC_092713.1, forward strand.
CATACAGGACCACCCCACATGCGGTGACTGGGGTACCTCCCGAAGAACTCCTAATGGGCCGGAGACTTCGCACCCGTCTCAGTATGGTTTTCCCGGACATTGGCGCAAAAGTACGCCGCACACATGAACAGCAGGGACATGGTTTTTCTCGGCATCGGCCGATTCGGCAGTTTGCACCCGGTGACCCAGTGTTCGTTCGGAATTTTGCTGGTGGTGCCCAGTGGGTCCCTGGCGTAATCTTTCGCCAAACGGGCCCTATCTCTTACCAGGCGCAAGCCCATGGTCGTCTCCAGCGCAAGCATGTGGACCACGTTCGGTCTAGAAGACCATCCCTTCCAAAGATTCTCCATCCCCGGAGCTCATTTCTACAGCCACAGAGACCAGGCACAGTGGAAAGTATTCCTCACAATCTTCCTCTGGTGCCTCACTCAAAGCCTGCGCAGGTCGTTGCAGAACCGCGTGGAGATAGAGACGCCGAGATGACGGAGGCAGCGGACTCCGACTCCAAGATGGAGACACAGGACGCCTCAGAGGGGGAATCCTCGGGTCCATGGGCCATGGATGTACAACCGTTACGCCGTTCACCACGGAAGCGCCGTTCTCCGTCTCGTTACACGCTACCCGATCCAGCGCCTCGTGCAAATGGTGTCCGGCCTGCGGCAAAACGAGTCCGACCCCCTCCTTCGCCAGGGTCTTCGGTGGATTCCTTGGAATTTTGGGGGGGAGGGATGTTACAACCTGCTTGCTTACCATTGGCTGGGGACTAATGGCAATCCCACAATCTCTTGGGAGTATGAGCTTCCCTAATGAGGGGGGCGGAGAAATCATTGGCAGATTCCCTGCATAAATAAAGCTGGCCAGTTTGGAACTGGTTAGAAGAGAGTGAGCAGCAAGGGAGTTGCTGCTGCTGTTATATATATATGTTATTGTAAATAAATGTTATTTCTTTCTATCCTTTAACTCGTGCTGGATTCTTCGTGGCCCTCACAAAAATGGCCCACAAAGACGGGAGAGGGCCCAGGCAGGAGAGGGGTGCCGGACATCCGAGTTTTCACCCGCTACGAGGAACGTGCCCTGGAGGTCGCGGGGGTGGCCCAGGACAGATCTGTCACCGACGTAGAGGTTGGCATGCAGTTCAGAGGTGGGGATCCACTGATCCCCATCCTGATGACCTGACACAGATGAGTTGTTAATTCCATGCAGACATCAGTTATTTGAAGAGCGGCAGCCCATCTTTTTTGGGGCGGCACGGTGGGACAGTGATTAGCACTGCTGCCTCACAGCTCCAGGGACCGGGTTCAAATCCGGCCAAGGGTGACTGTGCGGAGTCCACACGTTCTCCCCTTGTCTGTGTGGGTTTCCTCCGGTTGTTCTGGTTTCCTCCCACAGTCCGAAGATGTGCAGGTTCGATGGATTGGCCATGATCAATTGCCCCTTAGTGTCCAAAAGGTTAAGTTGGTTACTGGGTGAAGGGGATAGGGTGGGGCCCTGACCCCTGGTAGGGTCGGTCAGAATTGGCCGAATGGCCTCCTTCTGCATTGTAGTGTTCCTATGATTCAGACCACCCCATCCCTCTGACTGACCACATGTCCATTCTCCCGCAGGATCCTCATCCGACGGTGCCGGCCCATCCTCCCATGAGAACACCTCAGAGAGCAGCTCCATGGACCCACCGTTATCACGGCACAGCTGTCATCCCCACCCTTCACCAGTGCAGGAAGCACACATCTCCTTTGATGGCAGTAGTGGACAGACTTCTGGGGTAGATTCTGGTGATGCACATCAGAAGGAGGCAGGAATGCGTGGCACCGAGGCCAACACTGCTGGTGTGGCGACCGCAGTGGAGAACCTGCTGCACAACATTGGCAGCATGAGTAGAAGTTTCCAAGGCATAGCTCAATTGGTGATGGCCATGGCTGAGGGCCTCGGCGGCATGTCCAAGTCGCTGGGGGACGTGACCCAGTACCAGGTGGACCTTGAAGAGGCGTAGCGGGGCATGTCGCTGTCTCAGGAGGGCATTGCCGAAGCCCTCCAGAGCACTTTGCGGTCACTGGGCGAGGTCTCCCAGTCTCATGTGGGCATTTACCAGTGTCAGGTGGGTGTTACGGGGTGCTCCAGAGCATAGCGCAGTCACTGAGGAGCATTGCCGAGGGTGTCAACACTGTGCTGCAGACATTGGGGAGCCACCGGAGCTGGCAGAGCCAGATGATGCAGGGGCAGCCAGGCTCAATCCAGCTGCCCCTCCACCCCAAGGTGCACCCCTAGGGCCCTATGGGCACTGACCAGGAGGAGGAGGCACTTGGTGCCAACCTGGAGCCACCCTACGGAGTGGCGATGGTGTGTACCAGCTCCCCCGAGACCCACTCCCCTGATCTGCTACTCTGGTACCTCCTATTCCTTATGGCCCAGTTCCACACTTAGCAGTGTGTTTACGGATTGAATAATTGGGTGAGCTGATGAAAGAGTTTCTCATCTTGATATTACTTGATTGTGCACCACTGAACTCCTGTAACCTACAAGACATGAACTGAAAATGGGGCTGAGTCTATAGAACTCCTTTGCAGATGGCACAGACAGCATGGGGTGAATGGCCTTCTGTACCTGTCTGCTTTCATTGGGGGCAGTTTTCCAGCTGCGTCGCACGCAGCACAAATCCCACTATATTGGGAAAATTCTGGAAGAGGTCTGAAATGGGATTTGTACCAAGTACATATATTTAAATGAATGGTAATCAGATTTATGCTCAGCGAGGACGCAAATTTGATTACCATTCATTTAAGTATATTTTAATATTCAAAATCGGTTTAATGCCAAATCTTCCAGGAACGTGCTATGTTCCCACCCGCCGGTGTGATGTGGGCCAGAGGAAATCATTATAGGTCTCCACAATCTAATACCAAGCACGATGAACATGTTGGGGGCTCGGAGGCCATTGTAGCCCCCTTGGTAGTCAGAGACATGGCAAGGCAGTACCCTGGCACTGCCCAGCATAAGGCAGTGCCAACCTGGCACTAGCAGGTTGGCATTGATAAAGTGACACTGTGAGGTTGGCACTGACAGGTGGCAGGGTCTGAAGGGGGCAGGACCTGAAGGGGCAGCGTATGTAGGGCAACCCACTGGGAGGGCCCCGATGCCCCAATGCCGACAATCTATATACAGGGGGAGGGGTTCATGCTGCCGATCTGTGTTTGTGTAGGTGGGAAGGTGCCATCAAAGAGTAGGTAGGATCCCAATGTCTATGGGGAGGGGAGGGTGGTGTTTAATTTTGCTTTGAGTTTAGGGAGAACCCTGTTAAGGCCGGTATGCCAGGGTGTTTAGGCCACGCGCCTCACAATTACAACGCAAAACACGCTCCCGCTTCAAAAAAAATGGCGAAGTGTGAGAAGAACTCATTGGGAACCTGCCTGTTTCGCTGGGGAGAAACACTGGTTTTCTCTCTGAACCTGACACTTTGTCGCTTTTTGGGAAAATTCTACTTAGTAGAATTAAGCAAAAGTACGACGAGGCTGTTATTCGCCGGAGAGGCCAAAATCGTGAACCGCGCCCTGCGCCGATGCGTTTACAATCTAACTGGCCTGCCCACATTGTCGAAATCAGAATCCCACCGTACCATGAGGAGAAACCAAGAATCACCACTTAAGGTCAATCTCCATACAATTAATTGGAGTGATCCCCTATCTAAAGGCCTCCTGTGATCTAACGGCGTCCCAGTGAGCGGTCAATTGGGCACTGATTAGTATACCTTTATTACAACCATGTAGCTGGTGAAAGGGCTGCTGTGGGGACCCAAAGAGGTGAGTAGCCATCTTCGCTCCCGAGTAATGAGCCAGAAGGCACTGGGGTTGCTGGGGACATTTTGGAGACCATAGGGTAGGCTTGTGCACCCGGGAGAGGACCAGCGTCTGGTCCAGGTAACGTTACATGTGGATATCTGGAGTACAGGGTGTGGAGACCTGCACGACCCCCGCTGTGGCCGGGGGTGCATGGGTAGGCCGTGTCGGATGGCAGGGGATGTGGGGGGGAGGTAGGGAGGGGCAATGGGGGAATTCAGGGCAGTGTGGAGAAATGAGGGAATGGGTGGAATGAGGGAGCAATGGGGGAATGGGGTAGAGGGAGGCAATAGGGAAATGGGGGAGGGGGTGCAATGGGGAAAGGGGGAGAAGGGGGAGGAAAGGGGGTGCCCCAGGGTGGAAGGCACCACTGGTTGTCAGTCTCACATCCTCTCCCAATTCCTACAGATATTACACAGAATGGACAATATCTTGTGTCATGATATGCAGATAATGATATACAGACAGGCAGCTAATGAACACAGAGAACAGGACATGACCAATGAGCAGGCAGGACACTCAGGGGTGGTATCTCACTATAAAAGGCATGAGGCACTCACACTCTGCCTCTTTCCACTGATGAACATCTACAGAGTGAGTCAGGGTGTATGTACAGTATCACACCTCCATCACGTGGCTAAGAGCTAGTCTGCTTCAGTCAGACAGAGTAATCACACTTAGGTTAGCAGAGAGTCGAATTCATAGAGAACTGTGCTAACTGTGGTACTGGTTCAATAAATCAGATTGAACTAACCTCAAAGTCTGGAGTATCTTTTGGTTAAAGCTGCATCCAGTTGCAGCCTGTGTTATCCCAGAGTACAGATTACGACATGCTACCAGGAGACTGCTTAATCTAGGTGGTTGACCTCAGTCCGTTCCATGATGACCAGCAAATGTATCGAGGCACCATGAAGAAGATTCAGGCTCCTCACCAGCTCAGGACCTCCGGCAATCTCAGAGCCAACTGGCAGACATTTAAGCAAAAGTTTCTGCTGTACATCAAAGCTTCAGACCTCGTGGGTGCGTCTGATGCAAGGAAGATCGCGCTTCTCCTCTCAACAGCGGGTGATCAAGCCATCAGACTCTTCAACTCTTTTCACTTCACCGAAGGCCAGGACAAGACAAAGTTTCAGACCATCCTGGACAAGTTTGACAGTCACTGTGAAGTGGACACCAATTAAATTTTCAAGCGCTACATATTCAAACAGCGTCTACAAGGTAAAAAGGTCAATCTTTCAACTCCTTCTTAACTAACCTCCCCCTGCTAGCGCTGTCCTGCAACTTTGGTGATATTGCTGACTCCATGATCAGAGACCAAATCGTTTTTGGAGTTCACTCTGATCCTCTGAGAGAGCAACTACTGAAAATCAAGCACTTGACCCTGCCAGTCACGATTGAAACATGCACAGTGCATGGGCACGCCAAAAATCGCTATGCCAAGTACAAATCGGCTGAAAATTAGAAACTTGCCTCCCATGAGGCAGAGAGTGTGCAGGCCATCTCCCAGATGTAGCGCCTCAGCATTGATGAAAGCGGCCATTTTGCGTGCTTTTCCCAGGGCCCCACGCATGCGCGATGCGAACGGGATAACGAAGCAGCCGACAACCGCACTGCACATGTGCAACAACGCACGGAGCGTCTGGACTCCAACGTCATGACGTGCTTGAACTGTGGCAACGCCCACTTAAAGAAACACTGCCCTGCAAGAGACAGGTGATGTTTAAACTGCGGGAAGCCTGGACACTATGCAGCCTTGTGCAGGTCAGCACCAACAGTCAGGGGCCAGCGCTCCCAATTCCGACGACGGCGCATTCAGAGTGTGCAACAATGATTACAGGATTCTGTAGGAATCCTGGCAGCACAACGGATTCAGAGGACGAATGCCTGGACTCCGCCAACTGTGTGGGCATCATTACCAAATGTAAATATGCCACATCCAGCTCATCACAAATTCAATCCACCCTCGCTGTGGATTCTGCGGACGAATGGCGTGCAGTGATGCAGGTCAACAACTGCTCCATCCAGTTTAAGCTGGACACAGGTGCTTCTGCGAACCTCCTCTCACAGGCAGATTTCAAACGCATCAAGAAGCCCTCCAAAGTTCTTGACAGAGTTAGGTTGGCAGAGAGTCGAACTCATCGAGAACTGTGCTACTGGTTCAATAAATCAGATTGAACTAACTTCAAGGCCTGGAGTATCTTTTGGTTAAAGCTGCAGCCTGGGTTATCCTAGAGTACATAACACGACATCTTGGACCCCGGGGAAATTGCCCTCGTGCTGCTGCTGGCAGGCCAGGTGGTCAGACGCTGGAGGAGGCAGCAGCAGCAGTGTCGACAGAGAATCGAGGCTGCAGCCCATGTACAGGGCCGCGCCCTGCACCCTGAGGACCCGGCCGCTTATCAGGCCAGATGGACCCAGAAGGGAAGGCCGGCAACGGTGTACAGGTCTGGTTGGTCTTTTCAACAGACGACGGACAGTGTGTGCGACAGGAGGCTCACCCTCAACAAGGGGAGGCTGTGGCACCTGTGCCATATCCTTGCAGACTTGGCACCACATGGAGTAGGAGGATACCTGCTCCAGATGGCCGTCAGTCTCCGCAGCCCTGAACATCTACCCCTCTGGTTCATTCCAGGGTTGGAGCGGGGACTATATACATTTGCCTAGGCAGTGAGCTATATACATTTTGATGTGGACCAGGCCCAACAGGATGCCCGGGCAGCAGTATTCTATGCCATCGACGGGATACCCCAGGTCCAGGACCCAATAGATGGCACTAAGGAGAATGAGGAGACGCCGGAACAGCAGGGACACTGGAGGACGAGCCCAGGGAGGACCAGCAGGACCAGCCGGTGGATGGAAGACAAGTGGCAGTGGCGAAGGTCTGGCAAGCCCGGAGGGCCAGGGAGGCCCGCATTCTCACCTGCTTCACATAGGACCCGGCCTTAGCCATCATTACTCCCCTTCGCCACCGCCCTCCCACTTCCTGCTCTCCCATCCCTCAGCCTTCCCCCTCCCCCCATTCCCCACCCCCTTCACCCGCATTGAAACAGAGTCCCGTGTCGAGCACGTTTAGCCGAGAAAGACCCTGTTATCTAATAGGACCGCACTCAGTCTCATTTCCTGCACCAAGGAGCTCCGATCTCGAGACCCCACAGAGGGTGCTGGATCTAGCCGGGGAGGTGCAGAAAAGCTCAGGGTGACCGTCACCTTGACGGCCACTGGGAATGGGTATCCTCTCTGTGCCCACGCCAGGTGAGCCACCATCTGGCGCAGGTGGTGCACAGTCACCCTTATTAGCCAAAGTCTTTGGCAGGACATGTGACCTGATGCGGTGCCTCCATCGCACCTCCTCCTCAGTCTGTTGGACGGCTCGTACTCAAACCTCACCAGCTGGCTCCTGCTCTTCTGGGACAGGCTCCTCTTGTGCAAGGTCCTTCCTAAGCTTAAGAGCTTCTATTACCCCACCTTTCTTCCCAAACCTGCAGCCGTAAACTGGTCAAAAGGTGTCAAAAACCAATTCTCAAGATGGAGCCACCTTGTTTGTGTAGCTCACTGCGTAGACAACACCGGAAGTTCCCTACCTTTTAGTTTGACTTCCTGCCTGCACTTGAAACACCAACACATTCAGGGACATGATGCGGCAAGACTGTGCCTCCAGCTTCCATGCATCTGTAACAGCAGCTGCAGCCAGGTAGAGAGTGAGCATTCCTGGCTGTACTCTGAAATTCATTCTCTGCAGGAGGGGAAAGAGAAGACCTGTTAGCAAGATGAGTATTCCCTTGCGTATCCAGATCCAACAGACTGAACAGTGGCCCTGAGTTCCTCTTCAGCTCCACCCCCCCCCCCCCCCCTCCACATGTCCCCCTCCGACCCCCGCAAACCCAACCCCACAACTCACCCCACTCCCCCGATATGTTGCCTTCCACATTGCACCCCTGTCCCCATCAGTGATCGACACCGGACCTGTGATGTGGAGAGTCTCTTACCACCTGTGCCTGTCAACAGAGGTACCGCTGGCTGACGCAACCTGTGTCAGAGACAGGCTCTATGGCCCCTGTCCTGGTTCCCCAGTGGGGTGTACTCTGGGTGTCTTCATTGGATGGGCCGTGAGTTATTCTGCCAGCAGGGTGGCACCTATTGAGTGGTGGAGAGGGTCAACGTATGCCACCAATCACCCCCATGCTTAGAGGCTTGTGTGCGTGTAGGCCCTACAGACGAGGGTGAGCGAGGAAGGTGTGCATCTGTTGTGAGCGTAGCTGCAGTGTGGCGTGGGTCCTGTGTGTGAGACACAGGTTGTGACAACCTGTCTGGTGGCAGGATAGATGGCAGCAGGGGTGCAGTGGGTAGGCTGGGCTGGGGGACAGCTGGTGGTCCTGAGGGATGGGCTAGGTGATGGTGTCACTGTTGAAACCTCTTCCTTGAGAGGGGTAGTGGGGCAGGGAGGGTGCCAAAGGCCACGGTGCATGTGTCCTTTGTTTCGGCTGAGCTCTGCTATTCCCCTGCTTCCCCTGCAGTGGGGCTGGGCTTCTGATGAGGCCACTGAGGAGTGCCAGCACCTGGTGTGCCACTGATTGAACTTGGCCACGCCCATCCCATTGATGGTTTCAGAAGGGTGGCTGGGGTTGCCTACCAAATTATCAGAGTCTCTCTGGACATTTACAGAACACAGTGAGCAGTCAGCAGAGTGGGCAGCCAGGGGCCTGTAGCTAGTACCAAATGGCTCTGTTTAAAACAAATACTGCAGCAATGGCAGCCTGAGCCAGGTCACCCCGATCCAGAGGTGGACACCCCAAATCCAAGGAACTGTCAACAAGTCGCTCCCCGCTGCTTCCCCTGCCCTGCAGCCACCCAGAGCCAGCGCTACAATGTTTAACAGTTTTTCAAACTTTGCTTACCTTCTCCCTCCCCCTCAGCAGCCATGGCGTCCCATCCCCATTTGTAAAGACCTGTAGTAAATCGTGCCCACATGACTTCTGCCTGAGAGACCTCCACCTGAATCGTCGCCAGGCGTGGACCTCGATTTTGGACAGATGCTTGATTCCCGTTTCCGGCATAGAACATAGAAACATTACAGCGCAGTACAGGCCCTTCGGCCCTCGATGTTGCGCCGACCTGTGAAACCACTCTAAAGCCCATCTACACTATTTCCTTATCGTCCATATGTCTATCCAATGACCATTTGAATGCCCTTAGTGTTGGCGAGTCCACTACTGTTGCAGGCAGGGCATTCCACACCCTTACTACTCTCTGAGTAAAGAACCTACCTCTGACATCTGTCTTATATCTATTTCCCCTCAATTTAAAGCTGTGTCCCCTCGTGCTAGACATCACCATCCGAGGAAGAAGGCTCTCACTGTCCGCCCTATCCAATCCTCTGATCATCTTGTATGCCTCAATTAAGTCACCTCTTAACCTTCTTCTCTCTAACGAAAACATCCTCAAGTCCCTCAGCCTTTCCTCATAAGATCTTCCCTCCATACCAGGCAACATTCTGGTAAATCTTCTCTGCACCCTTTACAATGCTTCCACATCCTTCCTATAATGCGGCGACCAGAATTGCGCGCAATACTCCAAATGTGGCCGCACCAGAGGTTTGTACATCTGCAACATGACCTCATGGCTCTGAAACTCAATCCCTCTACCAATAAAAGCTAACACACCGTGCGCCTTCTTAACAACCCTCTCAATCTGGGTGGCAACTTTCAGGGATCTATGTACATGGACACCGAGATCTCTCTGCTCATCCACACTGCCAAGAATCTTACCATTCGCCCAGTACTCTGTCTTCCTGTTATTCCTTCCAAAATGAATCACCTCACACTTTTCTGCATTAAACTCCATTTGCCACCTCTCAGTCCAGTGCTGCAGCTTATCTATGTCCCTCTGTAACTTGTAACATCCGTCCGCACTGCCCACAACTTCACCGACTTTAGTGTCATCTGCAAATTTACTCACCCATCCTTCTGCGTCCTCCTCCAGGTCATTTATACAAATGACAAACAGCAGTGGCCCCAAAACAGATCCTTGTGGTACACTACTAGTAACTGGACTCCAGTCTGAACATTTCCCATCAACCACCACCCTTTGTCTTCTTCCAGCTAGCCAATTTCTGATCCAAACTGCTAAATCACCCTGAATCCCATGCCTCTGTATTTTCTGCAGTAGCCTTCTGTGGGGAACCTTATCAAACGCTTTACTGAAATCCATATACACCACATCAACTGTTTTACCCTCATCCACCTGTTTGGTCACCTTCTCAATGAACTCAATAAGGTTTGTGAGGCACGACCTACCCTTCACAAAACTGTGTTGACTATCTCTAATGAAATTATTCCTTTCCAGGTGATTATACATTCTATCTCTTATAAACCTTTCCAAGATTTTTGCCCACAACAGAAGGAAGGCTCACTGGTCTATAGTAACCGGGGTTGTCTCTACTCCCCTTCTTGACAAGGGGACAACATTTGCTATCCTCCAATCTTCTGGCACTATTCCTGTAGACAAAGATTACTTAAAGATCAAAGCCAAAGGCTCAGCAATCTCCTCCCTAGCTTCCCACAGAATCCTAGGATAAATCCCATCCGACCCAGGGGACTTATCTATTTTCACACTTTCCAGAATTGCTAACACCTCCTCCTTATGAACCTCAAGCCCTTCTAGTCTAGTAGCCTGAATCTCATTGTTCTCCTCGACAACATTGTCTTTTTCCTGTGTGAATACTGACGAAAAATATTCATTTAGCACCTCTCCTATCTCCTCAGACCCCAAGCACAACTTCCCACTACTGTCCTTGACTGGCCCTACTCTTACCCTAGTCATTCGTTTATTCCTGACATATCTATAGAAAGCTTTAGTGTTATCCTTGATCCTACCTGCCAAAGACTTCTCATGTCCCCTCCTGGCTCTTCTTAGCTCTCTCTTTAGGTCCTTCCTAGCTAACTTGTAACTCTCGAGCGCCCTAACTGAACCTTCATGTCTCATCTTTACATAAGCCTCCTTCTTCCTCTTGACAAGTGTTTCGACTGCTTTAGTAAACCACGGTTCCCATGCTCGACCACTTCCTCCCTGCCTGACAGGTACATACTTATCAAGGACACGCAGTAGCTGTTCCTTGAACAAGCTCCACACTTCCATTGTGCCCATCCCCTGCAGTTTTCCTCTCCATCCGATGCATCCTAAGTCTTGCCTCATCGCATCATAATTGCCTTTCCCCAGATATAACTCTTGCCCTGCGGTATATACCTATCTCTTTCCATCACTAAAGTAAACATAATCGAATTGTGGTCACTATTACCAAAGTGCTCACCTACCTCCAAATCTAACACCTGTCCTGGTTAATTACCCAGTACCAAATCCAATATGGCCACGCCTCTCGTTGGCCTACCTACATACTGTGTCAGGAAACCCTCCTGCACACATTGGACAAAAACGGTCCCACCTAAAGTACTCGAGCTATAGCTTTTCCAGTCAATATTAGGAAAGTTAAAGTCCCCCATTACAACAACTCTATTGCTTTCGCTCCTATCCAGAATCATCTTTACAATCCTTTCCTCTACATCTCTGGAACTTTTCGGAGGCCTATAGAAAACCCCTAACAGGGTGACCTCTCCTTTCCTGTTTCTAACCTCAGCCCATACTACCTCAGTAGACGAGTCCTCATCAAACGTCCTTTCTGCAACCGTAATACTGTCCTTGACTAACAATGCCACCCCTCCCCCTCTTTTACCACCTTCCCTGCGCTTACTGAAATACCTAAACGCCGGCACCTGCAACAACCATTCCTGTCCCTGCTCTATCCATGTCTCCGAAATGGCCACAACATCGAAGTCCCAGGTACCAACCCATGACGCAAGTTCACCCACCTTATTCCGGATGCTCCTGGCATTGAAGAAGACACACTTTAAACCACCTTCCTGCCTGCCGGTACACTCCTGCAACTTTGAAACCTTACTCATGACCTCACTACTCTCAACCTCCTGTATACTGGAGCTACAATTCAGGTTGCCAAGCCCCTGCTGAACTAGTTTAAACCCTCCCGAAGAGCATTAGCAAATTTCCCCCCCAGGATATTGGTACCCCTCTGGTCCAGGTGTAGACCATCCCGTTTGTAGAGGTCCCACCGATCCCAGAATGAGCCCCAATTATCCAGAAATCTGAAATCCTCCCTCCTGCACCATCCCTGTAGCCACATGTTCAACTCCTCTCTCTCCCTATTCCTCGTCTCGCTATCACATGGCACGGGTAACAACCCAGAGATAATAACTCTGTTTGTCCCAGATCTAAGTTTCCACCCTAGCTCCCTGAATTCCTGCCTTACATCCCTATCCCTTTTCATACCTATGTCGTTGGTACCTATGTGGACCATGACTTGGGGTTGCTCCCCCTCCCCTTAAGAATCCCGAAAACACGATCCGAGACATCACGCACCCTGGCACCTGGGAGGCAACACACCAACCGTGAGTCTCTCTCGTTCCCACAGAATCTCCTATCTATCCTCCTAACTATGGAGTCTCCAATGACTAATGCTCTACTCCTCTCCCCCCTTCCCTTCTGAGCAACAGGGACAGACTCTGTGCCAGAGACCTGTACCCTATGGCTTACCCCTGGTAAGTCGTCCTCCCCAACAGTATCCAAAGCGGTATACTTGTTACTGAGGGGAACAACCACAGGGGATCCCTGCACTGACTGCTTCCTCCCAGCCCCTCTCACCGTCACCCATCTATCTTTATTCTTCGGAGTAACTACATCCCTGAAGCTTCTATCTATGACCACCTCTGCCTCCGAATGATCCGAAGTTCATCCAGCTCCAGCTCCAGTTCCCTAACGCGGTTTCTGAGGAGCTGGAGATGGGTGCACTTCCCACAGATGAAATCAGCAGGGACACTGACGGTGTCCCTCACCTCAAACATTCTGCAGGAGGAACATTGCACTACCTTCCCTGCCATCCCCTCTAGATAAAAAAAGAAAAAGAAAGAGCTTACCTGTTATTCACTCCCCTTCTCAGCACGCACTCACTCAGCAACCTCTGCGCCCCGCACAATAACACCTGAGGGAAAATAAAAGAAAAACTACTTACCAGTCACCAGCCAATCCCTTACTTGCAGGCCGTGATGTCACGGTTCAACTTCTTTCTACTTCTACCTGCCCTCGAGCCTTCCTCTTGATCTTTACGAGGCGGAAAATCCAGCCCTTGGTTTCAGTGTTATTCTAATCTCGACTCTGCTACATTTGTTGGAGTGTGTGCTTGTGTCCATGCATATGAGTTTGCAGAGGAAGATTTCCGATGACAGGGATGTGCTGAGGCGGCGCATATTAGGTGGGTCTCCTCCATACGACAGAAAAATAGATACTTTTGGCCGAATTTAGCCTGCAAAATTGGACGTAAACATCCCCTCACCCTCAACAACAGTATGAAGAACAAAATGCCAGGAAGCAACAGCTCAAGAGGCCGCAGAAACTGCGGCAAGGGACAGGAGCGATGAACAAGCAGGTCAGCTGACCCAAGAGGCCAGCGGTCCCCAACGTCCCCTAAGAGAGGGAGACCGGCAACCCAGAAAACAAGCTCTACCCACCTGCCAGAAGATGGATGGAGGATGTTCCTAACCAAGGAAGTAAACGCAATGAATAATGACATTAAGGCCAAGATAAAGGCGACGGTCAAGGTGACAGTGGCGGAGGCGCCACCTGCCATGCAGACGGCGCTCGATGACATGGGGAAGAAACTGGAAGCCCAGGAGAACACAATCCGAGAGGTGGAAAAGACGTTGACAGATCAGAATGACTGAATCGGCGCCCTGGAAGAGGTTGATCAAGAGGTTGGTGGCAACCCAGGGAGCCTGAAAGGGAAGGTTGAAGACCAAGAAAATCGGCCGAGGAGGCAGAACATTCAGATAGTGGGCCTGCCATAGGGGATCGAGGGCAGGGACCCAACGGACCACATGGCTCCAATGCTGGGCAACCTGGCTGATAGGGGCAGCTTCCCCAAACCGCCAAAGATCAACAGAGCCATCAGTTCACTCTGTTTAGCACAGGGCTAAATCGCTGGCTTTGAAAGCAGACCAACGCAGGCCAGCAGCACGGTTCAATTCCCGTAACAGTCTCCCTGAACAGGTGCCGGAATGTGGCGACTAGGGGCTTCTCACAGGAACTTCATTTGAAGCCTACTTGTGACAATAAGCGATTTTCATTTTCATTTCATTTCTGACCAAAGCCCAGGGCTGGAGTGAAGCCGAGGGCAAAAATAGCCAAGCTCCACAAATATCAGGACTGAGAAAGGGTCCTTCACTGGGCTCGACAGACAAAGGAGTGCAACTGGGATGGCCATAAAATAAGAGTATATCAGGGCATTGAGGCGGTCCTTGCAAAGCGCACAGCTGAATTTCACCATGCAAAAGCAGCCCTGTGCAAGAGCAATGTCAGATTCAGGGTGTTATTCCCAGCCAAGCTCTGGGTAACTTACCAGAGCAAAGAACATTATTTCTCTGCCCCGGCAGAGATGGACGGGTTCACCCGTGTGACTGGTCTGTTCAGGCAGCAAGACAGGCAACGGTGAGGAAGCCACAGAGGAGACAAAGGGGAGGAATATTGGACAATTTTGCAAGGGGCTGCAGTGCCTTGCTATGAACAAGCAAACCAGCACATAGGAAGGAGGGGGTGAGGGCATCAGAGCGCAGGAGAGGGTGAGGAGGAGACAGTAAGACATGAGCAAGGCTGGTGCAGGAGGTGGTCTGAATAACACTAGCAGGACAACTAGCGGCAGGAGGGATGAGAGAGAGGGGGACCACGCCGCATCTTCCACCAAGGAGAGAGCATCTGGCGGGGGGGGGGGGGTGCGGAGATGCAGCAATGAGGGGGAGAAGGCAGGGGGCTAGACAGAAGAACGAGGTACTGGGGGGTATTGGGGGGCAGTGAAAGGGACAGAAGGGGATACCAAAACCATGGGGGCAATGAAACAATAAGGGGGGGGGAAGAACTCTGGACTGGCTTCAGCTGAACGATATCAGAAACGGTGAACAAGATGGCACCCTAGGCAGCCACTTTGGAGGGTCCCCGAACAAAGGGAAAGCCTGGAGTGCAGGGGTGCATCCACAAAGTAAGCATGGTTGATTCCGCAGGAGGTGGGGGTGGGGGGGTATAAAAATCCCCTATCAGGATAGTCACGTAGTATGTCAGGGGAATTAACAAGCACAGTGAAAAGATACAGAGTCTTCGCCCACCTCAAAAGCATGAAAGGTGACATAGCCTTCCTCCAAGAGACACAACTGAGGGAGAAGGACCGACTGCGGGTAAGGAAGGGATGGGGTGGAGGTACCATTCCTGTTATGATACGAGAGCCGAGGGGGTAGCCAAACTACTCAATAAGAGAACGGTGTTCACCGCTATGAAGACGGTTACTTACCAAGGGGGGGCAGTACGTCACCATGGCGGCAGGGGGACTTCAACTGCATACAGGACTCACAAACTGACAGGTTAAACCCCAGATCAGGCAAATAGGCAGGCATGGCTAAGGAACTTTCATGTAGCAGATGGGGGCTTTGGACGCATGGCGGTTCATGTATCGGGTGAGAAGGAATTCTCGCTTTTCTCGCTAGTACACAAGGTCTACGCACGCATCGACTTCTTTGTAGCGGGGAAATCGTGCTTTCAGAAATAGTAGGAGCGGAATACTCCGTGATTCTAATCTCTGACCACGGTCCACAGTAGATGCATGTGAGGTTGGAGACTGGCGGGCCCACGCCCCACATGGAGGTTGGACATGACCCTCTGGCCGACAAGGCATTCTGCCAAAAAACATCACAGGACGTAGGTGAGTACGTCATAACAACCGGAACTGGGAAGTCTCACGTTCCATGCTGTGGGGGGCACTGAAGGCTGTGATTAGGGAAGAAATAATTGCCTATAAAGCTCACAGAGACAGGGAATAGAGGTCTGCTAGGCAGCAACTGATCGGCTCCATTCTGAATGTTGACAGACGATACTCCATGGCCCAACCGTAGAGCTTCTGGAGGAGAAGAAGAAACTACAAATGGACTTTAGCCTGCTATCCACCAGGAAAGCAGTGTTCCAACTCAGCCAGATACGGAGGACCTTTTACGAGCACGGAGACAAGGCTGAGAAATCAGGCAGCCACAAGGGAAATAGCCCAGGTAAAGGATAACAGAGGCCGACTGGTAGCTGAACTAGAAAAGGACAACAAAGCATTTGAGGCCTTCTACCGGGGACTGTATACACCTTCAAACCCCCTACAGGGACTCGGGGATGAAACGGTTCCTTGATGGACTGGATATGCCAGTCTTGGGGGACAATAGACAGAGGGAGGTGGAAGCACCACTCGGGCTGGGAGCATCAACTCCATGCTGGCAGGGAAGACACCGGGACCCAGCGGCTTCCCGACGGATTTTACAAAAAATTCACGATGGCACTGGCCCTGCAACTGCGGGAAATGTTCGCTGATACCCAAAAAGGATAAAGAACCAACGGAGTGGGGATCTTACAGACCCATTTTGCTGCTCAATGTGGACGTGAAAATATTCATAAAGGTCCTGGCCAAGCAGTTGGAGAACTGCCTACCAGAGAGTTTGGGGGGGCCTGGCTCTCCTGGACTTGCAATACTACCACTGGGCAGCCACAGTGGAAAAAGTGAGGGGATATGTAAAGGACCCAAATACAGAATGTGTGAGGATGGAGGAGTCCTCATATACAGGAAAGACCCTCCGGGCCCTCGCCACAGCAGCACTCCCATCCCCACAAGCCCAGTGGTGGCAGTGACCCTGAGAACTTGGAACCAGATGAGGCAACATTTCGGTCTGACTGATTTGTCCATCATGGCCACCATAGGTTTACACCACTCATGCTTGACACTACCTTCAAGAGGTGGAGACAGGACGGGGGAGTTGGGGGAGTCACTGATGGTTCGGGACTTTTACACAGGTGATGGATTAGCAACCATAGAGGAGCTGACGGAGGGACTGGGCTTAGCAAATGGAAATGAATTCCAACATCTACAGATCAAAAACATTCTCCGCACACCCACAAACTGCGAAAAGCACAATGCTAGAAGAGTTAATCGGTAGCATTGTGGATAGCACAATTGCTTCACAGCTCCAAGGTCCCAGGTTCGATTCCGGCTTGGGTCACTGTCTGTGCGGAGTCTGCACATCCTCCCTGTGTGTGCATGGGTTTCCTCCGGGTGCTCCGGTTTCCTCCCACAGTCCAAAGATGTGCGGGTTAGGTGGATTGGCCACGCTAAATTGCCCTTAGTGTCCAAAATTGCCCTTATTGTTGGGTGGGGTTACTGGGTTATGGGGATAGGGTGGAGGTGTGGACCTTGGGTAGGGTGCTCTTTCCAAGAGCCGGTGCAGACTCGATAGGCCGAATGACCTCCTTCTGCACTGTAAATTCTATGAATCTATGAATCTATAACCTGGGAGGGGAAACTGTGGGCATCTGTCCAGACGACATTTAGAAAGGATGCACTCCCCACTGGCCGAAACACGGGGGAAAATGGGAGGAAGAACTAGGGACGGAAATACGGTGGGGGCTCTGGAACGAAGCACTGAACAGGGCCAACTCCACCTCCTCATGTGCATGGCTAAGCCTGTGCAGCTGAAAGTGGTGCACAGAGCACACCTGACAAGAACCCAAATGAACAGGTTCTTCCTGGAGGTGGAGAACCAATGTGAACGGTGCCAGAGAGGCCCGGCCAACCACACCCACATGTTCTAGGCATAGATCACAGACTTGTCAGGTTCTGGACAGCCTTCTTCAAGATAATGTCCAAGGTTGGGGTGGTGAGGGTGGAGCCTTGTCCGAGAGTGGCAATCTTTGTAGTATCGGACCAGCCAGAGCTATTCATGGGGAAAGAGGGCCGATGTCTTCTCTAATCACCCGCCAGAGAATCCAACTCGGATGGCTGTGAGCATCACCACCCACAGCTGGAGACTGGCTAGCAGAGCTATTGAAATGTCTCCACCTGGAGAAGATGAAGTTCACCATTCCAGAGTCAGAGGATGGCTTACACAAAGCGTGGGGGCCATTCATCAACTTGTTCCAGGACCTGTGTGAAGCCCACAGCCAATAGAACGGGGGGAGGGGCACACGGAAGCCAACAGGAACCTAAGGGAGCAGACAGGAATTGGAGAGGGAGGAATAGGCAGGGGGAGGCTATCGGGAAGGAGCTGGCAGTGTTCATGGAGCAGATGGAGGGGGGGGGAGATGGATCCATGGAGGTTTAGATATCCAGGGGAGAGGGAGTTTTCCTTCTTCTCGCACATGCAATGGGCCTATTCCCGAATAGATTTCTTTGTGGATGGGATATCATTACTCCCGAGGGTGGTGGGGACTGGGTACTCGCCGATTGCAATATCAGACCATGTGGATATGCCGAGCGCAGCTACATCCCCCCCCCCCCCCCCCCCCCCCACACCCCATCCCCCCACACCCCCCGTGGAGGATGGACACGACGCTCCTCGCGGACAAGGTTTTTTTTTTGAGAAGGTGGCTTTGGCCATCGTGAACTGAACTCTGTGGGTTTTACAAGAATGGGGATGTCTCACACTCCATGTTCTGGGAAACACTGAAGGCAGTGGTCAGAGATAATTTTGTATCAGGCCCACAGGGATCCGGTTGGAAGGGCGGAAAAGCAGAGCTTGGTTGACTCCATCCTGGAGATGGGCGGGCAATACTCCATGGCCCCGACGGCGGACTTGTTAGTGGAGAGAAAGAGGCTACAGATCGCGCTCAAGCTGGAATCAATGGGGAAGGGAGTAAATCAGCTTTGTTGTTTGCGTGGGGCGTTTTATGAGTATGATGAAAAGGCCAGTAGGTTATTAGCTCACCAGTTGAGGCAGCAGGCGGCCAGGCAGGGGATAGCCCATGTTAAGGATGAGAGGGACGGGCTGGCTCCTGCTCCAGATAAGATTAATGGGACATTTGAGGCTTTCTACTGGGGGCTGTACAAATCTGAGCCTCCGGAAGATGACGTGGGGATGGGCCAGTTCTTGGATGAGTTGGACTGCCTGGTAGTGGAGGGGGAGCAGAGGCAGGGGCTGAAGGCACTGCTGGGGTTGGAGAAGATTATTGACTGTGTCGGTTCCATGCAATTAGGGAAGGCACTGGGACCGGATGGTTTCCCGGTGGAATTTTATATGCAGTTTGCGGCCTTGTTGGCACTACACCTATTGAGGATGTTTAATGACTCTCTGTCTTGGGGGTGCTGCCAGCCACTTTGGCACAGGCATTGATCTCTTTGATCCCAAAGAGGGAAAAGGATCCTGTGGAGGGTGGATCTTGCAGGCCCATTTCACTGTTGAATGCCGATGCAAAGGTGGTTAGTTAAGGTGCTGCTGACGCGTCTGGAAGGCTGCTTGCCACGGGGGTGATCTCTGAGAACTAGACAGGGTTTGACAAGGGCCGACAATTGTCAGGCAATATCAGCAGACTTTTAAATTTGGTCGTGTTGCCCTCCTTGGGGAAGGTTCTAGAGTTCATTATCTCCATGGACGCAGAGAAGGCATTTGTTCGGGTGGAGTGGAGGTACCTTTTCAAGACTTTGGGGCGATTTGGGTTTGGGCTAATTTTTATCTCCTGGGTGAGACGACTGTAGAGCGCCCCCTACGGCTAGTGAATGGACCAATGCGGTGAGTTCTGGGTACTTCCAGTTGTACATGGGCACAAGGCAGAGCTGCCTCCTGTCCCTGTTATTGGTTATTGTTTGCGTCGGTGATTGAGCCACTAGCCATTGCACTTCGATTGTCAGGCAGATGGAGGGGTATGGGGGGCGGGGGGCATGGAGTACAGGGTGTCTCTTTACACGGACAACCTGCTGCTATATGTTTCAATTCTACTCTCTAGTGTGGGGAGGATAATGAATCTTTTAAGGACGTTTGGGTCCTTTTCTGGGTACAAATTGAATACAAGAGTGAGCTTTTCGTGGTGAATCCCCTGGTGTAGCCATGTAAAATGGCTGCGTTCTGATTAATCTGGCCAAAACCCAGTTTAAAATGGCTAACCCGAAAGACTACTGGGAAAAGCAGCCAAGAAGACACAAGCAGGCAGCTGCAGACAGTTTTGCATATTCGGCTCTGGGAAGGTAGCCCAGATCGATACTCAGGGCTATC
This sequence comes from Scyliorhinus torazame, assembly GCF_047496885.1. Taxonomy (NCBI): domain Eukaryota; kingdom Metazoa; phylum Chordata; class Chondrichthyes; order Carcharhiniformes; family Scyliorhinidae; genus Scyliorhinus; species Scyliorhinus torazame. The sequence continues at coordinate 123,345,015 of NC_092713.1, forward strand.
AACAGCCCATCAACCCAGGTATCCGCAGTTGCATTCAGGACTGTTTACACCTAATCTACTCAGACATCCACAGTTAAATCGGCTATCCCCGGGAACAATTGAAACATATTAGCAATTGAATACCGGGCCAGACCTGTCGGCGCCTGCAGTGGCCGAAACAAAGACAGGTGAGCGACCACCCCCCGATCGAGGAATCGCCTCACCATTGGACCCATCGACCCCAGAGACTGGGGACAGAATCCAATCACTTGGGACTCAGGGTCAAGGGCCGCCCCGGGAGGCGGGAAGCCCCTGGGCCCTATAAAAGTGAGGGTCCAAGTTCAGATCTCTCTCTCTCTCATCTTCGCCTGCTCGAGACCTTCGCAAGACCTGCCACCGGCAACTGTAAGTTTGAATCCAACGATCGCTATCCGGTAGAGACACCTAGCCACCGACCTGTAGCAGCCTTTTGAATCCCGCGGGCCAGATCTGATTGGACACGCCATTCGTTTCCCTGACCTGGTGGGCTCTTCCTAAGTTAAGTATTGGCCAGTAGTGATAGGTTTATTAGGGTATTAATATTGCTTGTTGTATATAATAAATGACCGTTGTTTTAATCCTTACGAAGCGGTGTGCTGTGTTATTAATCATAACCTGAACTTGAACCACCTGGCGGTATCATAAAGATACCTGGCGACTCATGAGCAAAGGTGACATAAACAGAGCAAATAGACTAAGGTTAAAAAGAGCAACACTGGGGAGGAGCAGGATTTGGGGAGGCTGCCGTTTAGGCTGACCAGGATGCAGTTTAGGTATTTAGGGATTCAGGTGGCTCATGATTGGGCCTTGCTACATCAGTTGAACCTGGCCAGTCTGGTGGAGGGGATGAACAGGGACTTGAAGAGGTGAGATGCCCTTCCATTGTCTCTCACGGGGAGTGCACAGACGGTCAAAATGGACATTCTGCCGAGGTTCTTATTTGTGTTTCAGTGTCTCTCGATCTTCCTCCCTAAATCCTTTTTCATTAGGGTTGACATGTTGATCTCGGCCTTTGTCTGGACGGGTAAGACTCCCAGGAGTCAAAGAGCTTTCCTGCAGAGGGAGCGGCAATCTGGTGGGCTGGTGCTGCCGAATCTGATGTTCTATTACTGGGCGGTGAACATTGAGAAAATGTGAGGGTGGATGGAGGAGCCAGTGCCGTGTTTGACAGCGGATGGAGGAGGCTTCCTGTGTAGGTTCATGCCTAAGAGCATTGGTTACGGCCCCTCTTCCACTCTCTTTGACCAGGTTTTCTACAAGCTCGGTGGTGGTGGCATCTCTAAGAATTTGAAACCAATTTAGGCAGTATTTTAAATTGGGAACAATGCCATTACTGTCGCCAATCTGTGAGAACCATAGATTTGTGCCCTCCGGGATGGATGCAATGTATAAGATTTGGAAGAGGGAGGGTGTCGAGAGGTTCAAGAGATTTGTTTGTAGGGCAGCACGGTGGTGCAGTGGGTTAGCCCTGTGGCCTCATGGCGCCGAGGTCCCAGGTTCGATCCCGGCTCTGGGTCACTGTCCGTGTGGAGTTTGCACATTCTCCCCGTGTTGGCGTGGGTTTCGCCCGCACAACCCAAAGATGTGCAGGCTAGGTGGATTGGCCATGCTAAATTGCCTCTTAATTGGGAAAAATTAATTGGGTACTCTAAATTTAAAAAAAAAAGAGATTTGTTTGTGGAGGGTAGGTTTGCAGGACTGGAGGAGATAGTGGACAAATGTCAACTCCCTGGGGGAGTTCCTTCAGGTGTTTGCAGGTGTTAAACATTGTTTGTAAGGAACTGTCTTTGTCCCCTCGGCTACAGGGACTAACACTTATGAACAGGATGCTATCTGGAAGTGGGATGGGGGAGGGAAGATATCCAATATATATGGGTGGGTGTTGGAGACAGGGAGAGCACCGTTGGAGGAAGTGAAGGGGATGTGGGAGGAGGAGCTGGGCCCGGGGCTGGATGGAGGGGTGTGGAGCGAGATTTTGCACGGGGTGAATTCCACCTCGTCATGTGCCAGGCTGAGCCTGATACAGTTTAAGGTAGTTATCATAGAATTTATCATAGAATTTACAGTGCAGAAGGAGGCCATTCGGCCCATCGAGTCTGCACCGGCTCTTGGAAAGAGCACCCTACCCAAGGTCAACACTTCCACCCTATCCCCATAACCCAGTAACCCCACCCAACACTATGGGCAATTTTGGACACTAAGGGCAATTTATCATGGCCAATCCACCTAACCTGCACATCTTTGGACTGTGGGAGGAAACCGGAGCACCCGGAGGAAACCCACGCACACACGGGGAGGATGTGCAGACTCCGCACAGACAGTGACCCAAGCCGGAATCGAACCTGGGACCCTGGAGCTGTGAAGCAATTGTGCTATCCACAATGCTACCGTGCTGCCCCTTCACAGAGTTCACAGAGTGCACTTGACTAGAGTGTGCACAAATGGATTCTTCCCCAGTAAAGAGAAGGTGTGAGCATTGTTTGAGGGGGTTGCCAAACTATTCACACACATTCTGGCCCTGCCCTAAGTTTTCTGAGTTTTGAGCTCCTTTTCGAGTCTATGTTGGAGATTTTGGGTGTCAGGCTGGAGCTGTGCCCATTAGTGGCGATCTTGGGGTGTCGGACTCGGCTGCTCTCCTGGAGGGGAGGAAGGCTGATGTACTGGTCTTCACCTCTCTGATAGTCCGGAGGTGAGTCCTATTTGGATGGAGATCACCGGTGCTGCCTAAGGCCCCGGCCTGGTTGGGGGATATGCCAGAATTTCTGAGACTGGAAAAGATTAAATATGCCATTAGGGGGTCGGAGGAAGGCTTCTATTCCAGGTGGAAGTCGTTCATCACCTTCGTTAAGGACTTGTTCATGGCCAACAACTAAAGGGGGGTTGGTTGGCATTGGTAGGGGAGGGGGAGGTTAAGGGTATCATTATTTTATAAAAAATAACAAATTGTTTGTATTCTATTGGATTGTTTTGTAATTAAAAAATTTGATGCAATGAAAATATGTTTTTTTAAACTAAAAGGTGGGGAGAGGTTTAAGATTAAAGAACTGGGAGTCCATCAACACAAGATTCACCTGTTTATCATTCGGCCCTTGTTGAAACTAATTGAGTGACCTGATTCCGAGTATAATAATGATAAAGGAAATGGTGATTGAGTTAACTGGTCTGTGGAGATAACAAACCTTTCCATGCTGACCATTATGCCAGAAGTGACAGTGAAAAACAATCTTTGCATCGATGTGAGGAAAATAAAATCTTTATAACAATAAAAAGACAATTGCTGGAAAAAGAGAACTACTGATCTGAATGGCACAGGAAAAGAACAGGAGGGTTGGAATAGAAGAGGCAGAGAAATATACTGGCAGTTTTGATGGGGTAATTGCCCTGCTCCTGCGCTGTTACAGGCTACAGCTGGCCAGGTGAGCAGAAAAGTACCAAATGATATTCAATCTGAAGAAGTATTAGCTAATACATTTGGGGGAAGGCTAAAAAAGGAAGTAAATACAAATGTCACGAAGATGTGCTTTATGCCAATTAATGATTTTTACCACACCAGCTGAAAAACATGAATTGAGCTTTTAAAACGAATGGCTTTTTCAAAACTGGAGTGGCTACTTAATTTACATTGTGCTCCATTTTACTTTCCAACCCCATTGAGATGGAGACGACATGTCTGCAAAACTCTTCAAAGACAATGACATAGGAGGAATGTGAATGAACCATATTTTCAATGCTACTCAAACAACGTCCAGATACTCAACTGGGTGCAGCCAACTGCCAACGCGAGGGACTTGAACAAGGGGGTCCTAGCTAAGAGGGTGAATTCCCATACCTAACCTAATCAAATTACAATTGGCACACATGATCATTTATGAATTACTAGTCAATTGGAATGGGAGGGTGGGGGTCATATGTCAAGCCAGCTCTTCATATGTTTTCTCAGCAGAACTGAGGACAAGCTGAGGGAGATCCTCCAACTGCCCCCGACTCTCTTTCTCTCCACCCAAGCAGCTTTTGGGCCCTGTCTGCTTTGACCCCCTACTTCCTTGCAGAGACAGACATTTTAAAGAAAGTACTCAACTTCACAGATGGAGACCGTGAGTGAAAGCAGCAAGAACACCAATTTATCCTGAAGCCAGACAAGTCTCCAAACTACAGACTGCAAATTCCTTTGAACCTTTTATGGACTTCAATCTGTTCATCCTCGCCTTCTCCACTCTGTAACCTGTGTGTTTGTGCGTGTGTGCAAGTGTGTGCTTCCTTTGGGTTAACCAAATAGACTAAATCAACAAATTGAAGGATAAATTAAAAGGCAGCCCCATAAGGGAAACTGCATCAAAGTAAACAGAATCTCGTGTGTGTGCACGCACTCACATGTGTGAAAGTTGATGCATATTTCATTATTTTACTTAGATTTGTTTAGGTATAATAAAGCTAACTTCTTCCTTTATCAATGCAAGAAAATACCTAAGAAAGATAAAGACTCAACAGAATGTGGGTCATACAGACCCATCTCACTGTTGAACACAGATGCCAAAATATTGACCAAAGTCCTAGCCAAAAGGCTAGAAGACTATGTACCAGTGATGGTCGCAGAGGACCAGACGGGCTTCGTCAAAGGTAGACAGCTTATCTTGAACATCAGATGTCTGCTGAACGTGATAATGACCCCCTCCGGGGCGAGAACACCAGAGGTGATCGTCTCCCTAGATGCAGAAAAGGCCTTCAACAGGGTCGCATGGAAGTACCTCGTAGAGGTACTACAGTGGTTCGGGCTTGGAACAGGGTTCACCTACTGGGTGAAGCTCCTATACAACGTTCCCATGGTGAGCGTATGGACCAACAACACCAACTCCCGATACTTCCAGCTGCACAGGGGCACCGGATAAGGATGCCCACTGTCCCCGCTGCTGTTCGCTCTAGCGATCGAGCCATTAGCAATTGCTCTCAGAGCAGCAAAAAGCTGGAGGGGAATCCGAAGGGGCGGTAGAGAGCGCAGAGCGCAGCGTCTCACTCTATGCAGATGACCTGCTCCTCTACATTTTGGACCCACAAAGCAGTATGGACGAAATCATCGCGTTCCTAAAAGAGTTTGGTGTCTTCTCGGGCTACAAACTCAACATAAGCAAATGTGAGATCTTCCCGGTACACCCACAAGTAGGTGGGGCAGCACTAATGGGACTGCCGTTTAAACAAGCCCAACACAAATTCCGCTACCTGGGCATCCAAATAGCCCATGACTGGAAAGGAATCCACAAATGGAACCTCACCAGTCTGACAGAGGAAGTTAAAAAGGACCTGCAAAGATGGAACACACTCCCTCTCTCCCTTGTGGGGAGAGTCCAGACGATCAAAATGAATGTACTGCCCAGGTACCTCTTCCTACTTAGATCTATCCCGATCTACATCCCCAAAGCCTTTTTCAAAGCACTTGACAAACTAATCATGGGGTTCGTATGGGAGGGGGGGAAAGAATGCTAGGATCCCAAAGAAGGTCCTACAAAAAACAAAATCCGGGGGGGCTAGCACTCCCAAACCTACAATTCTACCATTGGGCGGCGACAGCCGAACGAATAAGGGGATGGATCAAGGAGCCAGAAGCCGAGTGAGTGCGCGCGGAGCAGGTCTCCTGCAAGGGGACCTCCCTCCAGGCCCTCGCCACGGCAGCACTCCCATCCCCACCCAAAAAACACTCCAGCAACCCGGTGGTGATAGCCACCCTCCAGTCCTGGAACCAACTACGGCAGCAATTTGGCCTCACAAAAATGTCGGACAAAGCTCCCATCTGCAACAACCATAGGTTCACAACAGCGCTGACTAACGCCACCTTTAAAAAGTGGGGACAGGACGGAAGGACACTGACAGTTAGGGACCTATATACGGACGGCAGGATCGCAACTTTGGACGAACTGATGAAGAAATTTCAGCTAGCCAGGGGGAACAAGCTAAGGTACCTGCAACTCAAAAACTTCCTACAAAAGGAGACAAGGACGTATCCACAACTGCCACGACAAACATTACTGGAAGAGTTATTGGACGCAAGCATCCTAGATAAAGGGAACTGTAGCGAAATGTATGAGCGACTGGTAGAAAGCGACTGGTACTGGACGCAACAAGAAAGAAAAGGGAGGAAGACCTAGGGATTGAAATAGGGTGGAGACTTTGGAGCGAAGCACTGCACAGGGTCAACTCCACCTCCACGTGCGCAAGGCTCAACTTGACGCAACTAAAAGTGGTACAAAGAGCCCACTTAACAAGAACCCGAATGAGTAGGTTCTTCCCGGAGGTGGAGGATAGATGTGAATGGTGCCAAGGAGGCCCGGCCAACCACGCCCACATGTTCTGGTCTTGCCCCAGACTTGCAGGGTACTGGACAGCCTTCTTTGAGGCAATGTCCAAAGTGGTGGGGGTGAGGGTGGAGCCATGCCCGAAAGTGACGGTCTTCGGGGTTTCAGACCAGCCAGATCTATTCCTGGGGAGGAGGGCGGACGCTCTTGCCTTTGCCTCCCTGATCGCCCGCTGTAGAATCCTATTCGGCTGGCGGTCAGCAGCACCACCCAAAGCTGCAGACTGGCTGTCCGACCTCTCAGAATCTCTCCAAATGGAGAAAATCAAATTCACCATCCGAGGGTCAGACGCCGCCTTCCACAGAACGTGGGAGCCATTCACTCAATTGCTCTGGGACCTGATTGTGGCCAACGAACAAGCAGAAGAACAGCCAGGTAGCCAAGAATCAGGGGAAAGTAGCTAAGACGTGAGAGGGAGAGATAGCCTGGGGCGGGGAGTGTGGGGGGGGGGGGGGGGGGGGGGAGACGACAGCTGAACCGAATCACAGGAGAAGGGGAGGGGGGAAGTGCGGCAGGAGTGGGGAAAGAGGGAGGAGACAGGGAACAATAGAGGGGAACCAGAGAGTGGGGGGAGGCAAGAGAATGATAGCCGGAAAGAGAGCACGGGAAACGATAACAAACGTGGCAACCACAGGAACAGAGAGCAAGGAAAATACGGGCGAAAGACGGGATGAACATCCGAAGCGGAGGTGAACGCGAGACGACAACGGCAGCGAAAACCGTCCGGGAGAAGCAAGTAACAAGACCAACACCAGATCCATTCCCGTATTGCCCTCTCTGTATTGGACATAACCAATGTAATTGTTTCTCCGGCACCCAAATGTATATGTACCTCCCCAGATTCCTCCCCCACAAACATAAGAACATAAGAACTAGGAGCAGGAGTAGGCCATCTGGCCCCTCGAGCCTGCTCCGCCATTCAATGAGATCATGGCTGATCTTTTGTGGACTCAGCTCCACTTTTTAATCCCTTTATTTATCAAAAAACTATCTATCTTTATCTTAAAAACATTTAATGAAGGAGCCTCAACTGCTTCACTGGGCAAGGAATTCCATAGATTCACAACCCTTTGGGTGAAGAAGTTCCTCCTAAGCTCAGTCCTAAATCTACTTCCCCTTATTTTGAGGCTATGCCCCCTAGTTCTGCTTTCACCTGCCAGTGGAAACAACCTGCCCGCATCTATCCTATCTATTCCCTTCATAATTTTTTTTTTTTTGTTAAATATTTTTATTCTCCATTTTCACATTTTCTCCAGAATTTACACCCCACCTACAAGCAGTAAATGGTAACAAATACAAAGTCAATTTCCTTATCAACAACAACGATCCCATCCTCCCACCCCCCCAAGCAACGACCCACCTGTCAATAATAACATCAAATAGAACAAACCCTCCCACGGTGGATCAAACAATGGAGAAATAAAAGAGAAAGGAATTAGGAATCGCCTATGGTCACCATTAACCTACAGAGTCCCTCCCACCCCCCCTCCTCCCGCTAACATTCAATGTCATCCAATCCCCGAAAGAGTACCGTAGAAGATACCCATGCATTGCAAGCCCACCCCCCCCCCCCCCCCTCCCCGGCTCCTCCCCTCCACTTCCTCTTACAAAAATCCTCCCCCCAACCTCCGTTCCTTTCCCCCATCTATCCACCCTGGCTAGACTCATCGGGACCTATTCTGCCAGGCTCCGATGGCCGCAGCCCTTCCCCCCACCTCGCTCCCGTTCACTGGCCGGCTTAAACCGGCCAGCGTGGAGGCCCCACCCGGGTCTCTTTCCCCCTTGCCTGGCCCCAGGAAAACCAAGAAATCCCCTTTAGCACACACACCCCGCATACACACCCAAGCTCCAAAGAACCATCATTGCAAGTGAAAGTCCAATCTCTTCCCTTGTCCAAGTATATACAACGTTGGCTCATTTAGCACATACACCCGCCGCAGTGAAAAAATACAGCTACATGAGGCTACATCGGTACATGTCCACTTCTCAATTCAGCCACAGTCCTTCTGCCTTCGCAAACTCTTCCGCTGCGCCGTCCCAATATAAAAGTCCTTGAATTTGTAGGTCGCCCTTAACCTAGCAGGGTATACTATGCCGCACCGCACCTTACTGATGTACAACGCCTTCTTCACCCGGCTGAAGGCAGCCCGCCTCCTCGCCAGCTCCACCGTAAAGTCCTGATAAATGCGTATACCAGCTCCAGGCCACTGCACCTCCCGCTTCTGCTTTGCCCAGCTCATGACCTTCTCCTTCACCCTGTACCTACGAAAACACAGAGTCACTATTGGCGGCTCACTCTCCTTTGGTACAGGCCTCCACGACCGATGAGCCCGATCCAGTTCATATCGGGAGGGATCATCACCCTCCCCCCAATAGCTTCGCCAACATTGTGGCAAAATACTCAGTCGGGCTCAGGCCTTCCACTCCTCTGGGAAGACCCACAATCCTCAGATTCTGTCGCCTGGATCTGTTTTCCAAGTCATCCACTTTGGCTCGCAGACGCTCGTTAATTTCTATCAACTTCTGCATCTCCTTCCCCATCGAGGTAAATTGATCGCTGTGCTGCATTAATGTTTCTTCCACTTCCTTCAGCGCCTTGCCTTGCTCCCGTACCTCTGCCACTGCATTCCATACCGCCGCCCTCACTGGGGCAATCGTCTCTTCCACCAGCACTTTCAATAACACCCCCATCTCCTTCCTCATCGCCTCCATGTGTTTTGTGAACTGCCTTTCGAGTTCCGCAGCCATCACCTTAGTCATTTCTTCAGCTGTGGGCAATGCGGCCTCCCCTGGTGCCCCAGCCTCCATTTTTCTTGCCATCCCCGCGGTGACCTTTACACTCCCCGACGGACTTTCAGCTGCTTTTTTCACGGCTGTTTTTTTACTTGTTCTCGACATCCTTCTTCACTGTGCCTTCTCCCTGCTTTGCTGCCTCTGTTACCCCTGGGACCGGCGTTGGACCCCGAAAATGCCATTCTCGAGCGGGAGCCCTCCAATGTGCGGCAACCTCCCGCCCGCCATCACCGGATGTCCCCTCCCTTCATAATTTTATATGTTTCCATAAGATCCCCCCTCATCCTTCTAAATTCCAACGAGTACAGTCCCAGTCTAGTCAACCTCTCCTTGTAATCCAACCCCTTCAGCTCTGGGATTAACCTAGTGAATCTCCTCTGCACACCCTCCAGCACCAGTACATCCTTTCTCAGGTAAGGAGATCAAAACTGAACACAATACTCCAGGTGTGGCCTCACTAACACCTTATACAATTGCAGCATAACCTCCCTAGTCTTAAACTCCATCCCTCTAGCAATCAAGGACAAAACTCCATTTGCCTTCTTAATCACCTGTTGCGCCTGTAAACCAACTTTTTGCGACTCATGCACTAGCACACCCAGGTCTCTCTGCGCAGCAGCATGTTTTAATATTTTATCATTTAAATAATAATCCCTTTTGCTGTTATTCCTACCAAAATGGATAACCTCACATTTGTCAACATTGTATTCCATCTGCCAGATCCTAGTCCATTCACTTAACCTATCCAAATCCCTCTGCAGACATCCGGTATCCTCTGCACTTTTTGCTTTACCACTCGTCTTAGTGTCGTCTGCAAACTTGGACACATTGCACTTGGTCCCCAACTCCAAATCATCTATGTAAATTGTGAACAATTCTGGTCCCAACACTGATCCCTGAGGGACACCACTAGCTACTGATTGCCAACTAGAGAAACACCCATTAATCCCCACTCTTTGCTTTCTGTTAATTAACCAATCCTCTATCCATGCTACTATTTTACTCTTAATGCCATGCATCTTTATCTTATGCAGCAACCTTGTCAAAAGCTTTCTGGAAATCCAAATATACCACATCCATCTGCTCCTCATTGGTAATTACCGTGCTGGTAATGTTCTCAAAAAATTCCACTAAATTAGTTAGGCACGACCTGCCCTTTATGAACCCATGCTGCGTCTGCCCAATGGGACAATTTCCATCCAGATGCCTCGCTATTTCTTCCTTGATGATAGATTCCAGCATCTTCCAGACTACCGAAGTTAAGCTAACTGGCCTATAATTACCCGCTTACTGCCTACTTCCTTTTTTAAACAGTGGTGTCACGTTTGCTAATTTCCAGTCTGCCGGGACCACCCCAGAGTCTAGTGAATTTTGGTAAATTAACAGGTGCCTACTTATGTGTTAAACATAACATTGCTAACTGTACAGAGTTGCTGTTGTTGAGCTAGTGCACAATATCGTACCAGTTTTTTTTTCTTTAGTTTTCTTCTCTTCTATGTAGATAAATTTAATTCTGTGTATATAACTGTAAATATACTTTGTTCAAAAACCCAATAAAAAACATTTATTTAAAAAAAAAGCAATGCAAGAAAAACTGATGGATTGGTTCTTTTATGTTCAGCGGATAAACAGTTCAGTAATCATTGAATTGACATGCACGTCCTTTCAAACAAAAACACCTGTTGTGGTTAAATGAAGAGAGGGGAAAGCGCGGGGCCATTTAACCTTCCCTCACCTGGTTGTAACAATAAATGATAGGATGTGGAGAAATGCACTTTAAAGGATCAGAGGGAGCTTGCAGTGCATGACCACTGATCCCTGAAGACACAGAACAGGTAGAGGTGATGGTCAGATACAGAATACTTGCCTTTATTGACGAAGACACAGAATATAAGAGCAGGGAGGTGTTACTGAAACTGTATAAAATACTAATTAACCAACAGCTGGAGAACTGTGTGCAGCTCTGGTCACCATGCAACAGGAAACATGTAGAGAGTTTTACAGCACGGAAATAATCCCTTTGGCTCATCGTATCTGCATCAGCCATCAAGCATCGATCTACTCTAATCCCCTTTTCCAGCACTTGGTCGGTAACCTTGTTCGCTATGAAATGAAATGAAAATCGCTTATTGTCACAAGTAGGCTTCAAATGAAGTTACTGTGAAAAGCCCCTAGTCGCCACATTCCGGCGCCTGTTCGGGGAGGCTGGTACGGGAAGTACTGGCAAGTACTCACCTAAATACTTCTTAAATGTTGTGAGGGTTCGCACCTCTGCAACTCTTTCAAGCAGTGAATTCCAGATTCCCGCCACCCTCTCAATGAAAAGTCTTTTCCTAACACCCCCTATGAACCTTATCAGCCCCTTACCATAAATTTATGCTCCTTGGTTGTTGACCCCCTTCGCAAGGGGAAACGTTCCTTCCTAATCACCCCCTCATAAGTTTATACACAATTTTAATAATAATAATTTTAATAATACATACTTTTAGACCCCCCTCAGCCTGTGATTACACTGAGAGGGTACACAGGAGATTGGATTGAACTGGAGGATTGTAGTTAGGAGAAAATATTGCACAGGCTGGGGTTGTTTTCAATGGAACAGAGAAGATTAAGAAGAGACCTATTTGAACTGTATAAAATTCTGAGGATTTCAGATAGACAGCAAGGCCAATTCTCCAGGGTTGATATGTCCTTAACCAGAGGCATGGATTTAGGGAATTTGAGGGGCAACGTTTTCACCTGGCGGATGGAGCGGATCTGGAACTCACTATGTGAAAGCATGGTTAAGGCAGAAATCCTTATAACATTTAAAAAGTAATTGGAAATGCATTTGAAGTGCTGTAACCGAGGGCAGCACAGTGGTGCTGTGGTTAGCACATCTGCCTCACGACGCCGAGGACCCAGGTTCGATCCCAGCCCCGGGTCACTGTCCATGTGGTGTTTGCACATTCTCTCCATGTCTGTGTGAGTCTCACCCCCACAATCCAAAAAGATGTGCAGAGGAGGTGAATTGGCCCTTAATTGGCAAACAAATGAATTGGGTACTCAAAATATATAGTGCTGTAACCTTCAAGACTTTGGACCACGAACTGGAAAATGGGATTCGGTTGGATGGCTGTCAGTCAGAGAGGATACAATGGCACAAATGGCCTCTTTGCATGGTTAATTTTCTATGAATTCTATGATTGCTACATTTAATAACAAAGTGCACAGAAGCTGTATTAATATCCCACGAACAAGCCTCCGAGACTAAACTTCACTCCTATCTTGACAGGACTCTGCATAAGAGTCCTCTGTAATGAATTGACTCCGAGGATTGAGGGTTTTCCTCGCTCAGGGAAGCTTCTTTGATTGGGTGGACTTCTCATCTCTCTTGAGGAATGAGGAAGACAAAGAGGGAGAGCAATATAGAAATGAGGATGGCAAGAGGTAAAAGGGAGGGATAGGGCAAGAGGTAGAGAGAGGGAGTGAGAGAAAAATGTAGAAATGAAGGGAGAGAAAGAATTAGAGGGAGGTGGAGGGGGAGAAAGAGGAATAGGGAAAGAGGGAGAGGGAGAGAGATGGAAAGGTAAGTAAAGATAGAGAAAGGGTTGGAGGGGAGAGGAGAACACATTTTTTCAATCTAAATACATATATCTCAGTTTAGGTTGGCAGGGTTAACTTTCTTACAGCTTTTGAATACTTTCCAATTTTTATAAAAACATAAGTCTGTAATTTTGTTTCAACATCCGGCTTGAGGGAACATTTATGCAGCACTGCTACTTATTATTCAGTAACTTCTCCCATTTCATCATTTCCAAGTGATAAAGAAGGAATTTTGTGCATACTCAGCCAAGTCCATGTATAAAGAAACACATTCATTCTCATTCCACCAGTCTCTCACAATTAAAACGTTACAATCCCAAAACATTAGTCTTAGAAATATCTGGGAGAAACTGACTGTCTGATACTGAAAGCCAGCTTGACTTCTTTCACAAGCAAAGGCTCAGCTTTCAAACTCCAATTCTGCACTTTTCACTTGTATTTACCGACAGTAATGGCGGTGACCTTCTGGTCTTTGGAAGGTGGTATTCATGGAAGGCGTGGGGGGGCGGGGGTAATGAACTAAGGTAGACATCTCAATCCACTGCAAGAACATCGACTCGATCACTATGAACGGTGCAAGAACTGGAAATATTCCTAAATTGGGACCACTTATCCACAAGGTGACAAGCAAGATGGTGGCATACTCCTTCATCAAAACAAGTCTAGCCGTTCCACATATTTTCCCTGTGCAAATTGCAGAGTTCCCACTGCTTCAATAGTAATGTGTAGGAGGCATTACTGTTCACAGTATCTAGATTGTGATCAACTACCACAGTGTTGGAAGATCACAGTGCACGCACTCTGAATTTCGATTTAAGAGTGGTACTCCGCATGGGAAAAGTGCCTGTTGCTTGAATAATTTATGTCATCCTACTTTTAATCTTTTGGAAAGCATTCAGCCTCACAGTGAAAGGTTCAGGGAATTGTTAACATTTTCATTTCAAAATAGAGTTTTTTCTATTTGCAGATTAAGGAATGTGATTGAATCAAATGTATCCATAATCTGTTTTTAAACCATGCCAGTCATTCTGATGCAAAATATTATCAGAAAGAAAGCAGCCACTGGTTTGATGTAACCTCCAATACAACCAGGGTCTGTCCTTCACTGTTACCTAGATTAAAGGTAAGAATGAAAGGGAATTATTTTCAGCCGAAAATTAAACATTGTTTTTGCAGTAGCAGAAATGGGAATAAAAGCTATGAAGTGAAGCCATTGTGTGTATAGGCATTAAGACAATTTATAGCCTCGCTCTCTCTCTCTCTCTCTCTCTCTCCATGTAACCCATTTGGAACTGATTTATAGGTTTATTTTCACATTTTAATTTATTGGTGGCAGTTATGTTCAGTCAGCCAAAGGAATGTGACAACTAATCATGCAAATTATTAGCAATCTGTATATTGGTTTATGCAGTCCCAATAGTACACTTCCTGCATGTGTCCAACAAATCTTTTTACACTTCTTTATAAAGCCCTAAACAGAACAAATTCAATACATCCAGCATGAGGGGTAAAATACTGTAATGACAGAAGCCAACATAATTTGTATGGATTTGCAAATTAATTGTTCAATAACAATTTTAGCACCTCTAACATGAACTGCCAGAGACAGAACCCTTAATAGCATGAGGAAGGGTATTACGAAGTGATAGAACTTGAACAAGCAAAGGTGAAATATGGGTGATTTATTGTCACTGTTGATTTGCGCCTTTAGCATGAGCTAATATTTAATTATTTGCTCTATGATTATACTCCCAGAATGTGACATCCGGACAAGTTTGGGTGCACAACTGAGCTGGGTCGAAACTCCACAGGAGACATTGGGTGCCCACTAACAATGATCTAAACTTGTATTTACATTGGGTGTACCATATCGAGAAAAATTTGGAATTCTTTGAGCAGTTAAATATGCCATTTGGTATCTCCCATCCAAAGTAAAGATACTTATGTTCAGCCTACCATGGACTTATAGATGCAGGGTAAACCATAAGTGTTCTTATAGGCATTTCAGTTGACACAGGTTTGGTCTGCTCTTTGGTATCTTGGCTCTTTTGAACACGGGTCCTTTTGATGGCACAAGTCAACCCCAGCAATTTTAGCTCATCGTCTATATAAATATCCTTACCACTGAATATGGTACGGTAAAAAGACTCACCTGATGAAGGAGCTACGCTCTGAAAGTTAGTGATTCCAAATAAACCTGTTGGACTCTAATCTGGCGTGTAAGACTTCTTATTGTGCCCACCCCAGCCCACTCTCTACATCACTGAATATGGTGGAAGGTGTCATGTGAGAGTATCTTTAAGAAATGGGTGTTTAAGAAATGGGTGTTTAAGAAAAGGGTGTTTATAAAAATAGCTGTACTGGATGTACCTTTAAGAAATGGGTGTTTATCAGAGTGTGGGTGGAGCTGGGCTGTCTGTCTGCTTTACTTTCGTTTTAGGCTGTTTGCTACAGGGTGTGGTTAGTTTCGTTTTGAGAGCTGGATAGCTGCAGGCAAAGCAAGGAGCTGTATAAGGATCTCTCTGCAAACTAAAGACGGTCTCCAAATCAATTGGGTGATTTCAAAGTGCTGACTGCTCTCAGTAGTGAATTTAAACCTGATCTCTGTGTTAAAAAGGGTCTTTTGTCTTCCGGATGTTGTTTGGGAATTTATTAAGGGCTATCTATAGAGTACTGTATTTTGGGGGGATTTTTGGTGTTGATAGTTGTTAAGCTGTTTACTGTGGGTTTATAAAGTGTTAACTGATTTCATAAATAAACATTGTTTTAATTTAAAAGTACGGTAGATTTCTGTTGTATTACACCTGCAGAGTAAGCCCGTGTGTTCCCCATAACCACAATCTATTCAAAGTTGTGGGTCAGGTGAACTCCATGATACACTTTGAGGCTCTCTAAACCCTGGCCCATAACAAAGGTTATATCCAACAGAGAAATTCCTTGTTTGTAATGGATCACTACTTTGCACTAGAGGCTTAAACACAATCTTCCCCCTCTTTTCATTGCCTTAGATGCTGCCACAACCTACCTATTCTTCCTCCAGATTCCTGGACCACTGGACTTGGCTCCACTTTCACAGTGGTTTTTCATGCTTCTTACTCCACTTACTCATCCCTCCTTAGCCTTTGTCATGTACATGAGTCTGAAACTTTGCTGATTTCTCTCACCTTGTGTCCTTCTCTCTCCGACATTTATAAATTCTACCCTTTAATCGTGACCTGTTCAGCACCAATACATTGTACGGATTGTTCGCTTTCATCTCCAGTCTGTGAGTTTGGAGATTTTCCTCTAAGCTCATGCATTTTGTAATATCTTCTGACTTATTCATCAAAAATTCATCTTCTGTTTCCTTAACAGGTGCTGCCTGACTTGCTGAGTGTCTCCAATATTTTCTATTTTTGTTTCAGATTCCCAGCAACCACAGTCTTTTGATCCAAGCTTTTCTTATAGAGCCTCCCGACATCCACCCCTAGCACATTCAAACGTCCACTGTCCATAGCCCGTCCCATATGAAGGTTCAGATCACCCACAAACTCACTCACCACCCAGTTGTCAAAAAGTTCAAAATTAAAATTTTCATCCTCATATTTGGATCGCTGCATGGCCTGAATCCTCCCTGTCATAGAACATCCTGAGCTCTAGAACTTCTTCTCCAAACTCTTCCGTTCTCTGATTCTGAACATTAAACCTTGTTTCTTCAAACCAACATTGACCACTCTGGATTCAGTTATCTCGGCTGGATACCTTCTCGACTTCACTCCTTAACCACTCCACTTCCGTATGACTCTCACCTTCAAAACCTTCTATAAAACCAATTTCTGTCCTTCCTAACATCCCTTTATCTTGTCATCCATTTTTTATTATTACATCACTGCATTAAAGGCACAAAATGGCCGCATTGCGTCTGGTGCAAATCCCTCTATGTTGGGGGAATTCCGGGAGAGGCCTGAAATGGGATTTGTGCAGTGTGCCAAACAGTTTGCTATGTTCCCGTGTCCTCCCAGCAAACGTAATCAGGTTGACGCCCAACGAAGATGTGAACCTGATTACCATTCATTTAAATCGATTTAAATATTCAAAGTCAGCTTAATGCCAAATTGTCCCGGGACATGCAACGCTCCCACCCCCCGGCATGATGTGGTGCCAGTGGGAATCACTACTGGGCTCCACAAAGGGAGATCAGCAGTTTGGTGGGAAGAAGATTGAGGGAACAAGAGGTGGAAACAAGAGAAGGATGCAGTTCAGGGATCGGGCTGGGGGAGAATGTAATAGCCTGCACGGGGCCTATGGAGTGGGGATGATTATCTTCCCCACGGTCCTTGTGGAATATGAGCTCCCCCCCTAGGGGGATCTTTATTAACCTCTGTATGAAAGGGAGGCCAGTAAGGCACCAAGCAGAACAGGAACTTGGTTGGGATCTACTGGGCAGTGTAAATATTGTGTATAAATAAAACTATGTTTCTTTATTTTACTGAGGTGGGCTCCCCTTGTCCTTATTAAAGAGAACATTGAAGGTAGTTTGATGAGGTGGGCTAGTGAAATGCAGCAGAGGCAGCTGGTTGATTTTCTCAACCTTCGAGCTCTCACACTTGTTGTTGAAGGTGAAGGTGGTGAGGACAGGCTTAGTGGTCACAGAGAAGTCCAGAAAGGAGAGTCAAACGAATGGTTTATTACCAAAGTAAAGTATATACAAGTTACAATCCCAGTCCCAGGCGTGGCTATTCTGCAGCTCGGCTCCTACCTCGGCTGGCTTTTAATGTCCTGTGTTAAATATCCCATACTCCATGAGGCTCATGGTGGGATTAATTGGGTCATTCCTGTGGGTCTCGTGTGGGTTATAAAAACAGGGGAAAGGGGTTTACGAAGATAGTTTTCAATAGAGATAGGAAGCCAGGGATATCTGGAATAATTAGCAGTTTTAGCAGATGAGAGTAGTGTTTCAGGTGGTCCAGCCAGATCTGGGAGTGGATACCTAAACCAGTTGTCCACCATATCCTTTCAAGTCCGCTTCCACAAACATTCAAACACTCCACCACCGACGAACAGTGGCAGCCATACGTAGCATCCACATGATGCACTGCAGTAACTCACCAAGGTTCCTTAGGCAGTACCTTCCAAACCCATGACCATCTAGAAGGACAAGAGCAGCAGATACCTGGGAACCCCATCACCTGGAGGTTCCCCTCCATGTCACTCACTACCCTGATTTGGAAATATATCACTGTTCCTTCTCTGTGGCTCGGGCAACATCCTGGAACTCCCTCCCTAACAGCACATTGGGTGCACCTACACCTCGAGGACTGCAGCGGTTTAAGAAGGCAACTCACCACCACCTTCTGAAGGGCAACTAGGGATGGGTAATAAATGCTGGCCTAACCAGCGACGCCCACATCCCGTAAATGAATTTTTAAAAAACTGACTGCTGCCTTCCTAGCGTAACAAGAATACCACCTTCTGCGCCAGAACTCTTTTGTGTTCTGCTAAAGTCAAGAAAATGAAAAAACACATGCATATACATTCATTCAGACAAAAAGTAAGAATTTAGTCCAAAGTAAGTGAGTCTTTAAAAAAGAATACAGTCCTTGACTCATGAGGAGTAGATGATTGAGCATTGCAGCCTCTGTGATTCGGGATTCCAGTAGTGCCGACTTCATCAGGCAAATAGTTAATTTCAGTATTCTGATGTTCTGCAGTTTGGCGCAGAGGCCTCCCTATTGCCATTTCAACCATGGTCTTTGCTAACTTGTCTTCAATAAACAATCAGAGAGAGAGAGAGATACCTGCAAAAGCTTTTTTACAGGGGTGCTGCTGCAGGCTTGCTTTTCGCTTCTGTATCAGGCATAAGATCTGACATCCCAGCACTGGCTCACACACACTTGGGTCAACTTTCCAGCTGGCTTTTATCGTAATTTTTGTACATTCTTGGAATGCAAAATCCAAATCCGTCTGGGACATTACACACAGGATATTTCTTGTTGAGATGCTACTCACCTCCAATTATCTCCCATTGTCTCCACCAGAAGTGGCAATTACATTGTCTATGCTTTGGAAGTATTTTTTTCTGGAAATAGGATGGAGGTCCATTGTCACTCTCTCTCTCAAAGTATCACCCACCATCAATTCAACCATTGACTGACTTTACATTCTCAGCCATCTTTGGCTTGTCTGTCCATTTTTGAAATCTCACAAGCTTATTTAAAGTTCAATATTTCCGGACATCATTTGCTGTTGTTCCCCATGGTTGAGACAGCATCAAGATTGTATGGAACCCACCCTTTCCAGTGTAGACGCGGTGGGCTACCCCTTGAGATCACTTCCAGACTGAACGCTGATGCAGCGTCTGATGGCCGATGTCTCAGCTTTCATTGCAGCACAAGCAGAAGCCACCCAGCATCTGAGTGGAATCTCAGAATGAAGCCATACACTCTCAGCCTGCTGCCATCAGAGATGTAGATACCAATGTGAAAACAAGCTGTCCCAGCAGTCCAGCAAATCTATGCTGCAACAGAATACTAGGTCTGTAAGGCACCGTCCTGGGAGAGGCAGTGGCCCCATGGTGAATGAACCTGCCTCCCTCTCTCGGGATGCCAGCTTTCATGTTCCCATCCCTGCTGCTGGCCCAGGTTGCTGCAACCCATGTGAGGTTGGTACACTTTGAAATTGGGACTGAAAAATGGGAATCAAATATCTGAATTTTGCAGCCAGGATCTGTTACAACCAGCTGAGGAAGCAGGTTATGGCCTTGGTTTATTATTTAACCTGAAAGATAGCACCTCCAGCAAAGCAGCACACTTTCAGTATTGAACAGTTAGATTATATGGTTAAATTCAGGGGCAGGCCTTGAATCCACAACCTATTGACTTAGCGGCGAGAATCTGCCAATTGAGCAACACTTCGGGTTTTATTTCAGTCTGTCGTTTTCCGACAAGCATTGTGGTGTTAAAATTCAGCTTTTGTTGCGATTACTAGTTGCCATTTTTCATTTATTTTGCATTCCTCTCATTTGCCTTGATTCCAGGGAACTTGCTAAAATTTAAATTTAAATTTATGAAATGCCATGAGAACATTGCTGCAAGTAAGCTTTTGCTTCATAGTTTTGTACTCTTAAATTACTCCAGCAAATGCATGGTGAGATTATTCCAATTCCGCATTTCCCTCATGAATTTTTGTCGAAAATATTTAGCATGTTTTCCTTTAAATTGTATATTCACTTGATGATATTTTAATTACTAAAGCTTGTTTACAAATATATGTATTTCTTGCAGTTGCAGTTGCCAAATTCCTTTTGTATTATAACCATTGCTAATGAACGATAATAGTTCTGCAAGAACAGTATTTACATAAAATGTGTGCGGTTGACATCAGCCCCTTACTAAGTGGAGGAATTAAACCATACTTCAAATATAATTTAATTGAACATATGTTTAATGTTCAATGGAGTGTGGCAAAATTGTTACTCAGCTAATTACGTTTCATTCCAATCTTTAATTATTGGCTTATGTTGTGTTTCTCTACTTGAGCAACAATGTTTAACACCTACAATTATTTTTACCGACCAAATGCAATTTACCAATA
Organism: Scyliorhinus torazame; assembly: GCF_047496885.1. Taxonomy (NCBI): domain Eukaryota; kingdom Metazoa; phylum Chordata; class Chondrichthyes; order Carcharhiniformes; family Scyliorhinidae; genus Scyliorhinus; species Scyliorhinus torazame. Next base: position 123,365,327 of record NC_092713.1, read on the forward strand.
CTAATTGCCAAAGTACACTTAATACCCCCAAAAAATAACTCTGTTACGCAGAGCTAATGGAAAAACCGGGCCCAGAAAGATGGAAACTCCACTTCTAATTGGGAGACTACTTCAAACACTGACACTCGATGCTGTCCAGTTGAAAAACGGTTATGCCTGACCGCATTTTATGATATCATGACACAAAGCATGCTTGCGTTAAAAGTTGATATCTTAGACAAAGGGTTTGGTCTTTAAACAATGCAAAGAGTTGTGAAGTAGCTAATGTTTGAGACCAAAGCGTGGATACACAATCCAACTAGGATGTAGTTTGGACAGCGAACCCTTGTTTTGAATGTACATTTGAATATGTAATGCCTTTCAACTATTTTAATTAACATAAATAACGAAGTAAACAAGACCAAATAAACTGAGGGACAAATTTTATTTTTTTTAAATAATTTTTATTAAAGGTTTTCATAAAAGTATCAATAACAAAATGAAAAAAAAGAACCCAACAGGGTAAAGTACAAAGCACAATCTAGAAAATCAACCCCCCATACCCCCCCCCCCCCCACCCCCCCCCCCCCCCCCCCCGGACATAAATAATAAATTAACATTAACACTCCGACTTAACACAACAGGTATACACACCCCCTCAGACCCTTCAGTGTAAATAACAAAAACAAAAATAAAGTAACCCCCCCCCCCCCCCGAGTTGCTGCTGCCATTGACCAATGTCTATCGTTCTGCCAGGAAGTCTAAGAACGGTTGCCACCGCCTAAAGAACCCTTGTACCGACCCTCTCGAGGCGAATTTCACCCCCTCCAATTTAATGAACCCTGCCATATCGCTGATCCAGGATTCCACACTTGGAGGCCTTGCATCTTTCCACTGAAGAAGAATCCTTCGCCGGGCTACCAGGGACGCAAAGGCCAGAATTCCGGTCTCTTTCGCCTCCTGCACTCCCGGCTCCTCTGCCACCCCAAATATTGCGAGCCCCCAGCCCGGTTTGACCCTGGATCCTACCACCCCCAACACCGTCCTCGCTACGCCCTTCCAAAATTCCTCCAGCACTGGGCATGCCCAGAACATATGGGTGCGGTTTGCTGGGCTCCCTGAGCACCTAACACACCTGTCCTCACCCCCAAAAGACCGGCTCACCCTTGTCCCGGTCATGTGTGCCCTGTGCAGCACCTTAAACTGTATGAGGCTGAGCCTCGTGCACGATGAGGAAGAGTTCACCCTCCCCAGGGCATCTTCCTCAATTTCCTCTCCCAACTACTCCTCCCACTTATCTTTCACCTCCACCACCGAGGCCTCCTCCTCCTCATCAGCTGGTAAGTTTCCGAGATCTTCCCCACTCCCCCCCCCCGCCCGCCCCCGTGAGCACCCTGTCCTGTACTGTGTGTGGCAGTAGCCGCGGGAATTCCACCACCTGTCGTCTGGCAAACGCCCTTACCTGTAAGTACCTGAAGGTGTTCCCTGAGGGAGCCCGTACTTCTCCTCCAGCTCACCCAGGCTATCGAACTTCCCGTCCACAAACAGGTCCCCCAGCTTTCGTATCCCTGTCCTGTGCCACCCCGCAAACCCTCCACCTGTTCTTCCTGGGGCGAACCAGTGGTTCCCCCATAATGGGGTCCATGCTGAGGCCACAACTTCCCCCCTGTGCCGCCTCCACTGCCCCCAAATTTTGAGGGCAGCCACCACCACCGGGCTCGTGCTATACCTCCTTGGAGGGAGTGGCAGCGGCGCCGTTGCCAGCGCCCCCAGACTCATACCCACATAAGACGACTTGTCCAGCCTCTTCCATGCAGCCCCCTCCCCCTCCATCACCCACTTGCACACCATTGTAGCATTGGCAGCCCAATAGTACCCACAGAGGTTGGGCAGCGCCAGTCCCCCCTATCTCTCCACTGCTCCAGGAACACCCTTCTCACCCTCGGAGTCCCTCGCGCCCACACAAACCCCATTATACTCCTGTTAACCCGCCTGAAAAAAGCCTTCAGGATAAACATGGGGAGGCACTGGAACAGGAACAAAAACCTTGGGAGCACCATCATTTTGATTGACTGCACCCTACTCGCCAAGGACAGCGGCAATGCGTCCCACCTCTTGAACTCCTCTTCCATTTGCTCCACCAGCCTTGTAAATTTAAGCCTATGCAGGGCCCCCCAGCTCCTGGCCACCTGGACCCCCAAATACCTGAAGCTCCTCTCCACCCTTTTTAGTGGGAGCTCGCCAATCCCCCTCTCCTGGTCCCCTGGATGAACTACGAACAGCTCACTCTTCCCCATGTTGAGCTTGTACCCCGAAAAGTCCCCGAATTCCCTAAGAATCCTCATTACCTCTGGCATTCCCCCCACCGGGTCCGCCACATACAGCAGCAGGGCGTCCGCATAGAGCGACACCCTATGCTCCTCCAACCCCGCAGCAACCCCCTCCAGTTCCTTGACTCCCTCAGTGCCATAGCCAGGGGTTCAATCGCCAGTGCGAAGAGCAGGGGGGAAAGCCCTTGGGGGCTCGTATCGGTACAATTCCTCGTAAAAGTCCCTGAAGACCCCATTGATGCCAACCCCACTCCGCATCACATTCCCTCCCCTGTCCATAACTCCCCCGATCTCCCTAGCTGCGTCCCGCTTCCGAAGCTGATGCACCAGCATCCGGCTTGCCTTTTCCCCATACTCGTAGATCGCCCCCTGGGCCTTCCTCCACTGCACCCCAGCCTTCCTGGTGGTCACCAGGTCGAATTCGGCCTGGAGGCTCCGCCTCTTCCTCAACAATCCTTCCTCAGGCTCCTCCGCATACCTCTCGTCTACCCTCACCATCTCCTCCACCAGCCTCTCCCTCTCCCCCCCGCTCCCTCCGCTCCTTGTGGGCCCTAATGGAAATCAGCTCTTCCCTTACCACCGCCTTCAGTGCCTCCCATACCATCCCCACTCAGACCTCCCCGTTGTCGTTGGACTCCAAGTACCTCTCTATACTTCCTCGGACCTGCTCGCTCACCTCCTCGTCCACCAACAGCCCCACCTCCAAGCGCCACAGCGGGTGCTGGTCCCTCTCCTCCCCCATCTCCAAGCCCACCCAATGCGGGGCATGGTCCGAAATGGCTATTGCCGAATACTCAGTATCCTCTACTCTCGCTATCAGCGCCCTACTCAAAACGAAAAAGTCGATTCGGGAATAAGCCTTATGGACATATGAGAAAAATGAAAATTCCCTAGCCCTCGGCCTTGCAAATCTCCAAGGGTCCACCCCTCCCATCTGGTCCATAAACCCCCTCAGCACTCTAGCCGCCGCCGGCTTCCTACCCGTCCTAGACCTGGAGCGATCCAGCACCGTGTTAAAGTCTCCCCCCATTATCAGGCCCCCCAATTCCAAGTCTGGGATCCAACCCAACATACGCCGCATAAAACCAGCATCATCCCAGTTTGGGCATACACATTGACCAGTACCACCCTCTCTCCCTGCAACTTACCGCTTACCATTATGTACATACCGCCATTATCTGCCACAATGCTTGACGCCTCGAATGACATCTTCTTTCCCACCAAGATCGCCACCCCTCGATTTTTGGCATCCAGCCCCGAGTGAAACACCTGACCTACCCACCCTTTCCTCAATCTTACCTGGTCTGCCACCTTCAGGTGTGTCTCCTGAAGCATAACCACATTTGCCTTGAGCCCTTTCAGGTGCGCGAACACGCGGGCCCGCTTAAGCGGCCCATTCAGTCCCCTTACATTCCAGGTTATCAACCGGATCAGGGGGCTACCCGCCCCCCTCCCCCGCCGACTAACCATGACCCCTCCTCGGCCAGCCACGCGCCCGCACACCACACCCGGCCCATTCCCCACAGCGGCATACCTCCGCCGCGACCCCCCCCCCCCACTCACTCCAGCTCCTCCTTGACCATAGCAGCAGCAACTCGATTCTGCTCTGATTGGCTCCGCATAGCCGCAACCGAACGTCAACTGAGGGACAAATTAAAGGGCTAGTAAGAACAGCATTTCAAAGGGTCTTGCTTATTCACGAATCCTATTATCATATTAAGTTTGTTAAGGGCCAGGGTTTAGAGAACCCCAAAGTGTATCATGGAGTTCACCTGACCCACAACTTTTACTAGATTGTGGTGTGGGGAGCACACGGCCCACTCTACAGGTGTGGCACAGCAGAAATGGAAAAGTATTTTTTAAAGTAAAACAATGTTTATCCTATGAACTCAAGTTAACCTTTTTAAAACATACAGTGAACATCTTAGCAACCATTAATTCAAATACAACCCCCAAAGGCTACAACACTAAGTAATCCTTTAAGCGTTCCTTTTTAACATCCATACGACTTAAAAACAAAACTTTTATCAGAAGAATATCAGGTTAAAGTCACTACTGAAAACATTTATAATTCGGAATTCACCAAATGATCAAGAGATAGTCTTTTGATGGCAGAGAGAACAGCAGTACACCTGTTTGGTCTGGCTTCAGCTCCAACACTGAAAACAAAATTAAATCACACCCTGCAGCCTGCTCAAAAACAAAAGCAAAACGCTGGCAGATAGCCCAGCTCCACCCACTCTCTGACATCACTGCAGTAGTAAACACCCATTTCTTAAAGGTACTCTCACTACAGATATTTATATACACACCCATTGATAAACACCCATTTCTTAAAGGTACTCTCACTTGACACCTCCCCCAAAGAAAAAAAATAAACCATCAACTTCAAGATGGTTTCATTTTTCACCTTTTCACTATCCATTAAGAAATGCACACAGTAAATATACTTTTTAGTTTCAAAAAACAACACGCAAACAGGTATAATAACATCGTCCATTTTTTTTTGTTCTTCCTCCAACTGAAATCCTTTTCAATTGACAGTCTCGTTGAACAAGAAGGTCTCTGCATGATCCGTCCATTTCTCTATGCCTCAACATTTCTCTTTAAAGTCAGATACTTTAGTTCAATCTGATCACAGAGTCCCTTGTAATTCTCCAACACAGGAGCATTGGTTATCACAGCTTACAGGCAGTCAGATGCCTGTTGAAACTCCGCTGTCCACTGAAATTTTCAGCAGGTCCATCAGTGGAGCAATCACGCTACAAAGCTTTAGCACAAATGTTCGAACAAATCCAGTCATGCCAAGAAATCACATTATTTCCCTTCGTCTCGAGGGTATTGGTAACTCCTCAATAACTGTTGTCTTCAAATCCCATGTGACCATTCGACCCTGTCTAATTGTATGGCCAAGGAAAGTGACCTGGGATTTTCCAAATTCACTTTTGGCTGGGTTTACCACCAAACCCGCCTCCTGAAGTCGATCGAATAACTCCATCAGATGTTTTAAATGTTCTTTCCATGTCTGGCTGAAAATTACCAGATCGTCGATGTATACCGCACAATTGGGTAATCCTGAAACAACTTTGTTAGTTAACCGTTGAACTGTGGCTGGGGCGTTTTCCATGCCAAATGGCATAACTTTGAATTGGTATATACCATCTGGAGTCACAAAAGCTGAAATCTCCTTCGCCCTTTCGGATAAAGGTACCTGCCAGTAATCTTTAAGTAAATCCAGTTTGGAAATAAAAGCTGATTGTCCCACTTTCTCAATGCAATCCTCCAAACGTGGGATAAGATAAGAGTCTGTTCTTGCAACTGCATTAACCTTTCTATCGTCCACACACAACCGTTGGGAATCGTCTGGTTCAGGTACCATCACTATGGGTGAGCTCCATTGGCTGCAACCTACTTAATTAAGCATACTCTCAATCTCTTTGTTAACTTGTGCCAATTTTAAAGGGTTAAGTCTATATGGACATTCTTTGATTGAAACAGTATTTCCCACATCTACATCGTCCATAGCCATTTTTGTACTTCCCAATTTATCTCTACAAACTTGCCCATGTGATATCCATAACTCTTTCAGGTCAGTTTGTTTTTCCTCTGGAAGGTATCTCAACAATTTATCCCAATTTTTGAGAACATCCTCTTTTTCCAAATTAATTTGAGGTATGTCAAATTCACAGTCATCTGGATTTGGTCCATCACTTTGAGTTACAATCATTAAAACCTCCTTTTTCTCTCCTTCCCTTTCAAAGTACCTTTTGAGCATATTCACATGACACACTCGGTGAGTTTTCCTTCTATCCGGCGTTTTTACCACATAATTCACATCACTTAATATCCTTTCAATCTTATAAGGTCCACAAAATCTTGCTTTTAAAGGTTCACCTACCACTGGCAACAACACTAAAACTTTATCTCCACTGGCAAAACTACGAACTTTCTTGTGCGCTACCCTTTTCATCACATTTTGTGCAACTTTTAAATGTTGTCTAGCCAATTCACCTACTCTATTTAATCGTTCCCTAAAATTTGACACGTAATCCAATAATGTAAGTTCCGATTTCTCACGCACCAATTTTTCCTTAATCAATCTAAGTGGTCCTCTTACCTCATGTTCAAAAATTAGTTCAAAGGGACTAAATTTGGTTGACTCATTAGGTGCATCCCTAATTGCAAACTGTATGAATGGAATTCCTTTATCCCAATCCTCTGGATAATCGTGATAATAAGCCTTCAACGTTGTCTTTAATGTCTGATGCCACCTTTCTAACACTCCCTGCGATTCTGGATGGTATGCAGAATTGTTTTATTCCTAAGCTATCCATAACTTCTTTAATTAACCTTGAGGTAAAATTTGATGCTTGATCCGATTGTATTTCTGTGGGTAGTCCATATCGAGTAAAGAATTTAAGTAACTCCTCCACAATAGTTTTAGCTGTAATATTACGTACTGGAATGGCCTCTGGAAACCTAGTAGACACAGCCTTATAGTCAAAAGATATTGATTCCCACTTTTTGTGTGAGGAAGCAGTCCTACGCAATCAATTAGGACCTTTGTAAAAGGTTCCTCAAATGCTGGAATGGGTATTAAGGGCACTAGTTTTATCACTGCTTGATGTTTCCCTATCACTTGACATGTGTGACATGATTGACAAAATTTAACTACATCCTTATGTAGTCCAGGCCAATAAAAATGTTTTCGGATTTTAGCTTGGGTTTTCCTTATTCCCAAATGACCTCCCACATGTACCTCATGTGCAACTCGCAACACCTCCTTTCTATACCTTACTGGCCATACTACTTGATGAACTTCTGCCCACTTTTCATCCGCCTGCATATGTGAAGGTCTCCATTTTCTCATCAAGACATCACTTTTACGATAATAACACTCTGGTATACACTCAGGTTCCTCTTCCGTTTATGCTTTCTGATACATCCGTTTTATTTCCACATATTTTTGTTGTACCTCTGCCAATTTTCCTGATCTAAAAATATCCGCCTCATCCTCCACCTGTTCTTGTTCTTTTTCAACCATCTGATCAAAATTCGTTTCAGATAATTGCACTTCAACTTCATCTTCACTCTTTGATTTATCCTCTTGTCTTAACCTGTGACTTTGCGACCTTGTTACTACACAATCCGGAAATGTCCCAGCATATTTGTCCTTCAACACTTCAGTTGTCTGATTTTCCACTGGCTTATCAACCACAGTAGGCATCACTCCCACCTGCGATCCAGCTATATCATTACCCAAGATAAACTGTATTCCTGGACAAGGTAGATTCTCTATTCCTCCTACTACCACTTCGCCACTCTTCACTGGACTTTCCAACCTTACCTTATATAATGGAACACTGCTCCTCTCATCCTGAATTCCACATATTACCACCTTATCTGGCAATATTCTTCCCAAACTACATAACTCCTCATCTCTTACCATTAAAGATTGACTAGCTCACACTATCTCTTAAAATTGTGATTTCTTTACCTGCTCCTCCTGATACACATGAGTAAACTTTACCCACACAAGTAAATTCTTTAAAGCGATCTGGCACCTTCTTATCAATCACCTCATGATCAGGCTGTACAATCTTTTTGCACCTCCTTCGCTTCATTTGGGCTTTCCTTTTCCACTTTAACACACCCCACTGCCTGATCCTGTTTTACCACATCAGCCTGCCCAGTGCTTTTCTTCAAATACCAGCACTGTGACTTTACATGGCCTAGTTTATTACAGTGAAAACATTTTAAACTTTTCATGTCTCTTCCACCCTCCTGGATTTCTTTTTTAATCTGAGGTACACTCTCCTTATTATCCCCCATCAGATCACCTTTACTTTTACCACTTGAGTATTTCTCATGTCCCCAGTTTCTATCCCTCACAGGCTGAAACTGATGTCGGAAACCAAACTTTGATTTATCATCTGCCATTTCTGCTGCTAATCTCTCAGTTTTAACCCTCTGCTCTTCACATGAGTTCTCACTACATCAGGAATTGAACTTTTAAACTCCTCCAAAAGTATAATTTCTCTGAGAGCTTCATACGTTTGGTCTATTTTCAAAGCCCTTATCCGCCTATCAAAATTACTCTGTTTGTTTGATCCTTTCAAACGCCATGTATATTTGACCAGCTTCTTTCCTTAAATTCCTAAACCTTTGTCTGTAGGCTTCAGGCACTAGTTCATATGCACCTCAGATGGATTTTTTCACCTCCTCATATGACCCAGATACCTCCTCTGGTAGTGGTGCTAACACTTCACTAGCCCTACCCACCAGCTTTGTTTGAATCAGTAATACCCACATGTCTGTAGCCATTTCATTTGTTTAGCCACCTTCTCAAATGAAATGAAAAAGGCTTCCACCTCCTTCTCGCCAAACCTTGGCAATGATTGGACATAAATAAATAGATCCCCACCAAGCCTTCGACTTTGATGCTCTTTCTCACTATCCTCACCACTATCATCCAACTGTACGTTTCCCTTTACGCCTGTCAATTCTAACTGACTGTCATGTTTCGTGGCCATTTTCTGACGTTCAAACTCTCGCTCTTTATCTTTTTCCCTGGTCTGTATCTCCCTTTCTCTTTCTTTTTGTTCTGCTAGGGCAATTCATTTTGTTTTCCTTTCTTCTCTCTCTATTTCATCTCTCTCTCTTTCTCTTTCTTTTTCCTCTCTCTCGCTTTCGTATTCAAGCTGCTTTAATGCTTTCTCATGTTCAATTTGTTTAATTTGTAACTGAAGTTTTGCCATTTCCAATGAGTCAAACTGCATCTCAGGCAACTTTAAATGCTTAGCCACTGCCATAATTACCTCATCTTTTCGCATTTTGTCAGGTATTGTTAACTGCAATGTTTTTGCCAAATCTAACAATATGCTTTTAGCCTCTGTCCGTAAGGTACTGCGTGTGACCGTCTCCACCTTCAAAAACTTCAGAGCCTCTGAAAGAGCCATTGTCCACAATACACTCCCTACTTAAACTATAATACCACACCTGAAAAGCACCCACAATATGCTCACCCCTCACTGTCATTAAGTTCACAAAGCCAATCCAATAGATAGACTTGTATCCCGGACGAGCCCCCAATTTGTTATGGGCCAGGGTTTAGAGAACCCCAAAGTGTCTCATGGAGTTCACCTGACCCACAACGTTTACTAGATTGTGGTGTGGGGAGCACATGGCCCACTCTACAGATGTGGCACAGCAGAAATGGAAAAGTATTTTTTAAAGCAAAACAATGTTTATTCTATGAACTCAAGTTAACCTTTTTAAAACATACAGTGAACATCTTAGCAACCATTAGTTCAAATACAACCCCCAAAGACTACAACACTAAGTAATCCTTTAAGCTTTCCTTTATAAACATCCATACGACTTAAAAACAAAACCTTTATCAGAAGCACATCAGGTTAAAGTCACTACTGAAACCATTTATAATTCTGAATTCACCAAATGATCAAGAGATAGCCTTTTGATGGCAGAGAGAACAGCAGTCCACCTGCTTGGTCTGGCTTCAGCTCCAATACTGAAAACGAAACTAAAACACATCCTACAGCCTGCTCAAAAATGAAAGTAAAAAGCTGACAGACAGCCCAGCTCCACCCACTCTCTGACATCACTGCAGTAGTAAACACCCATTTCTTAAAGGTACTCTCACTACAGATATTTATATACACACCCATTTATAAACACCCATTTCTTTAAAGTATTCTCACATGACAAGTTGGCCAGGATAATTATTAAATGCTACAACTTTCACAAACGGCCTAATTTCACAGTTTAAAAACATGCAGGGTTTCTTTCAAAGTAAAACCAGGAAAATAAGTCTGGTAAAGAAATTAATCTACAAACAAACTTTCATATATGTCATGACATCTTGTAACATTACATCTGTTGGTCATACCTAAACATCTGAATTTATTGGCTGATGCATTTAATGTGGTCAATGAAACAACAGAATTCTGTGTTTGCATTCATGAGGATTAACAGTAGGCAATCAAGAATGTTGAAAATTTGTTTACTTTTTTTTAAAGATTCTGGCCTTGAAATTTCACATCAACAGGAAGCACACCTATCTAAAATTTCTTGCTCTGTAATTTTAGCACAGACGCTAATTAGATTAAGATAAACTTTTAATGCTTCTGTGAAGATGGCAAAGAAAGGTGTTCAGACGGATGCATGTGGTATCCATTCAAAGGCCCGGTTATTCAAATGCAGTTTCTCTGATATCGGCCAAACTGGTGCAAATAAAACCCTACAGAATTATTTTTCCCCACAAATTTAGAGTACCCAATTATTTTTTTTCCAATTAAGGGGCAATTTAGTGTGGCCAATCCACCTAACCTGCACATCTTTTGGGTTGTGGGGGAGAATGTGCAAACCTGCAGAATTTTAAGCACAAATTGTGCTCAGCAGTTTCAATTTCTGTGATTTATTGCGCTACCACCATTATACGTGAGAACACCACCCATCAGGTATGCGGTACATACTCATGCGACTCGGCCAACGTTGTCTACCTCATAGGCTGCAGGAAAGGATGTCCCGAAGCGTGGTACATTGGCGAGACCATGCAGACGCTGCGACAACGAATGAACGGACATCGCGTGACAATCACCAGGCAGGAATGTTCCCTTCCAGTCGGGGAACACTTCAGCAGTCAAGGGCATTCAGCCTCTGATCTCCGGGTAAGCGTTCTCCAAGGCGGCCTTCAGGACGCGCGCCAACGTAGAATCGCCGAGCAGAAGCTTACAGCCAAGTTCCGCACACATGAGTGCGGCCTCAACCGGGACCTGGGATTCATGTCGCATTACATTCATCCCCCACCATCTGGCCTGCGAAATCCTACCAACTGTCCTGGCTTGACACAATTCACACCTCTTTAACCTGGGGTTACCCCATCTCTGGATCTGTAAAGATTTAATCACCTGCTAATGCTCGCATTCCAAGCATTGTCTGGCATCTTTGAATCTGTCTATATATATGTTTCTGGAACATACCTCTTCATTCACCTGAGGAAGGAGCAGCGCTCCGAAAGCTAGTGACATCGAAACAAACCTGTTGGACTTTAACCTGGTGTTGTAAGACTTCTTACTGTATTTTTAAAAAACCTTTAGGAGTTGACCCTGTCTACAAAACTAACCACACACCCAGGTTAAATAATAATAATAATCTTTATTGTCACAAGTAGGCTTACATTAAAACTGCAATGAAGTTAGTGTGAAAAGCCCCTAGTTGCCACATTCCGGCGCCTGTTCAGGTACACAGAGGATAATTCAGAATGTCCAATTCACCTAACAGCATGTCTTTTGGGACTTTAAATGAATCACCCTTGGGTGATTCTGCTAATTGTGCTTGTTTGTAGGTCTTTGATGCGGCTGTGGAAAGTAAGTTGGAATTCCTGGGTACAAGGACCCTAATAGGTATTGTTATTTTTAAAAATAAATTTAGAGTATCCAATTCATTTTTTCCAATTAAGGGGCAATTTGGCGTGGCCAATCCACCTAGCCCACACATCTTTGGGTTGTGGGGGTAAAACCCACGCAAACATGGGGAGAATGTGCAAACTCCACACGGACAGTGACCCAGAGCCGGGATCGAACCTGGGACCTCGGTGCCGTGAGGCAACTGTGCTAACCACTGCACCCTATAGGTATCGTTATAACCTGCCCAAAACCGACAGGGTCGGACCAATTAGTCTCCCCCTGAGTCTCGTCGAGTAAGAGCTTCCCCGCTGAGGGGCGGCAGCCCCATCAGTGGAGCAATGGACACTGTGTACAAAAGTTTGGCACAAGTGGGAGCTGAGCAGAGTCATCCCGACTGGGACCTGTGCACAACGTTTAAATAGTTGATAAGGAATAACCAGTTTCTTTATGCCTCTCATGTGGACTCCTCTGTGGTCTCAATAGGTATGTTTTAAAAAGGTATTGAATTTTTGATTACATTTACGAAGGAATGGACAATTGTACCCTCATCAAACGAGAAAATTGTTCTGTATTTTTTTGAAGCAATTTACGTTCATTTTAAACCAGGTTTCTCACAGTTAGTGGATTGGCATGGAGGTTTAAAATGCTTATTTTGTTTTGTGATATACCCATTTGCCAGCTGTGTTAATCGAACATTACAGGGTCACCACACCAAAGTACATCAAGGAATATTTTTCAAGCAAAACTGTTTTGAAGCATTGTAGATTTGTATTTTTGTTGACCACATCGGAGGCCACACTGAGCAATTTAAATGAAACAAATAGACTATTATTTACAATGCATGAAAGATCCCTGACGGTGTCTCGTGTTGGTATCAAAACAGGCCGACTTTATACAAGAGATAATTACACATGGTTGAGAGTTCCCCACTCCCTGAACGGGGAACTCACATTCACTGAGGTTTATGGAGAATCTAATTGTTGCCACCCCATATGCCCTGTGCTGGCTATGATATCCCTCCCCCGCCCAAAGTCCGAACAATCCTCTGACGGTTACGGAGGAGGGCACCAGACTTGCTTTGACTCTAGCTGTGCATTGTGTACCCGCAGCACTGGATCGGGCGGCATGTATCGGGAAGGAGAAGAACGCTTCCGACTGGAATATCATGGCAGAGGCTCTGCCTGAGGCTGCTGTTCCATTTACTCACTGTCAGAGACCACCAACGCCTGCGTTTCCATATCCAAATCTGTGTCAACTACTTCTCTCCGGTTAATGCCTGGGTTCCCTTGGGGTTCTGCTCTGGTCTGTTCGGGCACCAGCTTCGGTTTGATAAGAACTTTCTGTTCACAAGTAATTTTACGAAGAACCGGTCGCCTGAGCCAAATGTGATCAAAGTGTTTTCGCACTACTCGACCCTAGGTTTGCACTTGATGGGAAACCAGCAGTGTCTGGCGGATTATGATCCCAGAGAGACACTGCGCGTCATCTTCAAAGTTTCGGACAAACACCGCGTCATCAGGGACAAAGAGCCGGGGGTCGACGTCGGACAGGAAAGCATCCTTGCAGATACTGGTTGCGGTGATCTTTCCTGCCTATATCCAGGGAAAACCATACTAGGCCGGGCTGAGGCCTTCGGTCCATCAGCCGTTCAACCGGGGCCCCCACAGTCATGGTGTGAGGGATGCTCCGGTAGCAAAAGATGAACCTTGTCAGCCTTGTGTCCATTGACCCCCAAGACTATTTCCACAACCCGCATTTGAATGTCTGGACCGCCTGTTCCGCTAACCCATTCGAAGGGACAGTACGGCTGTGTTGGATCCCGCTAGCCTTCAGAAAACCAGAAAACTCCTCACTCATGAAGGCCATGACTTTGTCCCTAACTAACACTTCGGAAATACCATGAGTACTGAAAGACAAATGCAGCTTCTCAATTGTTGCTCTGAAGGTTGTCACCGCCATCTTGTGGATCTCCAGCCATTTGGAATGGGTGTCAATCAGCAGGAGGCACATGAAACCCTGAAATGGGCCAGCAACGTCGGCATGCAACTGCAGCCACAGCTGCTCTGGCCATTCCCAAGGGTGGAGGGCGTGGCCTGTGGGACCTTCTCATGCTTCTGACAGACATTGACTTAGACCATAAGACGATAAAACATAGGAGCAGAATTAGGCCATTCAGCCCAATGAGTCTGCTCCGCCATTCAATCATGGCTGATATGTTTTTCATCCCCATTCTCCTGCCTTCTCCCCACAACTCCCGATCCCCTTATTAATCAAGAGCCTATCTATCTCTGTCTTAAAGACACTCAGTGATTTGGCCTCCACAGCCTTCCACAGATTCACCACCCTCTGGCTGAAGAAATTCTTCCTCATCTCAGTTTTGAAGGATTGCCCCTTCAGGTTGAGACTGTGGCCTCGGGTTCTAGTTTTTCCTACTCGGGGAAACATCCTTTCCGTGTCCACTCCATCCAGGCCTCTCAGTATCCTGTAAGTTACAATAACATTCCCCTCTCATCCTTCTAAATTCCAATGAGTACAGTCCCAGAGTCCTCAACTGTTCCTCATATGACAAGCTCTTCATTCCAGGGATCATAGAATTCCTACAGTGCAGAAGGAGGCCATTTGGCCCATCAAGTCTGCAGCGACCTTTCGAATGAGCACTTTACCATCCACCCCGCCTTATCCCTGTATCCCAGAACCTGATCTGCACCTCCCTGGACATTAATGGGCAATTTAGCATGGCCAATCCACCTAACCTGTATATCTTTGGATTGTGGGAGGAAACTGGAGCACCCGGAGGAAACCCATGCAGACATGGGCAAATTCCATACAGACAGAGGCCGGAATTGAACCAGTGTCCCTGGTACTGTGAGGCAGCAGTGCTAACGACTGTGCCACCCATTCTTGTGAACCTCCTCTGGACCTTTTCCAAGGCCAGCTCATCCTTCCTTAGGTACGGGGTCCCAAAGTGCTCACAATACTCCAAATGGGGTCTGACCAGAGCCTTATACAGCCTCATAAGCACATCCCTGCTCTTGTATTCTAGCCCTTTCGACATGAATGCTAACATTGCATTTGCCATCTTAACTGCCGACTGAACCTGCACGTTAACCTAAAGAGAATCTTGAACTCGGACTCCTAAGTCCCTTTGTGCTTCTGTTTTCCTCAGCACTTCCTATTTAGAAAATCGTCTACGCTTCCATTCTTCCTACCAAAGTGCATAACCTCACACTTTTCCACATTGTATTCCATCTGCCACTTCTTTGCCCACTCTCCTAGCCTGTCCAAGTCCTTCTAGCAGCACCCCCCTGCTTCCTCAATACTACCTGTCCCTCGGCATAACTTTGTAGCATCTGCAAACGTAGCAATCGTGTCCTCAGTTTCTTCTTCCAGATCATGAATGTATATTGTGAAAAGTTGTGGCCCCAACACCGATTCCTGAGGCACACCACTAGTCACCGACTGCCATCCTGAAAAAGACCCCTTTATCCCCACTCGCTGCCTTCTGCCAGTCAGCCTATCCATGCCAGTATATTACCCTAAACACCATGGGCTCTTAACTTATTTAACAGTCTCCTATGCGGTACCTTGTCAAAGGCCTTCTGGGAATCTAAATAAATCACGTCCACTGCTTCACCTTTGTCCAACTTCCTTGTTACCTCCTCAAAGAACTCGAAGAGATTTGTCAGACATGACTTCCCCCTGAAGAAGCCGTGCTGATTTAGTGTTATTTTATCATGTACTTTCAGGTACACCGCAATCTCATCTTTAATAATCGACTCTAACATCTTACCAAGACCAAAGTCAGGCTAACCGGCCTATAATTTCCCTTCTTCTGCCTCCCTCCCTTCTTAAACAGTGGTGTTACATTAGCCACTTTCCAGTCCTCTGGGACCCTTCCTGCCTCCAGTGATTCCTGAAAGATCATCACCAATATCCCCACAATCTCCTCAGCTATCTCCTTTAGAACTCTGGGGTGTAGTCCATCTGGTCCAGGTGACTTATCCACCTTCAGACCTTTCAGTTCCCCAGAACCATCTCCTTAGTGATGGCCACGACACTCAACTCTGCCCCCGATTCTCCTGGAGTTCTGGTATCCCACTGCTGTCTTCCACGGTGAAGACTGATGCAAAGTAATTATTCAGTTCCTCTGTTGTGCCATTCATTCAATGTCTGCATCCAGGCCCGGCCACCAAACGTAGCTGCGTGCAAACATTTCAATTTTTGGCACTCTCTTGTGACCGTTGTGGAAGACGTTCAAAATTAAATCCTGGTCCTTTTCTGGGACAATGATGTGCATTTCCCATAACAGGACACCGTTCTCCACACTAAACCCAGAGAAAACATTCAATTCACCTGGAAGTTAACGATGCTGACCACCATACAATACAAGGTGATGAACCTTTGAGAGAACTGGATCCGTTTGGGTTCACTCATGGAACCTAGACGCAGTGACCAGCAATGAATCCATAAAGTTCAGGGTGGCGACAACTTTGTCCGCCCTGCGGGGTGAGGTGGAGAGCTAGTCGGCTCAATGCATCGGTGTTCGCAATCTGAATGCACGGCTGATGTTCAAAGGAGTACTCGTACGGGCCAACAAATGGGCCCACTGCTGGATCCGAGTGGAAGCAATGGGTGGAATTGCCTTGTCCTCCTTAAAAAGACCAAGTAGTGGTTTGTGTTCCGTGATGATGGCGAAATGGCGGGCGTACACGTATGGGTGAAATTTCTTTACCGCAAAAACCACCGTCAGGCCTTCCTTTTTGATATGCGCATATTTGGGTTCGGCCACAGCCAATGTCCGGGAGGTGAAAGCAATTGTTTGAACCCTGCCATCTGCCATCTGATGGGGCAGAATGACTCCAATGCTTACTGGCGATGCATCGTACATGATAATGAGAGGCTTGGCGGGATCATAGTCTGTCAACAACCCAGAAGACGACAGCTGTTTCTTCATTTGTCGGAAAGCCGCTTCGAGCGACCCACTGCACGCTCATGCCTGTTTTTTCTGCAGCAGTAGATACAGGGGGGGCCAGCAGCATCACAAGGCTTGATATGAACTTGCTTTAATAATCCATTGACCCTAAAAATTAGCGAAACTTTGATGCGTTTGTAGGGGCATGGGGCCTGCTGAATGGCATGTACCTTTTCTGCGATTGAGTGTAAGCCCTCACAGCCCACACGGTAACCCAGTTCACCACATCCTTTGTGTGAAATACACACTTGGCTCTCCGCAGGCGGAGAAATGCCGAAGCACCTCCACCAGGCTGACCCAGTGTTTCTTCTCGGTTGCCACGGTGACTAATACACCATCTAAATATGCCGCCACCTGCGGTAATCCACACAGAATGTTCTCCATCGCCCTCTGGAATATGGCACAGGCTGACGACACTCCGAAGGGTTGCCGGCTGTATGCATACAGGCCTTGGCTCATGTTTATTGTTATGCACTTTCGGGAGGCCGAGTCTAATTTGATCTGTAAATAGGTGTGACTCATGTCAGGTTTAGTGAACAAAAGTCCGCCAGCCAATTTAATGTAAAGGTCTTTTATATAGGGCATTGCGTAGCAGTCCGAATGCGAAGCCTTATTCACTGTCAACTTGTAATCCCCGCATAACCGGACCGCCTTGTCCGGCTTCAGTACCGGAACAACCGGTGCCACCCAACCTGCGAAACGCACGGGCTGGATGATCTCTGCCCCCCAAGCTGACTGAGCTCAGTCTCCACGTTTGCCAGCAACGCATAAAGGACCGGGCGTGCTCTAAAATATCTCCACTTCGTACTCGGGTAGACATGGATTTTGGCTACAGAACCCTTAATGTTCCCCAATCAGGGCTGAAAGAGCTCAGGGTATTTCCCCAGCACCTTGCACATGCCCCGGGATTCCATCTGGAATTGCGATGTAGGTGACTCAACCAATCGCGGCCTAACAAGCTGTCCTTAACCACGATTAACAAGAGGCACACCGAATGTTGTCCATAAACCACCTCGCAATGTCCAATGGTTCATCGGTATAAGTGGCCAATCTAGCTTCAGTGCCCCTTCGATCCAAATTCTGCATCCCCTTCTCTATGTGGTTGAAAGTTTTCTTTCCCACAATGGAAACTGCAGCTCCAGCATCAAGCTCCATATCCAATAGATGCCCGTTCACCTCTACAGCAATTGTTATGGGAGCAACCGAAGCAGTGGCCACACAATTTAGCTTCATGCAGTCGTCTACCTCTTCACCAGATGGAAGGTGCGGGCCTGAGACGAGCGTCTTCCTCTATCGGGCGACCAAGATCTCTGGTTTGTGCTTCAACTGGGACGCATGCCTACATGCCCCACAACAGCAGATTCTGCCGAGGTATCCCGTTGGGACAACCCGGTTTCCGACCAACAGGTCGGGCCTGTACGGCACTTAGTCCAGGGCAGGTCTTGGGAGGGGTTGCCTGCCAGGAGGGGGTGTGCTTTAAGGCGTTAGCTTCCATCCCCTGCATTTCCTGCACCTCGTGCTGAGCACTTTAGCACTTTTGCGGGACAGCGAGATCTGCACTGCTTGCTGCAGGTTTAAGGATGGCTCAGCCAAGGGCAGCACGGTGGTGCAGTGGGTTAGCATTGCTGCCTCATGGCGCCGAGCTCCCAGGTTCAATCCCAGCTCTGGGTCACTGTCCATGTGGAGTTTGCACTTTCTCCCTGTGTTTGCATGGGTTTCGTCCCCACAACCCAAAATATGTGCAGGCTAGGTGGATTGGCCATGCTAAATTTCCCCTTAATTGGAAAAAATTAATTGGGTACTCTAAATTTATAAAAAAAGGGAAGGCTCGGCCAGCAATTATTTTTGGGTGCACATTATTGATGCCGCAGACCAACGTCCGCGAAGCATTTCTGCCAGGGAGGTTTCATACTCACAGAATTGGGCTATCTTTCATAATCTCAACAAAAACTCGGTGACAAACTCACCCAGATCCTTTCCGCTGTATTGAAGCGATACGTCTGCACAATTGCAGATGGTGTTGGGTTGAAATGTTGTCCGACCTGTGTTATTAGTTGTTCGAAAGTATAAGTGTCAGGAGCTGCTGGATATGTGAGGCTTCGTATAACACCGTAGGTATGCACGCCATGGGCAGTTAGCAAAATGACTGGCATTCATTGTCCGTGATACTATTGGCACGGAAAAAGTAACGCATTCTTTCCACATACTGAGTCCAGTCTTCCAGACTGGCATCAAACACAACTAATCTTCCGAACAGAGGCATGGTTTAACCGTAAGGAAAATCCAATCTTTATCCAGCAGAGTTAGGGAGGTGGCTGATGTGCGATCAATTACACTCAAGACAAAGTGATTTCATAACTGAAGGCTTTAATCGACTAGAACTTGTTCCCCAGCAGCTTTGGTACAGAAAGTGAAGGCTGCTGGGACGGCACCATCTCTTATACTCCGCCTTCAGGGCGGAGCTACGTAATACAGCCAATGGTAGACTCCAGGGTCTAACCAATGGTCATCAGCCTCTCAGGAACCGCAATACCTGATACTACCACATTCAACCCCTGTTAAAAAAGAGTCCGGCGGGGGTGGTGGCCAGTGGTAACAGTCGCCTTTAACAAGGTATGACCAGGTATGGAGGTACTGTGCTGTCGAGGATATTTATAAAGTTCACACTTAGAGTCACAGCGAAGCAATCAGTCGGTCGGGTGGCCTGGTCGTCCTTCTGGAACGTCTGGGCTTCGGTGGTGATTCTGGTGGGGTTCCCGGTGGTTGCGACTGCGGGAGCGTGGTTTTGTCCTCCCTGGCAGCTTCGTCACCCCTAGGCAGCGCTGTTGGGGCAAAAGGTTGACACGGGCGGGGGCGCCTGTAGGAGGCATCGGTGCTTCGACGGGCCTAAGCAGGAGCGGCGGGAGCACTGACCCTCCAGTGAGGTGCTGGGGGGGGGGGGCAATGGTTCGGGTGCACGTGGGGTTCCGGCGGGCGCCAGGTCCCAAAGGGAGACTGTATCTTGCCGGCCATCAGGGAACACCACGTAGGCATACTGGGGGTTAGCGTGCAGCAGGTGGACCTTCTCGACCAACGGGCCCGACTTGTGCGCCCGCACGTGCTTCCGAAGCAGGATGGGTCCGGGTGTCGCTAGCCAGGTTGTGAGCGAGGTCCCGGAGGAGGACTTCCTGGGGAAAACAAGGAGACATTCATGAGCTGTCTGATTTGTGGTTGTACAGAGCAGCGACCGGGTGGCGTGGAGGGCCACCGGGAGGACTTCTTGCCAGCGGGAGACTGGGAGATCCCTGGACCGTAGGGCCAGTAGAAAAGTCTTCCAGACCGTTCCGTTCTCCCTCTCTACCTGCCCATTTCCCCGGGTGTTGTAACTGGTCGTCCTGCTCGAGGCGATACCCCTGCTGAGCAGGAATTGACGCAGTTCGTTGCTCATAAAGGAGGACCCCCTATCACTGTGTATGTACGCGGGGAAACCGAACAATGTAAAGATACCCTGGAGGGCCTTGATGACGGTGGTTGTGGTCATGTCTGGGCAGGGGATGGCGAATGGGAATCGGGAGTTCGCGTCAATCACGTTCAGGAAATACGTGCTGCGGTCAGTGGAGGGGAGGGGGCCTTTGAAATCCATGCTGAGGCACTCAGGCTGCGGGCTTTAATGAAGTGGAAAAAGCGAGTGACCCCCGGGTGGCAGAGGTCCTCGTGGAGGGCTCAGAGGCAGTCCACTTGTGCGCTGGCACACGTGCCACGGGACAGGGCATCGGGAGGCTCGTTTAGCTTCCCCGGACGGTACAAGATCTCGTAGTTGAAGGTGGAGAGTTCTATCCTCCACCGCAAGATCTTGTCGTTTTTAATCGTGCCCCTCTGTGCATTATCGAACATGAAGGCAACCGACCGTTGGTCCGTGAGGAGAGTGAATCCAGTGTCGCACAGCTTCTACTATGGCTTGTGTCTCTTTTTCGACCGAGGAATGGCGAATTTCGGAAGCATGGAGGGTACGGGAGAAGAAAGCCACGGGCCTGCTCGCTTGGTTGAGGGTGGCCGCCAGTGCTACGTCGGATGCATCGCTCTCGGCCTGGAAGGGGAGGGACTCATCGATGGCGCGCATCGTGGCCTTAGCAATGTCTGCTTTGATGCGGCTGAAGGCCTGGTGGGACTCCGTCGACAGGGGGAAGGTTGTGGACTGGATCAAGGGTCGGGTTTTGTCAGCACAGTTGGGGAATAACTGAAAAACCCAAGGCAGCGCTTCAGGGCCTTGGGGCAGTGAGGGAGAGGGAACTCCATGAGGGGGCGCATGCGTTCAGTGTCGGGGCCTATGACTCCATTTCGCACTACGTAGCCTAGAATGGCTAGACGGTCGGTGCTGAACACACATTTATCCTTATTGTATGTCAGGTTAAGGATTTTCACGGTCTAGAGAAATTTGCGGAGGTTGGTGTCGTGGTCCTGCTGGTCATGGCCGCAGATGGTGACGTTATCCAGATACGGGAACGTTGCGCGTAAGCCGTACCGGTCAACCATTCGGTCCATCTCTCGCTGGAAGACCGAGACCCCATTAGTGACACCAAAGGGAACCCTTAAAAATTGGTAGAGCCACCCATCTGCTTCAAAGGCAGTGTACTTGCGGTCACTATTACGGAGGGGTAGCTGGTGGTAGACGGACTTGAGATCCACCTTGGAGAAGACCTTGTAATGTGCGATCCTGTTTTCCAGGTCGGCTATACGGGGGAGAGGGTACGCGTCCAGCTGTGTAAACCTGTTGATGGTCTGGCTGTAGTCAATGACCATCCTATGCTTCTCCACTGACGTTCAGTCTTTACCACCACTACTTGAGCTCTCCAGGGACTGTTGCTCGCTTCAATGACCCCGTCCCCCAGCAGCCTTTAGACCTCTGACCTGATGAAGGTCCGGTCCTGGGCACTGTACCGCCTGTTACTGGTGGCGACAGGTTTGCAATCCGGGGTGAGGTTCGCAAACAGGGAAGGCGGGTCGACCTTAAGGGTCGCGAGGCCGCAGACAGTAAGGGGGGGTATAGGGCCGCCGAATTTAAAGGTCAGGCTTTGCAAGTGGCATTGGAAATCCAGCCCAAGGAGGGTGGCCGCGCAGAGGTGCGGCAGGGGGTACAGGCGGAAATTGTCGAATTTCCTGCCTTGGACAGTGAGGTTCGCTAGGCAGAACCCCTTTATCTCCACCGAGTGTGACCCGGAGGACAGGGAGATCCTTTGGTTTACAGGGTGGGTTACAGGTGAACAGCGGCTTACCGTGTCGGGGTGAACAAAGCTTTCCGTGCTCCCAGAGTCAATCAGGCAAGACGTCTCGTGGCCGTTGATGAGGACCGTCGTTGTAGCCGTTGCGAGTGTCCGGGGTCGACTTTGGTCCAGTGTCACCGAGGCCAGATGAAGCAGTTGCGAGTTCTGATCGGGCAGCGTGTAGTCGGCCGAGCTGGGGGCCTGGGGCCCCATCCAAGATGGCGTCACCCATGGGTCGCACATGGTGTCCAGGGATGAACAAGATGGCGGCGGGGATGGACAAAATGTCGGCGCCCACCCGTCCAGCGTGGTGTCCGGGGGGGCAAGATGGCCATGCCCGTGGGTCGCACGTGGCCCTAGGATAGGGGGGTGGCGGTGAGCGCTGGCCGGTCGGGGCCTGAAGGGGGGGTTGCCGCGGCACTGCAGAGTCGCTGGAGACCGCGGCCACGGCGCGGGCCAGGCAGACCCCCACAAAGTGACCCTTCTTGCCGCACCCTTTGCAGGTGGCGGTGTGGACCAGGCAGCGCAGGCGGGGATGATTCGCTTGCCCGCAGAACAAACAGCAGAGCCCGGCGGCGTTAGCGGGCCGTCTCGTTTTGCAGGCCTGCGGGGTCAGGGGGAAGGTCTGTGGGGCTGCCGCTGTGGGGTGCCACGCAGCCCAGGGGGCCGCCGCGGGGTCGGCACATAGGACTGCACGTTTTTGTAGGCAACGTCCATGGACCCTGCCAGGGCCCGTGCCTCTCTAAGTCCCAGGGTGTCCCATTCTAGGAGTCTTTGGCGGATATCTGGGGAGCTCATACCTGCTACGAAAGCATCCCGATTAAAAGTTTCGTGTGCTCGCTCCCCGAAACTTGCGGGCAGCCATAGTTTCGGCCCAGCACTAGTAGTGCCCGGTAGAAATCTTCCTACGATTCGCCGGGGCTTTGCCGTCTAGTTGCAAGCAGGTGATGTGCGTAGACCTGATTTACAGGGCGGATATGAAATGGAAATGAAAATCGCTTATTGTCACAAGTAGGCTTCAAATGAAGTTACTGTGAAAAGCCCCTTGTCGCCACATTCCGGCGCCTGTTCGGGGAGGCTGTTACGGGAATATAATGTCCTTCTAGCAGTTCGATCGCGGCATCATAGTTCTCCATCTCCTCGATAAGGGGGTAGATCCCAGGGCTGACCCTTGAGCGCAGGAGATGTATTTTTTGTCCTTCTGTGGGGGTGCCTCCGGCCGTCTTGAGGTAGCTTTTAAAGCACGCCAGCCAGTGTTTAAATATTACAGCCGAGTTCTCCGCGTGGGGGCTGAGTTGAAGGCACTCCAGTTTGATTCGGAGATCCATCCATTCAGCTTAAGTCTAGTAGATTAAATTGATGCGCGATCAATTACACTCAAGTCGAAGTGATTTCATAACTGAAGGCTTTAATCGACTAGAACTTGTTCCCCAGCAGCTTCGGTACAGAAAGTGAAGGCTGCTGGGACGGCACCATCTCTTATACTCTGCCTTCAGGGCGGAGCTACGTAATACAGCCAATGGTAGACTCCTAGGTCTAACCAATGGCCATCAACCTCTCAGGTACCACAATACCTGGTACTACCACAGTGGCTTACACAACGTTTAGTAGCGTTGTTAGCAGACCAGTTGACCCCTCATTGGCAGTTTTGTAGACCATGAAGGAGGCCACATTGAGTGGTTTAAATGAAACAAAATTTTAGCAGGCATTTTCGAACTGGGGTCGCAGGTCGCGGGTGGGTCGTGGACGGGTGACGGGAAGTTCGCGGAGTTCCCGATCGCGTGAATTCGCGCGCAACAGCCGCAGCAGCCAGCTTTTAACAATGCTGGCTGCGAGCAGCTTTGAAAATGACGACCACCACCAGATTAAAAAAATGCAGGGGCGGCATGTGGCATAGTGGTTAGCACTGGGACTCACTCCCATAACCCAAAGATGTGCAGGTTAGGTGGATTGGCCATGCTAAATTGCCCCTTCGTTGGGAAAAAAAGAATTGTGAACTCTGAACTTTTTTTTTAAATGCAGGCGCACTGCATGTATGTGCCCGCTCATTGGTGCGCATGCGCAGAACCAAGTGAGAAGCCCCGCCTCTTTCTGACATCAGCGATCTGACCCAGTAGAAGATTTTTAAAAAAATTCAATGCAATCTTTCTGCCTGAAGCAGAGCAGGTCACGCGCCCCAAACGCTGACGTCACGTGCTTTGGACGTGATTGCGAATCCTCCATTTTGTCAGCAGCAAACAAGTAAATGAGGACCACGCATGCTCACCTCTCGCATTAAAGGTAAGAGAAAATGGTGGGTCGCGAATGTCGGCCTGCGTGAGTCGCGAAGGTCGGCCCAGGTGAGTCGTGAAGGTCGCGAAGGTCAGCTGGCATGGGTCCTGAAGGTTGGCTGGTTGGTAAAAACGGGTCCCTGGAAAAAAGGTTTGAAAACATGTTGATACACAATCAATACTCTTGAGTCCACGTGGAGTCATATCGATTCAGTTTTAATCAGATAGAACTGTACCCAGCAGCGAAGTTACAGAAGTGAAGGCTGCTGGGATGGCATTGGTTCTTATACCCCGCCTCTCAGGGCGGGGCTATGTACATTGCCCAAATGGTAGACCCCGCGGTCTAGCCAATGGTCATTCCTCTCTCTGGTACCGCAATACCTGGTATTACCACATTCACCCCCTGTTAAAAAAGAGCCAGCGGGGTGATGGCCAGTATTACTGTTGTCTTTTCACGGTAGGACCAGGTATTGCAGGTACCATGCTATCGAGGGTTGCGGAGAAAGTTCTTGTGTTGTTAATTTTCTTCATGGTGCTGCAATCAGACGATCGGGCGGCCTGGTCGTCCTACTGGAGCGTCTAAGTTTTGGTGGCGATCCTGGTGAGGGCCCCGGCGGTAGTGACTCCGGGAACGTGGTGTCTTCCTCCCAGGCAGTTTTGTCACCCCTAGGCGGCGCTGTAAGGTCGAAAAACGGGCAGAAGGAAGGGGTGTCTGTAGGGGGCGTCGGTGCCTGCTCGGCTCTGGGTCGGGGTTCTGGCGGTAGTACTGACCCTCCGGTCAGGTGCGGTGGAGGTGGGGGGGGGGGCAGTGGCTCGGGCACGCGTGGTGGTCCGGCGGGCGCCAGGTCCCGGAGGGGGACCGTATCCTGGCATCCGTCAGGGAACGCTATGTAGGCATACTGGGGGTTGGCATGCAGCAAGTGGACCCTTTCGACCAGCGGGTCCGACTTGTGCGCCCTCGCATGTTTCCGCAGCAGGACGGTTCCGGGTGTCGCTAGCCAGGTTGGGAGCGAGCTCCCCGAGGAGGACTTCCTGGGGAAAACAAGGAGACGTTCATGAGGTGTCTGGTTCGTGGTAGTACATAGCAGTGACCGAATGGAGTGAAGGGCCACTGGCAGGACTTCTTGCCAGCGGGAGACTGGGAGATTCCTGGACCGAAGGGCCAGCAGGACGGTCTTCCAGACCGTTCTGTTCTCCCTTTCTACCTGCCCGTTTCCCCGTGGGTTATAGCTGGTCGTCCTGATCGAGCGATGCCTTTGCTATGCAGGAACTGGCGCAGCCCGTCGCTCATAAAGGAGGACCCCCTATCACTGTGGATGTATGCGGGGAAACCGAACAGTGTAAAAATAGTTTAGAGTGCCTTGATGACGGTGGTTGTGGTCATGTCCAGGCAGGGGATGGCGAATGGGAACCGGGAGTACTCATCAATCACGTTCAGGAAATACGTGTTGCGGTCGGTGGAGGGGAGGGGGCCTTTGAAGTCCATGCTGAGGCGTTCAAAGGGACGGGAAGCCTTTATCAGATGCGCCCTCTCTGGTCGGTAGAAGTGCGGTTTGCACTCCGCGGAGATTCGGCAGTCCCTGGTAACTGTCCTGATCTCCTCGATGGAGTAAGGCAGGTTCCGGGACTTAACAAAATGGAAGAACCGGGTGACTCCCGGGTGGCAGAGGTCCTCGTGGAGGGCTCGGAGGCGGCCTACTTGTGCGGTGGCACAAGTGCCACGGGATAGGGCATCAGGAGGCTCGTTCAACTTCCCGGGACGATACAAGTTCTCGTAATTGAAGGTGG
This sequence comes from Scyliorhinus torazame, assembly GCF_047496885.1. NCBI lineage: Eukaryota > Metazoa > Chordata > Chondrichthyes > Carcharhiniformes > Scyliorhinidae > Scyliorhinus > Scyliorhinus torazame. The sequence goes on from NC_092713.1 coordinate 123,391,334, forward strand.
AGAGTTCGATCCTCCACCGCAAGATCTTGTCGTTCTTAATCTTGCCCCACTGTGCATTATCGTAAATGAAGGCCATCAACCATTGGTCCGTGAGGAGAGTGAATCTCCTGCCGGCCAGGTAATGCCTCCAGTGCCGCACAGCTTCCACTATGGCCTGGGCCTCCTTTTCGACTGAGGAGTGGCGAATTTCGGAGGCATGGAGAGTGCGGGAGAAGAAGGCCACGGGCCTGCCCGCTTGGTTGAGGGTGGCGGCCAGAGATACGTCAGACGCGTCGCTCTCGACCTGGAAGGGGAGGGACACGTCGATGGCGCGCATCATGGCTTTTGCGATGTCCGCTTTGATGCGGCAGAAGGCATGGCGGGCCTCCGTCGACAGGGGAAAGGTTGTGGATTGGATTAGGGGTCGAGCCTTGTCGGCGTAATTAGGGACCCATTGTGCATAATAGCTAAAGAAGCCGAGGCAGCGCTTTAGGGCCTTGGGGCAGTGAGGGAGGGGGAACTCCATAAGGGGGCGCATGCGTTCGGGGTCGGGGCCTATGACTCCATTTCGCACTACGTAGCCTAGGATGGCTAGACGGTCGGTGCTAAACACGCACTTCTCCTTATTGTAGGTCAGATTCAGGAGGTGCGCGGTCTGGAGAAATTTACGGAAGTTGGTGTCGTGGTCCTGCTGGTCATAGCCGCAGATGGTGACGTTGTCAAGATACGGGAACGTTGCGTGTAAGCCGTACCGGTCAACCATTCGGTCGATCTCACGCTGGAAGACCGAGACCCCGTTTGTGACACCGAAGGGAACCCTTAAAAAGTGGTAGAGCCGCCCATCTGCTTCGAAGGCAGTGTACTGGCGGTCGCTATTACGGAGGGGTAGCTGATGGTAGGCAGACTTGAGATCCACCGTGGAGAAGACCTTGTATTGCGCCATCCTGTTTACCAGGTCGGCAATACGGGGGAGGGGGTAGGCGCCCAGTTGTGTAAACCGGTTGATGGTCTGGCTATAGTCGATGACCATCCTATGCTTCTCCTCGGTCTTTACCACCACTACTTGAGCCCTCCAGGGCTGTTGCTCGCTTCGATGACCCCTTCCTTCAGCAGCCTTTGGACCTCGGACCTGATGACGGTCCGGTCCTGGGCGCTGTACCGTCAGCTCCTGGTGGCGACGGGTTTGCAATCCGGGGTGAGGTTCGCAAACAGGGATGGCGGGTCAACCTTAAGGGTCGCGAGGCCGCAAACAGTAAGGGGGGGTATAGGGCCGCTGAATTTAAAAGTAAGGCTTTGTAGGTGGCACTGGAAATCCAGTCCCAGAAGGGTGACTGCGCAGAGGTGCGGCAGAACGTACAGGCGGAAATTGCGGAATTCCCTGCCTTGGACGGTGAGGTTCGCGAGGCAGAACCCTTTTATCTGCACCGCGTGTGACCCGGAGGCCAGGGAGATCCTTTGTTGGGTGGGATAGGTGACCAAAGAACAGCGCCTTACCGTGTCGGGGTGGACGAAGCTCTCCGTGCTCCCGGAGTCGATGAGGCATGACGTCACATGGCCATTGATGGCGATCGTCGTGGTGGCCTTTGCTAGCGTTCGGGGCCGAATCTGGTCTAGGGTAATGGAGGCCAGCTGCAGCAAGGAGTGAAGATCGGGCAGTGCATCGTCAGCCGTGTTGGGGGCTTGAGGCCCCATCCAAGATCACGCCGTCCATGGATCGCACATGGAGTCCGACTCCGAAGATGGCGGCGAGGAGGAACAAAATGGCGGTAGGGAGGGACAAAATGGTGGCGCACTCTGCTCCCGCGAGGCGGAGGCCAGCTGCAACAAAGGGTTTTGGTCGGGCCGTGCGTAGCCAGCTGTGCTGGGGGCTTGAGGCCCCATCCAAGATGGCGCCGGCCATGGATCGCACGTGGAGTCCAGGGACTCCGAAGATGGCGGCGGGGAGGAGCAAACGTGGAGATGCTCCAGCGTGGCGGTGGCCAGCTGCAGCAAGGGGTTTTGGTCCGGCAGCGCGTAGCCAGCCGTGCTGGGGGCTTGAGGCCCCATCCAAGATGGCGCCAGCCATTGATCGCACATGGAGTCCAGGGACTCCGGAGATGGCGGCGGGGAGGAGCAAACTGGTGGCGCATGCTGCTCCAGCGTGGCGGAGGCCAGCTGCAGCAAGAGGTTTTGGTCCGGCAGCGCGTAGCCAGCCGTGCTGGGGGCTTGAGGTCCCATCCAAGATGGCGCCGGCCAGGGATCGTCCCTGGAGTTCGGGGACGGATACCCCGAGGATTGGACCGGCGAGGGACAAAATGGCTGCGCGCACTCCTCCAGCATGGTTGCCGGGGGGAAGAATGGCCGCAGCTGCGATGCTGCCTGGTGGGGCAAAGGCTGTGGTGCGCGTTGGGCTGGCGGGGCTGGGGAAAGGGAGTGCGGCGGTGGGCCTGGGACGGTCAGGACTTGGAAGAACGGCTGTGGTTGCACAGCGGGTGGCTGGAAGAATGGCTGAGGGTAGTCATTGGATACCGCGTTCACTGCGCGGGCGAGGCAGACCGCGGCATAGTGGCCTTTCTTGCCGCACCCTTTGCAGGTGACGGTGCGGGCCGGGCAGCGCGCGCGCGGGTGATTCGCCTGGCCGCAGAAGAAGCAGCGTTGGCCGGCGGTGGTAGCAGTGCGCCTTGCCGCGCAGGCCTGCGGGGTTAGCGGGTAAGTCTGGGGGTTAAGCGGGTAAGTCTGGGGGGCTGCCGCGGCGGGGTGCCACGCACCCCAGGGGGGCGCGGTGCGCACGGGGGGGTACGCAAGGGCGGTTTTGTACGCCACGTCCGTGGACCCTGCCAGGGCCCGGGCCTCGGTGAGGCCCAGCATGTCCATTTCGAGTAGCCTTCGGCGAATGTCAGGAGATCATACCTGCCACGAAAGCGTCTCGAATTAAAAGTTCGGAGTGCTCGTTCGTCGTCACCGCTGGGCAGCCGCAGTTTTGGCCCAGCATGATCTGTGTCCGGTAGAAATCTTCTCTCGTCTCATCTGGGCTCTGCCGTCTCATTGCCAGCAGGTGACGGGCGTAGACCTGATTAAGTGGACGAATGTAGTGTCCTTCCAGCAGTTCCATGGCTTTATCATAGTTCGCCGCCCCTTCGATCAGGGTGTAGATCGCCGGGCCGACCCGCGAGCGTAGGAGGTGTATTTTCTGCCTTTCCGTGGGGGTGTCGGCAGCCGTATCGAGGTAGCTCTGGAAGCATGCCAGCCAATGCTTAAAAATCTGTTTTCTGCGTGAGGGCTGAGCTGAAGGCACGCCGGCTTGATGCGAAGATCCATCCTTCAAAGTACTTATCTGATTAAATTGATGCACAATCAATACTCTTGAGTCCACGTGGAGTCATATCGATTCAGCTTTAATTAGATAGAACTGTACCCAGCAGCGAAGTTACAGATGTGAAGGCTGCTGGGACGGCATTGGTTCTTATACCCCGCCTCTCAGGGCGGGGCTATGTACATTGCCCAATGGTAGACCCCGCGGTCTAGCCAATGGTCATTCCTCTCTCTGGTACCGCAATACCTGGTATTACCACACATGTGTTTAAAGTTCCCCGTCCTCTTAGCAGTGGAGCTCGTATTCGCTGACGTTTACGGCAGTCTAATTGTTGCCACCCCGTAAGCCTGTGTTGGTTGTGACAACTATCCATATATTATTTTTATTAATTCCATCATGTTTAAGAATATTAATGATCTGAAATTACACATTCAACCTATTGAATAAGAAATAGATACTGCAGCTGACCTTCACCTGGTGAAATATGCAAGGAACGTTTATTTTTGTAAATTAAATCCAAACCATCTACTAAACAGATAAAGGCAGATAGCTCACCATTGGTATGTTCTTCATCATTCTTTGAATAGTTACATCTGGAGCCCACACTTTTGGTCTGAATGTCACCAATGTATTATCCGGCAAACCGCTGAATTGGCTCATGTATCCCCTTTGCATACCATGGGTATTCAGCATATTCAAAAGTGTCTCAAGGGAACTTCTTGGATCTTGTTCATTTAAGATTTCATCACATTCATTCATTGTGTAACTTCCCCTTTCTGCCTCCTGTCTTGCACCTGTGTGTGATATGTTGTCGTCGCCTGTGATGGTCAAATGCCACAGGCACAATATTTTTAGATACATTTTTCCACAGTAAAACAAACACCTTGGTTGCTATGCTGGCCACTTTCCTTAGGAACCAGCTCTTCTAACGACTCTGAAGAGGTGTTTCAAATGATAAATATTACTTTATTTTCCTTTATTCTGTTCTTAAGAAAGTATCAGCTGAAATCCATTCTAGCGAGGTCCAGCGAGTCAGGGGAAGATGTCAGAAAGCTGCTTTACAGAAAACAGCTTCATTTAACAGATTAGGATAGTCTGACAAGTGATAAACATCACTCTTAATTCAATTCCTTTCAGAAACCACATACCACTTTTACAAAGTAACGCTCTTCAGTGATGTTAGGCCCTGTCTGTTTTGAAGCCCCACAAGAGTCCAACACAAAAACAACCAAAACCTTTGTGTCCACATTTGCAAAGTCTTTTTGGTAATAGCCGGGATCTTCCGAGCAGCAGTAATTATCATCCTAAATTCCACTGACCAGACCCGGCACCACATTTCTTCCGATCCAAGCTTTCCCAGAAATACACCACGGAGCGTCCATTGGGAGCTCTGTTGGAGCAGAGTAGCCTTTGGGAAAGCAGGGCATGCCACCATTTTATGGCACGAGGTGCTCTATGATGAGTTTAAATGTCCAGTTTTCAATGTGTTAGTGAATTGTTAAGTGAATGCATGAGTGGAGGAATGAGTGAACGGGTAGTGTTGGTAAGGTAGATAAAGTGAATAGTTAGTTGGCTGGACGGTCAGCTGGGTGAGGAGGTTAAGTGGGTAGGGTATCATCGGATGGGTTTCTGGGTGATTGGTGAGTGGGTAAGTGGGTAGGTGGTGAGGTGGGTAGGTGAGTGAGTGGGTAGCTGGCTGAGGGGGTAGATGCATGAGTAGGTAGATAGATTGGTGGATAATCAAGTCAGATTGGATGGATAGTCAATTTGCGGGCTGGTCGTCTAGTCGGGGGTAGTCGGGTCAGGGGCAAATGGTTGAGGTAGCTAAGGGGTGTAGTTGGATGGTCAGTTGGTCAGGGATTTATCCAGGAGGTCAAGGGGGAGTCAGGAAGGTCAGTGTGGACTTCCGGTTGCGGCGATGCACTGCTAAGCCGCACGTTTCGGCAGCTAACGCTCTAACAAACGTTTGGGCTCTTTTTGGGAGCCCCAACGGAAATTTGTTTTGACCAAACCCAGTGTGGGGTGACTAAGAAAGGAGTCCCCCCTAGTGTGTATGGAAAAGATCGGTGGTAGTGGCCAGATTGCGAAGGATCCTCTGGAGCAGCGGCAGAGAAGAGAAAGAAGAAGCAAGATGGCGACGGATGGAGACCAGACGACATGGGGCCCGGATCAGCAGGAATTCCTTAGACAGTGTGTGGAGGAATTAAAGAAGGAGGTGCTGGCGCCGATGTTGTTGGCAATCGAAGGGCTAAAAGAAACGCAAAAGGCACAGGCGATAGAGCTCCATGGGGTGAAGCAGAAGGCAGCTGAGAACGAGGATGAGATTCTGGGCCTAGCGGTAAAAATGGAGATGCACGAGGCGCTACACAAGAGGTGTATCGAAAGACTCGAAGTCCTGGCGAACTGATCGAGGAGAAAGAACCTCCGGATTCTGGGTCTCCCCGAGGCAGTGGAGGGAGCTGACGTTGGGGCTTATGTGAGCACGATGCTCCATTCGCTAATGGGAGCTGAGGCCCCCTCGGGCCCCCTGGAGGTGGAAGGGGCTCACCGGGTCCTTGCGAGGAGACCAAAGGCTGGAGAACCACCAAGGGCGATAGTGGTGAGATTTCACCGCTTCACCGACAGAGAGGCTGTTTTGAGCTGGGCCAAGAAGGTACAGAGTAGCAGGTGGGAGAATGCGGTGATACGAGTGTATCAGGACTGGAGCGCGGAGTTGGCGAGAAGGAGAGCGAGTTTTAATCGGGCCAAGGCGGCGCTTCACAAGAAGAAAGTAAAGTTTGGGATGCTGCAGCCGGCGCGATTGTGGGTCACGTACCAAGATAGACAAGACTATTTTGAAACGTCGGAAGAGGCATGGACCTGCATCCAAAAAGAGAAATTGGACCTGATCTGAGGGACTGATGCTGTGGAGGAGATGACGATGTTGATGTACAGAAATGTAAATTGGGGAATGGGAGGTTCACCGTATCGGAACGATAGATGGGGAGGGGAAAGGGAAGAGAAGAATCCCTGTTTTCTTTGATGGGGGGACACTGAGAAATGTGGGCGCCGGTGGAAAAAGGGCCATAGGTGGGGGATGGGGAATGGGAACGGGGCTGTAGGGGGAGCTGCACCATAGGGGGCGGGGCTGATCAGGAAAGCTCGGGTTTTTTCCGCGCTAGGGAGATGATGGCGGGAAGATAGGCGCAAGGAGGATGAGAGCTCCATACACGTTGGGGGGTCAAGGAGAGAGCGGGGGAAGCCGGAGTCAGTTGGAGTCAGCTGACTTTCGGAAGCACTATGGGGGGAGTAACTATGCTAGATGAAGATCTAGCGGGGGTGGGGGGTGGGGGCGGATAACTGGGTTGCTGCTGCTGGTATCGAGAGGGAGCTGGCAAGGGATGAGGTGGTCGGGACGGGAGTGCGTCGCCTGGGGGACTGGTGGGTGCGCGGGACCTGGACGTGGGACTGGCCTAGAGTAGGTGATGGCTAGTCGGTGGGGGTGGCCGGGGGGGGGGGTGCAGCCCCCAATCCGGCTGATCATGTGGAATGTGAGAGGCCTAAATGGGCCGATTAAGAGGGCCCAAGAGTTCGCGCACTTAAAAGGACAGAAGGCAGACGTGGTCGTGCTTCAGGAGACGCATCTGAAGGTGGCGGATCAGGTTAGGTTAAGGAAAGGATGGGTGGGACAGGTGTTCCACTCAGGGCTGGACGCGAAAAATAGAGGGGTGGCGATATTGGTGGGGAAACGGGTGTTGTTCGAGGCTAGGAATATAGTAGTGGACAACGGTGGCAGATATGTGATGGTGAGTGGTAGATTGCAGGGAATGGAGGTCGTGCTGGTAAATGTATATGCCCCGAACTGGGATGATGCGGGATTTATGAAGCGGATGCTGGGAGGTATCCCGGACCTGGAGGTAGGAAGCCTGGTAATGGGGGGGGACTTCAATACTGTGCTGGATCCAGGGTTAGATGGGTCTAGATCCAGGACCGGAAGAAGGCCGGCAGCAGCCAAGGTGCTCAGGGGGTTTATGGAGCAAATGGGGGGAGTGGATCCGTGGAGATTTGCTAGGCCATTGGCCAAAGAGTTTTCCTTTTTCTCCCATGTTCATAAGGCTTACTCCCGGATAGATTTCTTTGTTTTGAGTAGGGCACTGATTTCGAGGGTGGAAGTAATGGAGTACTCGGCCATAGCCGTTTCAGATCATGCCCCGCACTGGATGGATCTGGAACTAGGAGAGGAGACGGTACAGCACCCACTGTGGCGACTGGATGTGGGACTATTGGCGGATGAGGGAGTCTGTGGAAGGGTGCGGGGATGTATTGAAAGGTACCTGGAGGCCAACGATGATGGTGAGGTCCAGGTGGGGGTAGTATGGGAAGCGCTGAAAGCGATGGTTAGGGGAGAGTTGATCTCCATTCGGGCTTACAAGGAGAAAAAAGAGGGCAACGAAAGGGAGAGATTAGTGTGGGAGATTTTGAGTGTGGATAAAAGATATGCGGAGGCCCCGGACGAAGGACTATATAGGGAGAGGCGAAGACTTCAGACGGAGTTTGACCTGCTGATCACAGGGAAGGCAGAGGCACAGTGGAGGAAGGCACAGGGGATGAGATACGAATATGGAGAAAAGGCGAGTCGGCGATTGGCCCACCAGCTTCGTAAGAGGACAGCGGCAAGGGAAATAGGGGGAGTTAGGGATGAAACGGGAACTACGGTGCGGAGTGCAGGGAAGGTAAATGAGGTGTTTAAGACCTTTTATGAGAGGCTATATAGGTCCCAACCCCCGGAGGGAAAAAAGGGGATGCAACAGTTTTTGGACCAACTAAGGTTCCCGAAGGTGGAGGAGCTGAAGGTGGCAGGTCTGGGGTCGCCAATCGGGGTGGACGAGGTGACTAAAGGGCTGGGGAACATGCAGGCAGGGAAGGCCCTGGGACCAGACGGGTTCCCAGTGGAATTTTATAGGACGCACGTGGACTTGTTGGCCCCGCTGTTGGCAAGAACCTTTAACGAGGCCAGAGAAGGGGGGACTCTACCCCCGACAATGTCGGAGGCGACGATATCATTAATCCTGAAGCGAGATAAAGATCTGCTGCAATGCGGGTCATATAGGCCTATCTCGCTCCTGAATGTAGACGCCAAGTTGCTGGCAAAAGTGCTGGCGATGAGGATCGAGGATTGTGTCCCGGGGGTGGTGCATGAAGACCAGACAGGGTTTGTAAAGGGGCGACAACTAAATGTTAACGTGCAACGGCTGTTGGGGGTGATAATGATGCCCCCAGTGGAGGGGGAGGCAGAGATAGTGGCAGCGATGGATGCAGAGAAGGCATTTGATAGGGTAGAGTGGGAGTATTTATGGGAGGTGCTGAGGAGGTTTGGGTTCGGGGAGGGATTTGTCAGTTGAGTTAAACTCCTCTATGGGGCCCCAGTGGCAAGTGTAGTCACAAATCGGCAGAGATCGGAGTATTTTCGGTTACACAGGGGAACAAGGTAGGGGTGCCCTCTGTCCCCACTACTGTTCACGCTGGCAATTGAACCACTGGCCATAGCGTTGAGAGACTCTAGGAAATGGAGAGGGGTGGTTAGAGAGGGAGAGGAACACCGAGTGTCACTTTACGCAGATGACCTTCTGCTGTATGTGGCGGATCCTGTGGAGGGGATGACAGAGGTTATGCAGATATTGAGGGAGTTTAGAAATTTTTCGGGATATAGGCTTAATATGGGGAAGAGTGAGCTTTTCGTAGTACACCCCGGGGATCAGGGAAGAGGGATAGATGGCCTGCCGCTAAGGAGAGCGGAAAAGAGCTTCCGATATTTGGGGATTCAGGTAGCCAGGAGCTGGGGAACTTTACACAAACTCAATCTGACACGGCTGGTGGAGCAGATGGAGGAGGATTTCAAGAGGTGGGATACGCTGCCGCTATCACTGGCGGGCAGAGTGCAGGCGGTCAAGATGATGGTCCTCCCAAGGTTTCTTTTTGTGTTTCAATGTCTCCCCATTTTGATCACTAAGGCCTTTTTAAAGAAAATAGATAGGAGTGTTATGTGTTTCGTGTGGGTTGGTAAGACCCCGAGGGTAAGGAGGGGGTTCCTGCAGCGTAGCAGGGACAGAGGGGGACTGGCGTTGCCGAATCTGGACGATTATTACTGGGCCGGCAATGTGGCGATGGTTCGCAAGTGGATGAGGGAGGGAGAGGGGGCGGCGTGGAAGAGGCTGGAGATGGCGTCCTGTAAAGGAACGAGCCTAAAGGCGCTGGTGACGGCGCCGCTACCGCTCTCCCCGAAAAGGTATACCACGAACCCAGTGGTGGCGGCAACCTTAAGGATCTGGGGGCAATGGGGGTGACATAGGGGTGTGACGGGTGCCTCGGTGTGGTCCCCGATCAGGAACAACCATAGGTTTGTCCCAGGAAGGAGGGACGGAGGGTTCCAGAGCTGGCATCGGGCAGGAATTAGGAGATTGAGAGATTTGTTTATTGATGGGACGTTTGCGAGCCTGGGAGCGCTGGAGGAAAAGTATGAGTTGCCCCCGGGGAATATCTTTAGATACATGCAAGTGAGGGCATTTACGAGGCAACAGGTGAGGGAATTTCCGCTGCTCCCGACACAGGGGATCCAGGATAGAGTGATTTCGGGGGTATGGGTCGGGGAGGGCAAAGTGTCCGAAATATATCAGGAGATGAGAGACGAGGAGGAGGCGCTGGTAGAGGATCTGCAGGGAAAATGGGAAGAAGAGCTGGGGGAGGAGATTGAGGAGGGTCTGTGGGCTGATGCCCTAAGTAGGGTAAATTCCTCTTCCTCGTGTGCCAGGCTTAGCCTGATACAATTCAAGGTTCTACACAGAGCACACATGACGGGAGCGAGGCTGAGCAGGTTCTTCGAGGTGGATGACAGGTGCGGGAGGTGCTTGGGAAGCCCGGCGAACTACACACATATGTTTTGGTCGTGCCCGGCACTAGATGAGTACTGGAGGGGAGTGGCAAGAGTGATTTCAAAGGTGGTGAAGGTCCGGGTCAAGCCAGGTTGGGGGTTAGCTATATTTGGGGTAGCGGATGAGCCGGGAGTGCAGGAGGCGAAAGAGGCCGATATTCTGGCCTTTGTGTCCCTGGTAGCCCGGCGAAGGATCTTACTCATGTGGAAGGAAGCGAAACCCCCCCGGCATGGAGGCCTGGACAAATGATATGGGAGGGTTCATAAAACTGGAACGGATGAAGTTTGCGTTGAGAGGATCGGTTCAGGGGTTCTCCAGGCAGTGGCAACCATTCCTCGACTATCTCGCGGCACGTTAAGGGAAAATAGATCGTCAGCAGCAGCAGCCCAGAGAGGGGTGGGCGGTGGGGGGGGGCAACCTGTTTTGTTCTGGTTGGGGTGGAGGGGGGGGAGCACTATTTTTTGTTACTTTGTTAGTTCACTATTTTATTTAAACAATGCTATCTATTAGTTATTGTGTTATCTTTTTTGATTGATTTGTAAGGTGGAAAAATTGTGTTTGAAAACTTTAATAAAATATCTTTTTTTTAAAAAGGAAGGTCAGTGTGAGTGACTGGAGTGACTGTATAGTTGCTCAGGCATTAGACTAGATTTTATTCCATCCAACATTTCTTGGCCAACTTGCCAGCAAAGTATTGCAGAACTGTCCCAAGCCTCTGACTCTAACTGAAGAGTCAAAGACATTTGTTGAACATTTCAGGGAACAGGGAGATAGCCATCTGAAATTGAAACTTTCCAGTTAATTTCCACATTTGTACACATGTCAGGATTTCTGCAGTGTCCTCACACACATCTTCGATCATACATCGGAACTCTGAAAATCCAAAGGATTTGCGAATTGCTCCACATAGGCTGCATTAATTCTTCTGCTGCTACACAATTAAGACCATTCCCTGTCAGGGAAAAGTGGGAAGTATTTATTTATTTATTAGAGGAAGATGGAATGCTCTAGGGAGACAGCCGGGCTGTGTGATTCGTTTTGAGTCCTTCCAGCAAAAGAGACTCCATAGGCTGGATTTTAACTTGTCAATCCACTGGCAATGGGGAAGCCAGAAGATTGAGAAACACAAATGTCAGTGGTTTTTTTAATGCATTTACATCTGATTTATGGATTTCCTGACTAATTAAGGTGAGCAGATATGATGACCACCTGCATCACTGTAATTCAGTCCAATTGTTTAAAATGACCCTGCTAGCTGAAACGGAAGCATGGTACAGGTGTTCAAACACAGCCAAAACCTACAGCAATGAAACTGAGAGAAATATTCAGTCCATCAGGCAGTGGCGTAAGGAACAGAGTTAACGTTTCAGGCTGATGGCCTTCCATCATGCCCCAAGATCAAATTAATCATAGAATCATAGAATCATAGAATTTACAGAGCAGAAGGAGGCCATTTGGCTCATCGAGTCTGCACCGCCCTTGGAAAGAGCACCCTACCCAAGCCCACACCTCCACCTTATCCCCGTAACCTAGAAACCCCACCTAACCTTTTTTGGACACTTAAGGGCAATTTATCATGGCCAATTCACCTAACCTTCACATCTTTGGAGTGTGGGAGGAAACCGGAGCACCCGGAGGAAACCCACGCACACACGGGGAGGATGTGCAGACTCCGCACAGATAGTGATCCAAGCCAGGAATCGAACATGGGACCCTGGAGCTGTGAAGCAACCGTGCGAACCACTGTGCTACCGTGCTGCCCATCATCATAGCGAGTATCTGCTATTTGTATTCATGTGAGGATGCTTACAATTAACCTGTTATTTTTAGGTGCAAGCACTTTAATAGTATGTGTATATTTCATACATTATAGCTCAAATTTCATGGCAATGATTGCAGACTATGCCAAACTAGTTGAGGCTAGTTTTCTTTTTAAATCCTGTGAATTAAGCTTAATTGAAGAATGGTCCTTTTGTCCAACAATATGATGATGGCAGAGGCTGAATTACTCATTTCTCAAAGACTCATGTTTTAACAGTAAACCCTTGTGATCTTTCTTGCACAGGACTCACTGACCAGTTTACATTCCAGATTGTGTACTGTGCTCTGCAGGGGTTTGAGAACATCAAAAAGGACAATTCTAAGACTTGGGGCTGCAAACCTTTGGGGAAGTGGTTCACAGTCTCAGGACCCAGTATATTCTGAACTTCAAATTAATTTTTATATTTAAAAAAAATGACCACAAAAGGCGACAAAAAATGATGGTTGCCTGGGAGTCACTTGACTTCTCTTGTGGATTGAAACCAGTGACCTGTCTCAAGAGGGAACAAAAGGAAGCTTCCAGACTGATGTTGTATCAATGCCTTTCCTGAAACTAATTTGAAAGGGTGTTATCAATTTAATGGGTGTTTCAAATACAAAGACACTGGCCATCTCAAACTTTCAAGGCGTAAAACACACATGACAGGATGTATAATTGACCTAACCAGCCCCCTTATTGAGTACAAGTCACATAATGAGACAGTCTTTTTGTGTGCTTTTAAAGTAACAGCAAGAAGGTCTTCTGTAAAGTTCCACCAAATGCCTGTGAAAGATCGGCAAGTCACCCAAGCTGCCATAGTATTAAACAGCAATACCTTGAAAGCAGGAGACGGATCACACCCCCCACCTCCCCCAACTCCCCAACATCCAACTTCAAGTTTACTTGAGAACCAGCCTCCTGGAATTTGAAATATTTAATAATAATAATAATAATAATCTTTATTGTCACAAGTAGGCTTACATTAACACTGCAATGAAGTTACTGGGAAAAGCCCCTAGTCACCACACTGCTGCGCCTGTTCGGGTATACGGAGGGAGAATTCAGAATGTCCAATTCACCGGTTGCCGGAGAATCGCGGCCCGGCGTCGGGGCGGCGTGGCGGGAAATTCCCCCCCTCCCCCCCGACGATTCTCCGACCCGGCGTGGGCTCGGAGAATCCCGCCCCCTATTTATTTTAAAACTCAAAAAAGCTTGCTCCTGGAATTGTTTCAATTGGAACAGACAGTCCAAGGGTAAGCTGGTCACAGTGAAAGGAAACACGTGGATATAATCTCCTACCATACCAGTGTTCATAAGTTCATGAGATGCTGGAGCAGAATTAACTCATTTTGCCCATCGACTCTGCTCCACAATTCGATCATGGACGATCTCATCCTGGCCTTGACTCCACCATTCTGTCCTTTCTTCATAACCCTTCAACCCTTTACCAATTAAAAATCTGACCGACTCCTCCTTATAATTTACTCGCTGTCCCAGCATCCACCGCACTCTGGGGTAATGAATTCCACAGATTCACAACCCTTTGGGAGAAGTAGTTTCTCCTCAACTCCGTTTTAAATTTGCTGCCTTTTATCCTGAGACTATGACCTCTTATTCTAGAATTCCCCACAAGAGGAAGCATCCGCTCCATGTCTATTTTTTCCATACCTTTTATCATCTAGTATACCTCAAATTGATCTCCCCTCATTCTTCTAAGAGAGCCTAAACTGTTCAATCTCTCTTCATATGATAAACCCCTCATCTCTGGAATCAACCAAGTGAACTTCCTCTGAACTGCCTCCAATGCCACTACATCTCTCCTCAAATAAGGGGACCAAAACTGTGCACAATACTCCAGGTGTGGTCTCACCAATGCCTTGTGTAGTTGCAACAACATTTCCCTACCTTTATACTCTATTCCTTTAGCTATAAATGTCAACGTTCCATTCGCTTTCTTTATTATCTGCGGTACCTGCATGCTAGTTTTCTGTGACTCATGAACAAGGACTCCCAGATCCCTCTGCACTGGAGTACGCCAAAGTCTCTACCCATTTAGATAATAAGTTGCCTTCCCATTTTTCCGACCACAATGCATGACCTCACACTTATCCACGTTAAACTCCATCTGCCACATTTTGGCCCACGCTCCTAACCTATCTATATCCATTTGGAAGGTTCTTATTTCCTCATTACAACTTACTGTCCCACCTATTTTTGTGTGATCTGCGGGTTTGGCTAGAGAACCTTCTATCCCTCTATCCAGGTTGTTAATATAGATTGTAAATTGCTGGTGCTGTGCACCCCACTACTTACATCTTGCCGTCCAGAAAAAGACCCATTTATCCCGACTCTCTGTTTCTGATGGAGAGCCAGTCTTCTATCCAAACTAATAAATGACCCCAATCCCATGTGATCTAACCTTGGGTATTAACATTCTGAGTGGCACCTTATCAAACGCCTTCCGGAAGTCCAGATATACTACATCTACAGGATCCCTATTATTCACTTGTCTTTAACATGTTGCACTTTTATAACCACCATGTGTGCTTTAACCCGTATGGTGGACAAATAATCACACAAGTAATTTAGTTCAATCAGAGTTCATTTATTAAACACAAGGTTATATACTTAAGTAATCACACGTTCATGCGATATAAGACTATAACTATCACACTTAAAATACCTTAGCTTAACTTCCAGATGACCGGCAGATATAGGGTAGATATGGCCTTATCTGTTTCCTAACTTCTGGTGGCTGGAACTCGGTTGTCTAGGCTTGATTGCCATCCTTCGATGGATGTCGTGGGCCCTTGAATTTGACTGGTGTCGGTAGCTGTGCTGCAGTCGGATGTCAGGCACAAGAGTCGATCCAAAAGAGAAAGAAATGATGGCTGCCCAGCCTTGTTAACTGGCTTGAGTTTTCCCCCCCTTTTGTGGACGGTTTCTGGGTCACTGTCAATCAGTTGCTCAGGGCCCACCCTCTGATCGGTCACATCCAATCAGGGGCTGTCACATCACTTTTGGAGTAGACACTCAGTGGCTAATCCTGGGAAAGCTCCAAGCAAGGGCTTGGTGCCGTTTTGTCTGGAAGATGATGTGATGGACAAGATTGCCCCATTGTTCCTTTAATTGCCTTTTAATAGGCCATTTGCAGGTGTGCATTTCTGCATAAAGTCTGGGCTGCAGTTTGCAAATATACAAACTGCAGCTTGTCTGTGTCTCAAGCATGACCACATTTCCCATCACTCTTTGCAAGAGGCCATTTTAGATGGCCACAAACATCTTCGAAGAACTCTAGAAAATTAGTCAAACATGATTTTCCCATGCTCACTCAGATGGATAGCTCTTTGGCTTTCCAAATGTCCTGTTATTACTTCCTTGATAATTGATTCTAACAATTACCCAACACCAGATGTTAAACTAACTGGTCTGTAATTGCCTACATTCTGCCTCCCTCTCTTTTTGAATAAGGACATTACATTAGCATTTTCCCAATCCATTGGAACCTTTCCCGTGTCCAGGGAATTTTGGAATATTATAACCAATGTATCCACTATATTCGCTGCCACTTCCTTTAACACCCGAGGATGTAGACTATCAGGCCCCGGGAGACTTGTCTGCCCTCAATCCCAATAGTTTGTTGAGTACCATTTCCCGATTGATGTTGATTGTTCTAAGTTCCTCCCTTTCTATTACTTCTAAACTGACCATTCCTATAGGAGTGGTACTAATGTCCTCAACAGTGAAAACCGAGGCAAAGTATTGATTCAACATCTTTGCCATCTCTGTATCCCGACTATTAACTCTCCAGTTTCGTCTTCCAAGGGACCAACATTCACTTTAGCGACTCTCTTCCCATTTATATACTTATAGACGCCTTTGCTCTCCTTTTTGATATTTTGCTTTCTTTCATAATTTACCTCAGCTCTTTTTTTCGTTTTTTTATAAATGTTTTATGAGAGTTTTTCATTTTATACAAAACAAAATAAACAAATCTGTACAAACCAAATAGAATTTACAAAAAACAAACATTAAGAATAATCCCAACTGTAACCCCAAAACCCAAATCCCTTTACCCCCCCCTGACCCCCTTCCCCCTTTTTTCATATAGAATGTTTTTTTAAAATTGTTCTTTCAGTATCATACACAGCAAGGTCACAGAGTGACTCATATCTTACAGAATGATAAGTCAATCCTAGTCGGCTGCCCATATTTACAAACTTTCGGTCTGGAGGGGTCGGTGCCCCCTCCCCCACCCCCCACCCCACCCCCCCTATCCAGCGTATGTGCTTCCCTATTTTCCTCCCCCTCCTCCCAGCTCCCTCCTCCTTCTCTTCTTTTGTTCTTTTGTTGGTGCTTGTGGTCTCCCTGTGGGCCCCTCTCCCCTTTGCTCTATTGGCTGTTGGCTACAAACAGATCCTGGAACAAGTTGATGAATGGCCTCCGAACCCCTGGATAGCGAATTTGATTTTCTCCAGTTGGAGAAATTCCGATAGGTCGGACAGCCAGTGGTGGTGCTGCTGATCGCCAGTCGAGCAGGATTCTTTGGCGGGTGATGAGGGAGGCAAAGGCAAGTGCATCGGCCCCCCTCCCCATGTAGAGTTCTGGCTGGTCTGATACCCCGAAGACTGCCAGTTTTGGGCACAGCTCCACCCTTACTCCCACAACCTTGGACATTGCCTCGAAGAAGGCTGGCCAGAATCCAACAAGTCTGGGGCATGCCCAGAACATGTGGGTGTGGTTGGCCGGGGCTCCCTGTCACTGTTCACATTAATCCTACCTTCGAGATGAACCTGCTCATTCAGGTTCTGGTTAGGTGGGCTCTGTGCACGACTTTCAGCTGCATTAGGCTTAGACTTGTATATGTGGAAGTGGAGTAGACCCTTGCAGTGCTTTGCTCCAGAGCCCCCACCCTATTTCAAACCCTAGCTCTTCCTCCCATTTTTCTCTTGTCTCGTCCAGTGGGGAGCGTGCCTCTCCTAACAGTCACCCATGCAGATCCCCGCACTTGCCCCACCCTAAGTTGCCCGCGTCCAACAGTTCTTCTAATAGTGAGTGTCCCGGTGCTCGTGGGTATGTTGTCATTTCCTAACGGATTAAGATTTTGACTTGCATGTGTCGTAACTCGTTCCCCCTGGCCAGTTGAAGCCCCTCCGTCAGTTCTTCTAGCGTTCTCAGTCTGTTGCCCGTGTAGAAGTCACTAGCTGTCAGTGTGTCCCCCGCCTTGTCTCCACCTTTTAAAGGTGGCCTCCCTTTTGGTAGGCGCAAAGCTGCGATTGTTGCAGATGGGGGCCATAGTTGATATTTTGGTCAAACCAAAGTTTTGTCTTAGTTGGTTCCATGTCCGGAGCATGGCTATTACCACTGGGCTTGTTGAGTGCTTGGCTGCTGAGGATGGGAGCGTCAGGGCCCAGAATGACCTCCCTGTGCAGGAACTCTTCTCCATTCTTACCCATTCTGCTTCTGGTCCCTTTACCCATTAGCTCACTCCGCTGTGACTGCACAGTGGTAGTATTGCACGTTTGGGAGGGCCAGGCCCACCCATGCTTCTCATACGTTGCAAGACATTTTTGGGGATCCTTGGATTCTTTGCGTCCTTCCCCATACACAAGCGCCATGATCATTTTGTCTACCGTGTTGAAGAAAGCCTTGGGGATGTAGATCAGTATGGTTCTGAACAGGAAGTGGAACCTGGGCAGTACGGTCATCTTGATCATCTGCACTATCTCCGCCAGGGAGAGTGGGAGTGTGGCCCACCTCTGCAGGTCCTTTTTTACTTACTCCACTAGACTTGCCGTTTCCATTTGGGGATTCATGTCCAGTCATGGACGATTTGGATCCCCAGGTAGGGGAATTTATTTTGGGCTTGTTTAAATGGCATTCCCTCCAGCTCTGCCAATCTCTCTTGCGTATTCACTGGGAAGATTTCACTTTTGCTCAGGTTGCGTTTGTAGCCCATGAAGGCTCCAAACTCTTTCAAGAGTGCCAGAATTCCTTCCATGCTGCGGTGTAGAGGAGCAGGTCATCTGCATAGAGTGAGACTCTGTGCTCTCTGTCTCCGCCCGGATTCCCTTCCAATTTTGCGCCTCACCTTAGCTCTTTTTATTACTTTTTTTAGTATCCCGATATATTCTGAATATTCTGAAATAGCCCCTTAAATCTCTATTGATAAGGGCGGCATGTGGCACAGTGGTTAGAACTGGGACTGCGGTGCTGAGGTCCCGGGTTCGAATCCCGGCCCTTGGTCACTGTCCGTGTGGAGTTTGCATATTCTCCCCGTATCTGCGTGGGTTTCACCCCCACTACCCAAAGATGTGCAGGTTAGGTGGATTGGCCATGCTAAATTGCCCCTTAATTGGAAAAAAAATAATAAATGGGTTCTCTAAATTTATTTTAAACATCTCTATTGATTTATCCCCCAGCCTAGTATCCCCATTCACTTCAGCCAGCTCAGCTTCCATGCCCACATAATTGCCCTCATTAAAGTTGAAGGATGTGATCCAATGAACTGAAGTTAAAGTCCGCTCAACAGGACCTTTAGCGGGGTGTTTATCGGCAGCTGCAGCAAAGAGAAACATCCCGCTATCCAACAGTACTTTGCCATTTATTTGGGTCTCAGGGAGTTTCTCCAGCAGTCCCGTTCTCCCTCCCCTTGCCCTTTCACGCCACCCCCCTGCTTTTTTGACCCCTCCTCAACCCTGATGACATGTGAGAGTACCTTTAAGACATGGATGTTTAAGCAATGTACCTTTAAGAAAACAGTGATGTCAGAGAGTGGGTGGAGCTGAGCTCAGGTCAGCCATTTTGAAGTTTCAGTTTGGAGGAAAAGAGCTTGGGGAGTGTCTGTGTTTGCAGTGAGCTGGATTTGCTGTGATCTCTGCCATGAAAGACTATCTCTGGATCATTTGGGTGATTTAAACTCATAATAGTAAAGCCTTTAACCTGATGTGATTCTGTTTAAAGGTGTTAAGACTCTTGGAAGTTTGAAGGAACATTTTGAGGAATTATTTGCTGTTGTAATATTTTTGGAGTTATCTTTGAAGTAAGGGGTGTTAAGAGATCCAATGTTTACTTAAGATGTTAAATTGAGTTCATGGAATAAACCCATTGTTTTGTGTTTAAAAACCCACGTGTCCATAATTGTAATGCCACATCTAAGGAACAAGCTGTGTGCTAGGAAAAGCAACAAATACATTAAAGGGGGAGGTTGGTTGAACTCCATGATACATTTTGGGGTTCTGAAAATGCATAGCCCATAACAATTGGGGGCTCGAGGGGGATAAAAGTCTATCTATTGGATTGGCTTTTGTGAACTTAAAGACAGTGAAGGATTGTTGCTTTTCCGGTGCGGTATTTTAGTTTAAGTGGGGAGTGTGTTGTGGACAAGGCTCAGAGGTTTTTGGGGGTGGAGACTGTCACACGCAGTACTTTACGGACAGAGATGAAAAGCAGACAGTTAGATTTGGCAAAAACATTGCAGTTAACATTGCCTTACAAAATGCGAAAAGGTGAGGTAATTATGGCAGTGGTTAAGCATTTAAAGTTGCCTGAGATAGAGTTTGACTCATGGAAAATGGCAAAAATTCAGTTGCAAATTTAAAAAATGGAACATGAGAAAGAATTAAAGCGGCTTGAATATGAAAGAGAGAGAGGGGGAAAAGAAAGAGAAAGAGATAGAGAGGAAAAAGAAAAGGAGAGAGAAAAAAGAAACAAAGAAAGAGATAGAGAGGAAAGGGAAAAAGAGAGAGTTTGAACTTCGGAAAATGACTCTGAAACAAGAAAATCAGTTAAAATTGGCAGACGCAAAGGGACACGTACAGTTAGAGGAGATGGATGAGGAAAATGAGACAGAGCATCATAGTCGAAGACGTGGTGGGAATCTATTGAAATATGTCCAAGCATTGCCAAGGTTTGACGAGAAGGAGGTAGAAGCCTTTTTCATTTCATTTGAGAAGGTAGCTAAACAAATGCAATGGCCACAGGACATGTGGGTATTACTGATTCAAACAAAGCTGGTAGGTAGGGCTAGTGAAGTGTTTGCATCACTACCGGAGGAGGTATCTGGAACGTATGAGGAGGTGAAGAAATCCATCTTAAGTGCATATGAGCTAGTGCCTGAAGCTTACAGACAAAGGTTTTGAAATTTAAGGAAAGAATTTGGTCAAACATACATGGAGTTTTAAAGGCTCAAACAGAGTAATTTTGATAGGTGGATAAGGGCTTTGAAAATAGACCAAACGTATGAAGCTCTCAGAGAAATTATACTTTTGGAGGAGTTTAAAAATTCGATTCCTGATGTAGCGAGAACTCATGTGGAAGAACAGAGGGTTAAAACTGCGAGATTAGCAGCGGAAATGGAAGATGATTATGAATTAGTTCATAAATCAAAGATTGGTTTCCGACATCAGTTTCAGCCGGTGAGGATAGAAACTGGGAACATGAGAAATACTCACGTGGTAAAGGTAAAGGTGATCTGATGGGAGACAATAAAGAGAGTGTACCTCAGATTAAAAAAGAAATCCAGGAGGGTGGAAAATAAATGAAAAGTTTCAAATGTTTTCACTGTAATAAACTAGGCCATGTAACGTCACAGTGTTGGTGGTTGAAGAAAAGCACTGGGAAGGCTGATGTGGTAAAACAGGATAAGACAGTGGGGTTTGTTAGAGTGGTAAAGGAAAGCCCAAGGGAAGCGAAGGAGGTGCAAACGATTGTACAGCCTGTTCAAGAAGTAATTGTTAAGAAGGTGCCAGATGTATTTAAATGATTTACTTGTGTGGGTAAAGTTTACTCATGTGTATCAGGAGGAGCAGGTAAAGAAGTCACAATTTTAAGAGATACAGGGGCTAGTCAATCTTTAATGGTAAGAGATGAGGAATTATGTAGTTTGGGAAGAATGTTGCCAGAAAAGGTGGTGATATGTGGAATTCAGGGTGAGAGAAGTAGTGTTCCATAATATATGGCAAGGTTGGAAAGTCCAGTGAAGAGTGGTGAAGTGGTAGTAGGAGTAATAGATGAACTATCTTGTCCAGGAATACAGTTTATCTTGGGTAATGATATAGCTGGATCACAGGTGGGGGTGATGCCTACTGTGGTTGATAAGCCAGTGGAAAATCAGACAACTGAAGGGTTGAAGAACGAATATCCTGGGATTTTTCCGGATTGTGTAGTAACAAGGTCGCAAAGTCACAGGTTAAGACAAGATGAGAAATCAAAGACTGAAGATTAAGTTGAAGTGCAATTATCAGAAACGATTTTTGATCAGCTGGTTGAAAAAGAACAAGAAGAGGTGGAGGATGAGGCTGATATTTTTAGTCAGGAAAATTGGCGGAGTTACAACAGAAAGATGTAGAAATAAAACGGATATATCAGAAAGCATATACGGAATTGGAATCTGAGGGTATACCAGAGTGTTATTTCCGTAAAAATGATGTCTTGATGAGAAAATGGAGACCTGTATATATGCAGGCGGATGAAAAGTGGGCAGAGGTTCATCAAGTAGTATTGCCGGTAGGGTATAGAAAGGAGGTGTTGCGAGTTGCACATGAGGTACCAGTGGGAGGTCATTTGGGAATGAGGAAAACTCAAGCTAAAATCCAGAAACATTTTTATTGGCCTAGACTACATAAAGATATAGTTACATTTTGTCAATCATGTCACACATGTCAAGTGATAGGGAAACCTCAAGCAGTGATAAAACCAGCACCCTTAATACCCATTCCAGCATTTGAGGAACCTTTTACGAGGGTCATAATTGATTGTGTAGGACTGCTTCCTAAAACAAAAAGTGGAAATCAATATCTTTTGACTATAATGGATGTGTCTACTAGGTTTCCAGAAGCCATTCCAGTACGTAATATTACAGCTAAAAGGATTGTGGAGGAGTTACTTAAATTCTTGACTAGATATGGACTATCCACAGAAATTCAATCGGATCAAGGATCAAATTTTACTTCAAGGTTATTCAAAGAAGTTTTGGATAGCTTAGGAATAAAACAATTTAAATCAACTGCGTACCATCCAGAATCGCAGGGAGCGTTAGAAAGGTGGCATCAGACATTAAAGACAATGTTGAGGGCGTATTGTCAAGATTATCCAGAGGATTGGGATAAAGGAATTCCATTCGTATTGTTTGCAATTAGGGATGCACCTAATGAAGTCTACCAAATTTAGTCCTTTTGAACTACTTTTTGGTCATGAGGTAAGAGGACCACTTAAATTGATAAAGGACAAATTGGTGGGTGAGAAATCGGAAATTACACTATTGGATTACGTGTCAAATTTTAGTGAACGATTAAATAGAGCAGGTGAATTGGCGAGACAACTTTTGAAAGTTGCACAAAATGTGATGAAATGGGTAGCGGACAAGAAATCCAAAGTTTGTAGTTTTGCAGTGGGGATAAAATTTTAGTGTTGTTACCAGTGATAGGTGAGTCTTTAAAAGCTAGGTTTTGTGGACCGTATCAGATTGAAAGGAAATTAAGTGAGGTGAATTACGTGGTAAAAACACCAGATAGAAGGAAGACTCACCGAGTGTGTCATGTGAATATGCTTAAAAGGTACTTTGAAAGGGAAGGAGAGAAAAAGGAGGTTTTAATGATTCTAACTCAAAGTGATGAACCAAATCCAGATGACTGTGAATTTGACATACCTCAAATTAAATTGGAAAATGAGGATGTTCTTAAAAATTGAGATGAATTGTTCAGTTACCTTCCAGAGGAAAATAAAACTGACCTGAAAGAGTTATTGATATCACATGGGCAAGTTTGTAGAGATAAATTGGGAAGTACTAAAATGGCTAAACATGATGTAGATGTGGGAAATTCTGTTCCTATCAAACAACATCCATATAGACTTAATCCTTTAAAATTGTCACAGGTTAACAGACAGATTGAGAGTATGCTTAAAAATGGCATAATTGAAGTGGGTTGCAGCCAATGGAGCTCACCCATAGTGATGGTACCTAAACCAATCGGTACCCAACGGTTGTGTGTGGACTATCGAAAGGTGAATGCAGTTACAAGAACGGACTCTTACCCTATCCCACATTTGAAGGATTGCATTGAGAAAGTGGGACAATCTGCTTTTATTTTCAACTTCCAGACATGGAAAGAACATTTTAAACATCGTATGGAGTTCTTCAATCGACTTCAGGCGGCGGGTTTGGTGATGAACCTAGCCAAAAGTGAATTTGGAGAAGCCCAAATCACTTTCCTTGCGGAGTTTCCGATACCCTCAAGACGAAGGGAAATAATGCGATTTCTTAGCATGAGTGGATTTCATCGAACATTTGTGTGAAAGGTTTGTGACGTGATTACTCCACTGATGGACTTGCTAAAGAAACGTCAGAAATTTCATGGGACAGTGGATTTGACTGGCATTTTCAGACATTTGACTGCCTGAAAGCTGTGATCACCAATGCTCCTGTATTGGAGAATTGCAAGGGGCTCTGTGGTCAGATTGAACTAAAGTATCTGATTCTAAAGAGAAATGCCAAGGAGTAGAGGAATGGATGGATCGTGCAGAGACTTTGTTCAAAGAGACTGTCAATCGAGAAGGATTTCGGTTGGAGGAAGAACAACAAAGAAAAATGGACTATATTATTATACCTGTTTGCTTGTGTTGGTTTTTTTTAAAAACGAGAAGTTATATTTACTGCGTACATTTCTTAGTGGATGGTACAAAAGTGAAAAATGAAACCATCTTGACGTTGATGGGTTTTTTTTTCTTGGGGGGAGATGTCATGTGAGAGTACCTTTAAGACATGGATGTTTAAGCAATGTACCTTTAAGAAAACAGTGATGTCAGAGAGTGGGTGGAGCTGAGCTCAGGTCAGCCATTTTGAAGTTTCAGTTTGGAGGAAAAGAGCTTGGGGAGTGTCTGTGTTTGCAGTGAGCTGGGTTTGCTGTGATCTCTGCCAGGAAAGACTATCTCTGGATCATTTGGGTGATTTAAACTCATAATAGTAAAGC
Organism: Scyliorhinus torazame; assembly: GCF_047496885.1. Taxonomy (NCBI): domain Eukaryota; kingdom Metazoa; phylum Chordata; class Chondrichthyes; order Carcharhiniformes; family Scyliorhinidae; genus Scyliorhinus; species Scyliorhinus torazame. The sequence continues at coordinate 123,415,283 of NC_092713.1, forward strand.
CTTTAACCTGATGTGATTCTGTTTAAAGGTGTTAAGTCTCTTGGAAGTTTGAAGGAACATTTTGAGGAATTATTTAGTGTTGTAATATTTTTGGAGTTATCTTTGAAGTAAGGGGTGTTAAAAGATCCAATGTTTATTTACGATGTTAAGTTGAGTTCCTGGAATAAACCCATTGTTTTGTGTTTAAAAACCCACGTGTCCATAATTGTAATCCCACTCCTAGAGAACAAGCTGTGTGCTAGGAAAAGCAACAAATACATTAAAGTGGGAGGCTAGTTGAACTCCATGATATATTTTGGGGTTCTGAAAACGCATCGCCCATAACACTGAAATCTTGGGGAGACCTCCGGGAACCCCATCACCCTCCCTCTAATGAAGGGCGGCATTTGGCGACCCCACAGCATGTGTTGGTCAACTGAGGGGGCACTGGTACTGCTGATTGTGGAGGGGGGGCGCTGATGCCGGTGAGAAGGGGTGGGTCTGAAGGGAGTCCCATTGGGAAGGCCCCAATGCCAGCGATCCTTGGTGATAGTGGGGGGAGAGGAGCTGATGCTGGAGAGGATGGTGGGGGGCACTGAAGCCCCGATGCCGGCAATGTTGGGGGTGGCGAGAAGATTGGGGGGGGGGGGGGGCCTGAAATATCACTTTGAGATCAGGGCTAAATAGTGCTCCGATATATGTGAAGCCGGGCTTGCCGGTGTGTTTTGGACCCACACCTCTCAATGCCAGTGCAAATCCCAACCCCCTGCCAAAAAATGACTATGTGCGGGAAGATCACGATGTGAATCGCGCTGGATCAACGAACACGATTTGCACTCATTTTCTCGTCTGAAATAGCACTTGGTCATTTTTTGCGAAATTTCCGCCCCCGGCCTTGATTGTTGGTGCATTCTTAATTTTTCCCTCTCTGTCTTTTCCCACCATTCTCTGACCCTAATTTCTGACACAACTATTTGCCTCTCTTACCTTCTTCCTATTCTTTGATATACCATGGGGGATCTTCCGGCCATTCATGCCAGCAGGATCTTTCTGGTTCCTCTGATGGAATACCCCTGCTGTGGGTTTCCTGCCGGCGTGGGGTGGCTTCAATGGGAAATCCCACTGACAGCAACAGGACCAGAAGATTGTGCCACTGACCAATGGCGAGCTGCCTCCCGCCGCTGAAAAACACGCTGCAGGGGGTGTGGAAACCCCCCCCCCCTCCCTCCACATTTAATCTCTTGCCCCCACTATTTTGTTTAAACCCTCTACTTCTCTAGCTAGATGGTTTGCAAGAACACTGGTCCCAAATCCTTACAGGTGTGGCCTGTTCCAATGGTACAGCCTCCACTTTCCCCAGTACTGGTGACAGTGCCCCACACACCTAAAGCCACTTCACCCATGGCTGTCTTTGAGCCACATATTTATCTTCCTAATTTTTCTATCTGTGATTCAAGAAACCATGTTTGATTGGTTCCTTATTGCTCCCAGCGTAAATAGTTGAATACATTTTAATTTGGAAAAGTAACATCCCCATGAAAAAGAAGCTGAAAGTTTTGTTGTGACCAATGAGGGGGGAAGGAAGAATGGGATGGAGGACGGCAAATAGAACCTCAAAGCGGTTGAATAGAGGGGAGTCAGTTCATCTCTCCTCATCTGGTCGTAACACACCGGAGAAAGACATTTTTCATCCACAAAATAATGAATATATTGAGAGATTTCCAGAAAATATAGATAAGGTGGCAATCCTTTTTCACAATAAAGATGGATAAGGATTTGCTGAGTGATGGAGTTGAAGATTTTGGAGATAAGCATGGATTTAGAAGATTACATTCTCACAATACCCTGGGCTAGTTCACGGTCAATTCCAGCCCCACTTGACTCGGAGTTGTGGTGAATGTATTATACCAATAATCCACCATTGTGTCAGTACCATGCTTTGCCTTTGTATCTGCATCTATGCTATGCTGTTGCCCTTGTGGGCTCCACCTATGGGCCATTATATGGCATCATCCATAAGGAAACATGTTGGGGCCTGTATGGGCTCCGCCCATGGCTCCTCCCCTTGAGGGGGGCTATAAAGAGCAGTCGACCTGTAGGCGGCGCACAGTATTGTTTCAGTCGCAGGCAGGCACTGTTCTAAGTTGATTAAAGCCGCGGTTTACTTTTACTTTTGTCTCGAGTGAATTGATGGTCACATCAGGAGTAACAACAAAGCTGAAATAAGATTTTATTTAAAATACCCAGAGCCCATAAAACTGCAGTCACCAGATTTGTAACTTTAACACAGGTAACCTTTTATTATGTACAGTATTATAATTAAATGGATAGAAAATGTAACTGAATATCTAATACCCCTTTCCCAACCCACCCCCCTTCCTAACCAACCCCACTCCCTCTAAATACACGCAGACAAACAACACAGAGGGGAAAGGGTGCTGGAAAGAGAAAGAAAATATCAATAAAAATAAAGGACCTTTGATGCACTGGGATGACTTCGAGTTAGTAGGCCGGATTCTCCGTCGGCCAACGCCAGAATCAGGGGCGTCATTCTCCGACCCCCCGCCGGGTCGGAGAATGGCCGTTGGCCGCCGTGAATCCCGCCCCCGCCGAAGTCTCCGCTCCCGGAGATTGGGCGGGGGCGGGAATCCGGCCGCGCCGGTTGGCAGGACCCCCCGCTGGATTCTCCGGCCCGGATGGGCCGAAGTCCCGCCCAGGAATTGCCTGTCCCGCCGACGTAAATCAAACCTGGTATTTACCGGCGGGTCCAGGCGGCGTGGGCGGGCTCCGGGGTCCTGGGGGGGGCGCGGGGCGATCTGACCCCGGGGGGTGCCCCCACGGTGGCCTGGCCCGCGATCGGGGCCCACCGATCCGCGGGTGGGTCTGTGCCGTGGGGGTACTCTTTCCCTTCCGCCTCCGCTACGGCCTCCACCATGGCGGAGGCGGAAGAGACTCTCCCCACTGCGCATGCGCGGGAAACTGGCAGCGGCCGCTGACGCTCCCGCACATGCGCTGGGAAACTGACAGCGGCCGCTGATGCTCCCGCGCATGCGCCGCATTTCCGCGCCAGCTGGCGGGGAAACAAATGCCATTTCCGCCAGCTGGCGGGGCGGAAATCCCTCCGGCGTCGGCCTAGCCCCTCAATGTTGGGGCTCGGCTGCCAAAGATGCGGAGCCTTCCGCACCTTTGGGCCGGCGCGATGCCCGTCTGATTGGCGCCGGCTTTGGCGCCAGTCGGCGGACATCCCGCCGTTGGGGGAGAATTTCGCCCCTGGAAAGGCAATTTGGGGAGAATCAGTCTTGATGCCGAAATCGTGGCCGGTGTTGGGATCACGCCAAATCGCAATTCTCCGGTGTCTCGACAACAGCGTCAATGTGCTCGACTCCGCACGTAGAGTAAATGTCATTTGCATATCATCAGCGGGCCTGACCCGGTATTCTTCTGGGCCTCTGCGATGCTCCGCCTCAGCCAGGGGAATTCCCAACGGCGAGGTTCACTTGTGCTTTTAAAAATCAGGAAACAGGCACCGTGGCAGATGAGGGAGAGAGAGAGGAGGAAGGACACGCAGAGGCGCGATTGTTGGTTGCTGGTCCTGACACTGGCCAGGCTAGCTGGGGGGAGGAGGGGGGCTGCCAGGGCCAGGGGGTGGGGGTGATGGAGGTTGATGGGGAGTGACCAGGGGACGAGCCATGGGGCCGGGGTCACCCCGCCTCCCATCCCCCCCACACCCCAGCCACCATGCTCAACCCCACCACCCCGCACCCCACCCTCCGCCATGCCATACCCCCTCCAACTGGCCACCGCCCACCGGCGGGGCATCACGCGGCTCAGCCAAAGGCAACCCCCACAATAGGACAGGGACCATGGACATATCACTGGCAAGGGCAGCGGCAGCTGGCGGGACCCCTGTCAGCAAGGATGAGTCCCAGGGCCAGAGGCCCCCACGTTGCTAGGCACCAAAGGGGCAGTGGTGTGGAGAGGGGGGGAGGGGAACATGCCGCGGCATGGTCCTCAGTGCCAACCGGGGCCCCATGTAGCCCGTTGGACCTGGTTGGGCACGAGGGTTTGCACCATGCTAACATGTCGGCCGTTCACCCCTGCAGGCAATGAATATTGGAATTCAAACAGCAATGGTGGCTTTCCTGCTAGTCGCCACAGCCATGGGAGATGCACTGCGGCTGTACAAGATGGAGCTGCTCGAGGAGGAGGACACTACAGCAGCGGAGCGTGAAGCAGCGGAACAGGAAGCAGCCGGTGAGGAGGAGGTGCAAAGGATGCACCGCATGAGGCCTCGTGTGTACTGGCAGCGCCTGTCATTCGAGGCCCTGCCAGACTAGGCATGCCAGTCTCTGGCTGAGCAGGGAGACAGTGCGACATACCTGCCAGATCATGGTGCACCTGGCACCGCGGGGGAATAGGGCGGGACACTTGCTCCTGGTGGCTGTTAAGGTGACAGTCACCCTGAACTTCTACACCACGGGGGCCTTCCAGCCGCACTCGGCTAAAGAGCTGGCTTTGAAAGCAGACCAAGGCAGGCCAGCACCACGGTTCAATTCCCGTACCAGCCTCCCCGACCAGGCGCCGGAATGTGGCGACTAGGGGCTTTTCACAGTAACTTCATTGAAGCCTACTTGTGACAATAAGCGATTTTCATTCATTTTTTCAATGGAGACCTGTCTGGAAACTCACCGACCTTGGTTCACAGGTACATCCACACCATCACGGAAGCCCTATATGCCCAGGCGGCTCAGTACATCCATTTCAACGTGGACCAAGCCCACCAGGATGCCCGGGCAGCGGGTTTCGCCGCCATCGGCGAGATACCCAGGGTCCAGGGGGTGATCAACAGGATACATGTTGCCCTATGAGTACCTTCAGATTACAGGCCGGTCTTGACAAACCGAAAGGGGTTCCACTCGATGAATGTGCAGCTGATAGGTGACCGTTAGCTGCGTATTTTGCATGTCAGCCCGATCCCCGGGCAGTGTGCACAACGTCTTCATCCTGGCACACTGGAAGGTTCCTGGCCTCTTCAAGGCTCCCCTGGCAAGGGAGCTGCCTCCTGGGTGACAGGGGTTATTCGTTGCGGTCGTGGCGGATGGTGCCTATCCGGAGGCCACTGACCAGCGTGGAGACCCATGACAACAACACCCATGCAGCAACCAAGGACGTGATCATGCAGTGCGTCGGCATCCTGAAGATGCGGTTCGGTGCCTGGATCACTCTTCAGGGGCTTCCAGTATAACGCAGGGAGGGTCTCGCACATCGTGATGACTGCTGCATCATCCATAACATCGCACAGCAGTGGGGTGACATTCCGGAGGAGAAAGTCCTCGTCTGACGAGGAGGGTGCTGGGGAGGGCGAGGATGGGCAGGCATGGGAGGCCGCACAATGTGTGCGCCAGGACCGACATGCATGGGACGCTCTTATCACCTCCAGGTTCACCAACTAGGGGGAATGACCAAGAGCACGGATGTCGCATCCCCACACCACCCCCCCAGTCTCACGCTCGAATGAACACCCTCCCTGCAACACCCCGGCCCCCCTTTCAACCCCCACCATGATTCCTACATGTCTCACTACAGGGCGAGGGCCTTGCCAGGGTTGGCAGTAACAGCAGTTCTGGCCCATGGGATGGAGGATGTTGACAACCCGCTCTGGGATGAGCTCTGGTGCTCCATATCATTCAGCAAAGTCTTATTCTTGCCCATGGTAGCACAGTCCACCATCCACCTGGGTGATCCCTGCATGAGGGCTAACCATTCCATCACACGGTCCCCCATCAAATCTCACAGACCTCAGTACACATGGGCATCTGTGCCGTCACTGAAGCCCTTGGTACCCGGTTAGCACAATTCATCCATTTCAATGTGGACCGAGCCCACTGTAATGTTCTCTATTTTCTTGATGTGGTGGCTGCTTCGAGGTCTCAGGCTGATATATATAATTCAAACTGCTATTTGAAAATTTTCCAGTTAACATGAACTTTACCCGATGCCCAGAATTGCTTTGGAGTCTGCAAACCTGCCATCTAGCTTTGACTGGGCAGTTTTCTTCAATGCTATTGGCTTCCACGAGGTTGTTGAGATTGGAGCCTTGTAGAGTTCTTTCCTCTTCTTTTTATTTTTGCACGGAGATTTTTTTCTCTCGCTAAACCTTTCAAGTTTTACCTTAGGAACCACTCCTGGTACCATGTGATGTTCTCTGTTTTCTTGGTAAGGATGGCTTTAATGTGTAGTGTTCAACAAAGAACATCAAGCGACGTTAATTAACAAAGTTAATTTATAATACTACTTAAACTAGATTTGAATGTTTTCCAAAGTACCAGGGTTGCTAAATAAACTATGCTATAACTCTATCTGTAGAACTCCACAATATACAATTACTCTCTCTCACGCCTAAACACCTTCTCCCCAAATCAAAGGTGTCACGTGACCTACATGACTGCTCTTGATCACCATCTGGTGGTGAGATATATTGACATAAAATTGTTAATCCTTCATCTCCCATACAATATCCATATTGTTACACCCACCAGGATGCCCGGGCAGCAAGGGTTTGCTGCCACTGCTGAGATACCCCGGATCCGGGGGGTGATTGATGGGGTGGCGGAAGTGGGAACTGTGGGGGGAGGGGGGTGATGGGGTTGGTACAACGGACCTTTGTGCGCTGGCTGAACAGCGGTCCCTGGGCCAAGCACACCCACAACATCCACCCATTCCACCCCCCACCTCCCTGCACCCCTCTGCGGTCAGCCCAGACCAGCCCATTCCTCACACCCTTCTGACATAATACCGAGGCAGGTTGAAACGTTGTGCACAGGTGTTTAATGGGAACAAATATATATAGGTTTTTGCCCTAGTCCCTAACGCTATATTGTACCTTGCACCTGCACCAGCTTAACTGGTGTCTACTTTGCTGGCCTTACTGGCCCTAACGCTATGCCTAGGTGAATCTCCAGGTGGTACATCAGGAGTATAGGTGGCCTGCTGCGATTTCCACCCTGTAACCTGGGTCCCCTTTGGCGGGCGACTTCTGGGGCTCGAGTGTCCCAGGCAGCGTGGTGCTGCCCCATTCTACCTGCTGCCCATGTGCTGCACCAGGCACAGGAGGGAGGAGTCCAAGACGCTGAGGTGTTCATGCACCTCCACTGTGGGAGTCCCGGCATGAGCCCCACCACCACCTCCTCCCTTGGGGTGCCCGATGGCTACTCCATGGAACCCCTGAGGCTGTCCCTCCACTTGGCACTGCCAAGCCTGGAGGCCCACTCTTGTCTCGATTAGAGGCTGCATTCTCACGGCCATGGAACACAGGGAGTGGACCACCTTCCTGCGCCACATCACCCAGTGACTGTGCCACCATCTTCTAGGTCTGTGCCACATCAGCCAGTGACTGCTCCATCTCCCTCTGCGACTGGGCCACCTCCCTCTGTGTCTGCCACACGTCGGCCACGGCCTGGGCAAAGCGCCAACGCTCTCAGCCATGGCCCACTATGACTGGGCCACACTCATTGCCGCTGCAATGCCTAGGTGTCTCTGGTAGATGGCGCCCTGTCAGACAGCAACCCTGTCCTGGGCATCGGCCACCGCCTGTATAGATTGCCCAGACCTTGGACATGATGACCCATGGGCGAAACCTTCGCTCCCAAGGACTCCACTGCGACCACAACCCGTGTAATGTTGTCCTTGGTGGCATGCATGGTCAGCACCTCCTCCTGCTCCTGCACACGGTTGGATTCCTCCAACTTCACCTGCAGGCGCTGGATGCTCGCCGACAACCCCGCATGTAGTCCCTGGCTCTGTGACTGCATCTCCACTATAGATGGGACCGTTTGTTCCAGAAGCCCAAAACCCAGCTACTCCCTGGGATCAGCCCACCTTCCGACCGTCCGCCCCCTCGGGTGTTCCTACCTCCACCTGCTGTACCGAAACATGTGTGTGGTGCGCATCAGATAGTGTCCCAGGAACCTCTTCACTAAAGTGCCCAGCTGAGGTGAGTGTCTCTGGGCTGGTGGAGCGTGTTGGAGACAGCTGCGATGGGAGGGCGGTGTCTTTCCCGGACCCCAGCTCTGGGGTATGGTGGGATGTGGGTTGATGGCTCCCATCCATGTCGGTGTGATCGTCATCGCTGCTCGACACCTGGGGATGTGGTTGTGGTTGGGGTCAGAGGCGGGGGACATCAGAACACCCCACCTAATCACCAGCAGTTCCTGCAAGACACATTATTGTATCTCGGGCCGGAGGGGAGAGGGGGAGGCGGTGGTATGTAGGAGGAGGTGGGGTGTGGGGAGGGGGTGGTGCTGGTGGAGAGGAGTTACTGTGGGTGGTGGTGTTGGAACGGGGGTCTTGGGGTGGTGGTAGAGTAGTGGTGTGAGTGTGGGGGTGGGGTGGGTATGTGGGTGGTGGTGGTGGGGTGACACACGTGCCATGGAGAATCGCAACCAGCGGAGTCTTATTTCTTTGCCCGATGCCAATGTCCGCCCCAGTGACTGCCCTTTCTTTGGGCCCTCCGACCACGCCCAGTGCCCTCTTTTCTGCTGCGGTGAGGGGCTGCATGTTCGCCGGTTCCCCTTGAGTCTTCTCCCTCTCTTGGTGGGCAGTATTCTCCTGGTTGAGGGGTGGGGGGAAACAGTGTTAGATAGTCCAACGCATGCAACCCAGTGGGTGGGTAGCTGGTGGCTTCAGTGGCCAGGGCACCCGGCCATGGCAATCGTTATGGGTGCCGGCATGTGGTGCAGGGTGGGGTTTCAGCCACCCTCTTGGTGGGTAGGGGGATGTTGCGGGTGTGTGGGACGGGGTTGGTGCTAGGAGCGCAGTCCTGTGTACTCACCCTGGCCGCCCTGAGGAGGCCAGGCAGTTTCTTTCAGCACTGCTGGCCAGCCCTCATTGCAGTGCCCATGGCGCTGACAACCTCTGCCACTTGCATCCATGTCTGGTGAATGTGGCAGCTGGCAGCCTCCTTCCCACCCTGGGGTACAGGGTCGCCCGCCTCTCCTCCACAGCGTCCAGCAAGGTTTCCAGTTCAGCATCTGTAAACCTTGGTGCCACTCATTTTGTTGCCATCATGTTGGCTGGGGTGAGTGTGCGTGGGGAGTGCAGTGTGTATATATGCAGCTGCAGCTTGTCAGCCTCCTGAGTGCCTATCCCGAATCCGGTGAATCGGGCACCATTTTTCATTGGAATCGGTCATGTTCCACGTGGCACCGGTGCTAGCCTCTTGACGGTCAGTGAATTGGTCCAGGTATAGCACCTGTTTTGCTGTCATAGAAGTCCACTAATCCTGCCCCAGCGTCAAGGAGAATCCAGTCCAGTACCTTTCTGAAGTTCAGCTTTCGTGTTGATACTTCTTCCTCCAGGCTTGAGATGGCTTTCTCTGACAAGGTTGTCTGCCTTCTCTCCAGACTCAGTGTCATTCCAGGCTCACAGCAAAGGATGTACCGGGCACCCACTGCTTTCAGAACAATAAGCAATTCTTTCACTTTAACAAGCAGAAGACAGAGAGAGAGAGAGAGAGCATCCCTTTCACTTCCAAGGTCTAAACACTTCTGCCCAGTTCTTTCAGAAAGCCCCATGCAAGAACTAATCACTAACCATTATCAGGCAGAACTCTATCCCGGGCCAACCCACAGGTTGCCAGCCAACCAATCAATCCATCTCCCTCCAAACCTGGTTCCTAAGATCCACTCGGTGCCGAGGACTCTGGCTTCTCCTCTCAAAAAAACAAAATCTGGGAACACAGTGTCCTGACCAGCAGGCTGCTTCAAACTTGAATCCTCTGCTTTAAGGCACGTTCTGATTATTGGTCCATGGACCAAAGTAGTAAAACAACATAAAAGAAATGGGAACAAAGGAAATAAACAGCAAGGATCTTACAACATGCTCCCCAGGGCTCCACGCCACAAGAGCTTGGAAATGTAAGCAATGCCAATGACAGAAGTAGATTGGACAAATATTATGGAAATTCAAGAGATGGGTATGTAGGAGAGTGCATGGGAATGCCCTGGTCAATGGAGGAAGCAGACTTGACTATCAAATGGCCTTTTCCTTATACTTTTATGCACAAAGAAATATCAACTTTGAAATTAATACTCCTTATGCTTAATTAACTTTTTTTCTTTAAGGTAATAGAAACATGTCACCAACAATATAGCAGAGAAAGAAAAGGAAAGGGAAAATAAGTATTTTAATTTACTTAGCACCTCTCACATTCTCTGGATGTTACAAAGTGGTTCTAAGACACTGAAGTATTCCTTTAGAGTAGACACTGTTAAAGAGGCAAATGTACCAGCCAGGCTTCTGCAGCAGGATCCCACAATTGAGATAACTCATTGGATAATTTGTATTGGTGTTGATGGTTGAGAGGTGAATGTTTGCGCAGGCACCACAAAGAGAACTTGCTCTTCTTTGAATAGTGCCAAAGGATCTTTTCCATCCATGTGAACAGACACTTAGGTTTAATGTCTCATCCAAAATGTAGCAGTGCACTAATGTATCTTTGGCCTGTATTAGGTTTAAACCTCAAAGACAGCTTTGCACCCACACCCTCTGTGACAATAGTGAGACAAGCTAACACTGCAGTAGTCACTTATTTCTTTGTTCATTTTTATTTTCATTATTCATTCTCCTCAAGTTGCTTTTCTTTAGCAGTTCCTTGGAGTTAATTGCAAAATTTGGAGAGCAGAAAGCTATAATATGGATACTGGTACATCTTTAAGTTGCATCACACACTTGAAATCTACCACAGGGTGAGGGGTAAAAAACTTATGTCAACTGCACTCCCAAAGTAAAGTGAGCTTTTTCATTTTGCCTTGACAGTGCAGCTTGAAGTGCGCGGTAGCACAGTGGTTAGCACTGTTGCTTCACAGCTCCAGGGTACCAGGTTCGATTCCCGGCTTGGGTCACTGTCTGTGTGGAGTCTGCACGTTCTCCCCGTGTCTGCATGGGTTTCCTCCGGGTGCTCCGGTTTCCTCCCACAAGTCCCGAAAGACATGCTGTAAGGTAATTTGGACATTCTGAATTCTCCCTCTGTGTACCCGAACAGGCGCTGGAATGTGACGACTAGAGGATTTTCACAGTAACTTCATTGCAGTGTTAATGTAAGCCTACTTGTGACAATAAAGATTATTAAAATATATATAAGTTAACATGGTAAAGTCAATGCAATGCATGGGCATAATGTGGCCATCAGCAATTGCAAGGGCCTTCCTACAATCAACATGGATTTTGTAGTTTAGGACTTGCACAAACAACTTAAGAACTCAGGAAGCAGTAACAGTTATGTGTGATGCTGACAAATGTGGCTAATTTGGGCAATACGACTGAGGCCAATGATGAAACAAGGAATCAAGGGCGATAGAGTGCAGGACACTGTATGACGTCACACAAGGCGATAGCAACGATGAAGCAACTGGAAGTGCTCTCCTGTGGGTTAAGCTGGCTGTGATGAATTGTTACTGTATGTGAAGGAAATCAACAATATCTGCGAAAGGAATGAACAATAATTATTTTAATGGCAATCCCTCGAAACACATTGCAAAAAGATTACAGCAAAACCTCTGCAGTTACTGCGTCCAGCAATGTAGCAGGGTTTAATGCTGCACTATGTTTAGATAAAGCTACTGACTATAAAACTGTAGCTGGCACAGTCACAAACAGAACGCAGATCAGCATCAATCCCAATAGCCCCAGAGCTGACAGCACTTCTGAAGGAATCAGTTTTTGAAGAAGAGTGCTGTAAGTTCAGATCATTCATTAAAAATGATATGCAGCAATTATTTTCTGGGTCAGTTGCTGAAAATGACCTATTTGTTATGATCAATTTGTGCATGTTAATGTTAAAATATTTCATCATTGTTCTCACTATTTTAATAATCTGTTGATTTACTAAAATGATTTACCTAGTAGTCCAGTAAATAGAATTAGGCTGAAACTAGAACTACTTCCTGTTTACATTTTGGGCTAAGCATCCTGAGATATAAAGTCTATTAGTACAAGAGTGATTGAATTCTGGTCAAACTTTTTCACAAGACAGAAATTAATTTCACAAATTAGAAGGTCATCAATTTTTCTTTTCGTTTGAGCTCATTCATGTTAGCAGTCTAATTAGAGCAGAAAGGAAAACCAAGGGCCTAATTTGCCACACGAGGCGAGATACAAATGCTGTCTGCCCAAGGGACAATCTATTCACAAAAGATCATTTGTACCCACATTGCCCTGACTCCATAGAAGGAATGGGCTGACAGATATAGCAAACAATCAACAGAGCAAATTCCCCCTGCTTAGCAGGTACAAACAGGTTTCTGGGTCTGCGCACAACAAAAACGTTTCCATGGTATGTGTGCACACAAGCCATTTCTCAGATCTGGTTGCAGATTAGATGCTTGGAAGATGCATTGCTACAAATTTGGGCAGCATTCATTTGAAGCTGTTGTGGCGTGAAAGGAAGTACATTCAGGAAAATAGCAACAAAGGAATAGGCCATTCAGCCCCTCACGTCTTTCCACCAGTCAGTGAGACCACAGCTGATCTGCCACATAATTATTCATATAATTCCTCCATATCACTTCATACCTTTGGATAACAAAAATCTATCAATCGCAGTTGTAAAATTAGCAAGTGATCTAGCATCATTGTCTTTTGTGAAAGAAAGATCCAAATCTCAACCCCCCTCATGGCCTGAAAAGTCTGACTCTCACTGTAACTATGGTCCTGAATTCTAACCTCCCTTCCAACAGATAGAATCTCTCTCAATTCAACATTTGTTCCCCTTAATACCTTGAAAACTGCCATCAAATAACCCCATCATCATTAAAATTTCAAGGAATACAACCCTGGCGTGTAATGTCTCCTCAAAATGTAATCCTTGGTTTCAGATACCATTCTAGAAAATCTATGTTTCATTCCCTCCAAGTCCAATACTTATTGACTAAAGTGTGGTGTCCAGAACTGAACACAATACTTCAGGTGTGTTGAACCAGGGTTTTATCATGGCTGTAGCATCATTTCTACTCCCTTAAATTCTCACATTGTTGGCATCCTCCCAAAACTTATGATGATGGACATGCAGCAAATCATACCTGTTGGTGATAGGGTGCTTCATATGGTGCACTTTTGCTGATAGTTGAAGAGACCAATCCATGGGAGAGAGATTCTTCCACAAGTTCTGCATATGAAATAGTGTCAGGTGTTATTGTTGGTTCTGTATTGGCACCTGTTGCAAAACCTCAATCGCCAGTGATTGTCATAGTGATGCACACTAGCCCACAGGTGGTGTTATCATTTTGCTGTTATCAGCTAATGTCTCCAGGTACAAGAGTGAATGTTAACAGTTTTCCTGTCATGCTTGCAAGCATCCTTGAAGCAGAGCTTCGGTGTCCTGCTGGGCATGGGCTCTGGCTACCTCACCAGACAGAAGTTCTCTGATATGCAACCATGTTCCATTCTTTGGAAGCTTTGCCTTTGAAAGGACTGTCACATTTGTGTTTTAGTCCTTTTATGAGATTCTAGAATGTGCTGCAAACAGCAAAGATCAACGTTGTTGCTGAGTATCCTTTGTTGAATTCTAGTGCTCTCAATATAATGGCCAGTATGCCATTAACCTGTCTGATTAGCATGACATTGTAATGGTCCAGGTACCTGAACCCCAAAATTTCTTTCAAGCTTCATGGTTTCTAGTATTTCACCATTTAGAAAATACCTAATTCTATCCATTTTAGGTCCGAAGTGAATCAACTCACATTGACCTGCATTGAACTTAATTTGCCACATCTTTCCCATTCACTAATCTATTCATATTTTGTAATATTGTGCTTCTTTCTATGTTGCTTACAATGTTGCCTAGTTTTGGTCATAGTCAAATATGGATATGTGTCTTGCTAACTCATCATTTAAGTAATTAATAAATCCGGTGAATATTTGATGCCCCAACAAAGGGCAGCATGATGGCGCAGTGGTTAGGACTTCTACCTCATGGCGCTGAGGACCCGGGTTCAATCCCAGTCCTGGGCCACTGTCCGTGTGGAGTTTGCACATTCTCCCAGTATCTGCATGGGTCTCACCCCCACAACCCAAAAAGGTATGCAGGGTAGGTGGATTGTCCACGCTAAATTGGTCCTTAATTGGAAAAAAAAAGAATTGGGTATTCTAAATTTATTTTTAAAAAACAATTTGATGCCCCAACACAGATCCTTGTGGGATACTACTAGTCACTTGTTTGAGTACCTGCCTATTACCCCTTCCCTTGCTAGCTTATACTCAGCCAATCTCCTAGCTGGGTCAATAATTGCCTTCAGTTCCTGAGCTTCAACTTTAGCTAACAGTCCATTAGGAGCAATTTAATTGAATGACTTTTGGAATTCCATGTAGTATAAATAATATCCATAAACATTCCCGGTACACTCCTTCAGCCATCTCTTCAAGAAATTTAATCAGGCATGATCTACCCTTTACAAATCCATGCTGGCTGTTTTCAATCAGCTGATATTGTTCAAGGGGGTGATTCACTCTATCAGTTATATACTCCAGCAATTTTCAAAGACCAGATGTTATACTAACTGTTCTACAATTGCTTGGTTCCCTCTCTCACCTATCTTAAATAACAAAGTGATGTGCACAATGTTCCATCTAAAGGAATTAATCCTGAATCAAGAGAATTTTGGAAGATGTATGGTGGGATGCTCCGGTCCCCCAGCCACATGTTTCTCGGCAGCGCCATTGCTGGCGGGATTCGATCTTACCGCCGCTTGTCAAAGGAATTTCCCATTGCAGCCACCCCATGCCGCCGGGAACCCCGCAGGTAAGAGTGCACTACCAGCAGGAAAAGAGAATCCCAAAGGCAAGAGAATTCCAGCCATAGTGATTCGAAGAACTGCCTTTAAATCCCTGGATGGATGCCATCCAAACCTAGGTATTTGTTACTCTTTACTGCCATCATTTTCTTCATTCCAGTTATTTTGATTATATTAATTTTCGAGATTCCCTGCCCGATTCAATCTTGTTTCTTTGGGTGAGCCAATTTTATAGGGCGTACCAATTTCTGGAGCACCTGTGTGATTCCCTGGGAGACCCCCTGAGGGCCTTCTGTCTGGTCCACGTTTGTCGAGAACAGTACTGAACAACGCTCGTCCATGGTCTTTGAGGCGAAGGGGATCGATCCCAATGGCTCTGGTGCTTCGGGAATCTGCATGTCTCGCTCTAATATGCAGATTTGCCAAAACGTGATCCAGCCCACAATTGGCGGGATTCACATTGCAAAGTCTCGCGCGATCGCATCAGATCTCATGAGACATTGTGAGCCGGGTAGATCCCGGGAGCATGGTCTCCCGGTTTCTATCGGCCACGTTGCGCCGCGGAGTGCTGCTTTTCGGATGCAGCGTGGCTGTTCAATTGTGCCCACGATGTTTTGGCTTCAATCACTTCCTGTGGCAACGGATTCCACATGCTCACCACTGTCTGGATGAAGAAAGTTCTCTGTCCTAAATGGGCTATCCATATCCTCAGACTGTGACCCCTGGTTCTGGATTCCCCCACCACTGGGAACACCCTTCTTGCACCTACCCTGTCCAGTCCTGTCAAATTTTACAGGTTTCTTTGAGATCCCCCCCCTCATTCTTCGGAACTCCTTCCTCTGATAAGAAGACCAAAACTGCACACAATATTCCAGGTGTGGCCTCACCAAGGCCCTGTGTAATCACAGCGAGACATCCCTGCTCCTGTACTCGAATCCTCTTGCTATGAAGGCCAACATATCATTTGTCTTCTTTACTGACTGCTGCACCTGCACGCTTACCTTCAGCGACTGGTATACGAGGACACCCAGGTCTCGTTGCACATTCCTCTCCCCTAATTTATGGCCATTCAGATAATAGTCTGCCTTCCCGTTTTTGCTGCCAAAATGGATAACCTCACATTTAGCCAAATTATGCTGCATTTTTCATTAATTTGACCACTCAACTTGTCCAAGTCACACTGAAGGATCTCCGCATCCTCCACACAGCTCACCCACCACATCCCCCCCCTCCCCCATCCAACTTGATGTCATCTGCAAATTTGGTGATATTACATTTTGTTCCCTCATCCAAATCATTAATATATATTGTGAATAGCTGGAGTCCCAGCACCAATCCCTGTGGTACCATACTAATCACTACCTGCCATTTAGAAAAAGACCCATTAATTCCTACTCTTTGTTTCCCTTCTGCCAACCAGTTTTCTATCCATCTCAATACTCTACCCTTAATACCATGCACTTTAATTGTACAAGCTAACCTCTTCTATGGGACTTTCTGAAAGCCCAAATGAACCACATCCACTGCCTCTCCTCATCAACCATACCAATTACATCCTCGAAGAATTCCAGTAGATTTGTCAAACATGATTTCCCCTTCATAATTCCATGCTGTCTCTGTCCAATCCTGCCATTGTGTTTTAAGTGCTCTGCTATAAAATCTTTGATAATGGATTCTAAATTTTCCCCAACACAGACAGCAGCCTTGCTGGTTATAAATCCCTGTTTTCTCTCTAGCCCCTTCTTAAATAGTGGGGTGACCTTTGCTACCCCTCAATCTGTAGGAACTGTTCCAGAGTCTATAGAATCTTAGAAGATGACCACTAATACATCCACTATTTCTAGAGTCACTTCCTTAAGTACTCTAGGATGTAGATTATCATGCCCTGGGGAATTATTAGCCTTCAATCCCATCAATTTTTTTCTTGGTCAATTTGTATGCTTGTTCCTTGGATCGGATACTATCTGTAATTTCGCTTGTAAGTCATGGTTTGGCCACCTTTCCTGTTTTACTTTTGTCCCAGGCAGGAATATAAACAATTATTGCAGTTCCCCCATGTGCTCCTTGGATGTTTGCCATTCCGATCCACAGTCATCCCTTCAAGTAACGTCTCCCTATCGATCATAGCCAACTTGTGCTTCATATCATCGTAGTTGCCTTTATTAAGATTCAGGACCTTAGACTCAGAATCAATTACCTCACTCTCCATCTTGATAAGATGGAGAACCCCCCACACCCCCCCCCCCCCAATACCCACACAGGGCACCCCCTTACTGATTCCGTGCGTGCAACACGTGTCAGCTTGGCAGTGCCAACCTAGCACCCTGGCAGTGCCAATGTCAGCTGACAATGCCGCCTGGACACCAAGGCAGTTCCAGGCTGACACCCAAGTGGCACTACCAGGGTGCCAGGCTGGCCGTGCCAGGGTGCCCAGGTGGCACCAGAAGTATCAGGCAACACCCTGCCCCAAGGGCATGCAGCTAGGGCCTCAGGTCCTCTGGGAGACTCCCACGAGTGCTGAACACTGCTCGCCCGAGGTCTCCAAGGCGAAGATATTGAATCCCAAAGCCTCAGGTACCTCGGGAATCTGCACAGTAGAGTGAGACTTGCTGTCTCGCTCCAATATGAAGATTTGCCAAAAAGTGATCCTGCCCACAATGGACGGGATTTACATTGCAACATCTCATGCGATCGCGTTGGATCTCGTGAGGCATTGCGAGCCAGGTAGATTGTTGGAATGAGGTCTCCTGGCATTTATCGGCAACACTGCAGCGCAGCTAGCTGCTTGTCAGGCGCAGTGTGGCTGTTGGACCGCGCCCAAAGCCTTTAATCTTGTCTTTTTAACATTATTTATCCCGCGCCCAACGTTTTTCACTGTGGTCCTGTTTGAATATGTCATTTTTCTTATTCCCTTTTCTGGCTTTTGTTTTTGCCATTGATTTCCCCTCCTCTGACTTCTTGCATTGGTTCCCAGCCCCCTGCCTTTTTCATTTAAAGCCTCCCCAGCCACATCAGTCACGGTTCTGCGCAGGTATAAGCCATCCAGTTTGTACTAGTCCCACCTCCCCAGGTCCGGTCCCGATGCTCCAGGAATCTGAAACCCTCCTCCTCACACCAGCCATATATTAATCCAATATCTCCTGCTATTTCTACTCTGACTAGCACGTGGCACTGGTAGTAATCCTGAGATCACTACCTTTGAGGTCCGACTTCTCTACTTTTTTACAAACTCCCTATATTCTGCCTCTAGGACCCCATCACTTTTTTTAACTTATGTCATTTGTATCATTATGTGCCACAACCATTGCATGTACACCACCCCCCTCCAGAATGGCCTACATCCGCTCCATGACATTCTTGACTCCAGCACCAGGGAGGCAACATACCATCCAGGAGATTTGTTTGCGCCCACTGTGTCATGTGAGAGAACCTTTAAGAAATGGATGTTTAAGCAATGTACCTTTAAGAAATGGATGTTTAAGCAATGTACCTTTAAGAAACGGTGCTGATCATATTACTGAAGTGATGTCAGAGGGTGGGGGAGCTGAGCTCACTTCTGCTTTTTGAGTTTCAGTTTGAGAGAGCAGCTTGGGTGTGTCTGTGTGTTTCCAGTGAGCTGCATGAAGAAAACAAAGGGGCTGTAGCTGAAGTAACCAGAAGCAGCAGCATGGTTGAACCCTTTCTCACTATATATATTGAATGTAACCTAATGTGCTCCTGTTTGAAGGTTGGTTACGTCTTTTGGATGTTAAAAGGACAGCTGTAATGATTACTTAGTCTTTGGGGGTTATCTATGAATTAATGGGTGTTAAGATATTCAATGGTTGTTTTATAAAGGTTAACTTGAGTTGATAGAATAAACATTGTTTTGTTTTAAAAAAACACTTGTCCATTAATGCTGTAGAGTGTGGTGTGTGCTCCCCACACCACAATCTATTAAAAGTTGTGGGTCAGTTGAACTCCATGCTACACTTTGGGGTTCTCTAAACTCTGACCCATAACAATTGGGGGCTCGTCCGGGATAAACGCCTATCTATTGGATTGATTTAGTGAACTTAAAGACAGTGAGGGGTGAGCATATAGTGTAGTTGCTTTTCAGGTGTGGTATTTTAGTTTACGTGGGGAGTGTGTTGTGGACAATGGCTCTTTTAGAGGCTTAGAAGTTTTGGGGGTGGACACGGTAACACGCAGTACCTTACGAACAGAGACTAAAAGCAGACTGTTAGATTTGGCAAAAACATTCCAGTTAACATTGCCTGGCAAAATGTGAAAAGCTGAGGTACTTACCGCAGTAGCTGAACATTTACATTTGCCTGAGATACATTTTGACTCATTAGAAATGGCAAAGCTCCAGTTGTACATTAAGCAACCTGAACATGAAAAAGAATTAAAGCAACTTGAACATGAAAAAGAATTAAAGCAGCTTGAATATGCAATGAGAGAAAAAGAAAGAATAGCCCTGGCAGAACAAAAAGAAAAAGAAAGAATAGCCCTAGCAGAACGAAAAGAAATAGAAAGGGAGATATAGATCAGGGAAAAAGATAAACATGACAGTCAGTAAAAATTGGCAGACGTAAAGGGAAACGTACAGTTGGATGAGATTGATGAGGATAGTGAGACAGAGCGTCATAGTCGAAGACGTGGTGGGGATCTATTCAAATATGTCCAAGCATTGCCAAGGTTTGACGAGAAGAAGGTGGAAGCCTTTTTCATTTCATTTGAGAAGGTAGCTAAACAAATGAAAAGGCCACAGGACATGTGGGTATCACTGATTCAAACAAAGCTGGTAAGTAGAGCTCATGTAGTGGTTGCACCACTACCGGAGGAGGTATCTGAAACGTATGAAGAGGTGAAAAAATCCATCTTAGGTGCATATAAACTAGTGCCTGAAGCTTACAGACAAGGGTTTAGAAATTTAAGGAAAGAATTTGGTCAAACAGACATGGAGTTTGAAAGTCTCAAACAGAGTAATTTTGATAGGTGGATAAGGGCTTTGAAAATAGACCAAACATATGAAGCTCTCAGAGAAATTATACTTTTGGAGGAGTTAAAAAATTCAATTCTTGATGTAGTGAGATCTCATGTGGAAGAGCAGAGGGTTAAAACTGTGAGATTAGCAGCAGAAATGGCAGATAATTATGAATTAGTTCATAAATCAAAGCTTGTTTCCGACATCAGTTTCAGCCTGTGAGGGATAGAAACTGGGGGCATGAGAAATACTCAAGTGGTAAAGGTAAAGGTGATCAGATGGGAGATAATAAAGAGAGTGTACCTCAGATTTAAAAAGAAATCCAGGAGGGTGGAAGAGAAAATAAAAGTTTCAATTGTTTTCACTGTAATAAACTAGGACATGTAAAGTCACAGTGTTGGTGGTTGAAGAAAAGCACTGGGAAGGCTGATGTGGTAAAACAGGATAAGACAGTGGGGTTTGTTAGAATGGTAAAGGAAAGCCCAAGGGAAGCGAAGGAGGTGCAAAAGATTGTACAGCCTGATCAAGACGTGATTGATAAGAAGGTGCCAGATGTATTTAAAGAATTTACTTGTGTGGGTAAAGTTTACTCATGTGTATCAGGAGGAGCAGGTAAAGAAGTCACAATTTTAAGAGATACGGGAGCTAGTCAATCTTTAATGGTAAGAGATGAGGAATTATGTAGTTTGGGAAGAATGTTGCCAGAAAAGGTGGTAATATGTGGAATTCAGGGTGAGAGGAGTAGTGTTCCATTATATAAGGTAATGTTGGAAAGTCCAGTGAAGAGTGGTGAAGTGGTAGTAGGAGTAATAGATAAACTATCTTGTCCAGAAATACAGTTTATCTTGGGTAATGATATAGCTGGATCGCAGGTGGGAGTGATGCCTACTGTGGTTGATAAGCCAGTGGAAAATCAGACAACTGAAGTGTTGAAGGGCAAATACGCTGGGATTTTTCCAGATTCTGTAGTAACAAGGTCGCAAAGTCATTGGTTAAGACAAGAGGAGAAATCAAAGAGTGAAGATGAAGTTGAAGTGCAATTATCAGAAACGACTTTTGATCAGATGGTTGAAAAAGAACAAGAACAGGTGGAGGATGAGGCGGATAATTTTAGTTCAGGAAAATTGGCGGAGTTACAACAGAAAGATGTAGAAATAAAACGGGTGTATCAGAAAGCATATACTGAAGTGTTACGACCGTAAAATTGATGACTTGATGAGAAAATGGAGACCTGTACGTATGCAGGCGGATGAAAAGTGGGCAGAAGTTCATCAAGGAGTATTGACGGTAGCGTATAGAAAGGAGGTGTTGCGAGTTACACATGAGGTACCAGTGGGAGGTCATTTGGGGATAAAGAAAATGCAAGCTAAAATCAAGAAACATTTTTATTGGCCTGGACTACATAAAGATGTAGTTAAATTTTGTCAATTATGTCACACATGTCAAGTGATAGGGAAACCTCAAGCAGTGATAAAACCAGTCCTCTTAATACCCATTCCAGCCTTTGAGGAACCTTTTACAAGGGTCCTAATTGATTGCGTAGGAGCGCTTCCTAAAACAAAAAGTGGGAATCAATATCTTTTGACTATAATGGATGTGTCTACTAGGTTTCCAGAGGCCATTCCAGTACATAATATTACAGCTAAAAAGATTGTGGAGGAGTTACTTAAATTCTTTACTAGATATGGGCTACCCACAGAAATACAATTGGATCAAGGATCAAATTTTACCTCAAAGTTATTCAAAGAAGTTATGGATAGCTTAGGAATAAAACAATTTAAATCAACTGCCTACCATCCAGGATGGCAGGGAGCGTTAGAAAGGTGGCATCAGACATTAAAGACAATGTTAAGGGCTTATTGTCAAGATTATCCAGAGGATTGGGATAAAGGACTTCCATTCGTACTGTTTGCAATCAGGGGTGCACCGAATGAGTCAACCAAATTTAGTCCTTTTGAACAAATTTTTAGTCATGAGGTAAGAGGACCACTTAGATTGATTAAGGAAAATTGGTGGGTGAGAAATCAGAAATTACATTATTGGATTATGTGTCAAATTTTAGGGAACGATTACATAGAGCAGGTGAATTGGATAGACAACATTTAAAAGGTGGACTAAATGTAATGAAACGGGTAGCAGACAAGAAATCCAAAGTTCGTAGTTTTGCCAGTGGAGATAAAGTTTTAGTGTTGTTACCAGTAGTAGGTGAGCCTTTAAAAGCTAGGTTTTGTGGATCTTATCAGATGAAAGGAAATTAAGTGAGGTGAATTATGTGGTAAAAACACCAGATAGAAGGAAGACTCACCGAGTGTGTCATGTGAATTTGCGGAAAAGGTACTTTGAAAGGGAAGGAGAGAAAAATGAAGTTTTAATAATTCCAACTCAAAGTGACAAACCAAATCCAGATGACTATGAATTTGAGATACCTCAAATTAAATTGGAAAATAATGATGTTCTGAAAAATTGGGATGAATTGTTAAGTTACCTTCCAGAGGAAAAACGATATCACATGGGCAAGTTTGTCGAGATACATTGGGAAGTACTAAAATGGCTATACATGATGTAGATGTGGGAAATGCTGTTCCTATCAAATAACATCCATATAGACTTAATCCTTTAAAATTGGTTAACAAAACAGGTTAACAAAGAGATTGAGAGTATGCTTAAAAATGGCATAATTGAAGTGGGTTGCAGCCAATGGAGCTCACCCATTGCATTGAGAAAATGGGACAAACCGCTTTTATTTCCAAAGTGGATTTACTTAAAGGTTACTGGCAGGTACCTTTATCCGAAAGGGCGAAGGAGATTTCAGCTTTTGTGACTCTGGATGGTATATACCAATTCAAAGTTATGCCATTTGGCATGAAAAACGCCCCAGCCACATTTCAACAGTTAACTAATACAGTCGTTTCAGGATTACCCAATTGTGCGGTATACATCGACAAGATGGTAGTTTTCAGCCAGACATGGAAAGAACATCTAAAACATCTGATGGAGTTATTCGATCGACTTCAGGAGGCGGGTTTGGTGATAAACCTAGCCAAAAGTGAATTTGGAAAACCCCAAGTCACTTTCCTTGGTCATACAATCGGACAGGGTCGACTGGTCCCACGGGATGTGAAAACGAAAGTTGTTGGGGAGTTTCCGATACCCTCGACACAACGGGAAATAATGCAATATGAGTGGATTTTACCGGAAATTTATCCCAAATTTTAGCAGTGCAGTCGCTCCACTGATGGACTTGCTCAAGAAGCGTAACAAATTCCAGTGGACAGCGGATTCTCAACAGGCATTTGATGGCCTGAAGGCTATGTTAACCACTGCTCGTGTTTTAGTCATCCCAAATTGTACCAGACCATTCAAAGTGGCGGTTGATGCGAGTGATGTGGGCGTAGGTGCGGTGCTTCTACAAGACGACGACGAAGGGCTAGAGCGGCCTGTTGGTTATTTTTCAAAGAAATTGAATTCTCACCAGAAAACGTATTCGACGATTGAGAAGGAGACTTTGAGTTTGGTGCTGGCTTTGCAACATTTCCACATTTATGTGACCAGCAATCCGTCTGACAGCATTATATATGCTGATCATAATCCGTTGATGTTTTTGGAGCGGTTCTGGAATAACAATGCAAGGCTGATTCGTTGGAGTTTATTGTTACAGCCATTTCATTTAAAAATAGTACATGTGGCAGGACGGGAAAATGTGATTGCCGATGCTTTGTCACGAATGTGATGAACAGAAGGATTTCAGTTGGAGGAAGAAGGACGGGGAACAAATGGACTATATTATTATACCTGTTTGCGGTATTGTTTTTTTTTGAACCGATAAAGTATTTTTACTGTGTGCATTTCTTAATTGATGGTGCAAAGGTGAAATATGAAACCATCTTGAAGTTGATGGTTTATTTTCTTTTCTTGGGGGGGAGGTGTCATGTGAGAGTACCTTTAAGAAATGGATGTTTAAGAAATGTACCTTTAAGAAATGGATGTTTAAGCAATGTACCTTTAAGAAATGGAGCTGATCATATTACTGAAGTGATGTCAGAGGGTGGGGGGAGCTGAGCTCACTTCTGCTTTTTGAGTTTCAGTTTGAGAGAGCAGCTTGGGTGTGTCTGTGTGTTTCCAGTGAGCTGCATGAAGAAAACAAAGGGACTGTAGCTGAAGTAACCAAAAGCAGCGGCCCGGTTGAACCCTTTCTCACTATATATATTGAATGTAACCTAATGTGCTCCTGTTTGAAGGTTGGTTAAGTCTTTTGGATGTTAAAAGGACAGCTGAAACGATTACTTAGTCTTTGGGGGTTATCTTTGAATTAATGGGTGTCAAGATATTCAATGGTTGTTTTAAAAAGATTAACTTGAGTTGATAGAATAAACATTGTTTTGTTTATAAAAACACTTGTCCATTTGTGCTGTATCACACCTGTAGAGTGCGTTGTGTGCTCCCCACACCACAATCTATTAAAAGTTGTGGGT
Source organism: Scyliorhinus torazame (assembly GCF_047496885.1). Classification (NCBI taxonomy): domain Eukaryota; kingdom Metazoa; phylum Chordata; class Chondrichthyes; order Carcharhiniformes; family Scyliorhinidae; genus Scyliorhinus; species Scyliorhinus torazame. The sequence goes on from NC_092713.1 coordinate 123,439,489, forward strand.
CAGTTGAACTCCATGCTACACTTTGGGGTTCTCTAAACTCTGACCCATAACAACTGAAATACCTATCTATTCACCTTACAATTGAATCCCCTATAGCTATTACAATCCCACACTTTTTACTCCTCTTCTCTGCAGCAGAACAAACTATAGTGCAACAAATTTGTGTGTTGCTGCTTTCCCCTGAGAGGTCATTATGCTCAACAGTATCCAAAGTGATATAGCTGTTTTGCAGGGGAATGGTCATATGAGATTTCTGCACTGTCTACTTAGCTCTCTTATTTTGCCTGATGGTCACCCATTCCCTGCCTGCCTGTAGAATCTGAGCCTGCACTGTGACCACCTCTCTATGTGTGCTATCCGTGACATTCTCCACTTGGCAGATGCTCCACAATGTCCCCAGCCGTCCCTCCAGCTCCAAAGCCCAGGATTCTAGGAGCTGCGGCTGGAGACACTTCCTGCACACATGCTGGCCCAAGGCACTGGAAGTGTTCTCGGCTTCCCACATGAAGCAAGAGGAGCAAACTATGACTTTGAGCTCTCCTGCCATGATTTACTCCTTTAAATTAAACCTTTGGTAGATGCTTGAAAATAGATTATGTTAAATTTCCTTTTTTCCTTGCCATTGTTACTACCAATTATAGTCCTTACTGACTATGAACCACAAAAAATATGTTCAAACTGTGTGATAAAAGTTGTAAAAACTTACTGACCTTACCCACTACTAACCAATCAGCTCTCTCCATTGTAGCCTAAGCTGCTCCAGCAGGGCAAGACCATTCACTAAATATTTTCAAAGTTACAAGGCAAAGAGAAAAAACAGAAAAAACATCTATTCCCACTCTGCATCGAATTCCCACTCTATTTCAAATTCCCAAAACCCAAACTCACTCTGGCTGTGTCGCACTCTGGATGTGGATGTGTTCTGTCCCACTGCTCAAAACTCATATAATAGGACAATCATGTGATATATCGACAGTTTTGTCACTTACATAAAAATGAGGAAGAACAAAATGTTCAAGACAGTTTATTGAAAGCAACTTGCGACCCCATGATTGAACATATTAGGAACATATTAGTACCTTAATAAATGATGGAACATAAGCTCTCCACCCTGATTACTCAATATGGGATTTAAGTTCTCAGGTTTGACGGGGGTGTGGGGAGGGCGTAGGGTGGGAGGGGGAGGTCAATGGAAGTTGATGTGAGGTACAGTCAGAGTTCAAACCATTTTGCAATTGAAAATACAGGAAGATAACTAGAACTTAACAGAAAGTTAACATGTGAGACGTCTCTAAAAGAATAGAGGCATTGCCTTAACCGCAACCACAGCTCTTTGCCTTTCACGTTTTCAGTCCGTCTTTGTGACTGGGATTTCTTGACTGTGTGTCTGCTGTTCTTGGAAAGGTTTATCAATATGAAGTTTCTGTGAGCAAGTGGAGCATTTCTATCTTGCTGTGGTGCCGGTTTGCAGCTAGAATTCATCTCTTAATGAATTTTCGTTCACATCTCAATGATTCAGTTAAGCAATGATTACACACGTCAAGCCCTTCCAGACCTCCGGGTGCGGCTACGCAGAGCTAGGTTGCATGTTCGGTAGCTCCCGCTTGGAATGGACTTTTGGGCTCTTTTACAGGGCCCCCACGGCATTTGTTTGACATTTCCCGGTGTGGGATGAAGACTGCAAAATTCCCCCGACAGTGTCCCCCAGGAATGGTATGTCTCTTGGTTACCAGACCCGGCAGAAACAGTAAAAGATTTGGCTTGAGCTGCAGGAATAGGCAAAAGCCTCTTCCAGCATGCAGGCGGGGGAAGGGCAAGCTTAGAGGCTGCAAGCTGACTTGAGGGCCTTTATTAAAGGTGAATTCTAGCAGCAGAGGGAACAACTGTGAAAAGATCTACCAAGGCCATTGAAGAAGCGGAGATGAGGCTTCCAGTGGCGGCCATGGAGGAGTAGGTCGCGCATTCGGCAGCTTTCCCGTCTGGACTCTCAGACCTTTTTCAGGAGTTTCCACAGACTTTTTGGGGCAGATTGGTGAAGCGAACACTGCCAAAAGGATTCCCTCTCGAGACTACCGGTTGCGGCTATGCGGAGCTAAGTCGCAAATTCGGCGGCTCCCGCAAAAACGGACTTTTGGGCTCTTCAGGGCCCCCAAGGGCACTTTTTCGACGTTTCCCGGTGTGGGAAGGAGTTAATAATAGCTCCCCGTCAGTATATGGCTTTAACTAGGAGCGGGGTGACAAAAAAGGTGGTGGTGGACCAGAAGAAGGGAGGGAAGAAGGACAAAATGGCGGCGGGCGGAGACCAGGCAGCGTGGAGGCAGTGGGCAGAGGAGCAACAGGAGGGTATCCAGCGCTGCCTCAGAGAGATTAAAAAGGACCTGCTAGAGCCGATGAAGGCTTCTATTGATAAGCTGCTGGAGACACAGACGGCCCGGGAGTGGCGATCCGAGAGGCTCGACAAAATATCTGGGGCAGCACGGTAGCCTTGTGGATAGCACAATTGCTTCACAGCTCCAGGGTCCCAAGTTCAATTCCAGCTTGGGTCACTGTCTGTGCGGAGTCTGCACATCCTCCCCGTGTGTGCGTGGGTTTCCTCCGGGTGCTCCGGTTTCCTCCCACAGTCCAAAGATGTGCAGGTTAGGTGGATTGGCCATGATAAATTGCCCTTAGTGTCCAAAATTGCCCTTAGTGTTGGGTGGGGTTACTGGGTTATGGGGTTACTGGGTTATGGGGATAGGGTGGCGGTGTTGACCTTGGGTAGGGTGCTCTTTCTAAGAGCCGGTGCAGACTTGATAGGCCGAATGGCCTCCTTCTGCACTGTAAATTCTATGAAAGCCTATCTATGAAAGCCTATCTCTGACAATGAGGACGAGATCTTAGGCCTGGCGGTAAAGGTGGAGGGGCACGAGGCGCTCCACAAGAAATGGCAGGAGCGGTTCGAGGAGATGCAGAATCGGTCGAGGCGGAAGAATCTGCGGATTCTGGGCCTCCCGGAGGGGCTGGAGGGGCCGGACGTGGGGGCCTATGTGGTCATCATGTTGAACTCGCTGATGGGAGCGGGGTCCTTCCAGGGGCCACTGGAGCTGGAAGGGGCCCATAGAGTGTTGGCGAGGAGGCCCAAGGCTAACGAGCCTCCGCGATGGTGCTGGTGCGGTTCCATCGGTTCGTCGATCGGGAGTATGTGCTCAGGTGGGTCAAGAAGGAGAGGAGCAACAGGTAGGAGAACGCGTAGGTTCGGATATATCAGGACTGGAGTGCGGAGGTGGCGAAGAGGAGGGCCGGGTACAATCGAGCGAAGGCGGTGCTGCATAGGAAGGGGGTGAAGTTTGGCATGTTGCAGCCGGGCCGACTGTGGGTTACCTACAAGGACCGGCACCATTATTTTGAGTCTCCGGAAGAGGCGTGGGGTCAAGGAGGAGCTGGAGCGAGTGGGGGGGGGGTCGAGACGGGGGTGTGCCACTGTGGGGAATGGGCCGGGTGTGGGGTGCGGGCGCCTGGCTGGCCGAGGAGGGGTCATGGCTAGTCGACGGGGGAGGGGGGTAGCCCCCTGATCCGGCTGATAACCTGGAATGTAAGGGGACTGAATGGGCCGGTAAAGCAGGCCCGCGTGTTCGCGCACCTGAAGGGGCTCAAGGCGGATGTGGTTATGCTTCAGGAGACACACCTGAAGGTGGCAGACCAGGTAAAATTGAGGAAAGGGTGGGTTGGTCAGGTGTTTCACTCTGGGCTAGATGCCAAAAATCGAGGGGTGGCGACCTTGGTGGGAAAGAAGGTGTCATTCGAGGCGTCAAGCATTGTGGCAGATAATGGTGGTAGGTACATAATGGTAAGTGGTAAGTTGCAGGGAGAGAGGGTGGTACTGGTCAATGTGTATGCTCCGAACTGGGACGATGCGGGTTTTATGCGGCGTATGTTGGGTCGGATCCCAGACTTGGAAGTGGGGGCCTGATAATGGGGGGAGACTTTAACACGGTGTTGGATCCGGCACTGGATTGCTCCAGGTCTAGGACGGGTAGGAAGCCGGCGGCGGCTAGAGTGTTGAGGGGATCTATGGACCAAATGGGAGGGGTGGACCCTTGAAGATTTGCAAGGCCGTGGGCCAGGGAATTTTCATTCTTCTCACATGTCCATAAGGCTTATTCTCGAATCGACTTTTTCATTTTGAGTAGGGCGCTGATAGCGAGAGTAGAGGATACCGAGTATTCGGCAATAGCCATTTCGGACCACGCCCCGCATTGGGTGGGCTTGGAGATGGGGGAGGAGAGGGACCAGCGCCCGCTGTGGCGCTTGGGGGTGGGGCTGTTGGCGGACGAGGAGGTGAGCGAGCAGGCCCGAGGAAGTATAGAGAGGTACTTGGAGGCCAACGATAACGGGGAGGTCCGAGTGGGGATGGTATGGGAGGCACTGAAGGCGGTGGTGAGGGGAGAGCTGATCTCCATTAGGGCCCACAAGGAGTGGAGGGAGCGGGGGGGAGAGGGAGAGGCTGGTGGGGGAGATGGTGAGGGTAGACAGGAGGTATGCAGAAGAGCCTGAGGAAGGATTGTTGAGGAAGAGGTGCAGCCTCCAGGCCGAATTCGACCTGGTGACCACCAGGAAGGCGGAGGTGCAGTGGAGGAAGGCCCAGGGGGCGGTCTACAAGTATGGGGAAAAGGCAAGCCAGATGCTGGCGCATCAGCTTCGGAAGCGGGACGCAGCTAGGGAGATCGGGGGAGTTAAGGACAGGGGAGGGAGCGTGGTGCGGAGTGGAGTTGGCAACAATGGGGCCTTCAGGGACTTCTACGAGGAATTGTACCGATCCGAGCCCACACGGGAGGAGGGAGGGATGGGCCGTTTCCTGGACCAATTGAGGTTTCCAAAGGTGGAAGAGGGACTGGGGGCCCCGATTGGGCTGGAGGAGCTGATCAAAGGGATAGGAAGCATGCAGGCGGGGAAGGCACCGGGGCCGGACGGTTTCCCGGTTGAGTTCTATAAAAAATATATGGACCTGTTGGGCCCGCTGTTAGTTAGGACCTTTAATGTGGCAAGGGAGGGGGGGGGCTTTACCCCCGATGATGTCCCGGGCACTGATCTCCTTGATCCTGAAGCGGGACAAGGATCCCCTGCAATGTGGGTCTTACAGACCGATTTCTTTGCTAAATGTAGATGCCAAGGTGCTGGCGAAGGTCTTAGCCACGAGGATTGAGGATTGTGTGCCGCAGATCATCCATGAAGACCAGACGGGGTTTGTGAAGGGGAGACAGTTGAACGCAAATGTGCGGAGGCTTTTGAACGTTATCATGATGCCGGCGAGGGAGGGGGAGGCAGAGATAGTGGTGGCGATGGACGCTGAGAAAGCCTTCGATAGGGTAGAGTGGGGGTACCTGTGGGAGGTGCTGAAGAGGCTCGGGTTTGGGGAGGGGTTTGTCAGGTGGGTTAGGCTGTTGTATGAGGTCCCGATGGCGAGTGTGGCCACAAATAGGAGGAGGTCTGAGTACTTTCGGTTGCACTGAGGGACGAGGCAGGGGTGTCCCCTGTCCCCCCTGCTCTTCGCACTGGCGATTGAACCCCTGGCTATGGCACTGAGAGAGTCGAGGAACTGGAGGGGGTTGGTGCGGGGTGGGGAGGAGCATAGGGTGTTGCTTTATGCGGACGACCTGCTGCTGTATGTGGTGGACCTTGTGGGAGGAATGCCAGAGATAATGAGGATCCTTAGGGAATTCGGGGACTTTTCGGGGTACAAGCTCAATATGGGGAAGAGCGAGCTATTCGTAATTCAGCTAGGGGACCAGGAGAGGGGGATTGGCGAGCTCCCACTAAAAAGGGTGGAGAGGAGCTTCAGATATTTGGGGGTCCAGGTGGCCAGGAGCTGGGGGGCCCTGCATCGGCTTAACTTTACAAGGCTGGTGGAGCAAATGGAGGAGGAGTTCAAGAGGTGGGACGCGTTGCCGCTGTCCTTGGTGGGTAGGGTGCAGTCAATCAAAATGACGGTGCTCCCAAGGTTTTTGTTCCTGTTCCAGTGCCTCCCTGTGTTTATCCCAAAGGCTTTTTTCAGGCGGGTTAACAGGAGTATAATGGGGTTTGTGTGGGCCCGAGGGACTCCGAGGGTGAGAAGGGTGTTCCTGGAGCGGAGTAGAGGAAGGGGGGGGGGGGGGCTGGCGCTGCCCAACATCTGTGGCTACTACTGGGCCGCCAATGCGGCGATGGTGCGCAAGTGGGTGATGGAGGAGGAGGGGGCTGCATGGAAGAGGCAGGAGACGGCATCCTGTGTGGGTACGAGTCTGGGGGCGCTGGCAACGGCGCCGCTGCCGTTCCCTCCAAGGAGGTATACCATGAGCTCGGTGGTGGTGGCGGCCCTCAAAATGTGGGGGCAGTGGAGGCGGCATAGGGGGGAAGTTGGGGCCTCGGCGTGGACCCCATTACGGGGGACCCACCGGTTCGCCCCAGGAAGAACAGGTGGAGGGTTTTCGGGGTGGCACAGGGCAGGGATACGAAAGTTGGGGGACCTGTTCGTGGACGGGAAGTTTGCGAGCTTGGGTGAGCTGGAGGAGAAGTACGGGCTCCCCCCCGGGGTACACCTTCAGGTACTTACAGGTAAGGGCGTTTGCCAGACGGCAGGTGGTGGAATTCCCGCGGCTACTGTCACACACAGTACAGGACAGGGTGGTCTCGGGGGGGTGGGTGGGAGTGGGGAAGATCTCGGAAACTTACCAGGTGATGCTGGAGGAGGAGGAGGCCTCGGTGGTGGTGTTGAAAGGTAAGTGGGAGGAGGAGTTGGGAGAGGAGATCGAAGAGGGGACGTGGGCAGATGCCCTAGGGAGGGTGAATTCTTCCTCTTCGTGCGCGAGGCTCAGCCTCATACAGTTTAAGGTGCTGCACAGGGCACACATGACCGGGACAAGGATGAGCCTGTTCTGTGGGGGTGAGGGCAGGTGTGTTAGGTGCTCAGGGAGCCCAGCAAATCACACCCATATATTCTGGGCATGCCCAGCGCTGGAGGAATTTTGGAAGGGCGTAGCGAGGACGGTGTCGAGGGTGGTAGGATCCAGGGTCAGACCGGGCTGGGGGCTCGCAATATTTGGGGTGGCAGAGGAGCTGGGAGTGCAGCAGGCGAAAGAGGCCGGAATTCTGGCCTTTGCGTCCCTGGTAGCCCGGTGATTGATTCTCCTTCAGTGGAAAGATGCGAGGCCCCCAAGCGTGGAATCCTGGATCAGCGATATGGTAGGGTTCATTAAATTGGAGAGGGTGAAATTCGCCTTGAGAGGGTCGGTACAAGGGTTCTTTAGGCAGTGGCAACCGTTCTTAGACTTTCTGGCAGAACGATAGACATTGGTCAATGGCAGCAGCAGCTCGGGGGGGGGGTTTACTTTATTTTTGATTATGTTATTTACACTGGAGGGTCTGAGGGAGTGTATACACCTGTTGTGTTAAGTCAGGGTGTTAATGTTAATTAATTATTTATGTACAGGGGGGAGGGGTTTGGGGGGGGTTGCTTTTTTAGATTGTGTTTTGTACTTAACCCTGTTGAGTTATTTTTTCTTTCTCATTTTGTTATTGATATTTTATGAAAACCTTTAATAAAAATTTTTTTTTTTTTAAAGTCGAGCCCTTCCCACCATAGCTCGAAGGCCGAAAATCACGACTCCCTCCTAGAGGCTCCTTGTAGAACCATAGTGGAAGAAGTCAACATCAGGTTGTCAAGTGCCTGTTCAAATGAGGAATGGGCTATGCTGCACTGTCATTCAAATAGGAAGAGAAGCCTATAAAATATAAATAAAATTAGTAATTACAGTAAATGTGAATGCTGAAAGCTCATTAGAATATGATTTTTATTACCATGATGTGGAGATGCCGGTGTTGGACTGGGGTGAGCACAATAAGAAGTCTTACAACACCAGGTTAAAGTCCAACAGGTTTGTTTCAAACACTAGCTTTCGGAGCACTGCTCCTTCCTCAGGTGAAATGGAGCAGTGCTCAGGAAGGAGCAGTGCTCCGAAAGCTCGTGTTTGAAACAAACCTGTTGGACTTTAACCTGGTGTTGTAAGACTTCTTACTTTATTACCATAGGTCTGTTTGTCTTGTGTTTGAAAGGTCAATAAAAACATGAGATTTAAAACTAATGTTGAACCTTTGTTTATCAACTGATCAAAACTATTTACTTACACGGGTTTGCAAAAAGTAGAAGGCAGTATTATCAGGCTGCTCTATCTTTGAATGTGAAGGGATGAATACAAGATGAGTGGTGATTCAGTGTAGGCCTTTGGCCTCAAGAGTGTTGTGTACTACTCCAGAGACTAGAGCACAAAATCTAGGCTTACATTTCAGGACATCACTGAGGGAATGCTCACCCAGAACAACAACTATAATTAGCTTCAGTAAACTGCGCTCAGGGTCACAAAATCAGCCAGGTTGAACGAAAATGAAGAGGTTCATTTGAAGAAGTCAGAAAACCAATATGTTAATGTGCTTAGTGACTTTGTCAGCAATGGGGCATTTAATCCAAACCTCCAACCAACCCATCGATCCCACATGGCATCCAACTTATGTTAGCACCCAACATCTTATCTTGGCAATAAGGAATTCCATCCACACGAGGAAAATGAAGTAACACCTCGTAAATAAAACACCTGAAATGGGAATGTACATCATGTTGCATAATTAACATGCTCACACTGCTTTTAGTGGAGTTAGTAAGCAAACTTTGTGCTACCTGCTCATTTAAATGATGATAGCATGTGGTCAGCTCTAATTGGCAACTGAGTAGCTGAGGTTCTGTATAACAGCCACAAAATAGTAAGAGGCTCCAAGCTGAAGTTAGCATGTACCAATTGAAGCAACCTTCACCGGGATGGAGTAGGTGATGCCAGTCATTGTAAAATTGAGCTTGATCTGAAGACACCGGACTGACTCTGCTCTGAAGCGGCAGCCTTGGCTGCAGCACATGGCAGATTTCAGTGAGGACGACCTGAAGTGGAAACACCTGACCCACTGTTTCTCGTGGAGTTTCAGGTAGAAGCATGGTTAATTGCTGATCAACACTCACAATCTGTCTACTCTGCGTACTACCAGCAGATGCTCCCGTCACCCATGCTAACACCCTCAGCAAAAGGGAGTCCAGCGCAACCAGCACCAGAATTGTGTGTGCAAATCAGGCAAAGCATTTCAAAGGCAGTATGGAGTTTTAATAATAATAATCTTTATTGTCACAAGTAGGTTTACATTAACACTGCAATGATGTTCTTCTTTTATAAATGTTTTTTATTGGGTTTACACTGCAATGAAGTTACTGTGAAAAGCCCCTAGTCGCTACATTCCGACGCCTGTTCGGGTACACAGAGGGAGAATTTAGAATGTCCAACTTACCTAATAGCACGTCTTTCTGGACTTGTGGGAGGAATCTGGAGCACCCGGAGGAAATCCACACAGACACGGAGAGAACATGCAGACACAACACTGACAGTGACCCAAGCTGGGAACCGAACCTGGGACACTGGCGCTGTGAAGCAACAATGCTAACCATTCCACTACTGTGCTGCCCATCTGTTAAATGTAGTGCCTGATATTGAGTTCTATTGCAGTCAACAGAACTCACTATCTGGTGCTGGGTATAACATCCACCCAATTCCATACAAGCACCACTACTGGAAACACATTTCTACTTCCTGCATTAAGCTATATGCATCCAGGTGGACAAAACTTCTATTTGGTCTCTGAATTTTTGAGTAGGATTTTTCTTGTCCGCATTGGCATCATATGGGGTTGCCAAGCTCTCACTGGGTGGAAGCCACAGCAGGAGAGTTATTTTCCCAGTGGTGGACTCCTAGTTGGCCAGCTGTGTACTTGCTGCTTTATTAAGGACAGGGGGTGGACTCCTGATGCTGCTCGCCCAATCAGAGGCCACAGAGCTCTACATTGGGAGAGGTGGAGGCAACTTGAGTGCTCATAATTACTTTGCCTTTTCGAGGGGCCAAGCAGGTGTGACCATTGCTGGAGGTGGCCACTCAGAGTGCTATAGGGAGACCACATATTAAGCTGTCAGTCTCCCTCGGGTGCAGGCAGCTCCCCTGTTGAACAATGCGAACGTGCACTCTAAATGGGCCCTAGTTGAGGCCTTAAATATGTAGTTGGCTACCCAGGGAAACTTCCCTGGTTATAGGTATGCATCACGAACCATCCTGCAGTGACGGCTGCCTATTTTTCTGGCACTCTCACCACCAGTTCAGCCACCGCAGGACAGTTAAATTTCTGCCCTTTGACCAATTTATATATATCCATCTTATATAATTTCTGGTTATCGCACTTACATATAGCATCACTCTAGAACCAGGCTCTCGATCTAGAATGTCCTCCTATAATTGACACTGGTTAGCCAGCCAACGTTGCTACTTCTTAGGTTGGCAATATGCTAAATATGTAGTATAAGGGTTTGCCATATAAAAGGTCAATGTGGGACAGAGTATAGTAACACCCACACAGCGATATAAGTGAACACATGAAGCACAACTAGGGTCAGTATAGTGTTGGACAGAGGCGTTTATAGAAGCAAGCATTGAGACAGTTCCTGGCTTGACTTTAACTGTACCTATGTGTATAGTTTATAGTAGTTAACAAATACTTATTGTTGAACTACCTTAGACTACAAATACCTTAATAAGAATTACCGAACTACATTCAACACCACACATCAACAATGGGCTAGGTTCTCCGCTGTCGGGATTCCCCGCTATGCCGGCAGCACACTCACGCCCGGGGATCTTCCGACAGTGTGGGGTTGACAATAATGGAAAATCCCATTGACCGGCTGGCGGGACGGAGAATCCTGCTGACGTCAGGGGCGCGCCAGACTAGAAAACTGGTGCGGAGGGACAGAGAATCCCGCCTTTGTGTCTGGATCTCTTCACTGATACTGAAATGTCTTGATGTCTTGCTCCTCTTCCTCCCTGACCACCACCTTCCCCAACCACACCAAATCACCCCACATAAATAGTGGGCTCCTATCTTGTACTTTACAAGTATTTTCTTTGCGATATCTCTGGTTCACAAACCCTAAAAAATTGTTGCGTTGATGTAAGTCATAAAATAAATTGACTCTGATCAAAGGGAATGTTCGGAAGTGTTCTCTCGCCTGATTTCACTCTGGCTGAAGCTGCATGTGAAGCCCTCCCAAATCAGTTTTTTTCCAAGCCTCGCAAAAATGTCTGCACAACAGAGGCTTCAAACTGCAACTGTTAGCATAAAAACATTTAAAGAAAATTAACTTACTATGCAGCTAACCTGAGTGCTGCTTATCCATTTACTTACATCTAATCAGCGTATACTAGGTGGCCACTTAATTTTCACATGTCTAATTGCTCTTCAAATACTCATAATCTCAGAGGTGCCTCCCTGTTTGTGGGACAGAGGGGCACACAGCAGGAGTGAACAGTGTCATGAGAATTTTAGGTTAAGAAATGGTAGTCTGCTAAAGTTGCTGCAGTGATGTCAGAGTGTGGGTGGAGCTGAGTTCTGGCTCTGCTTTTTAGTTTCACTTTGAGAAAAGCTTGGGTGTGTCTGTGTTTTTTTGGTTTTGTGTTAGTGTTGGAGCTGCAGTCAGCCAGAGAAGGTGTAATGTTGTTCTCTCTGCCATGTAAAGACTATCTCTTGATCATTTGATGAATTCAGAGTGATAACTGTTCTCAGTCGTGAATTTAAACCGGATGTGCTTCTGTTAAAAGTTTTTTTTTAATGTCTTATGGATGTTAAAAGGAAAGCTTAAGGATTACTTCGTGTTGTATTCTTTGGGGGTTGTATTTGAATTGATGGTTGCTAAGATGTTCACTGTCTGTTTTAAAAAGGTTAACATAGAATAAACATTGTTTTGCTTTGAAAAATATTTTTCAATTTCTGCTGTACCACACCTGTAGAGTGGGACGTTTGCACCCCATACCACAATCTATTAAAAGTTGTGGATCAGGTGAACTCCATGATACACTTTGGGGTTCTCTAAACCCTGGCCCATAACAACAGGTACAAACCAGCTGAGGACTTCCTTCGTTTAGATCTTTTAATCAGCATGACTACACATGCTGGATGTGGTTGCACATGGGCCTACCCGGAGAGTGAGCCAGGGTGAAGTTGGAGTACTCCATGAAGCTTAGGGGTACCACTATCCTCCTCGTCTCCTTTGTCCTCACACACTCACTCTCAAACGCACATTAAAGCAAACGGTTGTGACTCATGCCACTGAAAGGTTCGAAACCTGCGTGGCACCCTTTTTCCAAACTATTGAGTGAGCAATAAAAAGAGACATCCCACTGGAACACCTTTTTAACATAGTTATTTTTTAATAACTCAAAAATGTAGGGGGCAGTAATTTGAAGCATAGTGCATTCTCAACGCTAACCACCAGAAATGCACACACTCATCCACTCCCCCCCCCCCCCCCCCACCCCCATCCCAATGTACGGCAAGTATTAAAATGGCGTTTTGGTTATTGATAGTGAGATATTGTCATATTCAGTACTGGCATGTCCTATTCGGAACTTGAAACTCATTTTTCTATTTTAAAACTGGACCCAAAAGGTTGAAACGTTGGGCGGCCAAGGGGCACCAGACCTCTTTTGTGGATTTCAATAACTCCCCGGTCTCCAGAGGAAACAAAAGGAACATTCCAGACTGATGTGAATCAATGCCTCTTCCTGAAACCAAACCAAAAGGGTCACCAAATTCAATAGGCCATTCAAAAACAAAGGCTGGAATTTTCCAGCCCTTCTACTGCGGGTTTCCCCAGGACATCCCGCGGCTGGGCCGGTGAGCCATTGAAATCTCCGTTCACATCGGCGGCACTGGAAGATCCCACCGACGTGAAGGGCTGTAAAATTCCAGCCAAAGACACTGACTGTCTCAAGCCTTCAAGGCATAAAATCACAAAACATTATGTTGGAATCAACATGAACCGCATTCTTATTTGAGAAAGGACTTGCGGAAATCACATGATGTGATCGACATGTTTTCTGTCCGCTTTTCAAAAATCAGCACAAGCTGTTTGCAGACAGCTCCACCAAAGTCATCAAACTAACTTCAAGTAATTCAAGCATCCCTAGTAATTAACAGCTACACCTTGTAAGCGGGAGATCCCAACAGAGAGAAAAACTTCCTCAACCTGTTCCATCTTCGAGTCCACTTGAGAACAAATCTCCAGGAATTTTAACTACGGGGAAGCTCAATCTTTGCTGAGAATCCTTTGTTTTACAAGATCCTCACTTCTACTTTAAACCACCAACTTTCTTCTAGAAATCAGGCCGACCTCACGGGAGGCTGGAGATCATAAACCAGAGACTGAGTTAATCATAATTGTACAATAATTGAGATACATTCTACCTTTACCTGTAACTAATCTTTGTGTGTATGAGTGTGTGTGTGTGGGGGGGGGGGGGGGGGGGGATGAGTGTGTGAGATGTGTTTGAAATTTGGGGTAAGTGTGTGAGAATAAATAGCCTTCTTCATTTTTACTCTCACAAAATCCTGCTGCTGAACTATTCAATTAGGGCACACACTCCTTCGTCCAAATTACGCTGCTCATAGGCAGTGAGGGAGCACATACATTCTGTCTGTGACAGAATCCTAACGGGTAAAAGATCTGTCAAAATTGCAGAGTTTACCAGATTTACTAAATTCAATTTCACGCAGTGGGATTGGAGCATGCTACCTCGGGGTTGTTAACTGAGAATTCTTCACCCGGAGAAAGCATTGCAGATGGGTTCAATCCCACTGTCACCCAACAGCACCACATTTGTCCTTTTTAACAGCTATTGCCAACATCACAACACTCTTGGCTGAGGAAGACAGTGCTTATTGGCAAGCTATTTAACGATAGGAGCAGATGCCAATTGTACATCTATGACTACACTGGCTGAGATTAGCTAACTCAGCAGAGATTTTAAATCAAAAGTGAAGCCTCCCTGATCTGTTTGCAGATGACTCAGAATATAATGGGACCATTTTTTCCTCTCTGGGCTCCCACCAAGTGCCAGAGAGGTGCAGTATACAGAAGGTGCACTCTGCACCTCGGGAAAAAGTACATTTGATTTATCTTTGCCTTGGATGTTAGCGCGGCTTGTGCATATTTCTGGCACAGGCTTGCCCCCAACAGAGCCTTGTATTGGGGTTGGTAGGATGGGGAGAGAGGGAAAGGGGGACTCGGGGTTGGAAGCAGGTGTATAGTTGCAGGCCTCAGCAGCTTGCAGCTGTGTTCCATGCCTGAGGCACTGGGACCTTCTGGCTGTTGCTGGAGAGATTGGGAACTCATTATTAGCATCCATAACTACTCGCTCTGAATGCAACCACATTAGCATGAGGGCACCAGGCCAAAGGAAACAAATATTTGTTTATAATTCCTAGCTCTTTTCTTGTACTATTTTCAACTATCACTCCACAGTACCAGAAAACTGTGGGATACAACATTTCTTGATGTCAGATTCACTTATTTCCATTGCACATCTCATTATCTTATACAGTTTATCAAAGTTTTATTGCACAGGATTAATTATCATGTATTCAATTCAACAGCAATGCCTCTGATTCCAAGGATGTTTAGACAGTGTTAAAAAAACATAGACAGTTTCTAGAGAGTTTTACCCCCATATTGTATGGATCTCCATACCGTGGACTCTTGTGAGTGAAAGGATGAAATGTACCATGTAAGTAACAAAAGGAAAAGAGTTTTGGAGGAAAGATTGTAAGATCAAAGTAGGCTGGTCAACGGTATCAATTAAACACATCTGAAATATGAGAATTATGCAGGGCATGCAGTTCACATAAAGGTTAAATTAGTAAAACATTAAATCTGTTCAGATGCTAATGGGAATTTTCTCAAAAATTGGAATAAAGGGAAGGAAAATTTGTGTAAGAAATTAGCTACCCCAGCTCTGATCTGCACATTCATGGTAGCCTAACATTGTGTTAAGCAATTTTCTATTTCTCTTCATGGTCTGCTTCACTTAAAACAACAGTATTGTGCAATCCTCTCCTTATTTCATTGAATAGACTGAGACTAGAATGTGCATTTTTGGTGTAGTTATGAGGAAAGTTCCCAAGCAGAGGTTCATATTTACAGGTTAAATGGTAACTAAAAGCAGAGAAAGTGACACAGACTCAGAACACATCAATCATTGACACTTCGTACTGTATAAAGAAAATGAGAATATCTGACAAGCAGGTTTAATCTTATGTGAACATTGCATGTTTGAGGCACATATCTAAGGATTTATTAAAGCAAAATGTTTTGATTTTCATACTGTAATATTTGACATTCTGTGAAGTAAGGGACTGCTCAATGTGCATTATAAGATGAGACAAAAGGACCGAAACATTGCCTTAAGGGGTGCATGAGTGAGCACTACAGTAATGTGCTATAATGCCTTAAAGCAAAGGCTGCATGCATCATCGCACAATGAGGTCATCCCATTGACCCTTTCAGTACTGAATGTCATTTGTAGCTTTTGGAATAGACACACACACACACACACAGAATATTTCAGTGAACAGCTTCAGAGAACAAGGCTTATAATTCCTCATGTAGATTGTGATAATCAATAGACTGTACAGAACCACATTTACTGCATTCATGTGATAACAAAAAGAAGCAATTTTCATGTTGCTGTGCTCTGTGTTTGGTGCAGGTCCTTCTCCAGCAGTGCATGCCGGGTTAAACCCACAAAGATATCTTGTAATCTTTGGGGAGCCTTGTGCTCAACTCAAGCGTGGAGCTATACAGGGTAGTTTGGAGTTGGATTTTTGGCAGGATATTTAATACCTGCATATCAGACAATTTGGGAGAAGGAGTGAAGGTTTCACCAGATACACAGGGTGGATTAGGAATCATATTTACCAAGTTCTCTAGAAAGTTATGATAAAATACAAATCATTCTTTCAAGGTATTGACCCAATGAGAACTTACATTTATATAGCACTTATAACATAATAAAATGTGCACTTATTATTTAAGCTGATGTCTGCTTTTCAACTCCTTGTGCAGCTAGAATCGGACATTACCTTTTAACTTTTATTTACCTTTCATAGTCAGTATTTTTAAACCCATTATATTTAATCACTTTTGATTTCTGCCTTTGTTCTTTAAATTTCCATATTTCAGTTTCTTTTGTACATTCCCAGATAGAAATGACAGTAACTGCTCTCTTGGGCTTTTAATCTTTTTCTTGAAATGTGTGAAGTGAGTTCATTGGCTCTTATGCATCAGAAATTTGTCTATGAATATCCAGCTGTCTGCATGTACATATCTTTCAGTATGTTCATATACATCCAGCTGTGTACATGTACATACTTTCCATATGCACATTTACATCCAGCTGTCTGTATGTACATATCTTTCAGTATGTACATATACATACAATTGTGTGTATCTACATACTTTCTGGATGCACATATACATCTATAGCTAGATGTATATGTGTGCATGTTGTTGCTAACCTTTGGTTGGCACTTAATTCGTAATTTGCTCTGTTTGTTTAACCTTTGCTCTAGAGTCGCCAGGTATCTTTATGATACCACCACGAGGTTCAAGTTCAAGTAATGATCAATAACTCAACACACCAATTAGTAAGATTCAAATCAAAACACATTTATTATACGCAGTAAATCACTACTCATGCATAAACTCTACTTTCTAGACTATTCCTATCACTAAAAGGCCTATACTTAGCTTTGGACTGGCCCACTAGGTCAGGGGAACAAATGGCCTTTCGTTCAGGTCCTGAGTCTGCAGGATTCAAAAGCTGGTATGGACTTGTAGCTAAGAGCGCCTATCTCATAGCGAGCGTTGACTGGAGACTTACTTGGTTGATGCGGCAGCTTAGACAGGTCACTCTCACGGGTTGATTCAAGTTGCTGAGTGACCCTGCCAAATAAGACCGATTTGAACTTGGGGGCTTTACTTTATAGTCCCCAGGGGTTTCCCGCCCTTCGGGGCGGACCCCGTACCTGGTTCCAAGTGATTGGACTGCGTCCCGATCATTTGGATCGATTTCTCCAATACTGGAGTTGTTCCCTGATCGCTGGGCGGTCCCTAAATGTCCGTTGGCCTTCCTTTGTCTTGGCTCATGCTGGCACTAAGGAGTCTGGCTTGGCTTTATTCACCTTGAGTGTTTCAATTGTGCCTTGGAATTGCTCATTACTATGCAGATGGCTGCTGGTTTCAGTGCTGTCTGGTTTTTTGCAAGTTTCAATACACATGATTTCTGCACTTGCTGAATTTCCCTTCAGTCTTTGCGGTTCTCCATTTTAAGTCGGGAAGTGGCCAACCCAGGTGGCTACAATCTACATATCTCTCTGCGTGTGCACCTGTGTACATTGTTATGGATGCCTGGTCAGCCCTCAACAATGGCTAAGATACTGAACCAGATGCGTAACGTTTTTAAGTTTTGAGGCTGAGCAGAAGATCAATTAGTTCCGGAGGAGGGATAAAATAAGAAATACAGCTTGGTTATTTTATAAACAAACTTTATTAAAACAAACAAAAAGAAAACAATATTTAAACTTTTACTTCAGTTCACACTGAGAGATTACATGCAGTTTCTTAAACATGAGCACGATTCTTCCAAAAGGGAACAAAGACCCCTAGCGAATGCGTTCAGCCGCTTGTTTCCCGGCGCTCGCAGTGCCAAGAAACCCATGGCTATTCAATGCGACTTGTGTTGAATAAGGAGCCTGAATGGGGAACGTGTGGCCGAGGCCGCACACAGCCCCATTTTGTACAGTGGGGAGCTCCGCTCGCCAGAACACCCCAGTGTACTGAGAGATCGGGACACTATTTACAAATGTCGTCTTGATCTCTGAGGCTTCCGAAATGATCCTCAACCTTCCCCCACCAGCCGGAATGCACTATGGGAGCGTCCCCGGCTTCCTTACACACACCCCCAACATCCATGCCGAGCACCCCTGGCCCGGTCGCGTAAAAGATGCCAGCTTGGCGCATTGACAGGGCCAACATGGCACCCTGGCAGTGCTCGTGCTGGCCGGCAGATCCATTTTGGCACCTTGGCAATGCCAGGATAGCACCCAGGTGGCACTGCCGAGGTGCCAGGCTGGCACTGCCATGGTGCCCAGCAGTACCAGGACACCACCCTTCCCAAAGGGAATGCAGCTGGGGGGGCTCCGATCCACTGGGTGACCCCCGCGAGTGCCAATCCATCTGGTTCCCGTTTATGGGGACCAGTACTGAATGGCATTCCCCCGACGTCTCTGAAGTGAAGGGGTTGAATCCCAAAGCCTCAGGTACCTCGGGAACTGCACATTAGAGGCTTTACTGCTTCACTCTACTATGCAGATGCGCCAAAACGTTATCCCACCTATTGTGGGCAGGATTTACATCATAATGTCTTGCAAGATCGCGTTGGATCTCGTGAGGTGTGGCAAGCCGGGTAGATCCTGGGAGCGGGGTCTCCCAACTTTCATCGGCCACGCTGCACTGCTGCTTTTCTGGAATAGCATGTCCATTGGATCTCGCCCCTCAACACACAAGTTTCCATTAAACCACACTATACATAAAAATGCAGCATTTGTTCCACTATCACAGACAGAGAAAGGCAATACTTGCATTTACGAAGCCCTTTTCATCTGTTGGAGACATTTGTTCAGAATTTTTCTTCAAGTCTGCTTTGGTGGCTGTGGTATTTTAGGTATTACGGTACCTGATAGGCTAAAGCACCATTGGTGGAAACTGTATGCTTTCGATTGGTTAGACTGTATGATAGCTCCGCCCTGCTAGGCGGGGTATAAAAACCAGTGCCGCCCCAGCAGCCTTCATTCTGTACCTGAGCTGCTGGGGAAAACATCTCGCTTATTAAAGCCTTCAGTTGGACTACAACCTCGCTTTAGTGGTCATTGATCGTGCATCAGTGGCAACATTCATGGTCTCCCTGGTTGATTCTACAGCCTTCTCTGTAACTATTCAAAACACCATTTCATGTCTCTCTCTCACTCTCTCTAAGCTGCACTGAGCTCCTCAAACAAATGTTCTCCTTTGAGGTGGTCAGACTTGAATCTATTTTCATTATCTTGGCTGATTGTCCACTCCCGTTTATATAAAAGAACAGATCTATGCCATTTATATGCAACTAACCTTCCATTGATGGACAAATAGATCATCAGACTCTGTAATGGGCTGATGGCTGGTCAAACAAGGTTGTCCTGAATGACAATGGATCTTGAGTGGATCATCCTGGTTTAGCACATTCTGTGTATTCCCACTAATGAGGTTAAGTCTGAATGGGGCAAGGTAACTCAGGCTGTGGGCATCTCCCTCTAACTCTGCTGCTACCAGCCTTTTAACCCCTTAATTTCCTGCTGCATCTTGGACTCCATTTCTGGACCCAAGTTCCTAATATCTCTCTATCATGACAATATGTGCATATCATTGTTTGTACATATGTATCTGCTGGTATGCATACCTTCCTGTGTACATGCATATTCATTCCAGTGCTGTACTTTTCTCTGTTCTTTCCGGAAGTGTAGAAGATTTTAGTTTAGACAGGCAGCATGGTCAGCACAGTTTTGGAGAGCGAAGGGCCTGTTCCTGTGCTGAACTTTTCTTTGTTCTTTATATGTATAACCATTGCACACATGCATGTACAATTTGAATTTGGGTAACAATTTTAGCATCATAAAAAGTCCAAAGTCATTTTTAACAGGAGAACTAGAAACAGACCACATGGAAGTAAAAAATTACAAAGATTTGTGATTGCAAAGTAAAAACATAAAGTCTTCAGGACACTGTTAAAACCAAAAAGATTTGGTAATCCTCAATGGCAGGGTTGAGATGGCTGAATGCTCTTCCACCCAATAGGGAGTATATTAAAGTCGCCAGGTATCTTTCTGATACCGCCATGTGGTGCAAGCTCAAGTAATGATTAATAATGCAGCACACCGCTTAGTAAAAGTTAAATCAACGATCATTTATCATATACAGCAATAAATACTTATACAATAATCCTACTTCTAGACTATTACCTACCACTAAAGGCCAATACTTACCTTTGGTGTTGGCCCACCAGGTCAGGGAAATGAATGGTCTATCGAATTGGGTCTGGCCTGCGGGACTCAGAAAGGCTGGTAAGAGTCGATAGTCTGGAACACCTATCTGGTAGCGATCGCTGGAGTAACACTTACTTGTTCTTTCATCGAAGGGTCTCGAAGGTTGCTAGTAGGAGAAGAAGGGTCGATCTGAACTTGGCCCCTATTTTTATAGTCCCTAGGGCTTCCCGCCTCTCGGGGCGGACCTTGACCCTGGCTCCAAGTGATTGGACTTGGTTCCAATCATTGGGTTCGATATGCTCCAATAATGGGGCAAATCCTTGATCGGGGGGTGGTCGTCCACCTTTCTTTGTCTCAGCCACTGCTGGCGTCGAAAAGTCTGGATCGGCTTTCAATTGCTAATTTGTAGCAATTGTTCCCGGGGATGGCTGATTAAAACGCAGATGGCTGGGTTGATGTGCTGTTAATGGTTGCAGGTATCAGTCTGGGCCGACTTCCCCAGAGCCGAATACACTGTTTTGCCTGCAGCTGTCCGTTTGAGTCCTGTTGGCTGATTTTCCCATCAGCCTCTTTCGTTCGCCATTTTAGATCGGGGTTTGGCCGTTTTACTCTGGAATCAGCCATTTTAGGTGGCTACAAGCCCTCCTTGTGATCCTAACGTGAAGCGTGAAGTATCACATATATTTTGTTCTTTCCATTCCCTGACCGGGGGGACACACCTCCTACATGGCCACTGCTCTGACCCTAGCTATGTACAAAAATGTTTTACCTAAACAATTCTAAGGGCGCTATGTCAGGCAGGGGCATGCATTTACAAAATAAAAAATTTGGAACCTCTAATTTTACCTAAATACACTATACTCACTAAACATTGCATTATCCTATCTTCCTAAAACATACAACAACAATCACAACATTTAATATACTCTTTCCTGGCTTGGCAGTCAAGCTCAGGATCATACATTTTTTTTTTGTTCATGAAAAGTTTTGTACATCTTTTTATTTACAGTAATAACGCAAGTGCATGTTCTTTATTATTTTGTTATAGGTCGCGGGGGTCGGGGGTCTGGTCATAACTGAATATAGGGGATCGGATCCGATATACCGGGGTTCGGGCGCGGTACGCTCTCCTTCTCCATTTGCGGAGGCGCATAGTCTGCACTACACAGCAGAATATCGCCAACGCTAACAGTGCTTCGATCACGTAGGACAGGGAGTACCAGGTTATAAACCTGGCACACCAGGAAGATGCAGTGTCGCTGGTGACTGGGCTTTGGGTACTGCGGGGCAGTGAAACATTAACGGCTGGGAGGTTTGAAGTAATGGGTTCCGCGTTCCCGCACAACCAAATGTTCATAAAAAGAGTGTTGAGCACGATGAAGGGAGTCCTCATGGCTGTCCTGGCTGTCCTCTTTCCTTTTCTTTCTTGTGTTCTTTTGTTTTCTCCGGTCCTGGAGCCTCTGGAGTTCTGTGAAAACAAGCATAGTATCTGTAACTACCTTGGTTTAATATCCGGTGTGTTAGTGTGTGTGTCCTTTTGGGGCCAATTATTCCCTTATAATTTGTCACTATGTGTGACTCCCTCATTTTTTTCAAAACAACTTTTAGGACACGGCACACTTCCCAATGACGGACCAGTGCTGATTTACCATCCAAATGTTCCAGGATGTAAATAGCATATGGCAGCAACCTAAAGGTCGCCTAAACAAATAAAAACTTTTTGAAATGAAAAATGCCAAATGAGGTGCGTATAGGCCGCGACGGGTAAGATTTTGATGGAACCCCCGTGTAGGACGGCTACCAATGCCGTATCTCCCCTACCCGAGCGTGTTTGACCAACGGAGGAGTCCCCAGGCAGGGCGGGTCTCACGTCGTTTCTCCACTGCCTGAGCAACCGACAAGAACAGGCAAAAATGTAGTCATCGTGGTGGGGCTGCTATAGTGATTCTATCCTTGAATCAGAAGAGCAGTTACGATCGGGCGTCTGGTACCCAAACCGGTATTAGCTGAAGTGTCTGCAGACAAGCTAGTTCCACTGAACAAGCATCTGGTCTGTTGACCAGGTATCTGCAGATAGGTTGGTACCGCTGAACAAGGGTCTGACCGCGGTGGGTCTCTGAGGGCAAGTGCTCAGATGTTTCAGGTGAATGGGCGTGTGGCAGTGAGAAAAAAATTCTCCTGTCGGACGAACAACATGAAACAAACGTACGAACAACATAAAACATCCTGCAGGTTCCGTCAGGAAGGACAACACTTCTCCCAAGTGTTTCCTTTAAACATCATGTGGACACCTCAGTTCTCTGTTGCAAACAGGGTCGCAAAGGGGTTGGCGACTTGGGAGTCAGACTCGGGGTCGTCCCCTTCTTCCGGGTGCCAAACCCTGGAGTGAATTAAGGCTGAGAGGGCTGCGTGGTGTGAGTTAGGGTTGCTTTCGTCGTCACGGACGAGTCTGTAGGAGTTGTCGCGGTGCCAATGAGTTGTGTCGAGTTGTGTGGGGACAAAGTCGGGGTCGTCCGTGTGGTTCGGTGGTCGGTGGTGGGATTTGTTTAGAAAAGTGATCATGAAGGGATCACTGGAGTCGAAATCGGAGTCGCTGGGTGTGGGTCCGGTTGCATGGGGATAGTAGGGGGGCGTGCTGTGGCTATTGTCCGAGTCACAGTCGCTGTCTCTGCTGCTGCAGTCTGTGGGCGTTCCGGGGCGGAGTGTAGATTTTGGGGGTGGAGTCGAGGTCGAGTCCCTTGTTGGGCTGGACGTGGTGGGGGTTGGTCAGGTTACGTTGGCTGTGGGCGGGGCGTGGTCTGCTGCGTCAAGCATGACGTGGTGGGCGTGGTTTGACTGTGTTCCATAAGCCTTTAACTGGTTTATATGAAACCACGCAGTCTTACCATTTGGGTATTTTATTTTGTATACCGATGGGCTTACTTTATCCGTAATGGAGTACGGACCCGAGTATTTTGGAGACAGAAATGTGCTGGGGTTATATACAAACAACATCACTTGCTGTCCTATATCATACTCCGTTGCATGCACTGCCTTATCGAAACAGGCCTTGCTCCGTTTCTTTTTGGTGCCCAATTTAACTGCGGCTGCTAACTGAGCCGTTTTGACATTAGCAACTAATTGCTCAACGGCTTTCTCGTGGGTGAGGGCCGTAACTTCAGGGCTGGTCAGGTCTAAACCTAACAAGTATTCTGTCCCTTTCATGGGGCGTCCGGTCATAAGAGTGTGTGGGGTGTAACCTGTGGAGGTGGAAACAGTGTTACGCAAAAACATTCGCGCAAAAGGGAGGACTGAGTCCCAAGTGGTGTTGTTCTGCTGGACCATTTTTCTGAGGGTGGTTTTTAGGGTCCGATTCATGCGCTCCACTATACCACTCGACTGTGGGTGGTACGCAATGTGGAATTTTTGGGTGATGCCAAATATCGTGAGGACGTTCTGCATGACCCGTCCCGTAAAGTGAGAACCTTGGTCCGATTCAATACTGCGGGGGAGTCCCCATCTTGTAAAGATGTGGTGGGTTAGGATCTTGGCTGTGGTTTTCGCGGTGTTGGTGCGGGCTGGAAATGCTTCTACCCACTTTGTAAAGGTGTCTATGACCACCAGAACATATTTATAGCCATTCCTGCAGGGGGGCAATGGACCTATAAAATCAATCTGGAGGTTAGTCCAGGGGCCGTTAATGGGTCGGGTGTGGCTGAGTTGGGCCTTTTTGGCATATCTGTCGGGGTTGTTCTGCGCACAGATAAGGCAATTCTCAATGTAATGGCTTACATCTTCCTTGAGATTTGGCCACCAACGAAGCTGTTTGAGGCGGGCTGTGGTGGGATCGATTCCCTAGTGTCCATGACCATCATGGAATAAACAAATTAATTGGTTCCTATCCTGCTCAGGAACTACATACAGGGTGTCCTTTAACACCACACCGTCATGTGTGGTCAGTGTCTTTCTGAACCTCTCTTAGGAGGCGGGATACTTTCCTTTCACAATCTCCGAGAGATTGCTGTCCTGCTTCTGGGCCTCTACTAGATCTTCTATTCTAGTCTGTGTGACTTGAACTGCACTCACTGGCGCACTCACTGGCGCGCTTTCGGGGGGTTTCCAAAAATACCCATGTCTGGAACCTGCCTTAGCCAGTGCATCGGCTTTTACATTTCCAGGGGGGGAGGAACGATGGTGGCTGCGGACTTTTATGATCCCCAAAGTCCTGTTCTGGGCTTTTTGTAAAATATGGCGGAGTAATGGGGCTGAGGGGGAGGGGTTTCCCATCCGCGGAAACAAATCACCTTGTTTCCCACAGGGGCAGAAATTCTGTAAGGCTGTTGCAGACATATAGGCTGTCTGAGTATATGTCTGTTGGGCTGGGGAAGGAATCTGGATGGTCTACTATGTACGCGATGGCCGCAAGCTCTGCTGCCTGCGCGCCTAAGTGTCCGGGGAGTTTTAATGCTATCGCCTCGAGGGCGCGTCCCTGTGCGTCCTCAACATAAATCCCGCGACCTGTTATGCGTTGCCCATCTAAGACTGGAAGATCCATCCACATAAATCTTCATGGGTTCACACGTGTCCGGGTGAGGGGGGCTCTGAGATGGAGTACCTATTTTTCTGGGGGGTGTTTTTGCTATAAAGCGGCCTGTGCTGTGGTGTGGAGAGATGATTTCACATTCGTGGGGGGGTTCCGGGGTGCTGTAAATTGTCCGCTAAGTATGAGTGGGTCGACTTCCGGTTGCGGTGATGCACTGCTAAGCCGCACGTTTCGGCAGCTCCCGTTCTAACGGACTTTTGGGCTCTTATCGGGAGCCCCAACAGAATTTTTTTTCGACCTAACCCAGTGTGGGGTGACGAAGGAAGGAGTCCCCCCAGGTGTGTATGGAAAGGAGCGGCGGTAGTGGCCAGATTGCGAAGCATCCTCTGGAGCAGCGGCAGAGAAGAGAAGGGAGAAGCAAGATGGTGGCGGATGGAGCCCAGATGGTATGGGGCCCGGACCAGCAGGAGTTTCTCCGACGATGTGTGGAGGAGCTCAAGAAAGAGGTGCTGGCGCCGATGCTACTGGCAATCGATGGACTGAAGGAAACACAAAAGGTCCAGGCGATGGAGCTCCGTGGAGTGAAGGCAAAGGCAGCCGAGAATGAAGATGAGATACAGGGCCTGGTGGTAAAAACGGAGACATACGAGGCACTACACAAGAGGTGCATAGAAAGGCTGGAAGCCCTGGAAAGCAGCTCGAGGAGGAAAAACCTAAGGATTCTAGGTCTCCCCGAAGGAGCAGAGGGAGCTGATGTTGGGGCTTATGTGAGCACGATGCTCCACACGCTAATGGGAGCTGAGGCCCCAACGGGCCCCCTGGAAGTGGAGGGAGCATACCGGGTCCTCATGAGAAGACCAAAGGCAGGTGAAACACCAAGAGCAATAGTGGTGAAGTTCCATCGCTACATGGACAGAGAGATGGTCCTGAGCTGGGCCAAGAGGGCACGGAGTAGTAAATGGGAGAATGCGGTGATACGTGTGTATCAGGACTGGAGTGCGGAGGTGGCGAGAAGGAGGGCGAGCTTTAATCGGGCCAAGGCGGTGCTCCATAGGAAGAAAATAAAATTTGGGGTGCTGCAGCCGGCGCGATTGTGGGTCACGCATCAGGGCAAGCACCACTACTTCGAGACGGCGGATGAGGCATGGACATTCATCCAAGAAGAGAAACTGGACTAGATTTGAGAGTTTGATGTTTGGAGAGAAGCAGCGAGGTGGTGG
The DNA here is from genome assembly GCF_047496885.1 of Scyliorhinus torazame. Taxonomy (NCBI): domain Eukaryota; kingdom Metazoa; phylum Chordata; class Chondrichthyes; order Carcharhiniformes; family Scyliorhinidae; genus Scyliorhinus; species Scyliorhinus torazame. The sequence continues at coordinate 123,465,235 of NC_092713.1, forward strand.
TACAGGAATGTAAAGTGGGGAAAGGGGAGGGCTATTGTACAGCAATGTTGGACGGGGAATTTCTCTCCCCCCGATGGGGGGGACACGAAGAAATGTGGGCGCCAGTGAAAAAAGGGACAGGGAAGGGGAATGAGGGAACTGCGCCATAGGGTGCGGGGCCGAGAGGAAAGCGCGGGTATTTTCCCGCACTATGGAAATTATAGCGGGAAAACGGGCACAGGAAGGAAGGGAACCCCACACGCAGGGAGGTCAAAGAGTGAACGGGGGAAGCCGAGGTCAGCCAGAGTTCGCTGACTTCCGGAAGCAATATGGGGGGAGTAACCAAGCAAGAGGGGGATCTAGCGGGGGGGGGGGGAATTAACTGGGTTGCTGCTGCTGAGTGCAAGGGGGAACTGGTAAGAGATGAGGTGATCGGGGCGGGAAGGCGCTGCCTGGGGGACAGACGGGTGCGCGGGATCTGGATGAGGAGATGGCCTAAAAATGGGGATGGCTAGTCGACGAGGGGGGGGGGGGCGGGGTGAATGGTCCCCCAATCCGGCTGATCACGTGGAATGTGAGAGGCTTAAAACGGGCCGATTAAGAGGGCAAGGGTGTTTGCGCACTTAAAGAGACTGAAGGTGGACGTAGTCATGCTCCAGGAGACGCACCTGAAGGTGGCGGATCAGGTTAGACTAAGAAAAGGATGGGTGGGACAGGTATTCCACTCAGGGTTGGACGCGAAAAACAGAGGGGTGGCAATATTGGTGGGGAAACGTGTATCATTCGAGGCTAAGAATATAGTGGTGGACAGTGGGGGAAGATATGTGATGGCGAGTGGCAGACTGCAGGGAGAGGCAGTTGTGCTGGTGAATGTATATGCCCCGAACTGGGATGACGCGGGATTCATGAAGCGAATGCTGGGACGTATCCCGGACCTGGAGGTGGGAAATTTGGTAATGGGGGGGGATTTTAACACAGTGCTGGATCCAGGGCTAGACCGGTCCAGATCCAGGACTGGGAGAAGGCTGGCAGTGGCCAAGGTGCTTAAGGGATTTATGGAACAAATGGGGGGAGTGGATCCGTGGAGATTCGCCAGGCCGATGGCTAAAGAGTTCTCTTTCTTCTCCCACGTCCATAAGTATTACTCCCGGATAGACTTTTTCGTTTTGGGAAGGGCACTGATCCCGAAAGTGGCAGGAACGGAGTACTCGGCCATAGCCGTTTCAGACCACACCCCGCTTTGGGTGGATTTGGAACTAAGAGAGGAAAAGGAGCAGCGCCCACTCTGGCGACTAGATATGGGACTACTGGCAGACGAGGGGGTCTGCGGAATGGTGAGGGGGTGTATTGAGCGATACCTGGAGGTCAACGACGATGGGGAGGTTCAGGTGGGGGTAGTATGGGAAGCGCTGAAGGCGGTGGTTAGAGGAGAGCTGATCTCCATCAGAGCCCACAAGGGGAAACAAGAGGGCAAAGAAAGAGAGAGATTAGTGGGGGAAATTTTGAGGGTGGATAAAAAATATGCGGAGGCCCCAGACGAAGGGCTATACAGAGAAAGACGAAGACTACAGACGGAGTTTGACCTGCTGACTACAGGAAAGGCAGAGGCACAGTGGAGGAAGGCACAGGGGATGCAATATGAGTATGGGGAAAAGGCGAGCCGGCAGTTGGCCCACCAACTTCGGAAGAGGATGGCGGCAAGAGAGATCGGGGGAGTTAGGGACGAAACGGGAAATATGGAGCAGAGGGCAGGGTAAGTGAACAAGGTGTTCAAGACCTTTTATGAGAGGCTATATAAGTCCCAACCCCCGGGGGGAAAAGAAGGAATGTTACACTTTCTGGACCAGCTAAGGTTCCAGAAGGTGAAGGGGCAGGAGGTGGCAGGTCTGGGGGCGCCAATCGAGGTGGATGAGGTGATTAAAGGACTGGGGAACATGCAGGCAGGGATGGCCCCGGGACCAGACGGGTTTCCGGTGGAATTCTACAGGAAGTATATGGATCTGTTGGCCCCGCTCTTGGCGAGAACCTTTAATGAGGCTAAGGAAAGGGGGATGCTACCCCCGACAATGTCGGAGGCGACGATATCGCTAATCCTGAAACGAGATAAAGACCCGCTGCAATGCGGGTCATACAGGCCTATCTCACTCCTAAATGTAGATGCCAAACTGCTGGCAAAAGTGATGGCGACAAGGATAGAGGATTGCGTCCCAAGGGTGGTGCATGACGACCAGACAGGGTTTGTAAAGGGGAGACAACTGAATGTTAATGTACGAAGGTTGCTGGGGGTGATGATGACACCCCCACCGGAGGGGGAGGCAGAGATAGTGGCGGCGATGGATGCAGAGAAGGCATTCGATAGGGTGGAGTGGGACTACCTGTGGGAGGTGCTGAAGAGGTTTGGGTTCGGTGAGGGGGTCAGACTCTTATATGGGGCCTCGGTGGCAAGCGTAGTCACAAACTGGCAAAGATCGGGGTATTTTCGGCTACATAGGGGTCCAAAACAAGGGTGTCCACTGTCCCCGTTACTGTTCGCGTTGGCAATTGAACCACTGGCCATAGAACTGAGGGATTCTAAGAAATGGAGGGGGGTGCTTAGAGGGGGAGAGGAGCACCGAATGTCGCTCTACGCAGATGATCTACTGCCTTACGTTGCGGACCCGGTAGAGGGGATGCCATAAGTAATGCAGATACTTAGGGAGTTTGGAGAGTTCTCGGGATACAAACTAAATATGGGGAAGAGCGAGCTTTTTGTAATGCACCCCGGGGAACAGGGAAGGGGGATAGATGCTCTGCCACTGAGGAGAGTGGAAAGGAACTTCCGATACCTGGGGATTCAGGTGGCCAGGAACTGGGGAACCCTGCATAGACTTAACCTGACGCGACTGGTGGAGCAGATGGAGGAGGACTTTAAGAGGTGGGATATGGTGCCGCTGTCGCTGGCGGGCAGAGTGCAGGCAGTTAAAATGGTGGTTCTCCCAAGGTTTCTTTTTGTGTTCCAGTGCCTCCCCATTCTGATCACAAAGGCCTTTTAAAAAAAAATAGACAGGAGCATTACGAGCTTTGTGTGGGCCGGAAAGACCCAGAGAGTAAAGAGGGGGTTCCTGCAGCGCAGTAGGGACAGAGGGGGGCTGGCGCTGCCGAGTTTGAGCGACTACTACTGGGCCGCCAATGTGTCGATGGTCTGTAAGTGGATGAGGGAGGAAGAGGGAGCAGCGTGGAAAAGCTGGAGATGGCGTCCTGTAAGGGAACGAGCCTAAAAGCGCTGGTGACGGCGCCGCTACCGTTCTCCCTGAAAAGGTACACCACAAACCCAGTGGTGGTGGCTACCTTGAGGATCGGGGGCAGTGGAGACGACACAGGGGAGTGACGGGTGCCTCGGTGTGGTCCCCGATAAGGAATAACCACAGGTTTTTCCCAGGGAGGATGGATGGGGGTTCCAGTGTTGGCAACGAGCAGGAATTAGGAAACTGAGGGACCTGTTTATAGACGGGATGTTTGCAAGTCTGGAAGCGCTAGAATAAAAATATAAGTTGCCCCCAGGGAACGCCTTCCGATACATGCAAGTGAGGGCATTTGCGAGGCAACAGGTGAGGGAATTTCTGCAGCTCCCAACGCAGGGGATCCAAGATAGAGTGATTTCGGGGGCATGGGTTGGAGAGGGCAAAGTATCCGAAATATACCGGGAGATGAGGGACGAGGGGGAGGCGATGATAGAGGAGCTGAAGGGAAAATGGGAAGAAGAGCTGGGGGAAGAGATCGAGGAGGGGCTATGGGCGGATGCCCTAAGTAGGGTAAATTCCTCGTCCTCGTGTGCCAGGCTTAGCCTGATTCAATTTAAGGTCCTACATAGAGCACATATGACGGGAGCAAGACTGAGCAGGTTTTTCGGGGTGGAGGACAAGTGTGGGAGGTGCTTGGGAAGCCCGGTGAACCACACACACATGTTCTGGTCGAGTCCGGCACTGCATGAGTTCTAGGGGGCGTGGCAAGGGTAATCTCAAAGGTGGTGAAGGTCCGGGTCAAGCCAGGCTGGGGGTTTGCTATATTTGGGGTTGCAGAAGAGCCGGGAGTGCAGGAGGCGAAAGAGGCCGATATCTTGGCCTTTGCGACCCTAGTAGCCCGGCGTAGGATTCTACTCATGTGGAAGGAAGCAAAACCCCCAGGCGTGGAGGCCTGGATATACGACATGGCAGGGTTCATAAGATTGGAACGAATAAAATTTGCGTTGAGAGGATCGGCTCAGGGGTTCTCCAGGCGGTGGCAACCGTTCCTTGACTATCTCGCGGAACGATAAGGAGAAGATAGAAATGACAGCAGCAGCAACCCAGGGGGGAGGGGGGGAGCACTATTCTGTGTTTTTGCTATTTGTTTTTCTTTTTAGTTTTTGTTGTTAGTTCACTATATTATTTAAATAATGTTATTTACCAGTTAATGTATAATCCTTTGTTGAGTTGTAAAAACAGAAAAATGTTTGTTTGAAAAATTTAATAAAATATATATATTTTTAAAAAAGTATGTGTGGGTCTTAGTCCATTTGACTGTGATATCCCGTCCTTGCAAGAGAAGGGTCCATCGAGCTGCGCATATTTGGCTGACGGTACCGTCCTTAAGTCGTCTGTCCAGTAAAATTTGGGTGGGGGTGTGCTCGGTCAGAATGGTGATGGGGTTCAGTCCGGTAATATAGGAAAAGTACTGGACTGCCCAGAAAACTGCGAGCAGGTGCCTCTCACAGGCTGAAAATGCCTGCTCCACAGCGTCTAAAATTCGGGAGGCATAAGCCACAGGTCTTAACTGGTCGTGCCGTTCCTGCAGGAGCATGGCTGAAAGGGTGCGGTCTGTGGTCGCTACCTCTATGGCGTAAGGGGAAAGCGGGTCTGGAACTTGTCGTGCGGGGGCGGCTATGAGCGCCTGTTTTAATGATTCCACAGCATCCGTATGCTGCGGACGCCACTCCCAGGCGGCTGCTTTCTTTAGGAGGTCTGAGAGGGGCGCTGCCTTGCTGGCGAAACCGTCAATGTGGTTTCGGCAGTAGCCAACCAGTCCTAAAAACGACCAGAGGGCTGAAATGTGTTGGGGAAGGGGCAATTTAGCGATCGAGTCAATTCTTTTATGCTCGATCTCGCGTTTGCCGTGCGTGATAATTGTACCCAAATATACCACTTTTTCTTCCAAAATCTGGGCCTTTTTGGGGTTTACTTTACAGTCAATGGAATGTAACAATTCCAGGAGTTCGGACAGAAGCTCAATGTGTTCTTCCTTTGTGTCTGTCTGCAGTAGTAGATCATCTACATAATGTACCAGACATTCGGGGCGAGAAAACTTTTCTCGTCCATTTGCCAGCTGTCGGTGGAAAATGGAGGGGGAGTTGTGGAAGCCTTGTGGCAGGCATGTCCACGTGTACTGCTGCACTTTAAAAGTGAAGGCAAATTTATACTGGCACGCCTTTGCCAATGGAATGGACCAGAATCCATTACTGACGTCCAAATCCGTGAAATATCGGGAATTGAGTCCCTGCTTGAGCATGATCTCGGAGCTTGTTGCTACGGTGGGGGCTGCTGCGGGGGTGACTTTATTGAGTTCCCAATAATCAATGGTCAAGCGCCACGATCCGTCGGGCTTTCTCACTGGCCAATAGCCTCTCGGCTTCACAGGTACCGTATTGCCCCTAATACATACCACCACATTCACCCCTTGTTAAAAAAGAACCCGGCGGGGTGGTGGTTCGCATGGTGGTAGGGGTTTACAAGGCTGGTCCTGGAACAAATTTCGAACAGTGGCTATGCATTTAGCCCAACAGTTAACTATGTACAAGTTCTGTCAGAATTATTATTTAGAGGTTTTGTCAGAGTTATTTACAAGTTTTTCTGGTGTCACGTGGATTCCATGAGTCGAGCAGGTGCCCTGGTCGTCCTTGTCGATCGCCTCAGCCCCGGTGGTGGTGCAGGTGCTGGCTCGGGCACTGTCGTCTCTGGGAGCGTTGCGCTGTTCGTTCCTATTTCTTTACTCCTGGGCGGGCACGGGAGGAGGACCGATTCAACCGGGAAGGGGGCGGTCATGGGTGCGCCGGTGGCAGGGAGGGGGTGATCGGTGTTGGGAGTGTGTGTGTGTTTCCGGCGGGCGCCAGGTCCCGCAGGGAGACGGTGTCCTGTCGGCCGTCAGGGTACGCCACGTAGGCGTACTGGGGGTTTGCGTGGAGAAGGTGAACCCTCTCGACCAACGGGTCCGATTTGTGCGTCCGCACATGCTTTCGGAGCAAGACGGGTCCTGGGGCTGCCAGCCAGGTCGGCAGCGACGTTCCGGAGGAGGACTTCCTAGGGAAGACAAGGAGGAGCTCGTGATGTGTTTGGTTAGTGGTGGTACACAGCAGCGACCGGATGGAGTGGAGGGCATCCGGGAGGACTTCCTGCCACCGGGAAACTGGGAGATTTCTGGACCGTAGGGCCAGTAGGATGGTCTTCCAGACCGTACCGTTCTCCCTCTTTACCTGACCATTCCCCCGGGGGTTGTAGCTGGTCGTCCTGCTCGAGGCAATGCCCTTGCTGAGCAGGAACTGATGCAGCTCGTCGCTCATGAAGGAGCTCCCTGTCGCTATGGATGTACGGGGGGAAACCGAACAGTGTAAAGATGGTGCCGAGAGCTTTAATGACTGTGGCCTGTTGCTCTTATTAACCTTAGTTTTATTAGCTCTAATTCTGTCACCTTTGCTCACGAGTCGCCAGGTATCTTTCTGATACCGCCACGTGGTTCAAGCCCAAGTAATGATTAATAATGCAGCACACCGCTTAGTAAAGGTTAAATCAACGATCATTTATTATATACAGCAATAAATACTATACAATAATCCTACTTCTAGACTATTACCTACCACTAAAGGCCAATACTTAACTTTGGTGAAGGCCCACCAGGTCAGGGAAACAAATGGTCTATCGAATTGGGTCTGGCCTGCGGGATTCAAAAAGGCTGGTACGAGTCGATCGCCTGGAACACCTATCTGGTAGCTATCGCTGGAGTAACTCTTACTTGTTCTTTCGTCGAAGGGTGTCGAAAGTTACGAGTAGGAGAAGAAGGGTCGATCTGAACTTGGCCCCTATTTTTATAGTCCCTAGGGCTTCCCGCCTATCGGGGCGGACCTTGACCCTGGTTCCAAGTGATTGGACTTGGTTCCAATCACTGGGTTTGATATGCTCCAATAATGGGCAATTCCTTGATCGGGGGGGTGGTCGTCCACCTTTCTTTGTCTCAGCCACTGCTGGCGCCGAAAAGTCTGGATCGGCTTTCAATTGCTAATTTGTAGCAATTGTTCCCGGGGATGGCTGATTAAAACGCAGATGGCTGGGTTGATGTGCTGTTAATGGTTGCAGGTATCAGTCTGGGCCGACTTCCCCAGAGCCGAATACACTGTTTTGCCTGCAGCTGTCCGTTTGAGTCCTGTTGGCTGATTTTCCCATCAGCCTCTTTCGTCCGCCATTTTAGATCGGGGTTTGGCCATTTTACTCGGGAATCAGCCATTTTAGGTGGCTACAGGCCGCTGTCATGTCGGGGCAGGGGATGGCGAAGGGGAAACGGGAGTACTCGTCCACCACGTTCAGGAAGTATGCGTTGCGGTCAGTGGAGGGGAGGGGGCCTTTGAAATCCAAACTGAGGCGTTCAAAGGGACGGGAAGCCATTTTCAGGTGCGCTCTATCTGGCCTGAAAAAGTACTTGTGCGCTGGCACATGTGCCGCGGGATAGGGCATTGGACGGCTCGTTCAGCTTTCCGGGACGATACAAGATTTCATAGTTATAGGTGGAGAGCTCAATCCTCCACCTCAAGATCTTGTCATTCTTGATTTTGCCCCGCTGTGCATTGTCAAACATAAAGGCTACCGACCGTTGGTCAGTGAGGAGAGTGAATCTCCTGCCGGCCAGGTAATGCCTCCAATGTCGCATAGCTTCCACTATGGCTTGGGCTTCCTTTTCCACTGAGGAGTGGCGGATTTCTGAGGCGTGGAGGGTCCGGGAGAAAAAGGCATCGGGTCTGCCCGCTTGGTTGAGAGTGGTCGCCAGAGCTATATCGGATGCGTCGCTCTCGACCAGGAAGGGGAGGGACTCGTCGATTGCGTGCATCGTGGCCTTTGTGATGTCCGCTTTGATGCGGCTGAAGGCCTGGCGGGCCTCTGTCGACAGGGGGAAGGTAGTGGACTGGATTAACGGGCGGGCCTTGTCTGCGTACTGGGGAACCCACTGGGCGTAATACGAAAAGAAGCCCAGGCAGCGTTTCAGGGCTTTGGAGCAGTGGGAGAGGGGAAATTCCATAAGGGGGCGCATGCGTTTGGGGTCGGGGCCTATCACTCCATTGCGTACTACGTATCCCAGGATGGCCAGACGGTTGGTGCTAAAAAGCATTTTTCCTCATTATAGGTGAGGTTCAGGGCGTTAGCGGTCTGGAGGAATTTGCGGAGGTTGGCGTTGTGGTCTTGCTGGTCATGGCTGCAGGTGGTTACGTTGTCGAGGTATGGGAACGTGGCCCGCAAACCCTGCTGGTCAACCATTCGGTCCATCTCCCGTTGGAAGACCGAGACTCCATTCGTGACGCCAAATGGGACCCTTAAAAAATGATAGAGCCGCCCATCTGCCTCGAAGGCCGTGTACTTGCGGTCACTTGGGCGGATGGGGAGCTGATGGTATGCGGACTTGAGGTCCACGGTGGAAAAGACATTGTACTGTGCAATCCGATTGACCATGTCGGATATGCGGGGGAGAGGGTACGCATCTAGCTGAGTGTACCTATTGATGGTTTGACTATAGTCTATGACCATCCTCTGCTTCTCCCCGGTCTTCACAACTACCACCTGGGCTCTCCAGGGACTATTGCTGGCCTGGATTATGCCTTCCTTCAGCAGCCGCTGGACTTCAGACCGGATAAACGTTCAATCCTGGGCGCTGTATCGTCTGCTCCTAGTGGCGACGGGTTTGCAATCTGGGGTGAGGTTCGCAAACAAGGAAGGCGGTTCAACCTTGAGGGTTGCGAGGCTGCAGAGAGTGAGTGGGGGTATTGGGCCGCCGAATTGGAACATTAGGCTCTGGAGGTTACACTGGAAGTCCAACCCCAATAGAGTGGAAGCGCAGAGTTGGGGGAGGACGTAAAGCCTATAATTTTTTAACTCCCACCCTTGCACTGTGAGGTTCGCGATGCAGAACCCTTTGATCTCTACTGAATGGGACCCCGCTGCCAGGAAAATCTTTTGGGTGCTCGGACGAATGGAAAGAAAACAGCGTCTTACCGTATCCGGGTAGATAAAACTTTCCGTGCTCCCAGAGTCGATCAAGCATGGCGACTCATACCCGTTGATCAGCACTGTTGTTGTTGCCGACTGGAGCGTCCGGGGCCGCGATTAGTCCAGGGTCACCGAAGCCATTCATGGTTGTTGCGTCGCAGGCGTTTTGCGGGCAGGCGAAACACCCCCGGCAGCGCTGCCCGGCCCGCTCAGCTATTTGTAAAAGCTGCGGCAAAAAGGGGCATTACGCAGCGGTGTGCCAATCCCGGGGGGTCGCCACAATCCCTGGGGGAGAACGGGGACAGCAGACTCAGCCCCCCTAATGATCCATGTGCGGCCCGCGGGCGCCGCCATTTTAGGTCCCGGACACCACGCGGGGAGGTTGGCACCGCCATCTTGTGACCCCCCCCGGCCACGTGCGATTCATGGGGGTGGCCATTTTGTCCACCCCCGACCGCGTGCTATCCATGGACGCCGCCATCTTGGCTGATAGCCAAGGACCCCAGCATAGACGGCTCCACGGAAGAAAACACGGCGACTCCACCAAAATCAAGAGTGCGCTGTAGAATTTGTCGCGCGATTCTCCGGGGATTTGCCGTCTCATCGCGAGTTGGTGGCGTGCGTAGACCTGGTTTATGGGCCGAATGTAGACTCCTTTCAGCATGGCGAGCGCCGTCGGGAAATCCTCCGTTTCTTCGATGAGCGTGTAGATCTCCGGGCTCACCCTGGAATGCAGGACCTGCATTTTCTGATCTTCCGTGGTCCGGCCGGGGGCCGTTCGAAGGTAACCTTCAAAGCGTGCTAGCCAGTGTTTAAACACGGCCGCCGAGTTTGCTGCATGGGGGCTGATTCACAGACACTCCGGGGCGATCCGGAGCTCCATAGTCTTTTAAGCTTGCTTAATAAATTGTAGCGCAACAATTACTCACTCAAGTCGAGAAGAGATTAAATCAATCGAGGCTTTATTAAGCAAGACTTGTTCCCCAGCAGCTCAGTTACAGAATGCGGTTGCTGGGAGAACTTGAGCTCTTATACTCCGCCTTCAGGACGGAGCCAGAAGGCGGCAGATCCAACCAGGACCCGGGACCTGTCAGCCAATAGCCTCTCGGCTTCACAGGTACCATATTACCCCTAATACATACCACCACAAGGATAGAATGTGAATGTGTGCAAATCTGTGTGATTAGATGAGGAACCAATCATTGAAACTGACCTCAGCATTGGAGAGCTGAAGTTGTCTTGTTTCTGGACTCTTTTTGCACATTGGATTTCGTCTTTTTCTACTGAAAACGGGAAAGGATGCTAAAAAAAAGCACAAATATTAATTTATAGCAGCAGTGTGATATTACGTTGAAGTAATCTTTGCAAAATTAAAAAAGGCAGCAGACACTCGACAATACATGGAATTAAAAATATATACAAAGAACAAAGAAAAGTACAGCTCAGGAACAGACCCTTTGGCCCTCCAAGCCTGTGCCGATCATGATGCCCGAACTAAAAAAAAACCTGCTGCCCTTACTTGGTCTGTATCCCTCTATTTCCTTCCTCTTCATGCACCCATCCAAATGCCTCTTAAATGTTGCTAATGTGCCTGCTTCTACCACATTCTCTGGCAGCGTGTTCCCGGCACCCACCACTCTCTGCATGAAAAACTTACCCCGCACATCTTCCCTAAACGTTCCCCCTCTCACCTTGAACCTGTGCCCCCTTGTAATTGACACTTGCACCCTAGGAAAAAACCTCTAACATCCACCCTGTCTATGCCTCTCATAATTTTGTAGACCTCTATCAGGCCTCCCCTCAGCCTCCGTCTTTCCAGTGAAAGCAATCCTAGTTTATTCACCCTCTCCTCATAGCCAACACCTTCGAGACCAGGCAACATCCTGGTGAACCTTCTTTGCACTCTCTCCAAAGCTTCCACGTTCTCCTGATAATGTGGTGACCAGAACTGCACGCAATACTCCAAATGCAGCCTAACCAAGGTATTATGTAACTGCAACATGATTTCCCAACTCCTGTACTCAATGCCCCGGCTGATGAATGCAAGCATTCCATGTGCCTTCTTAATCACCTTGGCAACCTGTGTTGCCCATTTAGGGAAATGTGTACCTGCACGCCCAGATCCCTCGGTATGTTAATGTTCCTAAGGGTTCTGCCATTTAAAGCATAATTCATACCTAGATTTGATCCTGTAAAATGCATCATTTTGCATTTGTCCGGATCAAACTCCATCTGCCATTTCTGTGCCCAAGTCTCCAATCTGTCTATATCCTGTTGTATCCTCTAACAATCCTCGGCACTATCAGCAATTCCACCAATCATCGTGTCATCTGCAAACTTACTAATCAGACCACCCACATTTTCCTCCAGGTCATTTATATTTACTCCAAACAACAGAGTTCCCAGTGATCCCTGCGGAACACCACTAGCTACAGATCTCGACTCTGAAAAATACCCTTCCACCACTGCTTTCTGTTTTCGATAACCAAGCCAGTTCTGTATCCATCCAGCCAGCCCATCCCAACTCCCATGTGATTTTAGTTTTTGTACTAGTCTTTCATGTGGGACCTTGTCAAACACCTTACTAAAGTCCATATTAACTATATCCACAGCCCTTCCCTCACCAATTTTCTTTGTCACCTCTTCAAAAAAACTCAATCAGGTTGGTGAGACAGGGCCTTCCCTGTACAAAACCATGCGGCCTATCACTAACTGGTCCATTTTCCTCTAAATGTGCATATATCCTGTCCCTCAGTATCTTATCCAAAAGCTTCCCCACCACTGATGTGAGGCTCACTGGCCTATAATTTGCTGGATTGTCCTTGCTTTCTTTCATAAACAAGGGAATAACATTGACTATTCTCTAGAACCTCGCCTGTGATCAAAGCGGATGTGAAGACATCTGTTAAGGCCACAGCTATTTCTCCCCTTGACTCCCGCAGTAACCTGAGATGGATCCCATCTGGCCCCAGGGACATGTCTACCTTAATGCAATTTAGGATGCTCAACACTTCCTCCTTTGCTATATTGACGTTCTCAAGAGAGTTCACATACCTATCCCTGAGCTCAATATCCTTCATGTCCTCCTCCCTGGTGAATATCGATACCAAGTACTCATTAAGAATTTCACCCACTTCCTGTGGTTCCACGCATAACTTCCCTCCATTGTCCTTAAGTGGGCCTACTCTTTTTTTTGCTACGCTCTTACTCCTAATTTATGCATAAAAAGCCTTAGAATTCTCCGTGACCATACATATTGTTAATAAATATGCCGAAGTCAATAGCCAAAGATTTATGAACAATCTTATGAAGAAAATATGAAGGCTCATGGAGTATACACACTGGACAAGCTGGGGCCATTGATTGGGTGATCTCTGGACAAACCATGTGAGAAAACCTGAACATAAAAATGTGAGTGAAAGCCGTGAACCTCCAACACCTGAGCAGGGTCAGCATAGAACAAGTCAGGATGGTAAAGAATCCACAGCAAAAGCCTGGAGGAATTCTATTAATGTCCGAGGCATCCCTTAATTAGAAATGTAAGGAAACTATCATTTGTTGAGCTTTCAGCAGAAAAGGAAATAGTTCTACATAAAATCCACCAAATTACAACACTTGTTTCATGAGAGTCTATTTATAGTCCAAAGAGCTGAAATTGTTGGCTGTGGCATGTCAGGGATTTGGTAGGCATTTAGAATTGAGGGGTAATTTAGTTAAGTCTGGGACAGGAAAAATGTTTGGGGTTTAAGGGTGAATTTTTCGAGAGGGTGGGCATATGCATATTGTTCACCCCTCCGGAGGCAGAAATCTAGAGTCAACCAACTTTAAATCTGGCTGCCCTGCAGCAATAATATGCTGGGGGCTGCCTTAGTCAGCCCAAGGGGGATCTTATGGCCCCCTGCCACTGTATTTGCAGGTGGGGGAGAGGGGGGGCAACGCATGTGATAAAGAACGGATGGCTAGCCTACCGCCTTTCCGCCCACCACGGAGCTGTCCCCCATAACGCAATGGGTGGGTAAGGTGTCAGCTAGCCCCCCCCTTCCCCCGTCCCTTCGGCCTACTGAGGCGTCAATTAATGACCAGTTAAGGGTCTTATTCCCCCTCTGTTGCAAAAATATGTGTGGTTGGGGAGGCAGAATGAAGGAGTTGAGCCCGCTCGTTCTTGACCTTGGGTTAAAAGATAGGCAGAAAGGGGTGGTACTTGCTTTTGGTGCATGGAACTAAGGTGGTGTCATAATATGCACCCATGCACATCATGAGGTAAAAGCAGGCAGTGACAGACACCCAGGTGAGCCAATCAACATACAGAACACGACCAATCACCAGACAGAACACCAGAAGGGGGCTTCCAACTATTAAACACACGAGGCATCAGCACTCTGTCTCTTTCCACTGGTGACAACTGTAGTGACAGTCAGGGTGTACAAATCATTCAACACCTTCTACACATGGATCAGAGCTAGCCTGGTCCAGATAGTTAGTGTTAGTTTACTTAGAGTAGTAGAGAGTCAACCCACAGGCAGCTGTGTGCTTCGTTACTGAAGTTCAATAAATCTTATTGAACCAACGCCTACGTTTGGTGTAGGCTTGATCATTTAACTGCATCGTGTTGCAGTCCGTGTTACCCCAGGGTGAATAACACAACAGGCGGTACACCCACTTTGTGCCTCCCCGCTTGGCCAACAGAACACAAACCCTCTCTCCCCCCCCCCAACACTCAACATCCCCCAGGGTCCCAGATCCATCCCCTGAATAAAAAAAACCCAGATTCATCGATGCCACTAGCATCCATAGATCTTCTTCTTGGGGCTCCTTGTAATCCAGGCAGTGACCACTGGTGCTGCTGTGACTAATCAGCTGTCAGCCAATCAAATTGGTCGGCGACTCTCGAAGGCAGGACTTCTTTTCCCTTAGAGGTAGATGTCCCACCATCAGCTCGTTAAAACTTCCCCAGCATATTATTATTACAATGCAGCCAGATGTAAAGTCTTCAGTGAAAGACTGACTGTTCTACTGGAGGGATGAGCAATACGCTCCCCCCACCACTCGTAAAATGCATCCCTGAGAGTGGAACTTATACCCCTCAGCTGCAAGAAATTCCTGCCCTTGAGAACGGAGTTGTCCCAGTGACACCAGAACTCAATAGTGGCCACTGCTGAAACTACAAGCAGTCCTGATGAGATGATTCATTGATGTCAGACTTGCAGGTGAGCCCACGTGTTTGGTCAGGGAGGGATCAGGAATGCTCGGAAGGAAGGGGGGAGGTTTCTGGAGGCTTGGGTGAGAGAGGGATGGTTGGTGCCAAAAAAGAGTGGTACCATTTTGAGGGAGTTGCCCCCCCGCCCCCCCCCCCCAATGAGCATAGGGCACCACCGCAAGGAGGTACATCCCTCTTCCTTTCCACCTATTAACCTAAGGTCATGAAAGAGCGGCTAGCCTCCTTCATTTTGCCTCCCCAACCATATATATTCTTGCATTGGAGGGGGAAATGAGGCGTTTAACTGGTCAATAATTGACCAGTTAAGGGCCTCAATAGGCCTAAGAACAAGCAGGCTGGCTGATGTCTCGCCCACCCACCATATTATGGGGGACAACTCGAAGGAGGGCAAAAGGTGATGGGCTACCCACCCATTCTGTTTTACGTGCCCCCCTCAGCTACAAATACATCAGTGAGGGAGTGTAAAATTGTACCTTTAGTTTCAGGATTGATAGATTTTGATTCGTTCAATTTGAAGCATGCTGAGATTTGAGCTCAATCATTCATCACTGTTCTCACCAATGCCACATCTGTACCCACCCTGCACAGACCTACCTCATGTGAGAGTGTGCTCATTTTCTTATTAAAACTTTGCAGTGTGTCGCATAATCACCATGAAGCTATACAATCACAGAGCTGACAGTAGACTTATTGGGCCGTAACATATAGAATCAATTGTATAAATCTGGAATAAATAGTCACAGACTCCTCAAGGCTGGAAAATAAAACAAATCGCACAAAAGTTTACACTCTACTCAGGCATTCTGTTCCAATTCCGGTGGAATGCAAGCCCAGCAGTCCACATCTGCTCAAAGATTTCAGACCTCCCCTGTGTATGATAAATTATCCGCTAACAATTAGTAGCCTCAAGGCTGAGGCAGGCAAAAAGGAAAGCTATTCATCAACATGGAAGGGGCCAAGTTAATGCAATGTCCAAGAACAATAGCCCCAAATGTCTTGTGAGGGGTGCTTCTTGACTTAAGTGCACCCTCCGGGAACCTCCGCTGTTCATCGCAAAGGACTTTCTGGAAGGTTTGCTCATTTGCCTGTAACGGTGGATGCTACAGTGATTGTCAGAGGGAATAGTTTGATATCTACCATTATGAAGGTGCCAGAAAATCGAATATCAGTGGGCTGCTTTGGTGAAAGGCCTATGTGTGGTTGGGAGTCATTTTCCCTCACAAAAAGAAGAACCAGCTGCCCCTCCCTCAAAAACAGTTTGTTACAGGGTCACCTTTAAAATATTATTTTTAAAAATTGCAGCTTTTCTTTCTTTAAGGGTCGAGGTCATTATTCCAACCTGGATCCCTGGAGGGGCTCCTGTTCTGCTGGTTGTTGAGGTGTTATGCCTGGACTGGCCAGGTCTACCCACTGATTTATGCATACTTCTTTCAATTTTGTTTCCTGTATCGGGTACTCACAACATGGGCTGGACTCTTACCAAAATGGCAATGTGTTAGTTCCGGTTAGAAAAACGATGCGGTGGGAAATGTCACGGAATATTGAGCCTCTTCAATAAAAGGTTTTGTCTTCACATGAAGCACGCCACGCTCATGGTGGCCTCCCGCAGATTTGCGTGCCTCGGGCAACTTAATCTCTGCATTCAATGGGGAGCTCCGTATAAACGCCTCTCCGGCACTTGTTCCAGATCCAATCGAGGGGATGGCCAACAGGAAGTCAGAATCGCGTTTCTCAGAGGTAGCCCTGACCACACTCCTGGATGGTGTGGACGGGACGCAGGGCCTTCTATACCCACGATCCTGCCGTCATTCCAACAAGGGGCCCACCTCCGCCTGGGCGGCTGTAGCTGCGTTAGTTAGCTCCTCACAGAAGAGGACAGGACAGCAGTGCCACAAGAAGGTGAATTATGTTTTTTGCGTGGCCACGATAAGTCTGCCACTTCCAGTCTCTCGCTGCACCTCCTCACATCTCTCGTACCTCCAAGGTGATCTCTTACCCAGATGTCTTGCCAACATCTGCCATGAAGCTGTCTTTCCCCCCCCCCCCCCACTGCCGTCTGCCACCCCCCACCCCCAATGCCGTCTGCCAGTGCCCCCCCCCCCCACTACAGCCCCCATTGTGGCTCCAGTATCTACTCTGTTCCTCATATCCCTGTTCCACTCCAGTCCCACAAATCTGGGTCACTCACTGGTGAGCACCTTGATGCACGATCAATTGCACAGCGACGAGAGTTGAATACAACTGAGGCTTTATTACTCTAAGGTGTGTGGCCTCCTACAGCAGCTGGCAAAATGGCTGCTGTATAGGGTGCACACATATTTATACTCCGCCTATTGGGCGGGGCCAGCAGGCAGGGACTACCCACGTACCAACAGTGATGATTACCACATTCACCTCCTGTTAAAATTGAGTCTGGCGGGGGTGGTGGAGAACTATATACAGAGCAAGTTTAATATACAGAAGCGAAAAAAAATATTTATTTCTGAAGTCCAGTACAAGGTTGTTTGATAGTCCCGAACCAATGGTGGTGGCGATTTCGGTGTTGGACTGGTCCTCGGTGACTCCGGAAGCGTGCCGAAATCCTCTGCATCCTCGGGCGTGGGCAGGAGGAGGACAGATGGTCCTGGGGGGGTTGCTGCTGGGTGCGCCGGGGGAGGGGGGTGTGGAGCCGGGCCAGAGGGGTGTGTATGTGTGGAACCTGCTGGTGCCAGGTCCCTGAGGGAGACAGTATCCTGGCGGCCGTCGGGGTACGCTACGTAGACATACTGGGGGTTAACGTGGAGTAACTGCACCCTTTCAACCAACGGGTCCGCCTTGTGGAGTCGGATGGCCTACGGGTTCTGGAGCTGCGAGCCAAGTCGGGAGTGACACCCCGGATGTGGACTTTCTGGGGAAGGCAAAGAGTTGTTCATGGGGTGTGTCGTTAGTGGCGGTGCATAATAGCGACCAAATGGAGTGCTGTGCATCGGGGAGGACCTCCTGCCAGCGGGAGGCCAGGAGATTTCTGGACCGTAGGGCCAGTTGGGCGGCCCTCCAGACCGTCCTGTTCTCCCTCTGCACCTGCCCGTTTCCCCGGGGGTTATAGCTCGTCGTCCTGCTGGAGGCGATACCCCTGCTGAGCAGGAACTGACGTTGCTCGTCACTCATGAATGAGGATCCCCTGTCACTGTGGATGTAGGCAGGGAAGCCGAACAGCGCGAAGATTGTGTTGAGGGCTTTGATGACGGTGGCAGACGTCATATCGGGACATGGGATGGCGAAGGGGAATCTAATACGGTTGGAGGTATGTTGAGCCTCGGCCGTCAGGGGGAAATGGGTGGACTGGATGAGTGGGCGGGCCTTGTCCGCGTAGTTTGGGACCCACTGGGCGTAGTATGAAAAGAACCCCAGGCAGCGTTTGAGGGCCTGGGGCAGTGGGGAAGGGGGAGCTCCATGAGGGGGCGCATGCGGTCGGGATCGGGCCCCAGAACTCCATTCTGGACCACATAGCCAAGGATGGCTAAGCAGTTCGTGCTGAATACGCACTTCTCCTTGTTACAGGTGAGGTTTAGGAGAGTAGCGGTGTGGAGTAATTTGGCACGGTTGGCATCGTGGTCCTGCTGATCGTGGCCGCAGATGGTGACATTGTCTAGGTACGGGAAGGTGGCCCGCAACCCGTACCGGTCGACCATTCGGTCCATCTCCCTTTGGAAGACTGAGACCCCGTTGGTGACGCCGAAGGGAACCCTGAGAAAATGGTAGAGGCGGCCATCTGCCTCGAAGGCAGGGTATGGGCGGTCCGCCTTATGGATGGGGAGCTGGTGGTAAGCGGATTTGAGGTCTACAGTTGAGAAGACCCGGTACTGTGCAATCTGATTGATCATATCAGATATGCGTGAAAGGGGGTACATGTCGAGTTGCGTGTACCTATTGATGGTCTGGCTGTAGTCCATGACCATTCTGTGTTTCTCCCCAGTTTTCACCACTACCACTTGGGCTCTCCAGGGGCTGTTGTTGGCCTCGATGATGCCTTCCCGAAGCAGCCGCTGTACTTCGGACCTGATGAAGGTCCTGTCCTGGGCGCTGTACTGTCTGCTCCTGGTGGCGACGGGTTTGCAATCCGGGGTTAGGTTTGCGAATAGGGAAGGTGGGTCAACCTTTAGGGTCGCAAGGCCGTACACAGTAAGGGGTGGTAGGAGCCCGCCGAATTTCAAGGTTAGTCTCTGGAGGTTACACTGGAAGTCCAGGCCGAGTAGCAGGGCAGCGCAGAGGTTGGGGAGGACTTAGAGGCGGAAGCCGCTGAATTCTATGCCCTGGACCGTGAGTGTGACTACACAGTACCCCCGGATCGCGACGGAGTGGGATCCGGAGGCCAGGGAGATTCTTTGATTGGCGGGGTGTACCGCAAGAGAGCAGCCCCTTACCGTATCTGGATGGATGAAGCTTTTGGTGCTCCCAGAGTCCAGCAGACAAGAGGTCTCGTGCCCATCGTTCTTCACGCTTGTCGAGGCGGTGGCTAGATTGTGCGGGCGAGACTGGTTGATCGTGACCGAGGCGAGTCGTGGCTGGCCGTTGCTGGTGTCGAACGATGGGGTGCCCAGGGGGCACGGGTCCTGGAACAATGGTGGTGCCCATGTGCCATGGGGAAGGCAAGATGGCGGCACCTGGAGATCCTGAGGTGGACAAGATGGAGGCGCCCGCGCGCCGCAAGTGGCAGGGGTTGAAAAAGAATGCAGCGCCCATGGGCCGCACGTGGTCCGAGAAGGAGAAGATGGCGGTGCCCACTGGCCGCGCGTGGTCTGAGGGGGAGAAGATGGCGGCGCCCACTGGCCGCCCGTGGCCTGTGGGGGAGAAGATGGCGGCGCCCACTGGCCGCGCGTGGTCCGGGGAGGTGAAGATGGCGGCGCCCATTGTCCGTACACGAGGGGGGTCGGGGCAATAGCGGCGACTGAGCGGGCCTGGCCCACCGCAGCGAAGTGCCCCTTCTTGCCGCAGGCTTTGCAAAGGGTGGTGCGGGCCGGGCAGCATAGGCGGGGGTGTTTCTGTTACCCGCAGAAGTAACATCGGAGGCCCCCAGGGTTGGCTGGCTGGCACGTGACACAGGCGTATTGGCTGGGTGAGGCCCCCGGTGGGGCGGCCGTCTGTGGAGTCCATGATGTGTAGGAGGGGTGGGCCACGTGGCTGGGGGTGTAGGCCTGAATATTGCGCGAGGCGACTGTCATCGATAGCGCCAGTTTTTTTGTTGTGTCGAGGTCGAGCGTGGCCCCCTCTAAAAGTCGCTGGCGTATGAGGTCTGACCTTATCCCCATAACGAAGGCATCCCGCATGAGGAGGTTCGAATGTTCCGTGGCCGTGACGGCCTGACAGTCACAGTCTCTGACCAGGGGAATTAAAGCATGCCAGAAATCTTCTACGGACTCACCAGGGAGTTGACTACGAGTACAGAGTACATGTCTGGCGAAGAGCGTGTTCGTCTGCTGGGTGTAGTTCTCTTTCAGTCGCGCCATGGCATCATCATAGGTCGGCGCGTCCTGGATAAGAGGAAAGACGTTGGAGCTCAGCCGCGAGTAGAGTATCTGGATCTTCTGATGCTTCCGGGATTGGGTCTGGTGCAGACCAGATGTAAGCTTCGAAACAGGCTAGCCAGTGTTGAAAGTCCTTTATGGCGTCGCTTGATTGCGGATCCAGCTGCAGGCGATCCGGCTTGATGCGGAGGTCCATTTTCTAAAAATCTTAGAGTAATAAATTGATGCACGATCAATTGCACAGAGAGGAGAGTTGAATACAACTGAGGCTTTATTACTCTAAGATGTGTGGCCTCCGACAGCAGCTGGCAAAATTGCTGCTGTATAGGGAGCACACATATTTATACTCCGCCTACTGGGCGGAGCCAGCAGGCAGGGACTACCCCCATACCTGTAGTACAGGACCTTGCCACACATCTCCTAATATATACAACAGTGGTGATTACCACACACCTCACAGCTGATGATCTACAGCAGGACGAGACAGGGACATTCCAGGGATCCAGAACTCTGAGGGATGCCAGAGCCCAGGACCCCGCTGAGCCCCTGCTGGTGACGTGCCCCTGGGCCCGGTCATCCCAGAGCTGCTGGAACTGCAAAGACAGAGTTGAAAGCATCAGGAAGGTGTGACAGTATCCCTCCTCAGACTGCAAGGCCGACTGGAGGAGTCCCATCGCCTTCTGTCCGAGGACATGGTGCTGTCATCCAACACAATGAGTCCAACACTGCGAGGGTGGCATCTGCAGTGGAGACCTTGATGCAGAAGGTGCAGTCCATGGTGGGGATGTCCACTCCATGGTTCAGCTTATGACCTCCATAGCTGAGGGCATGAGCTCTATGGTGCAGGGCTTCAACTGCATGGTGCAGGCACTAGTGGGAATGTCAGCACCAGAGGATGGTGCAGCTCTGGATCTCTCTCCAGCTGCCTCTCTATCCCCTGGAGGGGCACAGGGGCCCAAAGGCTCCCAAAGGGATGGGGATTGGCAGGATCTCAGCCTGGGGTCTTCCATCCAGGTGACCTCGGGGCTGCCCAGACCATCTGATCCCCCCCCCAACCCCCCCTCCCCGGCCCCCTCCCTGTGAGTGACATGTCTCCAATTCAGGCTAATGAGGAGGGCAGCATTGCAACACTGTGCTGCCCCAAAGTAGGCCCAAACCCTCAAAGTCCAGGTCCCAAGGGGATGCCCGCCAAGGTAATCTCAGGCAAGAGGGTGTGGAAAGCAGCAGGTCACCTCAACCTCAGCTGTGGATCCTGGGGTTACACCCAGATGTGGTGAGAGGGTGAGGAAGAGTAAGAAATTTTAGGTACCTAGTGGGAACGCCTGAACTGAAACATAAGTTGAAATAGGTCACCATTGTAATGCAGCACTTGTATTAAACATCACTTTGTTCACTAGCAGTTCCTCAATGCTGTCATTTCATGGTGCCATGCTCAGACATATCACTGAGGATGAGAGGAGCATCGCTCAGTCATCAATGCAAGTCATCCTCATTCTGTCCAACCAATGGCTTTAGTGCGATGGTGCTCATGAACTTGGGCACCATCACATGAACCTACCACTGGTACCACAGTAATGATGGGATGTCACATCCAAGGTGGGAGAGTCCTTCACTCCCTCGTCCTGCTTGTCCACAAACCAAGAGGCTATGAGGGCATCCCTAGCTCTTTGGCCCATGCGGGCCCTAGCCATGGCCCGGGGTCCTTCCACCTCCTCCTCCTCCACGTGTTGCTCCTCACCGCCATCCTCGAACCCCTCCTTATTTGAGGAGATGTGGAAGTCGCCATTTCCTCCTGGTCCAGCTGGTCTCCCTTCTGCAGCGCCAGGTTGAGGAGAGCGCAGCAGACCACTATAATGCTGGACACCCTCTGGGGGCTGTACTGAAGGGCACCCCCAGAACACTCCAGGCCCTGGAACCACATCTTCAGCAGTCCTATTGCGTGCTCGACCAGCACACGCATTTAAGCAGGAGGCTCATTGTAGTGAGTCTCTGCCTCAGTTTTTGTGGGCTCTGCACTGACATCATCAGCCACCTCCTGAGTGGGTACCCCTTGTCCCTGAGGTGCCATCCCTCCATCCGCTGCTCGCCCTCAAAAACAACAGGGATCTGCGATGTCCCAAGATGTAATATCATGGACGCTCCCCAGGGAACAGGAACACGCCTGTATTATGTGAACCTTGTGGTCATGAGCGATCTGGACATTGAGAGAGTGAAATCTCTTGCAGTTCATAAATGGCACCACATGATACCATGAAGACCGCAGGGCCACATGGGTGCAGTCTATCACACCCTGTACTTGGGACATGCCTGCTAAGCAGGTGAAGCCCATGGCCCTGGCATCCAGGCTCACCTGATCCTGGTCTTGGTCCAATTTGATATACATGTGGGCCCTCACATAAAGAGCATCTGTTACCTCCCGCATGAATTTATATGTGGCTGACTGGGTAATGCCACGAAGATCATCAGTGCAGCCCTGAAACTAGCCACTCACAGAGAGGTTCAGAGTGGCAGTAACTTCAAGGGCCATGGACAGTTGGTGTCCACCCATTCCACATGGTGCAAGCTCTTGCAGGACATGGCAAAGGTGGTCCATTGTACCCCGGGACTGACCCAGTCTTCTCTGGTACTGAGGCTCTGACATCTGTAGGTAGGATGTCCGATGTTAGAAGACACTTTGCTGATTGTGTCTCCTATGAGGCCCCGCCAACTGTGGTGTTGCTGCTGGAACAGCTATGGACCCAGCCTCCTCCTCCTCTGCAGGACATTGGTCCTGGCCATGGTTAGGGGTACGTCAATGTCTCTGCTGGTGCTCTATGAGTAGAAAGGTCAACACGACTGGCTCCATGATTCTGCAGAATCATGCACTGAAAAGAAGAGAACACCACAGTGAGCGATGAGGATTCCTGACAGGGTCCTGACCCCTAGCCCGCCACGCCTCTGTTACATCCAACCATGTGCTTTTTTCTTAGTGAGTGACTCTCCAAGCCTCATGCACTCCCCTCTTCTCCTCTCACACTGCTACTTCCCTACAGTTGTCCCTCTCAACCCCACCAGAATGAGGCACATGGGATATGGACCCTCGAGAGTCTCAGTGGCACCTTCCCCCCAACACCCCCCCAAACGCGATGTTCCTCGAAAGGACAGTTGAGTGGATGCATGAGACCAGCGTCTGCATCCTCACCGAGAACTTCAAACATGCCCCCGTCAGGACCTTGAACAGGGTGAATGATGATAGATATCACCATCATGCATTGCATAGGGGTGCACATCAGTGTTATCTGTGCAATATTAATGCTTGTATGAGCACTGGAGTCCAATGCTTGGGGCCAGCCCTTCCAAAGTGTTAAAAACAATTAAACTAAATTAATTGATGGAAAACAATTAAACTAAATTAAATAAACGGAAGGACAAAGTAAAAGAGGAAGGCACTTAAAGGGATACGGCCTTAAACAAAAACAAATCGCAAATTAAACTTAAAACTTCCAACCAAAGTGTGATTAAAGAACTTGGTTCCAATCAGTGGCACTGATGTTTAGCAGATTTCATTGTCACAATTGGCAGCACGGTAGCAGAGTGGTTAGCACAATTGCTTCACAGCTCCAGGGTCCCAGGTTCGATTCCGGCTTGGGTCACTGTCTGTGCGGAGTCTGCACATCCTCCCCGTATGTGCCTGGGTTTCCTCCGGGTGCTCCGGTTTCCTCCCACAGTCCAAAGATGTGCGGGTTAGGTGGATTGGCCATGCTAAATTGCCCTTAGTGTCCAAAATTGCCCTTAGTGTTGGGTGGGGTTACTGGGTTATGGGGATAGGGTGGAGGTGTTGACCTTGGGTAGGGTGCTCTTTCCAAGAGCCGGTGCAGACTCGATGGGCCGAATGGCCTCTTTCTGCACTGTAAATTCTATGATAATTCTGTGACTAGCCAAGGACGGGTGAGGTAACATATCAGGAAAATGACTGCTTGGGCAGCACGGTGGCGCAGTGGGTTAGCACTGTGGCCTCACGGCACCGAGGTCCCAGGTTCAATCCCGGCTCTGGGTCACTGTCCGTGCGGAGTTTGCACATTCTCCCCGTGTTTGCGTGGGTTTCGCCCCCACAACCCAAAAAAATGTGCAAGCTAGGTAGATTGGCTACGCTAAATTGCCCCTTAATTGGAAAAAAATGAATTGGGGACTCTAAATTTTACAAATTTTTAAAAAGGAAAATGACTGCCTCTTATGGCAGACGAGGCATAGCTGATAAGACTGAAGCCTCAAATTCGCATTACTCGCACTGCCCAAGATGGCGCCCTCATTCTCAAGGGCTGAAGAATTGACCAGCCTTCCATCAGCCTTCCAGCCTAACATTAAACCCTGACAGTCAAACTTCCCTGAAAAATGGATTTGAACTTCCATGTAACTTAGACCCTTTGTCCTTACAGTGTCGCCTGAGTGTGGGGTTCTACTCACACTACAGGCATCCTCCTCCAAGTGAAAATGAAATGAAATGAAAATTGCTTATTGTCACGAGTAGGCTTCAATGAAGTTACTGTGAAAAGCCCCTAGTCGCCACATTCCGGCGCCTGTTCGGGGAGGCTGGTACGGGAATCGAACCGTGCTGCTGGCCTGCCTTGGTCTGCTTTCAAAGCCAGCGATTTAGCCCAGTAAGCCTCATCAGGCAGAGATGCAATCCTTTCTTGAGTCTCCCACTCTACCTTTGCTGCTTGGCCTCTCATGGAACCCCACCCAAGAACCTCGCAGTCATCCCCCCCCCCCCCCCCCCCCCCCCGCCCCCCGCCATGCTGACCCTCAGTCTTCACCTCCTCCCACCCAATTCCCAGCTCTCACTAAGGATGGGCACTCCCTCAGCAGCAATGTGAGTACAAGCCCAGCATGGAGGACACAGGAAGCAATGCCTGCATGCCAGCCTCCAGAACCCCTTTAAGCAAGGGGCACCCCAAAGTGAATGGAAGGTAAGGTCTACTAGCGACCGCTCTCCCTGAGATCGAGTGGCTGAACCCCACCATGGCCCCAAGTTGAACGTATCTGTATCCCCCATATCCTCTCCAATACACCCTGGGCATTGAACACTCTGGAGATTCATGGTTGCCTGAGCGCTCACCTCCAGAATCCCCCTATGAAGTAAGGCTGCCTGGTCCACATTTATGTAAACCTGTTGTAAATGGCGTCATGTCATGCTGGTTGGTGCCTGATGACCACACAGTAATGGGTTCCTGGGCTTCCGCAGTGTGTTTTGTGTACTATACCGGTTGGTGGGGGGGGGGGGGGGGGGGGGGGGGTGAGCCACGTATGGCTATTGTATATACTCACTGTTGTTCTATTATTACTATTGTCATCAACATCCACTATTGTATAGACTTACTGTTGTTCTATTATTACTATTGTCATCAACATCCACTATTGTATATACTTACTGTTGTTGCTGTTACTGTTGCTGTTGAATTGTTGTGTTGATGCTGCTGTTGGCTCCGCCTGTGGCTCCGCCCCTCTGAGGAGGTATATAACCGCCTATCTGAGACAGGCTCTCAGTGCGGGAGAAGCTACAGGTTGGCAGACATCAAATTGATTAAAGCCACTGTTCTTTGGTACAAACTGTCTCGACTGAATTGATGGTCATCAGGGGGATTGGGAGGGGGGGATTTGGGGGGCGGGGGGAGGTAGAAATCACGATCTCGCTTGAAAGAATTGCCTTTTCCACTACTCTCCAGATTTTGAGCCTGTGCAGCTGTTCTCACTGACTGCTAACGTGGGCTCAAAATCACCCTCCTGGTCTCCTATACTCGGGGGAGACCAAACACAGGTTGGGTAAACATTTTGTTTAATCTGCAGGGAGGACTCCTAGCTTCTAATGGCTTGCTGTTTCAATCCTCCACCTTGCTCTCACACAGGCCTTCCTGTCCTCAGCTTGCTGGACTTTTCCAGAGAACCAATGTTCGAGGAACAGCACCTCATCTGTTTTATGAGGCACTATTGGACTCAACATTGAGTGCACCAATTTCGAATCATAATCTCTGCCTGCACCCCCACACCTATTTTGTTTCCTTTTCTTTGTATGTGTTGGCCTTAATCTTGTTTTTCTCATCTTTGCTTTCAAATGGCAGCTGTTCACTATTCTGCCATCCACATTTGCTCTGGGCCCATCATTTCTTTCTTTACTTGTCCCATTATCATTCCTTTCAGCCTTGCATAACCAACATTTTTGTAATTTAATGTCCCATCTCTTCTGCCCTGTCACAGCGCTTCCTTTTCATTCTTTTTCCACCCTCCCCTTCTTACATACGTAACATCGATTACATCTCTAAATTTCCCAGCTCCGATTAAAGGTCACGACCTGAAACATCGGGTGCGATTTAAAGGGACAGAGTCCCGTTTCGAGTGCATTTAGTGGGGTGTTCCTCGGCGCCTGTAGCACTGAGAATGACATCGCTGTTTTCTTTTGCCTACATTTGTTCAGGCCACCTACGGGGTCACCCCAGTTATACCCGATCGCGTCTAGGACCGCGGTGTGCATTTTTGCAAGGGTGCCTCCTCCTACATTCTGTGGGTCGGGAAGGGCTGCTACGACTGAAGGGTCTAAACTTAAAACTGTGAGCTTTACATGCTCTCGCTTATCCAGGCCGTACATGGTCACCTGCTGCTTTACTCTGGCAAAGAAATGGTGGGGCTCTGAGGTGGGGAGGAACGGTGTGATTTTCTCGCACGCGTCCCGGAATTGGGTCACTGTTAAGGGGGTGGAATACAAAAATTCCGTGTCGTCTGATGTAGCTGTGCGGTGGGTGGTGACTGGGTTCATTGGAGCCTGAACTATCTGCTCTGTGGGGGGTTGGGGCGCTTTCCTCTTTTGTGGCTTTCCCTGCGCACATGTTCCCTGAACATATCTCTGCGCTGTCTCGTTTAATTCTTCCCAATCAGGGCAGTCTTCCTCATCTAATTTTGCTCCAAAGGTTTCCTGGAATCCTTTTTGGACTGAAAGCAGAGGTTGCAGCTCTGCAATCTGCTTCCGGCACTTTGCGTGGTCTAGTGACCTTTGTCTTTGTTCCGTGGTGGCAGCATGGAGTGCTCTTAACGCTGCCTTCAGGTCACTACTCTGCCTCTACAATACTTCTACCTGCTTCTCGGTTTCTTCATGTACCAGGACTGCATGTTGCGTGTCCTGATAGGCCTTTTCATACTGGGACTGGAAGCTGCTTAAGTGCGCCAGACAAGACTGGTGTGCCCACTTGGCATCGTCCACCTCTCTGTCTTTTGCTGCCAACTTCCTCCTCAACTCTAAGTTCTCTCTTTCTACCTCGCTTACATCGACCTTGCTCATTCGATGTATGCCTTCTACCTCTTTCCGGAGCGTCCTAACGACCTTCTCTGTGCCTCGCAACTGTGCCAAGCAGGACATGATTGCCATCGGCTTGCGAGCTTTTCCTAAGCTCTTCTTGTGAATCTCACTCAGGTTCTCCCACCAAGTATGTCCTATACTCCCGGGACCTGTTTCCTCGTTGTTACAGAATTCGCTCCAAAGGGGCCACCCTTTCCCTTTGAGGTACTTCCTGATTTCTTCCTCCCATACAGGACACTGTCCTACTCTACTGCTGCTGGTCGCTGCGACCGCAAATTCCTCTGGGTTCATGAGGTGCTGCATTGCCTGCATTGCCATCTTTCCTATCCAAATGCTTCTTTTAAATTTGGAACAGGGGGACTAAGGCGGTGCTGTAATTACGAGTACGGCTTTCGCTAATCTCCAAAGTACAAACTCCCGACAGTTTTGTCGCAACAAAAGATCTATCAGTATTGCCTTATAGCCCTGTTAGTTACGCATGCATAAACACACTTCTGAATTATGAGTATTGATCAGAACTGCTTGAATACTTGTGGTTTTCTGTTCCCAATTGGATTTCTAATTCAAATTTTGGGTTCTCCCGGAATGGTTAAGCCACTTCTAGATCGGGTCCCACCGGAGTCACCAGTAATATGTTGCTAACTTTTGGTTGGTTCACTTGGCTCTGTTTTATAACCTTTGCTCTCGAGTCGCCAGGTATCTTTATGATACCGCCACGAGGTTCAAGTTCGAGTAATGACCAACAACACAATACACCGATTAGTAAGATTTAAATCAAAGCACATTTATTGTACACAGCAATCGCTACTCATGCACAAATTCTACGTCTAAGCTACTTCTACAACTAACAGGCCTATAGTTAACTTCGGACTGGCCCGCCAGGTCAGGGGAACAAATGGCATTTCGTTCGGAATCTGAAACTGCGGGATTCAAAGCCGGTATGGACTGGTAGCTAGGAGTGCCTATCTCGTAGCGAGCGTCAACTTGAGTCTTACTTCAGCGATGCGGCAGCTTGGACTGTTCACTCTCAGGTTGCTTCGCGTTGCTGAGTGACCCGGTCAAGGAGAACAATTTGAACTTGGGGCTTAACTTTTATAGTCCCCAGGGGCTTCCCGCCTTTCGGGGCGGACCCTGTACCTGGTTCTAGGTGATTGGACTTTGTTCCAATCGCTTGGTTCGAGTTCTCCAATACTGGAGCGGTTCCCTGATCGATGGGCGGTCTTGAGGTGTTCGTTAACCCCTTTTGTGTTGGCTCCTGCTGGCGCCGGGGAGTCTGGCTTCGTTTTGTGTGTCCCAAATGTTGCTATTGTTCCCGGGGATTGCTCATTAGTATGTAGATGGCTGCTACATTATTATGCTGATGGTCGCTGGTATCGATGCTGTCTGGGCTTTTGCAGAGTTAAATACACAGCGAACCTGCACCTGCTGGTTTCTGCCTGTGTTGGCTGAATTTCCCTTCAGCCTTTGCCGTTCGCCATTTTAAATCAGGACTTGGCCAACTCAGGTGGCTACACCACCACTTCCACTCTCCCCCGGCCCACGGTCTAATCATGCGTCGTGTCTTGTGATGTGCAGGACCTGTTGGTGATGGGGCGGGTCCATCTGATGTTCCCCGCCCTCAGCCGGTGCTAGGCCGAGCCCCTCCAAGTGCCGAGCAGTGATGACGACAGTAAGCATTGATTGCAGCCCTCGATGCGAGACCCTAGACACCCCGAAGCTTAAGTAGAGGATGACACAGATTTCCCGTCACAGCTGTCTCCAACACCCTCCACCATCCAGAGACACACACCTCAGTTGGGCACTTTAGTGATGAGACTCCTGGGATACCAACTGGTGCTATCTACACAGCTGATCGGACACAGGTGGAGGTAGGAACTCCCGAGGGCACGGACGGTTGGAGGACAGATCGACCCCAGGGACCAGCTGCCGTCCAGACAGGTTTCGAGCTTCTGGAACGGACAGTCCCATCGATCGTTGTGATGCAGTCACAGAGCCAGGGACTACATGAGGGGTTGTTACACTGTTACAACCTGCGTTGGGCTCCGTCAGATGGGCATGAGGGGTGGGTTGGGGTGCGTTCCACTGTTGCACGCTCCGCTGCTGCAGCTTCCTCCTCCTCGAGCAGCCCCAGCTTATACAGCCGCAGGGCATCCCCTAGGGCTGCAGTGATGAGCAGGGAGACCACCATTGCTGGCTGTATTCCAATAATCCATTGTCTGCATGGAGTGAAAGGCCAACATGTTAGCATGGTGCGTACCCCCGTGCCCAACCAGATCCACCGAGCTACATGGTGCCCCGGTTGGCAGTCCGGGCTTTACCCTGTCGGTGCCTAGCATGGTGAGGATCCTGGCCCTGGTGCCTGTCCTCGCGACCAAGGGTACCATTGGCTGGCGCTGCCTTGCTCGCAATACACTCTGCGGCTCCCGCCCGGTGCCCCCATAAGGGCTACAGTAGAGGTTGCCCTGGGTGGGCTACCTGATGCCCCCCCCCCCGGCGGATCGAGGTTGGTCGGTGGTGGGGGGATATGGCGGAGGTTGGGGTGGGGCCATCCATACGGCCGGTGACACTCTGCAGAACAAGATCCAAGGTGGGTGGTCAGTGGGGTGCGCAGCAAATGGCTGCCGTGTAGGCCGCGGCAATGGCGGTTCATGCCTGAGAACCGCCCGAGACACATGGGGGGTCGC
The DNA here is from genome assembly GCF_047496885.1 of Scyliorhinus torazame. Classification (NCBI taxonomy): domain Eukaryota; kingdom Metazoa; phylum Chordata; class Chondrichthyes; order Carcharhiniformes; family Scyliorhinidae; genus Scyliorhinus; species Scyliorhinus torazame. The sequence goes on from NC_092713.1 coordinate 123,495,201, forward strand.
CCCGGCCACGCGGCCTGTTCCCCCGTCACCACCCCCGGCAGGACCCCCCCAGCCAGCCTAGCCAATGTGCGGCCCGGCAGCCCACGGTCGGGCCTGTTCGTGTCCTGCCACCTCTCTCCCTCATCTGCCACGATGCTGGTTTCACGATTTTTAAAAGCACAAGTGAACCTTGCCGTCAGGAATTTGGCCCATTGGAGGCGGAGAATTGCGGAGGCCCCGGGGAATACAGGATCAGGCCCGCTAATGATATTCAAATGGTTGCATTCTGGAATGCATTGATCCCACTGTTGAGGAATCAGAGAATAGCGATTTGGCGTCAAATGAGCGCTCATCGTGATTTCAGCATCGGAGATGATTTTCCACCAAATCGCATTTCCCAATTCCGGTGTTGGCCGACGGAGAATCCCGCCAAATTAGTTTTTTAACTTGGGGAGATGAGGTCATTGCTGGGTAGAGCCTCTAGAGGCAGAAAGGCAGTGAGTTGGGAGAAGCTTTGAGAGAGAGGAGCTGAGTTCTGATCTGCCTGACAGAGTCCACAATTCTTTCTTCGTGTAATAGTTAAAAATGGCTCCCCGATCTCTTCCTGCACCGAGGAGCTCAGCTCATCAGAGCCCCTTGGTGCAGGATATGTAGCTAAGTGGTCCTTGGCAGGGCCGAAAAAAATCCCAGAGTACCATTCGATTGTGGGGGTTCCCAGGCAGCTCCTCGTTTTCCACCCAGAACGGACTCTATTTTTTAGTTAAATCGCGTTCTGTATTTATAATAATGTTAGGTTTTAAAGATAACCAAGCCGTATTTTTTCATGCAATCAATCCCGTAGCGAATCTTTCTTTCTGCACAGCCTTACAAATAAACTAAAATATTGGGGTTTATGTCCAGTATCCTAGCCACTGTTGTGGTCTGGTCTGGGATCAGAATATAGGGTGTCCGGGCGACACTGCCAAGGTATCAGGCTAGGAGTACCAAGGTGCCCGGGTTTCAGCGGGAATATGAGGATACCACCCTGCCCAGAGCCCGACCACGCAGGGCTCTCCAATGGCCTTGGGAGACCCCCCTCCCCCCCTACAGGAACTGTTGCGACTGGTCCACATTTATGGAAACCAGTGCGAAATGGTGCCATGGCGAGATCACCCATGTGAGACCATTAGTACCCAGGCCCTGGGAGAACATGGCGCAGACATATTTAAATTAGTCCAATGGCTCACTTAAATATGTTAATCTGGATCTCACTCACTCAGCGAGGGTGAGATCCTGATCGCGATGTCTCGTGGGATTTCGCTAAAACTTGAGGCGTTTTGAGCATTGCAAACCTCGTGAGACATTTCTCGCAAGATTCAAAGGCCTCGTCGCATCACCAAGGTGGGCGGAGCAAGGCCATTAAATTGCGCTCATCAGCTCTCCACAAATACGGCCAATACCTGCTGAGTCTTTTCAACATTTTCTATTTTAATTGCTGCTGCACCTTCATTGGTTATCCACCAGATTCAACTCGGGCAATCAGCTTCAGAATTCCAATTTCGGGATCAAGGCTGCCATCCCTCGTCTCCAGGAATAAAAGAAATGGCAAACAGCACAGGAAAACATCTATAAGTATAAAAGTGCAGGAGTGAGGGTGAAAATGACTGTTTAACTGGGTTGGGTGATTGGAGGTAGGAGGTTATGTGATGAAACCTTCAGGGATATGTCCAGCAAGAGTTGGTAAGCTATTAGAGAATCCCATGTTCAGTTTTGTTTCCTCCTATGCTGTGAAGTACCAGGCGAGCAACCAAATGGAAACGATGCCTGCAAGAAAAACTCAAATTTATTTTGCCTATTATATTACACCTCCATCCCCCAAAGGCTCTCCTACGACAGGCCCACACTTGGGCCGGGCTATTTATGTCCCAGGGGCCTCTGGCATCACCGCAGCCCCCCCCCCCCCCCCTCCATCTGGGGAGATTGTACAGGATTGCAGATCCCATCACCTCCGGTCAGGTTATAACATATGCTAATGGTCATTATGAGGCAGGCAGATGTCCATCACTACCAGGTCTCCATGCAGCTCGGTCTTGGCCTAGTTTCTGAAGTTCTGCTATCAGTCTGTGGAGGTGACAGCAGTAGGGAACTGTATCACTTGGGTATTTTGAAGGGCCAGTTTGCCGAGCAATTAGGAATCAAAACAGTGCAAATCTGACCTCAACTCAACAGAATGAATACCCTTTATAAATGTTTCAAGCTCTCCTGCATAGAGCAACTGTAACTTTGCAAACATACAAACATTTTCAGGCTGAGGCAGGTGGGTGGTCTGTATGGTGCAATACCACAGTGTGTGGGCTTATCCTCCATGCCACATCACTCTTGTAAACGTGCATTTGCTAAACATTTCTGGGGCGAATTGCAACACCTTTGTCCATGAAGTCAGAGTAACTTTATTCACTACAATTTCCATTATGATGAAAGGCTTTGAGATGTGTATACTGATGGCTCATAGTGTATCCCCCCCCCCCCCCACCCCCTACAATCATCATGAGAACTGTAGTTTATAGTCACAGAGTGGAAGAACCAGTGGTGCAGTTATGTAGGAGGTGGAAGGCAATGTAGGTGTGATTTTAACATTACAAGTCTATTTCTATTGTTAACTGTGAATCAGTAACAGCAATTGCCCACAGAGACAGTTATCAATGAAACAACATAATAAAGAAGAATGACAGAATTAAGGTTACGAATGCATCATTGATATAAAATAATCATTTAACATATTTAAACCGCTCTCTTTTGGAAAATCTTCATGCCGCTGCTGACACGTACAAAGGATAACATAAACCTGCAATATTTTCTGTTCAAACTGATCAGTCAAATCAAAATTCAGTACCTCCGTGTCTTTTTTTCTCCCCTGCAGTTTTGCTTCAGGTTACAGGCTAAAGACAGCACTCCTTCATCACTGGGAAATGTATATTTGTATGGAAGGTGTCATCGACAGTGCTATAAAATGTCGGCAAGTCAGCAATAGCCTGCTCACTGAGGCTCAGTATGGTTTCTGCCAGGGCCACTCAGCCCATTACATTATTACAACCTTGTCCCAAACATGGACAAAAGACGTAAGGTGAGAGTGACTGCATGGCAGCACTTGACCAAATGTGGCATCAAGATGCCCTAGCAAATCTAGAGTCGATAGGAATCAGGGAGGAAACTCTCCACGGGTTTGAGTCATACCTAGCGCAGAAAGTGGTTGCGATTGGTGGAGGTCAATCATCTCAGTCCGGGGATATCGTTGCAGGAGTTTCTGAGGAGTGTATCCTAGGCTCAACCATCTTCAGCTGCTTCATCAATGACCTTTCTCCCATTGTAAGGTCAGGAGTGAGAATGTTCACTGATTGGTGCACAATGTTCAGTATCGTTTGCAATTCTAATAAAGCAGTCCATTGCTGCGTACAGCAAGACCACGAGTCCACTAGGTTGCCAACTGTAATCAAATGTATTCCTGGAGATTTCATCACATGACTTGCCACCACTGTCCACCATTAGTCAGCCAGCATATCCATCCTTTTGATACACTGCCTTCCTCCATCAGTTGGAAAGCAAAATGGCACGTTACCCAACTGGATGATGTTTGACTGTCAGCCAAACATCCTTTTTCCCCATTTTCAATATTTTTACAGCTGGTAAAGAGAAATTTTCAAAGAAAATTACAAAAGAAATATTTTTTAATATCCTGATAATTTTTCTCACACAGCAGTGTCCTGGAGATTGATCTTCAATTCCAGGAGACTCCAGGCCAATCCTGGAGGGTTGTGCAATCAGCAGCGAATATTGGGATTGCCAATGTTCAGCACCATTGTGATGACTCGGATACTGAAGCAGTCTGTGCCCATGTGCAGCAAGACCTGGACAACATTCAGGCTTGGGCTGAGAGGTGGCAAGTGACATTCACGCCACACAAATGCCAGGCTATGATATCTTCAACAAGAGAGCATCTAACCATTGCCCTTTGACATTCAATAGCATTACCATTGCTGAGTCCGCCACTATCAACATCCTTGGGGTTACCAGTGATCAGAAACGGAATTGGACTAGCTATATAAATACTGTGACCATGGGAGGAAGTCAGAAGCTAAGTATTCTGTTGTGAATAATTCACCTTCTGATTCCCCAAAGCCTGTCCATTTACAAGGCACAAGTCAGAATTCTGATGGAATATTCCCCAGTTGCCTGGATGGGTGCAGCTCCAACAAACTCAAGGACTTCAACACCATCCAGAACAAAACAGTCCACTAGATTTGCACCCCATCCACAACCTTAAACAGTCATTCCTTTCACGATTGATGCACAGAGGCAGCAGTGTATACTATCTGTAAAATGCACTGCACCAACTCACTAATGCTCCTTCAACAGCACCTTCCAAGCCCACGACCTCCAAAACCGGGAAGGGCAAAGGCAGTAGATACCTGGTGTAGCCATCTCAAAGGTGGGAATTATGGCCAACCCAGGACTCAGACAGACTCCGAGCTTGTGCGTGTATTTGCAATCCAGATAGCTCGACGCGATCGAAACTCCCGCTCGTTTACATTCTAATGGCCCATTTCCCCAGAACAAAAGAACTGTACTCAGGTAACCGATACAGATACAGACTAAGCGGCGCCACTCCCTTTACTCAGGGAGCCCAAACAGCCAAGGTCAATGACCGCTAAGGACACGCACAGCCATCAAGACACCCGCCCATTTATTGGCCAAAATCGAGGGCAGTGATTGAAGCCTGTCGAATTATTGGGTCCAAGTTAAGGACCGCCCCAAAGAGCGCGAAATCCCAGAGGGATAAGAAGGGACACAGTCATGTGCTCCGTCTCTCTTGGATCCGACCTATGTCAACCCAAGTGCAGCATAACGACCAAACAGACAAGTTCAAGACCAACGATCGCTACCAGACGGATGAGCCCAGCAGAAACAGAGCCACTTCTTCCACCCAGCCACGCAAGATCCGGACAAAGGCCTTGTCCATCTGCATAGAGCCGGTTGCCCTGAAGTTAAGTATAGGTTATTGCAGTTCTTAGGTGTAGTTTCACTTGTAGTGTTTTGTGTTGCATGTCGAAGTAATCCTTGTGTGTAAATAAACCATCTTTGAACTTGAATTGACTAACTGGTTGTGTGGTCCTTTGATCGATATCCGGTAAAGCCTTGTGGTGGTATCATTTGATACCTGGCGACTCTAAAGAGCATCAATATTAAAAAGAGCAACACTGGGAACATCACCAACTGCAGGTTCCCTTCCAAACTGTACTCCACCCTGACTTGGAAATTCTTTTTATATTCATTTACGGGATGTGGGCATCGCTTAATTGCCCTTCAGAAGGTTGCGGTGAGTTGCTTTCATGAACCGCTACAGTCCTTCGGGTGTAGGTACACCCACTGTGCTGTTAGGGAGGGAGTTCCAGGATTTTGTCCCAGCCACAGCGAAGGAACGGCGATATATTTCCAGTTCAGAGTGGTGAGTGACTTGGAGGGGAACCTCCAGGTGGTGAGGTTCCCAGGTATCTGCTGCTCTTGTCTTTCTAGATGGTAGTGCTCGTGGATTTGGAAGGTGCTGTTGAAGGAACCTTGGTAAGTTACTGCCGTACAACTTGTAGATGTTACACATGGCTGCCACTGTTCATCGGTGGTGGAGGGATTCAATATGTGTGGAAGAAGGAGCAAATCAGGTGGGCCGCTTTGTCCTGGATGGTGCCGAGCTTCTTGATTGCTGTTGGAGCTGCACTCATCCAGGCAAGTGGAGAGTATTCCATTACACTCCTAACTTGTGCCTTGTAAATGGTTGACAGGCTTTGGGGGGTCAGGAGGTGAGTTACTTGCCATAGGATTCCTAGCCTTTAACCTGCCCTTGTAACCACAGTATTAATGTGGCTAGTCCGGTTCAGTTCCTGATCAATGGTAAACCCCAGAATGTTGATTGTGGGGGATTCAGCGATGGTAATTGCATTGAATGTCAAGGGGCGGTGGTTAGGTCCTCTCTTGTAGGAGATGGTCATTGCCTGACACTTGTGTGGTGCAAATGCAACTTGCCACTTATCAGCCCAAGCCTGGATATTGTCCAGGTCTTGCTGCATTTGGACACAGACTGCTTCAAATATATCGCCATTCCTTCGCTGTCGCTAGTCTTGGTTCAAAATCCTAGAAATCCGTTCCTAACAGCACTGTGGGTGTATTGCCACTACATGGATTTCAGCGGTTCAAGAAAATGGCTCACCACCACTTTCTTAAGGGCAATTAAAAAGGGGCAACAAACGTTGACCGAGCCACATCCGCTGAAAGAATACATTTTTAAGAAATGATTCCATATAAGGAAAGCTCTGCACAAAATGCCGATTCTATAGTCACCTCCTGAGTTGCATGGGTTTTTCTTTCCTCGAAAACATTCTCTCTCCTACCTCCTTCAACTCCAGTCCCTTGTCCATCCCCCATTTCTTTTGCCCTATCATTAACAATCATACCCTGAGCCAAACTTTCAAATTCCCTTCCTGAAACACCTCTGCCTTCCTCGATTAGTCTGATTGTGGTTTGTTGCCGCAATGGTAACACATTGAGAAGCCTGGGAGTAGGTTGGTATCTTTTTCAATTTGGTCACATGCTGCTAGAGGAAATGGGAAGGACAAATGGGTAAAACCATTTTAAAGCCAAGTGCAATGCAGCATTCTCTCAATATTGCATTGAAGCATGGCTTAGATAAGATGCTCAATGCTTAGTATGGGCCTTGATCCCACAGCTTTCTGATATGATGGTGAACAAGTCACCAACAAGCCAAGATGTCATTCTGAGTGCCCACTTGAATAAGGGGAGGCAGTGGCTCAGTGGTATTGTCGCTGGACTAGTAAACCTGAGTACCCAGGTTCTAATCCCAGTATGGCAGATGGTGAAACCAGAATCGAATAATACACTGAAATTAAAAGTCCAATGATGACCATGAAATCATTGCCGATTGTCGTAACAACCCATTTGGTTCATTAATGCCCTTTAGAGAAGGAAGCCTGTCATCCTTACCTGGTCTACATGTAACTCCAGATCCAAAGCAATGTGGTTGTCTCAGGGATGGGCAATAAATACTGGCCTAGACAGCGAGGCCCACATCCAATGAATAAAGGAATGCCTTACCGATGGAAAAGCCACACCAAGATCTCAGAGTAGCTGACCGAGCTATACGATGGTGACTCCAGAGGATCCTGCTATCGGAAAACATTTGCTACCAATGGTAGCTGGAACATTTTTCCATTGCTCAGGCAGGTTTGGTTCAGCTCCCTGTATTCCTAAACAAGGCACAACCACGGGGCGGGATTCTCTCACCCCGGGGCCGGGCCGGAGAATCCCCGCGACCGGCGCGAATCGCGCCACGCCGCCCCGACACCGGCACGAAGTTCTCCACAAAGTGGAGCATCGGTGCCATTGGCGCCAGCGTCGCCAGAATTGCTGATCCTGAGGCCGTGTTGACGCCGTCGAGAAACGCGAGATTCCGACGGCGTCAACACTTAAACCCAGAATCTCGATCACAGAATCCCGCCCAAGATTTTCAGTTTCCTGGACAATTCTGGTTGTTGAGTTAGCACTTGTTAATGAGCAATCTGCTTCCAATAAAAATGTCATTTTCTTTATTTCATAAATCTGATGAGATATTATAGTTCTTCATTTCCTGCCTCTTTCCTGTTCTGCTGCACCACCCCATTTCCCATTTCCTCAGCTTCTATTTTCAGTCTGAGAGGGTAGCTCTGCAGATGTAGATCATGAGGAGATCTGCCAGGTGTACCCACTTTGATTCATCCACTGAATTTCCTCCCTGGACAACTCCGGGTGTTTTCTCGCAGCGGGTATCTCTGGTCCCACTGGCATGCCAACCTCTGCCCACAGGTTTCCTGGCGGTGTGGAGGGGCTTCAATGGGAAACAGAGCACCACCTCCCACACCGGGAAACGCGGCTGGGAGGCTGGGGAATCCCGCCCTTTTCTCTATTCTATACCCTAAGCAAGTACGGAATGGCAGCACGGTAGCACAGTGGTTAGCATTGCTGCTTCACAGCGCCAGGGTCTCAGGTTCGATTCCCTGCTTGGGTCACTGTCTGTGTAGAGTCTGCACGTTCTCCCCGTGTCTGCGTGGATTTCCTCCCACAAGTGCTCCGGTTTCCTCCCACAAGTCCCGAAAGACATGCTGTTAGGTAATTTGGACATTCTGAATTCTCCCTCTGTGTACCTGAACAGGTGCCGGAATGTGACGACTAGGGGCTTTTCACAGTAACTTCATTGCAGTATTAATGTAAGCCTACTTGTGACAATAAAGATTATTATGATAACAATAAAAGAACAGTTGACTCCCTGGAGTCCACTCCTTTAACACAACAGCACATAGAATTTACAGTACAGAAGGAGGCCATTCAGCCCATCGAATCTGCACCAGCCCTTGGAAAGAGCACCCTACTTAAGTCCAGGCTTTCACCTTATCCCTGTAACCCGGCCAACTGTTTTGGACACTAAGGGGAAATTTAGCATGGCCAATCAACCTAACCTGCACATCTTTGGACTGTGGGAGGAAGCCGGAGCACGCAGAAGAAACCCACGCACACATGGGGAGAAAGTGCAAACTCCACAGGCCGAATTTGAACCCGGGTCCCTGGAGCTGTGAGGCAGCAGTGCTAACCACTGTGCCACCGTGCCGCCGTTTGAGCTTTATCACAAACTCAACCAGTATAAATACTTCCCAGTTTCAGTGACTCGTGTTAGCAAAAGCTTAAAGAACGTAAAACATTGGTCGCGATTCTCCGTTGTGCTCTCGCTTGCGCACAATGCGGCTGGAGAATGCCGGGAGAGGGTTGCAGCAAGCCGCCCGACATGCTCCGCGTCTCTCGAGATTCTTCAAAGTCCCGTGAGACGTCGGAGTCTGAGTCAGAGCCCCGGCCAAATGAGCGGGACCGAATGACGCTTGCAGAAGTAGGTCGTAAACCTACTTACGACCTACCTGCGCGCGGGATCCAGCAGCCTCCCTTGGTTCTTCAGCCGCCTCAGGAAGGCTACATGAGTGCTGGTCCACACAAATGTGGACAAGCAGAAAGGCACCCGGGGGGTCTCCCGGGCCACCGGAGACCCCAGCGTAGTCAGGGTAAGTGCAGGGTGGCTCCCCGGCCCTCCACCTGGAACATGGGAACCTTGGCACTGCCCAGCTGGCACCTTCGCACTGCCACCCTGGGGGGGGGGGAGGGCTGGGAGTCGCTTGAGGGGTTGGGTGGATGTTCCCTTGGGGGTGTGGTGGGAGTACGGGGGGAGCGGGGCTAATTGGTGTTTACTCACTCGTGCTGCCCGATGTAAGTCATTGACCTTTTTCCGGCATTGAAGGCCAGTCCTCCTGGTCACACTCCCCAAGCTGACGGTTGCCGCCACCTCATCCCAGGCAGCACTTGCTGCTTTGTGGCTCACCCTCCAGGACCCTCGGGCGAACAGGATATCTCTCCTGGCCTCCACCGCATCCAGGAGCCTTCTCAGGTCAGAGTCCCCAAATCTTGGGGCCGGTCTCCTCGGTGCCATTGTTGCGAGCTGGCTGGGGTTGGCTGAGCAAGTGCAGCTGAAGTGCTGCTCGACCTTGTTAGCGGGGGGCTGGCGAGCCATCATTTGCGGTGAAAACCCATGAAGCCCTGTTAAGTGGACCAATTAACATTGAATTGTGTTGCCGGCCTCACTGGGCCGAGCGTCGGGAAGACCGCGGCAATTCCTGCTCGCTACCACACTCCGAAATTTGTCCAGAGATTTGCGCCCTAAGTGTGGGCTAAACCTGTGAGAAGTTATTCAGGACCCAAAAACAGTGGCTAAAATTGAATAGCAGTGGGGAACTCGCTGTGGTGAATGTAAATACAGTTAATTCGCCAGTTATGTTCTATGTTATGAACCCTGTGGGTTTTATCTGTGGGCCACTGTATGGCTTCACCCACAGGGGGAGATGTTGGAGGATGTTGGAGCATGTACGGGCTCCGCCCATGGCTCCGCCCATGGCTCCACCCCTTTGAAGGAGTATAAGAGTAGCTGGCCTGTGGGACTGTCCTCAGTATGTACCAGTCGCAGGCAGGCAAAGTGGATAGTTAATTAAAACCACTGTTTTACTCCGACACGAGTCCTTGAGTGAATTGATGGTCGCATCAATTTAATTAACTATCTGAACAAAAACGATTATGGGGTCAGCCTTCATACCTGACAGACTGAAGCTCGATCCACAGGCCACGGAGGCGAAGGTAGTTTTTTCACACTGGCTGCGGTTAGGACCTACCTTGACGCGTCGTCGACGCCATCCGTCACGGACGAACAAAAATTGAGTCTCCTGCACGCACGGGTGAGTCACTGCATTTCTGTGCAACTCGAAGAGGCCACCTCATAAACCGCCGCTCTCGCAATCCTCGAGCGCACCTACGTGCGGCCTGTGAACGAGGTCTATACGCGACATAGTCTCACTACTCGACGCCAGCGCCCCTGGGAGTCACTTGACGGCTATCTGCGCGACCTCAAAGCCCTCGCGTGCAACTGAAACTATCAGGCCGTTACGGCCACGCAGCACATGGAGCCCGCCGTCCGAGACGTCTACGTTGCGGGGGTCAGATCAAATTACGTGCGGCAGCGACTGCTCAAGAAAGGGGCCCAGGACCTGGGCGAGACGGTGAAACTGGCGACTTCACTGGAGGTCGCTTTCCAGAGCCTCACTGCATTTCCGGCCGAACACTCGACCCCCTTGTGGGCTCCCGTCCAGAGACTACCCCAGGCCTTTGCTGCGCGCCCATCCGCTCATCATGGGGGGTTGCCTTGTTATTTTTGCGGCCAGCCTCAACACCCTCGACAGCACTGCCCGGCCCGCAACGCGCACTGCAACAGTTGCGGCCAAAAAGGGCGCTTCGCCAAGGTCTGCCTCACCAAACCTAAGCACGCGAACTCTCAGACCCGGACTACCGACTCTCAGGCCCGCAGACCTCGCAATGTGGCAGCGTGCCTGCCGACTCCGACTCTGCACAGCACGTGCGACTCACGGGGGCCGCCATTTTGGCCATCCACCCCCACGCGGCCGGCCTCGTGCGATCCATGGGAGCCGCCATCTTGGACGCCATCTTCCTCGATGCCCGCCATGCTTGATCAACAGGGGCCGCCATCTTGGACGTCATTTGCTACGCCACTCGACACGTGCGACCTGCTCAGACAGTCACCGGGTGGCCACCCCAGCACAGCCAACCACGCTGCCGGTTACCCAAAACTCAGCGCAGTCACCTTGGACCAGTCGCGACCCAAGCACCTCAAGAGCTCAATGATGGCCGTCCGGGTTAGCGGGTACGAGACACCTTGCCTGTTCGACTCCGGGAGCACTGAGAGTTTCATCCACCTGGATCTGGTAAGCCGCTGCTCGCACCCGATATTCCCAGCGCAACAAACCATTTCCCTTGCCTCCGGGTTGCACTCGGTACAAATCCGACGGTGCACTACGGTAACCTTAGCGGTACAGGGCGCTGAGTACACTAATTTCCAGCTGTACGTGCTCCCAGACCTCTGCGACCCCCTCCTTTTAGGGCTCGATTTTCAATGTAATCTCAAGAGCCTGACACCTAGCTTTGGCAGACCCCTGCCCCCACTCACTGTGTGCAGCCTAGCCACTCTGAAAGTCGACCCTCCTTCCCTCTTCCCTCTAATCCCACCGCTGATTGCAAGCCAGTAGCCACTCGCAGCAGGCAATATAGCATGCAGGACAGAATACTTATTAGGTCTGAGGTCCTGCGTCTCTTGCGGGAAGGAGTCATAAAGGCCAGCAATAGTCCCTGGAGAGCTCAGGTGGTGGTCGTCAAGAGAATTACAGCCAGACCATTAACCGGTTTACGCAACTTGATGCATACCCCCTTCCCCGGATTGCAGACATGGTCAATCAGATCGCTCACTACCGCGTGTTCTCCACGGTGGATCTAAAGTCTGCATACCACCAGCTCCCAATCCGTCCAGAGGATCACCACTACACGACGTTTGAGGCAGACAGTCGCCTTTTTCATTTCCTCCGGGTCCCTTTTGGCGTCACGAACGGGGTTTTGGTGTTCCAACGAGCAATGGACCGAATGGTGGACCAGTATGGGCTGCGGGCCACGTTTCCGTACTTGGACAACGTCACCATCTGCGGCTATGATCAGCAGGACCACGACGCCAACCTCCACCGATTTCTCCAAACCGCCCAAAAACTTAATCTCACCTATAATAAGGAGAAATGCGTTTTCCGCACCACCAGGCTAGCCATCCTCGGCTACGTCGTGGAAAACGGAGTCCTAGGGCCCAACCCTGACCGTCTGCGCCCCCTCCTGCAACTCCCTCTCCCTCACTGTCCCATGGCCCTCAAGAGGTGCCTTGGACTTTTTTCCTACTATGCCCAGTGGGTCCCCCAGTATGCGGACAAAGCCCACCCACTGTTTAAGGCCACCCTTTTCCCTCTGGCAGCCAAGGCCCGCCAAGCCTTCAACTGCATCAAGGCGGACATCGCCAAAGCCGCGATGCACGCGGTGGACGAGTCCGTCCCCTTTCAGGTGGAGAGCGACGCATCAGAGGTCGCTCTCGCCGCTACCCTCAATCAGGCAGGCAGACCGGTTGCATTTTTTTTCACGCACCCTCACCGCCTCTGAACTGCGACACTCCTCGGTCGAAAAAGAAGCTCAAGCCATCGTGGAAGCCGTGCGGCACTGGAGGCACTACTTCGTTGGTAGGAGGTTTACCCTCGTCACCGACCAACGATCGGTAGCCTTCATGTTCGACAATACGCAGCGGGGCAAAATCAAGACCGATAAGATCTTGAGGTGGAGAATCGAACTCTCCACCTATTATTACAATACAGTACATCGTCCTCGGAAGCTCAACGAGTCCCCAGATGCCCTGTCCCGCGGCACATGCGCCAGTGTGCAAGAGGACCGACTACGGGCTATCCACGACGACCTCTGCCACCCGGGAGTCACCCGGCTCGCCCATTATATCAAGGCCCGCAACCTGCCCTACTCCACCGAGGAGGTCAAAGCTGTAAACAGGGACTGCCAAATCTATGCGGAGTGTAAACCACACTTCTATCGACCAGATAAGGCCCACCTGGTGAAGGCGTCCCGGCCCTTTGAACGCCTCAGTATCGATTTCAAAGGGCCCCTCCGCTCGAATAATCGCAATACCTACTTTCTCAATATTATTGATGAGTTCCCGTTTGCCATCCCGTGCCCCGACATGACCACCCCCACTGTTATCAGAGCCCTGCACAACCCTGTTTGGTTTCCCCAACTACATCCACAGCGACAGGGGCTCGACGTTCATGAGCGACGAACTGCGGCAGTACCTGCTCAGTAAAGGCATCGCCTCGAGCATGCCTACCAGTTACAACCCCCAGGGAAACGGACAGGTGGAGAGGGAGAACACGACGGTCTGGAAGACCGTCCTACTGACCCTGCGGTCCAGAAATCTCCCGGTTTCCCACTGGCAGGAAGTCCTCCCCGATGCGCTCCATGCTATTAGGTCCCTCCTTTGCACGGCCACAAACCAGACTCCCCATGGCCGCTTTCCCTAGTGGGACTACCGCAGGGGCCTCGCTCCCACCCTGGCTGCTGACACCTGGTCCGGTTCTCCTCCGGAAACATGTTCGGACACATAAGACCAATCCCCTGGTAGAGAGGGTCCAGCTCCTGCACTCAAACCCGCACTACGCATTGTTGAGCACCCCGATGGTCGACAGGATACCGTCTCCCTCCGAGACCTTGCGCCTGCAGGCTCCGCCACCACTATTTCCACAGTACCCCCCGCACTGTATCCCGCTCTTCCTCCCATGCCCAGCACCCACCCGCCCATTTGGCTCCTGCGCTCCCTTCCACCCGGCACACCAGTCCACAGGAATGAAGCTCAGGAAGAGCCGCTCCCCGAGTCCACCTCTGGGGCTGCACCGGACCCACTTCCCCAGCCAACTGAAGCGGCTGCAACACCAGTGCTTCGGCGGTCACAGCGTACTATCCAGGCGCCGGACCGGCTGAACCTGTGACCCATCACCCCCGCCGGACTGTATTTTTTTACAGGGGGTGAATGTGGTGAATGTAAATACAGTTAATTCACCAGTTATGTTCTATGCTATTAACCCTGTGGGTTTTATCTGTGGGCCATTGTATGGCTTCACCCACAGGGGGAGGTGTTGGAGGATGTTGGAGCATGTACGGGCTCCGCCCATGGCTCCGCCCCTTTGAAGGAGTATAAGAGTAGCTGGCCTGTGGGACTGTCGTCAGTATGTACCAGTCGCAGGCAGGCAAAGTTGATAGTTAATTAAAACCACTGTTTTACTCTGACACGAGTCCTTGAGTGAATTGATGGTCGCATCACTAGCCGGCAGAGCCGGCGGGAAACTCCCTGAGAAACCCGCCACAAATTACCTTTGAGATTTTTGCGGAGGATCGCGCATATTGACACTTGGCATTTTGAACAATAAGACATGGCCATGTGGATTAAGGCAAAGATACTCACTGACAAACTTGCCAAATTACTCTGAGCATGTAACTGAGAAAGCAGTGAAGGCACTGCTGTTATCTCTGTGATAACATTTATTTATTTTTTTAAAAAATATTTTATTGAAAATTTTTGGTCAGCCAACACAGTACATTGTGCATCCTTTACACAATATTATAACAACACAAATAACAATGACCTATTTTATAAACAAAAAAACAAAAAAAAGAAGAAATAATAAATAACAAAAATGAAAACTAACCCTAATTGGCAACTGCCTTATCACAAGTAACACTCTCCAAAAATATAATTTAACAGTCCAATATATAATTATCTGTAGCAACGACCTATACATATTATACAGTATATATTAACAACCCTGAGAGTCCTTCTGGTTCCTCCCCCCCCCCACTCCCCCCCCTCCCCCCCCCCCCCCCCCCCCCCCCCACCCGATCCTGGGCTGCTGCTGCTGCCTTCTTTTTTCCATTCCATCTATCTTTCTGCGAGGTATTCGACGAACGGTTGCCACCGCCTGGTGAACCCTTGAGCCGACCCCCTTAGAACGAACTTAATCCGCTCTAGCTTTATAAACCCTGCCATGTCATTTATCCACGTCTCCACCCCCGGGGGCTTGGCTTCTTTCCACATTAACAATATCCTGCGCCGGGCTACTAGGGACGCAAAGGCCAAAACATCGGCCTCTCTCGCCTCCTGCACTCCCTGCTCTTGTGCAACCCCAAATATAGCCAACCCCCAGCTTGGTTCGACCCGGACCCCCACTACTTTTGAAAGCACCTTTGTCACCCCCATCCAAAACCCCTGTAGTGCCGGGGTTGACCAAAACATATGGGTATGATTCGCTGGGCTTCTCGAGCACCTCGCACACCTATCCTCCACCCCAAAAAATTTACTGAGCCGTGCTCCAGTCATATGCGCCCTGTGTAATACCTTAAACTGAATCAGGCTTAGCCTGGCACACGAGGACGACGAGTTTACCCTGTTTAGGGCATCTGCCCACAGCCCCTCCTCGATCTCCTCCCCCAGCTCTTCTTCCCATTTCCCTTTTAGTTCATCTACCATAGTCTCCCCTTCGTCCCTCATTTCCCTATATATATCTGACACCTTACCATCCCCCACCCATGTCTTTGAGATCACTCTGTCCTGCACCTCTTGTGTCGGGAGCTGCGGGAATTCCCTCACCTGTTGCCTCGCAAAAGCCCTCAGTTGCATATACCTGAATGCATTCCCTTGGGGCAACCCATATTTCTCGGTCAGCGCTCCCAGACTCGCGAACTTCCCATCCACAAACAGATCTTTCAGTTGCGTTATTCCTGCTCTTTGCCACATTCCATATCCCCCATCCATTCCCCCCGGGGCAAACCTATGGTTGTTTCTTATCGGGAACCCCCCCCAAGGCTCCAATCTTTCCCCTATGCCGTCTCCACTGTCCCTAAATCTTCAGTGTAGCCACCACCACCGGGCTTGTGGTGTAGTTCCTCGGTGAGAACGGCAATGGGGCTGTCACCATAGCCTGTAGGCTAGTCCCCCTACAGGACGCCCTCTCTAATCTCTTCCACGCCGCTCCCTCCTCCTCTCCCATCCACTTACTCACCATTGAAATATTAGCGGCCCAATAATACTCACTTAGGCTCGGTAGTGCCAGCCCCCCCCTATCCCTGCTACGCTGTAAGAATCCCTTCCTCACTCTCGGGGTCTTCCCGGCCCACACAAAACCCATGATGCTCTTTTCAATCCTTTTAAAAAAAGCCTTCGTGATCACCACCGGGAGGCACTGAAACACAAAGAGGAATCTCGGGAGGACCACCATCTTAACCGCCTGCACCCTCCCTGCCAGTGACAGGGATACCATAGCCCATCTCTTGAAATCCTCCTCCATTTGTTCCAGCAACCGCTTTAAATTTAACCTATGCAATGTGCCCCAATTCTTGGCTATCTGGATCCCCAGGTAACGAAAGTCCCTTGTTACCTTCCTCAACGGTAGGTCCTCTATTTCTCTACTCTGCTCCCCTGGATGCACCACAAACAACTCACTTTTCCCCATGTTCAATTTATACCCTGAAAAATCCCCAAACTCCCCAAGTATCCGCATTATTTCTGGCATCCCCTCCGCCGGGTCTGCCACGTATAGTAGCAAATCATCCACATACAAAGATACCCGGTGTTCTTCTCCTCCTCTAAGTACTCCCCTCCACTTCTTGGAACCCCTCAATGCTATCGCCAGGGGCTCAATCGCCAGTGCAAACAATAATGGGGACAGAGGGCATCCCTGCCTTGTCCCTCTATGGAGCCGAAAATATGCAGATCCCCGTCCATTCGTGACCACGCTCGCCATCGGGGCCCTATACAACAGCTGCACCCATCTAACATACCCCTCTCCAAAACCAAATCTCCTCAACACCTCCCACAAATAATCCCACTCCACTCTATCAAATGCTTTCTCGGCATCCATCGCCACTACTATCTCCGTTTCCCCCTCTGGTGGGGCCATCATCATTACCCCTAACAGCCTCCGTATATTCGTGTTCAGCTGTCTCCCCTTCAGAAACCCAGTTTGGTCCTCGTGGACCACGCCCGGGACACATTCCTCTATTCTCATTGCCATTACCTTGGCCAGGATCTTGGCATCTACATTTAGGAGGGAAATAGGTCTATAGGACCCACATTGTAGCGGTTCCTTTTCCATCTTTAAGAGAAGCGATACCGTTGCTTCAGACATAGTCGGGGGCAGTTGTCCCCTTTCCTTTGCCTCATTAAAGGTCCTCGTCAATACCGGGGCAAGCAAGTCCACATATTTTCTATAGAATTCGACTGGGAATCCATCCGGTCCCGGGGCCTTTCCCGCCTGCATGCTCCTAATTCCTTTCACCACTTCTTCTCCCTCGATCTGTGCTCCCAGTCCCGCCCTTTCCTGCTCTTCCACCTTGGGAAATTCCAGCCGATCCAAGAAGCCCATCATTCCCTCCCTCCCATCCGGGGGTTGAGCTTCATATAATCTTTTATAAAATGTCTTGAACACTCCATTCACTCTCTCCTCTCCCCGCTCCATCTCTCCTTCCTCATCCCTCACTCCCCCTATTTCCCTCGCTGCTCCCCTTTTCCTCAATTGGTGTGCCAGCAACCTGCTCACCTTCTCACCATATTCGTACTGTACACCCTGTGCCTTCCTCCATTATGCCTCTGCAGTGCCCGTAGTCAGCAAGTCAAATTCTACATGTAGCCTTTGCCTTTCCCTGTACAGTCCCTCCTCCGGTGCTTCCGCATATTGTCTGTCCACCCTCAAAAGTTCTTGCAGCAACCGCTCCCGTTCCTTACTCTCCTGCTTCCCTTTATGTGCCCTTATTGATATCAGCTCCCCTCTAACCACCGCCTTCAACGCCTCCCAGACCACTCCCACCTGGACCTCCCCATTATCATTGAGTTCCAAGTACTTTTCAATGCACCCCCTCACCCTTAGACACATCCCCTCATCTGCCATTAGTCCCATGTCCATTCTCCAGGGTGGGCGCCCTCCTGTTTCCTCCCCTATCTCCAAGTCTACCCAGTGTGGAGCGTGATCCGAAATGGCTATAGCCATATACTCCGTTCCCCTCACCTTCGGGATCAACGCCCTTCCCAGCACAAAAAAGTCTCTTCGCGAGTAGACTTTATGGACATAGGAGAAAAACGAGAACTCCTTACTCCTAGGTCTGCTAAATCTCCACGGGTCTACACCTCCCATCTGCTCCATAAAATCTTTAAGTACCTTGGCTGCTGCCGGCCTCCTTCCAGTCCTGGACTTCGACCTATCCAGCCCTGGTTCCAACACCGTATTAAAATCTCCCCCCATTATCAGCTTTCCCATCTCTAGGTCCGGAATGCGTCCTAGCATCCGCCTCATAAAATTGGCATCATCCCAGTTCGGGGCATATACGTTTACCAAAACCACCGTCTCCCCCTGTAGTTTGCCACTCACCATCACGTATCTGCCCCCGTTATCCGCCACTATAGTCTTTGCCTCGAACATTACCCGCTTCCCCACTAATATAACCACCCCCCTGTTTTTCGCATCTAGCCCCGAATGGAACACCTGCCCCACCCATCCTTTGCGTAGCCTAACCTGGTCTATCAGTTTCAGGTGCGTTTCCTGTAACATAACCACATCTGCCTTAAGTTTCTTAAGGTGTGCGAGTACCCGTGCCCTCTTTATCGGCCCGTTCAGCCCTCTCACGTTCCACATGATCAGCCGGGTTGGGGGGCTTCCTACCCCCCCTTGTCGATTAGCCATCCCCTTTTTCCAGCTCCTCACCCGGTTTCCACGCAGCTGTATCTCCCCCAGGCGGTGCCCCTCCGCCCATCCCCTCCCATACCAGCTCCCCCCTCTCCCCAGCAGCAGCAACCCAGTAATTCCCCCCTCCCACCCCTCCCGCTAGATCTCCCGCTACGTAATTACTCCCCCCATGTTGCTCCCAGAAGTCAGCAAACTCTGGCCGACCTCGGCTTCCCCCCGTGACCTCGGCTCGCACCGTGCGACGCCCCCTCCTTCCTGCTTCTCTATTCCCGCCATGAATATCCTAGCGCGGGAACCAAGCCCGCGCTTCTCCCTTGGCCCCGCCCCCAATGGCCAACGCCCCATCTCCTCCACCTCCCCTCCTCCCCCCATCACCACCTGTGGAAGAGAGAAAAGTTACCACATCGCAGGATTAGTACATAAAACTCCTCTTTCCCCCCTTTTTAACCCCCCTCTTCGCCCCCCACATTCGCCCCACCACTTTGTTCAAACGTTCTTTTTAATAACCCGCTCATTCCAGTTTTTCTTCCACAATGAAAGTCCACGCTTCATCCGCCGTCTCCAAGTAGTGGTGCCTCCCTCGATATGTGACCCACAGTCTTGCCGGTTGCAGCATTCCAAATTTTACCTTCTTTTTATGAAGCACCGCCTTGGCCCGATTAAAGATCGTCCTCCTTCTCGCCACCTCCGCACTCCAGTCTTGATAAACGCGGATCACCGCGTTCTCCCATTTACTGCTCCGAGTTTTCTTTGCCCATCTAAGGACCATTTCTCTATCCTCAAAACGGAGGATTCTCACCACTATGGCTCTGGGAATTTCTCCTGCTCTCGGTCCTCGCGCCATCACTCGGTATGCTCCCTCCACCTCCAACGGACCCGCCGGGGCCTCCGCTCCCATTAACGAGTGCAGCATCATGCTCACATATGCCCCGCCGTCCGCTCCCTCCGCACCTTCAGGAAGACCAAGAATCCTCAGGTTGTTCCTCCTTGCGTTGTTCTCCAGTGCCTCCAACCTTTCCACACATCGTTTCTGATGTGCCTCATGCGTCTCCGTCTTCACCACCAGGCCCTGTATGTCATCCTCATTCTTGGCTGCCTTTGCCTTCACGACCCAAAGCTCCCGCTCCTGGGTCTTTTGTTCCTCCTTTAGCCCTTCGATCGCCTGTAGTATCGGGGCCAATAGCTCTTTCTTCATTTCCTCTTTGAGCTCTTCCACACAGCATTTCAAGAACTCTTGTTGTTCAGGGCCCCATGTTAAACTGCCACCTTCCGACGCCATCTTGGTTTTTGCTTGCCTTCCTTGCCGCTGTTCTAAAGGATCCACTACAATCCGGCCACTTTCTCCTCCTTTTTTCATCCATATCCAGGGGGGATTCCCTTCTGGTTTACCGCACAGTGTTTTTAGCCGTCAAAATTGCCATTGGGGCTCCTATCAAGAGCCCAAAAGTCCGCTTCACCGGGAGCTGCCGAAACGTGCGACTCAGCTGGTCATCGCCGCACCCGGAAGTCTGTGATAACATTTATTTAGACTTTCAGAATGTTTTTGATAAAACGTCACAGCAGAGAATAAGAATTAAAGTAAAAGCCACAGGAATCCAGGATTGAGGACCAGACTGGATAAGAAGCCAGTTTACTGAAAATACACAAGATGTAAGGTTTGATTTGAGGTAAGAGTAGATTTCCTGAAAAGGGAACTCCTGAATGGATTCAAGTGTGCACTCAATCTTCTGGCCAATTCATTGTTTAGCTATGCACAGCTGCAAGAACAGATTTGCAAATGTGCCGGCAGCACTTGTCGTGGAACAGAAAATGACGGTGAGGTTTTTTTTTCACTGAAAGTGGGCATGACTGGCTATATCAGCATTTGTTACCTATCCCTCCCTAATTGTTCTTGAAAAGGTGATGGTGAGCCGCCTTCTTGAACCTTGTCAGTCCATGTGGTGGAGGTATACCCACAGTGCTGTTAGGAAAGAGGTTCCTGGGGACAATAATAAGTTCTGGCAGCAGCGGAAGGTGGCCTCAGAGGACCTAGCTAAGGTGGTGGAGCCGCTTAGGGCGGCGATTGAGAAAGTGGAACAGAGGTTGGAGTCTCAGGGCCTGGCGATTTAGAAGGGGGAGGAGGCAGTGGGAAACATGAGGAATGGATGGCCTCGCTGGCGGCGGCATTGGGGATGGTGGTAGACATTCAGAAGAGCCTGAGGGAGAAGTTGGAAGACCTTGCAAATCGCTTCAGGTGACGAGCCCCCCCCCCCCCCCCCCCACCAAGCTGGTCAAGTGGAACATGAGAGGGTTGAATGGGCCAGTTAAATGGTCACGTGTGTTCACGCACCTGAGGAGTCTGAAGGCAGACACACCTGAAATTGGGGGATCCGACGAGGCTGAGGAAGGGATGGGGCAGGTGTTGCACTTGGTGCTGGATATGAAGATGAGGGAGTGGCGGTACAGATCAACAGGAGAAGGGCTATTCCGGTGGGGAGCATTGTGGCCGATCCGGGGATTAGATAGCACTGGCTTATTATTGGGGGATCCTGGATCGAGCCTGGATCAGTCAAGCATAAAGTCATTGAGGAGGTCGGCAGTGGCTAGGGAGCTGAGGGGGTTCATGAAGCGCATGGAGGGGGCGGGGGACAGTGGAGATTTGGGAGACCAAGGGGGAACGAGTTTTCATACTTCTTCCATGTGCACTGGGTGTATTCCCAGATTGATTTTGTTCGTAATGGATAAGGTGCTGCTGGCGGGGTTGGCCGTCTCTGGGTTTTTGGTGATCGTGTTCTTTGACCATGCAACGCCTTGGGTGGATTTGCGGTGGATCAGGGGAGAGGCCCAATGGCCACAATGGAGGTTAGATGTGGGGCTGTTGACGGATGTGAGGGTGTGTGAGCAGGTGAGGGCTGCCATTTTGGGGCTATGTGGAGGTGAATGGCACTGGGGAAGTAACAGCCGCCACATTGTGAGAGGCACTCAAGGCTGTAGTTAGAGGGGAGTTTATTTTGATTCGGGTGCACAGGGAGAGGGTGGAGCTGGACGAGAGGGCAAGGTTGGTCGATGAGATTTGGAGGGTGGAAAGGAGGTACTCAGTGGTGCCGGAGAAGGGGTTGTTGGAGAAGAGACAGAGGCTCTAGATGGAGTTTGGGTTAGATTCAAAAGGGAAAGCGGTGGCTCCAGATGGAGTTTGGTTAGTGTCGAAGGGGAAGGTGATGGGGCAGTTGTGGAGGGCCAGAGAGATTGTGTATGAGTACGGTGAGGTAGGATGTTGGCCCATCAGTTGAGGAAGCAGGCAGCGGCAAGGGAGATGGGTAGAGTGAGGGACAAAGGTGATGATGGATCCTGAGGGGGTGAATGAGGTATTTGGGGACTTCCAAAGGAGACTTTATGAGTCAGAGCCCCCGAGGAGGGAAGAGGGGTTGAGGCGGTTCCTGGATGGGTTAGAGTTTCCCAAGGAGGAGGAGGGGAGTGTTCAAGGCCTGGAGGCCCCAATTAGTCTGCGAGACATGATGGACAGAATGGGGCAATACAGGTGGGGAAGGCTCCCTGTCCGGATGGGTTCCCAGTCAAGTTTTATAAACAATTTGGGGGGAGCTGGGGCCACTGCTAGTGAGGACCTATAATGAGGAGAGGGAGAGGGGGGAACTCCCCCCTACTTTGTCACAAGCTTCTATCTCTGTGATCCTGCAAACAAATAAGGACCCAGAGCAGTGTGGGTCATACTGTTGTTGAATGGCATTGTTGAATGCCAAGTTGCTGGCGAAGGTGCTTGCATCATGGATTAAGGATTGTGTGCCAGGGTTGATTGGTGAAGATCAGGCGGGTTTTGTGAAAGGAAGGCAGTTGTTGGTGAATGTGTGGAGGTTACTCAATGTTATTACTATGCCCTCGGAGGCAGGAGCTTGAGGTACTGGTGGCGATGGACACAGAGAAGGCTTTTGATCAGGTGGTGTGTGTGTATTTATTTGCAGTGTTGGGGTGATTGGGTTTGGACAGGGATTTGTGGATTGGTCCGGTTGCTGGGTATGGCGGCAGAGGCGTGAATGCCGATGAACTGAGTGAGCTCTGGGTACTTTGGGCTACATCGTGGGATGAGGCAGGGGAGCATTGCTCTCCACATTGCTTCTCAACGATAGAGCCACTGGCAATGGTGCTCAGGGCTTCGAGGGATTGAGCGGGGTGGGTGGGGGGGGGGGGGCGGGTAGCGCATAGTGTTTAGCTGTACGGCGATGATCTGTTATTTATTTTGGACCCGTTGGGTTGCATTGCGTGGTTATGGGAATTTATGGGGAATTTTGGCCGGTTTTCGGGATATAAATTGAACATGGGAAAGAGTGAGCTGCATCTGATCAATGCAAGGGGGTTAGGGCAGGTGCCATTTCAGGTGGTGGGTAGATACCTTGGTTTTCAGGTGACGTGGTGCCTGTCTCGATTGGTGGAGGGGATGAAGGCGGACTTTAAGAGGTGGGATGTGTTGCCGTTGTCGCTGGCGGGGCAGGTGCAGACAGTGAAAATGACTATGCTGCCGAGGTTTCTGTTTGTGTTTCAGAACCTCTTTATCTTCGGCCTCAAATCGTTTTTCAGGAAAGTCAGTGTGTTAATCTCGGAGTTTATATGGGCGGGGAAGACCCTGCGGGTGCAGCGGGCCTTTTTGGAGTGGGGTGAGGGGGAGGGGGGAGGACTGCTGACGTTACCAAATTTAATAAATTATTATTGGGCTGCAAACATTGCGATAGCAAGGAAATGGACCGTGGAGAAGAGGCCGGTTTGGGGACGGGTGGAGGTGGCATCGTGTAGGGGATTGAGCTTGCGGACTTTGTTGGCGACTCTGCCGTTCTCGCTGGCTAGGAACAGCATTAGTCCAGTGGTGGTGTCAGCCTTGAGCGTGTGGGGGCAGTTTAGGCAGAACTTGGGTGAGAGGGTATGTCGCCTATTTGTGATAACCATAGGTTTGTGCCGGTGAAATTGGATGCGAGGTTCCAGGTTTGGCTGCAGGTGGGGATGGCATTCTTCAGGAACTTGTTTATAGAGGACAAATTTGTGGAGTTGGAGGAGTTGTATGAGTTGCTCAAGGGAATGGTTTTAGGTACCTGCAGGTACGTGATTTCAGGAAGAGGAAGGTGCTGGTCTTTCCGAGATTGCCGCCTCCGGTGCTGTAGGATAAGCTTCTGTCAGAGGATGATATAGGAGAGGGGAAGGCGTCGGATATTTACAAGGAACTGATGGAGATGGAAGGCATCCTGGTGGAGAATATTAAGCTCAAATAGAAGGAGGAGCTGAGAGGGGAAGTAGGTGCTGGTACATGGGTTGAGGCGTGGCGGAGGGTGAACGCGTCCTTGTCATGTGCAAGATTAAGCCTCACCCAGTTTAAGGTGGTGCATACGGCAGACATTACGGTGGCAAGGATGAGCAGGCTTTTTGAGGGGATGGAAGATATATGTGAGTGGTGCACGGGGTGGGGTGGCGGGGGGTGCAAATCAAGTCCACATGTTCCGGACATGTCCAAGATTGAGCGGATTCAGGCAGGTGTTCTCGTATGTCCGAGGTTCTGGGGTGAGGGTGGCCCCGTGTCCGGAGGTGCTGATTTTTGGTTTGTTGGAAGACCTGGGAGTGCAAGGGAGTATAGAGGCTGATGTTTTGGCCTTTGCCTCCCTGCTAGCCTGGAGATGGATTTTGTTATGTTGGCGGGACACGGAGCCGTCAAAGGCAGGGTAGTGTGGGTGAGCAACCTGGCAGAATTCCTGCGGTTGGAGAAGATCAAGTTCGCTCTGCAGGGATCGGTAGAAGGATTCACCCGGAGATGGAAACTGTTCATTGATTTCTTCAAGGAGGAGTGAGGGGTCAGCGGGGAGGGGGTGGGTGTCAGTGGGGGGCTAAGGGGGTTTAAACGGCGAAGGCGGGATGTGGTTGAGGGTCGGTGTCAGGGGGACTGGAGGGTTGGGGTTATTTGTTGGATTGGTGTGATGTTTTTATGATGTTCTTTGTTTATCCTTTTGATATTTTGTATCTTTATATTTTTGTCGAACAGTCTTGAAGAAAAATATGTTTTTTTAAGGAAGGAGAAAGGTTCGACGATTTTGGCCTAGCAACAATGAAAGAACAGCGGTAAGTTTCCAAGTCATGATGGTGTGTGGCTTAATTGGAGGGGAACCTGCAGGTGGAGATGCACTCATGTAGGCAAGTGGGGAGTCCATCTTCCTGCCTTGGTGCCCTGGAGATGATGGACAGGCTTTAGGGAGTCAGGAGGTGAGTTAGTCTCCACAGAATTCCCAGCCGACATGTTCTTTTAGCTGCAGTATTTAAATGGCTGGTTCAGTTCAGTCTCTGGTCATGGGAACGACAGGATGTTGATAGTGGGGGAATTCAATGATAGTAATGCCATTGAACGTCAAGGAGATTTAGTTAGATTCTCTGTTGTTGGAAATGGTCATTGTCTGGCACTTACGTTGCACAAATGTGAAATATTTTTACACCTCTCACTACCATCCTCTGTACATTTCAGCCCATTCAAAACTCGACTACCCGAATCTTATTCCTGCTCATTTGTCACCCTTGTACAATCAACTTTGTGTTATCGAGCAATGTACAAAATGGAATGCTCTAATAACAGGGATGTCTGGTCTCAAATCATCACCCTATAAGCTGGAAGCCATTCAGAAGTTATCGGGGACCGAAAGGGTTTTGAGCACGGTCAGGTCAGCTAGCCAAGCTTCTGGTTGTCCTTCGTAATTTGTGCTTTTAGTATAGCATTGTGCATTATCTTAAGTTATAAACCCCATCCTGCCATTATCGCATCCAGTAAACCAGAGACGTGGCAAGGTGAGAAGTGTAAAAGAGTTGTGATGCCATTAAAACAGAATGTACTGTATTGCACATTCATTCTTTGAAAATGTATGCTGTAAGTATTGCACTTTATTCCATCAGCGAATGTAACTCCCCGTTAACCACTTTTCTGATTAACTGACAGCATCCATTCCTGGAGCACGCTCGATAACAAGTTAATGGTCCGTGCTCGTCTACATTGCCACCTGATTCCACTCCCCGCTTTTCCCTCAAGCCCTAAATGTAAAATTGTCACCTTTGTTGAACATAATTCTTCCATAGTTTCACCCATCACTATCTCTGCAATCCCCAGTGGGACAATATTCCTTTCCAGGGCCCCCCACCCATCGACACAGTTCCAAAATATGCTATGGAATTACCTCCCTACACTCCTCTACCTTCTCCTCCTCCTTAGTCACCTCTTCAAACCTCTGACCACACATTTCACTCATCCCTCTCTCTCACTCTGCCATTTTTCCCCCTCATGTCTTTGAAGTGTTTTTGAAGATTTTGATATTTTAAAGGTGCTGTAAGGTGTGTTGGATTGTTGATAATTTGACAGACTCCGACAAAAACCTTGAGTGAAAGCAGATTATTTTAAAACTCCCCTTCTCTCTTCTTCTATTGAAAGCCTTTGCTCTCCCTGGCCGTTTCTGCTAACTGATCACAGAATCGTGTCTGCACTGGCTCTCTGAATATACATTTCACCTGATGCTGTTTCCCGACCTTCACCCCATAACCTTGCAAATTCTTCCTTTTCAGGTAACAGTCTTATCCCCTTCTGAATGCTTCGATTGAACCTGCCTCCACCACACTCTCAAGCAGTGCATTCCAGACCCTAATCACTCGCTGTGTGAAAACGTTCTTCCTCATGTCGCATTTGTTCCTTTTGCCAATTACTTTAAATCTGTGCTCTCTCTCGTTCTCAATCCATTAATAGTGGGAGCAGTTTCTCCATATCTACTCTATCTAGCCCCCTCATGATTTTGAATACCTCTATCAAAACTCCTCTTAGCTTCTCTTCTCCTAAATTCTACAATCTAACTTCACAACTGGAATTCTTTATCCCTGGAACCATTCTCATGAATCTTTTCTGCCTCCTTTCCAATGCCTTCAAATCTTTCTCAAAGTGTGTTGCCCTGAACTAAATACAATGGCCCAGCTACAGTAAGACTAGTGATCTATACAAGCTTGACATAACCTCTGTGATGAATTCAGGATTTTAGATATATTGGAATATAAGCATTTGGCAACTTAAGGACTAAAAGCTCGGGTTTGAATGTGTTTGACTGCAGAAATCATGTTTTGAAAATAATCATGTTTTGCAAGGCCAGAAAGCTGAGCTTTGCAAAGGGTCATCTGGACTCGAAACGTGAGCTCTTTTCTCTCCTTACAGATGCTGCCAGACCTGCTGAGATGTCCCAGCATTTTCTCTTAGTTTCAGATTCCAGCATCTGCAGTAATTTGCTTTTAAAACACAAGTAATGTATTTTGCTCTCACAGTAGGATCTTTAAAAAAGATTAATCCTATTTAAAGCAGTGCAGACTTGTCTGAGGACAAGCAAGAAGCAGCTTTTTGTAGACATCCAACCAGAGCCTGCAACGGATCTAACCAGAACCAAATCTGTTTTGGATAGCAAATATTACTCTGTGTCATTGGGCTGTAGGGTGGATTGAGAGCTGTATGTTTTTCTTGTTGTTTAATTGAGAATAGAGATAGTAATTAAGGGTATTCTAGTGCCTGTATTTAACAGTATTGTTTAAGGGGCAATTGTAAGTTATTTTCAGGTATGATGTTAAAGAGTTTAATATTGTGTTAATAATAAAGTTTTGTTTTAAAATACCAAATCCCTATTTCTTCGTGCAATCACTCCTGGAGCAACATATTCTTCCAGCACAGTCTTGTAAAATAAATCAAAATGTTGGGGTTTCAGACCAGTATCCTAGCTCCTCTTGGGGCCTGGACTGGGATTGTAATACCTCCTTGCTCATGTACTCTAATCTGTGGTACTTTTCAGAGCTGAAAGATTACCCTGGAAGGGCAACGTATCTCAAACATTTGAGCAACATGTGAAACCAGCTATTTCACGCTGCTATCATGCAATAGCAACACGAGTGAAGTTCACCACTAACAGAATGCTGCCATTAAGGCAAAAAGATGTTCTGCCTATCACACAAATGAGTCATGTGGTATGTGTGCCAGTGTGATGCTAGTTATATAGGCTGTGCATCCCAAAGATTAATGGATCACATCAAACAGCATATCCCAGCCATTGTTCACAATCAGAAAGGTACAGACCATACTCAACCAGCCCGTGCTTGCAAAACTCAAAATGCAGCGTCCAACATTAGATGTGATTCCACGAATTGACAACATTTACAAGATAATCTTTAATGTGCTAAGAATTACACTGACAACCAATTTAAGATTGTCAATCAGGCTCATATTTGTATTTGCATGTACTGGAAGTTACATATGTTAATATACAGGGCCCTTTCTTTGCAAACTGAAAGAACATGTACACACCTTACACCTGTTTCAGCTAAACAAAATAAGTGACAGCCATTCGCTGACTCATTCCTCAGGGAAATGCTTGATCAATGAGGGTCAAATTGCCTGGTTTAAATAGTTCAAACAATTCTTGGCATCTAACTCACAGGCACCTGGTGCAATCTCCATGGCAATACCTCGACCAACCAGTCTTGCCAACCAATCAACATTTTATTCTCATATTTTACCCCTATATCATTATTCTTGCAAAGTGCCCCGAGAGTTCAGCAATATTCAAGTTTTGTAATATCAAATGACAATTCAATTGACTATATTAATTAATTCAATTAATAAAATCTGTAACTTAAAAAATAGTCTCTGTAATATTGACTCTGAAACCATTGTTGATTGCATTAGAGTCCTCCATTGATTTTCCTTTGTTACCATTTATTTTCTTGAATGTTTTTTTGATCCAGGGTCGTTAATTGAGATATAGCTTTAAGTCAAGCAGAGGAAGTAGAGAATTCAAATAGCTTGACAACGGAACACAATGTCCTCAATTTTTGTACCCAGCAGATTGGAGGGATTTGGTTCGATGGGTTTGCAAGGGACAGTATGCTGCTTGGCAATATACAGCGATTGGTTCCTGCTAGGTGGGGATTGGTTTGGAGAGAACCCAGCAGAAGACATGAGACCTTTGAGTAAGAATCTGTGTTTTCCCTCTCTCTCTCGCGGCTGCTGGCTGCCTGCTGTCTCTGCCATTCTTCAGTGAAGACCATTACAAGCTGAAGGAAAAGATAACATCCAATTGAAGGCCTAAACTAGAGGAAGGAACTAACTGGAAGATATGCATATGAAGTTAAAAGCCCCTGGGGGCGATTCTCCGAGCCCCGCGCCGGGCTGGTGAATTGCCGCAACCGCGCCACGTCGCCCCGACGCCGGCACGCTATTCTCTGAGGTGCAGTGAATCAATGCCATTTGCGTCGGCGCGTTTGGCGCGGCGCCGGCCATGGGCTGCTGGAATCGGCGGGACCGCTGATTCTCTGGCCCGGATGGGCCGAGCGGCCGCCCCAATATGACAGAGTCCCGCCGGCGCCGTTCACCCCGGTCGCTGCCGGCGGGAACTCTGCGGGAACACTCGGGGGGCGGCCTGTGGGGGTGGGGGGAGGAGGGGGGCTCCTTCACCGGGGGGGGGGCCTCCGATGGGGTCTGGCCCGCGATCGGGGCCCACCAATCGGCGGGCCGGCTTCTCCCGCCCCCGGGCCTACTTTCCGGTGCGGCCGGCCCCAGAACACCGATCCCATGTCGTGCTCGGGCCCTGTTCGCGCCGTCGTGAAACACGACTGCGTTCACGACGGTGCGAACACTTGGCCTTCATATCGGAGAATCGCCCCCGCCCCAATCTTTTATTTTTTAATCATTATTTTCTTTCCTCTCCAGCACCCTTTCCCTCTATATTGTCTGTGTGTGCGTGTGTGTGTGTGTGTGTGTGTCTAGATAGAGTGGGGAGAACTAGATGGGGAGGGAATTAGGTAGTAGTTAATTAGTTGTATTGTTGCCTATTTAATACTAATTACTGTTGAATAATAAAAGGTTATATTAAAATTTACAATCCTGATGGCTGTACTTGATCAGGATCAAACTAAAGACATTGAATAATTAAGTTAAGTAAATCACTCCCTATCCCAGGGTGTCAAAACAATTGTTATGAAAAACCCATTTGGTTCACTAATGTTCTGCAGAGCAGGAAACCTGCAGTCCTTACCTGGTTCGGCCTAAATGTGACTGCAGACCCACCACAATATTTTTGACCCAGAACTGCCCTCTGCAATGGCCCTGACAGTCATTCGGTTCAAGGGCAATTATGGATGGGCAACAAACACTGGCCTTGTCAATGACACGCATATTCCATGAAAGAAAAAAATTATCTTAGCTCCTCCCGCTCAGTGCTGGAAAATAATTTATGGCCAAAGGAGGAGGGCGATGAAATTAAAATTATACTAATAAAAAAACCAACCAAAATAATATTTATTTTAAACTTGTTTGCAAAAATGCACTATCACAAGTATAATATCTGGTGCTTCACCAATCTGGTGCAGTGAACCAGATAGCAGTGTTTTCAGTTTAGTGTGTTCAGGGTTGCTCCAGGGATTTTAGTCTAAACAAGAATTCTTCACACAATGCACAACTCCTCCTTTTAAATGATTCTCGATCACTTGCCATTGAAGGACGATCTGTTTGAACATTATCTCTCAACATTAAATTTCAGTAAGGTGGGCATTGTTCAGCTGCTAGAACAGTCTACTCCAGAAAATACACTGGAAAGTTGCATTCATCAGCAATGCACATCTGCTGCTGTATAAATCCTTTCATTCCTTGAAATAAATTGCCCAGTATTTGCTAAAATTAAGATAGGAATGGTGCAATGAAAGCAATCATTATACTGGTAATTGTGTCACTGCACCCACTTCTATTTATAAACAAGATTGTACAGCTTGCAAAAGCCTTTCACTTTATTAGCTCAGTGCTCCCTTAAAATATACGGCAATGTCGGAATCAGAGGTTAGAAAATGTATCCCCTTGCTTCACCAATCTCTTGGCTGCTTAATGTCAATCTGACATGAGCTTGGCGCTGTAACTTGGCACATTAACTTTTACAGATTAAGTTAATGACAGGGAAATCTCCAGTGGATTAAAGTGTTAAAGTAGTATATATCGATGCCAACCCATATTGAAAGCCATGGAGTATGTACTGCGTATCCAGACACAGCCAAGAGGACACTTTGACAGCTAGAATTACTAAACAGTTGAGATTTTTTTTCTGTGTTGAATCCGTGGTAAGCAGAATGCATAGACAATAGTAGAAAGTAACGAACAAGGTTTATTATATTGCAATACAATTCCAAAGCTCCTCCACTCCCCAAAGGGATTCCTTCCCCGACCTGCACCCAGGCCAGGATTTTTTATACAGCTGTGGCTCTCCTTGTGAAGGGGAAACTCTGCCCCCTTAAAGGGCAAGTTCATATTCCGGGAGGTTATGGGAAACTGTATGGTCCTGATCCCGGGACCTCCATTGGGGGTATAACACTCCATCCCCCCCAAGTCCGGAGATACATCCACATCCATGGGTAAGTGCGCTGGGTCTTTTGACCGTTTCGCCTATGGACGGCGACCACGCAGACCTTGCAGTGTCAGGAGTCATGTATCGGCCGGGGGAACGGTGTTTAACGAATGTCTAGGCGTTAGTGGCGTTTTGGGGTTCCAAACGACCCCGGCACTGAAATTTCGGACATGTACTGCATCTCCTGGGGTGAACTCATGCAGTGGCCTGTGATGTGTTGGGTGCTCTGGATCCGTGGAACACATACAGGCCACCAACACTTAAAATAGTACAACACTATTTTATTAAGTTAGAAACTGTTGAACATACTTTCACTGTGGGTTAACACGATATTAGATTGAACTAAAGACATATGCCTTGTCCTAACCAGTCTATGCACTCAGCACATGGTGAAGATCTGTGCTGCAGGCTGTGAGCTCTGTCCTACTAGGATGCTGCAGCTCGAATGAGCGGGAACTCTGATGCCCCCTGTCTTTATAGTGCGTGTGCTCTAACTGGTGATTGGCTGCGGTGTTGTGTGTGTTGATTGGTCCCGCTAGGTGTCCATCAGTGTGTGTGTATCTGCACCGTGATATACTGGTGTATATTATGACATCCCCCCTTTTATAAAAGAATGTATATGTGTGGCAATAAATAGTGTATGGTGAGAATGTTCCTAACTACGTGTGGGGTGCGAAGACATATTTACAGAATTACGTCCATGAGAACTAAGTTATTTACATGGGAAGGTGCCTGGTGCAGAGAAGCAGTATGCAACAAGAATAACGAGATGAACACTATATACGATCAAACACAGCAACCAAACAATTCAGAAAGTCTATAAGTCCACAAAGTTCATAAATTAAGTCTCTGAGGTGGGCGACAAATTCTGGTTGACTGCCTCAAGGGTGGGTCGAGAGCCGCCGGTTCAGGAGCAGGCTGGACTGCGTCAGAGTCAGGGGGATGCAGAGTGACAGTGATTTCTGCATAGTCCATGACAGGGTCAGCAGGAGGGCGAGGCGACAGTGGAGGATCACGTGGCGAGCGTGGAACGAGACGAAGGGTGTGTCGATTGCAGCGCAGAATGGAGCCATCCGGTAGACGAACCAGGAACGAGCGGGGGGCCACCTGCCGAAGGACAACAGCGGTTGCAGACAAGCCACCATCCAGAAGATGGATGCGGACGTTGTCATCTGGAGCCAGAGCCGGGAGATCAGCTGCACGGGAGTCATGAGCCGCCTTGTGCTGTGCACGAGACAGCTGCATCAGGCGAAGGACCGGAACGTGGTCGAGGTCTGGGACATGAATGGACAGCACCATCGTCCTCAGGGTACGACCCATGAGCAACTGGGCTGGCGACAGGCCAGTGGACAGTGGGGCGGAGCGATAGGCCAGCAAGGCGAGGTAGAAATCGGACCCAGCATCGGCAGCCTTGCAGAGGAGCTGTTTGACTTTCTGTACTCCCTTCTCCGCTTTGCCGTTGGATTGGGGGTACAGGGGACTGGATGTCACATGGGCAAAATTGTACCGCTTGCAAAGTTGGACCATTCCTGGCTGACGAAGCAGGGGCCATTTTCCGACATAACCGTGAGCGGGATGCCGTGTCGAGCAAAGGTTTCCTTACAGGCACGAATGACAGCAGACGAGGTGATGTCGTGCAACCATATCACCTCTGGGTAATTCAAAAAGTAGTCCACGATCAGGACATAGTCTCTACCCAGCGCGTGGAACAGGTCGATGCCCACCTTGGTCCATGGTGACGTGACCAACTCATGGGGCTGCAGGGTCTCACGTGGTTGGGCCGGCTGGAAGCGCTGACAAGTGGGGCCCAGTTGAGCACTGTGTTGACTATGTCCTCATTAATGCCGGGCCAGTACACTGCCTCGTGGGCCTGGCAGCAGCACTTTTCCACACTAAGGTGGCCCTCGTGTAGTTGTTCCAGGACAAGCTGGCGCATGCTATGCGGGATGACAATGCGGTCCAGTTTTAGAAGAACCCCGTCTACTACCGGCAGATCATCTCGGACATTATAGAACTGAGGGCATTGGCCCTTGAGCCATCCGTCTGTCAGGTGGCGCATGACACGCTGTAGCAAAGGGTCAGCCACCGTCTTGCGGTGAATTTGGACGAGGCGTTCATCCGTGGCAGGTAGATTGGAGGCCGCGAATGCCACATGGGCATCAACCTGGCAGACAAATCCCGCTGGGTCACATGGAGTGTTGACTGCCCTGGAGAGAGCGTCAGTGTCAGAAGAGGCTGGTTTAGCACACTGGGCTAAATCGCTGGCTTTTAAAGCAGACCAAGGCAGGTCAGCAGCACGGTTCAATTCCCATACCAGCCTCCCCGAACAGACGCTGGAATGTGACGTCTAGGGGCTTTTCACAGTAACTTCATTGAAAGTCTACTTGTGACAATAAGCGATTTTCATTTTCATTTTCAATGATGAGGTCTTTGCCTGGGGTGTATGCCAGCTGGAAGTCATATCGCCGGAGCTTGAGAAGAATACGCTGGAGGCGAGGCGTCATGTCGTTCAAGTCTTTCTGTATTATATTGACCAGCGGGTGATGGTTGGTCTCGACGGTGTTCCAGGATGAATGCTTTGTGCACACTGCCCGAGTATTGGGCGCAGGTGTGCATGATGCACATTTGATGGTCACATATCAGCTGCATGTTCATCGAGTGGAACACCTTTTAGTTTGTGCAGAGCAGCCTGTTCAACAGGTGCTCAAAGTGGGGCATGTATCCCGTTGATCACCCCTTCGCCCCGGTGCATCCCGTCAATGATGGCGAACCCCTTGTTGGCTCGGTGCACATTGATATGAAGATATTGTGCCGACTGGGCATATAGGGCCTCTGTGATGGCACGGATCCACCTGTGCACCAAGGTCTGTGAAGTCTCGGGCAGGTGTCCACTTGGCCCCTGGAAAGAGCCCATGGCATAAACGTTCAGAGCGACCTTGACGACCACTGGGCGTGGATGTCCTCCCTCATTCCCCCGCAGTGCCAGGTGCACCATGATCTGGCAGATATGTCACTCTGTCTCTCTGCTCAGCCAGAGCCTTCAATGGCATGCCCAGTCCGGCTAGTCCTCGAATGGCAGGCGCTGCTGGTACACACGGGGCCTCATGAGGCGCCTCCTTTGCAGATTCTCCTCCTCGGCCTATTGAGCATCAGATCGCAATTCTGGGCAGCTGCCTTCTGTTCCTTTGTGGCAGGCTCTGCTGTTGCACGCTCTACTACTGCACGCTCTGCTGCTGCATGCTCTGCTGCTGCACGCTCTGCTGCTGCATGTTCTGCTGCTGCATGCTCTGCTGCTGCAGCTGCTTCCTCCAACTCCAGCAGCTCCAGCTCATACAGAAACAGGGCATCTCCCACAGCTGCGGAAACAACAGGAAAGCCACCATTGCTGGTTGAATTCCAATATCCATTGTCTGCAGGGAGTGAAAAGCCAACATGTTAGAATGGTGCATACCACTGTGCCCAACCAGGTCCAACGGGCTATACGATGGCCCGGTTGACACTGCGCGCTCTGTCCCCACATGCCTGCTTCAATCTCCGCACCCCTGGCTTCGTCAGAGCCCGGCACCATCGAGGCTTCTGGCCAGGGGTACCATCAGCTAGCACTGGCCTTGCCAGAGCTATGCTCTGCGGATCCCACCCAGCACCCCCATAGGGGCCACAGTGGGCGTTGCTCTTGAATGGGCTGCGTGATGCCCTGCTGGTGGGTGGCGACCGGTTGTGTCAGAGGGTGGAGTGCGGGGGTGGGAGCTGTGGTGCGGGGGTGGGGGGGTTGGAAGGTAAGGGCTGGGATGGTGGGAGGGTGGGGGCTCCCATACAGCCGGTGTCCCGCTGCAGAACCAGGGGCCAAGGTGGGGGGTCAGTGGGATGCGCAGCAAGGTGGCTGCCTTACCCCCTCTCCCCCTGGCCCTGGCAGGACCCTCCCCACCCCAACCAGCCTGGCCAGCATCCGGCCTGTCAACCCACAGGCACACCTGTGTGTCCTACCTCCACTCTCTCCCTCATCAACCATGACACCGGTTTCACAATTTTTAAAAGCACAAGTGAACTGCACTGTCGGGAGTTCGGCGCATCGGAGGCAGAGAATCACGGAGTCTCCAGACAATCCCAGCTCAGGCCCACCAATGATATGCAAATGGTGTTTACTGTAAGTGGTTTGGTGGCGCTGTCGAGACGACGGCAAATTGCAATTTGGCGTCAATCGGCACCTGCCGTGATTTCAGCGCCAGAACCGATTCACCGCCCAATCACGTTTCCTGATTACGGCGTTGGCTGACTGAGAATCCCACCCACTGTCTTTCTGATGAAACATTGAACTGAAGCCCTATCAGCCACCTCAGGCAGATACCTCCCATGACACTAAGTGAAGACAAGAAGAGGAATGTAATGGCTGGTGTCGCGATTAATATTCATTCCTCAGCCAACATAATTAAATATGCTAAATATCAGGCCATTAAGTTCTACTTCTGTGGGGCTTGCTGTGCACATCGCGTGGCTGCTGTTTCCCTCTATACAGATAGTAAATTAAGTAATTAGATTTGAAGTGTTTTGTGACGTTGTGAGGTGCTATATATTTTTTCCATATTCCAATATATAGGGCTATATATTCTTTATAGTCTTTATTTTCTTGTCCTAGACTGTTTGATCAAGATTTCCCGATCTGAGCATTACAACTGAATGACATCCATACACAGGATTGATTTTGTTTTCATGAGAACAATAACATATGTTTAACTAAGATTCTGAA
Source organism: Scyliorhinus torazame (assembly GCF_047496885.1). Taxonomy (NCBI): domain Eukaryota; kingdom Metazoa; phylum Chordata; class Chondrichthyes; order Carcharhiniformes; family Scyliorhinidae; genus Scyliorhinus; species Scyliorhinus torazame. The sequence goes on from NC_092713.1 coordinate 123,531,122, forward strand.
GATTAGAAGTCAAGGTCCTTTTGATGTCAAACCATTCCTTCTTCACTCTTATACAGTTTGTGGGATGGGAGGTGAATCAGACGTTGAGGCTGCTTGGGCCCATTTTGCTATCACGTGGATTCTGATGAGGTATTGGATAAGTACATCAGGGAGAATGAAGTAGAAGGGTAGACTGATAGGATGAATTGAAGTAAAGGGAGAGAAAGTGTGAGGAGCAAAAACAGATTTTTGCTAAATGTCCTGTTTCTGTGTTGTATATTCTGTGTAATCTCTTGGGCATCGAATTATGTATACTAGAGTGGGTTACAAATGTGGTTTCCAACTGATGAATTTCAGTGGGATATGTAGAGGGCACCAGGCTGGGATATGTGTGATATGACATTTGAACGATGAGTGGGCTAAACCACATCACACACAAAGCGAAGAAGTTGAGAGACTGAGTTTCTTATATTTGGGAGGATCACAGCAGTGTGGTAACCTATTTATACAATGGCATTTTATATCATTTGTTTGAACAATGCAAATGCTCAATTTGTGGTTTGTGAGGAAGACTATCTTGTTCTGTGGTGGTATATGAATAGGTCACTCAGGTCAGATAGCATGGTCGCTGCGCATGTAGGATGCAGATGAGCTGATGGTCAGGGAAATAAACACAGCAGAAAAGGATAGTAAAAAGGTTGTAACAAAGTGGAGGTGTAAGAAGAGATCCCAAGATTCTGCACACTCAACAGACAGTAACAATCACAGGAAGTCACTACACACCCTCACCCCATTCTCCAATCCACACTCCCAATTATCAGGAGATTGCCTGCAGAAAGTCATGTAGCTGATGTAAACATGGGTACATTAAATGATATTAATAATTTTCCAAACGTCAGAACTCTCAACCATCATTCAGAGAGAGCCACGGGATGTTTAACATCCACAAAACCAAAAGACCGGGCAACATCTCACCTGAAAGATGGCTCCTCTGACTGTGCAGCACTCCACAAATAACTCACATAACGTACTGAAGTGCCAGCCTAGATCTTCGTGATGTGCACAAGTGCTGAACTTGGAGTCTTAGGGTCCTATATCAAAATTTTATCCACATTCCCATTAATCTCTATCGCAAGCTGCTGATACTAATGGACCTGAATATCCTAACATAAAATTGATCCAACAGTGAGATAACAGCTTTTTCAAAATCCCAGGCGCACAAATCTGAAAAAGATTTACCAGCAAATAAGAAGTACAAATGAATGCAGGGTGAGTAGCTGAGCTCAGGTTCGAGGGCACAAGTCAGACACACCTTGCATTCATGGCCTGATATGGGAGTTATGTCCTCAGTCCTCCAAGTTAGAGAGAGAGTGCTGTAAATGGAACCAACTATGGAAGAGACAATGTACAAAATAAACTAGATCGCAAGGGGGTGGGGGGATGGGGGGAACATAGAACATAGAACATAGAACAATACAGCGCAGTACAGGCCCTTCGGCCCACGATGTTGCACCGAAACAAAAGCCATCCAACCTACACTATGCCATTATCATCCATATGTTTATCCAATAAACTTTTAAATGCCCTCAATGTTGGCGAGTTCACCACTGTAGCAGGTAGGGCATTCCACGGCCTCACTACTCTTTGCGTAAAGAACCTACCTCTGACCTCTGTCCTATATCTATTACCCCTCAGTTTAAAGTTATGTCCCCTCGTGCCAGCCATATCCATCCGCGGGAGAAGGCTCTCACTGTCCACCCTATCCAACCCCCTTATCATTTTGTATGCCTCTATTAAGTCTCCTCTTAACCTTCTTCTCTCCAACGAAAACAACCTCAAGTCCATCAGCCTTTCCTCATAAGATTTTCCCTCCATACCAGGCAACATCCTGGTAAATCTCCTCTGCACCCGCTCCAAAGCCTCCACGTCCTTCCTATAATGCGGTGACCAGAACTGTACGCAATACTCCAAATGCGGCCGTACCAGAGTTCTGTACAGCTGCAACATGACCTCCCGACTCCGGAACTCAATCCCTCTACCAATAAAGGCCAACACTCCATAGGCCTTCTTCACAACCCTATCAACCTGGTTGGCAACTTTCAGGGATCTATGTACATGGATCTATGTACATGAAAGAGAGAAAGAAAAATGAGAACTCCAAAAAGAGAAGGAAAGTAAATGTGAGAGAAGAAGGAAGAGGGGGAAAATTAGAGAGAGGAAGAAAATAGACAGAGGGGAGGAATAAGAGAAAGAAATGAGAGTGAATAATGTAAGATAAGTCAAAAGGAGGGTCTGAAGGAGAAAAAGAAATTAAAGAAAGGGAATGAAAGAAGGCAGCTGGACATAAAAGAAATGCAGAGATGGAAAGATAAAGATAGACAAAAATCCGATCTGAAACAGTGTCAGATTCAACCAACAGATGGGCAAAAATAAAACTTGCCTTGTTTTTCTGTCTGTTATGTTTACTATTTTGGGTTGTTAATTATGGTCTTTATTATTGTCTGATTGCAAGGGAGTCAATCTATAATCTCATACTCTCATAAGGCTTGCTGCCACAATGTGTTTTATTGACATCTAAGATTAGCCGATGTAGCCTATTCCCACTGGCTTCCAGCTCCAAATGCAATGGGAGCGGTGTTGCTGCAGAAGGTGCTGTGCAAATACCTTCACACATGTGGGCCTTCAGGGCATACACTGCCATGGGCTGTCCAAGAACCATGGCCATGTCAAGACCTTTCCCTTACCTCTCTCTTTCACATCCCAGCCATTACACAGATCCTAGCATCCAGTAAAATCATCCCAAGAGCATGGGCAGCATGGTAGCAGTTTTATCATAGAATTTACAGTGCAGAAGGAGGCCATTCGGCCCATCGAGTCTTCACCGGCCCTCTGAAAGAGCACCCTACCCAACCGCACACCTCCACCCTATCCCCATAACCCAGTAACCCCACCCAACACTAAGTGCAATTTTGGACACTATGGGCAATTTAGCATGGCCAATCCACCTAACCCGCACATCTTTGGACTATGGGAGGAAACCGGAGCACCCGGAGGAAATGTACACACACGGGGAGAATGTGCAGACTCCGCACAGACAGTGACCCAAGCCGGGAATCGAACCTGGGACCCTGGAGCTGTGAAGCAATTGTGCTATCCACAATGCTACCGTGCTGCCCCGAGTTAGCACTGTTGCTTCACAGCGCCAGGGTCCCAGGTTCGATTCCCGACTTGGGTCACTGTCTGTGCGGAGTCTGTACTTTCTCCCCGTGTCTGCGTGGGTTTCCTCAGGGTGCTCCGGTTTCCTCCCACAGTCCCGAAAGACGAGCTGTTAGGTGAATTGGACATTCTGAATTCTCCCTCCGTGTACCCGAACAGATACTGGAATGTGGTGACTAGGAGCTTTTCACAGTAACTTCATTGCAGTGTTAATTTATCCAACTTGTGACAATAAAGATTACAAAAACTTAACTTCTGTGGGCGACCTTTGTGGTTATTGCCTGCTCTACAACAAATGTACAATATAGACGTCCAGTTTCAGCAACTGGAACATGGCTATTAGCCAAGGGATGGTTTCATAAATGGAGTACTCCAATAGCAATGAAATCTGTAAGGGACTTATTAATGGACGTATTACAGCCTTGGGGCCTTGTACAATACTTAGAGATCACTCAGGCTTCACTCTCATTGTTGAGTTGCGTTAATAGTGTCAATGGCTTGTAACTTTTGGGCTCTGTGTTATTCTCATTAATTCAATCCAAGTTCTAGGCGCACAAAGACCATGTTCATTAGACCACATTGTATGCATCTGCTCAGAACACCATGAGAATCAAATGAAACCATAAATCCTAATAGCTTTGCAGCTGCTCGTAAAAATCATGTGCTCTCCAAAAGTGCATTGTTGATCTTCACAAGAAATCAGCTTTGAAAAAGCAAAGCGGTGCAATCATTGGAAATTTGCAGCAAATAAATTGCTCCACAGTGACAAGGTTGCTAATAAACCACAATAAAAGAACATGTGAAAATCCTCCATTCACCATTTAGCACAGACAGTCTGACAATAGAATGTTCAGAACATGCAGGGCTTCGACATTCTATCTCAGAGCTAGAATGCAAACACGAGGCTCAACTAATGACAAAATTATGACAAATGACTGACTACTCAACGTGCAAAGATGTGCATTTTGGAACATTACAGAACCATCCAGCACAGAGGGAGACTATTTGATCCATCAAGTCTGTGCCAGTTATTTGAAACGGCTCTCAAATGAATGCCCCTCCTGCGAATTCCTCATAACCCTGCAAATGATCCCTTCGTGTGTATATATCCCAATATCCGATTTAAATATATTATAAAACCTGCTTCCTTATCCGTTCAAGCAATATATTCCCGATTACAACTGATTGTGTAATTATTTCACCACATTCCCCACTCCTCCATGCCCCCCCCCCCCCCTCCACCTCCCTTCTTCATGTTTTTGTCAATTACCTAAAATTTGTGTTCTCAGATTACCAATCCTCCTGTCAGTGAAAACAGTTTACCCTTACCTGCAGAAAGCCCTTTACAATTTTGTACACCTCTATTATATCTCCCTATTGCCTTCTTTGGCATAACCATCTCACCTTCCCTGGTCTAGCGTTTGTACTATTTTAGCTCCTACGTCTCAGCTGGAGTAATCTTAATTTTTGTTTTCTTTTTATATTTCAATGAATAAAGGCCACTGCACAGAAAACTGTTCAATGCTGCACCTGGTCCTTCAATAGAAAGCTCAGATTGATTCACTTTCTTCCATCCGCAGGTATATCACTTTTAAACATTGATCAAAATGCTAAGATCATGATACAGCATTGCCGTGAATTCATAGTGAGCCATGCACAAAGCAAACTGGATGTTACAGTTGTGTCCTCACTGGTCTTATGTGGCTATGAGCCATAGAAAGAACTTGAATTTCTGTAACACCTTTTACAGCTTCAGGATATCTCAAAGCATTTTACTGTCCTTGAAGTACTTTTGAAGTGTAGTCACTGTTATAATGGAAGCCAATATACAGACAGCAATTAAATAAATTAATTTGAAAGAAAATTCCAATTAAGGGGCAATTTAGCGTGGCCAATCCACCTACCCAGCACATCTTTGGGTTGTGAGGGTAAGACCCATACAGACACGGTGAGAATGTGCAAACTCCACACAGACAGTGACCTGGGGCTGTGATCGAAACCGGGTCCTCGGCGCCGTGAGGCAGCAGTGCTCACCACTGTGCCACTGTGCCGCCCCCACAATTAAATAAATTAATAGATAGTCTGATTTGTTAATGGTGGTTGAGGGTTAAGTATTGTCCTGGACACCTGAAAGAACTCACCTGTCCTTCTAAACAGTACCATGGGGTCAGTTGCTTCAGCTTGAGAGATTGGACGGGCCTCAGTTGAGCGTTTCAGAATAATGATGGCACTCCCTCAAAACTGCGCCAGATTATCAATTTAGATGTGGTGCTGAAGTTTCAGGAGTGGATCCTGGTCCAACACCTGCTGTCTCAGCGGCCAGAGTGCAACCACTAAGAGTTATGATTGACACATTATGATTGTGCCACTGACACCACCCAAAATACCAAATTCCACATGTATCAGCAATGATCAAAGCTACACATTCAATGGTAGGATCATCGACATAGGAGGTCTATCATGAGCCAGTACAGCTAGCACCGGACTCAGCAATTAAGGCAGCTTCGTTGCTTTGGTGAAATTATGCACAACATTCGGTTCCTAAAGGAACTCATCTGCAGCAGCAACATATTCCAACAGCAGACTGAAGTGGTACGGAACCATCTTGGAAACAATACCACTGATTGTGGGCAACATGGTACCGCACATGCTCTGCATGCTGGAGCCTCATTTCAAAAGCAAACTAGTAGACAAGAAAATAACAAAGTCACATAATGGCAACAACTAAATCAAACCACTTCAGTGTGACCAGTGTCGAAAATCCTGTGGTTCTCAAACGTTTTGGGTCTATTCTAAACTGGGTGATTCAAGATACCTAGACCATAATATCAAATGGTCTCATTCGGTACCAAGAGAACAGTTTCCATGCTTCAGTTAGGAATTTAGGTTTGGTGGCTAGGATCAATTTATAGCAAATCACATTTGAAAAACTAAATAAGGGCCAATGCACTCGCTGTAGTTGCTCCACTTTGGCAAGTACTGTCCAATGAAAAGGAGCAATTTAACCAGTGATATGGGCATTGCTAGGCCAGCATTTATTGCCCATCCTTAATTATTTTTAAGTTCATTTTTGCCCAAGGCAAATTTGCATCAGAAGATAATTAGGATATTATACACAGAAACATACATAGAAAATAGGAGCAAGAGTAAGCGATTTGGCCCTTCGAGCCTGCTCCATCATTCATTGTGATCATGGTTGATCATCCAACTCAGTAACCTGTTCCTGTTTATCCCCTATGTCCTTTGATCTCTTTAGCAGTGAGAGCTATATCTAACTCCTTCTTGAAAACATACACTGTTTTGACCTCAACTGCTTTCTGTGGTAGAGAATTCCACAGGCACACCACCTCTGGGTGAAGGAATTTCTCCTTATCTCAATCCTAAAGGGTTGACCCTGTATCCTTAGACTGTGACCCTGGTTCCGGACTCTGCATCTACCCTGTCTAGTCCTGTTAGAATTTTATAGATTTCCATGAGATTTCCCCCTCATTCTTCTAAACTTCTGTGAATATTATCCAATTGACTCAGTGGGCGTGATTCAGCAGGCTGAAGTTAAAGCTCACTTAACGGTGCATTCATCAGGGTGTTTCTCGGTGATGCAGCACCGAGAAACATCCCACATTCAACGGCACTTTGCTGTTTTGTGTGACCTCGGGGAGTTCCTCCCCGCTGAGGCCTCACTGAGAGTTATTTTCTGCTGGTGAGCGTCAGGAAAGATACCTCACAAATCGAGGTGCCATTTTGTCTGGCAGCCCTGATCTTCTCCCCCCCCCCCTCCCCCCACCCCCCACCCCTCCCCCACCCCCCATTGCAGATCCACACTTTTGGCCCCTCCTCTCATCCCCGGCATGGTGGCACAGTGATTAGCACTGCTGCCTCACAGCTCCAGGGTCCTGGGTTCAATTCCGGCCTCGGGTGACTGTGCGGAGTCTTCACTTTCACCCCGTGTCTGCCCATGGGTTTTCTCCGGTTGCTCCGGTTTCCTCCCACAGTCCAAAGATGTGCGGGTTAGGAGAATTGGCGATGTTACATTGCCCCTTAGTGTCCAAAGGTTAGGTGGGGTTATGGGGAAAGGGTGAGGGATTGGGCCTAGGTAGGGTGCTCTTTTGGAGAGTTGGTGCAGACTCGAAGGGCCTCCTTCTGCAGTATAGGGATTCTATGTATTCTGTGAGGAATCCAAAAGTCTTCTATAGGCATTGACATAGAATTGTGGGACTGATTAGAGACCTAAATGGAGATTTAGATATGGAAGCAGAGGGCACAGCTGATGTATTAAATGTAAACTTTGCATCTATCTTTACCAAGGAGAAAGGCACCACTAAAGTCGGCTTGGGAAAGGAGGTAGTTGAAACACTGAGTAAGGTTTTAAAAGATGAATAAGAGGAGGTACTGAAAAGATTGGCTACAGTTAAAGTAGATCAGCCAGCAGGACCAGACCAGCCATATCCAAGGATACTGAGGGAAGTAAGGGTGGAAATCTTGAAGACACTGACCATAATTTACATCCCAGAGCACTTAAGGAAGTAGCCCTAGAAATAGTGGATGCATTGGTGCTCATCTTTCAAGATTCTATAGACTCTGGAACAGTTCTTATGGATTGGAAGATAGCTAATGTAACCCCACTATTTAAAATGGGAGATACAGAGAACAAAGGGGATTATAGACCAGTCAACCTGACGCTGGTAGTGGGGAAAATGCTAGAGTTCATTATAAAAGATTTAACAGCAGAGCACTTGGAAAACAGTGGCAGGATTGGAACGAGTCAACATGGATTTACAGAAGGGGAATCATGCTTGACAAATCTACTGGAATTTTTCCAGGATGTAAGAGTTGATGAGGGGGAGCCAGTGGATGGCGTTTATTTGAACTTTCAGAAGGCTTCCGACTAGGTGCCACATAAGAGATTAGCGTGCAAAATTAAAGTGCATGGGATTGGGAGTTGTGTACTGAGATGGGTAGAAAACTGGTTAGCAGACAGGAAACAAGGAGTGGCAGGCAGTGACTAGTGGAGTCCCACAGGGATCAGTGCTAGGACCTCAGCTAGTCACAATATATATAAATGATTTTGATGAGGGACCTAAATGTAACATCTCAAAATTTGCAGATGACACAAAACTGGGTTGGAGGGTGAGCCATGAGAAGGATGCGGAGATGCTTCAGTGTGACTTCGACAAGTTGAGTGAATGGGCAAATGCATGACGGATGCAGTATAATGTGGATAAATGTGAGATTATCCACTTTGGTAGCAAAAACAGGAAGGCAGATTAGAACATAGAACTCATAGACTCATAGAATTTACAGTGCAGAAGGAGGCCATTCAGCCCATCGAGTCTGCACCGGCTCTTGGAAAGAGCACCCTACCCAAGGACAACGCCTCCACCCTATCCCCATAACCCAGTAACCCCACCCAACACTATGGGCAATTTGGGACACTAAGGGCAATTTATCATGGCCAATCCACCTAACCTGCACATCTTTGGATTGTGGGAGGAAACCGGAGCACCCGGAGGAAACCCGCGCACACACGGGGAGGATGTGCAGACTCCGCACAGACAGTGACCCAAGCCGGAATCGAACCTGGGACCCTGGAGCTGTGAAGCAATTGTGCTATCGACAATGCTACAGTACAGCACAACAGGCCCTTCGGCCCACGATGTTGTGCCAACCATTTATCTTAATCTAAGATCAACCTAGCCGACACCCCTTCAATTTATTGCTGCCCATGTGCCTGTTCAAGAGTCGCTTAAATGTCCCTAATGACTCTGACTCTACCACCTCCGCTGGTTATTATTATCTAAGTAACTATAGATTAAAAGAGAGGGAATGTGTAATGAGACCTGGGTGTCCATGTACACCAGTCACTGAAAGTAAGCATGCAGGTGGAGCAGACAGTGAAGGAGGCAAATTGTATGTTAGCCTTCATAGCGAGAGGATTCGAGTACAGGAGTAGGAATGTCTTGCTGCAATTATACAGCACGCCTTGGTGAGACCACACCTGGAGTTTTGTGTGCAGTTTCGATCTCCCTATCTGAGGAAGGATGTTCTTGCTGTGACGGGAGTGCAGCAAAGATTTACCAGACTCATTCCTAGGGTGGCGAGTATGACGTTTGAGATATTGGGCATGATTCAGCGACTCCATTGCACTCAGCGCAGATCTGGGCACAATGGGTGAATCGAGCATGATCCCCAAATCGGGATTCGCGCCGGGCCGATCGCGAATCGACCGACTTGCTCCATCCATTGTGTAGTGGATCTCGTCCTTTGATTCGCACAGTGCCGGGGGCTCGCCGGCTGTGCCTGGGAGACCTTGCCAGGGCGCCGTTTAGTACTGGTCCACACATTATATCGCTGTAGTGTTCACATCCTTCCCGCTCCTCAAACCAAAAAGAGAGAGACAGAGAGAGACTATTAGATAATTGTTTTGTGACTTAAAAACAGCAGAGCCGGACATCCAGTGAGGGGAATGTGCTGACCGGACACAGGGAAGGTGGCTCTCCTCCGGAAACTCAGAAAAACGGCATTTTTAATGCAAAAATAACCCACCAAACCTGCTGAACACCGCCCCCACCCCCCCCCCCCCCCCCCCCTGCCACGCCTCACCCTCTCATAAGACAGCAGCAAACACCAAGAAATGACCGGCAATAACTCCAGGACCCGGAGCATTGGCAGAATCAGCCAAAGCCTGGAGAGGAGGAATGGGATGATGGCGAACACAATGAGCGAGTGAGGAATGGGACGATGGCGAACAAGATGATTGAGTCAGAACTGGCCATCCCCGAGTGAGCTGGGCCGTTGGGACACACACCAGACTATCCACTGATTAGCGAGTGGATGGACCTCATGACTCAGGAGTTCCAGAAAGAGATGCCATCAAGCTGTAAATGATGGCGACAGTGACAACGGCGGTCACGAACGCCATGACCCCTTTCAAGGTGGTGTTGTAGAAAACAGAGCACTGACTGGAAGCACACAGGCCACAATCAGGGACCAAGAAAAAGCAGTGACCAATCAGAGTGACCAAATCGCCTCCCTGGAAACAGAAGTGGCAAGATTGGTGGCAACGCAAGAGGCACTGAAGGGGAAGGTGGAGGATCAGGAGAACCGGTCGCACTGTCATAATCTCCATATCATGTTCCTACAGAGGTCATCGAGAGCAGAAAGCCCACAGAATGTGTGGCCCAGATGCTGGGTAACCTGGTCCGTAGGGAAGCTTCCCCAAACCCCCGGAGATAGACAGAGGTCACTCTGGACGAAATCTGAAGCCGGGTAGCAGCCTGGCATTAGCGAAGCTGTACCGATTCCAGGATCGGGAGAAGACCCCGAACTGGGAAAGGCTCACTCGGTCCTGCCAGTGGGAAGGCCATTCAATCCGAGTTTAGCAAGCCTTTGGGACAGATCTGGCCAACCACCGTGCTGAATTTAATACAGCCACGGTGGCCTTGTACAAGAGTGGGGTGTGATTTGGGATGCTGTACCCAGTCAGTGGGTAACCTTCAATGGGAAGGAATTCTACTTCATCGCACCGGTGGAGGCGGATGAGTTTGTGTGCAGACACAAGCTGGGAAGGCAGCAACAATAGCGGCAGCAGAGACAACAAACTAATTTTAAAAGAAAGACCTTTGCGCGGGACAGAACTGCCTCGCTTTTGACCGAGCTTTTATTATGGGCCATGGTTTCGGGAACATCATGGAGTTCACCTGACCCACAACTTTTAATAGATTTTGGTTATGGGGAGCACAAAGGCCCACTTTACAGGTGTGATGCAACAGAGAACTAAAAGTATTTTTAAACAAAAACAATGTTTGTTCTATGAATCCAGTTAACGTTTTATAAATACACAGTAAGCAGTTTATCAACTACCAACCCTGACCACCCCCGAAAAGATACTGTACTCTACAGATAACCCTTAATAACTTCCCAACTGCTAGCCACAACAGGTCACACATGGTGGCAGTAAAAACAGCGACACCAGGGGCGACATTCTTGGTGGACCCTGAAACAAAGGGAAGCCCCAGAGTGCAGGGGCCTAGCCACATGGAGTGAGAACACCTCAAGGGACGGTGTCAATCCTGAGATAACGTGCTCCCTGGTGGAGGTCTTTCTGGCCTCAGACTTCAGAAAGTGCTGCATCTTCACATGTTCATCCAGCATCCCAGTCACAGCTCCACTCTAAAAGACGCACAGACGCTCATCCGCCTCCACCGGTGCGATGAAGTAGAATTCCTTCCCATTGAAGGTTACCCACTGACTGGGTACAGCATCCCAAATCACACCCCACTCTTGTACAAGGCCACCGTGGCTGTATTAAATTCAGCACGGTGGTTGGCCAGATCTGTCCCAAAGGCTTGCTAAACTCGGATTGAATGGCCTTCCCACTGGCAGGACCGAGTGAGCCTTTCCCAGTTCGGGGTCTTCTCCCGATCCTGGAATCGGTACAGCTTCGCTAATGCCAGGCTGCTACCCGGCTTCAGATTTCGTCCAGAGTGACCTCTGTCTATCTCCGGGGGTTTGGGGAAGCTTCCCTACGGACCAGGTTACCCAGCATCTGGGCCACACATTCTGTGGGCTTTCTGCTCTCGATGACCTCTGTAGGAACATGATATGGAGATTATGACAGTGCGACCGGTTCTCCTGATCCTCCACCTTCCCCTTCAGTGCCTCTTGCGTTGCCACCAATCTTGCCACTTCTGTTTCCAGGGAGGCGATTTGGTCACTCTGATTGGTCACTGCTTTTTCTTGGTCCCTGATTGTGGACAGCCATGAGTGTGATGGTGGCTGCATACCTTCAATCTGGCAAAGCTCCTCAGTGAGAATCATCATGACCAAGGCAGCCATGCACAATGTGTTACCTTGTTGGTGAGAGGTAAATATTACAGTTGAGATAAGGGATCCGATAAAACCTTGCTAGTGTGACAGCGCGTACAGATGATTCAGTTGGCTGTGGCACACTCCCAGAAATGCTACTCACAACCAAATGTTTCAGTTTGGGTTGAATAGTTTCATTAATCACAACACAAGAATGGAGACGGCACACCTGAGGATGATGAGGCCAGACACTTGGCTGCATGACATTGAGATGCCTCCTCTGATATGTGTGCAATGTGTCCTCATGGCCAGACCTTTCCCTTGCAAAGTCCAAAATGATAAAACAACATGAAGCCCTGAAAGTCGGGGCGGGGTGGAGGGGGCTGCCATTTTGTTTGGCCACAACCCACTTTAGGTACCTGGGGGTGCAGGTGACCCATGATTGGGGAGGGCTCCGAAAATATAATGATACGACTTTGGTGTGGAGGGTGAAGGCCAACCTGCCATGACAACCTCCCTCTGTCGTTGGCGGGCTGGGTGCAGGCAGTTAAAATGAATGTTTTGCCTCAATTCTTGCATTTCTCCCAGTGCCTGCAGTCTTTTTGTCGAAGTCCTTCTTTGGGGGATGGACAAGCTGATCTCCTTGTTCATCTGGTGGGGGAAGGCAGCCAGGATTAGGAGGGTGGTCCTGCAGAGAGGACGACAGGCGAGAGGAGGGTTAGGCCTCCCGAACTTGCTGTATTATTATTGGGTAGCGAATGCGGTGAAGGTGCAGGACTGGAGCAAGGAGGGGGAGGCCTGATGGGTTAAGATGGAGGCGGGCTGTTGTAGGAGGTCGAGGTTGCCGGCCCTGGCAACGGTGACACTTCCGATGACTCCAGCAAGGTACTCGCTGAGTCAGGTGGTTGTGGCTACATTGAAGATTTGGTGGCAGTTCAGGCAACATTTTAGGCTGGGGGCCGGGTCAGGCGGAATGCTGATTAGGGGGAATCATGAGTTCGGGCCAGGGGGATGGATGCGAGGTTTTAGAGATGGGATGAGAGGGGAATCAAGGAAATTAAGGATTGTTCCTTGGGGGCTGATTCGCAAGTCTGGAGGAGTTGGGAGAGAAGTACGGGTTGGCGCAGGGGGAAGGGTTTAGGTACATGCAGGTTTGGGACTTTGCAAGAAAGGTTTCCCCGGCCTTCCCGATAGCGCCGGCCTCTTTGTTGCTGGAAGTGGTGCTGTCGGCGGGAGGGCAGGAGAGAGGGGTTATTTCGGCAATCTACGGGAGGATCCTGGAGGAGGATAGGGTGTCTACGGAGGAGATTAAGGCAAAGTGGGAGGAGGAGCTGGGAGGGGCGATGAAAGAGGGATTGTGGTGTGCGATGCTGTGGTGGGTCAATGCCTCGACCTCGTGTGCGAGATTGGGGCTGATAGAGCTGAAAGCCGGACACAGGGTGCACTTCACAAAATGAAGGGTGAGCCGGTTGTTCGAGGGGGTGGAGGATGTCTGTGAGCGATGTGGGAGGGGCCCCGCGAACGATATCCATATGTTTCGTCCTGCCCAAAGCTGGAAGGGTTTTGGAGGATGATATTTCGCACAATCGCAGGGTTTTGCGTGTGAAAGTAGACCCGGGTCCCCGAGAAGCCAGGTTTGGGGTGTCGGACCGGCCTGAGTTGCAGGTGGGAGCGGGGATGGATGCTTTAGCCTTTGCCTCGCTGATCGCTCATAGGTGGGTCCTGTTAGGGTGGAGGTCAGCTTCTCCACCTGTGTCCCGGCGTGGCGAGGGGACCTGCTGGAGTTTTTGACCCTGGAGAAGGTGAAGTTCGAGCTGAGGGGGTAAAGGAGGGCTTCTACAATTGTTGGGGTTTGTTTGTTATGCCAATGGAGTTGGTTTCCGTTGACTGTTGAGGAGGGGATTGGGAGGGGGGGGTGTTCTTGGGTTTGGGTGGGATTGTTTCTTTTTATATATTGTTGGGGTTGTCCTTGTTGTTGTTTTGTGTGGTGAAAATGATCAAAATATATTGAATAAAAATATATATTTTTTAAATGAAGCCCTCAAGGGTACATGCCTTTGCTCATCAGAAGTCCTGATCTGGCTCATCCCACATATCGCATATCGCATTGGTCTTCAGCATATTGCAAGAAGATATGAACAAGGAGCAGGAGTAAGCCATTCAGCCCCTTGAGCCTGCGCCAACATTTAATAAGATCATGGTTGATCAGTAAGTTTGCGCATGGTCTGAAAATTGATGAGGTATTAATAGTGAGTGAGATTGCAGGAGGTCAGATGGGCTGATCAATGCAAATGGAATTCAATCCAGATAAGTGTGAGGTGATGCACTTGGTCAGGACAAAAAAGGCATGAGAATACAGAATAAACGGCAATACCCTGGGAGACACTGAGGATCAGAGGGATCTTGGTGTGCATGTACACCAATCCCTTAAGGTAGCAGGGCAGGTAGATACAGTGGTTAAGAAGGGATATGGTATACTTGCCTTTATTAGCCTAGGTATAGAATTTAAAAGCAGGGAGGTTATGCTGGAACTGTAAAAAATGTTGGTTGGGCCACAGCTAGAGTATTGTGTTCAGTCCTGGAATCCACATTACTGGAGGGATGTGATAGTACTGGAAAGGGTGCAGAGGAGATTTACCAGGATGTTGCCTGGGCTGGAGAGTTTTAATTATGAAGAGAGATTGGATAGACTTTGGTTGTTTTCCTTGGAGCAGAGGAGACTGAGGGGGAACATGATTGATGTATAAAATTATAAGGGGCACAGATAGACAGGAAGAAACTTTTCCCCAGGGTGGAGAGATCAAAGACCAGGGAGCATAGATTTAAGGTAAGAGGCAGGAAGTTTAGATGGGATGTGAGGATAAACCTTTTCACCCGGAGGGTGTTGGGAGTCTGGAACTCACTGCCTTAAAGGGTGGTAGAGGCAGAGACTATAACATTTAAGAAGTATTTAGATGTGCACTCGCAATGCCAGAACATACAAGGCTATGGGCCAAGAGCTGGAAAATGGGATTAGAACACTAAGATGGTTGTTTTTGACTGGCGCAGACGCGGTGGGCCAAAGGGCCTTTTCTGTGCTATAGACCTCTATGACTATGGTTGATCTGATCGTAACCTCAAATCTGCATCCTGCCTACCCCCAGTAACCTATTGTTATATCTTTGTGTTTTTCGCAAAGAGAAAAGGAGGTGTCCACACTCTGGATTCTCATAAACACGATGAGAGGTTTTATTTAGGAATGTTGCTCGTACAACCTAAGATGGAGAACTGAAGCCCACGCAAAACCTCTCTGCTGATGTCACTACAGATCACGTGACGCTTCACAAGCAGGAACGTATTCTCTGATACTTAACACCAACACATCCTTGCTGACCAAGAATGTAAAGATGGAAAATTATAGGCCAATTAGCCTAACATCGGTTGTTGGCAAGATTCTAGAATCCATCGTTAAGGATGAGATTTCTAAATTCTTGGAAGTGCAGGATCGGATTAGGACAAGTCAGCATGGATTTAGTAAGGGGAGGACGTGCCTGACAAACCTGTTAGAGTTCTTTGAAGAGATAACAAATAGGTTAGACCATGGAGAGCCAATGGATGTTATCTATCTTGACTTCCAAAAGGTCTTTGATAAGGTGCCTCACGGGAGACTGCTGAGTGAAATAAGGGCCCATGGTATTCGAGGCAAGATACCAACATGGATTGACGATTGGCTGTCAGGTAGAAGGCAGAGAGTTGGGATAAAAGGTTCTTTTTCAGAATGGCAACCGGTGACGAGTGGTGTCCCGCAGGGTTCAGTGTTGGGGCCACAGCTGTTCTCTTTATATATTAACGATCTAGATGACGGGACTGGGGGCATTCTGGCTAAGTTTGTCGATGATACAAAGATAGGTGGAGGGGCAGGGAGTATGGAGGAGGTGGGGAGGCTGCAGAAAGATTTAGACAGTTTAGGAGAGTGATCCAAGAAATGGCTGATGAAATTCAACGTGGGCAAGTGCGAGGTCGTGCACTTTGGAAAAAAGAATAGAGGCATGGACTATTTTCTAAACGGTGACAAAATTCATAATGCTGAAGTGCAAAGGGACTTGGGAGTCCTAGTCCAGGATTCTCTAAAGGTAAACTTGCAGGTTGAGTCCGTAATTAAGAAAGCAAATGCAATGTTGTCATTTATCTCAAGAGGCTTGGGATATAAAAGCAGGGATGTACTTCTGAAGCTTTATAAAGCATTAGTTAAGCCCCATTTAGAATACTGTGAGCAATTTTGGGCCCCACACCTCAGGATGGACATACTGGCACTGGAGCGGGTCCAGCGGAGATTCACACGGATGATCCCAGGAATGGTAGGCCTAACATACGATGAACGTCTGAGGATCCTGGGATTATATTCATTGGAGTTTAGGAGGTTGAGGGGAGATCTAATAGAAACTTATAAGATAATGAATGGCTTAGATAGGGTGGACGTAGGGAAGTTGTTTCCATTAGCAGGGGAGACTAGGATCCGGGGACACAGCCTTAGGATAAAAGGGAGTCACTTTAGAACAGAGATGAGGAGAAATTTCTTCAGCCAGAGAGTGGTGGGTCTGTGGAATTCATTGCCACAGAGGGCGGTGGAGGCCGGGACGTTGAGTGTCTTTAAGACAGAAGTTGATAAATTCTTGATTTCTCGAGGAATTAAGGGCTATGGAGAGAGAGCGGGTAAATGGAGTTGAAATCAGCCATGATTGAATGGTGGAGTGGACTCGATGGGCCGAATGGCCTTACTTCCGCTCCTATGTCTTATGGTCTTATGGTATCCACCACTGCCTTCAAAGACTCTGCTTTCACCACCTGTTCAGGAAGAGAACTCCAAAGACCCACGTCCTTCTGAGTGAAACTAATTTGCCTCATCTCCATTTTAAATGCGCGCCTCTTTATTTTTAAACATGACCTGTAGTTCTAGGTTCTCCCAGCAGAAGAAACATTCTCTCCAAATCCACCCTGTCACGACCCCTCAGGATCTTATATGTTTCAATCAAGTCACCTCTTACTCTTCCAAAATCCAGTGGATACAAGTCTAGGCAACCTTTCCCCATAAGACAACTCACCCATTCCAGGCATTTGTCTAGTAAGTCTTTTCAGAATTTTTTTTAGCCCATTTACATCCAACAACAATGAGGGACAATTCCAGTGCTGGCTGATGTGGCCCTCAGAGATCACCATTTGCAAGGTGCATCAGTAACCTGATGGAGAGTGAAGGCAATGTGGAGAACATTGCTGTCTATCAACTTTGTGAAGATACCATTCTCCCCACAGTAGTCACAAGTTCAGGACTGCAGACACTCAAGCTTGGACATCTCAGGACCTGTACATAAGTGTGCTATTGCTTCGTCACCTTGAGGTGGCAAAGTTCTTTGACTTTGAGATCACCCTATTGCATCTGGGAATGTCTGAAACCTGTCTGGCTGAGGGCAGTGCACATAATCTATGAGAAGAGGTTCATAGCTTGGAGACACTACAGGCACATGGAGTTTCAGAGTACATGAGCCTTCTGCAAGTGCCTTCACCTGTTCCCTTGAACACCACACCTTCACCTCTCAAGAATGCAGACAAGCGAGGGGGACACCTCTGCATCAATGGTGCAGAGACAACACAGCACATTATGGGACCCTGTGACGCTTGAGTCTGAGAACAGGACACTCACTGTGGTCAGAAAGGAATGCACTAAGAAGAGAGGTCCAGGATACCGACAATTGCCATTAGTGTATGAAGGAATCAAGGTTTCACAGCTGATTGACATTAACACAGCTCATCATAAGAAGGAGGCAGACACAAGGAGAGATGCAAAGTATGATTTAACTAAATGGGAACAAAGTCCCATAGCGAGCATGTTTAGCCATGTGTTTCCCGGTGGTCGCAGTTCCAGGAAATACAATGTTATCTAACATCACTCCGGTTAGATAGGGGGCTCAGCGGGGAATGCGTGGCCTCACATAGCCCCGTTTTCTGCACTGAGGAGCTCCGCTCGCCGACCTCCTCCAAACCCTAAATCACTATAAGTGGGTCACTGGACACCCCCTGCACCCCCCAACACCCGCGCAGGGCACCACCGGCCCGATTGCCACTGCACAAAAAATACCAGTTTGGCACCTTGGCAGTGCCAACCTGGTACCCTGGCAGTGCCCCTGTCAGCTGACAGTGCCACCTGGGCTCCTTATTAGTGCCAGACTGTCACCCTGGCGCAATGTCACATTCCAACATGCCTAGGTTCCTTTAATTTCTTGCACATCCATGATTTTAACCAGACCGCCATCAGAGCCATGCCTTCAGCTACCTAAACTTTGGCAATCCCTCCCTAAATCTCTAAGCCTCTCTCTTCTCTTTTGAGAGGCCACTTAAAGCCTACTTATTTGGTCAAGCTTTTAATCTTGCTGCCCTAATAACTCCTTATGTGACTAATAGTCAAATCTATTGATAACTCCTGAGAGGTGGCTTGGGGAAACTTCATTGTATTAAAGCTGCTATATAAATGCAAGTTGTCGCTTCCAGTGGCGGTGATGAAGGAGTAAGTCGCACATTTGGCGGCTCCCGCTCTGGCCAGTCTTTTGGACCTTTTCCCCCGATTTTCTACTGGACTTGAATTGTAAAACTGATGACAGAGGCAATTGTGTATTGAATTCCCACATTGGTGCATGGAGAGAAGGACTAGAAGTGCTCGTAAAAGCAGAAACAGAAAGACAGAGAAGGCCTGGGCTGAAGCTGCAGCAGGAGACAGCATGGCGGAGGACCGACCTCTGGTTTGTTGACCCAGTGGTCAACGGAGCAGCTGATGCAAGTTATTCAGGAAGGCTTTGTTCAATGAAGCAAGGGAAAGAGGGGTGCTGCCCACGACGACGTCACAGGCACAATTTCGCTGATTCTGAAGCGGGACAAGAACCCGGAGCTGTGTGGGTCCTTACAGGCCGATATCCCTGTTGAATGTGGATGCCAAATTGCTGGCCAAAATTTTGTCCTCCAGGATTGAGGATTGTGTTCCGGACGTTATTGGGGAGGACCAGACGGGGTTTGTTAAGGATCGGCAATTGGTGGTCAATGTAAGAAGGTTGTTAAACATGATCATGATGCCCCTGGAAGGTAGGGACGTGGAGGTAGTGATCGCAATGGATGCAGAGAAGGCTTTTGATCGGGTAGAATGGGAATATCTGTGGGAGGTACTGGGACGGTTCAGATTTTGGCGGGGCTTTATTGACTGGGTCAGGTTGTTGTATCAGGCTCCTGTGGTAAGCGTACGGATGAATAGGACAACATCGGGCTATTTTAGACTGCACCGGGGGACAATGCAGGGATGCCCCCTCTCCCCACTGTTGTTCACGCTAGCTATAGAGCTGGTGGCAATAGCTCTGAGAGCCTCAAGGGGCTGGAAGGGTCTGGTCCGGGGAGGGGGGGGGGGGGGGGGGGGGATGGAGCACAGAGTCTCGCGCTATGCAGACAACCTGCTTCTGTATGTATTGGACCCAATAGAGGGGATGGAAGAAATCATGAGGATTCTAGGGGAATTTGGCCGGTTTTCGGGGTATAAGCTAAATATAAGGAAAAGTAAGATGTTTGCGGTCCAGGCGAGGGGTCAGGAGAGGTGACTGGGGGAGCTGCCGCTTAGATTAGTCGAGGGAAGCTTTAGGTATCTAGGCATTCAAGTGGTGCGGGAATGGGACCGGCAGCATAAATTAAATCTGGCCCGACTAGTAGACCAAATGAAGGACGGTTTTCGGAGATGGGACGCGCTTCGGTTGTCACTTGCTGGGAGGGTGCAGATGGTGAAGATGACAGTCCTCCCGAGATTCCTGATTGTATTTCAGTGTCTCCCTATTTTTAATCCGCGGTCCTTTTTTAAACGGGTCAACAAAGTGATCACTGGCTTTGTTTGGGCGGGCAAGACCCCACAAGTAAGGAAGGCAATGCTTGAGCGGAGTCGGGGAGAGGGCGGGCTGGCGCTGCCAAATTTTCGTAACTATTACTGGGTGGCGAATATAGCCACGATCAGGAAGTGGGTGGTGGGGGAAGGGTTGGCATGGGAGCGTCTGGAGGCGGATTCATGCAAGGGCACCAGTCTGGGGGCGTTGGTAACTGCGCCTCTGCCGTACCCGCCGGCACGGTACTCCACCAGCCCCATGGTGGTGGCGGCCCTGAGAGTCTGGGGGCAATGGAGGAGACATATGGGAGCATGTCGGTCTGGACCCCAATCTGTAATAATCACTGGTTTGCCCCGGAAAGAATGGATAGGGGGTTCCGGATATGGCAGAGAGCAGGGATTGAGAGGATGGGGGTCATGTTTATGGAGGGGAGCTTTCCGAGTATGAGGGCGCTGGAGGAGAAGTTTGGGTTGGCGAGGGGAAACAAATTCAGGTATCTGCAGGTGTGGGACTTCCTATGTAAACAGGTGTCAACCTTCCCGCTCCTACTGCTAAGGGGGATTCAGGAGAGGGTAGTTTCCAGAGAGTGGGTAGGAGAATGGAGTGTCTCTGACATTTACAAGGAACTTATGGGGTCAGAGGAGACGCAGACCGAGGAGCTGAAGCACAAGTGGGAAGAGGAGCTAGGAGGAGAGATAGAGGATGGTCTATGGGCGGATGCGTTGAGTAGAGTCAACGCGTCCGCAACATGTGCCAGGCTCAGCCTGATACAATTCAAGGTCGTTCATCGGACTCACATGACAGTGGCCCGGATGAGCAGATTCTTTGGGGTGGAAGACAGGTGTGCAAAGTGTGCGGGAGGATCAGCGAACCATGTCCACATGTTCTGGACATGTTCGAAGCTCAGGGGATTTTAGCAGGGGTTTGCAGATGTCATGTCCACGGTGTTAAAAACAAGGGTGGCACCGAGTCCAGAGGTGGCGATTTTCAGGGTGTCAGAAGACCCGGGAATCCAGGAGGAGAAAGAGGCAGACGTTCTGGCCTTTGCTTCCCTGGTTGCCCAGAGACGGGTACTATTTGGAGGGACTCAAAGCCCCCGAAGTCGGAGACCTAGCTATCTGACGTGGCTAGCTTTCTCTGTTTGGAGAAAATTAAGTTCGCCATGAGAGGGTCTCTGTTAGGGTTCGCCTGGAGGTGGCAACCGTTCGTCCACTTCTTCACGGAAAATTAATCGTCAGCAGAAGTGGGGGGGGGGGTTTAGTTTAGCTTAGAGTAGGGGGTTAATAAAGGTGGGACATGTAAGGAAGGGAGGCGACTTTTGCACTATGTTTATAGTTTCATGTACATTGTTTATTTTGTTGTTGTTACAATACCAAAAATACCTCAATAAAATGTTTATTAAAACAAAATAAATGCAAGTTGTTGTCGTAATTGTTGGGACTTCAAGTCTCGACTCAAAACACTTGAATTGACCAGGTTACCGGTATGTGATTAATTTAAAGCCATGGTCTTTGTGAGATTAGCACCTCATGTGACAAAGAATGATTCTTGCAGAGATTTTTTTTTCAATGATTGAGTTTGTTTTTATTGAGAATCTACTGACCCACTTTCCGTGCATCTGCCTTTGAAAGCGGAGATTAATTTGACATGGTCTAATCACATAAAATTGCTTTTGAGTGGTGAGGGTGTTATATGTTGTAAGCTTTGGCCGTAAACCACACAGCGTTCTTAGCATTTTCAATCGAGCATGTCACAGTTCACTGATAAACAATTCAGAATACATCTAAATGCTATTGCACTGAATGAAGGAAGGGTGTCTATGCAGAAGTAGCAAAGTGTGTAATCCCAAAAATAATATTATATTGCAGCCTTGTGCCATACTTAGCAAAGTATGACACAAGGCAAATTGTCACAATGTATTCGCAATAAATATGGATGCAACAGTGCAGAGTTATTTTAGTCTGAAGTGATTATTCCATCTGAAGAGCTGATGCTGTCTGACTTCTTCTAATAAAGCCATACCACCCTGATTCTATTCAACCACAATCAAACTGATGAGCTTCAGACTTTTCAAAACCATTTAGGTTGCAATTGTCAAATCACCATGTCTGTTGCTAGGGGAAACAGCGGATTATTCTGCAGTTTTACCCACCCATGTTGAATTGAAATGTGAGCCATTCTTGAAGGCAATCAAATAATTGGAAAGTACATGAAAATATTTATTTCTTATTTCTGGATTCACAAAGCAATATTAACATTATGCTGCTCAAATGATAAGCAATTGAAAAACCATTTCCATTTTTTCCCCTCCCAGACTTTGCCCTTGTTTCAGTTCTCTGCTGCTAAAACCATCATTTGCGACTTTGTTATCTTTAGACTTGGCTATTCCAACACACTCTTTGATGTGTTCCACATTTTACCCCCTGTAAAATGGGGGTTGATTAGCCCAGTTGTATGACGTGTGTGTGCAGTATGACTCCAACTCGGGTTCAATCTTAGTTCATGAAGGGGTGCTTCTTTGAAGCCTCATTGCAGTGTGCTGCCTCTAAAGGTATGTAACCACTTGTTTCTCTCAAACAGAGAGAGGTGCCTATGACCCTTTGTGGACTATAGCTACTATGTTACTCTCTATAAACTTGAAGTGATTGAAACCTCTGCTGCTCATGTCTTTACTTGCATCAAGTCCCATTCACCTAACTCTTTGTTCGTTCACTTAAGTTGGCCCGCTGTCAAGCAATGTCTTGATTTAAAATGCCCATGCTTGTTTTCAAATCCCCTACGGACATGCTCCTCCCTATCTCTGCAATTTCCTCCTGCCTCACAATCCTTCAAGATATCTGCATTGTGCTCCTCTAATATTGACCTCTTGAGCATCTCCACCCTTAATCATACCAGGTTTAGGCTCAGCACCTTCAGTTGCCTCGGCCCTAATCTCTGGAAAACCCTCCATGCACCTCTCCATCTCTCTTTCCCCTTTAAAAATACTTCTAAGACTCAGCCCTATTGAAACTTCGGGTGGGGCTCATGGTGTGAGTGGTCGCACATTTGGCAGCTCCCGCTCGAGGCGGGTTTTTGATCCTTTCCCCCGGTTGCCGGGTGGATGTTTTGCAGAACAAATGTACAGAGGTGGTGGAGGAAAGCAATACTCCACTGGTGAGGCTGGTGGATGGATCCGTTGACCAGAAGTGGGTCTAGAAGAAAGGATTTGCAGGAACAAGAAACTCTTTGTGCGATACATGGGAAGATGGCAGAGGGTAAAGGACCCTACCAGCTTATGGTCGATGGAGCTGTTGGTAGACTTTCTGTGTGAAAAGTTCACCAACAGAGGAGGGATGCTCAGGAGGACCTGGCGAATGTGGTAGACCCGTTGAAAGCAGGGATCGACCGAGTGGAGCTGAGGCTGGAGACCCAGAGCCAGGCGATCCAGAAAGTGGAGGAGGCGGTGGGGGAGCACGAGGAGCAGCTCTACTCAGTGGTGACCGAAATTGGGATGTTGAGGGAGACCAGAAGCTGCTTAAGGAGAAAGTGGAGGATTTGGAGAACCACTCCCGGAGGCTGAATCTGAGAATAGTGGGGATGCCAGAGGGCATCGAGGTGCAGACGCAGGCTCTTATATGGCCAAGATGTTGGAGCAGCTAATGGGGGAGGGGGCCTTCAACTGGCCCCTGGATGTCGACTGGGCGCATAGGGCGCTGATGAGGAAGTCGCAGGTGAACGAGCCGCCTAGGGCAATTATGGTGAGGCTACACCGGTTTTTGGATAGAGAGGATCTTGAGGTGGGCTAGACAGATGGGGATATGCACCTGGAAAGGCAACGAGCTCTGGGTATACCATGACCTGGGTGCGGAACTGGTAAAGTGGAGGGTCGGATTCAACCGGGTCAAGGCTGCTCTCTTAAGAAGAGGTTGAAGTTCAGAATACTGTGCCCAGCCCATCTTTGGGTGACCTACAATGGCCGTGAGTATTATTTTGGAACACCAGCGGAGGCAAATGGGTTTTTGAGAGACAATAAACTGGCAGAAGGAGGACACTGAACTTTGGAGGGAATGTGAGGTGGTGTTGGTTCTCCCTGCCCTTCTTTTGTTGGATTGCTTTGTGTTCTTTTTTGGGTGATAGCCAGGGGAGAACATCGCTTCTCTTAGGAGCTGCTTAGCATTTTCATGGGGATCTTTGGTGGGAGGCCGGAGGACGGCGGAGGGTGAGTGCACCTTTTTTCCTCTTTTCATTGTTATTATTGTTTGCACTATGGCAGTGTGCAAGCGGAGGGTAAGGGGAATCAATGGGAGTAGGATGCTTGGCGCCATGGGCAGGAGCTTCCAGGCTAGCTGGGCAAGCTAGTTCACAGGAGCACAGTGGGGGGTGAGCAGGAGGTTAGAACTTTAGAGGGGAATAGGATTGTTGTGTTGTTTAGGGGGGACTGCTGATGGGGGTGGGACGGTTGACGTGCAATAAGGAGGGAGTTGGTAATGGTGGACATCTGAGGGTGGGCCTTGCGAGTTGCAGGACACGAGCAGGGAGCTGGCCCAAGAAGGGGCATGGTTGATCAGTAGGGGAGAGGGTGCCCCCTGACCAGGCTTGTCCATGGAATGTGAGAGGGCTGAATTGTACTCCAGCTTGACCCGCCACCCTGAGAAGACTTGAAAATAGTTTAAAGGCTGTTTTTCAATTAGTAAGAAATTTGTGCGTGGATGTTTTCCTCAGCAACTGTGACACAGACCTTTTGCCTCAGAACCTCAGCACGTTTCCTCCATCAGAATGCACTTTTATCCCTCCATGGTGAGATTGTAAAATTCTAATCACTGTTTTCAAATCCTCCCATGGTCTTGCCCCTCCTGATCTCTGTAACGTCCTCCAGCCCCACAACCCTTCAAGATATCTGTGCTCCTCTAGTTTGGGCCTCTTGAGCATCCCCAATTTTAATCATTCCATCAATGGTGGCCGTGTCTATCGGGTGCCTGAGCTCTAAGCTTTGGGATACCCTCCTGAATCTCTCCACCTCTCCATCTCTTTTCAGAATCTCCTTAACACCTACTCTTTGACCAAGCTTTGATCATCTGACCTAATATCTCTTAGTGTGGCTTGCTGTCACATTTTGTTTTATAACACTGCTGTGAAACACTTTGGTATGATGTTTTATTCCATTAAAGGCCCTATATATATATACAAGTTGCTTTGCCATTGATGCTGAAAGCATTGACTCCTTGCTCGGGCATGCTTCCATGGGCCCCCCTCATCTTCTGGTTGCTCATTGGAGTGGCGTTTATTCTTCAACAGGAAGCTCGGGAATTGACAACAGTCTATTGGAGCGAAAGGGGCACTGCAGCCCAGCCTGAGCTTGTCTTCACTAGCCATGCATATCAGGATCATAGGAAGCTTGATGATTTTCCCTTTCCCCACTTTGAAGCCACCCATGGCAACCTTACCTGTCGCAAAAGACAGCCACGTCTAACACAGTACCGGCCAAGGGCTCAACCTGGGGCCTTTCTGGTGTGTGTGGCTCTGCCACTTACTGGATAAACTGACTGAATTGAGCTATTTTGGCAAGTCTCAGTGTTGAAAATATCTTTGAGAACCACCTCCTACACATAATTCATATCCTGAGCCACTACGTTCCAAAAATAGTCCCTTTTTTTTCTCAATTGAATGTTGGACTCATCCAAGCAAAGAATATGTACTTCTGCTATAATGCTCCAAAGCAAATAAACAAATTGGGTGCTGTGTGCTCAATGATGATTTATGCTGCCTTAAAATATACAAATTATCCAAATTGCTCTTTGGAAACTGATACACAGACAGAAAATAATTTTTACAAAAGCTGATGGCAACAATGCAGTTAATGAAGTGCTTTGAGGTCAGTTGGAAGCCAGATTTTACTCATATTCCCCATGTGGGAGCTACTAATCTCAGTTAGACACTTCCACATTGGGAAAGAGGAAGGTGGGAGGGCAAATAATCAGCGACTAAGTCATTGTGGGTCATGCTGGCGGGCCTCCCAGTTGCTGAGTACAGAGGAGGGAATTGGCAGAGGATAGGGGCCAGCCGATGTCCTGCTGACTGAGCGAGTGAATCATGTAAGGGGGACTTTTTTAAATTTTAAGAGAAGTTAAGGAGAAAATTATTACTTGGCTTCTATTTTTAATCAATGTAATTAAATTGCATTTGTACACAAAACTAATTAACAGGTAGCGCTGAATGTCAAATAAATTCTCTGATGAATGTTTATTAAATGCATCATTATTTGAATTAATAAATATTGCCGCATGATTCATAGACCAAACAGGATGGCACGGAATGCAAAAACAAACCATTGTTCAAAGGAAACTACAGAGCTACAGCTCAATTGCCTCCATTTTATTTAAAGATTAGAACTTGCTGTAAATACGTAATTAGGCCTTTGATTGTGCTATTTAGCTGAGGACAGTCAGTTTTTTCCATTTAAATACTCTCTGCTGTTTCAGTGAATCTCGAGAACGCAAGTTTAGCAGCAAGTCGGCAGCCTATCTCGGCAGGGGGGAATCTGCCAAAACCAAAACAGGCCAAAATACAAATATGGCACCCTTTGTAATACTGGCAATACCGTGACAGGGTAAGGGCCTTCAGATAAGTGGAAAGGTTGGGGAAGCTTATGTTGGCCTCCTTTTGGAAAGAGAAAATTAAGAAATTAGCAGAGGTGTTCAGAATCCTGAGGGTCCTGCCATAATATACACCAGTATATCATGGTGCAGACACACACTGATGGACACACAGTGGGACCAATCAACACACACAACACCGCAGCCAATCACCAGTGAGAGCACACGCACTATAAAGACAGGGGGCATCAGAGTTCCCGCTCATTTGAGCTGCAGCTAGCTAGGAGGACAGAGCTCACAGCCCGCAACACAGACATTCACCATGTGCTGAGTGCATCGACTGGTTAGGACAAGGCAAAGGTCTTTAGTTAAAGCTAGTATCGTGTTAACTCACAGTCAGAGTATGTTAAACAGTTAATGATTCAATAAAATAGTGTTGCACTATTTCCAGTGTTGGTGACCTGTATGTGTCCCACAGATCCAGAACACCCAACACAACAGGTGCTGGACAGGGTAGATCCGGGGGAAGCAGTTCCTGCTGACGGAAGGTCAATCCAAAGGGCAACAATTTATGGCGAATGGCAAAAGAAGCAATATTGACACAAAGTAAAGCTTTTTTTTGTGTGTCGTGAGTGGTTAGGCTCTGAGAGTGTAATGGAGGTAGATTCATACCAAGGCCTCCAAAAGATATTGGAGAATTATCTGAAAGGATAAGAGTTGCAGCACGCTGGGGAAAAGGTGGGAGGCGTGAGGTGCGTTTGCAGAGATTGCACAGACACAGGTGAAATGGCCACCTCCTGCACTGTAACCATTCTGTGATTCCATAAAAGGCTTGGTCTGTTGATTTTTATATTTTTACACCGTGTTTTCCAACGGTATTTTATTTTGGGCAAGGTTTTAGGTACATGGGTGAAAAGCAGAACAGCAAAATGACAAGTTGCCGTTCTTTTTAAATTGGGTTTGTTGTATTTGTTGAGATCTTAAAAGTTTGGGGTGCCTGTTTGTATTCCTAGCTGAAACAGGATTTGTACAGATTCAAAATACAGCCACTGCCAATTTGCCTTACTTGGTCTCTGTTGAACGAATGTGACCATTTGTGTTTCCAAAACTAGTCACACTGTGGTATCTAACTGCATTTGCCAATTTGGTGACAGTAAAGTCAACAATGGGAGCGATTCTCCAGAAAGATTTCCAAGTGTGGTAGCGAGCGGGAACTGTCGTGTGCTTCCCGGCGCTCGGTCCAGCGAGGCCAGCAACACTATTCAACATTACTTGGTCCACTTAATGAGGCTCCATGGGCTTCACGCTGCAAATGAAGTCTCAGCAGCCAATTTGCCAGGATAGCGCTCGCGAGCCCCCCTCTAACAAGGTCGAGAAGCACTTAAACACCACTTGCACAGCTAGCCCGTCAGCTCATGGTCATGGCGCCGGGAAGACTGGCCTCAAGGTTTGGAGACACGGACCTGGGGAGGCTCCGAGATGCTGTCGACGACAGGATGGATGTCCTGTTCCCCTCGTGGTCCCGGAGGGTGAGCCACAGGGCAGCCAGTGGTGCCAGGCAGCAGACGTCAGCATGGGACGCGTTACCAGGAGCCCTCCAGTGCCTCAAGAAGGTCAATGACCTACACTGGGCTGCATGCGTGGGTTGGCACTACCTCCACGTGACCAGCCCCCGCAACCCCCAATCCTCTATTTGCCCATCAACCCAAACTTCACCACCCCTTCCCCACACCCTTCACACCCTCCCTTCTCCCAAACTTTCCCTTCGCCCCAACCCACCCTTCACCCCCTCGCCACCTTCCTTCACACCGCTGCCCCCCCCCCCCCCCCCCCCCCACCAATGTGACCTGCATGTGCGGCTAATGGTGACTTCTCTGTCTCTGCAGGAGAAGATGTCCCACAATTATCGGGAGAGGGCCCAGATTGGCAGAGGTGTGCCGGACATAAGAGTCCTCATGGCCTTCGAGGAATGGCTCTGTAGGTTCCAGGGATGGCTGAGGACAGAGCAGTCATCAAGGCAGAGGTCGGCGCAGGCTGCAAAGTGAGGATCCACTAGGCCCTACCTGTCAAATGTGAGTTGTTAATGACACAGACAGACCCATCCATCCCTCCAACTGACCACGTGTTCATTCTCACTGGTACTCCAGCCAACGGAGCCGGCCCATCCAGGCTGGCCCCCTCCCCTGCC
This sequence comes from Scyliorhinus torazame, assembly GCF_047496885.1. Classification (NCBI taxonomy): domain Eukaryota; kingdom Metazoa; phylum Chordata; class Chondrichthyes; order Carcharhiniformes; family Scyliorhinidae; genus Scyliorhinus; species Scyliorhinus torazame. The sequence continues at coordinate 123,559,765 of NC_092713.1, forward strand.
TCCCATCAGACCACCTCAGAGGAGAGCTCTGAGGATGCCACAATCGATGCGCCACAGCTGTCATCCCTGCCCTCCACCAGTGCAAAGACATGCACCTCAGTGGGCAATGTTAGTGGACAGATTTCTGGGGCACAATCTGATAAAGACCACATAGTCGCTGATGTATACCAGGTAGAGGGAGTAACGCCCAGGTGAGACAGCAGTAGAGGGTCTGCTGCATTCCAGGACCCAGCTGCATCCCAGCCAGATGCTGAGCCCATGGAATATGCTATCCCGGAGCTGATGGAGACATAGGGAGCGGCCTATACATTCAGAGGTTGATGTCAACGATACTTCAGCATGCCCATAGCCGATTGGAGGAGTCCCAGCGGCTACGGGTGCAGGAGATGTCACTGGCAATGTGTGGCACCGAGGCCACCACTCCTAGGGTGGCGACCGCAGTGCAGAGCCTGGTGCACAACACCAGCAACATGAGTGGAGGTGTCCGAGGCTTAGCGCAGCCGGTTACAGCCACGGCTGAGGGCCTCAACAGAATGGCCGATTCACTGGGGGACGTGACCCAGTACCAGGCTGACCTTGATGAGGCAAAGCTTGTCCCAGTCAGGTGGGCATTGCTGAGGCACTGCAGAGCATGGCCCAATCGCTAAGGAGCATCACCGAGGGCGTCAACAGCATGGTGCAGACAATGGTAGCCACCAGGGCTGGCAGAACCAGATGATGCAGGAGCAGCAGGGGCTCTATCCGGAGGTGAATGCCAGGGCTCTATGGGCACCAACCTGGAGAAGGGTGCACAAGGTGACAACCCAAACCCATCCTATGGACTGGGTGATGGTGGCCACGAGCTCCCCTGAGTTCTACCCCTCTGATGAGACCGTGACCCACAGCCAGCACCCAGAACAGGGCAGCACAGCTGTGCATGTGCCGCCCTCAAGTGCACAGGGTCCCTTCGGCCCCAGAGTCACCAGAGGACGCCTGCCAGAGGCATCAAAGTCCATGGGGTGAGGTAAGCAGCTCGCTGCTTCCACCTCTGATGTGCATCCTAGGGATATACCCAGATGGAGCAATAGCCTTCAGCTGCATGGCCAGAGGCCTCCATGGTCAGTGGGGGTTCTGAGTGATCGTTGGGCAAACAGTTAGGGACCTCGATGATGCTCCTCAATGATTGGACCATGCTCTGCAGTACCTCAGCAATGCCCACCTGACTGGGACAAGCTTCGCCTCATCAAGGCCAGCCTGGTACTGGGTCACGTCCCCCAGTGAATCGGAACGGGAACACATGGTCTGGGGTTGGCATGGAGGACCTGCGCACAGTCGACCCCCCTTCCCCCATCAGAGCCACCCCCCACCAGTGATAACCCCCCCAGTCCCGAGACCCCCATCCTCCCTTTGGTGCCACCAGCAACCTAGGCTCCCCCCCTGGTTTCCCCCCACCCTCCGATCACAGCGGCAACATGCCCAGTGACCCCCGGGCTCACAGCCTGTGAGCAAAGATCTCATATTTAAACACAACCCAAGCACACCCCTTACTCTCTGCAGTCCAGTTGTGTGATCAGAAGCTCCGGAGATGGCTCCCAAGGAATAAGAAGAGTGCGCTATGGTTTAGCACATTTTCCTGAAGGCTTTAGAGGTGGCTGCTAGAACCGAGAGGTTCTCTTTTCCAGGGATGGATCCAGGAGGGCCAGCAATCTCACCTCACTGGCCTGGGAGGTGGTCATGAAGCAGGTCAGCTCCACAGGCAGCCAACAGAGAAATACCATTCGGTACAGGAGGAGGATGAATGATCTCACTCACATCACCTGTAAGTCAATCTTCAGCACACTCCAATCTTACACTCTCATCATGACATTATGCAATCAAAGTGTCACACAGCTCAGGGATCTCACACAGTATTAGCGAGGGAGATATTAGCATTGAAAGCCTATTCGCCAGCATCTCATCTATCATCCTGCACAGACAGCATCTTCAGCCCTTCCTGGGAGAGCTCAGCACACAGACAGCATGCACGTTTCCCAACCTCCCCTCATCTCATCACATTCTATCCATTTGTCTTCATGCATCCCAAATCTGCCCACAAGAGGGAACGATTCCAGACAGGTGGAGGAATGGCTAACATACATGAACTCTCCAAATTTGAGGAGGATACCACCGAGTTCGGAAGGGAGGAGAGATTGTTCCTGTGGTGAAGTGTTGGGTACTCTGATACACAGACGAACCGACACGGTTTGTATTTCAATGAACTATTAACATATTAAACTCCGGTATTCAGCACATGGTGAACCTCTGAGTGGCTGGCAATGAGGTCTGTGCCCTGAGCCCTCTCCTGCTCGTGTGCCCAGGAAGTGTTGTGTTCCCTGCTTTGTACTGTGTATGCTCTTGTCCGTGATTGGCTGTCGTGTTTTGTGTGTTGATTGGTCCGTTGACCTGTCCATCATTATGTGTGTATGTATGTGCATCCCAGCCAGATCCCATCCCATCATTATGTGTATATGTATGTGCATCCCAGCCAGATGCTGAGCCCATGGAATATGCTATCCCGGAGCTGATGGAGACATAGGGAGCGGCCTATACATTCAGAGGTTGATGTCAACGATACTCCAGCATGCCCATAGCCGATTAGAGGAGTCCCAGAGGCTACGGGTGCAGGAGATGTCACTGGCAATGTGTGGCACCGAGGCCACCACTCCTAGGGTGGCGACCGCAGTGCAGAGCCTGGTGCACAACACCAGCAACATGAGTGGAGGTGTCCGAGGCTTAGCGCAGCCGGTTACAGCCACGGCTGAGGGCCTCAACAGAATGGCCGATTCACTGGGGGACGTGACCCAGTACCAGGCTGACCTTGATGAGGAAAGCTTGTCCCAGTCAGGTGGGCATTGCTGAGGCACTGCAGAGCATGGCCCAATCGCTAAGGAGCATCACCGAGGGCGTCAACAGCATGGTGCAGACAATGGTAGCCACCAGGGCTGGCAGAACCAGATGATGCAGGAGCAGCAGGGGCTCTATCCGGAGGTGAATGCCAGGGCTCTATGGGCACCAACCTGGAGAAGGGTGCACAGGGTGACAACCCAAACCCATCCTATGGACTGGGTGATGGTGGCCACGAGCTCCCCTGAGTTCTACCCCTCTGATGAGACCGTGACCCACAGCCAGCACCCAGAACAGGGCAGCACAGCTGTGCATGTGCTGCCCTCAAGTGCATATGAATATCATGACAGTGAGATTGGTCTGTTTCAGCAAGACGCTATGAATAAGCCCTCCGCGAGTTGATCATATTCTGGCATTCTGCGAGAATGAAGCACAATGTTGTATTCAGCCTGTTCATAAACTTATCTCTCTTTTACAGCCAGCAGCAGTTCCAGGCAGTCCACATTAGGGGAGGATGAGGAAGATCCATGTGAAGAAGACCCATGATTGCGTTCACCTGCACTCTCCACCAGCAGAAAGACGCAAACCCCGGCGGGTCAAACATCTCAATTAGGCCCAGGGTCACATTCTGGTGACCACCGCATTGACACATCTCTAAGCAGATGGAGATATTGACAGCCCAGGTCTCTGGAACATGGAGATCAGGCACCCACTCAGTCCAAGCGATACTTTGGAAATGGTTGTCACAATCATGCTGGAGATGCAAAGACAGGCTGTGGAAAATCAGGCAGAGTTTCTAGTGGCAGTCAACAGAGCAGAGTGAAGGATGGAGGAGTTTGTCCACATACTGCCTGATACTGTGCTTCTGACATGCAAGAACCTCAAGGTCCTCCTGGGCAGGGTGGCAGCTGCCTTGGAGACAGGGGCCCAGCAGATTCTGCAAGATTCGTGCTTAGACCTGCACTCCAGTGTTAGACATTGATGGGATCATCAGTGGCTAGGTGGGAGGGTGACCGTGCACCTTTACCTCACTTGAAGCGCACCTTCCCTTCAAGGATTCAGGCAGGGATCCACAAGCACTCAAAGGAGGAGGACCAGCAGCTGCATATCCCAGAGCCATCCACTCAGGTGGATCGACACATGTCCAACCAATCCCAAACCCCGATGCCTGTGACCCCATCACCTCAGCTGTGCAGATCAAGTAGAGTGCATCTGCCCCACAGCAGAATACCCAAAGCAGGCCAGGCCCATCCAGCTCTCGGTCCACACGAAGACGCCTACCAAAGTCACCAAAGGCAACAAGGCCTAGCGGTCAGCAGGCTGCCTCAACCTTTGCAGCAGGGGTCAGGGATGCACAAAGATGTAGCGGGAGAGTTAGAAAGTTGAAGAAATATTGGCTCAGGATGGTTCACTCTGTCTCATTCAGGAGGCCACGAATGCATCAAGTCCAGATGATGCAATGGGCGCGATTCTCTGGAAAGATTTCTAAGTGTGGTAGCGAGTGTGAACCGCAGCGAGCTTCCCGGCGCTCGACCCAGCGGAAATTGGTCCACTTAATGAGGCCTCACGGGCTTCTTGCTGTAAATGAAGGCTCGCCAGCCGATTCGCCGGCACCCCGCTCATCAGCGGACCATGGGGAATCACCAGGCTGACAGAGCCAGATGATGCAGGGGCAGCCAGGGCTCAAATCAGCTGCCCCTACCTCCCATGGTGAACCCCAGGGGCCTATGTGCACCAAACGGGAGGAGGGGGCGCCAGGTGAAAACCCGGACCCATCCCATGGAGTGGCGACAGTGGCCACCAGCTCTCCCGAGTTCCACCCTTCTGATCAGGCCACGTCTCACAGCCAGCACAAGGGACAGGGTGGCACGGCTGTGCATGTGCCACCAAACTCTGGCCCCAGTGCTCCCAGAGGACGCCCACTAGCAAAGGCATAGAAGACCACGGGACGAGGTAAGCAGCTGGCTGCCTCCACCTCTGATGTGCATCCTGGGGTCACACCTAGACGTAGTGGTAGAGCAAGGATGGGAAAGCACATTGAGGATCGCTGAAGGCACCGGGGTAGGGAGTGGCGGGTAGGTGGGGGTGAGAGGGTAAAAAATTGTAAAACACAATAAACACCCTTGAGCACAACCAGTATGATGCTTCTGTCACTTCCTTCCGCAATGTGGGACGACCTCCAAACCCTTGGCCCTTCTCTCCAGGAATCCCTCCCGCACCCCCGAGCACACCACGCCCAGGTGGTGTGCGTGAGCGAGCACTCAGCAGACAGGCAAGGGTCAGATTAAGGCATAGATTGAGAAGCACTGGCGCTCTGCTCTCTACGGGTTATCATCACCCCCTGCCCTTGACAGTGACCCGCTGATGGTGCCAACACAGTCTCAGCACCCTGGAGTGATGTGACACATACCCTAGCAGGGTGGGAAATGGGGGTGGCAGGTGACGGACCAGGCCACATCCTATGTGAATCGAGCGAGCATGAGGGACCCCCTGGCCCTCTGGGCTTGCCGTACCCAATTTTGGGCCCCACACCTCAGGAAGGACATACTGGCACTGGAGCGGGTCCAGCGGAGATTCACACGGATGATCCCAGGAATGTTAGGCCTAACATACGATGAACGTCTGAGGATCCTGGGATTATATTAATTGGAGTTTAGGAGGTTGAGGGGAGATCTAATAGAAACTTACAAGATAATGAATGGCTTAGATAGGGTGGATGTAGGGAAGTTGTTTCCATTAGCAGGGGAGACTAGGACCCGGGGGCACAGCCTTAGAATAAAAGGGAGTCACTTTAGAACAGAGATGAGGAGAAATTTCTTCAGCCAGAGAGTGGTGGGTCTGTGGAATTCATTGCCACAGAGGGCGGTGGAGGCTGGGACGTTGAGTGTCTTTAAGACAGAAGTTGATAAATTCTTGATTTCTCGAGGAATTAAGGGCTATGGAGAGAGAGCGGGTAAATGGAGTTGAAATCAGCCATGATTGAATGGTGGAGTGGACTCGATGGGCCGAATGGCCTTACTTCCACTCCTATGTCTTATGGTCTTATCCTGCAGCCTCTGGCTGACTCTCCAGTTCCTCCCTGGCTTTGTTAATTCGGACAGTGGTCAGGGACAGAGTGGTGTGACTGCAAGGGAGGCAGGTAGGGGGATCCTGAGTTTAGGAGTTGAGGAGCCTCAGCCCTTGACCTTGTCCAACAGGTATGAGGTACTTGCTCCCTGTGTGGGTGAGGAAGAGGGCTGTAGGGAGGATGCGTTGACTGACCACTGCACTGTGGTACAGGAAGCCATTAAAGAGGGGAAGGAAAAAGACAAGTGGTAGTTGTAGGGGATTCTATAATTAGGGGGATTGATGGTATCCTTTGTAAGCCAGATCGAGAGTCCCGCATGGTATGTTGCCTGCCCGGTGCCAGGGTGAGGGACATCTCTGATCGGCTTGAAAGGATTTTGGAGAGGGAGGGGGAGGATCCAGTTGTTGTGGTCCACGTTGGGACTAACAACATAGGTAAGACTAGGAAAGAGGACCTGTTTGGGGATTATCAAACACTAGGGACTAAATTAAAGAACAGGTCCTCCAGGGTTATAATCTCTGGATTACTACCCGAGCCACGTGCCAATTGGCATAGGGTTGAGAAAATTAGGGAAGTTAACATGTGGCTAAAAGAGTGGTGCGGGAAAGAGGGATTCCATTTCATGGGGCATTGGCATCAGTACTGGGGCAGGAGGGACCTGTACCGTTAGGACGGTCTTCACCTGAACCATTCTGGGACCAGTGTTCTAGCGAATAGGATAAATAGGTTGGTCACAAGGACTTTAAACTAGCAAGTTGGGGGGAAGGGAAGTGTAAAGCTATGGACAGTATAATGGTTAATAGAGAGCAAGGCAGCAGGTTACGTGGCAGGTTATTATGTAGAGATATGGGTTCAAAGACAAGGAAAATTAGGAGAAAGGGTAAGAGGAAAAATAATTTGCGAAAAGTTACTGATCAAGGTGTTAGGATTCATAACAAAGACATAAAAAACAGCATAAGTGTACTTTACCTGAATGCTCGTAGTATTCGAAATAAGGTAAATGAGTTGATGGCGCAAATCATCGTGAATGACTATGATTTAGTGGCCATTACTGAAACATGGTTAAAAGATGGTCACGACTGGGAGTTAAATATCCAAGGGTATCAGACTATACGAAAGGATAGAATGGACGGTAAGGGCAGTGGTGTAGCTTTGTTGTTTAAGGATGGCATCCGGGCAATAGTAAGGGATGAGATTGGTGCTATGGAGTACAAGGTTGAATCAATTTGGGTGGAAATCAGGAATAGTAAGGCGAAAAGGTCACTGATAGGAGTAGTCTATAGGCCACCAAATAGTAACAGGATGGTAGGGCAGGCAATAAGCAAAGAAATAACGGATGCATGTAGAAATGGTACAGCGGTTATCATGGGAGATTTTAATCTGCATATCGATTGGTTTAACCAGGTTGGTAAAGGCAGCCTTGAGGAGGAGTTTATAGAATGTGCCCGGGATAATTTCCTGGAACAGTATGTAATGGAACCTACAAGGGAACAAGCGGTCCTAGATCTGGTCCTGTGTAATGAGGCAGGATTGATTCATGATCTCATAGTTCGGGATCCTCTTGGAAGGAGCGACCACAATATGGTGGAATTTAAAATACAGTTGGAGGATGACAAGGTAAAATCAAACACTAGTGTTTTGTGCTTAAACAAAGGCGATTACAATGGGATGAGGGAAGAACTAGCTAAGGTAGACTGGGAGCAAAGACTTCATGGTGAAGCAGTTGAGGAACAGTGGAGAACCTTCCGAGCGATCTTTCACAGTGTTCAGAAAAGGTTCATACCGACAAAAAAGAAAGACGGTAGAAAGGGGAAAAATCGACCGGGGATATCTAAGGAGGTGAGGGAGAGTATCAAATTGAAGGAAAAAACATATAAAGTGGCAAAAATTAGTGGGAGACTAGAGGACTGGGAAGTCTTTAGGGGACAACAGAAAGCTACTAAAAAAGCTATAAAGAAGAGTAAGGTAGCCTATGAAAGTAAACTGGCTCAGAACATAAAAGCAGATAGTAAAAGCTTCTACAAATATATAAGACAAAAAAGAGTTGCTAAGGTAAATATTGGTCCTTTGGAAGATGAGAAGGGAGATTTAATAATAGGAGACGGGGAAATGACTGAGGAGCTGAACAGGTTTTTTGGGTCAGTCTTCACAGTGGAGGACACAAATAATATGCCAGTGACTGATGGAAATAAAGATATGATACGTGAGGACCTTGAGATGATTGTAATCACTAAGGAGGCAGTATTGGGCAAGCTAATGGGGCTAAAGGTAGACAAGTCTCCTGGCCCTGATGGGATGCATCCCAGAGTGTTAAAAGAGATGGCTAGGGAAATTGTAAACACACTCGTGATAATTTATCAAAATTCACTAGACTCTGGAGTGGTCCCAGAGGATTGGAAAGTAGCAAACGTGACACCACTGTTTAAATAAGGAGGTCGGCAGAAAGCGGGTAATTATAGGCCGGTAAGCTTAACTTCGGTTGTAGGGAAAGTGCTGGAATCTATCATTAAGGAGGAAATAGCGGGGCACCTGGAGGGAAATTGTCTCACTGGGCAGACGCAGCATGGGTTCACAAAGGGTAGGTTGTGTCTGACTAATTTGGTAGAATTTTTTGAGGACGTTACCAGTGCAGTAGATAACGGGGAGCCAATGGATGTGGTATATCTGGATTTCCAGAAAGCTTTTGACAAGGTGCCACACAAAAGGTTGCTGCATAAACTAAAGATGCATGGCATTAAGGGTAAAGTGGTAGCATGGGTAGAGGATTGGTTAACAAACAGAAAGCAGAGAGTGGGGATAAATGGGTGTTTCTCTGGTTGGCAACCTGTAACTAGTGGGGTCCCTCAAGGATCAGCGTTGGGCCCGCAGTTGTTCACAATTTACATAGACGATTTGGAGTTGGGGACCAAGTGCAATGTGTCAAAGTTTGCAGACGACACTAAGATGAGTGGTAAAGCAAAAAGTGCAGAGGATACCGGAAGTCTGCAGAAGGATTTGGATAGGTTAGGTGAATGGGCTAGGGTCTGGCAGATGGAATTCAATGTTGCCAAGTGTGAGGCTATCCATTTTGGGAGGAATAACAGCAGAATGGATTATTATTTAAACGGTAAGATGTTAAAACATGCTGCTGTGCAGAGGGACCTGGGTGTGCTGGTGCACCAGTCGCAAAAAGTTGGTGTGCAGGTGCAACAGGTGATTAAGAAGGCTAATCGAGTTTTGTCTTTCGTTGCTAGAGGGATGGAGTTCAAGACTAGGGAGGTTATGCTGCAATTGTATAGGGTGTTGGTGAGGCCGCATCTGGAGTATTGTGTTCAGTTTTGGTCTCCTTACCTGAGAAAGGACATATTGGCACTGGAGGGAGTGCAGAGGAGATTCACTGGGTTGATCCCAGAGTTGAGGGGATTAGATTATGACGAGAGGTTGAGTAGACTGGGACTGTACTCATTGGAGTTTAGAAGGATGCGGGGGGTTCTTATTGAAACATATAAAATTATGAAGAGAATAGATAGGATAGATGTGGGCAGGTTGTTTCCACTGGTCAGAGAAAGCAGAACTAGGGGGCATAGCCTCAAAATAAGGGGAAGTAGATTTAGGACGGAGTGTAGGAGGAACCTCCTCACCCAAAGGGTTGTGAATCTCTGGAATTCCTTGCCCAGTGAAGCAGTTGAGGCTCCTTCTTTAAACGTTTTTAAGAAAAAGATAGATGCCTTTCTAAAGAATAAAGGGATTCGGGGATATGGTGTACGGGCCGGAGAGTGGAGCTGAGTCCACAAAGATCAGCCATGATCTCATTGAATGGCGGAGCAGGCTCGAGGGGCCAGATGGCCTACTCCTGTTCCTAGTTCTTATGTTCTTATGTTCTCATGTTCTTGGCATCCAGCCCCTGCTGGTCCAGCGCCGCCTCATCCTCCTCGTCCTCATCCTCCTCCTCCTCCTCGGAGGTGGCCACATGTTTCTCATCACCAACCTCCAGCTCGTCGCCCCGCTGCTGTGCGAGATTGTGGAGGGCACGGCAGACCACCACAAAGCAGGCAAACCTCCAAGAGGTGTACTGCAGGGCATCTCGAGCAATTTGATGCACTGCTCAATCACAGCCTGGGTGGCCACATGGGCCTCACTGTACCGGGTCTCCGCTTTGGTCTCCAACCTCCATACTGGCATCATTAACCAAGTCCTCAGCAGGTACCCCTTATCCCCCAAGAGCCAGCCGCCCATCCTGAGGTGGTCCTCGAAGATGCCGGAGATGACCGATTGCCCCATGTTGATGGGCAGAATGGCCTCCTTCTGCACTGTAAATTCTAAGCTCCTATGATATCTTTAAACGACCAGCGACACCTGTACATCTGGGCCTCCCGATCTGGGTCCCTCCGTGGCCTGATGGGCAGCCGGATCTTCAAGGTGTTGGGTGGTCCAGCACATGGTCTGCTGCTTCAAGAATCTGCAGACGCTGCTGCCGCCATCTCCAGAGTCTGGCCGCCTGGTCTAGCAGCAGCACCTCTAGGGCAAGTTCTGGGTCCAAAGTCTCAGCCATAGCGTTCAATATCTGTAAGGCATTGGGAGAAGGTGTTAGACTGACACCAGCGGTTGTGCTCACCTGGGACCTTCCAGTCCCCCATTGATCCCCCGCACCAAGACCGCCCTGGTTACACACACCTGGCATCAGTGGGCTCCCCTCACCGGATCCCAGATCCTGAACCCTGGACACTCACTCATAACGTCACCTGGACGGAGTGCTGGTCCCCTCCCCTTGTCACTCACCCACCCTCCGGCCGCGGACATGTCCCATCCCTTGGGTGTTCAGATGCTGGCTGCTGCATGTGTGGTGTTGCCTCCCACAGTGTCCAGGCATCACAGTTTGATTGAGAGGCTAGGCAATGACTCCCAAATGGTACCAGGATTGCTAATTCCCTATTAGCAATAGCCTCAGGCACACAGACAGAGGCCTCGGCAGCCGATGCGAGTTATGGGTTGTCGGTGATGAAGACGGCTGGGGACAAGGGTTGCCCCCAGAACAGGTACACATAATCCATGGGTTGGCATGGTGGTGCACAAGCAGATGCCCCCCTACCCGGTTGCCCCCTCCAGCGCCTACCCTTACCCTCCCTTGGCGGCCCACCCGGTGGAGGGTCCCCCACCCGCAGCCGAGGGACCCCCACCTCCTGCTGAGCACTGGGGGTGGCAAGACAGCGCCCCCGGGCTCTTTTTTTCTGTGAACAAAGATGGCTACTCACCTCCTCGGTTCCCCGCAGAAGCCAGGTTCACATTTTTAAAAAGGAGTACTAATCGGCGACTGGTGACCACTTGCTGGGGAGGCCGATGAATGACGGGAGGCCATTGGATAAGGACTGGCTGCCGTTTATTATATGGAAATAGGGCTTAAGTGGTGACAATTGGTTTCTCGCCACGCTACGGCGAGATCCCGATTTCGCCTATGGGAGCAGGCCGTTGCATCGCAAACTGTTTGGCGCATGGCGCGATTCTCATTTGCTGCCTCTGCCGCTATTCACCGGCCTCGCTTCGTTTGAGCAAGAGTGCAACAAGGCCGGAGAATCACTCCCACTATTTGTGCTGGTGTGGCTGCTTTTCACTTTGGTTATAGACAGCTTTGGCTGCTGATCTTTCCAATCCAGGACTGAATGCTGACACGATGTTAATGGTTGGGAGGACCTTTCAGATCACTGGTACACCACTAAGGGATTGGAAAAATACACTCAGGTCCCCTTGTCTGCATTTTATTCCACCAGGAACTGTGTGGCTACCAGTGTCTCACGGGCACATCTTCCGTATCAAGCTGCTTCAATGGCCTCCTCTTGAGAAAGCTCGCCATCATTGCCCTCCACAGCTTCATGCCTTTCCAGGTCTTCGGAGGAGAAGGTTTGCTCAGACCCCTCCATGTCTCCTTATGGCTGTCTTGCCACCCCAGTGCTCAGCAGGAGGTGGGGGTCCCTCGGCTGCGGGTGGGGGACCCTCCACCGGGGTGGGCCGCCAAGGGAGGGTAAGGGTAGGCGCTGGAGGGGGCAACCGGGTAGGGGGGCATCTGCTTGTGCACCACCATGCCAACCCATGGATCATGTTCTCCAAGGCAGCCTTCAGGACGCGCAACAACGCAGAATCGCCGAGCAGAAGCTTATAGCCAAGTTCCGCACACATGAGTGCGGCCTCAACCGGGACCTGGGATTCATGTCGCATTACATTCACCCCCCACCATCTGGCCTGCAAAATCCTACCAACTGTCCTGGCTTGACACAATTCACACCTCTTTAACCTGGGGTTACCCCATCTCTGGATCTGTAAAGATTTAATCACCTGCTAATGCTCGCATTCCAAGCATTGTTTGGCATCTTTGAATTTGTCTATATATGTGTTTCTGGAACAGACCTCTTCATTCACCTGAGGAAGGAGCAGCGCTCCGAAAGCTAGTGACATCGAAACAAACTGTTGGACTTTAACCTGGTGTTGTAAGACTTCTTACTGTGCTCACCCCAGTTCAACGCAGCATCTCCACATCCTTATGGCAAGGTTGAGAAGGGTACAACACACCACTATTATGCAGGACTGCAGAATCCCACTTGAACAGTCCAAGCAATGAAAGCACATCTTTACGATCAAAGTGGCCTGCGTCATGATGGATCTTATCGAGTTGTGCGCGACATTGTATCTCTCCTCTGAGGCACTTTGAGAACGACACATGTCAGGGGCCATCTTTCCAGTGGATACTCCTTGTCACTCCTTGGCAAGCAGCTGCCCTGAAGCACTGCAGCCCATCCAATATCTGAGGCACCTGGGAGTGATTCAGATGTAGGAGTCACGGGAGTACCTAGCACAGAGGTGCATTGTGGTTCTGATGATTGCATACCAGCTGAACATTTATGGAATGGAATCCTTTCCTGTTAATGAATATCAGGGGCTGTTGCCATGGAACTCACAAAGCCACATATGTGGAATCGATTACACACCCTGTACTCTAGGGAAGCCTGAGAAAACCGCAAAGTCCAGGAATCTAGTAACCTGGCAAGTTTCATCCAGTATGAACCTCACAGAACTATGAAGCTTACTGCAAAGGGCATCCCTCACCTCTTTGATACATTTATGTGTTGAGAACTGAGAAATCCAATAAAGGTCATCTCTGGATCCCTGGAACGACCCACTGGTATAGAAACCGAGTACGGTGGTGACCCTCAGGGGCACTGGCAGGGGATGTCCTCCCAATCCATCTGCATTCGCTCCTCCCACAGAGTGTGACAAACATGGATCTGTGCAGCATTGCCTTTCATTCATATCCAGATAGGAAAGGCATCTTCGGTAGAGCTTTGATCATGTGAGTCACCTTCATTGGATGGGTCTGACCTCCTCATCCTCTGGGTGTTATTGGGGTTCCCCTAGACCACAGACCTCAGGCCTGGTCTCCTCTGTACGCTGTGCTATGTGTGGCAGGCCCTTGTCTTCCTCAGTCAGATCACTGCCATCAAGAATGCAGCACTGAGTGCAGGCTTTATTATTCACTCCTCCTTCTCCCCGTGGTCAGATAGATGCAACAGATTGATGAATGATGGACAAGTATTGTCAATCTCCCATCCACAACCAGAAAGCTACTGTCATGCCCTCAAGCTGCGTTTGCACTATTCGCCTTTCCCTGATCAAGTTTTCCAGCTGAGGCACTACCTCACAGACCTAGGTGACCAAGATGCCACCCCAGCTACTTAGCACTTATGTTTCTCTTGAGATGTTAGGTGCTACTTGCTGCTTACTGCCTCTCCCAGAGTCCTCCTCACACCCTCAAGGTGCTGCTGACTGCCTTTCCCATGGTCCTCCTCTCGCACTCTCCTCAAGGTGCTAATTACTGCCTATCCCAGGGTCCTTTTCTCACACTCGCCCCTAGGTGCTGCTCACTGCCTGGCTCGTCCACCTTGCACATTCTAGGTGTTGCTGTCTGCCTGTCTCAGGGTCCTCCTCTCACACTCTCCTCCAACCAACTAAGTGGTCGACAGAGCTCCAGGACTCTCTTTAATCTCTCAACCAGTTCTCTTTTCTCCACTCCAGGAACTATGACTGCATTTCACTCAGCTCTCTGGTTCCTTCAGGCCTGGCCACAAGACCATTTCCCTGCCATAAGTCTCTGTGCAACCTGCCCCTCTTTTGCAAGTCGCACCCCTCCCCCCAACAACAATGTCAGCCTATGTGTAACCCTTCCCTCATGTGTTACACAAACCAATCCATTTCCTACTCCAGGATTTGGGTGCATCCCCTCGCATTCAGGCAATCTGTATCCTATCCACCGCTTTCTGTGTCTGCATTCCAGTGTTCCCTATCAGGTTCCAGGTTCCCCACCCTGCTATCATGTGCCCCCCCCCCCCCCGCTGCAAACTTCACCATACCCTCTTCACTCTCATCTCTTAGTCTTCTTCTCTGCCCCCTCTAATCGTACCTACCCCCTTCACCCTCATGTTTTCATTATCCATTTCCTCATGTTTCTGTTTTAGAGGACATCCCTGTTTGAGGCCCGCGGCACACAATGCTGTCATCTCGGAGTAGCATGGCAGCCCCCCCCCCCCCCCCCCCCCCCCACCCGAGCGGCCCAGCTCAACACCCGTGGCACCCACTGTGAGTGGCCCAACTCAACACCCACTGCACCCACCGTGAGCGACCCTAGGGCCGAGCATGTAAAGACCATTGTACAGCACTCTGTAAATAGTTGTTTATAGTTGGTATAAATTGTTGTTTCTTACAAGTTAACTGGTGGAGCCAATTCTTGAAGTCATTACATTGGCAAGGAGGTAAAGACCAGCAACTCAGATTGCAAAAATGTGTGGAAAAAGTCTAATTGCAAGAGTTCCAGAACAAGTCCAGCCTGCAAGGAAAGGAATCATCGAAATGCTTCTTTTCAGGAAACTAGAGCCACTCGATCCTGCTACAGAAGATTGGGTACACGATGTCGGATGCTTAAAATTATTTTTCCGTGTGAATGAAATAGAGGGGAGGAGAAGCAGAGAGCTATTTTGTTAACTCCATATAGGGCACAGACAGTCTGAGTCAAAGTTTAACATTCCTGGATGCCACCGAATACCAAATCATTTGCAGAAATTGTAGTTACTCAAAGGGCATTACCACTCCAAGCCCGCAGCTGTTTTACAGCATTTCAATTTAATTCATCCGGGATAGCCCCAAGAGAGACCATTGCAGCCTCCATGGCTCAAGAAATTGCAGACAATTGCAATTTTGTGATTATGTTAAATGAGATGCTCAGAGATCGTTTAGTATGTGGTGTTAACGATGAAGCCATACAAAATAAACCTTTGGGCAGAATTGGAAGTAGATTTTTAAAAGGCGCTGGAGATTGCTTTAGCCATGCAGAGCATGGAGAAGGGCACCCAGGAGCTACAAAGTGCTCTGAGCAGTGCAGTCCACCAGTTAAGGTGGGAAACAGCAAGAGTGCCAGTAGTGAAGGTGCTTGTCCAAGCAAGGAAATTAATATGGAAACTGGCAGAGCCAGAAGGTGTAGAAAATGAAACCCACAGCTTCGGATGGACCCAGAGTGCGCAGAGGGTTACAGATACAAAGGAAGACAGCCGTCAGGCATATACAGATTTAAGGAGGCGGAGTACTTCAAGTGCGGGGAAAAGGGACATTTGAGATATATGTGCAAGTATAAGAAGAACCTGCTTAGCATGAGTAGATTGAATAATACAGCACCAATGTACCCGATGGAAGACGGTCCTGAGGAGGAGCAGAATGCTATGCCTGTCAATGATGTTAAAGCAGGCAAAATGGTCCCCATCTCAGTGGAGTTAGTGGTAAACAGAAGGGCGTTACGAATATAAGTGGACACTGGGGTCTCAACCACCGTGGTGGGGGAGCAGACCTACTGGCAGGTAGGAATATAGTTGGAATAAATCTTACAAGTTAACTGGTGGAACCAATTCTTGAAGTTATTATACTACCCTTCAGTTTTTTTCTCCTGTAACATCAGAGTGGAAATTGCAAACATTGCTAAGTGGGAGATGGAAAATATACCTTTCTGCTCCGTGACACTATTCACTTGCGTATCGAACATATCATGCCACCTTGCCACTTTCAGTTTGATGCATTTTCAAGTTTTTATTTATTGGGAAAAAATAGATGCCCTCTTTCTCCTCTGTTTAACCTGCTCTTATTAATTAATTCATTTGTTGTCCAGTTAGGTACAAACCAGTTAACTTATTTTCTAAGTACACTGATAACACGATCTGAAAATTCTGCTAATTTGTCATGTGGACAGCAAGAGGAAATAGGTGTTTGACACCATCAAAAAGCTGAGACAGTGACAAAGGGATCCCTGTGCTGCTGGTGCCAGCTGCCCAGACTGGTTATGGGAGGATCCCTATCCTCTACAGTGTCCCTGTTCACTCAGAGAAATAGAACTCTTTGACTTTACTGCTCCAAACAACACATGTGCTGGCCCTTCAGATACGCCTTTAAAGACACTGTGAGATGGATCTCAACCCTGTACGATTAGTGAGAGATGACTGATAGTGAATTGGCAGGTCATTCTACATTAAAGTCAATGGAAGTGAAAATCGGACAAGATGTAACACAGGTACCCGACTCCCTATAACTCATTTCACAATAATCATTCAAAGCCAAGATATATCCCCGTGAGTTTAGATGTGTATGAGCAAGATTCTTACAAGTGCATATATCAACATCCATGTTACACATAATGACATGTAAAAATATATGCCATACGTTAAGAAAACATTTCATTGGACATATAGGGCGAAATTCTCCGGTATCGGCGCGGTGTCCGCCGACTGGCGCCCAAAACGGCGCAAATCAGTTGGGCATTGCGCCGCCCCAAAGGTGCGGAATGCTCCACATCTTGGGGGGCCAAGCCCCAACATTAAGGGGCTAGGCCCGCGAATGACGAATTTCCGCCCCGCCAGCTGGCAGAAAAGGCCTTTGGTGCCCCGCCAGCTGGCGCGGAAATGACATCTCCGGGCGACGCATGCGCGGGAGCGTTAGTGGCCGCTGACGGCATTCCCGCGCATGCGCAGTGGAGGGAGTCTCTTCTGCCTCCGCCATGGTGGAGACCGTGGCGAAGGCGGAAGGGAAAGAGTGCCCCCACGGCACAGGCCTGCCCGCGGACCGGTGGGCCCCGATTGCGGGCCAGGCCACCGTGGGGGAACCCCCGGGGCCAGATCGCCCTGCGCCCCCGCAGGACCCTGGAGCCTGCCCGCGCCACCTTGTACTGACGGTAAGGTAGGTGGTTTAATCTACGCCGCCGGGACAGGCATTTTAGCAGTGGGACTTCGGCCCATACGGGCCGGAGAATCGCGGGGGGGGGCCCCGCCAACCGCCGCAATTCCCGCCCCCGCCGAATATCCGGTGCCGGAGAATTCGGCAACCGGCGGGGGCGGGATTCATGCCAGCCCCCGGCGATTCTCCGACCCGGCGGGGGGTCGGAGAATCTCGCCCATGGTGTTTGCACATTCTCCCCGTGTCTGTGTAAGTCTCACCCCCACAACCCAAAGATGTGCGGGATAGGTGGATTGGCCACACTAAATTGCGCCTTAATTGGAAAAATGTAATTTAAATTTATTGAAAAAAAGAAAGCATTTCATTTAAGCCCAGCAGCTAAATGTTATTGTATTTATACAATCAAAGCCGCCTCCATTAAAGTTTCATTGATTTTTTTTTTACAGTATTCTTGGTATCAGTGCAGTGTGTGCAATTCTCTACAATCCAGCGAGACAAAGGGACACATTACATCATGCAAGTGAGCAATGTAAATGGACGCTTTCAAAAGTGCAAACTTCAATTTGAAGAACAGCTTTGATTTCCTTTAAACTGAACTTTTGGGTTTATACTGCCAGGTTGGAGCTGAACACAGCAAAAACATTCCACAGCCCGGGCAATTAACATTTTACTGTACATTACTGTGTTAACTTTACAGTGCTCTAAGTGAAAACAGATTGAATCAGCAGATGTGCAACAAGGTCATTGTTGAATAAAGCTGCCCGTTGCAGACCTGATGTAATAAAGAAGTAATCAGGGCAAGCCTTTATGCAAGGCACTTTGCAGCTCCAACAACACTCAGCTTCAAGTTCATTTACTGTTGAATTTCTCAGATAATTAACAACTATGCACAGTGGTGGTATACCAGTTGTAACCCATCCCGGCCCAATTAAAACTTCCAGTGCTTTTTTTTACCCTGATAAGAATTCAAGCAGTTTTGTTTGAGTGGGCTTTCAACATAATACTCAAACCTATTTTTTTTAAGCGCTCAGAAATCTATGAGCATAATTGGCATGGAGTGCTGATCCATGAGTAAAACAAAAGTTAAGCATATATTGGAGATGTCAGGAGAAATTCGCAGAACAGCCGAGGTGTAACACTTATGAAATGTATATTTCAGTTTCAGATCATCTATTCATCTTTTACCTGACACTCTTGTCCTCAAGTTTCATAAGAGAGAGTCAAACATCCCCACAACCATCTTGTATCTATGAAGCAGTGTGCTTCGACTAAAACTAGTCTGGAAGGAACCCACTAAGAAATCTGTGGCTTAAAGCTTGTACTGTGCTAGTTGCTCTTCCGCCCCAGCTGAAGAACGCTTTGAAGATTATAGCTGCTTCCTGTGTGGAGTTACTGTTTCCCCCTCCCCCCCCCACCCCCACCCGCCCCCTAACGACCATTTCCCATCGATACCCACAGAAGCCTACCTTCTTAACCACTGTTTTAACGGTTTCTCACCACTTCCACCTCTTGCACTTTCTGCAGATACTGTGGTGTCTATTTTGGTGGATGTTCATATAATGATGTCCAGGTGAAGTTGCTGAGGTATCTCGTAGGACAGGGGAAATAAAACCTTTCACGAGAAACCCTTCTAATTATGGTTTGTGTCACCTAACGCAATAACAGACAAATTAAATGAACAAAACTTTAATCATTTCACCTAAAGGAGCCTTTCATGTTCCCTATTCATTTTAATTTTGTGGGTGAGGCATTGGGAGTCCTTTATCTCACTCTTCAAAACAAAGCCTTAGGATACCATGTTAAATCATCGGTTTTCTTTTGTCTTTAATAAGTGTTTACCAACATTATAATACGTAGATTATTCCACCAGTTCCAGCCCGAGTTCAAAGCCTTGACATTCAATCTCACTTCACTTCAATAGGGAAAGATTGATTAGTATTTTGGCTAAGTAGCTAGTTAAAACACTGAACAAAAACAGAACGGTCAATGTGGGAGGCTTGGGAGGAACAGTAAAGAGGGAGGAACAAGTAAATTGAAGGAATGGTTGCCACTCTCACCCGCAACTCCTAAATTCAAAATAACACTCGATTCAGAATGAGTCGCGATATCGTTATGCTTTAAATATAAGATATAGCAGATTATTAAATGGAAACATATTTGTCACTACTTTTATTGTCCTAAAGGCAATCATATTTTTAATATTAGCCACTTCCAAATTCCTGATTCCTCTCATACTTACAAGTATACAAAAGCATTAATGTTGCCGTCGTATGACTCATGTTTCAAATTATTTTTTTTTGTTATTATAAAATATATTTGAATTGGCAAATACTCAAACGTGGTTCCACAGAACGTACAGGAAATACAAATAACACTCAGAACTGTGAATGCCGTTTTTACTAATGTTAAAATACTTCAGAATTTGTTTTAGAGATCCCATTCATCAACATTTCAATCTATTTATCATTCAGACTGCAGCTTTGCAATGTTGCTTTTAAAAAAAAAATCAGGAACACATTGCACACCCGTACGAGTAACCTGACACAAGCTTTCTTCTCATCAACCCATAGTGATTCACTCCTCTACAGTCTGAACAGTGTTTAAAAAGTGGACATTATCATCACAAAGGCCCATTAAGAATCTGTCAGGAGGAACATCATTTTGTTTTTTTAATTTCTGGTAAAAAAAAGGGAATCATTTTGTTTGAACAGTGAATGCTGAATCCACTGTTGGTGGGAACTGGCATGGAGGAGTTAATCAGGCCTGACAGGATGAGTGAGCTGAATTAGTAGGCTTCAGTGGTCACGTCATCCCAACAGTGTACAATAATTCAGCTCCTCTCGCTTTGCTTGGTTCAGTGACTCCAAGGCTGTTTCCCTGATGTCATCATCATCTTTCACTCTTAAAACAGAAATCATTTGCACACAAAAACACAAAGGAGCCCATAAAAATTAAAGACATTTAAGTGAAGCCATACCTCTGGTAACAATGACACTGACCGTAAGACAGCTTTCAAATAATTGCAAAAAATAATTCCTTGAATATTGACACCTTAACCAAAATACCTTACTGCAATATTTCTGAATGCATACTGCTGTTTAATGACCAAGGAAGCCAGCGGTAGCAAGAAAAACATTTATTTTACGTTTAACAATAATCTTTCCACGGCAGTAACTATCTACAATCACAGTCCCTTTGGGACAACCAACATGCTGGTCCCTGCTCGGGCCGGCTTTTATGCCCAGTTCTGAAGAGCCCCAGCTGGGTGGCCTCCACCCCCTACCTGGGAAGCTCGTACTCCACGAGCCCCACGGGGAGATCGATAATGGTTTCCCTGTGGGCCTCATGGAGGTAATGACACTCCTCCTCCACCAAAGTCCGATGGTTTCCCCTATGCCATCATCAGCTGGGGCCTCCTCCGGTGCTTTGCCCAAGGGTGGGCTTCTGCCTGCTACGGGTCTGGCTCGAGTGGGGTATGCTGGTTGGTCGCCCTCTGGAGGACTATCGCTGGAATCTTGGCCATGAACATGATATCGTCCGTCTGAGTGGATGCCTCTGTGTCCATAACCAAGCTGGAGTCATCTTCCTCCTGCTGGTCTGCTCAATGTTCATGGCCGGTTGGGTTCCCCGGCTGAGTGTTGGTTCTTGGTATTGTGGAGGGATCGAAGTCCTCAGTTGGGCATCATGTAGGGCGGGCTTCAACTTCTTGAGGTGATCCACATGTTTTGATTGGATTTTCCCATTGACCTTGATGTATTATGAGACCGGCCCCTTTCTCTCGATAACTACTCCAAAGAGCCAGAGTTCCCCTTCCCCACAGTTGCGGGTGTAGACTGCATCCTGATTGGAACTTCTGCCCTGGCATCTGTTGCTAATTTGCTGTTGTCTCTTAATTTGGCTCTGTTTAATTACGTTTGCTCAAGAGTCGCCAGGTATCTTTCGATACCGCCACAAGGTTCAAACCGAATACTGATCAAAGACTCGATACACCAGTTAGTAAGTTCAAAAGCAATGCTCATTTATTTACACACAGTCAAATCTACTCATGCATAAAACTCCACAACCTAAACTATCACTATTACTAAAAGCCTATACTTAGCTTCGGGTGCCACTCAGTCAGAGGAACAATGGCTGTTGCTCGGTTCTGAGGCTGCTGGGTTGAGCGGTTTACAGGATAGCAACTAGGAGCGTCTATCTCGTAGCGTGCGTTGACTTGGAACTTACTTGGTCTGGTGTAGCTTTGGCGGGTCTCTCCTCGCTGAGAGCCAAGGCCAAGAGAGCGATCCTCTCTTGGGGAGTCCTTTTTATACCCCAAAAGGGCTTCGTGCGCTTTTGGGTGGGTCTTGAACTTGGCCCCAATTAATTGGGCCATTTCCCAATCGTCCTTATCGATTTTCCTCCAATAGCGGGGTGGGTTCCCTGGTTGCTGGGAGTGTCCTAGGTGCCGTTGGTCTGCTTTGTTTTAGTCTCCTCTGGCGCCGGGATGTCTGTCTCAGCAGTGTTTACCTAACTGTTGCCTTTTGTTCCCGGGGATGGCTCATTAGTATGTAGATGGCTTAGCAGTACCGGTCCTGTCTGAGAACTATGGCTCTAATCAACAGACAGACCTTGCACCTGCTTGCTTTTTCGGTATTGTCCAATTTTCCCTGCATTCTTTGCAAGTGTCCATTTTGTAATCGGGCGAGGCCATCCCAGGTGGCTACACATCCGATGGTCACGGTGTGATTTCTGCACTTCGTGCTGCACTTCCACTTTCCCACCCAGGTTTGCAAAAGTCAGGCTTAAATTGGTCCTGAGCCTGCGACCCATCAGCAGTTCTACTGGTGGTATCCCTGTAGTCATGTGCAGCGTTATCCGGAAATTAAAAAGGAACCGTGGCAGTTGTGTGTTTATGGAGCCCGTGGTCTGCTTCTTTATGTCTCTTTTGAATGTCTGAACTGTCCTTTCTACCAGGACGTTAGATGAGGAATGGTATGGGCGGTCCTGATGTGCCAGATGTCGTTCAGTTCAGTGAATGTGTAAAACTCCTTGCTCGTGAATGGTGTTTCGTTGTCCATCACCAGGACTTCTGGAATCCCATGGGTACTGAACGAGCACCTCAGCTTCTCGATGGTGGCCCTTGACATCGTTGAGATCATTTTATAAATGTCAAACCATTTTGAATAGGCATCTACAATAATGAGGAACACGGAACCTATGAAGGGCCCTGCAAAATTGGCATGCACTCTCACGCAGGAACGCCTTGGCTATTCCCAGGGTAGAAGGGAGGTCATTGGCAGAAACCTTTGGTGCTCCTGACATGCCGAGCAACAGTGTATGACTCGCTCTATGACGCCATCAATGCCAGGCCACCAGTGCTGGCTCTGAGCCAGCAACTTCATCTTTGAAGTGCCTGGGCGACCACTGTAGATACTTCAGGCGAGAATCCTGACCCTGCGGTGGGATGACCACGCAAGCCTCCACAGTATGATATTGTCATCCACACTAAGTTCTTGGAGTTACTGGGCATAGGGCTGCAGACCTGTAGGGCTACTGGGGGGGGTCCCTTGTAATCCACCATTTACTATCTTGTGGCGGAGCTTCACTAACTTAGGATCATGCTGAGTCCATGTTCAAACCTGAATAGCTGTCACCGGCAGAGTATCCATAAAATTCAGGGTCGCCACTTCATCCGTCACTGCTGGGGACGGGGGACCCACCGACAATGGGACACCACTAAGGGCATCAGCGTGGGCTGTGTACCAGGACGGTGTTGGAATGAGTACTTATATGCAGCAAGCAGAAGTGGCCAATGCTGAATCCAACTGATACAACTGGAGGAATCCCCTTATCCTCTTTAAAGAGGCCCAGCAGAGGCTTGTGATCGGTAACAAGGGTGAAATGCTGCCCGTAGACGTATTAATGGAATTTCTTGACTCCAAATATCACCGCCAAGCCTTCCTTCTCTATTTGGGCATAGGGTTGTTCCGCATCTGCCAGGGTCCTTGAAGAAAAAGAATATGGCTCTCCGTACCATCGTCCCATCTGTGGGCCAGCACTGCCTCGATGCCATAAGGGGTGGCACTCCACGTCAGGACTAGTGGTCCAGCTGGGTCATAATGGGTGAGGAGCTGCGAGGGCAATAGACCCAGCAAATGCTTCTCCTTGTAAGGCACCCCAAACCTACTTCTGGTTCTTCTTTAGCAGTATTTGGAGGGCCAACAGGGTGGCCAAGTTTGAGATAAATTTCCCTTAATAATTCACCAGGCCCAGAAAGTCCCGCGTTCAGCGGCGTTGCTCAGGGTTGGGCCACCTTTTATGGCCTGAACCTTCTCCTCCACAGAGTGTAGGCCATCCCTGACTACACTATACACAAGCATGTTACTGCCTTCGCTCTGAACACACACTTGCTCCTCTTCAGCCGGGCGCCCATCTGAGCACTTCCTATAGGTTGTCCATGAGCTCCTTATCGGTGGCACCCATGATGAACATGTCATCTAAGTATACAACAAACTTCGGCAGACCTTGATGAAATACCCTCCATCACTCGTTGGAAGGTTGTCGGAGTTGATGAGATCCAAAGGGAAGACAGCTATACTCAAATAACCCTTTTTGGGTGTTTATAGTTACGTATTTCCTTGACGCAGAGTCCTGTTTCACCTGTAAATAGACATGGCTCATGTCGAGTTTTGTAAAGAAACACCCTCCAGCCACTTTTGTGGATAAATCTTTCACCTGAACATCGGGTAACGGTACAGGCGTGAATCCCTGTTCACTGTGAGCTTATAATCTCCGCGGAGCCGGACGGACTTTGCCGGTTTCATAATCAGAACTATGGATTCGGCCCACTCTGCAAACTATATTGGCTGTATGATTCCCAGGTCCCATAGGAGCTGCAGTTCTTTATCCACTTTGGCGAGTAAGGAGTAGGGAACAGGCCTTGCCCACAAATATCTCGGTTGAGTCTCTGGGTCCACATAGGTATGAACCATGGTCCCCTTTATGCTGCCCAGACCCTCCTGGAACACTTCAGGGTATTTGCCCAGGATGTCATATAAGTTTCCGGTGCCCATCCGGAAAATTTGTTGCCAGTCAAAACAGAGGACTCATAACCAGTCATGCCCCAGCAGATTGGGCCCAGTACCTGTACCACGACCAAAGGAAGCCTGATTTATTGCTGTCCTTTTGTTACCAGAGTCATGATGGTCCCCATGATGCTCAGCGGTTCGTTGGTATAGGTTGCCAACCTCGCCTTGGTGTCTCGCAATGTTCGTGGTAAGATGTCTGCATGAAGCCGGCGAAAGGTCCATTGTTTCACAATGGAGGCAGAAGTTCCCATGTCCATTGCCATCACCAAAGGATGCCCAGTAACTTGCAATGTGACCCTGATCGGTGCCGTCTTCGGGGCTGTAAAAGAATTCAACTGCATCATACAGGAGGGGCCACATGCAAGCCCCTGGCTCGTGGTAACCTCAGCAGCTGCCCTGGGCAGCGTTCTCTTCACTAGTTCTGGCAGCTCTGACCACCACGTGCTCTCTGTCCACATATCTGGCAATATGGCCGACCCTCCCCTTCGTTCTCGGGGGAGGTATCCCACAGGTCTCAGCTCAACTGCTGAATTATGCCTTGGGTTGCCTCTTGGGGGGTGATCTGGCCCGTCTGGCACTGCCCCGTGATGCTCCGGGAGTCTGATTCAGAGGGCGGGCCAAACTATGGACCCCATAGTCCATGGACCCCTGAAGGTCCTGTACACCTTACTCTGCATTTCCGCGTGATAGTGACAACTCAATGGCCCATTTCAGGGGCTAGTTTAGCACAGTGGGCTAAACAGCTGGCTTGTAATGCAGAACAATGCCAGCAGCGCAGGTTCAATTCCCGTACTGGCCTCCCCGAAGAGGCGCCGGAATGTGGCGACTGGGGGCTTTTCACAGTAACTTCATTTGAAGCCTACTTGTGACAATAAGTGATTATTATTATTAATAATGTGGGCTCCGCCAACAGCTTCCTTTGAATGGCTATGTTATTTATTCCATAAACAAGCCTATCTCTCAACATCTCTGAGTGGGTAGGCCTGAACTCGCAGTGCTCCATCAGCTACCTAAGGTGCGTCAAAAAGTCGGTTACCGACTCACCCCGGAGACCACACTGCCATGTTGAACCTATAACGTTGCATTATAATGGAAGGTTTTGGATCATAATGTTCAACCACTAGTTCAACCAACTCATCAAACGATTTGGAGTCTGGTGCAGCCGGGCAAGTAAGGCTCTTTATAATTCCAAACATTGGGCCCTGCAGGCTGTCAGGAGGATCACCTTTTGACGATCTTCCCCCAATGTTCTGCGTATTGGCTCCAATCTAATAATAATAGTAACAATAACCTTTATTGTCACAAGTAGGCTTACATTAACACTACAATGAAGTCACTGTGAAAAGTTCAGGCCTGCATCAAAGGCCTCTAGCTTACCAAATAGCGACATTTTCAAACTTTATGAGCGGGCTTCTCCCAGCCCCGCACCGGGCCGGAGAATCTCCATGAACAGGCCACATTGCCCAAACGCCGACACCTATTCTCCGCACTGCAGAGAATCGGCACCATTAGCGCCGGTATGGTTGGCATGACGCCGGTCGCGGGCCGCTCTATGTGGCCGGCCCGCCGATTCTCCTGCCCGGATGGGCCGAGCAGGCCGTAGGAAAGAAGCCGAGTCCCACCGGCGCCATTCTAACCTGCTCTGGGCCGGCGGGACCTCCGCGTGTAAGGGTCGGGTGGCAGCCTGTGGGGGGGGGGGGGGGTCCGACCCCGGGGGGCGCTCCGATGTGGTCTGGCCCGCGATCGGGACGCACCGATTAGCGGGCTGGCCTCTGTGGCTGGGGGCCTCCTTTCCTACGCGCCAGCCCCTATAGCCCTGCGCCATGTTGCGTCAGGGCCGGCACGTTGAAGGAGGCCACTGAGCATATCCTCGTTGGTGCCGGCGCAACTGCGCATGCGCGGATCCCGCTCCAGCACCATGCTGGCCCCCTGTAGGGGCCAGAATTAGACGTGGGTGCGGCCCGTTCACGCCATCGTAAAACGCGACGGCGTTTACAGCGGCGTGGACACTCTGCCGCGGAATTGGAGAATCCTGCCCTATATCCTCACGTTCCTGCATGTTAGTTGTCGTGGGTGGCTGGGCGTATTATCAAGAAAGTCCAGGGTCTCCTTTGTCCTCGTCGCCAATTTAATGACCCAGGATGCCAGTGGTAGGAAGAAAAAGATTTATTTTATATTTAGCAATAATCTGCCCAAGGTAGTAACTATCTACAATCACAGTCCCCGCTGGGACAACCAATATGCCAGTCCCTGCTCAGGCCAGCTTTTATGCTCAGATCTAACGAGCCCCAGCTGTATGTCCTCCTCCCCCTACCTGGGAAGCTCATAATCCATGGGGATATTGATCATGACCTTGTGGGGGTCATGACGCTGAAATATTGAATGTCTGTTTGGTTCAACATAAAGAACACCTGGGGTCACCCAGATCTGTAGGGCGACTTTGAGTTCTCAGTGTCAAAAACTGTGCTCACTGATACTGTGTGCTTTGGAGTTGTTGGATTTAAAGAGATGCAGCAGCTTAAAGTGGTAGCACTCCAGAAGGACAGGTACAGCAGCTCTGAAAGCTCTTCCAAAGATGGATGTCTGATGGGCTTTCAGAAAGGATGATGGCCTTTGGGTTTGCTAGTGATGAGACTGTGGAAATGCATCACAGTGAATTTAGGCAGTGAGCTGACAGGGTGCGGAGGGGTCATTATTCACAATCCTTGCAGAGACCGGCACAGCATGCAGTGGCAAGTGGCGAATAGGGCAGGACCCCACGTACAGCAATGAAATGTCACAGTTAAATCATAGAATCATAGAATTTACAATGGAGAAGGAGGCCATTCGGCCCATTGAGTCTGCACCATAGAACATAGAACATAGAACATAGAACGATACAGCGCAGTACAGGCCCTTCGGCCCACAATGTTGCACCGACATGGCAAGTCAAAAAACAAAAGCCATCTAACCTACACTATGCCATTATCATCCATATGCTTATCCAATAAACTTTTAAATGCCCTCAATGTTGGCGAGTTCACTATAGAACATAGAACGTCACTATAGAACATAGAACACCAACCGCTGGAAAGTGCACCCTACTTAAGTCCACACCTCCACCCTAAACCCGTAACCCAGTAACCCTACCTAACCTTTTTTTGGACACTAAAGGCAATTTAGCATGGCCAATGCATCTAACCTGCACAGCTTTGGACAGTGGGAGGAAACCGGAGTACCCGGAAACCCATGCAGACGGGGAGAATGTGCAGACTCCGCATGGACAGTGCCTCAAGCCAGGAATTGAACCTGGGACGCTGGAGCTGTGAAGCAACAGTGCTACCCAATGTGTTACTACATGGTCTTAAAGGAACCAACCACATCTTCTGTGGATCCACTGAAGTGAGCATGTCTGCAACTTGCAATTACTTTGCCCACGCCCTGTATTAAAATATTTCAATAGCTCAGGGTCAAGGCTCGTGAGCTAATTGAGGCCTTTAACAATTCTTGGTCTGCTTCTACAAGGATTTATTAATTCGTCAACTCAGTTTGCTTTTCTTTCATCCCGTCATGTTGCACTCTGCTTTGTCAACTAACTGGATCACAAAACCTAGATTAGAAAAACCTAATGTCACTCCAACTGAAAGTGATATATGTACTCTGCTGTGCAGCAACCCGTTGTAAACCACTTCCTCTTTCTCACTCTAGAGGTCCCTGAGGAAGAAGCAACTGCTGGCCTCTCTCCATCCAATCCTTGTCAGCATATCAAATCATTGGCTGCTACTCACTCTCAACGCAGTAAATTACCCAGTGAGAATCAGAGAGAGTGAGAAGGAAATGAATTGGGTCGAATGCAAAATACAGGCAACAGGAGTTGAATGCACAAAGTGAGCTGGCGCTGACTCAAAAGATATAGAAAACACTGCCCCCTTTAGCAGCACAGGGGCTACGATTTCATGGCTCATCCAACCTTTAAAAGAAGGAGGCTTCTTCTGTGTGAAACTCTGCATTAGATGCCACAGGATTTCAATAGCCGTAACGACCTGGACGGATGACTTAGCACACCTGCCAACTCTGCAGCATGTGGCAGGTCCACGTGGATATGCAGTTGAGGATCATATGAGAGAGTCTACAAGGCGGAGGGAATCTTGCTGCCTCCATGCAAATCTGTACAGAGGTCTGAGACACTGGACTGGGGAGAGCTGTCTCTTTCAAAAAACTGGGACTGGTGTACAGACAAGCATATTTACGTGTCTGAGAGCTTCTTGGTGTCATCTGGTCCGCTTTCGTGCAGGTATATGATCCAATGGATCCTGTATCCCCAAATAACACAACAGAAAAAATGCATCACTGTTGCTGCCACCTCACAGGCAAGCAGCATGTCTATCTGTGCTGTCTATCACTTCGGACACTTGGTAAAAAGAAGCAGAACCAGGCTTCATGTGGAGCAACAAGAGATATTGGGGGGACTTTTCCGACCGTTCTCGTCAGCATGATCTCCCGACAGTGGGGGATGAATTCAGTGGGGAATCCCATTGACAGCAGTGGGACCAGAAGATCCCACAGCCGGCCAGTGGTGGGCTGCCTCCTGCCATCAAAAAAAAAAACACCGGAGGGGGTGTGGAATATCCCCCCATTGTCTTCCCAGATCAATCTTAGGAAGTCGGTGCTCTAAGATGAGGACGACTTTTTAAAAAAGGCATTCATTGACAGAATATGGACATTGCAGGCAAGGCCAACGCTTATTGCCCATCACTAATGGCCCTTGTGAAGGTTGAGTTGAATGAATATTCTTAGGGCCTTTATTTGTGAGGTCCATTCCCCTGTTTGTAAGGTCCATCCCCTTGTTGTTAATGTGAGATTGTTAAATTAGTGCCAATTTTAGAAAACATATGACAATCCAGTGTGAACCATGAACCCTGGGAATGTAATCGGAAGTCATAATCATTCTTTGAGAAAATGTCAGCAAATTATTAAGACCAGCAGCAAACCTGGTCATTCAATGTCCATTGTAAGTTCCAAGCCAGTCACTTTTCAAGAATTGCTAACACTATTGACAGAACTGCAATTTTTAAGTTAAAAATAAATGTTTCCTCTCAAAACATAGGGGAAAAATGGAGCATGTTCTATTAAAAACTCCATATGAAGCAATTAACATTGAGTTCAACAACTTCAGACTGTGAACTCTCTCCTCCACCTTCATTCCATTGTTATTTCTATCAATTAATTTTCATTTCTTCCATTGATCTGTTTCCCCCTCATCATTGTTCCCCCTCCCCCCACTCCACTTGGGCCAACTATTCCTAGTTGTCCCTTGACACACTGCTCACCTTTGTTCTGCCAATCACACATTCTAATCTCTTTATGTGCCACTTACCCTTTTAAGCTTTATCACTCCCATTTACACTCCTTTTGTCTTCTGTCCTCAACATCTTTGTCTATCTCCACCTATCGCTGACCCGTTATCCAGCCCCACTGTTCCATGTCCCCCCCTCACTACAGTAGAAATCTGACCCCATTTCCAGTTCTCTCTAGCTTTGATAGAGTCACCCAGACTCGAAACGTCAGCTCCTTTTCTCTTCACAGATGCTGTCAGACTTGCTGAGATTGTCCAGTATTTTCTGTTTTTGTTTATAGACAGTAAAGAGCTGTCTCGTATAAGCAGTGATACATTTATATAACTTTTGTGAGGGCCACGAAGAATCCAGCACGAGTTTTAAGGATACAAAGTAATAACATTTATTTACTATAACATAGACATAACAGCAGCAGCAACTTCCCTTGCTGCACACTCCTTCCTGCTGGTTCCTAAACTGGCCAGCTTTATTTATACTAGGAGTTTACTGATGGTTTCTCCGCCCCCCTCATTGGGGAAGCTCATACTCCCACAGGATTGTGGGATTGTCATTAGTCCCCAGCCAATGGTAAGTAGGCAGGTTATAACATCCCTCCCCCCCAAAGTCCAAGGAATCCACCAAAGACCCTGGCGAAGGAGGGCGTCGGACTCGTTTTGCCGCAGGCCAGACACCATTTGCACGCGACGCTGGATCAGGCGGCGTGTAACGAGACGGAGACCGGCGCTTCCGTGATGAACGGCGCAACGGTTGTATATCCACGGCCCGTGGACCCAAGGATTCCCCCTCTGATGCATCCTGTGTCTCCATCTCGGAGTCAGAGTCTGCTGCCTCCGTCATGTCAGCGTCTCTATCTCCATTCGGTTCTGTAACGACCTGCGCAGGCTTCGAGTGAGGCACGAGTAGAAGATTGTGAGGACTACCTTCCCTTGTCTCTGGTCTCTGCGGCTGTAGAAATGAGCTCCGGGGGTGGGGAATCTTTTGAGGGGATAGTCTTCTGGACTGAACGTGGTCGACATGTTTGCGCTGGAGACGACCCTGGGCTTGCACCTGGTAAGATAAAGGGCCCATTCGGCGAAAGATTACACCAGGAACCCACTGGGTCACCAGGCGCAAACTGCCGAATCGGCTGATGCCGAGAAAATCCCTGTACCTGCCATTCTTGTGTGCGCCATACCTTTGCGGTAATGTCCGGGAAAACCATACTAAGGCTGGTGCGAAGTCTTCGGCCCATTAGGAGTTCTGCGGGAGCTACCCCAGTCACCGCATGGGGGGTGGTCCTATACGTAAACAAAAAGCGAGCCAGTCTCGTGTCCATTGATCCGGAAGACTGCTTCTTTAGGCCTCTTTTGAATGTCTGCACTGCGCGCTCCGCCAACACATTTGAAGCCGGGTGGTAAGGGGCAGTGCGGATATGGCGTATGCCGTTCATCTTCGTGAACCTCGCAAACTCCTCACTCGTGAATGGAGTGCCGTTATCCGTGACCAGCACTTCGGGGAGGCCATGCGTACTAAACGATAAACGCATCTTTTCAATTGTTGCGCAGTACGTTGTCCCCTGCATCTTCTGCACCTCTAGCCATTTAGACTGGGCGTCAATTAATAGAAGGAACATGGATCCTTGAAAAGGGCCTGTGAAATCTGCATGCAAGCGTGCCCAAGGCCGCCCTGGCCATTCCCAGTGATGTAGGGGCACGGCCGGCGGAAGCTTCTGATGCTCCTGGCAAATGGAGCAGTTTTGGGCCACCTTCTCAATGTCGGTGTCGAGGCCTGGCCACCAGACATAACTCCGGGCCAACATTTTCATTTTGGTCACACCTGGATGCCCATTGTGCAAGTCTGTTAGTATCAGCTCCTCGCCTTTTTCCGGGACAATCACACGCGTCCCCCACAAGAGGATGCCGTCTTCCACGCTGAATTCTGACAGCTTGGAGGAAAATGCCCGCAACTCGCCTGGGAGCTGTCTATGCTGCCCACCATACATGACTATGTGCCGAACCTTTGACAGGACTGGCTCCGTCTGGGTCCACTCACGGATCTGTGATGCTGTGACAGGCAAGGTGTCCATAAAATTTAGGGTTGCAACCACCTCACCGGTCGTGGGGGTCGACATGGGGCCAGTCGATAAAGGCAATCGGCTCAGTGCGTCGGCATTCGCTCTCTGCGTTCCTGGTTTGTGCTCCAGAGAATACTCATAAGCAGCGAGCAAGAAAGCCCAGCGCTGGATCCGTGCAGAAGCAATGGGCGGTATTGGCTTATCCTCTCTGAAAAGTCCCAGCAGAGGCTTATGATCAGTCACGATAGTGAAATGGCAGCCATACACGTACTAGTGGAAGCGTTTCACCGCAAAAACCACTGCCAGGCCCTCCTTCTCGATCTGCGCGTACTTTTTGCTCCGCCGCAGTCAATGTGCGGGAGGCGAAAGCTATCGGTCGCTCGGCCCCGTTCTCTATCTTGTGGGACAGGACAGCCCCAATACCATACGGGGATGCATCACATGTGACGAGCAAAGGCTTTCCCGGATCATAGTGGGTTAGTAACCCTGACGACGACAATTGTTGCTTTACCCGCCGGAAAGCGGTTTCTTGCGGCTGACCCCAAACCCAGGCGTGATTTTTCTTTAGCAGAAGGTGCAAAGGGGCCAGCGTAATTGCCAGATTGGGGAGGAACTTCCCGTAATAGTTTACGAGACCGAGAAAAGAACGAAGATGCGAAGTGTCAGTCGGGGCGGGGACCTGTTGAATTGCACGCACCTTCTCTGCGATGGGGTGCAAACCTTCGCGGTCCACCCGATAACCTAGGTAGACTACTTCCTTTGCCTGAAATACGAACTTTGTGCGACGTAAACGGACTCCAGCCTCCGAAAGGCGTCTAAGGACAGCCTCCAGATTTTCCAAATGTTCCTGCTCCGACGTCCCTGTAATCACAACGTCATCTAGGTAGACAGCCACACGTGGTAAACCTCTCAAAATGCCCTCCATAACACGTTGAAAAATTGCGCACGCAGAGGATACTCCAAAGGGCAACCGTGTATATTCATACAGGCCCCGGTGTGTATTAATCGTTACATATGGTCGGGAGGCAGGGTCCAGCTCCAACTGCAGGTAGGCATGACTCATATCTAATTTTGTGAACGAGAGTCCACCTGCAAGCTTCGCGTAGAGATCCTCTATGCGAGGCATTGGATATCGGTCGAGTCGGGAAGCCATATTCACTGTAAGTTTATAGTCGCCACACAAGCGAACTGTGGCATCTGGCTTCATTACAGGTACAATTGGTGCTGCCCAGTCAGCAAAACGGACAGGCCTGATAATACCCAAACTCTCCAAACGAGTGAGCTCCCCTTCTACCTTCTCGAGCAAAGCGTAAGGCACCGGGCGCACCCGGAAATAGCGCGGCGTGGCTCCTGGTTCGACTTGGATACGGGCTACGGCCCCTTTTATTTTCCCCAAACCAGGCTGGAATACATCTGGGTATCGTCCTAGCACCTCAGTCAACCCTTCAGAAACTGTTTGGAGGATGTGCTGCCATTGCAACCGCAAATGGCGCAACCAGTCCCGACCCAACAGGCTGGGCCCATGGCCGCGCACCACGATAAGTGGGAAACGCCCCTCCTGGCGTCCATAAACAACAGGGGTCATTGTAGTTCCTGCAATGTCCAGTGGTTCCCCCGTGTAGGTGGCCAACCTGGCCTGTGAGTCGGTTAATGTAAGGGTCTGTATACCCTGCTTGATGTGGTCGAATGTCCTCTGGGCGATCACGGAGACCGCTGCGCCAGTGTCCAACTCCATCTCAAGCGGGTGGCCATTGACCCGCACTGTCACCTTAATGGGGGCCACATGGGGAGCTGCCACACAATGCAACTGCAGGCAGTTGTCCTCCGTCTCCATGTCCTCAGGAGTAGTCGCCGCAGGTTCATCCACATGGAAGTTACGGCCCCTGGGCTGGTCCCAGTTACGAACCCTGGGCTGGTCCCAGTTTCGGTCGGAACGACGGCGCCTCTGGCGCCCCCAGGACCGCCGTCCGCGATGGGGTCGGCGCCTACAAGTCTGACACGGACATGGCTCCTCATCCATTGGTTCTGGAGAAGGGTCCTTTCAGGGAGGAATGTCCGACGGCCACTGGCGTCGGTCCGGACGTTGCCTCGCTCAAGGTACTGCAGGAGTGCGGGGGGACGTTTTCGGACGGAAGGTGTTGCGCCCCAAGGCATGCACTTCCATTCCCTGTAGCTCCTGCACTCCTCGTTCTGCGCTCTCTCGGGACAATACTATTTGAATGGCCTGTTGAAAAGTCAATGTAGGCTCAGCTAACAACTTTCTCTGGGTGGCCGCATTGTTAATACCACAAACCAAACGGTCGCGTAACATTTCTGACAAGGTCTCACCATCGTCACAGTACTCCGCAATCCTGCGTAGCCTGGATAGAAAATCAGCAAGGGATTCTCCAGGGGTCCTCTCAGCGGTATTTAACCGGTAACGCTGGACTATCGTGGACGGGGTTGGGTTAAAATGTTGCCCCACTCTATTCCCAAGTTCATCAAACGTTTTGGTGTCCGGCGCAGCTGGGTATGTAAGGCTCCTAATCACCCCAAACGTATGCGGGCCGCAGGCTGTGAGCAATATGACCACCTGGTACTCGTCTTCGGTGATATTGTTTGCCCGGAAATAGTAACGCATCCGTTGTTTGTACTGGTTCCAGCTTTCCAGTGCAGCATCAAAAACATCCAAACGTCCGTACAGAGGCATGGTATAATAGAAAACAACTTCCAACCTGTATCCAACAAAAATCCAGGGAGGTGGCTTCAGCAGTGTAGACAGCTATTCCTTTAACCTTCGTCGCCAGTTTTGTGAGGGCCACGAAGAATCCAGCACGAGTTTTAAGGATACAAAGTAATAACATTTATTTACAATAATATATATATATATATATATATATATAACAGCAGCAGCAACTTCCCTTGCTGCTCACTCCTTCCTGCTGGTTCTTAAACTGGCCAGCTTTATTTATACTACGAGTTTACTAATGGTTTCTCCGCCCCCCTCATTGGGGAAGTTCATACTCCCACAGGATTGTGGGATTGTCATTAGTCCCCAGCCAATGGTAAGTAGGCAGGTTATAACAATAACTTTAGAATTAAATTACTTGTTAACCTACCTGGAATGGTTGGGTATAAGGAAAATACTATTCACTGATTTTCCGGGAACTAACTACTTAACTGTCTCTGAAGAGATCATACAAGTATTTTCCAAATTTTTCCACTCAAGCTCAGGAATACTCATCTGTTTCCAGGGGCTGCCAACCCTCCCTTTAAAAGTATAACTTTTAATTGAATGACAATGGTCACAGTAGATCTCCTGTTAAGCATTTTAACCTAATGGAAATCACATAACTATGATGTATCTTAGAACCAAAAAATGTCATTATGAACACAATCAGTCTTAACAAGAGATGGGCTTAAATAAGTGCTCAGAACATTATTTTGATTTATGGTAGGGTCTGTCCCATCTTGCATCTGTTTAGTTAAGGCATGCAGAGATTGTGGTGTTCCAAAATAATCAACATTTTTCTTTTACAGCTGAGCATTTTAATTGCACTAATTTATTCCTTTTAGTAATGAGACAGCAGAGAAATCTGCTAACCTATGATATTGTGGGAGTGTAGCATTAGATCTGTGAACCCAATTAGATCTTACAGATCATTACACGGGTATCGTGGAAATCAGGCCAATCATGGAAAGAGGGGGTGGCAATAGTCACCTTTACAAATTCTGATGTACCATTCAGACTACAAACCGCCCCCCCCCACCCCCAGATGCCCAATCACACTCACAAACTAGCAATACCCCTTGTGACATTCCTCTCTGAAAGTATTTTTGCCTGCACTTTGTTCGCATCCTCCAGTTTTACAAGAGAAACATGGTTAATTGAGGGCTTTCTGCGTTTTTATTTTCCATGTGGTTTCCTGTATAATCAGTCCTAGCCCACATAAAACTTAACTTTAAACTCAGCAACTCTGGACATTCATGTAAACCTGAGCAACCCCCCAAATCCTCAGACAGCCTAGTGGTTTTCCCTCTCTCTGTACATACAGAGGGTTCATTCTCTGGGTAGGTGCAGCACATTTCTGGAGACTTTTTTTTCATGTGTTCTGATCCAGCCTAACTGCTCAGCCTGTGCCCCGATGAAGTCAGTCTTCCATTTCCTGCCACAGGATATTGTACATTAAATCCCAGTTATAAATCAACCGGTCAACCGCTAGTTATATAAAAGAACTTCAGATCCCAATATGACGTATGTCAGACCTCTTTGGGATTTTCTCCCATTGCACCATGGGTAAGGCAGGCCCAGGCTCCTGAATGCTCTGCTGGGTGGTGGGGGGGGGGGGGGGGGGGGATCAATTAAATAACACCTTGCTGTCCATATAAATCAGTCAGGGTACAAATCAAAAGTACCAATGATCCATAAGGAACCAATCTCAGAGCACTCAGCTGATCAAGTGGCCCAGACTTCCGCAGCGCTGATACACTGTACAATACTTAACATTGTTCTTCACTTTTCAGTCCAACAGCATCTCTCAGATCAATGCAAATGAAATAGATTGCAATGTACTTTCTTGCTCGCCCCTGGATCTCAAGTCTTCTTTATACATGTGTTACAAATTAGGGGCAGGGACGTCATCTTGCAGAGGTTGCTTTGTTTTGCTCTCGAACTTTACCAGTGGGTTTAACTTCCAACAGCAAATGGAATCTTTGAGTAAAATTGCATCGTTCAAATTACATTCTCATCAGCTTTTTCCACACAAGTTGTTTTCTTACCAAATATTTTCAGTGGTTAATAAATAAAATGGTGAGTCTTCGCACCCTCCCCACGCTAGACACTTGGAAACAAAGGAACTTTTGATTTTAGTTCAAGGAACTTTCTGTAATACAGATCTTTCCTGAAGTATTTAATTCAATATTTTACCATTACAGAAAACTCATAGATACAGAGATAGAAATGTGCGTTGCAAATTGTCAGGACGTTTGACGGTTGAAAGTAGGAAGAAATTGAAGTAAAGTGGCAGAGGAAAAAGAAACATGCCGGGTGAACGTTTTTATGTGCCTGCTACTCTGGCCTTGTTTGCTCTGCTGCGAGTTCAAATATTAAAGCCTTGCACCAACATGCTGCTCTTATGAATGGGAATTGCATAAAACAGATGGAATCTAGTGGGGATTGGAGCAGGGTCGTAAAAACGATCATCAGCAATTAAAATACAAAAGGACCATTCAGAAACAATTTCACAGCCACCAGAACCTAGTGCTATACTGGGAATGTCAGCATCACCACAATAAACCAGGAGAAGAGCCAAACACTTAACAGCAGCTGCCTTGCAACGTCATTACAAACTGCTCAGGCGATATAAAGTCATGTATGGTCAGCCCGAAGTCTAAAACCAGGCACCTGGCAATTTTGTTCTTGCATGAAGTCTGATCTGAGCTTTATGGAGTGCAGTGGAGATTCCGCCTGAACAATGAGAAGAGTTTATCCTAACTGCAGCCTTGCAATAATGGACTTTGCCACGTCTATGTTGCTCGTCACAGGAAGTTAAGTCCTTT
Organism: Scyliorhinus torazame; assembly: GCF_047496885.1. NCBI lineage: Eukaryota > Metazoa > Chordata > Chondrichthyes > Carcharhiniformes > Scyliorhinidae > Scyliorhinus > Scyliorhinus torazame. Next base: position 123,596,920 of record NC_092713.1, read on the forward strand.
AACGCTCATTGATGCACACTGCCATTTAGATGTTACTTAGCACATCCCAGGTCCATTCATCAGATGCAGTAATGATGCAGTCTGCCATTGCCCAGGAATCAGAAATCAGGTTGGAAATTATACCAAATGCCACCCTTCAGTCACTGAACAAGTTAAATCAACTGCTTTGCGTGGGGCTGCCCAGTGTAAAGGCATTGCCCAATGTTTCCTGATAGACCTGCACATATTGAAAGTGTATATCTCATTCACCATTAAATATGATAACTTGCATTGAAAATTAAAAAGAAGTATACCTTTAGAAGCAGTCTACCAGAAGATTTTCAAAACTATTGAGCTTGTCCAGTTTTTCTGGCTTGTAATGCTGACATAAACAATTTCAAGGATGTCAGGTTTTTTCAAGCTCTGTTGACCTGAAGACAGAATAGACGGTGCAATCTTAACATCGAGAATCTCTATGTTATCTCAGTTTTTAATTTAAAAGTATCAAGCCAGTTTCGGTGGATCTGGCTTGCAAGTTGGAAAGAAAAACAAGCTAACGTTTCACTTTTGATGAGATACAGCAGGTTGGAAAGGCAGCCGGAGAGGAGATTGTGCACTCTCTCCATCAACCCGGCCCCTCCATCACCCTCTGCCCAGTCCAAACCATCCAACCCTCATAACAAATTGTACAGACAGCAAGACATTTTAAATGAGAGTGCTTTCCAATCTCTTTGAAGTGGGTTTTTGCCACCCAATTACTAGAATTCGTCCTCCACCCATAAATACTGAGCACAAGGAGCCAACTGCAGCTTGTACAAAAGCACAGTCTTCGGAGTGTTTGACCAGAAATGCCTTCTGGGCCCCCATCATGCAAAGACTTTTCACCCCTTATCCTCGCCAAATTATGCTGTTAAAATGATCAATAAAAACTTGTTATCCGTTGCTGTTCAGAATAGAATTGTTGGCATTCACTATTTTAAGCCATTTGGTCTAAGCACCCAACTATCTCACCTCCTTCTCCAGTACAATAACAAAAACATCACAGAAAGAATTACACAAGACTACAGCCAACTTGGGCATTGGCAGGAAGCACAAATAATTAAGAAAGACTTGCATTTATATCGTACCTTCCATTGGCTCAGCTGTGCAACATTTCTTACAACCAAGACTTTTGATGTGTGGTCACCTTTAAAATGTAGGAAATGTAGCAGCCAATTTGCATTAAGGAAGTTCCCACCAACAGCAATGAGATAAATGACCAGATCTTCTGATTTTTGTTCATGCTGATTGAGAAATAAATAGTGGTCAGGACATTGGGGAGAACTTCCTGCTCAAAATAATGCGATGAAATCTGTTACGGTCAGCCCCAAGTGAGGTTCCCCTAAAGTTATTGCTTCAGGTCTGACCCCTCGATTTATCACCGTCCGGTTGGGATATTCATGAATCATTACAATCCCAGGTGAGGGAGGACGACTGGCTCAGTTTCTTTATTCAACCTACCCTCTGCTGGTAGCAACAAGGTTTAATCTAACACTGTTCCGTTTCTCTTGGATACTTTTTTCCAGACCCAACAGGAGGTTGGAAAGGCACCCAGAGAGGAGCTAAAAAGGAGCCAATCTAACCAGGCTTTCTTGAATTGAGATACAGTAAGTTTATTAACTAAAAAAGTGGTAATGAGAAATAGTAAAACACATGCATCTACATTCATTAGGATTAGAAGTAAGAATTGAATCCAATAGTGAGAAAATATAAATAAAACGTTATACGGAATAGTCCTTGACTTGTGAGGAATAGATGATAAAGTGTGCAGCCATTACAAATTGATTCCATTATTTTTGACTTCTGCAGGCAAGAAGATGATTCTTTGATTCAGGTGTTCTGTTTGTATGGTGGAGAGAGATTTTAGTTCTATTTTCCACCACTGATTCCTTCCACAGTCAGAGAGAGAGAGAGATCTAAATATTCCTGCAAAAGATGGTTATTTTGTTTTTCCAGGGGCACTGCTTCGAGAGCTATGTCACATTTTCAGTGTGGAAAACGTCCAGTTGCTTTTCCTCACAGAACACAGACGCAAACAAACAAACAGACACAGACAGGCGTGGCTAGCCTTTAATCCCTTCTTCATATATTCCAAGAGGAAACTTGAATACGCTAATGTGTCGAGGCAATTACACCCAGGGTATTTGAGGTGAGATGGCAGTTACGTTTCTTCGCCTTTACCAGAAATGGTCATCAGGCTTTGGATACTTTTCAAAGTACGTTGCCTGGAAATAGGGAGGGGGTCTTTTGTAGACCATGGTCTTGATCTACCAGCTGTTCATGCTGGTGGGATAGTCTGGTCCCACGCAGGCGCACGGATTTTCCTCGATGAGGGGTGCAGTCACCGGGAATTACTGTTGACAACAGCAGGGTCGGTAGATCCCGCTGGCGGGAAGCCTCCGCTGCTGGAAAACACGTAGGTTGGTCATTAAATCCCGCCCCACAAACGGGTCTATACCAAATTAGTAAAAAGAAAACTTGGTTGATTGAAAAGCAATTATATTTACAATATACATCAGATAACAGCCGGGTCTGCTCTGTTGGTTCCATACCTGGCTGACTTTATACAGATTTTAATCATGATTGAACTAGGGCTCCCCGCTCCCTTAGTGGGGGAGCCCGTATTTGGCGAGACACACATGGGGAGACTGAATGCTCCAAACCTCGTTCCCACCCCCACCCCCGCAAATTCTGAAGACTCTACTGACGACTGAGAATCAGAAGGGCGCCGGACTCACTTCCCACTTGACTGTGCTTCCTATACTCACGGTGCTGGATCTGGTGGCGTAGAGGGACAGGTAGCATTGAGGAAGCAGGGGGGCTGCAGAAGGACTTGGAAAGGCTCGGAGAGTGGGCAAAGAAGTGGCAGATGGAATACAATGTGGACAAGTATGAGGTTATGCACTTTGGAAGGAGGAGTGGAGGCATAGACAATTTTCTAAATGAGGAAATGCTGAGGAAATCAGAAGCACAAAGGAAATTGGGGGTCCTTGGGCGGGATTCTCCCCTACCCAGAGGGGCGGGCCGTACCGGCGCCGAGGAGTGGCGCAAACCACTCCGCCGTCGGGATACCCGGAAAGTACTCGAAGGTGAGCCCAGAATTCTACACCCTCATCGAGGACGCAGACAATTTCAATGCAGCAATGGAGCTGCTGAAAGGACATTATATTCGCCCTGTAAACCAGGTCTACACCCAACATCTGCTAGCGATGAGGCGACAAATCCCTGGGGAATCGCTGGAAGAATTCTACCATGCGCTCCTGGTGTTGGGGAGAAACTGCAGCTGCCCACAAGTTGCGGCGAGCGACCACACAGAACTTCTGATCCGGGACGCTTTCGTTGCAGGTATGCTGTCCTCCCAAATCCGCCAGCGATTGCTGGAGAAAGACACACTAGGCCTCAAGGAGGCACGGGCCCTTGCCATCTCCCTGGAGGTGGCCTCCCGAAACGCCCGCACTTACGTCCCCGACCGCGCGGCAGCCCCCTGGGCAGCGTGGAACCCCCCCCCCCCCGCGGCCGACCCCGAGGCATCTCTCATCCCCCGCAAGCTTGTGCTGCAAGACGGCCTGGCAACCCCGGGGGGCCCCACCGCTATTTTTACGGGCAAGCCAACCACCCCCGACAGCGCTGTCCAGCCCGTGCATCCACCTGCAAGGGATGCGGTAAAAAGGGCCACTTCGTGGCGGTATGCTAGGCACGGGCGGTCGCTGCGGTCTCCGGTGGCGAATGCGGACTGCCACCACAATCCTCTCCACGGTCCCCGTGCGGCCAGCGGGCGCCACCATCTTCCTCCTCCAGGGTCTCGTGCGGCCTCCGGGCGCAGCCATCTTGTCCCACGGACGCCACGTTCGATGGATGGGCGCCGCCATTTGTGCACCCCCAGCCATGTGCGACCAATGGGCACCACCATCTTGGATGGACTCCCAGGACCCCAGCTCGGCTGACCACACGCCGCCCGAAGAAAACATTCAACTGCTGCCACAAGTAGCCTCGGTGACCCTGGACCAGTCTCGGCCCCGAATACTATTGACTGCTACGACGACGGTGCTTATCAATGGGTATGAAACGTCCTGCCTAATCAACTCTGGCAGCACGGAGAACTTCATACACCCCGACACGGTAAGATGCTGTTCTCTCCCCGTTTATCTCCTTAATCAAAAAATCTCCCTAGTTCCGGATCTCACTCAGTAGAGATCAAGGGGTTTTGTGTAGCTAACCTCACAGTCCAAGGAAGGGAGTTCAAAAGCTACGGACTCTATGTCCTTCCCCACCTCTGCGCGGCCACACTGCTAGGGCTGGATTTCCAGCGCAACCGCCAAAGTCTAACTTTCAAATTCGGCGGCCCTATACCCCCTCTCACTGTCTGCAGCCTTGCGACCCTCAAGGTCAATCCGCCTTCCCTGTTTGCGAACCTCACCCCGGATTGCAAACCCGTCGCCACCAGGAGCAGACGGTATAGTGCCCAGGACCGGATCTTGATTAGGTCAGAGGTCCAACGGTTACTGAAGGAAGGTGTCATTGAGGCTAGCAACAGCCCCTGGAGAGCTCAAGTAGTGGTTGTAAAGACCGGGGAGAAGCATAGGATGGTCATCGACTACAGTCAGACCATCAACAGGTTTACGCAGCTTGACGCGTACCTTCTCCCCCGCATATCCGACCTGGTCAACAGGATTGTGCATTACAAGGTCTTCTCCACGGTGGATCTTAAGTCCACCTACCACCAGCTCCCCATCCGCACTAGTGACTGCAAATAAACTGCCTTCGAAGCAGATGGGCGGCTCTACCACGTCTTAAGGGTTCCCTTCGGTGTCACTAATGGGGTCTCGGTCTTCCAACGAGAGATGGACCGAATGGTTCACCGGTACGGTTTACGGGCCACATTCCCGTACCTCAATAATGTCACCATCTGCGGCCACGACCAGCAGGACCATGACACCAACCTCAGAAAATTCCTCCAAACCGCAGAAATCCTTAACCTAACGTATAACAAGGATAAATGCGTGTTTAGCACCGACCCCGAACGCATGCGCCCCCTTATGGAGTTCCCCCTCCCACACTGCTCCAAGGCCCTGAAACGCTGCCTCGGTTTTTTTTCCTACTATGCCCAGTGGGTCCCCAACTATGCGGACAAGGCTCGTCCACTGATCCAATCCACAGTTTTTCCCCTGTCAATAGAGGCCCGCCAGGCCTTCAGCTGCATCAAAGCAAACATTGCAAAGGCCACGATGCACGCCATTGATGAGTCCCTCCCCTTCCAGGTTGAGAGCGACGCGTCCGACGTAGCTCTGGCGGCCACCCGCAACCAAGCGGGCAGACCCGTGGCCTTCTTCTCACGCACCCTCCACGCCTCCGAAATCTGCCATTCCTCAGTCGAAAAGGAGGCCCAGGCCATAGTAGAAGCTGTGCGACATTGGATGCATTACCTGGCCGGCAGGAGATTCACTCTCCTCACTGACCAACGGTCGGTTGTTTTCATGTTCGATAATGCACAGCGAGGCAAGATAAAAAAACGACAAGATCTTACGGTGGAAGATCGAACTCTCCACCTACAACTATGAGATCTTGTATCATCCCGGGAAGCTAAACGAGCCTCCTGATGCCCTATCCCGCGGCACATGTGCCAACGCACAAGTGGACCGCCTCCAAGCCCTCCACGAGGACATCTGCCACCCAGGGGTCACTCGATTTTTCCACTTCATCAAGACCTGCAACCTGCCCTCCTCCATCGAAGAGGTCAGGACAGCCACCAGGAATCGCCAAAACTGCGCGGAGTGCAAGCCACACTTCTACAGGCCAAAGAAAGCGCACCTGATAAAGGCTTCCCGTCCCTTTGAACGCCTCAGTTTGGACTTGAAAGGCCCCCTCCCCTCCACCGACCGCAACACGTACTTCCTGAACGTGATTGACGAGGAATCCCGGTTCCCATTCACCATCCCCTGCCCCGACATGACCGCAACCACGGTCATAAAAGCCCTCCATAGTATCTTTACGCTGTTCGGTTTCCCCGCCTACATACACAGCGATAAGGGGTCCTCCTTTATGAGCGACGAACTGCGTCAATTCCAGCTCAGCAGGGGCATCGCCTCGAGCAAGACGACCAGTTACAACCCCCGGGGAAACGGGCAGGTAGAGAGGGAGAACGGAACGGTCTGGAAGACCGTCCTACTGGCCCTGTGGTCCAGGAATCTCCCAGTCTCCCGCTGGCAGGAAGTCCTCCCAAGTGCCCTCCACTCCATCCGGTCACTGCTGTGTACCACAACCAACCAAACACCTCACGAATGTCTCCTTGTCTTCCCCAGGAAGTCCTCCTCTGGGACCTCGCTCCCGACCTGGCTGGCAGCTCCCGGACCGGTCCTGCTCCGAAAACACGTGGGGCGCACAAATCGGACCCATTGGTCGAGAGGGTCCATCCCCTCAATTCTAACCCTTAGTACGCCTACGTGGCATACCCCGACGGCCGACAGGATATGGTCTCCCTACGGGACCTGGCGCCCACTGGATCCCCACACACACCCCCACCACCAGTCCCGCCCTCCATCCCACCGGCGCACCCCACAGCCGCCCCCTTCCCAGGTGGATCGGTTCTTCCACCGGCCCTGTCTAGGCCCTGCCCACCGGCGCACCGCACAGCTGCCCCCTTCCCAGGTCAGTCGGCTCTTCCACCAGCCACTTCTAGGGGTGATGAAGCTGCCACAGAAGCCGAAACCACACTCCCGGAGTCACAGATGCCCGAACCTCCACCGACAACACCACCAGAGCTACGACGATCGCAGAGGACAACCAGGGCCCCCGAGCGACTAATTGCTTCCTTTTGAAATGTCCATTACTGTTGTAAATAGTTAAAAGTTGTAATGAGGCAAAATGCTGTACGGAGGCATTACTGTACCTTCATATCTATAACTTCTACCACTTTTACCACGTTGTAATATGAAGCCACCACCCCCGCCGGACTCTTTTTTAACAGGGGTTGAATGTGGTAGTCTGTGTTAGGAGGATTACCATTGGTGGAGAATGTACTTGTTCCCATTGGATAAGATCGCATGTTAGCTCCGCCCTGCAAGGCGGGGTATAAGAGCCCGTGCCGCCCCAGCAGCTTTCTTCTGTACCTGCGCTGCTGGGTGAAACATCTAGCGTATTAAAGCCTTTAATTGTCTCCAATCTCGTTTCTGAGGTTATTGATTGTGCATCACGCAGGAAGGGCGATACTGGGTGTGTCAAGAGCAGATGGCTAACAGCAAACATCAGACAGCTGCTGAATGTAATAATGACCCCATCCAAGGAGAGGACACCAGATGTGATTATCTCCAAGGAAACTGAGAAAGACTTTGACAGTGTAGAATGGAGGTACCTCATGGAGGTACTTTAATGGTTTGGGTACGGAGCAGGGTTCACCACATGCGTGAAGCTCCTGTACAGTACTCCTACGGCAAGCATATGGATGAACGCCACCAGCTCCGAATTCTTTTGGCTGCACAGGGTAATGAGGCAGTGGTGCCCATTAACCCTGCACCTGTTCAAATCAATCACTGGCCATCGCCCTTAGATCAGCGGATTGGTGACGGGCATTCGGAGAGGGGGCAGAGAGCTTAAAGTCTGATTATGTGGATGACCTGCTCCTCTATGTGTCGAACCCCCCCCCAGCCACATGGAAAAGATAACAGGACACCTTGGGGAGTTAGGTGCCTTCTCAGGTTACAAACTCAACCTGGGAAAGAGCGAAATCTTCCCGGTGAACCCCCGAGAGGGAGGAGCAGAACTGGAAGAACTACCATGTAAAGTGACCCAAACCAAGTTTAGGTACCTGGGGATCCAAATGGAACCCCAAATGGAAAAAATGGAACCTCTTCAGCCTGGTGGAGGAGGTGAAGAGGGACCTGCAAAGATGGGACGGACTCCCTCTTTCACTTGCGACAAAATGAACCTGCTGCCGAGGTTCCCCATCATATTCAGATGACTCCCGATCTTCATCCCCAAATCCTTCTTAACCAGGCCCAACAAGTTAATCATGGCCTTCCTGGGGGGGGGGGGGGGGGGGGGGGGGGGGGGGGGGGGGGGAGAAAACCAATCACTGCCCCCCCACCCCCAATCTCCCACCACACTCCAGGAGCCCGGTGGTAGTGGCCACATTAAAGAAATGAAGCCAGTTCAGGTGCCATTTCAAGCTTGGTGAGATTCCAGAGAGACCCCCATCTGTAACATGTGAATCTGTAGGTTCACATCGGCGAAGATAGATGCCACATTTGAGATGTGGAGGGAGGACAAAGGGACACAGAAAGTGAAGGACATCTTTGTGGACAATAGACTGGCGACCCTGGGGGAACTCTCAGAGAGGCAACCTGCAGTTGCATGACTTCCTCCACAAGGAGGCAAAAATGATCCCCCCACATTTCTGGGCACATGGGTAGGGCGAGACTGGTTAGGGGACAACAAATGTGGAGACATCTACAGGCGACTCATAGAAAAGGTCAGTGCCCCACTGGACGAGACCAGATGGAAATGGAGGCGGATAGGGGGAGGACTTATGATCGAGACGCTGCACAGGATCCACGCCACCTCCTCTTGCACCAGAGTAAGCCTGTTGCAACTCAGGGTGGGGCACAAAGTGCACCTTATTGAGACACACATGAGTGGGTTCTTCCCAGAGGTGAGGGATAAGTGCGAGCGGTGTCAGGGGGCCTGGCCAACCACATCCACATGCTCCAGAAAGACTCAGGAAGTTCTGGACGGCCTTTTCCTAATGGACCACATGTGACCCCTGCTACAGGATGCCCACCACTGGTGTAGATGCTGAGAGGCTGTTTCCGCTGGCTGGAGAAAGCAGAGCACAGGGATCACAGTCTCAGGACAAAGGGTTGGCCATTGCACTCCGAGCTGAGGAGAAATTTCTTCACCCAGGAGGTTGTGAATCTTTGGGATTCTGCACGCCAAGGAGCTGCAGATGTTCAGTAGATATCTGGACTCAAAGGGGATTGAACAATAAAGTGGAGTTGAGGTCAAGGATCATCCATAATATCATTAAATAGGCACTCAGGCTCAAGGAACCAGATTGCCTATTCCTATTCCTTAAGCAAAAAAGATTACAACTCTGAAATACTCTGTAATTCCTGACCCGATGTATAAAAGCAAAGAACAACTTGCATTTACAAAGCGACTTTCAATATCTCAGAATGTCCTAAACTCCAATGATGTACCTAAACTCCAATGATGTATCTTTGAAATGTAGTCAACTGTTGTAATATGAGAAATGCAGCAACCATTTTGGCACAGCAAGCTCCCACAGTCAGCAGTGTGATAATGACCTGATAATCTGTTTTAGCAATGTTGAAATACTGGCCAGAATACGCTGCTTTTTTTAGTGCCATGGGATCTTTTACATCCACCTGAAATAGCAGACAAGGGGCTGCATTCCCAATTTGGAGACTATGTCCCCAAGTCGGCATGGGAACGGTGGCGGAAAACTGGCACAAAACGGCTCTAGCTGCCGATAAGGCCTGGAGAATTGCCGGGTCCGTGGCCGCGCATGTACATGGTGGTGGCCTGCAGCGGCCGTGCCGTGCTTCATGGTGGATGCTGCTCGCGGACCCGGCCCGCGAAATAGTCCCCCTCTTCGGATGGCTCGCGCGCCCCGGACCACCCCAACACAGTGCTCCAAGCCCAGATTAATGCCCCCCATCCCGCAGATCGGCCCACCCTCCACTGTGGCGCCGCTGGATTGAGTACGCAGCCACCATGCTGAATTCCCGATGGGTAAGGCCATGAGAGACAAACGCCATCGGGAACTCGGCCGGTTGGGGACGGAGGTTTGGGGGTCGGGCCTCAGTCAATGGCCTGAGGCCTTGGATGCATGGCGTATTGTACTCTGCGAATACATCACTTTGGAGGGGGCGGAGCACTGTGAAAACGGCAACGCCCCTGATTCTGTCGGGAATTTGGATTCTCCGGCTCGTTGCCGAACGCAATTTCAGTGGCAGCGACCCGAGAATCCAGCCCAAGGTCTCTCTTTTATTAAATAAATATTTTATTGAGGTATTTTTTGGGCATTGTAACAGCAGCAATATAAACAAATGTACATAAAAATATAAACATAGTGCAAGTACCACCTCCCTCCCCCACAGGTCCCACCATTAATTAACCCCTTAATGTACGCTAACCTAACCCCCCCCTTCTGCTGACGATTAATTCTCTGCGAAGAAGTCGATGAATGGTGGCCACGTCCGGGTGAACCCTAACAGTGAACCTGACAAGGCGAACTTGATTTTCTCCAGGCAGAGGAAGCTAGCCATGTCCGGAAGCCAGGTCTTCGACATCGGGGGCTTTGAGTCCCTCCATGTTTGTAATATCCGCCTCTGGGCTACCGGGGAAGCAAAGGCCAGACCGTCCGCCTCTTTCTCCTCCTGGATTCCCGGATCCTGCGACACCCCGAAAATCGCCATCACCGGACTCAATGCCACCCTTGCATTTAATACCTTAGACATGATGTCAGCAAACCCCTGCCAAAATCCCCTCAGCTTTGGACATGCCCAGAACATGTGGACATGGTTCGCTGGTCGTCCCACACATTTTTCGCATCTATCCTCCACCCCAAAGAATCTGCTCATCCGGGCCACTGTCATGTGAGCCCAGTGAACAACCTTGAATTGAATCAGGCTGAGTCTGCCACAAGCTGCAGTCGCGTTGACTTGAGTCAACGCGTCCGCCCAAAGGCCCTCCTCTATCTCTCCCCCCAGCTCCTCCTCCCACTTTTGCTTCAGCTCCTCAGTCTGCGTCTCCTCTGATCCCATTAGCTCCTTATAAATGTCAGAAATGCTCCCCTCTCCTATCCATCCTTTAGATACCACCCTATCCTGAATCCCCCTTAGCGGCAGGAGTGGGAAGGTTGGTACCCGTCTAAGCAGAAAGTCCCACAACCGCAGATATCGAAATTCGTTTCCCCCGCCAATGCAAACTTCTCCTCCATCACCCTCATACTCGGAAAGCTCCCCTCTATAAACAAGTCCCCCATCCTCTCAATCCCCGCTTTCCGCCAAATTCGGAAGCCCCCCGTCCACCCTCCCCGGGCAAATCGGTGATTACTCACCCATGCCGCGCGCGGCCCCCCCCCCCCCCCCCCCCCCCCCCCCCCCAACCAGCCACTTCCTAACCATGGCTATGTTAGCCGCCCAGTAATAATTGCTAAAGTTCGGCAGCACCAGTCCTCCCTCTCCCAGACTCCGCACCAGCATTACCCTCCTCACTCGCGGGGACTTGCCCCCCCATACCAAGCCCGCTATAACTTTATTGACCCGCTTAATAAAGGACCGCGGAATGAAGATGGGGAAACATTGAAAAACAAACAGGAATCTCGGCAGGACCGTCATTTTCACCGTTTGGACTCTACCAGCTAGAGACAACGGGAGCGCATCCCACCTCTGAAAGTCATCTTTCATCTGATCCACCAACCGGGCCAAGTTCAATTTATGTAGCCGGTCTCAAACCTGCTCCACCTGGATGCCTAAATAACCGAAACTGTTCCCTACCACTCTAAACGGCAGATCCCCCAGTCGCCTCTCCTGACCCCTCGCCTGGACCACAAACATCTCGCTCTTCCCCATATTAAGCTTATACCTCGAAACTCGCCGAATTCCCCTAAAAGTCCCATGATTTCTTCCATCCCCTCAATTGATCTGAAACATATAGAAGCAGGTCGTCCGCATACAGCGAGACTCTGTGCCCCCCCTCCCGCCCCCCCGCCCCCAGACCAGCCCCTTCCAGTCCCTCGAGGCTCTCAGAGCAATTGCCAGCGGCTCTATAACCAGCAGAAACAGCAGTAGGGAGAGGGGGCATCCCTGTCTCATCCCCTGGTGCAGTCTAAAATAGTCTGAAGTGGTCCTGTTCGTACGTACCTGACCCAGTCAATAAAGCCCCTCCCAAATCCGAACCGCCCCAGAACCTCCCATAAATAATCCCACTCAACCCGGTCAAAAGCTTTTTCCGCATCCATCACGAGCACTACCTCCACCTCCCTACTCTCCAGGGGCATCATGATCACGCTTAACAGCCTTCTTACATTGGGCACCAACTGCCTGCCCTTCACGAACCCCGCAGGGATTAGTGCTGGGACCTTTGCTGTTTGTAGTATATATAAATGATTTGGAGGAAAATGTAACTGGTCTGATTAGTAAGTTTGCAGACGACACAAAGGTTAGTGGAATTGCAGATAGCGATGAGGGCTGTCAGAGGATACAGCAGGATTTAGATTGTTTGGAGACTTGGGCGGAGAGATGGCTGATGGAGTTTAATCCGGACAAATGTGAGGTAATGCATTTTGGAAGGTCTAATGTAGGTAGGGAATATACAGTGAATGGTAGAACCCTCAAGAGTATTGAAAGTCAGAGAGATCTAGGTGTACAGGTCCACAGGTCACTGAAAGGGGCAACACAGGTGGAGAAGGTAGTCAAGAAGGCATACGGCATGCTTGCCTTCATTGGCCGGGGCATTGAGTATAAGAATTGGCAAGTCATGTTGCAGCTGTATAGAACCTTAGTTAGGCCACACTTGGAGTATAGTGTTCAATTCTGGTCACCACACTACCAGAAGGATGTGGAGGCTTTAGAGAGGGTGCAGAAGAGATTTACCAGAATGTTGCCTGGTATGGAGGGCATTAGCTATGAGGAGCGGTTGAATAAACTCGGTTTGTTTTCACTGGAACGACAGAGGTTGAGGGGCGACCTGATAGAGGTCTACAAAATTATGAAGGGCACAGACAGAGTGGATAGTCAGAGGCTTTTCCCCAGGGTAGAGGGGTCAATTACTAGGGGGCATAGGTTTAAGGTGAGAGGGGCAAGGTTTAGAGTAGATGTACGAGGCAAGATTTTTACACAGAGGGTAGTGGGTGCCTGGAACTCGCTACCTGAGGAGGTGGTGGAAGCAGGGATGATCGTAACATTTAAGGGGCATCTTGACAAATACATGAATAGGATGGGAATAAAAGGATACGGACCTAGGAAGTGTAGAAGATTGTAGTTTAGTCGGGTAGGATGGTCGGCATTGGCTTGGAGGGCCGAAGGGCCTGTTCCTGTGCTGTACTTTTCTTTGTTCTTTGTCTGATCCTCCACAATGACGTTCGGTACACAATCTTCAATCCTGGAGGACAAAATTGTGGCCAGCAGATTGGCGTCTACGTTCAACAGGGAAATCGGCCTGTCAGACCCACATAGCTCCGGGTTCTTGTCCCGTTTCAGGATAAGCAAAATCGTGGCCTGTGACGTCGTCTGGGGCAGAACCCCCCTTTCCCTTGCCTCATTAAACACCTTCATCAGCACCGGTCCCAATATCCCGAAGAACGTTTTGTAGAACTCGGCTGGGTACCCATCCGGTCCCAGGGCCTTACCCAACTGCATGGCCTTCAAGCCCTCCACTATCTCTTCCAACCTGATCGGGGCCCCCAGCCCTTCTACTAGCTCCCCGTCCACCTTCGGGGAAGTCAGCCCCGCCAGGAATTGCCTCATCCCCTCGGGCCCCGCAGGGGGTTCTGACCTGTACAACCTGATGTAAAAATTCCGGAACGCTTTACTCACCCCTGCCTAGTCCCCAACTAAGTTCCCATCCCCGTCAATAACTTTCCCTATTTCTCTAGCTGCCTCCCTTTTTCTGAGCTGCTGTGCAAGCATCGTGCTGGCCTTCTCACCATGCTCGTATATCACCCCCCTTGCCTTTCTGAGCTGTTCCACTGCCCTCCCTGTGGTTAACAAGCCAAATTCCGCCTTTCGCCTCTGCCGTTCCCTTAAAAGCCCTATCTCTGGAGTCTCCGCGTACCTCCTGTCGACTTGTAGAATCTCTTTCACCAGTCGGTCCGTCTCTGCCCTATCCGTCCTGTTCCTGTGAGACCTCCCCCATATCATTTACCTGCAGGTAATTCAGCGTACATTTCCTCAGCCTCTCGCACACCGCTTCGTCCGCCAATAGCCCTACATCCAACCTCCATTGCGGGCGCTGATTGCTATCTGTACTAACCTGCAGGTCAACCCAGTTTGGAGCATGGTCTGAGATCGTAATGGCCGAATACCCCGTGTCCACAACCCCTGCCAGCAAGACCCTACCCAAAACAAAGAAATCGATCCGAGAGTATACCTTATGCATGTGGGAGTAGAAGGAAAACTCCTTCACCCTCGGCTGCCTGAATCTCCATGGATCCACCCCCCCCCCCCCCCCCATCTGCTCCATGAACCCTTTTCTTGCCATTCCTTTGCCATTGCTGGCACCCTGCCCGTTTTCAAGCATGACCGATCCAGGCCGGGATCAATAACTGTATTAAAGTCCCCTCCCATGATCAATTTGTGAGAGTCCAGGTCCGGTATCTTCCTCAACATCCTCTTTATAAATTCCACGTCATGCCAATTTGGCGCATATACGTTAACCAGCACTACCGTCACCCCCTCCAGTTTCCCACTAACCATAATATATCGACGCCCCACATCCGAAACTATTCTACCCACCTCAAATATCACCCGCTTATTAATCAAGATCGCAACCCCTCTAGTCTTTGTGTCCAGCTCCAAGTGGAAGACCTGGCTGATCCAGCCTTTCCTCAATCTAACCTGGTCCACTACTTTAAGGTGCGTCTCCTGCAGCATTACCATGTCTGCCTTCAGTCCCCTCAGGTGCGCGAACACACGTGCCCTCTTAACCGGCCCCTTTAACCCTCGAACCTTCCAGGTGATCAGCCTAGTTGGGGTGCAAAGTATCCCCACCTCCGTCGATCAGCCATCCCCTTTCTTGGGCCCGCCTCCAGCCCTCCTCCGGCCCTCCCCCGGCGGCCCCCGCCACCGACCTCCTCTCTGTCCCTCCACCGAAGTCCCTCCCTCATCAGCAGAACAACTACCCCCCTCCACCCCCCCCCCCCCTGAGAAACACTACTCTGAAATCTAACCCATATAATAAACTAAACATATGCACAACCCCCATTGCACTTCCGTGAGCTAGCTCACCCAGCTAGCTTGGTGGCCCCCGCCCCCGGCGCCAAAAAATCTCCCACCCATTGTTCCCTCACTCCCCTCCCCCCTGCTCATACAAACAAATTCCCTCATCTAACAATCCCCACACAATCACCTAACTGAAAATAAATCCACCCACCAAAACCCAAACAAGCACGTTTCCATCCTACAAGAGTCCTCATCAACAAAAAAGACATTGCGAACACCCACCAAAAAGAAAACCCGCAAACGAAAAAACTGTCGTCCCCCCCTTCTTAAACAGAACTCAAAAACAGAAGAGAAAAAATAAGAGGAAAAAAAAAAAGACCCACCATAAGCCAACAAGTTGCATCAAGGTTCGAGAGTTCTCAGCCCCCCACCAGTCCTTTTCTTTTCGCGAAGTCCAGCGCATCTTCGGGCGACTCAAAATAATGATGCTGGTCCTCATATGTGACCCAAAGACGAGCCGGATACAGCAGTCCAAACTTCACCTGTTTCTTGAAGAAGATTCACTTAACTTGGCTGAAGCCTGCCCTCTTCCTCGCCACCTCCACACTCAGGTCCTGGTACACCCGCAGGATACTGTTGTCCCATTTACAGCTCCGCGTTCGCTTGGCCCACTGAAGAATACATTCCTTGTCCAGGAACCTGTGGAATCTCACCACCATTGCCCTTGGAGGGTCCCTCGTTCACAGCTTCCTCGCAAGCGCTCTATACGCCCTGTCCACCTCCGGCGGTCAAGAGAATGTCTCCTCTCCCAGCAGCTTTTCAAACATACCCGCTACGTATGCCACAGCATCAGCTCCCTCGGCCCCCTCTGGGAGCCCGACAATTCTTACATTCTGCTGGCGGGACCTATTCTCTCGGTCCTCCACCTTCTCCAGAAGCCTTTTCTGCTGTTCCCGCAGCATGCCCACCTCCAGCTCCACCGCTGTTTGATGCTCCTCTTGCTCAGCCAGTGCCTTCTCAACCTTCTGGATCGCCCGATCCTGGGCATCCAATCTGTGCTCCAGCCGATCAATCTACTCTTTAATCGGGTCCAGACTGTCCCGTTTCAGCTTGGCAAAGACATCCTGGACGACCTGCATCAACTGCTCCGTGATCGCTGAGCCGACACCCCAGGGGTCCGGTCCTCGGCCATGCTGTCTCCTGCTGCAGCTTCAGCACAGCTCTTGCCAATCTTCCTATTTCTGCCTTTTCGTGCACTTCTGGTTCTTTTCTCCATACACCGATGCATGGAAACGGTGCCCAATTGCCTCAGCCTTTGAATTCATTGTTTAAAACCGGAAAAAGGTCTGGGGGATAGGTCCAAAAGTCCGACCAGAGCGGGAGCCACCAAGTGTGCGACTTATTCTTTCATAGACGGCACCGGAAGTTCCCAAGGTCTCATTTTAAAATCATAGCTGTACCAGCACCTCTGATCCTCTGATAGTGCATCACTCCCTCAGCGCTACACTGGAGTGTCAACCTGGCTTTTCATGCTCAATTGCTTTAAATAGGATATGACCCCGCAATCACCTGACTGAAGGGTGAGGGCTTTATCATCTGAGGCCTTTTCACAGCTGAATTACATGGAAAATTAGCACGGTTCCTGAATTCTCCTGTGTACATGGTCCCATCATGTTTAATTGTCCACAATCTTCTTGCTTTGTCAAATTCTTGGACAATCCTGTCACTTTTTAGGGAGTCATTCAGTCCTTGCACATGTCACTAAGTCGGCAGTTTATGTTCTCTGGTGGTATTACCCTGAAATTCTACAGGTTAGAGCTTAAACTGAACGGTAACCAGAACTATTGCTTTCCCCTTGCCTGGAATTCGACAAACCCCAAAAATATTTTTCAGAAGAAATACCCAAGAACCAATTTGTGAGAGAGTGGCACGACTAGACCAACCACTGGCAGATTATGTTGATACATAACTCTACATGCACAGAAAATAAATGTGATGGTATACCTGTTTGAGCTCTTTAACGATGTAACAGTAAGTGTCGCCATCATTGCTCTCTGAAATGCACTTCAATTGACAAAAGTGCAAGCTCCGTGAGTAACGTTTCATTTTTTTCTTGCTATTCCATAAAGTTTAGGATGTTACAGAAGTATTGAGACCAAAAAAATTACATCCCATAGGAAACTGTTAAATAAACTATTCAAGAAAAGATTTCTAATAGTTGTTGAGGATCCAGTAAACTTGTTGGTGGCAGAACCCTCGAGGATAAAAGTGCACTCAGAGTACTCCCATCTCAATTAAAGAAATCTATTTTGGTATCACTGCCAGTAAAACACCACCGCATGCTGCCAATTGCATGGGAAATGTTTGATTCGATGCACCCAATGTAATGCAATATACTGTTAGGCATGCATGCATGAGCATTGAAATGGACAGGAATAAGCACCAGGCACAAGCTTTAGATGTAACGGCCCTACTAACCATTTAAGTAGCAGTGATCGCATTCAACATGTAGCATTTGTTGGACTGTGTGTGTGGAGCTTCTGCTTATTCGGTATGCGGGAATAAGGCACCAGGGCTAAAACTGGCAAGGGTACAAAAATGGACAAATATTAACCAGAAACCTTCTTGAAATTTCCATAATGTTTGGGGCTTTTCTTGGTTTACTTATTTCATAAGCTTCTTAAAGGGAGATTTCAGTGGAAACAGACATTTCAAAAATACCCAGTTCCTTTATCTCGATTTTTCATATGTGGGCTAATATCTGAAGTGCAGTTGAGCACTGAGATTCTGGGTACTTTCCTGTCAATGACCCACGCCAAGGCATTTCAAACAGTTATCATCGAGCCAAAACAAAATTACATTTGATAGTTGTAAAATGTGGTATATATCAAAAAATGTAGCATATATATTTCTGATATATATGAATTAAATGCCAGCAAAGAAAGAACAAGTTTGCATTGATATAGCGCCTTCCATGACTTCAGTTACAGTTAATGAATTATTGCCACCATCTCACAGATTGGTTCCTGGGTATTTCTTTTGAAGAACATGTTGAAAAGATTTCAGGCTGGTGGAAACCAATCCATCATTTGAAGTGTAGTCATTGATGTAATGTAGAAAAACATAAACATACAAATGCAGAAATGAATGAGCTGATAATGTCAGCACATTTGGGAGGATCAAATTCTGCTGGAATCAAAGGAAAGTCCAGCAATTGGATAACAACAACTTTAATCATTTTGTCCCCCCTAATTCAACCCCAATCAGATCCTTTGTCTTCAATAAACTCGGTTGCCTCATGAGGGCGCGACTGCCTCCGATGGTTCACCTAATTCAATCTATCCCATTCTTTCCACCCTCAAACTAAACGTCATTATGACTTTTTGAAGTGCCTTGTCAAGGCCCATTAGGATAAAATATATTGTGGTTTCACACATTTCGCTGCAGATCACATAATAACAGTCACACAGAGCCGACTGGAACTTGATGGCCTGCAGGCTGCACTGGCAAACACGATTTCTGCACCGTCGAGCATCAGTACAGCCTTGGGTTGACTACCCACACAGGGTGAATCCTCAGGGAAATACAGTGAGCAAGGACAAGTGGACACACCCCGAGAGAGAGATTTGGGCATGTAGCTGATAAAGGAATGCCCAACATCCAAGTATACAAAAGGAGCACAAAAGAAGATAAATTGCTCTGAGTACAAGATGAAAAATTTAACAAAAGCTCAGGAATATATAAAAATAACCAGATGCCTGACTTGACTCTAAAGAAGGAGAAATGACTTTCTGGCAAGGAAACATTTACTTTGTCCAGTAATTGTCAATGATCTCACTTGCATCTTCAAGTCTTGTGTGATTTCATATCTCGGGAAGGAGTGTAAAATAAAATTCAGGCAATTGTTAACCTCCCCACCCCTCCCCAGCCTGAAGTTAACAAAATGTCATTTTAACGTGATAAAAGAGGAGACTAACTAAATAGTGATCTATAGCTTTGGACCGAAGCAGTTTGCCCAATATTAGTAATTGAGATTTTGAGGTCCAATTTGCAACCAGCCACGGGCCTCCTGTCGTGTACAGCCTGCATGTCAATTTGTACCCCCATAAATGTGCAGGAGGTGGTCATGTAATGTAAGGATGCTCTTCTCTCTTAATGTGTATTCCTTTTATTCTCTTTACAACTTAACCAACTGGCATTCCAAGTGCCCTATTTTTTTTTTTTAACTGCCATGGAGCTATCATGACTCTGGCAACCAAAGCAATAGAGAAAGCCCTCAGTTAAAAATTTAGAAACTCTGGCATGTTTTACAGAGAGCTTTCACTCAGGCTTTGAATGCTGGAATAGCTTCTGTAACCCATGACAAATATGCCTGTCCACTTTTGAAATAAGGCTAAATATACTGCATTGAGATAAGCCATGGAAGTGTGACTCAGAAGAATAGACGCATCATTTTTCGGTCACAGCAGTGAACACGTAAAGTGGTCATTTGCAGTCTTTAAAGTTACAGTTGCCAGTGTTGCCACATTCCAAGCACAAATTTTAAAATATATTTTACATTTGGCCAGGTCTTGTAAACAGTTTAATTACTAACTGACCAATGAGTGTGTTTTCCTACTCTAGCATTCATAATCATAGAATTTACAGTGCAGAAGGAGGCCATTCGGCCCGTCGAGTCTGCACCGGGCCTTGGAAAGAGCACCCTACTCAACCTATCCCCGTAACCTAGTAACCCCGCTTAACCGTTTTGGACACGAAGGGCAATTTATCATGGCCAATCCACCTAACCCGCACATCTTTGGACTGTGGGAGGAAACCGGAGGACCCGGAGGAAACCCACGCAGACACGGGGAGAATGTGCAGACTCCACGCAGACAGTGACCCAAGCTGGGAATCGAACCTTGGACCCTGGAGCTGTGAAGCAACTGTGCTAACCACTACACTATCGTGCTGCCCACAACTAAACTTGGAAAATACACAGGGGCATTGCTGAAATGTACATGTGGTTGCACTGTACTTCCGCAGGCAGAAAGACATGTATTTAAAAGGAACCTGGTCCCTTAGTCACTACAAGTTGGACAGCCCAACAAGGGGACTATGAATGCACATATTCGGCTGCGCCATTCATAATCCTGGCCAGCAAAGAGACTTTGCATCGCTCAGCTAAATGGAACACAGCAAAAGTTTCTCGGCCAGAAACAGAATGTCACATACTTGACTTGCCGTGACTGTTGAACAGCAAGTGTGTGATCAGCACTGCACTCCACACTCACAAATCTGTCCAGCATTACGAGGAAGACCCAGAAAACCCACCCCAAACATCCACGTTGCAGCAAGCCTAACAGATTGTGGAACTAGCTGTGGAGGTGCAAGAAGTATTTCTGTTGCAGAAACTCAAAGGGCGCGATCTGATGGCCGAGCCGGGCGCGAATCTGAGCAAGCCGGTTAGATCGCAAAAGAGTATGAAATCAGGAAATAATTGGTTTCCGATCTAACCGCCGCAACCTGATTGGCGAGATCCGGATCCCGCCACAGCATGGCAAGAAACCATAATCACCAATTAAGACCAACCTTCATATCATTAATGAAACAAACCCCACCTCCTGTGACCTAACGGGCTCCCCAGTGTGCGGTCACGCGGGCACCCTAGCACACCTATTTAAAAACGTGAAGCTAGTGAAATGGCTATCGTGGGGATCGGAGGAGGCGAGTGCCCTATATCACCAGGAAGGGGTTCCACTTCCTGAACTTCCAACTTGCGCGACTATCACCTGAAGATCATGCACGTATGTGCACGCTTTCCTGGGAGTGGGTACGACAGTTACATCCTGGGCCAGTCAGAGAACTCCAACGTCTTCGGGGCACACCACTGGATGACCAGTTCGCTTTTGGGGAAAAGGGGTACCCGCTTAGGACCTGGCTAATGAAGCCAGTACGGAGACCGGTGGCTGATGCACAGATCCGATGCACCAAGACCCATGGGGCCACCTGGGCTGTCAATGAGCGGTGCATTGGACTGCTTAAAATGTGGTTCTGAGGCCTCGGCGGTTCTGATGGCGCACTGCAGTAGACCCCCCAGAGGGTCACCTGCTTTGTGGTAGTCTGATATGCCCTCCCCAACCCAGCACAGCAGCATGGTGACATGCTGGAGGTGGAGGAGGAGGAACATGTGGCCTCATCAGAGGAGGACGTGGAGGAGCCAGACCAGGAGGGGCTGGAGGGCATGCCCGGGGATGACCCGCGGGAGCACCGGGCGATGGTGGACAGGTGGCAGCGGCAAAGGTACGGAATGCCCGGAGGGCCACGGAGGCTCTCATCCTTGCTTGCTTCCCATTGGATGTGGCTTTGTCCATCACCTTACCTCCTTTACCCATCCCGCCCACTGTTGCCAGAGCTCTCCAAGGTGTTCTCTTGGAAGGTGGACGGGAGGGGGTGGGGGTGGGGGGGGGGTGACCCTGGATGGGCTGGCACCATTAGATGGAGAACCTGCGGGAGAATGGACATGTGGTCAGTGAGAGGGCTGGAACATTATGTCTGGCATGAACAACTCGTGTGTGAAATGTCATCTGGGTGGGGACCGGTGGATACTCACCTCTGCGGCACAGGCCAATCCTGATATCGGTAACCAATGGAGGAGGCATGGCGGGGGACAGGCATTGTCACTGCCGCTGGTCATGGTTAAGGTGCACAGGTGGGTGCCAAGGTGTGCTGGGGTACCGGCACAGTATTGTGCTGGGAGGATGGTGTGGTGCCAACTGCAGGACTGAGGGGAGGGGGGCGGGTCCAGGGGTGGCAGGCGGGACCAGTGTCAGGGGTCCAATGGCTCGGTGGAGGTTGTTGAGGTTCTTGCGGCACAGGATGGCTGTCCTCCTTACCACACCACCCGTGCTGACAGCCGCTGTCACTGCCTCCCAGGCGGCACTGATTGCCCTGTGGCTATCTCTCAAACCCCCTCCAGAAAGAGGGTATTCATCTGGTCTCCACCAAGACGAGAACAGTTGGGCCATGTCGGCATCACCGAAATGTGGGGCTGGTCTGCATCGTGACATGGATACGTGCTGTCTGGAGTTTGTTCTGCGGCATCGGTTTAAGAGTTGCTATCCTCGTTGGCAAAGAGCTGCCGAGTGCAGTCCAAGCGAATCAATTGCGGGGGATAGTCATTTTCGGCGTGAAGTCCGTGGGGCATCATTAAGTGCCCTAAATTTTTTTAAATGTTATTTTATACCAAACGTGTGTAAAAAACAGTAACATATACAACAACACATTCCACAGCCTCAGTCCACAGTTTGTGCAATTTCTCCCCTTTTTATTGCCTCCCCACCCCCTCCCCATCCCCCGCGACGAACAGTTCCTCAAACATTGCCATGAACCACCCTGACCATGTCTCAAAGCGCTCCGCCAACTCCCTCAACTTAAATTTGATCTTTACCAACCAAAGAAAGTCGTACAGGTCCCCCAGCCAGGGCGCCGCACCCGCCGGCGTATCCGACCTCCAATTCAGCAAGATCTTTCGCCGGGGAATTAGAGAGGCGAAGGCCACGACATCAGCCCCCTTCCCTTCCAGCAGCTTCAGCACTAACGATACCCCAAAGATCACCACCATTGGGTCCACCCCCACAATCTTAGATAATGTCCCAAACACCACTTCTCTCCAGCTTCTCACAATCCCAAAACATGCGTGCATGATTTTCCGGCCCTCGCCATACTTATCACACTCATCAGTCATCCTTGCCCAGGTGAAATGTACCCTATGGAACACCTTGAACTGAATCAAGCTCATCCTCACGGGATGGTTGAATTCACCCTCCGCATCGCCTCACACCACAGTCCCCAGCCCATTTCCCCTGCAATGCCTCCACCCATTTATTCTTGATCCTCACCACTTGCATCCCCCACTCCCCCAAACACCCATAAACGTCCCCATTCTACCCGCCCCTGACTTGTCTGGGAACAGCAGTTGCTCCAATAGGGTATATCCCAGTAACCCGGGAAACATTCTCCATGCCTTTCTTGCAAAGTCCCGAACCTGCACGTACCTAAATTCACTCCCCCTCAGCAACTCAAACCTCTCCCGCAACTCATCCAGACCTGCAAGCTGCCCTTCCAGATACATGTCCCTCACTCTCACAGTCCCACCTCTCTCCACGTCCCATACATCCCATCCATCTCCCCTGGCTTAAAGCTATGGTTCCCGCACAGTGGTGTCAACACTGACGTCTCTGCAGCTGATTTTACACCCTGACCATCGACTGTACCACAGGTATACTTCCCCGGCTAGTGGCAGTGGAGCTATCACCAGAGTCCTCAGACTGGATCTCCTGCAGGACTCCTCCTCCACCTTCACCCACTTCGCCCCCCCCCCCCCTCCCCCCACTCCACATTCACTGCCCAATAGTAGGGCAGCAGGTTCGGGAGCACCAACCCCCTTTTTTTGCCTCTGCCTCTGTAACAGGACCCTCTTTACCCTCGGGACCTTCCCCACCCATATAAACTCCGAAATCACTGCCTCCAATGTCAAGTACATGTATTCGATCTCTCAAAATCCACCCTAATCTGCTCAACCAATGCTGCCAAATTCCACCTGTGCATTATAGCCCATTCCCTTGTCACCTGAATCCCCAATCCCCTAGCTACTTAAATGGCAATATTCCCAAGTTGGCCCCCAACACTGCCGTATTCACCTGAAACACCTTGTTCTTCCCAACATTTAACATATATCCCAAGAAGGCCCCAAACCTCTTCAATGTTCCCATGATCCTACCTATATGGTTCAATGGGTCCGACACAAACAACAAAAGGTTATTTGCATACAATGACACCTGGTGCTCCCTACCCCCCTCACAAATCCCTGCAACTCCACAGACTCCCAAGGGCCATTGCCAAGGGCTCAATTACCAGCGCGAACAACAACGGCAACACCAGACATCCTATCCCGTACCTCTGTACAGCCCAAAACTCTGTGAACTCATCTCATTTGTATGAACATTTTCCACCAGGGCTACATACAATTCCCACATACTCCGTCACCACCACCCCAACAACACCGCACGGCTCACCACAAAGAAATCAATTCCCGAATACACCTTATACATGTGCGAGAAGAAGGAGTACTCCCTCCCCCTGGGTTCTTAAACCTCTACGGGTCAACCATTCCCATCCCTTCCAAAAACCCTCCCAATTCCTTCGCCATCCTCACCCTTCCCATTGACTTGGGGCTCGATCTGTCCATCGGTTCCATCACGCAGTTAAAATCTCCACCCATAATTAATTGGCGTGTATCCAGGTCCGGGTTCGTACCCAGCAAACCCCTCACAAATCCCACACATTCAGCGCATATATATTGACGAGCACCAATGGCTTCCCCTCCAGCACCCTGCTCACTATCACATATCTTTCCCTTGGGTCCTGCACTTCCTTGGCCCCCAAAAATTCCATTCTTTTGTTCAACAAAATGTCCACCCCCCCGCGGTTCGAGTCAAACCCCGAGTGAAATACTTGTCCCACCCATACCTTCCTGGGCCCAACCTGGTCCTTCACCCGGAGGTGTATCTCCTGTAAAAAGATCACCTTCGCCTTCAAATTCCTCAGGTGCGTTTAATCCATGGGCCGTTTAATCCATGTACATTCCACGTTACAATTCTTACCGGAGGGTTACACCTCCACTCCCCTCTACCGTCCTCCATCCTCTCCCTCCAGCTCTGCCTCCTCAGTCTCCAACTCTGCCATGTCACAATCCACCAAACCCCTCCCCACCCCTCACCCTCCGATCTCCCGCTCCCCTCTTCCCCCCACCTGGCCACCTCTCTCGGCCTCCTCCCCACCTCACCTCCATTCACCAGCAATACCTGCCAGCATCACAGCTGCCGCTCGAAGGACCCCATCTGCACATCCCTCCGCCACCCCCTCCCACCAGTCCCTTCCTCACCTATGCAAGCACCCCCCCCCCCCCCCCCCCCGCCCTCCGGCCCTGAATATCCCTCAACCAACAAACTCACCCACGGGGTCCTACCACACACACTGCCTGCCCATAAAGAGGAAACATCCAAAGTCGAAAATCATCCCCTCCAAAAGGAAAAACACCACACACGGCGGGAGGGGGTTAAGGGTAGTTACCCCTGTACAAACTTACAAACTTATAACTCCCCAAAATAAAAAAAGAACAAAAAACAACCCCAGCCTCCGGCAACACACAATAAGCACATCCTTCAACCTTTACAGATGCAGCTCCTCCATCTCACACCAATTCTCAGTTTTCTCCCAGATTATGGTCCTGTATTAAATCATTGGCCTCTTCTGGCATTTCAAAATAGTACTCCCGGCCTTCAAATGTGACCCATAGTTTCGCCGGGTACAGCACCCCAAACCAAATCTTCCTTCAGTATAACACTGCCTTGGCCCTGTTAAATCCAGCACGCCTCTTTGCCAGGTGTGCACCAGTATCTTGATATATTCGGACCCGATTCCCTTCCCATTCGCAGTCTCGCTTCCCCCTGGTCCATCGCAGAATATCTTCCTCTCAGCTAATTTGTGCACCCTCACAATCACAGCCCGCAGATGGCTCCCCTGCTCTCGACCTCTGCCTTGAAGACCTGTGGACCCAGTCCACCTCTGGGGCCTTGTCCAGCACCCCCTTCTCCGCCAGCCCAGCCAACATCCTCGACACATGCTTTGTGGCGCTTCTTCATTCCACACCCTCTGGAAGCCCCACAATCCGCACGCAGGTTCTGCCGCCTGGACCTATTTTCCTGCTCCTTCACCTTCACCTTCGACGACTTGCACAGGTCCCCTAGGACCCCCACCTCTGCCTCCAACAACACTATCTGATCACTCTGGTTGGACACCGCCGTCTCCAACTCTCGTATCTTCACCCCTTGTGCCTCAAGGCATTTCTCTACATGGTCCATCGATCCTCGCAGGGATGCGACTGCTCCATCAATGGCCTTCGACTAGTCCCCATGCATCTCCTTCCTTTGCTGGTGAAATTCACCTTTGATGAAGGCCATCAACTGTTCCACCTGGGCCTTTCCCACTGGCGACAACCCTTTCCCCTCAGCCATTTTAGCAATTGCTGCTGCGCCACAGGTCCCCTCCAAATCCTTAGCCGAGTCTTTAACTGTTTTTTGTCAGGTTTGGTAGTCAGTAGACATGCCAATCTTGGAGAGAACCTCTCCCTCTATACCTTCCGCACCACTTTCCCGCTGGAGCTACCCCATTAATGAGTATAAAGTGCCCAAACCAACACCTTCGAGCTAGCACTGCCCTGTGTGCGACCACTCACTTCATGGTTGCCACCGGAAGTCCTTAAGTGCCCTAATTAACGTTAGGTACTGGTGATGGCCTCGCTCGGTCGGTCATCAGGAAATACCTACCATTCCTGATCGCTACCACAACCTTTTCATGAGTTTGCGCTCAAATTTCAAGGATCAGTCCCCTGGGTGCAAATCAAACAGTTACAGCAATTTTAATGAACAATTTGTTGTTGTTGTTGTTTTGTCCAGTTTTATGAGCTCATGCATAGTGGCTGCTGATGAAGCAATTACCAAGCCTGGTAGGTTAAGGGAAATGTAAGTTTCGACCAAAAAAAGAACACCAATGATTGGATTCCTCCCTTCATAGTGAGAAGTCACTCCTGACTAGTTCCCCAGACCACAGTGTTGCTGCCACTTGCGCACCGGACAGCTTTGAAAAGCTTGAGAGAGAGTCCTTAGGGATGTGGACTTAACATTCTCTCATCCAAGGTTCTATTCTCAATTTCCCAAAGTTTCACACAATATCACTTACCTTTGCATTATTGATTCTTAATAGGAAGAAGTGTCCATTTGCTATAACGGAGCTGATCTACCCATTTGTTTGGTGCATTTTTTCAGATCGCAGCACTTCAACCAAATGAAATCACCTAATTTTTGGTGATTTTATTTTCCCATCCCCTTTCTTCCTCATGAAATCACATTGACTTTGTTACAATATCAGGGGCAAAAGGCATCTCTGCAAATGATAAATACTTGTCAGCCAGACTCATTGTTTTCCCTCTCAACTGCGTTACAAGAAAAACAATGTTGTACTTTAGCGATCGACCAGACCTAGTCACATTGAAACTAGCACTTCTACGCAGCCAGATATCAGGCTGCTCAGAGCACCTGCAGCTCACAGGCACTGAAGAAGGCCTGTGATGGCAGTAGAAGTGAATCGAGAGGAAGATGTGGGATAAACAAACCCAAATGAGTTAAGAATCTTAAGGTTTTGCACCGAACAAACCTCTGAATCATTTTAACTGCTCCTGTAATACAACCCACAAATACCACCCTATTACTGTAAAATCCTGTCAACTGCAAAAATGCTGTAATCCAAAGTTGCCCAAAGGCACCCGCGTCTTAAAAACAGCACTGGTAACTTTCGGGAGGTTTCTTTGTAAATGTATTGGTTTACAAAGAGCTCTGCCGGTTTTGATAGCTGGTGTTGAAGTTTAAAGAGAATCTTGAACAGAAGCCACAGGAAGTTGCTTTGGGCAATTCCGCCCAAACTTTTATTTTTTTTTAAACTGCTTTTCCTCTGATTCGCAGAAGACAGCACAAAGCAAACTGAAAAGATGGACATCCATGATATGTAGAAAACGCATTAGTTTTGATGAACTTATTATTGTTTATTTGCAGAACAAAATACAATGAACTGCATGTAAACATACCTAAGAAAAGTTAGGTAAATAGTCCCTTTCCACCTTATTTTATGTCAAACGAAAGCAAAGTTTGCTTTAAGGTAACCTTCTTATTGTTTCCAAACAGACAGTCGCCATTTGTGTGCACTCCTGAATAATTAGCAAAATGTATACTGCTGGAATTTGCTTCTCCTTTTTAACCTTTTACATACTTTCTAACATTTTCACTATTCAAAGGCCAGAATAAACAATGCCAGATGTCGACAGTGAAGTCTTGGACAGGCTTTAAGGGATTTTTGAAGGAGTGTTCAACACCGCGGTGGCGCTGTGTATAGCGACGCCTTAATGACCATCTGTCACATTGTTGAACTGTTCTGTGAGGAACGCTCAAAAGAACCTCAACTAGCTGTGCGTCAGGATGGTTTGTGGTCTCACTCTAGATCCAGCTCGAGCCTTGACACGCTGTTGCTTCTCCACAGTTCAAAACATGCAATAGATGCTGAGTGCCAGAGAGACAAAAGGTGGTTTGAGCATCTGTTTCTTGAAATGAGTGAGGGTTCATATATCTGACTTGAATTTTAGATCAAGAGATTGACGTCTGCACGGGGAACCTGGGACATGGAGCGTATGGTTCAGCTGTTAAGTTGAGCCAAATCCAAACTGTTTTGCCAACTTTAGTCGTGTGCAATATGAAGATGTTTCCCCTTGTGGGAAGTGAGAAAATGGCAAAGCTTTACTTTCACTGTCTGAATTTTGGCCTCCCCCTTTCCTCTGATTACAGGCAGCACTGACAGTGGTAATGGCAAAGCCCTCTGCCCAGAGACCCTGGTGCGTCAGAGTACTGTTTACAACCGTGTTTTTCAAACTTATTTGCCTGGCACCCATTTTTACCAACTGGCCATCCTTCAGGACCCACGCCGGCCGGCCTTTGCGACCCACACCACTTCGTGACCCACCATTTTCAGTTACCTTAATGTGACAGGTGAGCCTGCCCACTCCTCACCATCTCACTTGCTTTGTTATTCAATGTTACTGAGGTACCCTCAATAATGACGCTTAGTGATTAAACTGTAAAGAAGGCTTTATTAGACTAATAACTATACTACAGCTAGAGACGAGAGCTGACTGTTACACAGACCATGAGGCAGCCCTTTATGTCTGGCTCCCAGATGGGCGGAGCAAGAGGCGGAGTCCCCAGGGTTCCAAGCCCGGTCTTAAAGGGGACATCACCTTACACGATGATAAGGCAGTAACCGTTCATCACATTCACCCTTTGTTTAAAAAAGAGTCCGGCGGGGGTGAAGTGCCCTCATAGGTCCACCTGTCTCGGTGGTCGGATCATCCTCCTCGACCTCCTCAATTCGGGCGGTGGTGCGGCGGGCACGGACGTCCCGGTTGAGGGCACATCCGTGAGCACAGCGGTCGGAGCTTTGGTCCGGGTCGGGGCAGGGGAAGTAGGCAGGGCCGGGGGTAGCGGCGCCGGTGCCGGCGGGGTGTGTAAAGGCGGTAGGGGCTCACCAACGGGTGGTAGGGCTGGAAGGGGGTGTGTTGTAGGGGGCGACGGGTCCTGCAGGGGAGCGGCGCGGGAAGGGGCGTCTGTGGTGGAGGATCCAGCGGGTGCCAGATCCTGGAGGGAAACCGTATCTTGCCTGCCGTCGGAGTACTCCATGTAGGCGTAACTGGGGTTGGCGTGGAGCAGTCGGACCTTTTCAACTAGGGGGTCCGTTTTATGGCTCCTCGCGTGCCTCCGGAGAAGAACAGGTCCCGGAGCCATCAGCCAAGGTGGAAGCGAGACCCCGGAGGTAGACTTCCTGGGGAAGAGAAAAAAATCGGTTGTGAGGGGTCTCATTCGTGGCCGTGCAGAGGAGTGACCTAATGGAGTGTAGGACATCGGGTAGGATCTCCTGCCAGCGGGTGGTTGGGAGACTTCTCGACCGCAGGGCCAGAAGGACAGCCTTCCACATTGTCGCGTTCTCCCTCTCCACCTGCCCGTTTCCCCGTGGGTTATAACTGGTCGTTCTGCTCGAGGCGATGCCTTTGCTGAGCAGATACTGACGCAGTTCATCGCTCATGAACGATGTACCCCGGTCGCTGTGGATATAAGCGGGGAAACCGAACAGGGTGAAGATGCTGTGCAGTGCCTTAATCACCGTGGCTGAGGTCATGTCGGGGCAGGGAATGGCGAATGGGAAACGGGAGAACTCATCGATCACGGTGAGGAAATAGGCATAACGGTTGGTGGACGGGAGGGGCCCCTTGAAGTCCACACTCAGTCGCTCAAAGGGGCCCGAGGCCTTCACGAGCCGAACCTTATCTGACCGATAGAAGTGCGGTTTGCACTCCGCACAGACTTGGCAGGCCCTGACCATGGCCTTGACCTCCTTGGTTGAGTAAGGTAGGTTGCGGGACTTGATGAAATGGACGAGCCGGTAACCCCCGGGTGGCAGAGGTCATTGTGGATGGCTTGCAGGCGGTCCTCCTGCGCGTTGGCGCATGTGCCGCGGGACAGGGCATCTGGGGGCTCGTTGAGCTCCCCTGGACGATACTTGATATCGTACGAGTAGGTGGAGAGTTCGATCCTCCACCTCAAAATGTTATCGTTTTTTATTTTCGCCCGTTGCGTGTTATCGAACATATAGGCGACCGACCGTTGGTCGGTGACGAGGGTAAACCTCCTACCGGCTGGGTAGTGTCTCCAGCGCCGTACAGCCTCCACAATGGCTTGTGCCTCCTTTTCGACTGCAGAGTGTCGAGCCTCGGAGGCGGTGAGGGTTCGGGAGAAGAACGCTACTGGTCTGCCTCCTTGATTGAGGGTAGCAGCCAGGGCGATGTCTGATGCATCGCTCTCTACCTGGAAAGGGATGGTTTCGTCCACCGCGTGCATGGCGGCCTTGATGATGTCGGCCTTGATGCGGTTGAAGGCCAATTGAGCCTCAGCCGAGAGGGGAAAAATGGTGGTCTTTAGGAGTGGGCAGGCTTTGTCCGCATACTTGGGGACCCACTGGGCGTAATAGGAGAAAAGCCCCAAGCACCGTTTGAGGGCCTTGAGGCTGCGGGGGAGAGGGAGTTCCTTAAGGGGGCGCATGCGGTCAGGGTCGGGACCTAGGACCCCGTCTTCCACGACATAGCCGAGGATGGCCAGCCGGGTGGTGTGGAAAACGCATTTGCCCTCGTTATAGGTCAGGTTAAGGGCTCGGGCGGCCTGGAGGAACTTTTTGAGGTTAGCGTCATGGTCCTGCTGATCATGGCCGCAGATGGTGACATTGTCCAAGGACGGGTATGTTGCCCGCAAACCGTACTGTTCCACCATTTGGTCCATCGCGCTTTGAAAGGCGGAGACCCCATTTGTGACACCAAAGGGGACCCTGAGGAAGTGGAAGAGCCGGCCGGCTGCTTCGAAAGCAGTATAGGGGCGGTCTTTTGGTCGGATGGGGAACTGGTGGTAGGCGGATTTGAGGTCGACCGTGGAAAAGACTCGGTATTGGGCGATCCGATTTACCATTTCCGCGATGCGAGGAAGGGGGTACGCATCAAGCTGCGTGAATCGTTTTATGGTCTGGCTATAATCCACGACCATCCGTTTCTTCTCCCCGGACCGGACTACCACCACTTGAGCTCTCCAAGGGCTGTTGCTAGCCTCGGTTTCCCCCTCTCCCAGTAAAAGCTGGACCTCTGACTTGATAAAAGCCATATCTTGGGCACTGTACCGCCGGCTCCTGGTGGCGACGGGCTTACAGTCAGGAGTGAGGTTCGCGAATAGCGAAGGGGGTGCGACTTTCAGTGTCGCAAGGCAGCACACTGTGAGGGGGGGTCAAGGGTCCGCCGAACTTCAGTGTCAGGCTTCGGTGGCTGCACTGGAAATCCAGTCCGAGCAGCAGTGGGGCACAGAGGTGAGGGAGGATATAAAATTTGAAACGGGTGTATTTGGCGCCCTGGATCGAGAGATCCATAATACAGTACCCCGTGATTTGTACCGAGTGGGACCCAGATGCGAGGGCTATGGTTTGGGATGCGGGATGGGTGCGTAGGGAGCAGCGCCTTACCGTTTCAGAGTGGATAAAGCTCTCCGTGCTCCCGGAGTCGAAGAGGCATGCAGTGTCGTGCCCGTTGACCTGGACCTGCATCATGGAGTTCTGCAGGTATTTTGGCCGAGTTTGATCGAGGGTGATCGCACCCAGTCGCGGGTAGTCGGAGTCCTCAGCCGAGTCGGACTCGTAAAATGGCCACCGCCGCTGGCTGCGCGTGTCGGGTCGAGAAGATGGCCGCTGACCAGATGGCCGCTCCCATGATTCGCACGAGGCTGATGACGCGTCAGAAGAGGGCGTGTCGGGTCGGTGCGCAGCAGCATTGCGAGGCCTGCGGGCCCGAGAGCCTGATTTTCGGGCCGGCTGTTCTTTGTTTTTCTGGCCCCTGGGTCTGGCCAGGCAGACCCTCGCAAAGTGCCCTTTCTTCCCGCAGTCACTGCAGATCGCGGAGCGGTCTGGGCAGCGTGGGCGTGGGTGCTGGCCCTGCCTGCAGAAGTAGCATGGTGTGCCCCCATGGTGAGCGGGTCGCCGCGTGGCGCAGGCCTGTAATACGGTTGAGTCTGAGGAAGTCCGGGGGGGGCTGGCAGCGTCCGCGGGGTACGTACCCAAGTTATGTCGGGCCACCGCCAGCGAGGAGGCGAGCGTTAGCGTCTCCTGGAGGTCGTTTGCCCCGTTTTCAAGCAGCCGCTGCCGGATGTAGGTCGAGCGGATGCCGGACACGAAAGCGTCACTGATGTGCAGGTTCATATGGACTTCCCCTGTCACATCCTGATGGTCACAGTCCCTGGCAAGCGCGGTGAGTTTTTCAACAAACTCGTCGAGCGATTCCCCCGAGCGCTGCCGGCAGGTAGAGAGCAGATGCCGGGCGTGCACCTCATTGATGGGTTTGACAAATCGCTTGCGGAGCAACTCGATCGCCTCATCATAAGTCGTCGCCTTTTCGAGCGTGGCGGAGATTCTGTGACTCACCCGGGCGTGGAGTAGACGCAGCTTGCGTGGCCCCAGGATAGGAGTCTCTGCGGAGTCCAGGTAGGCCTCAAAGCACTGCAGCCAGTATTAAAAAATTTCCTTCGCCTCCGGCGTTCGTGCTTCCAGATTGAGCTTCTCTGGTTTTAGGCCTGCGTCCATCCTGAATCTAGTTTAGTCTAATAAATTGAGGTACCCTCAATAATGACGCTTAGAGATTAAACTGTAAAGAAGGCTTTATTAGACTAATAACTATGCCAGAGCTAGAGACAAGAGCTGACTGTTACACAGACCATGAGGCAGCCCTTTATGTATGGCTCCCAGATGGGCGGAGCCAGAGGCGGAGTCCCCAGGGTTCCAAGCCCGGTCTTAAAGGGGACATCACCTTACATGATGATAAGGCAGTAACCGTTCATCACAGTTACATTTCTGATAATGGCTTCAGCTGATGGTTTCAGATCACACTGCATTCGTGGAAAAAAATCAAGAGGTTTGTCCTCGAACTCGCCATGCTTAGTCTTCAAATGTCTTTGAAGTTTTGAGGGTTTTAAACTTTCATTTGCCAGTGCTTCCCTGCATATGACACACAGGAACTTTGAATCTTGATTTGCAGTGGCACAATTAATAAACCCACACATCAAGTAATCATCTTTCTGTTGCTTTGTTCCTGATTTCAGCTTCTTCTTCATGGGCTGTTCACCAGAGACCCTGGAGTTCACACCAGCATTGCTGACAGGTATTAAATGGAGGACACTCTCCTGTGCCCAGAACACATGATGTCAGCATTCGGGACACCTTAGCTGATCTCTGCCACAGCTCCAGGCTGGAAGACTCCAGCGACTTAAAAACAAATCTGCTGCTGGGTCAGAGTGCTGACGCAGGAGGAGGCGTTCTGGCCCGCTATGCTCTGGGCCTGCGCACTGCTGAGGGGACACGCATGCGTGAGAATAGCCAGCATTCTGAAAGCCGGTGGTGGCCAGCATTTTCAAAAGCCATTTGTGCCATTGGGCACTACTTCCCGTGATCAGGAACGCCGCAACACATGGCGCCGCAATCGGGAATGCAGCGACACGTGGACCCGCAATTGGGAACACCGCGAGGCATAGCCCCGCAACCTCCCCGACACCCGCCTGCGGCCCGCCGGCGGGTCACGACCCTGGGTTTGAAAGTGACTGGTTTACACTTTTGGTCTTTTTTGGTCTCATGATCTTATTGAATGGCAGAGAAGATTCGAAGAATAGAACAAAGAACAAAGAACAAAGAAAGGTACAGCACAGGAACAGGTCCTTCGGCCCTCCCAAGCCTGCGGCAACCATGTTGCCCATCTAACCTATCAGGTCGCCCCTCAACCTCCATCATTCCAGTGAGACCAAATTGAGTTTATCCAACCTCTCCTCATAGCTAATGCCCTCCATACCAGGCAACTACCTGGTAAACCTCTTCTGTACCCTCTCCAAAGCCTCCACATCCTTCTGGTAGTGTGGCGACCAGAATTGAACACTATATTTCAAGTGCGGCCGAACAAAGGTTCTATACAGCTGCAACAGGACTTGCCAATTTTTATACTCAATGCCCGTCTGATGAAGGCAAGCATGCCGTATGCCTTCTTGACTACCTTGACTACAGGTCACTTTTAGTGATCCCTTTACCTGTCAATGCTCTTAACAATTCTGCAAATTACTGTATATTTTCCACCTGTATTAGACCTTCCAAAATGCATTACCTCACATTTGCCCAGATTAATGGCCAGCCTGGCCATTCCCATGGGTGCAGTGGATGGGCTGGTGGGAGCTTCTGGTGTTCCTGGCACTCATAGCACTGGGCCAGAAAATGCAAGGTTGCAACTACCTCGTACGATGCCACAGGCGTTGGCGTGCTGGTGGGCAGCGGGAGGCGGCTGAGAGCGTCCACGTGGGGAATCTTCGTCCCTGCGCGATGCTCCAAAACATACTCGAACGCTGCCAGAAGGAGAGCCCAATGCTGAATGCGGACGGACGCCACCGGAGGAATTGCCTTGTCCCCTTTGAATAACCCCAACAGCATTTTATGCTCGGTATAAGCAATGAACGCATAGCCGTCGACATATTGGTGGAATGGTTGAACGATGAACACCAATGCCAACCCTTCCTTTTCTATTTGGGCATAATTTCACTCTGCTGCCGCCAACATGCATGAAGCGAAATCAATGGGCTGCTCGATATCATCATCCATCCTCGGTGGCAAACCGGCCCCATCCCGTAGGGCGAGGCATCACATGTGAGCAAGAAGGGCTTTGCCAAGTCGAAGTGCGTCAGCAAGTCGGAAAACGACAGCCGCCGTTTTACTTCAGCAAACACCCCCTTCTGCGGTGGGTCCCAAATCCACCACTGGCCCTTCTTCAACAACAGGTGCAATGGGGCCAAAACTGTCGCCAAATTCAAGATGAACTTCCCGTAATAGTTAACCAGGCCCAAAAATGGGATCTCTTGTATGGGCGCCTGTCGGCTGGTCCAAACCTTATCGTCCACCGGGTGTAGTCTGTGCCAGTCAACCCTGTAGCCCAAATTGACCACTTCAGCTGCATGGAGCATGCACTGTTCGCGCTGCAGGCGGACCCCGGCCACTATGAACCGGCGCAGCTCGTCCTCCAGCTTTTTTAGATGCTCTTGGTCGGGGGAACCGGTGATTAGTGCATAGTCCAGGTAAACTGCCACTTGTGGCAACCCTCGGAGGATATTTTCCATCACGGTAGCATTGTGGTTAGCACAATTGCTTCACAGCTCCAGGGTCCCAGGTTCGATTCCGGCCTGGGTCACTGTCTGTGCGGAGTCTGCACATCCTCCCCGTGTGTGCGTGGGTTTCCTCCGGGTGCTCCGGTTTCCTCCCACTGTCCAAAGATGTGCAGGTTAGGTGGCCATGATAAATTGCCCTTAGTGTTCAAAATTGCCCTTAGTGTTGGGTGGGGTTATTGGGTTATGGGGATCGGGTGGAGGTGTTAACCTTGGGTAGGGTGCTCTTTCCAAGAGCCGGTGCAGTCTCGATGGGCCGAATGGCCTCCTTCTGCACTGTAAATTCTATGTTAATCTATGTTAAAAAATTACCCTCTTGTATATGGCACATGCCTACGAGACCCTGAACGGCAGCCTGGTATATTCGTACAACACCTTTTGCGTGTGGATGGTCACGTACTTTTTGAAGGATGGATCCAAAACTAACTGGAGATATGCATAGCACATGTCGAGCTTGGTAAAAGTCTGTCCGCTGCTGAGCCTCGCATATAAATCTTCAATCTTCGGCACTGGGGAGCGATCCAGAAGGGACACACAGTTGACTGTCATTTTGTAATTCCTACAAAGGCGGACGGACGGACCCAAACTTCATAACTGGCACGACCGGCGCTGCCCAATCCGAACATTGCACCGGCGGATATTTCCCAGCTTTTCCAAGCGGTCCAGTTTGGCCGCTACCTTCAGCTTCAAAGCGTAATGAATGGGTTGGGGACGAATATAGCACGATTGGGCCTCCGGGTCCATGATATCCTGGCGGAAGCCCCAAATGTTCCTCCCGAGGTCCTCCCGGAACACCCCTGGGAAAAATGCCAATACTGCGTTGGGTCCATCGGGGTGCATTTGGCATACTTGCTGCCAGTCCAGACGGAGGCGTTTCAGCCAGTCGCGCGGCAGCAAACTTTTGCCGGAACCTTTCACCACCACTAGTGGTAGTTCCGCCGATGGGGATCCGTATTCCACGGTGACTTTCAAGGTGCCCGCAATCTCCAATGGTTCCCCTGTTTACGTCGATAGCCGGACATGGGTAGCCTTCAATGCTAAGGCATGTATCCCGGAGCGAATCTTGTCGTACGTGCGGTAGCCAATCACAGAGACCGCACCTCTGGTATCAAGTTCCATCGTAATTGGGAAACCATTTATCTGGACTGTGACCCAGATATGCGCCACCCATGATTTCGAAATGCAGGGCGGCATGGTGGTGTGGTGGTTCGCACAGCTGTCTCATGGCAGCACGGTAGCCTTGTGGATAGCACAATTGCTTCACAGCTCCAGGGTCCCAGGTTCGATTCCGGCTTGGGTCACTGCCTGTGTGGAGTCTGCACATCCTCCCCGTGTGTGCGTGGGTTTCCTCCGGGTGCTCCGGTTTCCTCCCACAGTCCAAAGATATGCAGGTTAGGTGGATTGGCCATGATAAATTGCCCTTAGTGTCCAAAATTGCCCTTACTGTTGGGTGGGGTTACTGGGTTATGGGGATAGGGTGGCGGTGTTGACCTTGGGTAGGGTGCTCTTTCCAAGAGCCGGTGCAGACTCGATGGGCCGAATGGTCTCCTTCTGCACTGTAAATTCTATGAAATCTACGGCACTGAGGATCCGGGTTCAATCTCAGGCCCGGGTCACTGTCCGTGTGGAGTTTGCACGTTCTCCCTGGGTCTGTGTGGGTCTCACCCCCACAACCCAAAGATGTGCAGGGTAGGTGAATTGGCCACACTAAATTTCCCCTTAATTGGAAAAAAAAAGAATTTTAAAAAGATTTTGAAATGCAGTAAAGGCGGTGGGCTACCTCTGGTTTGTCGTCTGCAAAATGTGTCTGCGTTTTGGGGTGGTCGTCGGTGCGGCAGTGGTGAGTGGGTGAAGTATCGTGTTGGCATCTGTCCCACCATCTCCTTCTGCTGCCGGTGCTCTCATTCCGCACGTCAGGAAACTCAAGTACAGGGTGCACAGCGTCCATCAGCGGGAAATTGGTGCCGTTGGTCCTGGTCCCCTGGAGTGCACCCTCAATGGTGGGAGTCTGAAATTTCTGCCCAGGAAGGGGGCGCACCACACCTTGCCAGGCGACCGAGGTTCAGGACAGCCAGCCCTCCTGGACACCGTGCTCTGCGCCCCCCTGGGATAAAGCGATCTCGGTTGCTTTTTTCTTATCCAGGTCAGTCGCACTCGATAAACGTTCTTGGGGTGCCCCGTCTCTGATTCTGCAAACCAACCGGTCTCGGAGCGTCTCTGATAATGCCGGCTAGAACTCGCAAAACACGATGAATTTGGGAACCGGCCCAGGAATTCAGCTATAGGTTCTGCAGTTGAGAAGCCAAGTGGAAATGGAAACATCAAAAGATAAGTGGCGATTTCGGGTCGAAATGAGTAATGAGCTAACAAGCTCCGCGAACTGGCAGTTGTTAGGCGAGTCAGAAAAAGTTAAACTTTTGATAATGCTGTACATCTCCGCACCACAAGGCGAGTCACCATCTGTCTGTCATCCCCGACTATGTTGTTTAGACGAAAGAAGTAGTTCATCCATTCTATGTACAATACATAGAGGCCCCAGTCTCAACATCGAAACCTCAAGCTTTCCGATTAGTGGCATCTCCTACACCGGTGGAGAGGCCTTCTGAAGCCTAATCGAGGTGGGCCTGGTCCAGAGGAAATGGTGCCTCCTGCAACTTCACTTGACCCTCATTGACAGTGTAAAGTCCCAGGCAAGTGACCACTCGGAAGCGATGTCTGTATCAAAAGAAAGGGGCTGGTTTAGCTCACTGGGCTAAATCGCTGGCTTTTAAAGCAGGCCAGCAGCACGGCTCAATTCCCGTACCAGCCTCCCCGAACAGGCGCCGGAATGTGGCGACTAGGGGCTTTTCACAGTAACTTCATTGAAGCCTACTGGTGACAATAAGCGAATTTCATTTCATTTCATTTCATTTTCATTTGGTTTTATCCAGGTTACTATAAACTCCTCCTACTCTCCGAAGGGTCTCCCATACCGCAGCCCTCACCTGGGCCGGGGTATTTATATCCTAGTAGTCCTTTGAACCAAGGGGCTAGCCCCGCCCCCTAATCTGGGTAGATCATATTTAGGTGAGGCCGCAGGGACTGTAATATTGCAGTCCTGGGCCTCCTGTAGGTTATAACAGCAACCTTTCCACTCCTATCCCAACCCAGTGGCAGGCATGGTGATGGCCTGCAATGGGGAGGTTGGAGTCAGAGCAGCAATGGGATTAATAGAGCCCACAAGAATAAAGAGCAGGTGTCCAAGGGGTGGGGTGGCATGGTGGCACAGTGGTTGCCACTGGTGCCTCACAGCACCAGGGACCTGGTTTCAATTCCGGTCTTCGTTGACTGTCTCTGTGAAGTTTGCATGTTCTCCCCATATCTGTGTGGGTTTCCTCAAGGTGCTCCAGTTTCCTCCCACAATCCAAAGATGTGCAGGTTAGGTGCGGTTACAGGGATAGGGCGGCCTGTCGACCTAGGTCGGGTGCTCTTTCAAAGAGTCGGTGTCGACCAGATGGACGAAATAGTCCCCTTCTGCACTGTAGGGATTCTATGGATTCTATGAACATCATCTATGACCAGATGGCCAGCAGATCTTTGTTTAGAACATTCAGGTACACACACCACCCAAAAATGGCAATCAGGGTCCCATTTTCATCATCAGACCATGATTAGAAATTGCAATGGCTCGGGATCTTACAGCAACAGGGAGTGCACAACGCCTGGCAACAGTAAACAGTACTCACCAAGGCCTTGTACAGTTGTAGCAGGACCTCCTTACTTGAATACTCCAGCACCCCCCTGCATTAGAAACCATACTACTTGCCATCCTAATTCCAGTACTTGATGTACCAGCACAGGGGCTTTGTAATTTGGAAACAAGTTGATGCACGATCAATCACTACTGAAGCGAGATTGTAGTCCAATTGAAGGCTTTAATGAACAAGTAGTTAACCCAGCAGCTCCGGTACAGAATGACTGCTGTGGGTGAAACACAGAATCTTATGCTCCGCCTGCTGGGCAGAAACAGCAGGCAGGTTCTACCACTCATACTACAGTACAAGGTACATCCTACCTAGGTACCGCGATACCCCTAATATAGCCTACCACACAAGTGTACCCAGGTCCCTCAATACTGCAGGGTTCTAGAGTCTCGCTCTGTTTCTGTCATATTCTACTTTTCTATTCTTCCTTCCGTTGGACAACCTCATATTTTCCCACATTATACCCCATCTCCTAATTTTTGTCCACTCACTTAACCTACCTTCTATCCTTTTCCAGACTCTTTGTATCCTCCCACAACTTACTTTCCTGCTGATCTTCATATCATCAGAAAATCTGACGATTATACAATTGGGCCCTTCATCCAAGTCATTAATATAGGTCGGAAATAGTTGAGGATTCAGCTCAGCATATAAAATACACTCTTGCTAGAGAAACCTCATTCCCTAAGCTGCATTAAATAAAACACTTGAATGTGTACTTGAAGTGCTGTAACCTAGCTACTGGCCAAGAGATGGAAAGTGAGGTTAGGATGATATTTCTTCCTCAGATGGCACAGGCATGATGCGACAAATGGTCTCCTCTGTGCCCTAAAGGTTCTCTGCTTCTATATCAGGCTGCTTCTCAACTTTGGAAGGCATGAGAATAAACATTTCACTCAACAGTTTATTATGATCCCAGACTGGACCCCAACAGTGGGTAAGATAATGGTCCGAAACCCCAACATTTTATTTTAATTTTGTAAGTTTCTGAGGAAAGGATACTTCTCTCCAGGAGTGACTGCATGAAGAAATAGGGATATGATATGTTGAAGTCAAAACTTTATTTCTCACATAGTATTAAAGTCTTTAACGTCACACTCAAAAGTAGCTTACAATTACCCCTTAAACAATACTACTCAACACAGTGAACAAAATAACCTACTTGCTATCTTTATTCCCACTTAAACAACAAGAAAATAGACCACCTCAATCCAAGATACCAATGGCACAGACAAATGCTTGCTTTACAGAGTTATCCTTTGAGAAAGAGATCTCTTGACACAGCTTTACAGAACAGACCTAACTCTAGTCCTAACCCTTGCAGAAATTCTGGCTGCCTGTCTTCAAAAGCTGTTTCAACTGGCTAGTCTCAGCTGCCCCTTAACCTACAGAGAGAACAAACTGCCTTTCTTGGTCGCAGCTTCAACCAGAATCAAAAATGAAACTGAAAAATGCTTTCGCAAAAATGCCTGATGCCTTACCTCCACCCACGTAAGGACATCATCTCACCTAGCTGAAAACTAATTAAGTCCCCAAGGAATCTCCCAAATCATCCCATGCCCATGTCCACAACCATGCACCGAGCATACCAGACCGAGGGCCCCTCCCCACCGATCAGAGCAGATTGAGCCCCCCCCACCAGCCCCCCCCCCCCCAACCCCCCCCCCCCCCCCCCCCCCCCCCACCCATCTCCTCCAGCTGACATGCAGCTTACACTGTTTAACCTGTCATGCAGGCTGTATTTCGACAGGCCTGCCTGCAGTGAGAAAATTGCAGTGGAGGCAGGAAAAAGCCCTTAAGTGGTCGTTAATTGTCCACAACAAAGAACAAAGAAAAGTACAGCACAGGAACAGGCCCTTCGGCCTTCGGCCTCCACTTAAGGGACTCCAGTGGACCGGGTCGGGAAGATTGACCATGGGACTTTCCGCACAGAACTTATTTCTGGTGGAGGGGGGAAGGCGTCGGGTATGAGTTCCGATGCCAGCCCACCAAATGTTCAGACCCTCCTTCCTCACGTACTTTGGAGGCAGAGGATTCCACCCATTGCAAAGATCTTGCACCACTCAGTGCATGATTACTCATCCAGCAACACACCCTGGCATTTAGGACTCATGCCTGACCTTCAGAGCTCTCGTTTCACTCAGACACCTACCAATGCTGTCAGCCTCAAAGCCATTGCTTGCTAATATCTGCAACTATTCATCCATCACCCAGACACATTGCAACACAATCATTGACATTCTTCCTTCTCCCTTGCAGGACAAGGTGGCGCACAACAGAAGGGAGCACAGCAGTACCTATGGGGGTCAAGTACACCTGATTCACCTGAGTCCCAAAGAGGAGATGGTTGTCCACATCACAGTACTGCTGCAACAAAACAGCTTTGTCCCTTCCCCTTTTGGGTTCACTCAGGAAGACAAACAGCATTATCTGCCCCTCCCAGCCAGGAATTGCCTTCTTCCAGACCCTTCCATCAGGTAGAAGGTACAGAAGTCTGAAGATCCGCACATCCAGACATAGGAACAGCTTCTTCCCCACAGCTACAAGACTTCTCAACGACTCCCCCTCGGACTGATCCGTTCCCTGGAAGAACACTATTCACGAACCCCTATGCTGCTCTTGCTCATGTATTTGCTATATTTGGCCCCTTGTTCCGCGCTGTAACCAATCACTGTTTGTCGATGTACCATTTGTCAATGTTCTCTGTTGATTATTCTCTTTGTCTACTATATACGCACTGTAGACATTCCCTCGGCCGCAGAAAAATACTTTTCACTGTACTTCGGTACATGTGACAATAAATCAAATCAAATCAAAAAATCAAATCACAGATTCCCCCAGCCATGCTAGATACCATCTTCAAAAGATGGAGGCGGGACGGGGGCACATTGACGGTCGGGGACTTCTACGTAGGGCACAGACTGGCGACACTGGACAAACTGACGAGGAAGTGGAAACTAGCAAAAGGACAGGAATTGAGACACCTCCAAATAAAATACTTCCTCCGCAAAGAGACAGTAGGGTACCCCGGGGCCCCAGAAAACACACTACCAGAGGACCTGATAAGTACAAGCAGCGAGAAGGGGAGGTTATGTGGGAAAATATACGGACAGCTACTGGACAGAGCTCGAACACCACTTGTTGAGACCAGACAAAAATGGGAGGACGAACAGGGGACAGAGGTAGGATGGGGACTCTGGAGCGAAGCACTGAGCAGGGCGAACTCCACCTCCTCCTGCTCAAGGCTAAGCCTAATGCAGCTCAAAGTGGTGCACAGAGGGCACCTGACCAGAAACCGAATGAGCAGGTTCTTCCCAGAGGTGGAGGACCAGTGCCAGAGGGGCCCGGTCAACCACACCCACATGTTTTAGGTTTGCCCCAAACTTGCCGAGTTCTGGACAGCTTTCTCCGAGGCAATGTCCACGGTTGTTGGGGTGAGGGTGAAGCCATGCCCAATAGTGGCAATCTTCGGGGTATCGGAGCAGCCAGAGTTACACATGGGGAAGGGGGCTAACGCCCTTGCTTTCGCTTCTCTAATCGCACACCAGAGAATCCTGCTGAGCTGGCGATCGGCAGCACCACCCACAGCTGCAGACTGGCTCGCTGACCTCTCGGAATTTCTCCACCTGGAGAAGATAAAATACACCATCCGAGAGTCGGAGGAAGGCTTCCTGGATACTTGGGGGCAGTTTGTCGGGCTGTTCCAAAACCTGTTCGAGGCCAGCAACGAGGAGTAAGCTGGGAAAAAAACCAACAAGGCAAGATAGATGAGGAACCAAAGGACTGCGCAATCCGGGTGGGGGTGGGGGGGACAATGATGGGGAAGTTGTGGGGGGGGGGGGGGGTAGTTATAGACCGATCCAGAGGGCAACAAAATGTACAGAGAGTTAGTTAAATGAAGGAATAAATAAACCTCTCTGTACAGTAATGTAAATTAGCGCGGGCAAGAAAAATGTAATGTGGTAGTATGTATTAGGGGTCATGTGGGACTGGAAGCCCTAATGCCATTGGCTGACAGATCCCGGGTCCTGGTTGACCGTTGACCTCTAGCTCCGCCCTGAAGGCGGAGTATAAGAAGCCGGAGTCCTCCCCCGCAGGCCATTCTACTATCGAGCTGCGGGGGAACAGACACGCTTAATAAAGCCTCATCGACTTCACTCTATTCGTCTCTCGGAGTCTTTGTGTGCTACAATTTATTAAGCGTGCCTAAAAAGGACTATGGAGCTCAGGATCATCCCGGAATGCCTGAGGATCAGCCTCCACGCAGTGAACGCGGCAGCAGCCTTCAAGCACTGGCAGACTTGTTTCGAGGCCTACCTCAGAACGGCCACCGGCCGGGTCACAGAAGACCAAAAACTACAGGTCCTGCACTCGAGGTTAAGCACGGAGATTTTCTCCCTCATCGAAGACGCGGAGGATTTCCAGACGGCGTTCGCAGCACTGAAAAGTCTCTATGTCCGCCCAGTTAACCAAATCTACGCTCGCTACCAGCTCGCGACGAGACGGCAAAGTCCCGGAGAATCGATGGACGAATTCTACGCCGCGCTGCTGATTTTGGGACGAGCCTGCAGCTGCCCTTCGGTGAACGCACATGAACACACGGACATGTTAATGCGCGATGCTTTTGTGGCAGGTATAAATTCCTCCCAAATCCGCCAAAGACTTCTAGAAAAAGAGTCGCTAGGACTCTCAGAGGCACGGGCCCTAGCAGCCTCCCTAGACGTGGCCGCGCGTAATACCCGCGCCGACGGCCCCGACCGCGCGGTAGCCCATTGGGCTCCGTACGTACCCGTCGCGACAAACCCACCCCCCCCCCCGGACACCCCACAGGCTTGCGCGGTCCAAACGCCAAGTCGCACCGGGGGCGCCCGCTGCTATTTCTGCGGCCAGGCGAAACACCCCCGGCAGCGCTGCCCGGCCCGCGCAGCGATCTGCAAGAGCTGCAGAAAAAAGGGTCATTTTGCGGTTGTGTGCCGGTCCCGCGAGGTCGCCGCTGTCCCGGGAGAACAGGGAGCCCTGCACGCCGCTTACGCTCCCCAACCCCCCCAGCGCCCCATGTACGACCCGCAGGCGCAGCCACTCTGGGTTCCGACCAACGCGGTCCCGGGAGAACAGGGAGCCCTGCACGCCGCTTACGCTCCCAACCCCCCGTTCCCCCCGTCCCCCCGTCCCCACGTATGACCCGCCGGCGCTACCAATTAGGGTCCCGACCACCGCTGTCCCCAGAGATGAGGGGGCCCCGCGCGGTCCTCACGCTCCCGAACCCCCCCAGCGCCCCATGTGCGACCCGCAGACGCCGCCATTTTGGGTCCCGGCCACCACAAGGGGAGGAAGGGCGCCGCCATCTTGGACCACCCCAGACCTGTACGACGCGTGGGGGTGGCCTTTTTGTCCACCCCCGCCGCCATCTTGTGACCCCCAGCCATGTGCGATGTATGGGGGCAGCCATTTTGTTCACCCCCGACGCCATCTTGGACGGCAACAACAGACCCCA
The DNA here is from genome assembly GCF_047496885.1 of Scyliorhinus torazame. Classification (NCBI taxonomy): domain Eukaryota; kingdom Metazoa; phylum Chordata; class Chondrichthyes; order Carcharhiniformes; family Scyliorhinidae; genus Scyliorhinus; species Scyliorhinus torazame. The sequence continues at coordinate 123,641,486 of NC_092713.1, forward strand.
GTGTCGACGGCTCCACGGGGTTCGAGGAAGACGCTCCACTACTACAACCACGTCTCGCTTCAATTACGCTCGATCAAGCTCGGCCCCGGACACTCCAGACGACGACGACAACGGTGCTAATAAACGGGCACGAGACACCATGCCTAGTCGACTCCGGGAGCACGGAGAGCTTTATCAACCCCGACACGGTAAGACGCTGTTCCTTGACTACCTATCCCAGCGCACAAAAGATTTCCCTAGCTGCAGGATCCCACTCCGTACAGATCAAAGGTTTCTGCATAGTTACCCTAACGGTGCAGGGGAGGGAGTTCAAAAACTACAAACTACACGTCCTTCCCCAACTCTGCGCCCCCACATTACTGGGATTAGATTTCCAGTGCAATCTACAGAGCCTTACGTTCAAATTCGGTGGCCCAATACCCCCACTCACTATCTGCGGCCTCGCAACCCTCAAGGTGCAACCCTCGTCCTTGTTTGCGAACCTCACCCCGGATTGCAAACCCGTCGCCACTAGGAGCAGACGGTACAGCGCCCAGGACCGGACCTTCATTCGGTCCGAAGTCCAGCGGCTACTAAAGGAAGGCATAATCCAGGCCAGCAATAGTCCCTGGAGAGCACAGGTGGTAGTAGTGAAGACAGGGGAGAAACAAAGGATGGTCATAGACTATAGCCAGACCATCAACAGGTACACACAACTAGACGCGTACACTCTCCCCCGCATATCCGACATGGTCAATCGGATTGCCCAATATAAAGTCTTCTCCACCGTGGACCTCAAGTCTGCCTACCATCAGCTCCCCATCCGCCCAAGTGACCGCAAGTACACAGCCTTCGAGGCAGACGGGCGATTATACCATTTCCTAAGGGTCCCATTTGGCGTCACAAACGGGGTCTCGGTCTTCCAACGGGAGATGGACCGACTGGTTGATCAACATGGGTTGCGGGCCACGTTCCCGTATCTCGACAATGTAACCATCTGCGGCCACGACCAGCAGGACCACGACGCCAACCTCCAAAAATTCCTCCAGACCGCCAAAGCCTTGAAACTCACGTACAACGAGGACAAGTGCGTTTTTAGCACCAACCGGCTAGCCATTCTGGGCTACGTAGTGCGCAATGGGATAATAGGCCCCGACCCCGAACTTTTGCGCGCCCTCATGGAATTTCCCCTCCTGCACTGCTCAAAAGCCCTGAAACGCTGCCTGGGGTTTTTTTCATACTACGCCCAGTGGGTCCCCCAGTACGCAGACAAGACCCTCCCCCTAATACAGACCACGACCTTCCCTCTGTCGACAGAGGCTTGCCAGGCCTTCAGCCGCATCAAAGCGGATATCGCAAAGGCCACGATGCGCGCCATCGACGAGTCCCTCCCCTTCCAGGTCGAGAGCGACGCCTCCGACGTAGCTCGAGCGGCCACCCTTAACCAAGCGGGCAGACTTGTGGCCTTTTTCTCCCGAACCCTCCACGCTTCAGAAATCCGCCACTCCTCAGTGGAAAAGGAAGCCCAAAGCCATAGTGGAAGCTGTGCGACATTGGAGGCATTACCTGGCCGGCAGGAAATTCACTCTCCTCACCGACCAACGGTCGGTAGCCTTCATGTTCGATAGTGCACAGAGGGGCAAAATCAAAAACGACAAGATCTTAAGGTTGAGGATCGACCTCTCCATCTTCTTTTTTTTTTTTTAAATATGTTTTATTGAAACTTTTTTCCCAAACAACAATTTTTCCCCTCTTACAAAGCAAACGCAACAATAATACAGAAATTTTTAACAATACACAAGTAACAAAACCCCTGTATCTTTGACCTAAACTAAACTAAACCACCCCCCCCCCCCCCCCCCCCCGCTTCCCCCTGAGTTGCTGCTGCTGGTCATCTGCCTTCCCTCTAACGTTCCCCTAGGTAGTCGAGAAATGGCTGCCACCGCCTGGTGAACCCTTGAGCCGATCCTCTCAGGGCAAACTTTATCTGCTCCAGTTTAATGAACCCCGCCATATCATTTACCCAGGCCTCCAGTCCGGGGGGTTTCGCCTCCTTCCACATGAGTAGGATCCTGCGCCGGGCTACTAGGGACGCAAAGGCCACGACATCGGCCTCTTTCGCCTTCTGCACTCCCGGCTCTTCCGCAACTCCAAATAGAGCTAACCCCCAGCCTGGTTTGACCCGGGCCTTCACCACCCGCGAAATCACTCCCGTCACTCCCTTCCAATACCCTTCCAGTGCCGGACACGCCCAAAACATATGTGCGTGGTTTGCCGGGCTCCCGCCACACCTCCCACATTTGTCCTCCACTCCAAAGAACCTGCTCAATCTTGCTCCCGTTATGTGTACTCTATGTAGTACCTTAAATTGAATCAGGCTAAGCCTGGCGCATGAGGAAGAGGAATTTACCCTGCTTAGGGCATCAGCCCACATACCCTCCTCTATCTCCTCCCCTAGTTCTTCTTCCCACTTTCCTTTTAGTTCGCCCACCGACTCCTCCCCCTCTTCCCTCATCTCTCGGTAAATCTCTGACACCTTGCCCTCTCCGACCCACACCCCTGAAAGCACCCTGTCCTGAATCCCCTGTGTCGGGAGCAGCGGAAATTCCCTCACCTGTTGTCTAGTAAACGCCCTCACCTGCATATATCTCAAGAAATTTCCCCGGGGCAACTTATACTTTTCCTCCAATGCTCCCAAGCTCGCAAAATTCCCATCTATAAATACATCTCCCACCCTCCTAATTCCCAACTGGTACCAGCTCTGAAATCCTCCATCCATTCTTCCTGGGGCGAACCTATGGTTGTTCCTGATTGGGGACCCCACCAGGGCTCCCCGCACCCCTCTCTGTCGCCTCCACTGTCCCCAGATATTCAGTGTTGCCGCCACCACCGGGTTCGTGGTAAACTTTTTAGGTGAGATCGGTAGCGGCGCCGTCACCAGCGCCTCTAAACTCATCCCTTTACAGGACTTTCTCTCCAGTCTTTTCCATGCCGCTCCCTCACCCTCCATCATCCATTTACGTATCATTGCCACATTGGCAGCCCAATAGTAATCGCCCAAGTTCGGTAGTGCCAATCCTCCTCTGTCCCTACTACGCTGAAGGAACCCCCTCCTTACTCTCGGAACTTTCCCTGCCCACACGAAGCTCGTGATGCTCCTGTCTATTTTATTAAAAAAGGTCTTGGTGATTAGTATAGGGAGACATTGAAATACAAATAAGAACCTCGGGAGGACCATCATCTTAATTGCTTGCACCCTGCCCGCCAGCGATAGAGGCTGCATGTCCCACCTCTTGAAGTCCTCCTCCATTTGTTCTCCCAACCGTGTCAGATTAAGTCTGTGCAAGGTTCCCCAGCTCCTAGCGATCTGAATCCCCAGGTATCGGAAGTTTCTTTCCACTTACCTTAGAGGCAAGCTTTCTATCTCTCTACTCTGGTCCCCTGGATGTATCACAAATAATTCACTCTTCCCCATGTTTAGCCTATACCCCGAGAAATCCCCGAACCCCCTCAAAATTCGCATAGCCTCTATCATCCCCCCCGCTGGGTCCGACACGTATAACAATAGGTCATCCGCGTATAACGAGACTCGGTGTTCTTCTCCCCCTCTAATCACCCCTCTCCATTTCCTGGAGTCTCTCAACGCCATGGCCAGAGGTTCAATTGCCAACGCGAACAACAATGGAGACAGCGGGCATCCCTGTCTTGTTCCCCTATATAGTCGGAAATACTCCGATCTATGTCGACCTGTAACTACGCTTGCCGTTGGAGCCTCATAAAGAAGTCTAACCCAGCTAATAAACCCGTTCCCAAACCCAAACCTCCTTAACACTTCCCATAAATACTCCCACTCCACCCTATCAAATGCCTTCTCTGCGTCCATTGCCGCCACTATCTCTGCCTCCCCCTCCACTGGGGGCATCATTATCACCCCTAATAGTCGTCGCACGTTAACATTCAGTTGTCTCCCTTTTACGAACCCTGTCTGGTCTTCGTGCACCACCCCCGGGACACAGTCCTCTATCCTCGATGCCAGTACCTTTGCCAACAATTTGGCGTCCACGTTCAATAGTGAAATAGGTCTATAGGACCCGCACTGCAACGGATCTTTATCCCTCTTCAAAATTAACGATATCGTCGCCTCCGACATCGTCGGGGGTAGAGTCCCCCCTTTCCTGGCCTCATTGAACGTCCTCACCATCAACGGGGCCAACAAGTCCACATATTTTCTGTAATACTCCACCGGGAATCCGTCTGGTCCTGGGGCCTTCCCTGCTTGCATGCTTCCCAGTCCCTTAATAACCTCGTCCACCCCAATCGGTGCCCCCAGGCCTACCACCCCGCGCTCCTCCACTTTCGGGAACCTCAATTGGTCCAGGAACTGCCGCATCCCCTCCTCTCCCTCTGGGGGTTGAGACCTATACAGTTCCTCATAGAAGGTCTTGAACACCTCATTTATCTTTCCTGCCCTTCGCACCGTGTCTCCCATTCCGTCTCTAATTCCTCCTATCTCCCTCGCTGCTGCCCTCTTTCGCAATTGATGAGCCAACAGGCGACTAGCCTTTTCCCCATATTCATACCTCCTCCCCCGTGCCTTCCTTCACAGTGCCTCCGCCTTTCTGGTGGTCAGAAGGTCAAATTCCGTCTGGAGTCGCCTCCTCTCCCTGTACAATTCCTCCTCCGGGGTCTCTGCAAATTCCCTATCCACCCTTAAAATCTCCCCCAGTAATCTTTCCCTTTCCTTGGCCTCTGTTTTCCTTTTGTGGGCCCCAATGGAGATCAGCTCTCCTCTGACCACCGCTTTTAGTGCTTCCCACACCACTCCCACAGGGACCTCGCCGTCGTCATTGACCTCCAGGTATCTCTCAATACACCCCCGCACTCTTGCACACACTCCCTCATCCGCCATCAGTCCCACATCTAATCGCCAGAGTGTTCTCTGCTCCCTTTCCTCTCCTAATTCCAGGTCCACCCAATGTGGGGCATGATCCGAAACCGCTATGGCTGAGTACTCAGCTTCTTCCACCCTAGAGATCAACGACCTTCCCAAAACAAAAAAATCTATCCGGGAATACACTTTATGGACATGGGAGAAGAAGGAAAACTCCCTAGCCCTAGGTCTAAGAAATCGCCATGGATCCACTCCCCCCATTTGGTCCATAAACCCCTTAAGTACCTTGGCCGCTGCCGGCCTTCTTCCGGTCCTTGAGCTGGATCTATCTAGCCCCGGGTCCAGCACCGTATTAAAGTCCCCTCCTAAAATCAAGTTTCCTACCTCCAGGTCCGGTATACGCCCCAGCATCCGTCTCATAAATCCCGCATCGTCCCAGTTTGGGGCATACACATTAACCAACACGACCTCCATTCCCTCCAGCCTGCCACTCACCATTACATATCTACCCCCGCTATCTGCTACGATGTTCTTTGCTTCAAATGCTACCCGTTTCCCCACCAAAATGGCCACCCCTCTATTCTTTGCGTCCAGTCCTGAGTGGAACACCTGTCCCACCCATCCTTTCCTTAGCCTAACTTGGTCCGCCACCTTTAGGTGCGTCTCTTGGAGCATAACCACGTCTGCCCTTAGTCCTTTCAAATGCGCGAGCACTCGGGCCCTTTTTATCGGTCCGTTCAGGCCTCTCACGTTCCACGTGATCAGCCTCACTAGGGGGCTACCTGCCCCCCTCCCGTGTCGACTAGCCATTACCTTCTCTAGGCCAGTCCATTATCCCGCCTCCGCGCTCCCGCTCGCTTTCCCAGCGTCGCACACCATCCCCGCCCACCCAGTCTTTAGCCATTTCCTTTTGGATTTCCGCAGCAGCAACCCAGTTGTCCCCCCACCCCCTCCCCCTCCCTCCCGCCCTCCCCGCTAGATCTCTTTCTAGCATGATTGCTCCCCCCATATTACTTCCGTAAGTCAGCTGACTTCAACTGACCCCGGCTACTCCTGCTCACTCCTCGACGCCCCCCCCCTCCCCCCGTGTGGGGAACTCCCATCCGCCTTGCGCCTGTCTTCCCGCCTTATTCTTTCTGGCGCGGGAACATCCCTTTACCTGACCCGCCTCTTATGGCGCAGTTCCCTTTCCCCTCCCCCTCCCCTTCCCCATTCTCCAACTATGTCCCGTCTTTCCCCCCTCACCGGCGCCCACATTTCCCCAATGTCTCCCCCCTTCCCAATTTACTTCTCAATTAACTTCAACCATAACATTAACAATAACATTTCCTGCAGCATCAGTCCCTCAGTTCCGATCCAATTTCTCTTCTTTGATGAAGGTCCATGCTTCCTCCGCCGTCTCGAAATAATGGTGTCTCTCCTGATAAGTGACCCATAGCCTTGCCGGCTGCAGCACCCCGAACTTCACCTTCCTTTTATGCAACACCTCTTTGGCTCGGTTGAAGCTCGCCCTCCTTCTCGCCACCTCCGCACTCCAATCCTGGTATACCCGTACCACTACATTCTCCCATCTGCTACTCCGCACCTTTTTAGCCCATCTCAGGACCTCTTCTCTATCCTTAAGACGGTAAAATCGCACAATTATCGCCCTGGGTGGTTCTCCCGCTTTTGGTCTTCTCGCCGGAATCCGATTTGCCCACTCCACCTCCAAGGGGCCCGTCGGGGCCTCAGCACCCATCAGTGAGCTCAGCATCATACTTGCGTACGCTCCACAGTCCACTCCTTCCACACCCTCAGGGAGACCCAGTATCCGAAGGTTCTTCCTTCGCGCTCCATTTTCTAGGGCTTCGATCCTTTCAGTACACTTTTTATGAAGTGCCTCGTGCGTCTGTGTCTTAACCGCCAGCCCCAGGATCTCGTCCTCAATATCTGTCACCTTCTGCTCCACCACGTGGAGCTCTGTCTCCTGGATCTTTAATGTCTCCTTGAGCCCCTCAATTGCCTGTAGCAACGGGGTCAGCACCTCCCTCTTCAGCAGCTCCACGCACCGTCTCACAATTTCATCCTGCTCAGGCCCCCATGTCGCCTGCGCTTTCTCCGCCGCCATCTTGTACTTCTCTCTTTCTGACCCTTTGGTCGACGATTCCTCGCGCTGCAGCCGCCGCCGCCGTTTTTTTCCTCCTTCGTTGGGGGGGGACTCCCTTCTCACACACCCCACACCGGGTTGCGTCGTCGAAAAATTCTCCGTTGGGGCTCTTAAAAGAGCCCGAAGGTCCGTCGGAGCTGGAGCCGCCGAAGCGTGCGGCTAGCTCATCCTCACCGCAACCGGAAGTCCCTTCAGTGGCCTTGATGAGGTCTTTTCACAGTTGTTCCCTCTGCTGCTAGAATTCACCTTTGATACAGGCCCTCAGGTCAGCTTGCAGCTTTAAGCTTGCCCTTCCCCCGCCTGCATGCTGGAAGAGGCCCTGTTTATCCTGCAGTTGCAGCCAAATCTTTTACTGTTTCTGACGTGTCTGGCAACGCAGAGACATACCCTTCCTGGGGGACACTGTCGGGGGAATATTGCAGCCTTCTTCCCACACCGGGAAATGTCAAACAAATGCCGTGGGGGCCCTGTAAAAGAGCCCAAAAGTCCGTTCCAAGCAGGAGCTGCCGAATATGTGACCTAGCTCTGCATAGCCGCACCCGGCGACCTCTCCATCTTCAACTACGAGATCTTGTATCGTCCCGGAAAGCTGAACGAGCCGTCCGATGCCCTATCCCGCGGCACATGTGCCAACGCACAAATTAACCACCTCCAAACCCTCCACGAGGACCTCTGCCACCCGGGGGTCACTCGGTTTTTCCACTTTATCAAGTCCCGCAACCTCCCATACTCTTCAGAGGAGGTCCGTACAGTCACAAGGGACTGCCACATCTGCGCGGAATGCAAACCGCATTTTGTCAGGCCGGATGGTGCGCACCTGATTAAGGCTTCCCGCCCCTTTGAACGCCTTAGTCTGGATTTCAAAGGGCCCCTCCCCTCCACCGACCGCAATACATACTTCCTTAATGTGGTGGACGAATACTCCCGCTTCCCATTCGCCATTCCCTGCTTTGACATGACCGCGGCCACAGTCATTAAAGCCCTGAACACCATCTTCACACTGTTCGGTTGCCCCGCATACGTCCACAGCGACAGGGGGTCCTCTTTCATGAGTGACGAGCTGCGCCAGTTCCTGCTCAGCAAGGGCATAGCCTCAAGCAGGACGACCAGCTACAACCCCCGGGGGAACGGGCAAGTAGAGAGGGAGAACGGCACGGTCTGGAAGACCGTCCTACTGGCCCTACGGTCCAGGGACCTCCCAGTTTCACGGTGGCAGGAGGTCCTCCCGGACGCTCTCCACTCCATCCGGTCGCTATTATGTACGAGCACTAATCAAACGCCTCATGAGCGTCTCCTTGTCTTCCCTAGGAGGTCCTCCTCTGGAACGGCGCTGCCGACCTGGCTGGCGGCCCCAGGACCCATCCTGCTCCGAAAGCATGTGCGGGCACACAAGGCGGACCCATTGGTCGAAAGGGTTCACCTCCTCCACGCGAACCCGCAGTACGCTTACGTGGATTACCCCGACGGCCGACAGGACACGGTCTCTCTGCGGGATCTGGCGCCCGCCGGCAACACACACACCCCCCCAAACCATTCACCTAACCCCCCCCCCTTCCTGCCACCGCCGTACCCCGCGACCGCCCCCTTCCCAGGAGGATCGGTTCCCCTCCCCTCAGGCCTGACCAAGAATAAAGCCCAAGCTGAAACCGTAAGGCTCCCGGAGACGACAACACCGGTACAAGCACCACCACCACCACCGGGGCCGAGGCGATCGACACGGGCGACCAGACCGCCCAACCGACTCGTGGCGTCGATCTAAATCAATATATGGACTTTTCACAAGAACATTTTGCTTTTCTCCCGATACCTTCTGTAAATAGTTGAAACAGGACAAAGTTGTACATACTGTATTGCCATATGAATGTTTTCCTCCCAGGACCAGCCCTGTAAACCCTTATCACCATGCGAAGCATCACCCCGCCGGGTTCATTTTTGACAAGGGGTGAATGTGGTAGTATGTCTTAGGGGTCATGTGGGACTGGAAGCCCTAATGTCATTGGCTGACAGATCCCGGGTCCTGGTTGGCCGTTGACCTCTAGCTCCGCCCTGAAGGCGGAGTATAAGAAGCCGGAGTCCTCCCCCGCAGGCCATTCTACTATCGAGCTGCGGGAGAACAGACACGCTTAATAAAGCCTCATCGACTTCACTCTATTCGTCTCACGGAGTCTTTGTGCGCTACAATAAATACAACAACTGGTTATACATATGAGAAAAGCCAATAAAAAGATTTTTTTAAAAAAGAGTAGCCTGTCATCTGCACGTGCCCGTACGGGGACATGTATCCCGTCGATCACCCCCTGGACCCGAGGCATCCCATCGATGTCAGTGAGCCCCGCTACCCGGGCATCCTGGTGGGCTCGGTCCACATTGAAGTGGATGTATTGAGCCGCCTGGGCATATAGGGCCTCTGTGATGGCACGGATGCACTTGTGCATCGAGGTCTGTGAGAACCCGGACAGGACCCAACTCGGCGCCTGGAAGGAACCTGTCGCGTAAAGGCTCAGGACAACCGTCACCTTGACGGCCACCGGGAATGTGTGTCCTCCCCCATACCCCCAGTGGTGCCAGGTGTGCCATGATCTTGCAGATATGTCGCACTGCCTCCCTGCTCAGCCGTTGTCTTCGACAGCATGCCCAGTCCGGCATGTACTCGAATGACAGGCACTTCCAGTGCACACGAGGCCTCATGCGGCGCCTCCTTGTCACCTCCTACTTCTCGGCCTGTTGGGTGGCTGGCTCTCCATCTTGGGCGGCTGCCTCCTGTCCCTCTGCTGCTGCAGCTTCCTCCTCTTCAAGCTGTGCCAGCCGTGTAGCCGCAGGGCATCCCCCAGGGCTGTGGCGACCAGCAGAAATGCCACCATTGCTGGTTGAATTCCAATATCCATCATCTGCAGGGGGTGAAAGGCCGACATGCTAGCATGGTGCATACCCCCGTGCCCAACCAGGTCCACCAGGCTACTTTTGGCACTGTAGGCTCTGCCCCCGCATGTCCCCCCCCCCCCCACACACACACCCCTGGCACTGTTGGTGGCAGCACCATGGGGGCCTCTGGACCTGGCACTGCCCTTGCCAGCGGCATGTTCCGCAGCCCTGCCCGGCACTCCCATAAGGGCCACAGTGAGCATTGCCCTGGGTGGGTCGCCTGATGCCCCGCCAGCATGTGGCGGCCGGTTGGGTGGTGGGGGTAATGGCGGAGGGTGAGGTGAAGGGGTGAGGGTGCACCCATACGGCTGGTGTCACTCTGCAGAATCAGGGGCCAAGTTGGGTGGTCAGTGGGGTGATGGCTGCCTTGCAGGCCACGGTAATGAGGGTCCGTGACTGGACACCATCCCAGTCCTGTGGGGGGCAGCCAAACCGGCCACACGTCCTGTTCACCCTTCACACCCCTCCGCCCCCAGCCCTGACAGGGACCCCCTGCCAGCCCGGCCAGTGTCCGGCCCGGCAGCGCATGGTCACACCTCTCGGTGTCCTGCCTCCTCTCTCACTCTCATCAGCCACGACGCCGGTTTCACGATTTGTAAAGGCACAAGCGCCGTCAAGAAATTGACCCATCGGATGTGGAGAATCGCCTCCAGAGAGGCCCAGGTAATGACATGCAAACGGTGTTTACTGTACGTGCGTTCCGGACCGCATTGATGCCGCTGTCGAGGTGACGGAGAATTGCGATTTGCCGTCAAATCGGTGGCCGCCACGATTTGGGCTTCAGAACCTGTTCTCCGCCCAATCGCGTTTCCCGATTCTGGCATCAGCCAATGGAGAATTTTGCCTATGAATTTCATGCCCCATGTCCCTGAGCGTTAATCTATGGCAGTGTGTAACAGACTATTCAGAGAGTCTCCCTATTCAGTCTAATTATTCAATTGAAACCAGACATATTAAGAATTTCTTTTCAAGTTTTTACCTGGACAAAGACAAGTTTAATGCCTGTCCCTGGAGCTGCCCATCAAAGATAAATTGAAACAAATTCCACCGATGTTTATATTTGAACTAAATGCCCGACCCGTTCCTCAGATAATAACAGACTCGGGGATGTTATGCATCAAAGCAAGTGAGGCAAATCTCTGTATGTACATGACATTTAACCCCATAAGTACCATCATGGAATTAAAAAGTCAATACAATAAACAAAACAACTCTTTTGGCACAGTCACCGCTTCAGATTCATTAATCATGAATGCTGCTACATGGCCTTGCCTTCTGACCTTACATTCTGAAATTAGAGTGCTCTTTCTATTCAGGCCTCTTCCTCATTCCCCAAATGGGATACCTCACCATTGCTTATCATGCCGACACCTGCCTATAATCTAAACTCTAGAATGCTCTCCCTAAACTGCTCTGCCACCCTAACCCACCTTCTTTAAGACTCTCCTGAAAACCTACCTTTCTGAACACATTTTTGGTCATCTGTTCTACTATCTCCTTATGCAACTTTTTGTCAAATGCTGCCTGATCACACTTTGTGTGAAGCACCTTGGGATGTTTTATTGTGCTAAAAGTGCTTGATAAAAGCAAGTTGCTATTGTTAATGTGGTACTCAAGCTATATTCATTCCTGATGTGGCAACACATCAGTATTTTCATTTTGCAAACTTCAATGATTTGGAAGGCTGCACTGTCTCCTTTCAGAGTGATGGTCTAACACAGAAAACAGGTATTTTGGAAGAACTAACAAGGCAAGGTAATGCACAATGAACAGTAGGGTGCTAAGACGTACAGAGGGCCAGAGAGATCGTCGGGTGTATGTTCATAGAATACTGAAGGCAGCAGGGCAGATGGATAAGGTGGATAACAAGGTATATGGGATACTTGCCTTTATTAGCTGAGACATAGAATATAAGAGCAGGGAGGTTAACACACTTGTTAGGCTACAGCTGAAGTATGGTGTGCAGTTCTGGTCGCCACACAATAGGAAGGATGTGATTGCACTAGAGAGGGTGCAGAGGAAATTCACCAGGATATTGCCTGGGCAGGAGCATTTCAGCTATGAAGAGAGGTTGGTTCGGCTGGGGTTGTTTTCCTTGGAGCAAAAATGGCTGAGGGGGGACATGATTGAGGTGTACAAAATTATGAAGGGCTTTTCCCCTTAGTAGAGGGATCAATAACCAGGGGGCATAGATTTTTTTTTAAATTTAGAGTACCCAATTATTTTTTTCCAATTAAGGAGCAACTTAGTGTGGCCAATTCACCCAACCTGCACATCTTTGGGTTGTGGGGGTGAAACCCACGTAGACACAGGGAGAATGTGAAAACTCCACATGGACAGTGACCCAGAGCTGGGATCGAACCTGGGATCTCAGCGCCGTAGCCAGCAGTGCTAATCACTGTGCCACCATGCTGCCCTTGGGGGCATAGGTTTAAGGGAAGAGGCAGGAGATTTAGAGGAGATTTGAGGGGGAACCTTTTCACCCAGAGGGTGGTGGGAATTTGGAACACACTGCCAACACATAGTGGCAGATGTGGGAAAACCTCATCACATTTAAGAAGCATTTAGATGAGCACTTGAAACGCCACAGCGTACAAGACTATGAAGTAAGTGCCAGAAAATAGGATGAAAATAAATAAGTGCTTGATGGCCAGGGTATACATGATTGGCTAAAGGGCCTTTTTCTGTGCTGTTAAACCCTATGACAACCAATGTGCATCATTGTCATGTGTGTGTATTGCATCACAAAGCATTGAAGAATGCAGTCTTCAACAAGTGAGGAGGGAATTCAGTAGTCTATAGCTCTGCCACATTGTATTAACATTATTATAATTACGCAGCTATTCCTTGACAATTTTGCCTGCCTGTTTGATGCTGTGTAACTACAAAGCTGAAAAAATAAATCTTTTTATTAAAAGCTTTTATCTGAGGAGGCTACAAGCCAACCCATATCCAATAACCTGCTCTGAAAAATCTGCTCATACTTTGACAGCTGTGATAAATTGCACCACGACAACTGAGACAATCTACAACATTCTTAATAAAACAGAACACAATATTCTTTTAAAAATGTCCATTCACCTTATCTCCCCAATGTTAAAAAACCTTTTTGAAGGAATTCCATGATCCAGATCTACATCATTGCAAAAAAAGAATATGTTCTTCCTGGGGCCATTCACAATCTGTATCCAAAGTTTCATTGAAATCCACACATCTGTTTTTGAATTATGCTGTTTACAAACAGACTAACAAACAGGAGGAGGTAATAAGTTGAGTTGAAGCCTGGACCTGTGCAAAGGCTGTTGTTCTGCTTTGCAAAAGTATTTCCGTATGAACTGACCAAATCTATTTATTAGGCCTCACCTTCTGTGATGTGGTTATACTGCTTTGGGAATCAATCAGCTGTAATAGCAAATCAATGTGAGAAATGCCCCCATCTATTTCTTGTACTTAGAAAAAGCAATGGCATCCACTTTCACCCTTGTCAGAACTCTACTTAGCCCAGACACGTGGTGAGCTAATATTATGCCTCAACAATGCCGAGGCTCAATCTTGGCCTTAACAATCAATAGAGTTTCACACAACCAGGCTAGAATGTAGGTGGAATGGACAAGACACCATGCTGTGTCTTGGGTCACTGTCTGGGCGGAATCTGCAAATTCTTCCCGTGTCTGTATGGGTTTCCTCTGGGTGCTCCGGTTTCCACTTACAACTCCCAAAAGACGTGCTTGTTAGATGAATTGGACATTCTGAATTCTCCGTCAGTGTACCCGAACAGGCGCCGGAGTGTGGTGACTAGGGAATTTTCACAGTAACTTCATTGCAGTGTTAATGTAAGCCTACTTGTGACACTAATAAAGATGATTATGGTTATGTCATACCACATAGTGAAAACAATCATCAGCTGCTAAGAACATGCATTCTTCACCCCATAAATGTACGAATACAAATACGTAAGATTCTGAAGGCATGAAAAATTTGAAGCAAAATTGGATCCTATTGCTTAGCAGTACTTTCAATAGTGATAGGTGGAAATAAGAACCTAACAACATAAGAAATAGGATAAAGTCACCCAGAGTCCACTCAGGCATGCTCTGCTCATCAGTAAGATCTTGGAAAATCTGATTGTGGCCTTAACTCCACCTTCCTGCGTGCTCCAGCCTCCCACCCCCCCCCCCCCCCCCCCCCCCCGTCACCCTTGACTGCCTTGTAGATCAAAAATGTGTCTAACACGGACTTCCGGTGGCGGCTATGGAGGAGTAAGTCGCACATTTGGTGGCTCCCGTTCTGGTCGGACTTTTGGACCTTTCCCCTGGACTTGTTTCCGGTTTTAAACGGAAAATCTGTAGGCTGAGGCAATTGGGCACTGTTTCCTCACATTGGTTTATGGAGAAAAGGACCAGAAGTGCACGAAACGGCAGAAACAAGAAGTCAGTAACGAGGTGTGTTGAAGCTACAACTGGAGACAGTATGGCCGAGGGCTGGACCCCTCGGGTGACAGCGCAGCGACCAACGGACCCAGTGATACAGGCCATTCAGGATGGCTTCGCCAGGCAGAAGCGGGAATGCTTGGACCCGATCAAAGAATCAATTGATTGTCTAGAGAGCAGACTGGATGCCCAGGACCAGGTGATTCAGAAGGTGGAGAAGGCGCTGCTGGAACAAGAGGAGCACCAAACAGCGGTGGAGCTGGAGGTGGGGATGCTTCGGGAACAGCAGAAAAGGCTCCTGGAGAAGGTGAAGGACCTTGAGAACCGGTCCCGCCGGCAGAACCTAAGACTTTTCGGGCTCCCGGAGGGAGCTGAGGGAGCAGATGCTGGAGCATACGTGGTTGGTATGTTCGAAAAGCTGCTGGGGGAGGGAGCATTCCCCCGACCGCTGGAGGTGGACAGGGTGTACTGGGCGCTTGCCAGGAAGCCATGGGAGGGGGACCCTCCGAGGGCAATGGTGGTGAGATTCCACAGGTTCCTGGACAAGGAATGTATTCTTCGGTGGGCCACGCGCACGTGGAGTTGCAAGTGGGATAACAGCACCCTGCGGGTGTACCAGGACCTGAGCGTGAATGTGGCGAGGAAGAGGGCAGGCTTCAACCAAGTCAAGGCAGTTTTATTTCAGAAGCAGCTGAAGTATGGTATGCTGTATCCGGCGCTTCTTCGGGTTACGCATGAGGACCAGCATCACTATTTTGAGTCGCCTGATGAGGCGCTGGACTTTGCAAAAAGAAAAGGACTGGTTGAAGTTTGAGAGCTTTCGGACTTAGTGACAATATGTTGGCCTATATTGGGCCCTTTTTCCTTTTCTGTTTTTCTGTGGGGGTTTTTGTTTGTTTTTCTTTTCTCCCCCTTGGATTTTGGTGGGGTTTGTTTTTTCTGTTGTTAAATTGGCTATACCTTCTTGTATTGTTTTGTGTCAGTCTTTTTTGGAGCTCTGTTCAGGGGAAAAGGAAAAGGGGAGGGGGGAAAAGTCGATTTTCCGTTTCATTTTTGGTTCTTTTTCTGAGTAGATGTTGGCAATGTTCCTTTTGTGTTTTATTTTGTGTGTTTTTATTGATGTGCACTTTTGTGGGATGGAGACATGCCTGTCTAGGTTTCAGTGGGTGGTGCTTTTGTTTTTTGCGTCTTTCTTGCTGCTGGGTGTTTGTTTGGGGATTGGTGGATGAGGGAATTTGTTTACAGGAGCAGGGAGAGGGGAGCGAGGGAACAATAGATAGGAGACATCTTGGCGCCGGAGGCGGGGGTTCACCAAGTTAGCTGGGTGAGCTAGCTCACGGAAGCACAGTTGGGGGGGGGGGGTGTATACGTTTAGTTTACTAGTTGGGTTAGGTTTTAGAGTAGTGTTGCTGGGGCGGGGGGAGGGGGGATGGGTTCTGCTGACATGGGAGGGACTTCAATGGAAGGTCACGGAGGAGGTTGGGGGTGGGGGCCGCCGCGGAGCGGGCCGGAGGAGGTGTGGCGCAAGGGCTAGAGGCGGGCCCAACAAAGGGGATGGCTGACCAGCGGGTGGGGGAGGGGGCACTTTGCCCCCCAACTAGGCTGGTCACCTGGAATGTCCGGGGGTTAAATGGGCCGGTAAAGAGGGCACATGTGTTTGCGCACCTGAGGAGACTGAAGGCGGACGTGGTGATGCTGCAGGAGACACATCTTAAAGTAGTGGACCAGGTCATGTTGAGGAAAGGTTGGGTTAGTCAGGTTTTCCACTTGGGGCTGGATTCAAAGACAAGAGGGTGCTGCGATTATGATTAACAAGCGGGTGGCATATGAGGTGGGGAGGACAGTCTCGGATGTGGGAGGTCGATATAGCATGGTTCGTGGCAAGCTGCAGGGGATGAAGGTAGTGCTGGTCAATGTATACGCGCCAAATTGGGACGATGGGGATTTTATAAAGAGGGTGCTGGGGAAGATTCCGGACCTGGATTCGCACAGGCTGATTATGGGTGGGGATTTCAACACGGTTATTGATCCAGGCCTCGACCGGTCATGCTCGAGGATGGGCAAGGTGCCCGCAATGGCAAAGGCCTGAAAGGGGTCATGGAGCAGATGGGGGGGGGGTGGATCCATGGAGATTTAGGCAGCCGAGATCAAAGGAATTTTCTTTTTTCTCGCACGTACACAAGGTGTACTCCCAGATAGATTTCTTTGTTGTGGGTAGGGCCCTGTTGGCGGGGATGGTAGACACGGGGTATTCAGAGATTACGATCTCGGACCATGCTCCGCATTGGGTGGACCTGCAGGTCAGTATGGATAGTAATCAGCGCCCGCAATGGAGGTTGGATGTAGGGCTATTGCCGGACGAAGCGGTGTGCGAGAGGCTGAGGAAGTGCATGCTGAACTACCTGCAGGTAAATGATACGGGGGAGGTCTCAGCAGCAGTGGTCTGGGAAGTGCTGAAGGCAGTGGTGAGAAGAGAGCTGATCTCGATCAGGGCTCACAGGGACAGGACGGACAGGGCAGAAACGGACCAACTGGTAAAAGAGATTCTACGAGTTGATAGGAGGTATGCAGAGGCTCCAGAGGTAGGGCTTTTTTAAAAAAAATAATTTTTATTAGGATTTTCACAAAATATCAACAACAGAATAAAAAAGAAAGCCAATAGAATTAAATACAGAACAAAGTAAAACAACCCCCGTGCCCCCCTCCCCCCTATACATAAATAATAAATTAACACCCCGAGTTAACACAAAGCAAACATAGCAAATATATACACCCCCTCAGATCCCCCAGGGTAAATAAACAAAAATAAAATAGAACACCCCCCCACCCCCCGGGTTGCTGCTGCTGACCATTGTCTACCGCTCTGCCAGGTAGTCCAAGGACGGTTGCTACCGCCTAAAGAACCCTTGTACCGATCCCCTTATGGCAAATTACACCCTCTCCAATTTAATAAACCCCGCCATATCGTTGATCCAGGATTCCACGCTTGGGGGCCTCGTGTCCTTCCACTGAAGGAGAATCCATCGCCGGCTACCAGGGACGCAAAGGCCAGAATGCCGGCCTCTTTCGCCTCCTGCACTCCCGGCTCCCCTGCAACCCCAAATACTGCGAGCCCCCTGCCCGGCGTGACCCTGGATCCCACCACCCCTGACACCGTCCTCGCTACGCCCTTCCAAAATTCCACCAGCGCTGGGCATGCACATAACATATGGGTGTGATTTGCTGGGCTCCCTGAGCACCTAATACAGCTGTCCTCTCCCCCAAAGAACCGGCTCATCCTTGTCCCGGTCATGTGTGCCTTGTACAGCACCTTAAACTGTATGAGGCTAAGCCTCGCGCACGAAGAGGAAGATTTCACCCTCCCTAGGGCATCTGCCCACGTGCCCTCTTCGATCTCCTATCCCAACTCCTCCTCCCACTTACCTTTCAACTCCACCACCGAGGCCTCCTCCTCCTCCTGCATCACCTGGTAAGTTTCCAAGATCTTCCCCACTCCAACCCAACCCCCGAGAGCACCCTGTCCTGTACTGTGCGTGGCAGCAGCCGCGGGAATTCCACCACTTGCCGCCTGGCAAACGCCCTTACCTGTAAATATCTGAAGGTGTTCCCCGGGGGGAGCCCATACTTCTCCTCCAGTTCACCCAGGCTCGCGGACTTCCCGTCCACAAACAGGTCCCCCAACCTTCTTATCCCTGCCCTGTGCCACCCCGAAAACACTCCATCTATTCTCCCTGGGACAAACCAGTGGTTCCCCGTATTGGAGTCCACACCGAGGCCCCAACTTTCCCCCTGTGCCGCCTCCACTGCCCCCAGATTTTGAGGATAGCCGCCACTACCGGGCTTGTGGTATACCTCATTGGAGGGAGCGGCAGCGGTGCCGTTGCCAGCGCCTCCAGACTCGTACCCTCACAAAACGCCTTCTCCAGCCTCTTCCATGCAGCCCCCTCCATCACCCACTTGCGCACCATCGCCGCATTGGCGGCCCAGTCGTTCCCACAGAGGTTGGGCAGTGCCAGCCCCCCCCCCACCCCCCATCCCTACTCCGGTCCAGGAACACCCTTCTCACCCTCGGAGTCCCTCGCGCCCACACAAACCCCGTTATGCTCCTGTTGACCCGCCTAAAGAAGGCCTTCGATATAAACATGGGGAGGCACTGGAACAGGAACAGAAACCTTGGGAGCACCGTCATCTTAACTGACTGCACCCTACCCGCCAGGGACAGCGGCAACGCGTCCCACCTCTTGAACTCCTCCTCCATTTGCTCCACCAGTCTCGTGAAATTAAGTCTATGCAGGGCCCCCCAGCTCCTTTCCACCTGGACCCCCAAATACCTGAAGCTCCTCTCCACCCTTTTTAGTGGGAGCTCGCCAATCCCCCTCTCCTGGTCCCCTGGGTGAACCACGAACAACTCGCTCTTCTCCATGTTGAGCTTGTGCCCTGAGAAATCCCCGAACACCCTGAGGATCCTCATTACCTCCGGCATTCCCCCCATCGGGTCCGCCACATATAGCAGCAAGTCGTCTGCATAGAGCGACACCCTATGCTCCTCCCCACCCCGCACCAGCCCCCTCCAGTTCCTCGACTCCCTCAATGCCATAGGCAGAGGTTCAATCGCCAGTGCGAAGAGCAGGGAGGACAGGGGACATCCCTGCCTCGTCCCTCGATGCAACCGAAAGTACTCAGACCTCCTCTTGTTCGTGGCCACACTCGCCATCGAGACCTCGTACAACAACCTAACCCACCTGACAAACCCCTCCCCAAACCCGAACCTCTTCAGCACCTTCCACAAGTACCCCCACTCTACCCTATCTAAGGCCTTCTCAGCGTCCATCGCCACCACTATCTCCGCCTTCCCCTCCCTCGCCAGCATCATAATAACGTTCAGGAGCCTCCGCACATTCACGTTCAACTGCCTCCCCTTCACGAATCCCGTCTGGTCTTCGTGGATCACCTGCGGCACACAATCCTCAATTCTCGTGGCTAAGACCTTCGCCAGCACTTTGGCATCTACATTTAACAACAAAATCGGCCTGTAAGGCCCACACTGCAGGGGATCCTTGTCCCGCTTCAGGATCAAGGAGATCAGTGCCCGGGACATCGTCGGGGGCGAAGCCCCCACCCTCCCTTGCTTCATTGAAGGTTCTAACTAGCAACGGGCCCAACAGGTCCACATATGTCTTGTAGAATTCGACCGGGAAACCGTCCGGCCCCGGTGCCTTCCCAGCCTGCATGCTCCCTATCCCTTTGGCCAGCTCCTCCAGCCCAATCGGGGCCCCCAATCCCGCGTCCCTCCTCCACCTTCGGAAACCTCACTTGGTCCAGAAAGCGGCCCATCCCTCCCTCCTCCCGTGGGGCTCGGGCCGATACAATTCCTCATAAAAGTTCCTGAAGACCCCATTGATGTCAACCGCACTCCGTACCACAATCCCTCCCCTATCCTTAAATCCCCCGATCTCCCTAGCTGCGTCCCACTTCCGAAGCAGATGCCCCAGCATCCGGCTAGCCTTTTCTCCACACTCCTAAATCGCCCCCTGGGCCTTCCTCCACTGCACCTCCACCTTCCTGGTGGTCAACAGGACGAATTCGGCCTGGAGGCTACGCCTCTTCCTCAACAGTCCCTCCTCCGGCACCTCCGCATACCTCCTGTCTACCCTCACCATCTCCCCCACCAGTCTCTCTCTCTGCTCTCTCCTCTCCTTGTGGGCCCTAATGGAGATCAGCTCGCCCCTAACCACCGCCTCGACCGATTCTCCATCTCCTCGAACCGTTCCTGCCATTTCTTGTGGAGCGCCTCGTGCGCCTCCACCTTTACGGCAAGGCCTAAGATCTTGTCCTCGTTGTCGGAGAACTTTTGTTGGACCTCGCGGATCACCACCCCCTGGGCCATCTGGGTCTCCAGCAGCTTGTCGATAGAAGCCTTCATCGGCTCCAGCAGGTCCGCTTTAATCTCCCTGAAGCAGCACTGGATAACCTCCTGCTGCTCCTGCGCCCACTGCATCCACGCTGCCTGGTCCCCGCCTGCCGCCATTTTTCTCTTCTTCCCTCGCAACTTCTTTGGATTCACCACCACGTTTTTAGTCGCCGCGCTCCTGGTCCAAGCCATACACTGTCGGGGAACTATTGCAATCTCCTTCCCACACCAGGAAACATCGAAAAAGTGCTGTTGGGGGCCCTGAAAAGAGCCCAAAAGTCAGTTTTTAGCAGGAGCTGCCGAATGTGCGACTTAGCTCCACATAGCCGCAACCGGAGGTCCCCGAGGTAGGGCTTTTAAGGGAACGCCGGAGGCTGCAGGCGGAATTTGGTTTGTTAACCACCGGGAGGGCAGATGAACAGCTCAGAAAGGTGAAGGGGGCGATTTATGAGCACGGGGAGAAGGCCAGCATGATGCTTGCACAGCTGCTCAGAAAGAGGGAGGCAGCTAGGGAAATAGGGAAAGTTGTTGATGGGGATGGGAACTTAGTTGGGGACTTGGCAGGGGTGAGCAAGACCTTTTGGGACTTTTATAGCAGGTTGTACAGGTCGGAACCCCCTGAGGGGCCGGAGGGGATGAGGCACTTTTTGGATGGGCTGACTTTCCTGAAGGTGGATGGGCAGCTGGTAGAAGGGCTGGCGGCCCCTATTGGGCACAGAGTCTCGCTGTATGCGGATGATTTACTGTTGTATGTCTCAGACCAAATGGACGGATGGGGGACATTATGGAAATCTTAGGGGAATTCAGCCAGTTTTCGGGGTATAAGCTTAATATGGGGAAGAGCGAGTTGTTTGTGGTTCCGGTGAGAGGTCAGGAGAAGCAACTGGGGGAACCGCCGTTCAGAGTGGTAGGGGGCAGTTTCAGGTACCTGGGTATCTAAGTGGTGCGGGATTGGACAGGCTACACAAATTGAACTTGGCCCGGTTGGTGGACCAGATGAAGGAGGATTTCCGGAGATGGGCTGCACTCCCATTGTCTCTGGTGGGTAGGGTGCAGTCGGTAAAAATGACGGTCCTCCCGAGGTTCCTATTTGTGTTCCAATGCCTCCCCATCTTCATCCCGCGGTCCTTTTTTAAGCGAATCAATAAGATTATCGTGGGCTTTGTGTGGGGGGGGCAAGCCCCCGCGGCGAAGAGGGCAAAGCTCGAGCAGAGTCGGGGAATGGAGGGCTGGCGCTGCCGAATTTCAGCAATTATTACTGGGCGGCTAATATAGCATGGTGAGGAGGTGGCCGGTGGGGGGGTGAGCTGGCATGGGTGCGCATGGAGGCGGCTTCTTGTAAGGGCACAAGTTTGGGGGCATTGATAATGGCGCCCCTGCTGTTCCCGCCGACGCGGTACTCCACCAGTCCAGAGGTGGCGGCGGCCCTGAGAGTCTGGGGGCAGTGGAGGAGACATGTGGGAGCAGAGGGGGCATCGGTGTGGTCCCCAATCTGCGACAACCATCGGCTTGCCCCGGGGAGGATGGACGGGGGGGTTCCGAATTTGGCGGAGAGCAGGGATCAAGAGGATGGGGGACTTGTTCTTGGAAGGAAGCTTCCTGAGTATGAGGGCGCTGGAGGAGAAGTTTGCATTGGCAGGGGGAAATGAATTCCGATATTTACAGGTACGGGACTTTCTGCGGAAGCAGGTACCAACCTTCCCACTCCTGCCGCGAAGGGGGATTCAGGATAGGGTGGTCTCTAGAGGATTGATAGGAGAGGGGAGCATCTCGGACATATATAGAGAGCTTATGGGTTCGGAGGAGACGCAGACCGAGGAGCTGAAGCAAAGGTGGGAGGAGGAGCTGGGAGGAGAGATAGAGGAGGGCCTTTGGGCGGACGCGTTAGGAAGGGTCAACGTGACCGCAACATGTGCCAGGCTCAGCCTGATCCAATTTAAGCTTGTTCACCGGGCTCACATGACAGTGGCCTGGATGAGCAGATTCTTTGGGGTGGAGGGTAGGTGCGTGAAGTGTGCAGGAGGACCAGCGAACCATGTCCACATGTTCTGGGCATGTCCAACGCTGAGGGGATTTTGGCAGGGGTTTGCTGACGCCATGTCCACGGTGTTAAATATGAGGGTGGCAATGAGTGGGGAGGTGGCGATTTTTGGGGTATCACAGTGTGAGCTGCCCTGTCTTCACCCTGCAGCACCCAGTGTGAGCTGCCCTGTCTTCACCCTGCAGCACCCAGTGTGAGCTGCCCTGTCTTCACCCTGCAGCACCCAGTGTGAGCAGCCCTGTCTTCACCCTGCAGCACCCAGTGTGAGCTGCCCTGTCTTCACCCTGCAGCACCCAGTGTGAGCAGCCCTGTCTTCACCCTGCAGCACCCAGTGTGAGCAGCCCTGTCTTCACCCTGCAGCACCCAGTGTGAGCTGCCCTGTCTTCACCCTGCAGCACCCAGTGTGAGCTGCCCTGTCTTCACCCTGCAGCACCCAGTGTGAGCTGCCCTGTCTTCACCCTGCAGCACCCAGTGTGAGCAGCCCTGTCTTCACCCTGCAGCACCCAGTGTGAGCAGCCCTGTCTTCACCCTGCAGCACCCAGTGTGAGCTGCCCTGTCTTCACCCTGCAGCACCCAGTGTGAGCAGCCCTGTCTTTGCCCTGCAGCACCCAGTGTGAGCTGCCCTGTCTTCACCCTGCAGCACCCAGTGTGAGCAGCCCTGTCTTCACCCTGCAGCACCCAGTGTGAGCAGCCCTGTCTTCACCCTGCAGCACCCAGTGTGAGCAGCCCTGTCTTCACCCTGCAGCACCCAGTGTGAGCAGCCCTGTCTTCACCCTGCAGCACCCAGTGTGAGCAGCCCTGTCTTCACCCTGCAGCACCCAGTGTGAGCTGCCCTGTCTTCACCCTGCAGCACCCAGTGTGAGCTGCCCTGTCTTTGCCCTGCAGCACCCAGTGTGAGCAGCCCTGTTTTCACCCTGCAGCACCCAGTGTGAGCAGCCCTGTCTTCACCCTGCAGCACCCAGTGTGAGCAGCCCTGTCTTCGCCCTGCAGCACCCAGTGTGAGCTGCCCTGTCTTCACCCTGCAGCACCCAGTGTGAGCAGCCCTGTCTTCACCCTGCAGCACCCAGTGTGAGCAGCCCTGTCTTCACCCTGCAGCACCCAGTGTGAGCAGCCCTGTCTTCGCCCTGCAGCACCCAGTGTGAGCAGCCCTGTCTTCACCCTGCAGCACCCAGTGTGAGCTGCCCTGTCTTCACCCTGCAGCACCCAGTGTGAACAGCCCTGTCTTCACCCTGCAGCACCCAGTGTGAGCTGCCCTGTCTTCACCCTGCAGCACCCAGTGTGAGCAGCCCTGTCTTCACCCTGCAGCACCCAGTGTGAGCTGCCCTGTCTTCACCCTGCAGCACCCAGTGTGAGCAGCCCTGTCTTCACCCCGCAGCACCCAGTGTGAGCAGCCCTGTCTTCACCCTGCAGCACCCAGTGTGAGCTGCCCTGTCTTCACCCCGCAGCACCCAGTGTGAGCTGCCCTGTCTTCACCCTGCAGCACCCAGTGTGAGCAGCCCTGTCTTCACCCTGCAGCACCCAGTGTGAGCTGCCCTGTCTTCACCCTGCAGCACCCAGTGTGAGCAGCCCTGTCTTCACCCTGCAGCACCCAGTGTGAGCTGCCCTGTCTTCACCCTGCAGCACCCAGTGTGAGCAGCCCTGTCTTCACCCTGCAGCACCCAGTGTGAGCTGCCCTGTCTTCACCCTGCAGCACCCAGTGTGAGCTGCCCTGTCTTCACCCTGCAGCACCCAGTGTGAGCAGCCCTGTCTTCACCCTGCAGCACCCAGTGTGAGCAGCCCTGTCTTCACCCTGCAGCACCCAGTGTGAGCAGCCCTGTCTTCACCCTGCAGCACCCAGTGTGAGCAGCCCTGTCTTCACCCTGCAGCACCCAGTGTGAGCAGCCCTGTCTTCACCCTGCAGCACCCAGTGTGAGCTGCCCTGTCTTCGCCCTGCAGCACCCAGTGTGAGCTGCCCTGTCTTCACCCTGCAGCACCCAGTGTGAGCTGCCCTGTCTTTGCCCTGCAGCACCCAGTGTGAGCTGCCCTGTCTTCACCCTGCATCACCCAGTGTGAGCTGCCCTGTCTTCACCCTGCAGCACCCAGTGTGAGCAGCCCTGTCTTCACCCTGCATCACCCAGTGTGAGCTGCCCTGTCTTCACCCTGCAGCACCCAGTGTGAGCAGCCCTGTCTTCACCCTGCAGCACCCAGTGTGAGCTGCCCTGTCTTCACCCTGCAGCACCCAGTGTGAGCAGCCCTGTCTTCGCCCTGCAGCACCCAGTGTGAGCAGCCCTGTCTTCACCCTGCAGCACCCAGTGTGAGCAGCCCTGTCTTCGCCCTGCAGCACCCAGTGTGAGCAGCCCTGTCTTCACCCTGCAGCACCCAGTGTGAGCTGCCCTGTCTTCACCCTGCAGCACCCAGTGTGAGCAGCCCTGTCTTCACCCTGCAGCACCCAGTGTGAGCTGCCCTGTCTTCACCCTGCAGCACCCAGTGTGAGCAGCCCTGTCTTCACCCTGCAGCACCCAGTGTGAGCAGCCCTGTCTTCACCCTGCAGCACCCAGTGTGAGCTGCCCTGTCTTCACCCTGCAGCACCCAGTGTGAGCAGCCCTGTCTTCACCCTGCAGCACCCAGTGTGAGCAGCCCTGTCTTCACCCTGCAGCACCCAGTGTGAGCAGCCCTGTTTTCACCCTGCAGCACCCAGTGTGAGCAGCCCTGTCTTCACCCTGCAGCACCCAGTGTGAGCTGCCCTGTCTTCACCCTGCAGCACCCAGTGTGAGCAGCCCTGTCTTCACCCTGCAGCACCCAGTGTGAGCTGCCCTGTCTTCACCCTGCAGCACCCAGTGTGAGCTGCCCTGTCTTCACCCTGCAGCACCCAGTGTGAGCAGCCCTGTCTTCACCCTGCAGCACCCAGTGTGAACAGCCCTGTCTTCACCCTGCAGCACCCAGTGTGAGCAGCCCTGTCTTCACCCTGCAGCACCCAGTGTGAGCAGCCCTGTCTTCACCCTGCAGCACCCAGTGTGAGCAGCCCTGTCTTCACCCTGCAGCACCCAGTGTGAGCAGCCCTGTCTTTGCCCTGCAGCACCCAGTGTGAGCTGCCCTGTCTTCACCCTGCAGCACCCAGTGTGAGCTGCCCTGTCTTCACCCTGCAGCACCCAGTGTGAGCAGCCCTGTCTTCACCCTGCAGCACCCAGTGTGAGCTGCCCTGTCTTCACCCTGCAACACCCAGTGTGAGCAGCCCTGTCTTCACCCTGCAGCACCCAGTGTGAGCTGCCCTGTCTTCACCCTGCAGCACCCAGTGTGAGCTGCCCTGTCTTCACCCTGCAGCACCCAGTGTGAGCAGCCCTGTCTTCACCCTGCAGCACCCAGTGTGAGCTGCCCTGTCTTCACCCTGCAGCACCCAGTGTGAGCTGCCCTGTCTTCACCCTGCAGCACCCAGTGTGAGCTGCCCTGTCTTCACCCTGCAGCACCCAGTGTGAGCAGCCCTGTCTTCACCCTGCAGCACCCAGTGTGAGCTGCCCTGTCTTCACCCTGCAGCACCCAGTGTGAGCAGCCCTGTCTTCACCCTGCAGCACCCAGTGTGAGCAGCCCTGTCTTCACCCTGCAGCACCCAGTGTGAGCAGCCCTGTCTTTGCCCTGCAGCACCCAGTGTGAGCAGCCCTGTCTTCACCCTGCAGCACCCAGTGTGAGCTGCCCTGTCTTCACCCTGCAGCACCCAGTGTGAGCAGCCCTGTCTTCACCCTGCAGCACCCAGTGTGAGCTGCCCTGTCTTCACCCTGCAGCACCCAGTGTGAGCTGCCCTGTCTTCACCCTGCAGCACCCAGTGTGAGCAGCCCGTCTGCGAACCTAACGAATCTGAGAGAGCAGCTTTGACAGCGGTGATGCATCAGTGCAGCACTTTCAATGTTTGATGCACCTCAAAGTCACAAACAAACTGAAGCTGGGCACTTATACCGGTCTGTGAATCAGACCATTTTCTTTCTCCATTGTGTTTTTCTTCAGTATTGATGACATGCTAATGCATGCAAATGAGATCCCGACATGAATCAGCAGGAACGTTGACCCACCATTGGGCTACCATGAAAGTGCTGAGGGGAAAATTCCAACTTGTTCCCCACCGGTCGAAATCTAACTTTTGGCCTTTTTCCAAATTTTCCATTCTCATAGAATGGATGACTCCCACCACTGGCGGGAATGGTACATGTCATGATATGCACTCATGCATATAATGAGAGACCGTCAGGCAGTGACTGACACCCAGTACAGCCAATCAACACACAGGACAGAACACAACCAATCACCAGGCAGAACACTAGAGGGGGGTTTCCCACTATAAAACACACAAAGCATCAGCACTCCGCCTCTTTCCACTGGTGACAACTGTAGTGACAATCAGGGTGTATATATCAGTTAGCACCTTCTACACATGGCTGAGAGCTAGTCTGGTCTAGTTAGTTATAGTTAGCACACTTAGATTAGTAGAGTGTCAACCCACAGCAAGCTGTGTGCACTGCTCAGCAAGTTCAATAAAACGTATTGAACTAACGTCTAAGTTTGGTGTCTACTTTACAGTACAACTGCATCCAGTTGCAGTCCGTGTTACCCCAGGGTGAATAACATGACAGTACATCCAACCCACCAGCACTCACACAAAGTTCAGAAACAGATGAAGGAAAGAACAATACGATTACAATGTGTCATTGTCTTAATCTCTCTTTCAAAGGACCTGTAATTTGTAAGTTGAGTTAAGTGCAGACCTTTGAGGTTTCTCAGCAAGCAGTGAGGGTGCTTGTAGTTAAATATTCAGAAGGTTGTTTCTCAGGTAAACCCGAAGGTGGAACAGATTTTGCAAAGTCTTTCCCCCACTTTCAAGGTACTGCTGTTTATTACCTTGGCTGCATAGCTGACTGCAGCTGGTTCCGTAGCTTTCTGATTACCTCTCTCTCTGCAGAGCTATGTCTTGCTGTTTTAAAAACAAGCAACAAATATGACTGCCTCACCCGTGGGACCTGTTACAAGTCCAAATTCCTTTTTTCAAATAAGGTGGATGGTCAGATTGATAAATACGCTGTGTCATCTTTCAACAGGTTGAAATTTACACAGTCTGGATTTGCATGAGGGATGGTCACAATGGGAGATCGATGGGGACCCATTCACATTTGTGTAACGCGCACTGAGTTTCAATGTGACTTTTGTCCATAGGGTACCAGAAAGCTGAGTTGCCTGGAATTTTATAGTCCTTTTCTTGGTATCCCATCTTTAAACAAAGGGATGTGTAAATTTTGATATTTGCTTGGGTCTCAGGATTGGTCTTCAGTTGGTACTTCCAAAAGTAACATGGTTTGCAGCGGTGATTTTAACAGTCTGTTTTTGTTCAAGATTTTAAAGAATAGTCAGAAAGTTACTGATATACTGGAAGATGATGTAATGTTCCAACAAGATACTGCGCGCGACTTAACACCCAATAAAGAGTCCCATTTTTGGTGCTTGGATTGGGCTGTTTCTCGGCGCTTGGAGCACCGAGGCTGCATTACCTCACTTCCTGCACTGATAAGCTCAGTGAAATGAGTGCTGTAAGAAATCAGGGCGCAATTTTTAAATGTATCGACCCCCCTCGGACTTCCCAGTGAGTTTATGGACCCCCTCCTTCAAAGCCCCAACTTAACTCTTACAGGGTCCTCGAGCCCCTCTCCCCCCTCCTCTTAAGGGCAGGGCACCCCGGGCCTGATCCCTTGCACAGGCAACCTAGCACCCGGACACCTTGGCACTGCCAGCCCGGCACCCTGGCAGTGCCACTGCCAGCCTGGCAGTGCAAGCCTTGGCACCCAGGGTGCCCTGGTGGCAGTGCCAAGGTGGCAACCTGGCAGTGCCATGGTGGCCATGTGCCACCCTGTCCAGGGCCTGACCGCCCTGGGGCCTCCGATGGCAAGGGAGACCCCGAGATGCCGTTACGCGTGATCCACGTTTGTGTGGACCAGTGCTAAAGGTACCATGGCGAGGTCTCACAGGGGTGGGCGTTTGTTCCCATGTTTCGGGTGCCAACATATTTAAATGAACACAATGGCGCAGTTAAATATGTATCTGGATCTTGTTCAGCGAGAGCAAGATCCAAATCATGACATCTCGTGAGATCTAGGCATTTCAGGTGCTGCAAATCTCATGAGAGGCGTCTTGGGAGATGTAATGGCCTCATCATGTCACTGAGGCAGTTCGATTGCACTCATTAATTCAACATCGATAGTTCAGTAATCAGTTTCTTGTTCAGCAGTACTGCAGAAGAAGCAGCATTTTGTCACTTAGAAATTTAAAGGAAACATTAAGGAGTGTTACTACTGTAAATATAGCTCATGTGCTCAGTCCTGTTTGTTTAAATATTTGATGCTAAATAGGTTCATTTGTTGGTTTATGGCCTAAGCTTTGGTTTATATAGCGTGTAAACTCATCGAACTACCAAGTGGTCATATGGTTGCATGTGATATATCCCATTAAGCTGAAAGGATTCAGTGTTCAGTGCCTGACTCGCACTACATTTATTCAATGCCTGGTTTTTGTTCTATTTACCTGGATGTTTGGCAGAAGAAATGTACCCAAGACATGAGGTTCACTTACTGAGGACGTTGACCTGAGCTCAGTTGTACTTCTAGGATAAACCCCCCAAATCTAAGAGCCACTTTCATTAGTGCAAATTATCAAAAAATAAATGACCTGTGACAAGCTTGCACTGATGTCTACACGACTCCTCCCACATTGGAGATCCTTATGATTGAGGCACCATCAGTCGGTGCAGGCTTGGAGGGACGAAGGGCCTGTTCCTGTGCTGTACTTTTCTTTGTTCTTTGTTCATTGACAGGCCAAATCTAGAAATAGCGGGAGCACAGTTTCAAAAATAAGGGGTCACCAATTTAAAATGGAGCTGAGGCCGAACTTCCTAGAATCCACAGAATCCCTACAGTGCAGCGTGTTGTTCTTTGTGATTCGTGTTCTCAGGATAGATTTCATAGTGTTCACAAAGACCACAGAAGCTAAGTTCATTAACAAAGTTGTCTTTTATTTACACTACTTCATAAAGCTCGACCACTTACTCTTATAGTAAACAATAATCTGGTAATCTACAATTTACACTCGACTAACACTAGTCTCTACACTGTATCTATAGCTGTACTGTCTATCACTGCTCTCTTTAGCTCCCCTCCAGCTCTCTCCCAGAAGTCTGAAAGTCAGTGCTTTATATTGTTCTGCATCTAGCTCCATCTAGTGGTTAATCATAATATGACATTAACCCTTTGTATTCTGAACATTTCCCATAATGTCACATCCCCCTTTCTTTGAGAGAAAAATGGTTGAAATCCTTTCTATTTATTTACATACATATTTGAGAATGCTTTCATACAGTTCATGCTTTAAAGTTAGTTTACATATCCCAATTTCACTTTCAGAGTTGCAGTCCTTTGTGTTTTTACAAATTCAGTCTATTAGGTGGTTTTCTTGTTATTTTTGATGTTCTTGCAGTGTCTTTGGAGTTTTATGTTGTCAGTTCCGTTTGTGTAGTTGGTAACAACGCTGCTGGTAAGTCAATGTTGCAAAACATGGTGGCTGTGTTTGTTATATTTGGCTTTGGAAACTGCAGCGAATTCCTAACTTTTAGTAATGCTCATCTATTACTGAGAAACATCAGTCCAATCGTAGTTTGTACCACATCCTATCATGGTGCAAGCTCATTTAACATCTTCGCAACTTCTTACCAACCACCATTTGGATTTTGTATACTGACGACATCTCCTTCTTTCAGTGGCGGTAATTGTTTTGCACGCCTGTCATAGTATGCTTTTTGCTTGCATTGCTTTTGTTTGATTCGTTCATGAATTAACTGCTCATCCATGTTTGGAATTGTTATGGCAGGCAATGGTGTATGAATCTTTCTTCCCATGAGCATCTGGGCAGGTGACAACCCTGACAATAAAGGAGTAGCTCTGTAGCTTAACAGCGCTCGCGATAAATCCTTTTTGTCATCAAAAGCCTTTTTGAAGAGTTGCTTTACTTTTCTGACTCTTTTCTCGGCCTTCCCATTAGATTGAGGATATAATGGACTAGAGGTAACGTGTTGGAAGTTGTATGCTTCTGCAAATGATAACTATTCCCAACTACTGATACAGGGTCCATTATCCGTCACGACTTTTACTGTAATTCCGTGTCGAGTTGCCGCTCTTATCACTGAGTGAGCAGTCGAGTCTGACTGGATAATTGGAATAGTAATCACTGATGATTTAATAATCATTCCCTCTGAAATAGAACAGGTCCACTCCAATCTTGGACCATGGGTTTGTGACAATCTCATTTGCTGCAAAGGTTTCTTTACACTGGGATGGTTTTTTTAAAAAAATGTTTTAAAAAAAATAAATTTAGAGTACCCAATTAATTTTTTCTAATTAAGGGGCAATTTAGCGTGGCCAATCCACCTACCCTACACATCTTTGGGTTGTGGGGGTGAAACCCACGCAAACAGGGGGAGAATGTGAAAACTCCACACGGACAGTGACCCAGAGCTGGGATCGAACCTGGGACCTCAGCGCCGTGAGGCAGCAGGCCTAACCCACTGTGCCACCGTGCTGCCTCTAGTTATATCTTCAAAAAACTTCTAGTAGATTTGTCAAGCATGATTTTCCTTTTGGATACCCATGCTGACTTTGTCTGATTACACCACTGCATTCCAAATGCCGCACTATGAAATCCTTGATAATGGACTCCAGCAACTTTCCTACTAACGACGTTAAGGTGACTAGTCTTTAGTTCCCTATTTTCTCTCTATTCCCTTTTTGAATATCGGGGTTACATTTACTACCCTCCAATCTGTGGGAACCATTTCAGAGTCCAAAGAATTTGGGAATATGACCACTGATGGATCTACTACTCCTAGGGTCACTTCCTTAAATACTCTGAGATGAAGATTATCAGGCCCTAGAGATTTATCTGCCTTCAATCCCATTAATTTCCCCAAAACAATGGGCTGGATTCTCCGTTTCTGAGGCCAGCGCGAATGGAGAATCTGCAGGAGGTTTACGACAGGAAAATTGGCATGAACCCCTCACATATTCCGGTACCGGTGATTGGCTAGCGGTAGCACCGTGTGAAATGCCGGCGGATCACGCTGAAAATGGCCGGACAATGGCCGGGTCCCGGGCCACACATGCGCAGGGCTGACGACCTGCACTGGTCGTACCATAAAACATGGCGCCGGCCGTGCTCAAACCCTAATCCGCCAACCTTGACCCCACAGCCCACCCCCTGGCCACCGCCCACAAGTCCCGCAGCCCTAGCAGAAGCCTCTCCCGGGCAGCGGTACAGATTCCGGATGAATGTGGCGGCACTGGACACTGTCCGCAGCCGGCACGCCGGGTTCCCGACTGCTGGGACCACACGTGGCCTGCGCCATCGGGAACCCGGCCCACCGGGGGCAGGGCATCACAGATGGGCCAGCTGAGGACGCACCAATGACGTTGAAATGGTGCATGCCAAGATGATGCCGGTTTGGAGATGGCGGAGCATGGTGGACGTTTCTGTCAGTAAGGGGCCTATGTTAGTTTATATCAATCTTTTTCTCCTTAGATACCGATAGAAACTTTTACAGTCAGTTTTTATATTTCCTGCTAGTTTACTTTCAAATTGTAATTTCCCCTTCTTAATCAATCCCTTGCTGAATTTTAAACCATTCACAATCCTCAGGTCTGCTGCTTTTTCTTGCTTATTTGTCTCCTCTTTCTTTGAATTTATACTATCTCTAATTTCTCTTGTAAGCCAAGGTTTGCACAGTTCTCTTTCTACTCTTGCGCCAAATAGAAATAAACAATTTTTGGAGTTCACCCATTTCTTCCTTGAATGTCTGCCATTGCCTGTCCACTGGCATTCCTTTCAGTAATGTTTCCCAGTCCATCATAGCCAACTCATGCCTCATACCATCATAGGTACCTTTATTGAGGTTCAGAATTCTGGTCTCAGAATCAACTACCTCACTATTCACTTTGATAAAGAATTCTACCATATTATGGTCACTCATCCCCAAGGGTTCTCTTACAACTAGATTGCCAACTAATCCTTTCTCATTGCACAATACCCAGTCCAAGTTGGCCTGTTCCCTTGTTGGTTCCACAACATACTGGTCCAGAAAACCATCCCCTATACACTCCAGGGTTTCCTCCGGTTTCCCCCACAGTCCAAAGATGTGCTGGTTAGGTGGATTGGCCAGGCTAAATTGCCTCCTGGTGTACAAAAGGTTAGGCGGGGTTACTGGGTTACGAGGATAGAGTCATGCTAAATTGCCCCTTAGTGTCCAAAGGTTAGGTAATGTTACGGGGACAGGGTGGGTGAGTGGGCCTCGGAGAGTGCTCTTTCAGAGGGTTGATGCAGACTCAATGGGCTGAATGGCCTCCTTCTGCACTGTAGGGATTCTATGTGGGGCAGGCCAGGAAACTGGAGTCAAGTCCAAAGATAAGCTATGATCTTACTGAATGGCAGCGCATACTCAAGAGGCCATATGGCCTACACCTATTCCT
The DNA here is from genome assembly GCF_047496885.1 of Scyliorhinus torazame. NCBI lineage: Eukaryota > Metazoa > Chordata > Chondrichthyes > Carcharhiniformes > Scyliorhinidae > Scyliorhinus > Scyliorhinus torazame. Next base: position 123,674,326 of record NC_092713.1, read on the forward strand.
TGTACTTTTAAGTTAATCTCCCCATTTGTCCAAACCTTCTGTTTGAAAACTTTGAATCGTAAACAACACATCCCTTCCTCCAGATCCAAATTTCCTCACCTTACTTGCTGCAGCGCCGTACAAGCCTGACACCAGATTGCATTACTTCAATGGCTGAACAACAAGAAGTGAAGGTGCAAATACAATCTTTCTTCAATCCGAGTTCAAATATAGTGAACAGATTGAACAGTTTTGCTCCTTTGAAATCTCATTGTCTCAAAATAATTAGAGATGCAATCGGTCCCACAGACAAATCATGGTTTGATCGGAGTTGAGTGCATATTTCGAAATATATGTACTGCACAATGAGCAATCAGATTAGATTATAATTTTTTAAAAATCAAGAAGAGAAATTTGCCAAGGTACATCAATTTTCTTTATCGCTTATATTCTGACAGATCTGGAAACTGAATTACATATGCTCTAATTCCCTGGCATTTATTTCTGCTTAACCCCCAAAGGAATAAGCAGCTTTTTCACAAAAAGCAATGCTGCGTTCGAAAACAAAGGCTTTTGTTTTGAAGCGCAAGTGAAATACAAAATAATAATTAAACCATACTTGCAGATAATAGACAAGGGGTTGGATTCTCCAGTCGCCGACGCCAAAATTGTGTCCGCCATTCGGCTGGAGAATCACAGTTCCTGACCAAATCGGGGGCGGCGGCGCTTTCACGATGCTCCGCCCCCTCCAAAGCAGCGTACTCAGAGAAGACATTGCCTGAGGCCCACCCCTGAAGCTTCACCACCGACCGGCCGAGTTCCCGACGGCGTCGATCGCGTGTGGTCTCATCTGTCGGGAACTCGGTGTGGTGGCTGCGTACTCAGTCTGATCCGCAGGTAGGGGGTACTCTATTAGGGGCTTGTGTCACTGTGGGGAGGGTGATCCGGGGCGCGGGAGCCGGCACTATTTCGCGGGCCGGGTCCGTGAGCGGCCTCCATCATGTAGCACGGCCTGGCCGCTGCAGGCCACCGTCGTGTGCATGCGCGGCAACGGACCCGGCAATTCTCCAGGGCATATCGGCAGCTAGAGCCAAGTGCTCTCTGCTGCCGACATGCTAGCCCCCAGCAAAACAGGGAATCGGTGGCTGCTTTGCGCCATTTTTTCTGGCATAAAATGCCACCATTCCCACACCGGCGTGGGGGACATAGCCCCAGAATCGATGAATCCAGCCCCAAGATTTCACCTTTCTATCACAAGTTTGCCATTTGATTTTCAGTCTTTAATTTGCATTTCCTCAACGACATTTACATAACTTGTTCTTTCACGTGCTGTCAGATCATTTGGCCCTTTTTGTGACCAAGACATGGAGATTCACATGAATTTCTAGACGATAGATAGCAGGGTCCCCACTGGGTTTTCAAACTACTTATTTTTGCATAAAGTTAATGTAATATAATGCCAATTCTGTCAAATTTACACTTTACATGGGCTGATCATGGCAGTGTTTATTTTTAATTATTGTCCTGGCTAAAGATTATTATCCTGCACATTGATAAAATCTGACCATTCGAATGCAGGAATTGCTGGCAAAGAACCTAAAGCGGAGCTTCAACGGTGGTGAAAATGACCCGCACCGTCTGATAATTGGCACATTCCCTTCAGCACAGTAGTCCAGCTGTCATTTTAGTTCCCATTTCCATTGGTACCAATAGGATATAGCACCGCAGTGATTATGTTACTGGACTCATAATTAAGAGGCTGTGGGCTCTAATCCATTTGAAGAATTTGAATTCTGTTTTTGGGTAAACCAGCGTAGTGTATAATATGCGTATTGTGGTAAATGGCCACTGAATTCTATGTAATGTGGTAAACCACGGCCCAATGGCTCCGCCTCCCCTCGGGCCCGGTATGAAGGTGGCTGGTCTCCGCCTCTGATCCAGTTCGGAATCAGAGGACAGGAGGCTTTCTGTTTAGTGTATTAAAGCCTCAGTTACGTTCACCATTCGTCGTGTGTTCATCGATGGCATATCAGTTATAATGAAGAATACCTCTGATGTGTTAGGGAAGAAAGCCTGCCATCTTTACCTCTATAGTTTTTAAACGTATATTCACAGGATGTGGGTGCTGTTGGCAAGGCCAGTATTTGGCACATCCCTAATTGTCCTTAAGAAGGTGACAATGAACCGTGGTTGACCGTGTGGTGAAGGTACTCCCTTGGTGCCTTCAGACAGGGATGAAGGAATACCATGGGTGCCCCCCCGCCCACGGCATGTTTCCTGGCAGCGGAGGCAGCTCACCATTGGATGCCTGCGGGATCTTCAGGTCCCGCCAATGTCTAAGTCATTTTGCGTGGCTCACCCGCCCAGCCACCGGGGAACCCGCTGTGGTAATCACCACTGTTGTATATATTAGGAGATGTGTGGTAAGGCCCTGTACTACAGGTACGGGGGTGGTCCCTGCCTGCTGGCTCCGCCCAGTAGGCAGAGTATAAATATGTGTGCTCCCTATACAGTAGCCATTTCGCTACTGTAGGAGGCCACACATCTTAGAGTAATAAAGCCTCAGTTGTATTCAACGCTCGTCTCTGTGCAATTGATCGTTCATCAATTTATGACTCTAAGATTTTCAGAAGATGGACCTCCGCATCAAGCCGGATCGCCTGCAGCTGGATCCGCAATCAAGCGACGCCAAAAAGGACTTTCTACACTGGCTAGCTTGTTTCGAAGCTTACATCTGGTCTGCACCAGACCCAATCCCAGAAGCTCAGAAGATCCAGATACTCTACTCGCGGCTGAGCTCCAACGTCTTTCCTCTTATCCAGGACGTGCCGAACTACGAACATGGCGCTACTGAAATAGAATTACACCCAGCAGACGAACGCGCTCTTCGCCAGACACGTACTCTCTACTCGCAGTCAACTCCCTGGTGAGTCTGTAGAAGATTTCTAGCGTGCTTTAATTCCTCTGGTCAGAGACTGTGACTGTCAGGCTGTCACGGCCACGGAACATTCGAACCTCCTCATGCGGGACGCCTTCGTTACGGGGATAGGGTCAGACCTCATACGCCAGCGACTTTTAGAGGGGGCCACGCTCGACCTCGCAGCAACAAAAAAACTGGCGCTATCGATGGCGGTCGCCTCGTGCAATATTCAGGCCTACACCCCCAGCCGCGCGGCCCACCCCTCCTACACATCATGGACTCCGCAGACGGCCGCCCCACCGGGGGCCTCACCCAGTCAATACGCCTGTGCCACGCGCCAGCCAGCCAACCACGGGGGCCTCCGATGTTACTTCTGCGGGCAACAGAAACACCCCCGCCAACGCTGCCCGGCCCGCACCGCCCTTTGCGAGGCCTGTGGCAAGAAGGGGCACTAAGCGGGTGCCTGATCCGCTCAGTCCCGCTATTGACCTGACCCCCCTCGCTTATGGACAATGGGCGCCGCCATCTTCTCCCCCTCAGACCACGTGCGGCCAGTGGGCACCGCCATCTTCTCCCCCTCAGACCATGCGCGGCTAGTGGGCGCCGCCATCTTCCCCTTCTTGGACCACGTGCGGCCCATGGGCGCCGCCCTCTTTTTCAACGCCCGCCACGTGCGGCCTGTGGGCGCCGCCATCTTGTCCACCCCAAGATCATCAGGCACTGCCATCTTGTCTTCCCCACGGCACATGGGCACCACCATTGTTCCAGGACCCGTGTCCCCCAGGCACCCCATCGTTCGACACCAGCGACGACCAGCCATGACTCACCTCGGTCACGATCGACCAGTCTCACACGCACAAACTAGCCACCACCTCGACAAGCGTGAAGATCGATGGGCATGAGACCTCTTGCCTGCTGGACTCCGGGAGCACCAAAAGCTTCATCCATCCAGATACGGTGAGGCGCTGCTCCCTTGTGGTACACCCCGCCAACCAAAGAATCTCCCTGGCCTCCGGATCCCACTCCATGGCGATCCGGGGGTACTGTATAGTCACACTTGCAGTCCAGGGCATAGAATTCAGCGGCCTCCGCCTCTACGTCCTCCCCAACCTCTGCGCTGCCCTGCTACTCGGCCTGGACTTCCAGTGTAACCTCCAGAGCCTAATCTTGAAATTCGGCAGGCCCCTACCACCCCTTACTGTGTGCGGCCTCGCGACCCTAAAGGTCGAACCACCTTCCCTATTCGCAAACCTAACCCCGGATTGCAAACCCGTCGCCACCAGGAGCAGATGGTACAGCACCCAGGACAGGACCTTCATCAGGTCCAAGGTCCAGCGGCTGCTTCGGGACGGCATCATCGAGGCCAGCAACAGCCCCTGGAGAGCCCAAGTGGTAGTGGTGAAAACTGGGGAGAAACACAGAAGTCGTGGACTACAGCCAGACCATCAATCAGTACACGCAGCTCGACGCATACCCCCTCCCACATATATCTGATATGGTCAATCAGATTGCACAGTACTGGGTCTTTTCAACTGGAGACCTCATATCTGCCTACCACCAGCTCCCCATCCGTAAGGCGGACCGCCCACTCACTGCCTTCGAGGCAGATGGCCGCCTCTACCATTTTCTCAGGGTTTCCTTCGGCGTCACCAACAGGGTATCGGACTTCCAAAGGGAGATAGACTGAATGGTCGGCCGGTACGGGTTGTGGGCCACCTTCCCATACCTAGACAATGTCACCATCTGCGGCCACGATCAGCAGGGCCACGATGCCAACCTTGCCAAATTTATCCACACCGCCACTCTCCTAAACCTCACCTATAACAAGGAGAAGTGCGTATTCAGCACGAACCGCTTAGCCATCCTCGGCTATGTGGTCCAGAACAGTGTTCTGTGGCCCGGTCCCGACCGCATGCACCCCCTCATGGAGCTCCCCCTTCCCCACTGCTCCAAGGCCCTCAAACGCTGCCTGGGGTTCTTTTCATACTACGCCCAGTGGGTCCCAAACTACGCGGACAAGGCCCGCCCACTCATCCAGTCCACCCATTTCCCCCTGACGGCCGAGGCTCAACATACCTCCAACCGTATTAGAGCCGATATCGCCAAGGCCGCGATGCACGCAGTAGACGAGACGCTGCCCTTTCAAGTGGAGAGCGATGCATCAGACATCGCCCTAGCCGCCACCCTCAATCAGGTAGGCAGGCCCGTGGCATTCTTTTCCCGCACCATTCATGCCTCCGGAATTCGGCACTCCTCCGTCGAAAAAGAGGCCCAAGCCATCGTTGAAGCTGTGCGGCATTGGAGGCATTACCTGGCCAGCAGGAGATTCACTCTCCTCACTGACCAACGGTCGGTTGCCTTCATGTTCAATAACACACAGCGGGGTAAGATCAAAAATGATAAAATCTTGAGGTGGAGGATCGAGCTCTCCACCTACAACTATGAGATTTTGTATCGCCCCGGCAAGCTCAACGAGCCCCCAGATGCCCTATCCCAAGGTACATGTGCCAGCGCACAGGTGTGCCGACTCCGGACCCTGCAAGATAACCTTTGTCATCCGGGAGTCACACAGTTGTGCCATTTCATAAAGACCCGCAATCTGCCCTACTCTGTCGAGGACGTCAGAGCAATCACCAGGGACTGCCAGGTCTGTGCGGAGTGCAAACCGCACTTCTACCAGCCGGATCGCGTGCACCTGGTGAAGGCCTCCCGCCCCTTTGAACGCCTCAGCGTGGATTTCAAAGGGCCCCTCCCCTCCACCGACCATAACATGTATTTCCTCAGTGTGGTCGATGAATACTTCAGATTTCCCTTCGCCATCCCATGCCCATATGACGTCTGCCACCGTCATCAAAGCCCTCAACACAATCTTCTCGCTGTTCTGGCTTCCCCGCCTACATCCACAGCAACAGGGGACCCTCATTCATGAGTGATGAGCTGCGTCAGTTCTTGCTCAGCAGGGGTATCGCCTCCAGCAGGACAACCAGCTATAACCCCCAGGGAAACGGGCAGGTGGAGAGGGAGAACAGGACGGTCTGGAGGGCCGTCCAAATGGCCCTACATCCAGAAATCTCCCGGCCTCTCGCTGGCAGGAGGTGCTCCCCGATGCACTGCACTCCATTGGGTCACTACTATGCACCGCCACTAATGACGCACCCCATGAATGTCTCTTTACCTTCCCCAGGAAGTCCACATCCAGGGTGTCGCTCCCGACTTGGCTCGCAGCCCCAGGACCCGTACTCCTCCGTAGGCACGTCCGACTCCACAAGGCGGACCCGTTGGTTGAAAGGGTGCTGTTACTCCACACTAACCCCCAAAATGCCTACGTAGCGTACCCCGACGGCCGCCAGGATACTGTCTCCCTCAGGGACCTGGCACCAGCAGGTTCCACACACACACACCCCTCCGGCCCGGCTCCACCGCCCCCTCCCCCGGCGCAACCAGCAGCAACCTCCCCAGGACCATCCGTCCTCCCCCTGCCCACGCCCGAGGATAAAGAGGATTTCGGCACACTCCCAGAGTCACCGAGGACCAGACCAACACCGGAATCGCCACCGCCACTGCGTCGCTCCCAACGCCACATCAAGGCCCCGGACCGGCTAAATCTATAATTGGTTCGGGACTATCAAACCACCTTGTACTGGACTTCAGAAAGAAATATATTTTTTCGCTTCTGTATATTAAACTTGCTCTGTATATAGTTCTCCACCCCGCCCCCCCCCCCCCCCCCCCCCCCCCCCCCCCCACCGGACTCAATTTAAACAGGGGGTGAATGTGGTAATCACCACTGTTGTATATATTAGGAGATGTGTGGTAAGGCCCTGTCCTACAGGTACGGGGGTAGTCCCTGCCTGCTGGCTCCGCCCAGTAGGCAGAGTATAAATGTGTGTGCTCCCTATACAGCAGCCATTTCGTCAGCTGCTGTAGGAGGCCACACATCTTAGAGTAATAAAGCCTCAGTTGTATTCAACTCTCATCTCTGTGCAATTGATCGTGCATCACCCACCAGAGCAGGAGGGGGGGTCGCATTCACAAGACCGGAAGATCCCGTCAGTGGGAAGGGCCAGAAAATCCTGCCCAACAAATGAAGTAAGGTGGTAGGCGGGTGGTATTAACCAGCTAGAAAATTCTTGCCACCTCTGACAATCGGCCTTAGTGGGCCTTTTATATGTCTTCATTGGCTACCCACTGCTGATGGACAAGTAGTCTATTTGACCCCAATTCGGCCTCTGGGAAAATGCTCCAAGGTGGAATGGTACTGGAAAAAGGCAAGCTGGCCAGCAGCAGAACTTTGTGTGCCCACCTACCACCTTATTTGCCTTCTGCCCAGAGTGGTCTCATTTTCTTTAATTTGATTTTTACCAATTTGCTTATATGTCTTTTGGTCCTGCGACCATGGTTCACTTTTAAGTAAACCATGTAGCTAATTGGTCTCTTCTGTTCACTTGCTCTCTTGTCCCCCATGACAGACTGGTACAAATGATAAAGTCGCATGGGATTCGGGGTGTGCTAGCTATAATAATAACAATAATTTTTATTATTGCAATGAAGTTATTGTGAAAAGCCCCTAGTCGCCACACTCCCGAAGCCTATTCGGGTACACAGAGGGAGAATTCAGAACATCCATTTCACCTCACAAACACGTCTTTTGGGACTTGTGGGAGGAAACCGGAGCACCCGGAAGAAACCAACGCAGACACGGAGAGAACGTGCAGACTCCGCACAGACAATGGCCCAAGCCGGGAATCGAACCGGGGTCCATGGCGCTGTGAAGCAACAGTGCTAACCAACAAAAAGAACTGGCTTGGCAACAGGAGACAGAGAGTAGGAGCGGACGGACGTTTTTCAGAATGGAGATCTGTAACTTAGTGGTGTTCCACAGGGATCAGTGCTGGGGCCACAGTTGTTTGTAATATATATGAATGATCTGGAGGAACATGTAGATGGTCTGATTAGCAAGTATGCAGATGACACTAAGATATGTGCAATTGCAGATAGTGAAAGGGACTGTCAGAGAATACAGCAGAATATAGATAGATTGGAGAGTTGGGCAGAGAAAGGGCTGTTGGAGTTCAATCCGGACAAATCCGAGGTGAGGTGATGCATTTTGGAAGATCAAATTCAGGTGTGAATTATACAGTAAATGGCAGAACTCTCAGGAGCATTGACAGGCAGAGGGATCTGGGCATTCAGGTCCATAGTTTTATGATAGTGGCAATGCAGGTGGATAAGGTGGTCAAGAAGGCATACGGCATGCTTGCCTACATCGGCCGGGGCATTGAGTACAATGTTACATGTGTATAAAACCTTAATTTTGGAATGTTGCGTACAGTTCTGGTCGCCACACTACCAGAAGGATGTGGATGTTTTGGAGGGAGTGCAAAGAAGGTTTACCAGGATGTTGCCTGGTCTGGAGCGTGTTAGCTATGAGTAGTGGTTGAATAAACTTGGATTGTTTTTGTTGTAAAGGTGGAGGCTGAGGGGAGACCTGAGTGAGGATGACATAATTATGAGAGGTACAGACAGGGTGAATAGTCAGAAGCTTTTTCCCAGAGTGGAAGACTCAATTGCAAGAGGGCACAGGTTCAAGGTGAGAGAGGGAAAGGTTAAGGGAAGTGTGCGGAGAAAGTTTTTCACGCAGAGGGTGGTGGGTGCCTGGAACACGTTGCCAGTGAAGCTGGTGGAAGCAGGCATGATAGAAACATTTAAGATGTATCTTGTTAAATACATGAACAGGCGGGGAATGAAGGGATACAGATCGTTTGGGCAATTCGTAGTAGGTCTAAATAAGAAACCTGGATCAGCGAAGGCTTGGTGGGCCGAAGGGCCTGTTCCTGTGCTGTAATGTTCTTTGTACACTTCTACGAAGTCCACAGTCATTTCAAGGCTGAAGGGTTTGTGTTTTTTCCAATTCTCAACTCTGTTTTCCAAACATAGAAATGTAGCCAGATTTTGGATTTCCTTGCTACCTCGATGGTCAGGTTCTATCAGCAAACTGCACCCCCTACTCCCATGGCCTGCCAAAAGGAAAAGCTGAATACTAATTCCTGGTTGTCAAACATTCCAATTTCTAGGTATTGTATCTAAATTCATTTCAAAACTGGTGTACAAGTTTCTGCACGCTTCACTCAGCAGAGGCTGCATTCTATTTTGGGAGACCTGCTGATGTACTACTTCCTCTGCAGCATTTGCTTGCTGTTATCCAGAATATTGTCAGATTTGTTTCATTTGGTAGAGGCGGGTTTCTACTAAGTTGCAACCCAGCATTGTGGGAAAACTCAATCAGTGAAGTTAACAATCCAAGCAGCAATTTATCTTGCTTTCCACAGAGAGAACCGGATATTAATCCATCTCTGCCAAACAGGAGAGAGGTTATGGGGTGTGAGTGGATCACATAATGATGGTAACCCTACCTACATGCCCATTGCGGTTTATATGATGATGGGTTTTGTATCGTATGAGTGTACTGCATTTGAGAAGCAGGATACTTTATTAACATATTTACATCAAATTCCCACAGTACAATTTGAGACAGGTTAAAATGTAACAGTTGTCTGTGTTGCCCAGGGCTCAGGAAACCTAATAGTAAAAGTGGAGGGAGGAAAGCTCCCCGCTCCAAAAGACAAATTAATTTTATAGCACTGCGGGCCAGGTGGAGTTGGAATTCAGTCACCCCTCTGCTGATTATGGCCTCTATCTCTCCCTCTGCTGCAATTACAAATCTCTCCATCTCCAGTCCTCAATCTGTTACTCCTTCCTGCGATTGGAGTCTCTGCCCCTCCTTACAAGTCCAAATCTCTCAGTCATCAGTCAACACTGCAGATTGACCTAAAAGGGCACACGGCTGAGCCTTTCTGCCGCAATCCTGCTGACATTCTGTGGTGTTAGGAACTATGGGCCAAATACCTGGAGGCAACCTCCGCTGGACTAGGGGGACCAGGACCTCAGGCAGCCTTAGAGACCTCCCGCACTGCCTGGCCTCAGGCCTTCCTCTGGGAGGGTTCTCCCTCCACAATGCTGGCCTGGCATCTGTGCTTTTCTTTTATTTAAAAGTTTTAAAACTCGCTGCAAGGGCACCTCGATACAAGGTATTCATTCTGTCTCTTACCTGAACTGTGAGCTGCAGCTGTCTCCTTCTGGAGGACCTCCCATCAGCCTTCTACCTTAATTGGATGGTGAGCATGTCCCTTCGTCACCATATGGCCAACTCAGGGAAAATCACAGGCCGGTGACCGTTTGTCACACACTAAGGGGTCAGGACCAAAATCCAAAAATCTGCCCTTTTGTCACAAGAAGGGTGATTAATACCCAAAGTGGTTTTCTGGATGGGGACCTTGTAATGATGCACTTTCTGAGACTTCATTGGTGAATAACAAAATATTTAATTACAAGCATCTACAAGGGCACCAGCATGTCTGCTGGCAGTTCTGGAATCCATCTGCTTAAGAGGATCCCTCCTCCTGGGGTGATTATCCACTCTGACCCCCGATTAGTCACCTAGGCCAGGTGACCCTTACTCTGCTGTGTTGCCCTTAAAGTGACAATTACTGCAGACCTGGAGGCAAAGACTTTCAGTGCACTCAAGAAATAATTGCTATAATGGGGAGGGATTGGAGGTGATCATCATTAGCTTCAAAGGAAGGATGAGTGATGAACTGATTGACTCCCTTCAGCAGAACAGTTCTTAACTTTCAACATGTGACCATTTCCAATGTGACCAGTTTGAGTTTTTAAGTTGTTACCATTGATCGCCATAAAGATGGGATTGAAGATGGATAGGAAGTTCATATGCACGGTAGCACAGAGGTTAGCACTGTTGCTTCACAGCGCCAGGGTCCCAGGTTCGATTCCTGGCTTTTTAATAATCTTTATTGTTGTCACAGGTAGGCTAAATTAACACTGCAATGAAGTTACTGTGAAAAGCCCCCACTCGCCACACTCCGGCGCCTGTTCGGTTACACTGAGGGTGATTCAGAATGTCCAATTCACCGAACAGCACATCTTTCGGGATTTGTGGGAGGAAACCAGAGCACCTGGAGGAAACCCAAGCAGACATGGGGAGAACATGGAGACTCTGCACAGACAGTGACCCTAAGCCGGAAATCGAACCTAGGACCCTAGCGCTGTGAAGCAACAGTGCTAACCACTGTGTTACCATGCCGCCCCATTGGCTTGGGTCACTGTCTGTGCAGAGTCTGCACGTTCTCCCTGTGTCTGCGTGGGTTTCCTCAGGGTGCTTCGGTTTCCTCCCACAAGTCCAGAAAGACGTGCTGTTAGGTAATTTGGACATTCTGAATTCTCCCTTAGTGTCAGATATGAGGAAGCTCCTGGAGCGACCTGGTGTGTCTGGAGGTGGGGAAGGAGGAGAGGGCGGGACTGGAGGAACCAATGGGGGTGGAAGAAATGTAGGCAGCGATAGGGAAAATGCAGTCGGGTAAGGCGCCGGGGCCGGATAGGTTCTCGGTGAAATTTTATAAAAGATTTCAGGATACATTGCCACCGCTGATGGTAGAAATGTATGCTATGCAATGGCTAGGGCAGTATTGCCAGAGACGATGGGGCAGGCATCCATCTATTACTTAAAAAGATAAGGCTCCGGTAGAGTGTGGGTCGTACAGGCGACGTTCTCTACTGAAAGTGGATGCTGAGATGTGGCAAAGGTGCTGGCGCTGAGGTTGGAGGAGTGCCTCCCGAATGTGGTTGGGGTGAATCAGACGAGGTTCATTAAGAGTGGCGGCTGCTGAGTGTGGTGCATTCTCCGGCAAAAGGAAGGAGGTTGAGGTAATGGTAGCATTAGATATGAAGAAGGTGAAGAAGATCTGAACCAGGACACATGTTAGATTTGGAGGTCGGTGAACACTTTGGTGATAGTGACCACAATTTGATTACGTTTACTTTAGTGATGGAAAGGGATAGGTATATACCGCGGGGCAAGAGTTATATCTGGGGAAAAGTCAATTATGATGCGATGAGGCAAGACTTAGGATGCATCGGATGGAGAGGAAAACTGCAGGGGATGGGCACAATGGAAATGTGGAGCTTGTTCAAGGAACAGCTACTGCGTGTCCTTGATAAGTATGTACCTGTCAGGCAGGAGGAAGTGGTCAAGCAAGGGAACCGTGGTTTACTAAAGCAGTCAAAACACTTGTCAAGAGGAAGAAGGAGGCTTATGTAAAGATGAGACATGAAGGTTCAGTTAGGGCGCTCGAAAGTTACAAGTTAGCTCGGAAGGACCTAAAGGGAGAGCTAAGAAGTCTTTGGCAGGTAGGATCAAGGATAACCCTGAAGCTTTCTATCGATATGTCAGGAATAAATGAATGACTAGGGTAAGAGTAGGGACAGTCAAGGACAGCAGTGGGAAAATGTGCTTGGAGTCTGAGGAGATAGGAGAGGTGCTAAATGAATATTTTTTGTCAGTATTCACACAGGAAAAAGACAATGTTGTCGAGGAGAATACTGAGATTCAGGCTACTAGACTAGAAGGGCTTGAGGTTCATAAGGAAGAGGTGTTAGCAATTCTGGAAAGTGTGAAAATAGATAAGTCCCCTGGGTCGGATGGGATTTATCCTCGGATTCTCTGGGAAGCTAGGGAGGAGATTGCTGAGCCTTTGATCTTTAAGTCATCTTTGTCTACAGGAATAATGCCAGAAGACTGGAGGATAGCAAATGTTGAGCCCTTGTTCAAGAAGGGGAGTAGAGACAACCCCAGTATCTATAGACCAGTGAGCCTTACTTCTGTTGTGGGGAAAATTTTGGAAAGGTTTATAAGAGATAGGATGTATAATCACCTGGAAAGGAATAATTTGACTAGACATAGTCAACAAGGTTTTGTGAAGGGTAGGTCGTGCCTCACAAACCTTATTGAGTTCTTTGAGAAGGTGACCAAACAGGTGGATGAGGGTAAAGCAGTTGATGTGGTGTATATGGATTTCAGTAAAGTGTTTGATAAGGTTCCACACGGTAGGCTACTGCAAAAAATACGGAGGCATGGGATTCAGGGTAATTTAGCAGTTTGGATCAGAAATTGGCTAGCTGGAAGAAGACAAAGGGTGGTGGTTGATGGGAAATGTTCAGACTGGAGTCCAGTTACTAGTGGTGTACCACAAGGATCTGTTTTGGGGCCACTGCTGTTTGTCATTTTTATAAATGACCTGGAGGAGGGCGTGGAAGAATGGGTGAGTAAATTTGCAGATGACACTAAAATCGGTGAAGTTGTGGACAGTGCGGAAGGATGTTACAAGTTACAGAGGGACATAGATAAGCTGCAGCGCTGGGCCGGGAGGTGGCAAATGGAGTTTAATGCAGAAAAGTGTGAGGTGATTCATTTTGGAAGGAATAACAGTGAGACAGAGTACTGGGCTAATGGTAAGATTCTTGGCAGTGTGGATGAGCAGAGAGATCTCGGTGTCCATGTACATAGATTGCCACCCAGATTGAGAGGGTTGTTAAGAAGGCGTACCGTGTGTTAGCTTTTATTGGTAGAGGGATTGAGTTACGGAGCCATGAGATCATGTTGCAGCTGTACAAAACTCTGATGCGGCCGCATTTGGAGTATTGCATGCAATTCTGGTCGCCGCATTATAGGAAGGATGTGGAAGCATTGGAAAGGGTGCAGAGGAGATTTACCAGAATGTTGCCTGGTATGGAGGGAAGATCTTATGAGATAATGCTGAGGGACTTGAGGCTGTTTTCATTAGAGAGAAGAAGGTAAAGAAGTGACTTAATTGAGTCATACAAGATGATCAGAGGATTGGATAGGGTGGACAGTGAGAGCCTTCTTCCTTGGATGGTGATGTCTAGCACGAGGGGACATAGCTTTAAATTGAGGGGAGATAGATATAAGACAGATGTCAGAGGTTGGTTCTTTACTCAGAGAGTAGTAAGGGCGTGGAATGCCCTGCCTGCAACAGTAGTGGACTCACCAACAGTAAGGGCATTCAAATGGTCATTGGATAGACATATGGGCGATAAGGGAATAGTGTAGATGGGCTTTAGAGTGGTTTCATAGGTCGGCGCAACATCGAGGGTCGAAGGGCCTGTACTGCGCTGTAATGTTCTATGTTCTCTGAAGGTGTTTGACAGGGTGGCGTGGAGCTATAGGTTTGCAGTGTTGGAGAAATTTGGGATTGAGCCAAAGCTTGTGGCATGGGTGACATTGTTGTACAAGGATCCGACAGCATGTGTATGAACAAATAATATAAATTTTGATACTTTCCACTATTTCGGAGAACGAGGCAGGGATGCCCCATTTCCCCCCCTTCTGTACATGCTGGCGATTGAGCCCTGACCATTGCGCTGAGGGGTTCCAACTTAGAAGGGGATAGTGGGGAGGGTGGAGCATAGGGTGCCCTGTACGCGGACAATCTGCTATTGTTCATCTCGGACCTGAGCTCTTCGGTGAGGGATATAGTGGGGTTGCTAAGGAGATTCAGGGCATTTTGGGGTACAAATTGAATTAGGGAAAAGGGAGTACTTTGTGGTGTCTTCTCCAGGTGCAGGGGCAGGAATGGGGGGTTGTCTTTCCAAGTGGCAACAACTCATTTTAGGTGTCTGGGGGTGCAGGTGGTGGGGTATTGGGCATGGCTTCGCAAGCTCAATTTCACGAGCTTGGTGGGGAGGGTGAAACGGACTATATGCGGTGAGATAGTCTCCCTGGTTGTTGGCAGGCCAATAGCAGGCAGTGAGGATGAACATTTTGCTCCGGTTCAGGGGCTGGATTCTCCGCACCCCGACGCCGAAATCGCGGCCGGCGCAGGGGCGGAAGATCCATGTTCCCGCAAGAAATTGGGACAGGCGCCGGTTCCCTGATTCTGCAGGCCCCAAAAAATGGCGTACCCACGCCGCCTGGGACCTACCTGGGGCCATTGCCAGAGGCCCGCTCTGCCATTCTCCGCCCCCGGCCGGCCAAAGTCACAACGGTGTGGAACTAATGTGCTCCAGCCGGTTGGGATACTCGCACGGCCGCCTTGGTCTGGGGCGGGCCGATTGGAGGGCGGAGGGGGAGCATATAGACGGCCGGTAAATGCTTGTGTGGGATTTGAGGGTCGGGTGGATGGCCGGTCAGGGGGATTTCGTTTTTGGGTCCACCTCCGCAGTACGAGTCTGCCATGGAGCACGGCGCGGCCACCATGCGCATGTGCGGCCTCCGACCCGGACGTGAGGGGGCCCATATCTGCAGCATAAGCTGCAAGATCTACTCCGGGTCCCTGCTAGCCCCCTGCAGGGCTAGGAATTCGTGTCCCTTTGATGCCAGTTTTTCTCGCGCGAAACTCTACTGTTTTGACACCGGCATGGGGACATAGTCCCAATAATGGAGAATCCAGCCCCTTGTTTCTGCTTCAGTGTCTGCCGGTCTTTTTTTTAACCAAAGTCATTTTTTCAAGGGGTCCATTTCTATGGGCAGGGAAGGTGGCTAGGAGAGTGGTGTTCCAAAGGAGGCCCTCCCGAACTTGCTATACTATTACTGGGCGACGAATGCGGAGAAGGTGCAAGGCTGGAGTAGGCAGATGGAAGCCTTGTGTGTGCGGATGGAGGCTGGAGCCTGCAAGGAGTCAGGGTTGTGGGCCATGGCAACCGCGCCGCAGGGAAGTATTCGGGGAGTCCTGCAGTGTTAGCCACGTTGGGAATTTGGAGGCAATTCCAGCAGCACTTTACGTTTAGGGCAGGCTTGAGGCTGTTGGCGATATGAGTAAACTATGGGTTTGAGCCACGGAGGATGGATGCAAGATTCCCGATGGGAATTCGGGAAGGGAGGAGAGAGGGTGAAGGAGATGAAGGATTTGTTTTTGGAGGGGCAGTTTGCAAGCTTGGAGGAGTTGGTGTTGAGGTTTGGGCTTCAGCGTGAGGAGGGCTTCAGATACATATAGATGCGGAACTTTGCAGGAAAGGTCTTCCCAAACATGCCGGTAGTGGCATCCTCATCGTTGTTGGAGGAGGTAATGGGTCTGGAGGGCGGGATCATTTCTGTGATTTATGATAGGATCATGGAGGAGTATAAGGTGTCCAATTAATGCCAAGTGAGAGGAGATGGGGATGGCATTGGAGGAGGGATTATGGTGTGAGGTTCTGTGGAGGGTTAATGCCTCAACCACATGCGCGAGGCTGGGATTGATTCAATTAAAAGTGGTGCACAAGGCACACTTAATGAAGGCGAGGATGAGCCGGCTATTTGAGAGGCAGAGGGTACCTGCGAACGGTGTGGAAGGGGCACAACTAATCATGTTCATAAGTTCTAGTCCTGCCCAAAGTTGGAGGAATTTTGGGGTTGTTTTTTAGCACCATTTCAGAGGTCCTCCACGTAGATTTGGAGCCTGGTCCCCTGGAGGCCATATTCGGGGTGTCAGATCTGCCAAAGTTGCAGACAGGTGTGGGGGTTGATGTCTTAGCCTTCGCCTCGTTGATCTTTTGCAGGCAGGTCCTGTTGGGGTGGAGGTCATCTTCTCGCCCCCCCCTCCCCCCTGTATCGCGGTGTGGCTGGGGGATCTAATGGAGGTCCTGTTCTTGGAGAAGGTGAAATTTGCTCTGAGAGGGGAAGGTGAGGAGATCCACAAGAGATGGGCTTTGTTTATCTTTCACTTTGGGGATCTGGTTGCCGTCAGGGGATGAGGGGGGGGGGGGGGGCAGTATGGTGGTGGTGGGGGAGGAGGGGGGGGTTGAGTTTATTCTTTGTAAAAATGTTGAAATGTTGAAAATTTGAATAAAAATATATTTCTCAAAAAAAATGCAAAGACGTGTCTAACGAATGGCAGGTGCCATTTATGTCTGGGCACAGCCAATCTATAGACACTTTTAGGCATCAGATGTTATTGAAACAAGGAGAATGTATGAGAGGTAATGTTGTGGTAAGCAGCAGAACAAATTGCAATGTAATACTGAAATGTTCAAGAATTTTGGTTAATCCACTGAAAAGTATCACCGTTGTAAGGAAGCGGATCTTTTTCATGAAGGTTAAGTGGAAAGCAGCAGAGAACAAAGAGAAAAATCCTTTCCATCCAGTGTTCAGCTCCACATGTAATTCTTCAGATACTGGAGTGTCTGAGCGTGCATGCATGTGGGACCTTGACAATATCCAATGAAAAACAGCTACATCAGCTCACTGAATGTTTCCAGGGCTAGAAAAGTGTGGCTACGAGAAGACATTGGATAGATTGGGGTTATTTTCCTTGGAACAAAGAAGGCTGAGGGGTGACTTAATTGACTTGTACAAAATTATGAGGGGCACTGATTTACTTCATATAAAATCCTTATAAGTACAAAGATGTGCAGGTTAGGTGGATTGACCATGATCAATGCACAGGATTACGGGGATAGAGCAGGGGAGCGAGCTGAGATAGCGTGCTCTTTCAGTGGGTTTGTACAGACTCAATGGGCCGAACTGCTTCCTTCTGCACTACAGGGATTCTGTGGCAATGCCATGAATTCTAAAGTACATCAGTGGTGGTGTGTTCTGTGGTGAATGGCGTATTTCCTGACTCGACACGGTCTCTCACACCCTAACAGCCACATGACACCTGGCGAGAATCCCTGCGAGCCGGTTAGATCGCGGAACAGCCCAAAGGTCTTTAAGTTAGAAGTATGGTGGATTTCTCACCACTTACCTGGATGAGTGCAGCTCCAACAACACAGAGGAAGCTCAACACTATCCATCTACAGCCCATCTACAGGGTTAAACAATCACTCCCACCACCATCAGAAAATTATGTGCATTCCATCTGCAGGATGCACCGCAGCAACTTGCCAAAGCTTGTTCTCAGTGCCTGCCAAAACTAGGGCAGGATTTTCCAGCTCTTCCCACCAGCAGGGATCTTCTGGCCCTGCTGAAATCGCCATGCCATGGTGGACTCCTCGGCAGTGGAGCGGACCAGCCACACAAAAGCCATAGACTTTGATGGGACCGGAAGATCCTGCCCGTGGCCAATGGTTCATCCCATCCTCCACATGAAAACCTACCGTGAGGTGCCTGGAGAATTCTGGCCTGTATCTCCACACACCTAGAAGGACAAAGTATAAAACACTATCACCTTTCAAGTCACACATCATCTTTACTTGGACATATATTGCAATTTCTTCATTGTCTCTGGACTCCATACTTAACAGTGCTGTGGAAGTAAATTTACCACATAGATTCACCAAATTCACCATATTGTCCAAAAAGGCAGCCCACTATGATCTTCTTAAGGGCAACGCCCAAATGACTATAAATGCTGGCAATTAGGGATCTTCACGCCCAAAGAATGAATAAATAGCCACAACCAGCCCAATGATCAGACAGGGCAGGACAGGATTGAACACAACAAAATTATATCCAGGAAAAAACGCTGCTGCCAAACACTTTTTAAAAATAAATTTAGAGTACCCAATTCATTTTTTCCTATTAAGGGGCAATTTAGCGCGGCCAATCCACCTAAACTGCACATCTTTGGGTTGTGGGGCGAAACCCATGCAAACACAGGGAAAATGTGCAAACTCCACACGGACAGTGACCCAGAGCCGGGATCGAACCTAGGACCTAGGTGCCGTGAGGCCGCAGTGCTAACCACTTCACCGCCGTGCTGCCAAACACAACCAACTATCTCCAATTCAATACTTTCGATGAAAACAAAGATTAATGGTGCGATTTAACTACCACATCACACCTGGTGAGAATCTCTGCGAGCCGGTTAGATCGTGGGAACGGACCAAATTGGGAACCTCGCTTGGCGCCAAGCAGTTTACGACGTAACCAGCTTGCTCCCGTGGGTGGATTCCGATCTTGCCTAGGCACGATGAGAAACCAATAATCACCAATTAAGGCCAATTTCCATCTCAATAACAAGATGGTCGCCCTATCTAACGGCCTCCTGGTATCTGCCTGACTCACAAGCAAGAGGTCCCGTGAACGGTGATCAATACTGATCCACACAAATGTGACCAGGCGGAGCAGCACCTGGGGTGTCTCCCAGGCCATTGGAGTGTCTGGGTGGTCAGGGCAGGGTGGCACTCTGACTCTCCCCCTGGCACCCAGGCACCTTGGCACTGCCCAGCTGGCACCTTGGCTATGCTGTCCTGGCACTGCCAATGTACCAGGGTGGCACTGTCAGGCCGGCAGGAGTACTGACAGGGTATCAGTGCCAGGTTGGCGCTGCCATGGGTCAGGGCCTGAGGGGAATGATGCCCGTGAAAGGAAGGATGTATGTGTATAGAAGCCAGGGAATGAAGGGCATCCAGGAGCGGCCTCCAGAAGGTTTGGGGAGGTGAAGGGTGAGGGTCCCGGAAAAGGGGGCCTAAAAGGGCTTGTGGGATGTCTAAAAGGAGGGGCCCCCAGAGACCCCATAGCGGGGTGCCCTTACTGGGGGGGGGGGGGGGGGGGGGGTCATGCCCATGCGTTTGGGTGGGGTGACTGATGCACTATCAATTACGACGAGACGAGAGTAGAGAGTAATCGAGGCTTTATTACACAGAGATGTGTGGCCTCCTACATCAACTTATGAAATGGCTGCTGTTCCTAGAGCACACATATTTATACTCCGCCTCCTGGACGGAGCCAGCAGGCAGGGATCTACCCCCGTACCTGTAGTACAGGGGCCTTACCGTAATACCCATATATACAATATAATACAACAGTGGTGACCACCGCAGTGACATTGCCCATGGGTGGGGGGTATGGGGACCCCAGGGGCACTGAGAGATCAGGGCACCCTTTCAAAATGGCAGCCTGATCTCTGAGGAGCCGGTCTGGCCAGCGGGTTCAGCTCCCCAGTGATGAGAATAATGCTAAGTGTGGGCTAGCCCGGAGAGAAACTCGCAAGGGCCCACAAAAATGACTAAGCATCGTTAGATAGCGCTCATGAACTTGCCAACGCAGCCTTCAAGGAGTTCCCAGGAAAGCTTGCTCACTACGGCACTTAGAACTTAACCCGTTAAATTACGCCCTATGTGTTTGCCAATTTAGTCATCAGTTAATATGGAATATGATCTATTTTAACAAACGTTTGTAGACTGCAATGAGACAGATAAAAAGACTACCATGACATGATGGATAGCAATTTGGCATGGCCATCCTGTGATCTCTGTCCCCAGTTCATAGGCAACATGCTTTAAAAAATTATGCAATGTTTAAGCTAAGTCGGAAGGGACGGAGGCAAAGGAGCTGCAGGTCTACAGTTCAGAGTTGGGTCAGAGGTTGTAATGGGAAGTTCAGGGCTGGAGATGGGAATCAGGAGGAAGAGGACTACAACACTAAGATTGGGAAAAACTGAGCAATTATATTAATCAGCTCCACTGGGTCATTCTGGTGAGATTGAGCTGGATTTAAGCCAGTGTGCAAAATGCTCAGTAATTGTAATAGAGCAGTGGCAGGGCAAAAGGACGAGTTGATACACGGCACACAGTATGGTCAGCGGGGCTGACTTTCTCAACGGTGTCTGGAACATTCTTGCCATTTACAGCAAGATTTTCCTATATCAATTACTAACCATAACCATGACATTCTTCATGCAGCAAGGGGACTGAGTGAACTGCAGAGAGATGTGTGAGAATGTGTCTCAGGAGGGCTATACACTATACACTCAAGCTTTGTCAGATTGATACTGTAGGTTGCTCAGTAACCAACTGCTAAGACTCCCTCACTTGGCAAAGTTCTCAAAGTAGGAGAGTCAGACTCAAAATATTTGATTCATTTAAATGGATATTTGCCTGGGGCTTGACGAGGGCAAAGAACATGCAACGCAAGAAGGGAAATGTGTTAAACAAAATGTGTTACGTATCGCTTGATTGATGAAAAAGTCAAATTAAGCATACTCATTAAGTTATTTGTGACGGAGTTTGATCCTGATCAGAACACCAGGGTAGTTCAAACACAATCAATGTGTACTGTGCATACAGGATGAATGCAATAAATCCTCTTTGAGATGGAAGCATGCCATGTTCCATACGTTTAAACCATCGACCTGAAGTGTCTGCAATCAATCATGAAAGGCAGTTTTTACCTTTTGAATTTTC
This sequence comes from Scyliorhinus torazame, assembly GCF_047496885.1. Classification (NCBI taxonomy): domain Eukaryota; kingdom Metazoa; phylum Chordata; class Chondrichthyes; order Carcharhiniformes; family Scyliorhinidae; genus Scyliorhinus; species Scyliorhinus torazame. The sequence goes on from NC_092713.1 coordinate 123,695,204, forward strand.
AGCTCCCTCCCTAACCCTTCACATTTTCCACTTATTAAAATATGCTTGAAAGATAAAAGGATGAACCAACTTTTTATTTGAATAAAAGGCAGACAATTCAGCCAGATGAATCAGTGGAGTAAAATTCCCAAAGCCTAACTCTCTGGAACATTTAGTATCAGAGCCAAGTTCTGACAGATTTTCAAAATTTGACTTCAATTTGAAAACAAGCCAATCTACACATGTTGGGGCCTTGATCTTTATTGGTTTGGTGTTAAATTATAATTCTTTAAGATTATCATCTTATTATCATTCTGACTTGATGTTCTGATTTAAGGTCAGTGCAAAGTATTAGGTATTTCACAGCTATGTTCCAATACATTGAAATGCTAAACCACAAATAGCAAAACTAAACTCTGGTGTTTGGGGCTTAAACCTAAACTGGACTGATTGGAAACAAGGAAGAGGGCTAGTTTCCTCTCTTGCATATCTCTAAGGATTCTACATGAATGTGTTTGGGGAGGTTCCAAGTCTATTTACAATGGACGCAACAAATAGACGTCCAGTTATTTCCTAATCAGCACTGCATTATCAATGGGAACGATCACAAAAATAAAGTCTGAGTTAAGTGATGAGTGGGATTATCTCGCCTTGGGGGCGACGCCCATTGATACAACTTTCAACAAACAGGCAGAAAACATAGAAAATTAATGCTGAGCTAGCTGAGATGTTTAAGATGATGATGAAAGTCATTGCTTGGGTCGATTGGGAGAAAATCTCTGCTGGTGAGGGAATCCAGATCAATGAGCATAGACTTAAATTTGGATCTGGCACATTGAAGGATGATGTCAGAAAATGCTCCTTCACACAATGATCAGTGGAGATTTGAACACTCTCTCCCAAAATCTGCTGAGGCCAAGTCAATTGAAAATGTCAAAGCTGAGATTGATAGGTTTTCATTGGGTATGGAGGTGGCGCAGTGATTAGCACTGCTGGGTTCGATCCCAGCCCCGGGTCACTGTCCGTGTGGAGTTTGCACATTCTCCCCATGGCTGCGTGGGTCTCACCCCCACAATCAAAAGATGTGCAGGATAGATGGATTGGCAACGCTAAATTACCCCTTAATTGGAAAAGAATAATTGGGTATCCTAAATTTCTTTTAAAAGGTATGGACATTAAGGGATACAAAGCCAGAACAGGAGTTGTGATACAGACCAGCCATAATTTAACTAAACAGCAGAACAGACTCAAGAGGCTGAATGGCCTCATCCATTCGAATGGGGAAGTGAGAGAAAAGTAATGGAGGCACCAATCACCTGGGAGCTGTTAATGGATGAAAGGGCGTGAATAGAGATAATTAGATGTATTTTTGTCTTTCCCGATAGTGACTAACCTGCTGTATATTTCTAGCAATTCTTGTTCCTGTTTTAGATTTCCTGTTGCTCCTTTTAATTTTGGCAACTCCAGGAAAACACAGCATATCTTTTGGATTTTTCATTGATTTCAAGCTTCCCACCATCCCTACAAAGCAATTTTCCCACGGGGTCCACTTAATCCCACAGAGTCTCATCCAGCCAGATGGATGGGACAGTCTGGACCGGGGACAGCTACTAAACTCCCATCAATACAACTTCACCACCAACTGACAGGAAATATGTGCAAAGGAAGCCAAATCCGCGGTATCTCCTCCCTCCTGCAGTTTATTCAGAAACAAAATCATTGGGAATTAAAGGTTTTCATCTAATCCTGGGAATTCAGTGACTTCACAAGTAGATCCTCACTCACACCACAAGTCTGAAACTGTGTTTAACTCTACCATGCAAAAATTATAAACAAAGAGGTCGTACCTTTTATTGATTAGCAAATATGATGCCAAGTACTGAGAAGATAGCTATGATATGGGGGCGATTTCAACCCTATTTATTCAGCAGAAAAGTGGACAATGCTACTCCCTTCCAATTCCACCCTCACCTCCCTGCCACCGCACCACAGACCCCACATCACCACCTCCACCCCCCCAGGCCAACATCACCCTCCCCACCACACCACTACAATGCCCCTACCACCCCATCTCCACAGTGCCCCTCCCCAACCACCTCACCACCATACACCCCCCCCCCCCCCCCCCCCCGCCCTTTCCCTCCTGGAGCTGCCTGGATCCATGCAACCATGATTTTTGTTGCCAGGGTTCTGGCAAGGTCGGCTAAAATCAGGCCCCATTAACATCCTTGGGCTCTGCCCACAAATTTAACTTGGGACTGAATAAGGAAAGCTGTGTCTTCTCTACCAGGTGAAGAAGGGCAGGGCCAGTCGCAAAGCTACCAGACAGGCAAGTTTTCTTTGCTTAGGTTCTCCTCTGTGGGGTCAAGAGGAGCAGGAGTGTACCTTTCACCCTCACAAAGTGTGGTAGTGTGAGGTAATATAAAGAGGCAGAGCAAAATCACAACAGTGAATTTTTAACAAAGGAAGAATTTTATGGACCCAGTTCTCCGGAAAGGTTCCTACAGGCCCGATTCTCAAGCCTCGTTTACGCTCTCGCTCAAGCGAAACGAGGCCGGTGAATAGCAGGAGAGGCAGAAAATGAGAACGGCACCAGGCGCTAAACAGTTTGCGTTGCAACCAGCCCATTCCCATAGGCAAAATCGGGATCTCACCCTAACCCTATTCGCATACAATTCACGGGAGTGATCCAATATCCAATGGCCTCCCGTCATTCATCGGCCTCCCCAGCAAGTGCTCACGCTGGCGCCTATTAGTACTCCTTTTTAAAAAGTTGAACCTGGCGGAATGGCTTTTGCGGGGAGCTGGGGTGGTGAGTAACCATTTTTGCGAACAGGCACAAAGCCCAGGGGCGGTGGACTTGCCGCCCAGTGCTCGGCAGGGGGTGGGGGTCCCTCTGTTGGGTGGGGGTGGGGGGTGGGGGGGGAGGGTTCTCCGGAGGAGTGGGCCAACATGAGAAGGAGGAGGAGCGGGAAGGGGAGATGCTGAGGAGGGGGGGGCAATCGTGCATGACACCAGCATGCCAACCCCTGGATCATGTGTACCCATTCCGGGAGCAACTCTAGTCCCTGCCCATCTGCCCCACCGACCACCCATAACACCCCACGATTGCTGAGGCCTCTGGCCGCGCGGCTGAAGGTTATTGCTAATAGGGAATTGGCAATTGTGCTTAAGTGAGCACTACACACAACCCAAGTGGATTCCCATGGGTGGGCGGGCGATGTGGCATGTGGCCGTCATTGCCGAGCATCCCAATCATAGCTGGGTGCCTGGACACTGTGCCTGAACATTGCGGAAGGCAGCACCACACACGCAGCAGCCAAAATCCGAACTACCAGGGCATGGGACGCAGCTCCGGGGACATGTCCATGGCTGGAGGGTTTGTAAGTGCTACAGGGAGATTCCTGGGGAGATGGGCCAAGGGTTCGGATGTTGGCCCACATAGGGAAGAAAGTGACAGAGAGGCGTCACACTGGTTGTGCTCAAGGGTTTGTAATGTGTCACAAGTGCCACACAATTGTCCACTCCCGATGGTGCCGCCCCACTCTCCACACCATCCCATTACCCTCCGGCGCACTTGCTGACGGCACATGAACAGCCGTGCTGCCTTGTTGTCCTGTGTGCTGACCTCGAGACATGGCCTCATCAGAGGGTGGAACCTCGGGGAGCTGTTGGCCACCATCCCCACTCCATAGGATGGGATCTGGATGGCCTCCCGCACCCCCACCTCCCACTCAGTGCCCATAGGGCCCGGGGTTCACCTCGGGATGGAGGGCAGCTGGTTCGAGCCCCGTCTGACCCTGCACCATCTGGCTGTGCCTGCCCTGGCGTGACCCCAATGCCTGCACCATGGTGTCGACGCCCTCGGTGATGCTCATCGGTGTTTGGGCCACACTTTCTGCATTGCCTCGGCAATGCCATCTGTTACTGGGACAAGCTCCGCAGCGCCTCAGCCATGCCCATCTGAGAGCGGGACATGTCCCATGGAACCTCGTCAGGTCCAGCCTGACAAACACTTCCCACCGAGGGGTGTATATCGGCGCTGGTGGAGGGTGGGGATGACAACTGTGATGCCTTGATTGTGGCATCCTCGGAGCTCTCCTCCGAGATGTTCTCGTGGGAGGCAGGAGAGGGTGCCACCCGGGATGGACTGGCACCATCGGCTGGAGGACCTGCGGGAGAATGGGCATGTGGTGAGTGGGAGGGTTAGATCAGTCAGTAAGGCAGGTTTGACAGGTCCTCCGGGTGGGGCCCGGTGGTTCCTCACCTCTGCAGCTTCCGCCAACCTCCGTGTAGGGGACCGCTCTGTCCTCGGCCACCCCTGTCACCTCCAGGGCTCGTTCCTTGAAGTGGTGAGGATTCTTAAGTCCGGCACACCTCCGCCAGTCTGGTCCCTGTACCGGTGATTGTGCGAGAGCTTCTCCTGCGGAGTCACAGAGAGGGCATCATCAGCCACACACATGGTTCACAGTGGTGGGATGGGACCGCATGGAGAGTTGGGGGGTCTGGATGCTCGCCTATGGACGGAGAGGTGTCAGGGGGGGGATGGGGGGCATTGGTGTCAACTCACCCGTGCTGCCCAGTGTATGTAGTTGACCTAATTACGGCACAGGAGGCCAGTCCTCCTGGTCACGCTTCCAGAGCTTACAGCCGCCTCATCCCAGGCGCCACTGGCTGCCCTGTGGCTCACCCTCTGGAACCCTTGGGGGAACAGGACATCCCTCCTGGCCTCGGCTGCATCTCGGAGCCTCGCCAGGTCTGCATCGCCGAATCTTGGAGCCGGTCTTCCCTGCGCCATGGCTGCAAGCTGACTGGGGTTGACTGTGCAAATACTGTGCTGCTCGACCTTGTTAGCATGGGGTGGGGGGGGGGGGGGGGGGGGGGGGGGGGGGGGGGCGGCTGGTGAGCCTTAATTTGCGAGAAGCCGTAGGGCCCCATGAAGTAGACTAACTAATGTTGAATAGGATGCCGACCTCGCTGGGCCGAGCACCGGAAGCTCAGGCAGTTCCCGCTCAACTACCACGCTAAGAATATCGCACCCTAAGTGTGGTAGCGAGTGGGAACAGCTGAAAAAAATTTGAAGTGTGGGCTAAACCGGTGAGAAACTGCCCGGGGCCCACTAAAGTGACTAAGTGTCATTGGACAGAGGTGGGAAACTCGCCAGCAGAGCTGATGGGAAACTCCCTGAATAACCCACCACAAATGAATTTTCCGGAGAATCGCGCCACATATCGCTAATCCCCTGATTCCCCCTTCTCCCATCTTCACATTTGTTTTTTTACTGGTGGGCAACCATGAGTGCCCAGTTTTCCAGAGGCTGGCTGAGAGGATTTGGAAAAATAACTACTTTTAAATGAGTTTTAAAGAAAACAGTACATTGGTCGTTCTATTAAAAAGGCAGAAGTGCTGGGGGATTATGAACACAGCTTTGAAGCTCATTCCCCTGAAGACCATGAACGTTAAGCTTCTCACAAACAATAAAAAAGGAAAATAAAGCAAAACAGGGAGGATGTTAGAAACCTGAAATAAAACAGAAAGTGTTGGAAATACTCAATAGGTCGGGAGAGAAAAACAGAGTTAATGTTTTGTCAAATATGACACTTTCTCAGAATAAACAAACACCCTCTGTGCTTGGAAGGCCATTGGTGTCAAGCACTTGACCAGGCTGTTCAGACAGGTCTTTCCTCTGGTATTAAACAGCGGGGAAATAAAAGTACTGAGGCAGAGGGACAGGTGATCAGTCAAATCTTCAAAGATAAAACTGCAGGGAAAGCTTCGACCAGGCTCAAAAGTTTAATATGCAAGATAACAGATAGGGATCAATTTTGTTTATGAAAAGCAAGATAACTGACGTTCAGAAGTGTGTTCATTTTTCTCCTTAATAGCACAAAGATAAGTTGCACTGATTGACCTAAGTGAATGTGTTGCTCTGCATGTTGACTCGCTGTTAAATAAAGCCAGTTAATAATGCCAGTGGTTAGCACTGCTGCCTCACAACTCCAGGGACCCAGGTTCAATTCCGGTCTCGAATGACTGTGCGGAGTTTGCACTTTCTCCCTGTGTCTGTGTGCGTTTCCTCCGGGTGCACCGGTTTCCTCCCACAGTTCAAAGATGTGTAGGTTAGGTGGTCCGTGCTAAATTGCCCTTTAAGGTGGGTTGCAGGAATAGGGTGGGGGATTAGGCCTAGTAGCGTGGTCTTTCGAAGGGGTGGTGCAGACTCATCGGCCAAATGGCCTCCTTCTGCACTGCAGGGATTCTGTGATGATTTAACCAAGTGTTTTATTGATCTGCCTGCAATACGATTAGAGCACACAACATATGACCTCCATGAATTTGAAGGTTAAGGACAACAGGTGGATGAGTGCACCAACATCTCAATCTGCCCTCTTAAATCATACTTCATCTTGACTTGGGGCATGTATCGCATTCCCTCACTGTCACTGGTCCAAAACCTTGGAACTCCCTACCCTAACAGCACTTCATCGCACGGATTGCAGTAGTTCAAAAAAGTGGCCACCACCAATGTCTCAAACGCAACTAGAGATTGTCAATGCCAGTCTTGTCAGCGACACCCACATTCTAAGACACAATAATAAAGGAATGTAAGAAAGTCAGGATAGTCAGTTCAGAACCATGTGGAGAAGAAGCCAATAGGTAACAGTGTGAGATCTATTTTTAAAAATAAATTTAGAGTACCCAATTCACTTTTTCCAAATAAGAGGCAATTTAGCATGCAAATCCATCTAGTCTGCACATCTTTTGGGTTGTGGGGGCGAAACCCACGCAAACACGGGGAGAATGTGCAAACTCCACACGGACAGTGACCCAGAGCCTGGATCGAATCTGGAACCTCGGCGTCATGAGGCAGCAGTGCTAACCACTGCGCCACCATGCTGCCAGCAGTGTCCGATCTATTAACAGGAACAACTCCCTGCTGACCACAAGAGGATATCCGCAGTTGATCCTAAGCGTGTAACAAAACCATTAAGGTTACCATCAGATAACATCAACAAATGTATTTTTTCTCTAAAAATTTTCAAAAGAATCTGTTTCTGATTTTGACTTCATCCTTCAAAATATATTTTGGAAAGAAAATACCTATATCAGGTGCACTAACTTAGCCATTCCTCGCCAGTGAGGATGAATCACAATTGATTACATTCAACAAAAGCACAAAGAAATTCCACTTCCCATTTCCGAGAATATGGCTATCAAAGAAATGTCAAACTCTGCCAGTCACAAGACATATTGGATTTATTTTGAGACATCTCACTCTCAAAAGCAAACGCAGCCTCGGTTATTTAACAGGTTTGTAATCTCTCTCATTTTGATGGCAATGCCTCACTCCTTGGCCACCTGCAAAGACCTCAGCCATAATATTAGTCCATCGAATGAAAATATAATTCTAAAACAAGGCATACAAAGCATTGCTGAATGGCCTTCTGTGGGTCCCTTGGGATATGGGACAGTCACCAATTCATTTGGGCATGAGAGCACAGGGTGCTGCAATTCTAAAACTTCTTAGCTTCTATTTTCTTTAGATAGCTGGGACAACCACCTGCGGCTTGGGGACCTTATCACTGGGTTTTACAGATAACTCCGTTAAAAGTAGTGGCTATGCAGGTCTAGAGCTGTAGAAACTTGAAAACATAGATCACAGAAACGGAGGGTTATAGGAAGGATAGGAAAAACAATTTTCAGCCTAGAAAGGAGGCAAGAGGGAGGGGATTTTGCATTGCCATGCCAGATGGTAAACTATTGAAAGGTGAATCAGACAGGCACATTAGGAGCACACATTCAAACTAGCAAAAGGGACCCTGATTTCTCGTCACACACAGAACAGGTGGAATGGAATTACGGGAGACAAAAACATACAAATCCAAATAACATTACTCCTTGTGGCACTGCAATTGAAAATATATTAATTATTTCCAAGCCACACCTTGGTTTGGGTCTATGCTGCCAGCAAAACAGAGAGGGATTAAAATTGCACCAAGTAGTTTTACAGTTACACACCCATGGTGGAATGACTTTTTGCCACACAATTGCTCAGGTTCCAGTTCAAGGTATGCATGCCATCAAAGTTTTCACTCAGTGTCACATATCTACTGGATTTGTAAAACATGGAGCTTCATTTTCAGCACCTGTGCTGGTATCTAATATTATGAACAACATTAATTCACAATAAATATGTGAACAATTACCAATACTTTCCAAGTGTAATGACTGCAAAATTGGACAGGGCCCCAAAACAGGCACAGGTCTCACAATGCAGATTCCTTCTTGCTGCTCTTTTGCAGGATGCTACATGCGTTACTGAGCAACTGCACACCTGAACAAGTTTGTATGATGCTAACATCACTTGAAGTTAATCTCCACTACATAAAGCCAACCTACACCTCTGAAAGATTAGGTATATTTTAGCTGGGCAGGTGCTGAAGGTAGTCGCAGAAGATTGTGCAAGACCAACATTCAATTCTGGCACAATGCAGAACAAGTACTCAACATTCTATGACGTTCTCTGGATGTCTTGCTGGAGGAGATGGATTGGAGAAAGAGGGATCACTATCCAGGAGTACTCCTGCGAACTCTGAAATATCATGTGAGCAGATAACTGTGGTGGTCAGTGTCAGGAGTCTAACCCTGAGGACCTAGATGCAGTGCAGCAAGAAGATTAATGACCTTGCGTGAGAAGTCAAGGTCATTGGAATTCATCTTCAAATGTCATGTCCCACCTTCGGACTACTAGCCTCTCGTGTTGCTCAATTCACCACTCATATCTCCATTCATAATTAATCTCACCCTGCACACATTTAGCACTGCTGCATGCCTGTCTCCCACAGCTCTAAGCTTGCACATATAGTCAGTTATTTAATCATCCCAGCTGCATCACCCAACCCATTACACCATTTTTGTTAACATTCTTCACTGTCTCTTGCAGGACAAAATGACGCTGAAAAATAGCTAACAGGAGCTAACTAGGCACAACTGCATGTCCTCAACCTTATGAAGCAGAAAGAGATCACCATCACCGAGGCGATGGTCAGCAGAGAGTCTGAAAGCATCGAAGATGATGGCATTCTGATACCTAATCCTCCTCCTCACATCCTCCCCTTCCCCCTCAACCTACAGCGTTGGGAACACTTTGACCTGGTGGTTGCCTTCCAAGCCACTCACCATCCTGGCTTGGAAATATATTGCCATCTCTTCCCTGTCGCTGGGTCAAAATCCTGGAACACCAACCCACACCATATTGACTGCAGCGGCTCACCACCACCTTCTCAAAGGTGATCAGGAATGGGCAATAAATGGTGACCTAGACAGCAAGGGCCACATGCCTTGAATCAATTTTTTAAAAAAACGCTCCCTAATTTATAAGCTGCAGGTGGTATAAGTGGCCGCTTTTTGATTTCTCCCACCACCAGCCAGGTGTCTTCCTCCTTTCAGATACTCAAGAAGTGTAACCTGGCCAGGTGGTGGTGAAGTAGCAAGAGAAGGAAGAGCAAAAAGACAAAGAAAATGTATTTTCACTCACCTCCCAAAGTCACCAGCTCAGACACAGATATTGCACCTACTTTAAAGAATGGTTTAGAAAGGGCAGCACGGTGGCGCAGTGGGTTAGCCCTGTTGCCTCACGGCGCCGAGGTCCCAGGTTCGATCTTGGCTCTGGGTCACTGTCCGTGTGGAGTTGCACATTCTTCCCGTGTTTGCGTGGGTTTCGCCCCACAACCCAAAGATGTGCAGGCTAGGTGGATTGGCCATGCTAAATTGCCCCTTAATTGGAAAAAATGAATTGGGTACTCTAAATTTAAAAAAAAGAATGGTTTAGAAGTGATATGTGCACATGGTGTGACACATGAGATGACTGACTTGCAGCAAGGGCATCCGACAAACCATAGTGCAGGTGCCAACTCACCAAGGGAAAGATCGCACATGGTTTCTTTTGCAGAGAATTGGGATCAGAACTTCAATGGACCGACCTATGGAAAAGGTTGATGAGTTAGCATAAGAAATGTTGACGCTTTGACTGGCTTGCCAGAGAGCATGCAATCATGTCAGGAACCTAGAGGAGTCCAACATCAACTTGACACAGGGTTTTGTGCAGACCTTGGAATCCATTCTTTTCAGTATGGAAGTAGTGACCAACACAGTGGGAATACGTGCAGACCCAACCCTGATGCAGCATTTGATGGCTGATGTCTCAGCTTCCTTACAGAACAAGCAGAAGCCAGCAACATTTGAATACTACTGTGGAAGCATAGGCAGCTCCCATGTAATCTCAGATTTCTGCCGCTTAGCTCTGGCCAGAAGTTTGCAAAAGACATTTACAGAGTGTTACAGTAGTCCAGCACCCTGTACTCCCAACACATGAGGAAGATTGTTGAGACACTGCGCCAGGAGACAGACAGTGGCTCCATCAAGCACAAACCTGTTGTCTCCCAGGATTCATCCCCCCCCCCCCCCCCCCCCCCCCCGCCACACCTCCATAAGCCCTGCCTGTCAGCCCGCCAGCCCATTTTGAGGTGCTGCAGTCTGAAATTGGTCCTAATGGGCCCATAGCTGCTCAGGTTGTCCTCCAACGCTATCTGCAGGTTCTTCAAAAACAGTCAGCAGCCTTCCCCCAGCCATGCTGCAGCCATTGGGATTATCTGTGTGAAGGAGCACAAGGACAGGCACAGACACACAAAAGGCAAGTAATTTACAGGAATGCATAAAGGTGATTAGTTGACTCTTGTGTGCCATATGGGGAGGAGGTTTGGGGAGAGGGCAGCGAGGGCAGCATGGGTGGCCCAGAGCATGGCATAGTGCTGGGCTGGGGCAGTGCCATGCGCTGTCTCATTGGGAGGGGACAGTGCCAACTCACCCATGCGATCCGGTGTAGGTCATTGCCCTTCTTGTGGCACTGGGTGCCGGTCCTCCTAGTGATGCTGCCAAGCTGACGGCCACTGCCACTTCCTCCCAGGCAGCACTGGCTGCCCTGTGGCTTACCCTCCGGGAACCTTGGGGGAACAGGACACCTCTCCTGGTCTCAAGCGCCTCTCTGAGCATCCCCGAATCGTGGGGCCGGTTGTCTTAGCGCCATGGCCGTAAGCTGAGTGGATTGGCTGTGCGAGAGTAGTTAATGTGCTGCTCTACCTTGTTAGTGGGGGGCTGGTGAGTGCGTCCCAGTGAATTGGCTGGTGAGCTTTGATTTGCAGCATGAAGCCCGTAAGGCCTCCTTAAGTAGACCAATTAATATTGGATTGCGGTGACAGTCTCGCCGGGCCGAATGTCGGGAAGCTCGCGGCAATTCCCACTCGCTACCACGTTTAGAAACATTTTCATTGAATCTGACTTTCACAAAGAAAGATTTAGTGAGGAAAATTGGAAGGCGCTGAAACAAAAATAAAACCCTTGGAGTATATTCATTTTTACGAACTGAATCCTGCCCGCCAAGGTCAGCAGGGGTTTCTACCATCACTTCAGGTCAGCCTTCACCAAACTGACCAGATCCCCAAATTTAGTTTACAGAGTGCAGCCAAACAAATTCCCAGATAATGGAAGCTGAACCTGGCCAGTCGAAAGGGCAACCATCCCAGATCGGCACCCCTCCCTGGGAGATTTATTCCACCCTGATTGACTTCACAATCTGCCTACTCTGCATACTCCTGGCAATTGGGATAATTTACCACCAATACGGTGTCCAGCACAAGAAATGTGCACAGATGCAGCCAAAGCAGCATTCTGGCCAACATTCCTTCCTGAACCAACCTTAAGGCCATTAGACATAAGGGCAGAAATAGGTCATTCGGCCCATTACCACAACAAGTCATCTGGCCATTTATATCATTGCTGCTTGTGAGAGCCTGCTGCATGAAAATTAGCATCTGCATTACCTTATATTGCAGCAATGACTACAATTCAGAATACTTCATTGCCAAGGAGACACCCTGAGCCTGTGAAAGGCTTGTTTCTCACTCAATATTGTATCCAATTCACATCATGCAGTGGGGAAGCTGCAGGAAGCATTTCCCCAAACTGTACAAAGCTGCTTTGTGCAATTTGCATCCTGTTTTGGAGTTTTATTATTTATTAATAGCAATTAATTCATTTGCATTGGGTAGGTTTTAACAAAACAGGATTTAAAATTAATACTAATCAGCTCGCCCCACATGTTTAGCAGCACAGCATTTAAATAGGGAATGCTAGTTGTGAGATAGACCACTAGTTAGTGTCTTCCATTGCTAATGCACACATTATGCTTGTACAGAAACCAAGAATCTTAAAAATCCTTTTTACAATCTGTTGTCATCTGTGCACATTACCAACATCCATAGTTTCCACTCCATCTGTAGTTTTGTGGGTTTCTTTTAATAATACAAATAAATAATCTGCCACTAATGATTTTCACTTATTTTTCATCCTTTGACTATGTTGCCTCACGTGTTTACTCTCTTTGCACTATTTCAGCTTTCCATCAACTTTGATTGCATTCATTAGGGTGTTTTGTAGTCTAGCAGCCTGAAACTACCTTTAAAGTTGGCCGCAATATCATCTACCTAAGGCACACACAGCTTTTCTCCTGATAAGGCCGCTTCCATCTTTTGCAGCCTCTATTAGCCGGGAGTGAACAGTCACCGCCAAATCAGTAATAACGTTTTAAATGTAATCCTAGCGTATTTTGATATCCCTTTCTTGAATCTAAAAGCTGAAGAAAAGATGGGGAATCTATTTCTATGAAATGGCTAGCACGAAATGGGAATCATTTTATATTGATCAATTCAGTACTCTGTAGGGGGTCAGTCAATTCAGTTGGCTAGACGGCTGGTTCATGATGAGGAGCGAAGCCAACAGCACGGGTTCAATTCCCGTACCAGCTAAGGCTATTCATGAAGGCCCCGCCTTCTCAACCTTGTCCGTGACCCTCAGGTTAAATCACCACCAGTCAGCACTCAAAGGGGAGAGCAGCCTATGGCCCTCTGGGACTGTGACTACATTTACTTTAAAACGAGACACAAAACCTCATCAGAACTTTTAATTCGGCTCCCGTGCATTCATCGATGTGTGAATCCTGGAAATGCAGTGCGTGAAGATGCGTATGGGGTACAGTGATGGTTCATCAATGCCAGTGCAAATCAGAAATTTGGTCCTCGAAGTACCTGTGTCTTTTGACCATTCATTTTAATCTACAGAAAATGGTGGGCAATTCACTCTCAACTGGCCACATTTCTTGCCAAAAGTATGAACTTGTAAAATTACCCTGTTTAAATATATCCTTATGCCTGTGCAAACCTTCTGTCAACTTTTCCATGATATAAACCCCTGCCTAGAGTTCCCACCAGCTTGTGCTGCTTTTTATCATCACAATTCAGCAGAAATTGGCAAAACCAATGTTATAGGTTGTGGAATTTTAAATGCCAGTTAAGTTAATAACATTGTGCTATTTGCCAGCCCCCCACACAAAATTGGCCACATTCCAAATTAAAACAACAAGCATGGTAAGTTTTCCACTGCTTGTGGCCATTTGAGGAAGATTTTCAAATTAAGCTTTTTTGTTTAATATTGCTGGAAAAGTCATGATGTCGAAGCTTTTCATCTTGCAATCATCAGGACAGTTTGCAAGCCGAATGCAAAGGGTACAACAATTTGTACTGCATGAGTAGAGACATGTGGACTCCAATTGGTGGAGGCACTGCCATGGAGAAGTCACCAGTTAACTGATGACTTAACTGGTATATTTGACATCACAACATCTCTAACAACAGTAATTTACTTACCACCCAATCAGCACCTTCTTCTCATGCAGCATAAATTCCCATTACATTTGGTATTCGTGCAAATTGTCCTGATATGTGCAAGTTGAAAATCTTTGACATCTTTTTTCAGCAATAATCAAGTTCTGTACAAACATATAACTATTTAAATATAATTAAATAGTTAATTTGCTAGGAACCCCTGAACAAAATAAGAAAATGGTCCAGCATAGTTTTCTTTTATCATTTTCAGTTATTTACGATCAGGTCACTCACAGACAATGAAATAAACATTGATTAAAATGCTTATTTTTTGCAAGAACCCCATTTTTAATTGTATTAATAAAACTGCATTAGACCATCACTCGGAAGTATATAAATTATGCCTGCGCATCCTGGACCAATCAGTTCCCACCTTCAAAACACACTTACCCTGAATATCACCCTGGTTTCGACAGGCCATGTGTGACAATACTTTTGTTTCAGAGGGCAATGTATGTGGTGCTGCACATTTATTGCTTTTTGCAATAACTATTTTTATTTATTTTTCAAGAATATATTTGCAAAAAAATCCATTTGGTGATTATACCGAGCACAAGTCTAGGTAGTTATTGCAATAGAGTGCAGTTTTAAACATATGGAGATATGTATGTTTGTGTGTTTGTGCTGAGTTCTATATACCCCTTGTCGTATTGTCAGAAACAGCTGCAAGTTTGTTCTTCCTTCAGTGGTGAAGATTCCACACCTGTGATAGAGGTTGATTTGGGTCAGTTACATATATCAGAGCCAGTAGCATCTAGACATATGGCACAATGCACTAGATTGTCAACACAAATCGTGACGTGATAGGATGCAGTCTGCACCCAGGCTTCCCATGTCTCAAGCTGTATTTAATGAAAGAATGGTGCATTTGTATAGCATTAATCCCACCTCCGTGACACTTTACAAGGCTTTTGAGGTGCAGTCACTGTTATAATGCAGAGTGGTTATTCCTGACTGAGAGATTTTAACTGCTCTCCCCACTTGATGCTACTTTCAGGCTAATCCTTGCAGCCAGTTAGTAGCACTCAAAGTTTGATTCACTGAAAAACTAGGAATAGGGGTGCGATTTACCTGCCGCGTGTGCTCTTGTTCGAGCATGGCACAGCCGTTAGATTGCGGGAGAGGCCAAAATCAGGAACTGCACCGGGCACTGATCGGTTTGCGATCTAAACAGCCTGCTCATGTTGGCAAGATGAGGATCCTGCCCGGAGTGGCGACAAACCGATAATCACCAATTAAAGTCAATCTCCGTACCATTAATGGGAAAGGCCCCCCATCTAAAAGCCTCCCATGATCTAACCCCCTCCTGAGCAAATAATCACACAGGCGGCGATTAGTACACCCTTTTAAAAATGTGAAGCTGACGGAAGGGCTGCTGCGGGGATCAGAAGAGGTGAGTGGCCATCTTCAATCCTGGGCAGTGAGCTCAGGTACACTGGGGTTGCTGGCCAGTGTTCGGGATGGGGTGACCCCGGGCCCGCCATGCCATCCCCTTTAACCTTTATGGGGGCAGCTCCACCTACTGCCTATCTGTCCCACCGACCACCCATAAACCTCACCGATCGTGGTGGCCTCCGAGTGCACAGCTGAAGGCTATTGCTAACAGGGAATTGAATTGACAATCCTAGCAATGTGAGCACTTCACAGCTCCCAAGTGGGTTCCTGTTGGTAGACGTGCCATGTCACAGGTTAGAATTATTACCTCGCATCCCAACCAGCCCGTGAGACCTGGGTACTCTGCCTGAACACCGGATTCTCCAACATCACAGAGACAGAAGTCAGCATCCAAACACCCAAATGCTGGGCCTCAGCACTGGGGACATCCCCGCAACCAGAGGGTGGGAGTGAGAAACTGGGAGTGATCCAGCGCCCAGTCCAGGTACGTTGCCAGGGGGTGCCTGCGGTACAGGGTCTGGGGTCTGTGTGCCCGGGGGCTCCAGCTGTGACCGGGGATGTGTGTGCAGGGCATGTTGGATGGCATCCTGGAAGATGGCAGGGGATGTGAGAGGGTAGCCGTGGGATACCAGAGGGTACAGGGCTGGGAGCCACAGCGGATTGACAGTCCCTCATCCTCATCAATTTGTTACAGATATTACACGAGATGAATGATATCTTGGACCCCACGGAGGTTGCCCTCACGGTGCTGGTAGCAGACCAGGTGGTCAGACGCTGAAGGAGGCAGTGGCAGCAGCAGCGACAGAGGCCCAAGGTGGCTGCCCATGTGCAAGGCCCCGCCCCACACCCTGAGGACCCAGCCGCCAATCAAGCCAGGGAGGGACCCAGAGGTGACGGCCCAAGGTGTACAGGCGTCGCTGCTCCTTCAAACAGATGACGGACAACCTGCCCTGCAGTAGAGTCCGTCTCAACAAGTGGACGGTGCGGCTACTGTGCCATGTCCTTGGCACCACATGGAGGAGGATGCCCGTTCCCAGTGGCCGTCAAGTTCACCGTAGCCCTGAACGTCTGTACCTCAGGATCATTCCAGGGCCCAAGCAGGGAACTGTTCAGCATATCCCACCCAACAGCCCACAAGTGCCCTGTTTGTCCAGGCAGCTAATATATAAACTTAGCAAAAAGTCTTACTACACCAGGTTAAAGTCCCACATGTTTGTTTCAAATTTTCAAATTGCTAGCTTTCGGAGCGCAGCTCCTTCACTCACTTGATGAAGGAGCTGCGCTCCGAAAGCTAGTGATTCGAAACAAACCTGTTGGACTTTAACCTGGTGTTGTAAGACTTCTTACTGTGTCCGCCCCAGTCCAACGCCGGCATCTCCACATCATATATAAACTTAGACCTGGGCCAAGCCCAACAGGATACCCAAGCAGCAGGATTCTCTGCCATCATTGGAATGCTTCAGGTCCAGAGGGTAACATATGGCACGCATGTCGTCTTGCATGCACTGGGCAGTTCAGGAGCACCTTTCATCAACAGGATCGGTTCCACTCCCTGAACGCCAGCTTGTGTGCGACCACCATATGTGGTGCACCTGTGTGTATGCTTCCCAGGAGTGTGCACGACAGCTGCATCCTGGGGTAGTCGGACATCCCTGGCATCTTTGAGACACACCCCTGGGTGACCCGCTGGCTCTTGGGAGATAAGGGGTACATGCTGAGGATCTGGCCGATGACACCAGTGTGGAGGCCAGAGACTGAAGTGGAGACCCGATATAACAAGGCCCATGTGGCCACCAGAGTTTCATTGAACGGTGCATCGGACTTCTCAAAATGCGGTTCCAATGCCTCGACTGCTCTGGTGGTGCACCACCTGGAGGGTTGCCCACTTTGAGGTGGTCTGCTGTGCCCTCCACAACCTGGCACGGCAGCGGGGCGACATGCTGGAGGTGGAGGAGTTGCATGCGGCCACCTCTCAGGAGGAGGACGGGGAGGCACCGAACCAGGAGGGGCTGGAGGACAAGCCTGGGGAGTACCCATAGGACTAGCCAGAGGATGGAGGACAGGCAGAAGCAGCGAGGTTCTGGCATGCCCAGAGGGCCAGGGAAATCCTCAGCCTCGGGCTAGGTGCATCATCTCAGCCCCTCCCCCTCCCTCTTCCCACCCACCGCCCTACCAAATCCGTGCCCCCATCCCGCTCGGCCCCAATCGCCCTGTTCCACCCTCCCAGGGTCTGTGTTACATCATTCCAGGGTGATGGGCCTGTGTCAGCACTGTTCGAAGACAGTTGGGTGATGATAACCCGCTGTGAGGTGAGCACTGGTGCTCCTCACTCTGTGTCATAGTCTGGCTCCTGCCTGTTTGCTAAGTGTACGCCCATGCCCATCACCTGCACGTGGCAAAATGTTTGGGGAGGGTGGGGCAAATCCAGGACCACCGTGCCAGGGGATGGGGCAGGATGCTGGAGGTCGGCCAGCAGTGAGGAATAACGTGTCAGAGGTTTCACATGTCTTGGGTGCAATGTGTTTTATTGCTGTACAATTGTGACCCCAACTGTCCCTAGCTCCTGGTGGTGCTGCCACCACCTTTCCCTCTTTCCCAACCCCCCGAACCACCCCCCTAACCCCCCACCCCCCGGTCCACCCAGTGCCCTCACGATGATACTCCATGTGCTTAGCCCTCTGTGCTCTAACGCTATATCTAGGTGCGTTTCCAGGATGCACATCAGCGGTGGAGGCAGCCTGCTGCTTATCGCACCTCATGGTCTTTGATGCCCCTGGGAGGTGTTCTCTGGGGGACCTGGGGCCGGAGGGCCCCGGCCCACTTACCGGAGGCACATGCCCTGCCGTGCTACCATGTTTTGGGCGCTGACTCGGAGTCTGGCGGTTGTCGGGGTGCTACTTGGGGGTCTGGTGGCTGCCGTTGCCACCCCATAGGGAAGCTCCAGGTTGGCATCCAGAGCTCCCTACTCCCGATGGGTGCCCTTAGGATCCTGAGGTCACCTTGGATCAGAGGCCCCTGCGTCATCTGGCTCTGCCAGCCTTGATGGCTCCTCAATGTTTGGACCATGGTGTCGATGCTGTCTGCGATGCCCCTCTGTGAGCGAACCATGCTCTGCAGCGCTTCATCAATGTCCACCTGTGCCTGGTACATGGTCCTCAGTGACTGCGACATGCTCTGGAGTGCCTCAGCGATGCCCATCTGAGACTGGGACATGTTCTGCAGTGCCTCCACCTGCGTCTGGGACACATCCCCCAACGACTGGGGCATGCTGCCGAGACCCTCAGCCATGGCTGTCAGTGACTGAGCAATGCCTTGGACACCTCCACACATGATGCTGACGTTGTGCTGCAGGCTCTCCACTGCAGTCGCCACCTTTACAGTGTTGGACTTGGTGCCACGCATTGCCGGCGCTATCTCCTGTGTCCCCAGCCTTTAGGACTCCTCCAATCGGCTGTAGATCTGCTGGGGTGTTGCTGACATCCCCCTCTGAATCTCAGAGCTGTTGCAGTCGATAGGGTGCAGCCATGAGATTCAGAGGATGTCAGCAGCACTCGAGTAGATCCACAGCCGGTTCCATCTCACCAGTGCGGCCTGGTGGATGTCTTCTTGCGGCACTAAGTAGCGGTCCTCCTGTTCACACTCCCCGCGCTAATGCCCACTGCCACTTCCTCCCAGGCGGCACTAACCGCCCTGTGGCTGACCCTCCGAGTCCCTTGGGGAAACAGGGCATCCCGTCTGGACTCCACTGCATCCAACAGCCTGGCCTGGTCTCCAAACAGTGGAGCTGGTTTGCGCAGTGGTATGGCTGCGTGCTGTGTGGGGTTTCCTCTGCGAGATTTGTTTAAGTGCTGCTCCCCGTCATTAGCAGGAAGCTACTGAGTGTGGTCCCGGCAAATCAGCCGGCGGGACAGCCATTTGCGGCGTGAAGCCCTTGGGGCCACATTAAGTGGACCAATGAACTTAGATGTCGGTGACGGCCTCGCCAAGTTGGCTGTGGGGAAACACCCAGCATTTCCCGTTCGCTACCATACTTAGAACGGATTTGGTTAGATCGCGCCCTGGGTTACTTTTTTTTACAAACTGATACTGCTTAACATGAGGATGGAAGAGAAGGTGCTGCAATAGCTGTGTTAGTTCATACAGGCCATTATCAGAGATAGCACAGAGCGTGTTGAAAAGCAGCTGCTTGCAAATATCAGGTAAGGATCAAGCTCTATTGTAATGCTTTCACAGATTAACTCCTCATGGGTTTGCTTGTGGTGCTCCCAGTGTGCTGAGACCCCGCCCGCCACTAAATTATTGGTGCTGGTGGCATGAGGCCGTTTGGGCCCAGTTAAGGCCTTCAACTGGAAACCAGATGGGAAAACTATCCTTAGATCTTCCTGCTGTGGACTTAATTGAAGTGGAGGCAGGATTGTACCGTCGGCCCACCCTCAACCCTCCCCCTGCTTAAATGCCTCAAGCCAACAAACCCACTATGTAGGAGATCGCAAGATTCCACGCACACTTCCCACTATTTCCTGATATACTCAATATGCTTGAATAATTCATAGAATTAATGTTCTGATTTTCAAATGTTTGCTGATTTTTACACAGCTGCTTCACTAATTCTTTACAATCTTCCACAAACCCAGTATTTTCAAAGGATTGGCATTAAAACTGTATCTTTCCGATCTGAAAATGCCTGCTAACGGCATTTCTGTAATCAGCCATGGTGTTGGGACCTGGACAATTTGGACCAAATCCCAAGAAGGATAGCCCATGAGCCTCCATCTTCATTAAAATAAGGTTTCAAAAACCAGCCTTAACTAGCCTGGATTTAACCAGTTAGATTAATGAGATGGAGGTCGTTCTAGCTGAGGAAAAGAAGTGGCCTGCCACAGCTCTTTGCAGAGGAACTTCACAATCTGCTGAGGAGGAGAAAATATCGGAGGATATAGGGAACTGGGGAAGTGTTTGAAAAGACAATGTAAGCGGGATGTAGGGAAAGGTCAGGGAAACAGGGTTTGGTCAGATAGCTCCAGTTCAGGGGTTAGTGTGAGCACGGCACGATAGGAGTTCTTGTGAATGGCATGTTACGGGTAAACATGGCCTCCTGGCTGAAACTTGCTTGATGTTTTGTGGATTTGGGAAGGCATCCTGGGGCTTTACACAATATTATCCAGTTTCTTTGTCCCGCATTTTGCTTTCCCCAGGAATGCCATTGCATTACCAAGGCTTGGGGAGAGTGGGGAGCAAGGTTGCTTCATCAAATGGAAAGAGGCAGCATTGATGGCCCGAAACTTTTCTTGCTTGGCTTTTCATGAATGCCGTAATCCCCACGGATTTATATAACTGGAACTATTTCCCTCCATCCCTTTCTCGATGTCCTTTTACAGTCACCCTTTACAAGTGCTTATCGAATTCCCTGTTAAAAAATGTTACAATCCCTGCCTCAATAGCCACTTTTAGTAAAGTACTGCATGTTCTCGTAGACCACTGTTTGAAAAAACATTCTTTGTGTATCCCAGTTCTTCGTTCCAGCGATGTCATGAACAATATAGTTAATGATTTAAAAAGCAGTGGAAACAAATTTTCACTATTTCCCCTCTCTAAACCTTTCATAATCTTGAAAAAATTAAAGATCCCACTTAATGTTTTCCATTGAAGTGTGGATGGAGGGTGGGGGGAAACAATTTTGTAACCTTTACCAGAAGTACGATCTCTCATTCCTATATTATTCCAGTGAATCTTTATTGTGCTCTTTCTATCTTTTGCCTAATGGCACAGTGGTTAGCACTGGCGCTTCACAGAGCCAGGGTCCCAGGTTCGATTCCCGCTTGGGTCACTATCTGTGCGGAGTCTGCACGTTCTCCCTGTGTCTGCGTGGGTTTCCTCCGGGTGCTCCGGTTTCCTCCCACAAGCCCCGAAGGATGTGCTGTAAGATCATTTGGACATTCCGAATTGCTAGGAACAGTATAGTTAATGATTTAAAAAGCAGTGGAAACAAATTTTCACTATTTCCCCTCTCTAAACCTTTCATAATCTTGAAAAAATTAAAGATCCCACTTAATGTTTTCCATTGAAGTGTGGATGGAGGGTGGGGAAGGATGAACTGGTGGATGAACTTCTTTATTCAACCCCCTCTGCTGGTCACACCAAGATTAATCTGAAAAGGATCCCTCCCTTCACAGATCCCTGTTCCCAGTCCCAATATTTATGTTTTAAAAAGAGTCAATTTAACCAGGCTTCCTTGAGTTAAAGACAGAGTGAGTTTATTAACCACTAAAGTCAAGAAAATAGCAAAACACATGCATGTACAGATTAGAAATTAGAATTAAGTCCAAAATATATATTTTTAAAATGTACAAAACAGTCCCTGAGGAGTAGATGACTGAGCGTTGAGGCCATTGTGGTTCGATTCCAGTAGCAGTGACTTCAGCAGGTGAACAGTCGGTTTCAAGATTTAAGTGTTCTGCAGTATGGCAGAGAGGTTTCCCTGTTCCATTTGCAGCTGTGGTCTTTCCTGACTTGGTTTACTTCCACAATCATAAAGAGAAAGATGAAGATGTACCTGAAAAAAGCTTTTGTAGCGGTGCTGCTGCTGGCTGGCTTCTTTGGTGTCACACACATTCTGACACCCCAACACTGGTTCACACATACACACACACTTGGGTCAACTTTTCAGTTGGCTTTTATCTCAGTCTTTGTATATCCTTGGTGTGCGAGATCCACAAATACATCTGGACATTATGAACAGGATATGGCTTGATGAGATGATACTCTACTCCCATTGTCTCCATCAGAGATGGCAATTAGTTTCTGTATGCTTTAGAAGTATCTTTGTCTGGAAACAGGGTGCAGTTCCATTGTCTTTCAGAGTATCACCCACCAACAACTGAACCTGCCTGACTTTACATCCTCAGCCACTATGGCTTGTATGTCCATTTTCAAAAACTAACTTCTGGTCAAGGCAGAAAACCAGTGCCAGGTTCTTGTAAAATACTATTCTGCCTAATGACATGCCTTTCCCGCCTCTAAAAGCACCACCAGGAAGAACGAAAAATTCTGCCTGCTGTCTTTCTTTTAAACATTTTTATTCAGGACATTTTCCATTTGACAATATACATCACACTCATTCAACTTTATACAATTCTCATAATAAATACACAACCCTCCATTCCACTCTGTGTGCCCTGTTTTATTTTGTGCAACATCCCCCATATAACCCCCCACTAGCTGATGACTACCAATTCTTGAAGAAGATGATAAACAACCTCCACCTCTAATAGAACCCCGCCTCCGACCCCCGAATGGCATACTTAATTTTCTCCAGATGCAGACTCTGACAGATCTCGCACCCATGCAGTCACCCTTGGCTGCTCCGGAGCCCACCACCCTAGCAAAATCCTCCTCTGGGCTTTCAGGGAAGCAATGCCAACACATCAGCCTTTCTCCCATCCTGCACTCTGGGCTCATCTGATATCCCAAGTATCGCCATCCTAGGATCCAGCGCCACGGTTCCCCCGAAAATCTCAGATATTATTTCGCAAAATGACTCTCAGAACTTCCGCAATCTCGGACAGAACCAGATCAGGTGTGTGTGGTTCACTGGCCCCCTTGAGCACCGCTTGCATCTGTCCTCCATGTCCAGAAAGAACCCACTCATGTGCGACTTGGTCATATGCGCTCTGTGCGCTACTTTAAACTGAATCAGGCTCAGTCTCGCACATGAGGAGGTAGAGAGTTTATCCTGTGTAAGGCCTCTCTCCATGCCCCTCCTTTAAATGCATCGGCCAACTCTATCTCCTACTTCCTCTTATCCCCTCAAGGGAGGGCTTCTCCCTCTCCATCAATTGCCCATCGATATCCAAAATCCCACCCTCCTCTCCCCGAACCCATACATTGTCCATCAATGAGCGGGGTGGCAACCGAGGAAATGTAGCTGGCTCCTTCGACACAAAAGTCGTAACCTGTAAGTGTCTAAACCCATTTCCCACTGGGAACTGAAATTCTTCCACCAATTCCTCCAACCCCACAAATCTAACCTCCATAAACAAATCCCTAAACCTCTTTACTCCCATCCCTTTCCCAGACCCTGCACGTCATGTTCAACCCCGCCTGGATAAATCTGTGGTTCACACATATTGATGCCCACAATGGCATCGCCTCAAACTTAAAATGTTGCCTAAACTGGTACCAGATTCTTAATGAGGCTACCACCACCAAGGGCTTGTAGAGTACCTGGCCAGCGAGGTTGGAAGAGGAGCTGTCACCGATGCCTTCAACCATGACCGTGTACAGGAAGCTGCCTCCATCTCTTCCCACACCGGCGCTTCCTCCACGACCCATTTCTGAACCTTCTAGATATTCGCCGCCCAGTAGTAGTTCATCAATTTCAGCAACACCAACCCTCCAAACCACCTATCGCACTTCAAAAACTCTCTCCAAACCCGAAGTGTCTTGCCTGCCCAAACAAAGGCCGAAATCAACTTATTAATCTTCCCAAAGATGGATTTAGATAAAAAGATCAGGAAACTCTGGAAAATAAATAAGAATATCGGCAGGACCATCATTTTCACCTATTGAACCCGCCCTGCCAATGATAGCGGCTGAGCATCCCACCTCTTCAAATCTCCCCTCGCCCCTTCTACCAGACTGGCCAAATTCAACTTATGTAACAATGCCCAGTCGTGAGCCACCTGCAAATGTCTAAAGCTCAACCGAGCCAGCTGAAACGTCAGTTTCTCCAGACCTCCTCCCTGTCGCCGAGGGCTCACTGGAAAAACATCACTTTTCCCCACATTAAGTCTGTAGCCCGAAAAGGAGCCAAACTTACTTCACACCGCCATAATCCTTCCCACATGTTACAGTATAAATGCTCAAAGTGGGGACCTAATACAGCAATCTTATCCAATAATCAACCTGGGCCCAAACCCGAACTGTCCCAGTATCTCAGAGATACTTACATTCTACCCTGTCAAATGCTTTCCCTGCATCCATGGAGATTATTACTTCCGGCTCCGAACCCACCGGGGGCGACATCACTACATTCCATAGTCTCCTTATATTGGCTGACAATTGTCAGCCCTTCACAAATCTTATCTGATCCTCAGCTACTACCTCTGGCAAACATTCCTCCAAGCAAGTTGCCAGCAGCTTGGCCAACAACTTCACTTGTCATTCAATAGAGATATGGGCCGATATGACCCACACTTCTGTGGATTCTTATCCTTTTTCAGGATTAGAGAAAAAGAGGCCTGTGACAACGTGGTCGGCAACTCTCCCAGAGATAACAAATCATTGAACACCTCCTCTAGTTGAGGGTTCAGCTCCGGAACAAACTTTTTATAAAATTACACTGGGAATCCATCTGGGCTTGGGGCCTTCCCAGACTGCATAGAGCTGATGCACCTCACAATTTCCTCCAGCCCCTGTACATTCTCCCCCTTCAACCTATGGGAAATCAAACCATCCAAGAGCCATTTCATGTCCCAGTTCCCCTCCGGGGGCTCCAACTTGTACAACCACCGGTAAAAGGTCTAATTTATCTTTTCTGGATCTGAAACCACTCCGCAACCTCACCCCCCCCCGCTCCAGGTGTTTTATTTGCACTGTCTCCCCAGAGGCCGCTTGCCATGTGCCAGTAACCTACTGGCCTTCTCCCCATGTTCATAGAGCGCCCCTCGTACATCATGCAACTGGTCCACCTCTTTTCCCATTGATATCAATTAGAACTCCAACTGAAGCTTCTTCCTCTCCTCCTTTGAGGCGGCTGAGAACTGTCAGTTCACCACCAGAATAGCCTCCACCAAACCGGGTCTCTTCATCCTTCCTAGCTTCCCTCTATGTGCCTTAATCTAGATCATCTCCCCCATATCATCGCTTTTAACTACTCCCAGAAGGTGAAATGTGAGACTTCCTCACTCTTATTAAACTCCACGTATGTTTCTATGGGCGTCACTATCCTCTAACACACATCCTGACTGTCATGTGAGAGTACCTTTAAGAAATGGGTGTTTAAGAAATGGGTATTTATAAAAATATCTGTAGTGGATGTACCTTTAAGAAATGGGTGTTTAGACTTCCAGTGGCAGCTATGAAAAAGTAAGTCGCACATTTGGTGGCTCCCGCTCTGGTCGGAATTTCGGACCTTTCCCTCGGACTTTTTCCCGGTTCTAAATGGTGAATTTGAAGGCTGAGGCAATTGGGCACCGTCTCCACGTATCGGTGTATAGCGAAAAGAACCAGAAGTGCACGAAAAGGTAGAAACAGGAAGATAGGCAACAGCTGTGCTAAAGCTGCAGCAAGAGACAGCATGGCCGAGGACCGGACCCCCGGGGTGTCGGCGCAGCAATCAACGGAGCAGTTGATGCAGGTCGTCCAGGATGTCTTTGCCAAGCAGGAACGGGACTGTCTGGAGCACAGATTAGACGCCCAGGATCGGGCGATCCAGAAAGTAGAGAAGACGCTGGCTGAGCAGGAGCATCAAACAGCGGTGGAGCTGGAGGTGGGCATGCTGCGGGACCAACAGAAAAGGCTTCTGGAGAAGGTGGAGGACCTAGAGAACAGGTCCTGCCGGCAGAACTTAAGAATTGTCGGGTTCCCGGAGGGGGCCGAGGGAGCTGATGCTGGGGCATACGTAGCAGGTATGTTCGAAAAGCTGTTGGGGAAGGGGGCATTCTCCCGACCTTTGGAGGTGGACAGGGCGTATAGAGCACTTGCGAGGAAGCCACGAGCGGGGGACTCTCCAAGGGCAATGGTGGTGAGATTCCACAGGTTCCTGGACAAGGAATGTATTCTTCAGTGGGCCAAGCGAACGCGGAGCTGTAAGTGGGACAACAGTATCCTGCGGGTGTACCAGGACCTGAGTGTGGCGGTGGCTAGGAAAAGGGCAGGCTCCAGCCAAGTTAAGTGAATCTTCTTCAAGAAACAGGTGAAGTTTGGACTGCTGTATCCGGCTCGTCTTTGGGTCACATATGAGGACCAGCATCATTATTTTGAGTCCCCGAAGATGTACTGGACTTTGATAAAAGAAAAGGACTGGTGGGGGGGCTGAGAACTCTCGAACTTTGAGGCAACTTGTTGGTCTATATTGGGCCCCTTTCTTTTTTAAATTGTTTTTTTCTCCTCTTATTTTTTCTCTTCTGTTTTTGAGTTCTGTTTAAGAAGGGGGGGAAAGTTTTTTCGTTTTCGGGGTTTTTTTCGGTGGATGTTGGCAATGTCTTTTTCATTGATGTGGGGTGGAGACGTGCTTGTTTGAGTTTCGGTGGGTGGTGTTTTTGTTTTGCAGCTGGGTGATTGTGTGGGGATTGTTAGATGAGGGAATTTGATTGTACGAGCAGGGGGGGAGGGGGGCGAGGGAACAATAGGTGGGAGACATTTTGGCACCGGGGGCAGGGGCCACCAAGCTAGCTCGGTGAGCTAGCTCACGGAAGCGCAGTGGGGGGGTGTGCATATGTTTAGTTTACTATGTGGGTTAGCTTTTAGAGTAGTGTTGCTAGGAGGGGGAAGGGGGGGGGGAGTGGTTCTGCTGACGAGGGA
Organism: Scyliorhinus torazame; assembly: GCF_047496885.1. Lineage (NCBI taxonomy): Eukaryota > Metazoa > Chordata > Chondrichthyes > Carcharhiniformes > Scyliorhinidae > Scyliorhinus > Scyliorhinus torazame. The sequence goes on from NC_092713.1 coordinate 123,721,876, forward strand.
GGGACTTCGGTAGAGGGACAGTGAGGAGGTCGACCCACAGGTTAGTACAGATAGCAATCAGCGCCCGCAATGGAGGTTGGATGTAAGGTTACTGGCGGACGAAGCGGTGTGCGAGAGGCTGAGGAAATGCATGCTGAATTACCTGCAGGTAAATGATACGGGGGAGCTCTCAGCAGCAGTGGTCTGGGAAGCGCTGAAGGCAGTGGTGAGAGGAGAGCTGATCTCGATCCGGGCTCACAGGGACAGGATGGACAGGGCAGAGACGGACCGACTGGTAAAAGAGATTCTACAAGTCGACAGGAAGTACGCGGAGACTCCAGAGATAGGGCTTTTAAGGGATCGGCGGAGGCTACAGGTGGAGTTTGGCTTGTTAACCACAGGGAGGGCAGTAGAATAGCTCAGAAGGCGAGGGGGCGATATACAAGCAGAGGATGGTGTGCCAAACGTCATTGTGGAGGATCAGACGGGGTTCGTTAAGGGCAGGCAGCTGGTGGCCAATGTAAGAAGGCTGTTAAACGTGCTCATGATGCCCCCGGAGAGTAGGGAGGTGGAGGTAGTGGTCGCGATGGATGCGGAGAAAGCTTTTGACCGGGTGGTTGAGTGGGATTATTTATTGGAGATTCTGGAGCAGTTCAGATTTGGGAGGGGCTTTATTGACTGGGTCAGGTTGCTGTGCCAGGCTCCTATGGCAAGTGTATGGACGAACAGGATGACTTTGGACTATCTTGGACTGCACCGGGGGACAAGACAGGGATGCTCCCCTCCCACTGCTGTTTGCGCTGGCTAAAGAGCCGCTGGCAATTGCTCTGAGGGCCTCAAGGGCTTGGAAGGGGCTGGTCCGGTGGGGGTGGGGGGGGGGGGGGGGGGCGGGGGGCGGGGAGCACAGAGTCTCGCTGTATGCCGATGACCTGCTTTTGTATGTTTCGGATCCAATTGAGGGGATGGAAGAAATTATGGGAATTTTAGGGAAATTCGGCCGGTTTTGGGGCTATAAGCTTATTATGGGGACGAGCGAGATGTTTGTGGTCCAGGCGAGGGGTCAGGAGAGGCGACTGGGGAATCTGCCGTTTAGAGTGGTAGGGGATAGTTTCAGGTACCTAGGTATCCAAGTGGCGCGGGATTGGGGCCGGCTACATATATTGAACTTGGCCCAGTTGGTGGATCAGATGAAGGAGGATTTCCGGAGATGGGATGGGCTCCCATTGTCTCTGGCGGGCAGAGTTCAAACGGTGAAAATGACGGTCCTCCTGAGATTCCTGTTGGTTTTCAATGTCTACCCATCTTCGCAGTCCTTTTTTAAGCGGGTCAATAAAGTTATAGCGGGCTTTGTATGGATGGCAAGACCCCGCGAGTGAGGAGGGTAATGCTTGAGCGGATCGGGGGGAGGGCGGGCTGGCGCTGCCGAACTTTAGCAGTTATTACTGGGCGGCTAATATAGCAAGGTTAGGGAGTGGCTGGTGGGGGGGAGCGGGGATAAGGATGCGTATGGAGGCGGCTTCCTGCACGGGTACAATTTGGGGGCGCTGGTAACTGCGCCTCTGCCGTACCCGCCAGCGCAGTATTCCACCAGCCCCGTGGTGGTGGCGGCCTTGAGAGTCTGGGGGCAGTGAGGAGACATGTGGGAGCAATGGAAGCAACAGTCTTGTCCCCAATCTGCAATAATCACCGGTTTGCCCCGGGGAGGATGGACGGGGGGTTCCGAATTTGGCATACAGCGGTGATTGAGAGGATGGGGGACTTGTTTATAGAGGGGAGCTTTCCGAGTATGAGGGTGCTGGAGGAGAAGTTTGCATTGGCGGGGGAAATGAATTTTGATATCTGCAGGTGCGGGACTTTCTGCGTAGACAGGTACCAACCTTCCCACTCCTGCCGCTAAGGGGGATTCAGAATATGGTGGTAGCTAAAGGATGGATAGGAGAGGGGAGCATTTCTGACATTTATAAGGAGCTTATGGGATCAGAGGAGACGCAGACCGAGGAGCTGAAGCGAAAGTGGGAGGAGGAGCTGGGGGGAGAGATAGAGAAGTGCCTTTGGGCGGACGCGTTGAGTAGAGTCAACGCAACCGCGATGTGTGCCAGGCTCAGCCTGATTCAATTCAAGGTCGTGCACCGGGCTCACATGACAGTGGCCCGGATGAGCAGGTTCTTTGGGATGGAGGACAGGTGTGCAAAATGTGCGGGAGGACCGACGAACCATGTCCACATGTTTTGGACATGTCCAAAGCTTAGGGGATTTTGGCAGGGGTTTGCGGACGTCATGTCCAAGGTATTAAATACAAGGGTGGCATTGAGTCCAGAGGTGGCGATTTTCGGGGTGTCACAGGATCCGGGAATCCAGGAGGAGAAAGAGGCAGTGGTTCTGGCCTCCTCCCACTTCCTGGCCTTAGCTTCTCTGGTAGCCCGGAGGTGGATATTACTAGCATGGAGGGACTCAAAGCCCCCAAATTCGGAGACCTGCCTATCGGACATGGCTGGCTTTCTCTGCCTGTCAGAAAATTAAGTTTGCCATGAGAGGGTCTCTGTTAGGGTTCGCCCGGAGGTGGCAACCATTCATCGACTTCTTCACAGAGAATTAATCGTCAGCAGAAGTGGGGGGGAGAGGGGGGTATGTTAGCGTAGAGTAGGGGGTTAAGTAATGGTGGGACCTGTGGGGAGGTGTTGCTAAAAACTTTACGGTTGGTTCAATTGCTCTGTTTTATTACCTGTGCTCTCGAGTCGCCAGGTATCTTTATGATACCGCCACGAGGTTCAAGTCCAAGTAATGATCAATAACTCAATACACCGATTAGTAAGATTCAAATCAAAGCACATTTATTATACACAGTAATCGCTACTCATGCACAAATTCTACGTCTAAGCTACTTCTACAACTAACAGGCCTACACTTAACTTTGGACTGGCCCACCAGGTCAGGGGAACAAATGGCCTTTTGTTCGGGTTCTGAGTCTGTGGGATTCGAAGTTGGTACGGATTGGTAGCTAGGAGCGCCTATCTCGTAGCGAGCGTTGACTTGAGACTTACTTCTTTCGGCGGTCACTGCACCGGTCACGGTTGGTTCGCGTTGCTGGGTGACCCGGGCATAAAAAGAGAGCGAGTTGAACTTGGGGGCTTAACTTTATAGTCCCCAGGGACTTCCCGCCTTTCGGGGCGGACCCTGTACCTGGTTCTAGATGATTGTATGATTGGACTTTGTTCCAATCGTTTGGTTAGATTTCTCCAATACTGGAGCGGTTCCCTGATCGATGGGCGGTCTTGAGGTGTTCGTTAACCTCTTTTGTGTTGGCTCCTGCTGGTGCCGGGGAGTCTGGCTTAGTTTTGTGTGTCCCAAATGTTGCTATTGTTCCTGGGGATTGCTCATTAGTATGTAGATAGCTGCTACATTATTATGCTGATGGTCGCTGGTATCGATGCTGTCTGGGCTTTTGCAGAGTTAAATGCACAGCAAACCTGCACCTGCTGGTTTCTGCCTGTGTTGGCCGAATTTCCCTTCAGCCTTTGCCGTTCGCCATTTTAAATCGGGACTTGGCCAATTCAGGTGGCTACTGTGGGAGGCGGTATTTGCAATATGCTTATATTTTTATGTACATTGTTTACATTGCTGCTGTTACAATGCCAAAAATATACGCCAATAAAATGTTTATTAAAAAAAACGAAATGGGTGTTTATCAGTGATGTCAGAGTGTGGGTGGAGCTGGGCTGATTGTCTGCTTTACTTTTGTTTTAGGCTGTTTGCTACAGGGTGTGTTTAGTTTCGTTTTCAGAGAGAAGAGCTGCAGTGAAACCCAGCAGATATGCATCAATCTCTCTACAAGCTAAAGAGTGTGCATTTGGGTGACTTCAAAGTGATAACTGCTATCAGTAGAGAATTTAAACCTGATCTCTGTGTTAAAAAGGGTCTTTTGTCTTATGGAAGTTAATAAGGAAAGATTAAGGTTTACTTATAGAATATTGTATCTGTGGGGAGGATTGGAGTTGATAGTTGTTAAGATGTTTACTGTGGATTTATAAAGTGTTAACTGGTTGGGCTGGTTTAGCACAGGGCTAAATCGCTGGCTTTGAAAGCAGACCAAGGCAGGCCAGCAGCACGGTTCAATTCCCGTACCAGACTCCCCGAACAGGCACCGGAATGTGGCGACTAGGGGCTTTTCACAGTAACTTCATTTGAAGCCTTCTTGTGACAATAAGCGATTTTCATTTCATTTCATAAATAAACATTGTTTTAATTTAAAAGTACTGTGGATCTCTGGTGTATCACACCTGTAAGGTAAGCCCCATAACCACAATGTATTAAAGGTTGTGGGTCAGGTGAACTCCATGATACACTTTGGGGTTCTCTAAACCCTGGCCCATAACACTTATCCGCCAACAATGCCACATCCAACCACCATGGAGGTCACTGGGCGCAACCCCTCTCCAGACACAAATCCACATGGTGCTGAGCATAACCAGATGTGACAATTGCTGATTATTCTGACCCTACCACTTCAAGGACCAATGCCTTACCCACTATAAAAAAACTCAAATGCGGGAATAAATCCGGTGCACCTGAGAAAAAGGACAACTCTTTTCCTCTCGGTTGCAAAAACCTCCACAGATCCACACCACCCCATCTATTCATGAACTCAAGCAACTCCTTCGTCACCCCAACTATCATCAATTAAAATCCACCCCATAATCAGCCAAATCTGGGACCACCGCCAGAACCCTCTTAATAAACTCCGTATCCTTCCAATTTGGTGCGTACACATTGACTAAAACCACAGGGGGCCCCTCCAACCTTCCACTCACCACCACGTATCTTCCCCTTGGACCTCCCACTATATTACCCACTGAAAAGGTCACCCTCTTATTAATAAGCACTGTGGTTCACGTCAAATCCAGAATGTAACATTTGCCCCACCCACCCTTCCTCAACCTCGATTGATCCCTACTCCTTAGGTGAGTCTCTGGTAAGGAAATCACATCTGCCTTCAATCTCTTTAAATGGGCGAACACCTGAGATTGGCCATTCAATGCCCTCACATTCCATGTAACCAGTCTGGTTGGGGTCTTCACGGTCCCCCCGATCAGCTATATCCTAGTCTTAAGGGAATCCCATGTGGCCCTGCCTCGCCCAGATTCCAGGCCCACCTAAGATGGCCATCTCCCTCCACCCTGCAGCTCAACAAAGATATCTTCACCGTCTGCAGCCCACCCCTTCCCTCCCCTCCCTTCCCCCCAACCCCACCCCTTTCCCCCATCCACATTCTTCCACCCCCTCACAGAGGCAGTGGCTGTCATGATAGGCAGACACACACATAATGATATACAGACAAGCAGCTAATGGACACAGAGAACAGGACATGGCCAATAAGCAGGCAGGACACTCAGGGGTGGGATCTGACTATAAAAGACACGAGGCACTCACACTCCGCCTCTTTCCACTGATGAACATCCAGAGAGTCAATCAAGGGTGTTGTTACAATCTCACACCTCCACCACGCGGCTAAGAGCTAGTTTGGTCCAGTTAGATAGAGTAACCATGCTTAAGTTAGCAGAGTCGAACTCACAGAGAACTGTGCTAACTGTGCTATTAGTTTAATAAACCTGATTGAACTAACTTCAAGGTCTGGAGTATCTTTCTGATCTAAGCTGCATCCAGTGGCAGCCAGTGTTAGACCAGTATACCTAACACGACAGTGGCATAGTGGTATTGTCACTGGACCAGTAAACCAGAAACCCAGGGTAATACTCTGGGGACCCAGGTTCGATTCCCGCCACTGCAGATGGTGAAAGTTATAAAAATCTGAATGAAAAGTCAATGAAACCAATGTCGATTATCGTAAAAACCAACGGTCCACTAATGCCCTTTCGGGAAGGAAATCTGCCATCCTTACCTGGTCTGTCCTACATGTGACTCCAGACCCACAGCAATGTGGTTGACTCTAAACTGCCCCCTCAAGGGCAATTAGGGATGGGCAATAAATGCTGGTCTCGGACAATAAATGCTGGCACAGCCTGCGACACCCACATTCCATGAATGAATAAAACAAAAGACCATCCTTCCCCCTCCACCAGTCCCTCCCCTCCCCCACCTCAATAAAGAAAACCCAAAAACCATTGCCTCGTTATCCCAACCCACACAGAAAACAAACCTCCCTTCCCCCAATAACCAGCTGCGGCATTCTCCCCCAGTCCCCTTCCGTTAACCAGCATCTCTGCTACCGGGGTGACCCTCACCTGGGGCAAAATGCAAGTTATATTTACAGAAAGCCCTCCCTACCCCAGCCTACTCTTAATCTTGTACCACAAACCAGTCCTTCCCCACATCCACCCCCTTAACCACCCCCCTCCATTTCAAAAAACTGCTTTAAAACATCTAAACCCGGCGGACTTCCGGTGGCAGACATGGAGTGAGTGGTCGCACATTTGGCAGCTCCTGCTCGAGGTGGAATTTGTTGGTCCTTCCCCACCTGATTTAAGGGCTGTTTGTTGGTGTGAAGTGCATGAGCACTGGGTGATTGCAATACTCCACCGGTGGGGCTTTTTATGGCTTACCAGACGCTGATTGTAACAAGTAAGGGGCAGCAGCTTGACCGAGAGCATATTCGAGGTGCGACACAGGAAAGGATGGCAGAGGGTGCTGGAGCATTGTTGCCCACCCAGTGATCTACTGAACAGCTTGTGAACATTTTGAACTCTTAAGTTCCAGCAGCAGAGGAAGGAAGCCTCAGAGAACCTGGCAAAAGGTGGTTGAGCTGCTTAGGACATCTTAGGGCAGCACGGTAGCATGGTGGTTAGCACAATTGCTTCACAGCTCCAGGGTCCCAGGGTTCGATTCCCGGCTTGGGTCACTGTCTGTGTGGAGTCTGCACGTTCTCCCCGTGTGTGCGTGGGTTTCCTCCGGGTGTTCCGGTTTCCTCCCACAGTCCAAAGATGTGCAGGTTAGGTGGATTGGCCATGCTAAATTGCCCTTAGTGTTGGGTGGGGTTACTGGGTTATGGGGATAGGGTGGAGGCTTGGGTAGGGTGCTCTTTCAAAGAGCCGGTGCAGACTCGATGGGCCGAATGGCCTCCTTCTGCACTGTAAATTCTATGATTCTATGATTCTATTGAGAAAGTGGAGCGGAGGCTGAAGGCACAGGGTCTGGCACTCCAGAAGGTGGAGTCATTGATGGGGGAGCATTAGGACCAGCTGGCCTCATTGGAGGCAGAGATGGTGCTCGTGGCAGACAGCCAAATGAGGTTGAGGGAGAAAGTGGCAGTGAAACATTAACGGCTGGGGGGGCTTGAAGTCATGGGGTTCGCGTTCACTCGCAACCGAATGTCCATTATTATGATGATGATCCATGTGGAGGAAGTCCTCATGGCTCTTCTCTTTTCTTTTCTTCTCCGGTCCTGGAGCTTCTGGAGTTCTGTGGAAACAAGCATAGTGTCTGTAACTATCTCGGTTTAACATCTCGTACGATAGTCTGTCTGTCTGTTAGTGCCAATTACTCCCTTTATAATTGGTCACTATGTGTGACTCCCTCATTTTTTTTTTCAAAAACCGAATTTTAGGACAAGACACACTTCCAAATAATGAACCAGTGCGAGCCGTCTCGCAGACTGTGCAATTTACCATCCAAATGTTTCAGGATGTAAATAGCATGTGGTTGGCAACCTAAGGGTTACCTGAAACAAAACAAAACTTTTTGAACTAAAATTTCCAAAATGAGGTGCGTATGGGCCGCGACGGGTAAGAGTTGGATGGAGTCCCCGGGTAGGACGGCTACCAATGCCGTGTCTCCCTTACCCGAGCGTAGTTGACCAGAGAGGGGGTTCCCAGGCAGGGCGGGTCCCAAGCCGTTTCTCCACTGCCTGAGCAACCGACAAGAACGGGCAAGAAATGTAGTCATCGTGGTGGGGCTGCCGTAGTGGTTCTTTCCTTCGAACCAGAAGGACAGTTATGAACGGGCGTGTGGTATCTGTCGACAGACGAGTTCCGCTGAACTGGCGTCTGGGACCTTAACAAGTGTCTGCAGACAAACTAGTTCCACTGAACTAGCGTCTGGCCAATAGCAAATCTCTGTGGGCAAGTCCTCAGAGGTTTCGGCCGAAAAGGCGTGGGGCCGTGAAAAAATGTTTTCCTGTCTGACATACAACATTTAACAAACTTACAAACAACATAAAACATGCTGCAGGTTCCATCAGAATGGGCACCACTTCTCCCAAACGGTTCCTTTTAAAACATCATCTGGACACCTCAGTTCTCGGTTGCGAACAGGGTCGCAAAGGGGTTCTCGATTGCGAACAGGGTCGCAAAGGGGTTCTCGGTTTGGGAGTCAGACCCAAGGTCATCATCTTCTCCCGGGTGCCAAACTCTTAAGTGTATCAGGGCTGAAAGGGCTGCATGGTGTGAGGTGGGGTTGCTCTCGTCGTTGCGGACGAGTCGGAACGAGTTATTTCGGTGCCAATAGTTGGTGTCTAGCTGTGTGGGGACGGAATCGGGGTCGGCAGTGTAGTTCGGTGGTCGGTGGTGGGGTTTATTTAGGAAAGTGATCATGAAGGGATCACTCGGATCGTAGTCGGAATCGCTGGGTGTGGGTCCTGTTGCATGGGGATAGTAGGGAGGCGTGCTGTGGCTATCGCCCGAGTCACAGTTGCTGTCTCTGCTGCTGCTGTCTGTGGCTGTTCTGGGGCAGAGTGTATATTTCGGGGGTGGAGTCGAGGTTGAGTCTGTGGCTGGGCTGGACGTGTTGGGGAGGGTAGGGTTACGTTGGCTGTGGGCGGGGCGTGGTGTGCTGCGTCGAGCATGATGTGGTGTGCGTGGTTAGACTGTGTTCCATATGCCTTCAGCTGGTTAATATGGAACCACGCAGTCTTACCGTTGGGATACTTTATTTTATATATGGAAGGGCTTACTTTGTCCGCAATGGAGTACGGACCCGAACATTTTGGTGACAGAAATGTGCTGGGGTTATATACGGAGAGCATGACTTGCTGTCCTATACTGTACTCAGTCGCATGCACTGTCTTGTCGAAACAAGCCTTGCTCTGTTTCTTTCTGGTGCCCAATTTTACTGCGGCTGCTAGCTGAGCCGTTTTAACATTTTCAACTAATTGCTCTATTGCTTTCTCATGTGTGAGGGCCGTCACTTCGGGGCTGGTCAGGTCTAAACCTAATAAATATTCTGTGCCTTTCATGGGGTGTCCGGTCGTGAGGGTGTGTGGGGTGTAACCTGTGGAAGTAGAAATTGTATTACGCAAAAACATCAGCGCAAAAGGGAGAACCGAGTCCCAAGTGGTGTTGTTCTGCTGGAGGGTTTTTTCTGAGGGTGGATTTTAGGGTCCGATTCATGCGCTCCACGATCCCACTCGACTGTGGCTGGTATGCTATGTGGAATTTTTGGGTGATGCCAAATATCGTGAGGACGTTCTGCATGACACATCCCGTAAAATGGGAACCTTGGTCTGATTCAATGCTGCGGGGGAGTCCCTATCTTGTAAAGATGTGGTGGGTCAAAATCTTGGCTGTGGTTTTTGCAGTGTTTGTGCGGGCTGGAAATGCTTCCACCCATTTCGTAAATGTGTCAATTACCACAAGTATATATTTATAGCCATTCCTGCAAGGGGGCAATGGTCCTATAAAATTGATCTGGAGGTTAGTCCAGGGGCCATTAACGGGTTGGGTGTGGCTGAGTTGAGCCTTTTTGGCATATCTGTCCGGATTATTCTGGGCACAGATAAGAAAATTCTCGATGTAGTGATTTACATCATCCGTTAAATTCGGCCACCACCAAAGCTGCTTGAGATGGGCTGTAGTGGGATCGATTCCCTGATGTCCATGACCATCATGGAACAAACAAATCAGTTGATTCCTGTCCTGTTCAGGAACCACAGAAAGGGTGTCTTTTAACACCACACCGTCATGTGTGGTCAGTGCATTTTTGAACCTCTCATAGGGTGCTGGATATTTTCCTTTTACAATCTCCCTGAGATTGCCGTCCTGCTTCTGGGCCTCCAATAGATCCTCGATCTTTGTCTGTGAGACCTGAACTGCACTCACTGGTGCGCTTTTGGGGGGTATCCAAAAATATCCACGTCTGGAACCTGCTTTAGCCAGTGCGTCGGCTTTTACATTTCCAGGGGGGGTTGACTGCGAACTTTGATTATCCCAAAAGTTCTGTTCTGGGCTCTCTGTAAAATATGACGGAGCAATGGGGCTGAGGGGAGGGGTTTTCCGTCTGCGGAAACAAATCTTGTTGCTTTCCACAGGGACAGAAATTCCGTGAGGCTGTTGCAGACATAGAGGCTGTCCGAATATATGTCTGCTGTGCTGGGGAAGGAATCTGGGTGTTCCATTATATACGCGATGGCCGCAAGCTCTGCTGCTTGCGCGTCTAAGTGGCCTGGAAGTTTTAACGATATTTCCTCAAGGGCGCGTCCCTGCGCGTTCTCGACATAGATACTGCAACCTGTTATGCGCTTCCCATCCAAGACTGTGGAAGATCCATCCACATAGATCTTTATGGGCTCACACGTGTCTGTGTGCTGGGGGCTCTGGGTTGAACTGCCTATCTTTCTGGGGGGTGTTTTAGCAATAAAGGGGCCTGTGTTGTGGTGTGGAGAGATAATCTCACATTCATTGGGGTTCCGGGGTACTGTAAGTTGTCGACTAAAAGGTGTGCGTCTTTGTCCTTTTAACAGTGATGTCCCGTCCCTGCAAGTGAAGGGTCCATCTAGCTGCTATAATCTGGCTTACTGTACCGTCCTTGAGTCGTCCATCCAGTAAAAGTTGGGTGGGGGTGTGTTCGGTGAGAATTGTGATGGGGTTCAGTCTGGTAATATATGAAAAATACTGCACTGCCCAAAATACTGCGAGAAGGTGCCTCTCACAGGCTGAAAATCCCTGCTCCACAGCATCTAAAATTCTGGAGGCGTAAGCTACGGGCCTTAACTGGTCGTGCTGTTCCTGGAGGAGTAAGGCCGAAAGGGTGCAGTCTGTGGTCGCTACCTCTATGGCGTAAGGGGAAAGCGGGTCTGGAACTTGTGGTGCGGGGGCTACTGTGAGTGCCTGTTTTAAAGAGTCCACAGCATCCGTATGCTGCGGAAGTCATTCCCAGGGGGCCCCTTTCTTTAGGAGGTCTGTGAGGGGTGCTGCCTTGCTGGCGAAACCGTCAATGTGGTTTCGGCAGTAGCCAACCAGTCCTAAAAATGACCGGAGGGCTGAAACGTTCTGGGGAAGGGGCAATTTAGCAATAGAGTCAATCCTTTTATGCTCGATCTCGCATTTACCATGTGTGATAATTGTTCCCAAATATATCACCATTTCTTCCAAAATCTGGGCCTTTTTAGGGTTGACTTTACAACCGATTGAGTGTAAGAGTTCCAGGAGTTCGGACAGGAGCTCAATGTGCTCTTCCTTGGTGTCTGTCTGCAGTAGTAGGTCGTCTCCGTACTGAACCAGACATTCGGGGCGAGAGAATTTGGCTAAACCATTTGCCAGCTGTTGGTGGAAAATGGAGGGGGAGTTGTGGAACCCATGTCCACGTGTACTGCTGTGCTTTAAAGGTGAAGGCAAATTTGTACTGGCACGCCTTTGCCAATGGAATGGACCAGAATCCATTCCTGACGTCCAAAACCGTAAAGAATCGGGAATTGATTCCCTGCTTGAGCATGGTCTCGGGACTTGTTGCTACTGTGGGGGCTGCTGCAGGGGTGATTTTGTTGAGTTCCCGGTAATCGATGGTCAGTCGCCATAATCCATCGGGCTTTCTCACTGGCCAAATCGGGGCATTATTAGTGGAGGCTACTGATCTAAGTATGCCCTGTTCTAATAAGCTTTCTATTACCTTGGAGATGTCTCCCTCTGCCTCTTGGGGAAATCCATACTGTTTTTGGGGTCTAGGGTCAGGTCCTGTTATTTGTACGGAGCCAGTCATCCGTCCACAGTCGTGCTTGTGGGTCACGAATGCTGCCCTGTTCTTTTGCAGAACTGCCCTAACCTGCTTGTCCGTACTAAGCGTGGTTGGGTTGAAACAAAATTCATCTATTGCGCTAATTTTGTTCGCGTACTCTCCTATGTTGAGCGTTGCGGGGGCTCTTGCGGATTTTGCCATTTTCCAGACACACTGGTTGATTGGATCGAATGGAAGATTATGGGAATTCATGAAATCGATTCCCAGAATGTGCTCTGCTGTGTGGGGCAGGTCAACTAAAACTACAGGGTGCTTGGTGGTGATGGTACCGATTTGAATGGGTACAGGGGCTGTGATGTGTCCCTGCTGTGAGTGGCCTGTAAAGCCGCTGAGGGTGATAGTGGCTGTAGTTGGCCACGTGTCTTTTTGGAACATGGTGGAGGAATTTATTGTGGTGCGGGACCCTCCTATGTCCCAGAGAAATTCGATGGGCTGTCCCCGAATTTTTGCTGCAACTACCGGTCATCCGGACCTATCCCAAAGGGTGTCGCAGACCCAACTGGGGGAGCCGGTACACCGTCAGTCCGTTCCGGTCAAGTCCGTCTGATCTGAACAGGCGGTCTTGAGGTGCTCGTTCATCTCCTTTGTTTTGGCTCCTGCTGGCGCCGAGGAGTCTGGCTTTGCTTTGTGTGTCAAAATGTTACTTATTGTTCCCGGGGATTGCTCATCAGTATGCAGATGGCTGCTACTTTGTTATGCTGATGGTCACTGGTGTCGATGTTGTCTGGGTTTTGCAGAGGTAAATACACAGCAAACCTGCAGCTGCTGGTTTTTGTCTTGTTGGCTGACTTTCCCATCAGCCTTTGCCGTTCGCCATTTTAAATCGGGAGTTGGCCACTTTAGGTGGCTACAGTACCCAGAATCTAGAGTTTTATTTGGGGGAGGGGAGTGAATTTATGAGAGACCTAAACTGGAGGTGTGTGAGGACACCGAACTTTGGAGATGTTAGAGTGGGGAATGTGAGTTCACACGATGGGCAGATTGGTGTATTCAATGAATATGAGTGTGGAATGGGTGAGTGAGTGTGCTTTCGTTTCTGTTTGTTCTGGTTGTGGGGAAGGGGGTAGCCGGAGGCCTCGAGCGGAGGCCACTATGCCAGCTGGTTGGCTAGTTAATGGGAGTGAAGTGGGGGGGCAGCTGGAGGTGGAGTGGGGGGGGGGGAGTGGTTGGGTTTGTTTTTGTTTATGGGGGAGTGATGGGATGGGAGGGATTCTGATGTGTGTGCTGTTGATGTGGCGCAGTTGGTTAAGAGGAGTCCTGGTGCACATCTTGGGGAGCGAGGCGTGAACTGGGATAGCTGGCTGAGGAATGGGTATGGCTGACTGGCAAGGGAGTGGAGTAGGGAGCCCCCACAACCTGGGTGATTACATGGAACGTACAAGTTTAAATGGCCCGGTTAAACAGTTGCACTTTTTCGCACATTGAAGGAGTTTGAAGACGGGCGTCGTGTTTTTTCTGGAGACGCACATGAAGCTGGAGGACCAGACGAGGTTGAAGAAGGGTTGGGTGGGGATGGTATTCCTCTCAGGGCTGGATATGAATGCGAAGGTGGTGCCGGTGCTGGTTAACAAGAGGGTGGCCTTTGAGGTTGGTAGCAGTGTATCCGATCCTGGGGGTATGTTTGTGATGGTGAATGGAAAATTAGAGGGGGCGTCTGTGAAGCAAGTGAATGTTTATGCCCCAAATTGGGATGATTTTCTGAGGCAGGTCTTAGGGAAGATTCCAGACCTGGTCATGCATCGGCTGGTTATGGTGGGAGATTGGAACGCAATTCTGGACCCCAGGTTGGAATGGCCGTGTCCTAGCTCCCTGAGGGATTTGGCTACAATGAATAAGTTGATAGGGGTATTGAAGCGTATGGGGGGAGGCAGACCCAGGCCAGTTTGTGAGGGCGAGGTCGAAGGAGTTTTTGGATTTTTCGCAAGTGCACCGGGTGTACTCCCAGATTGATATCTTTGTAATAATATTAATCTTTCTTATTGTCACACATAGGCCTACATTAACACTGCAATGAAGTTACTGTGAAAACCCCCTAGTTGCCACACTATGGCGCCTATTCGGGTACACTTGAGGGAGAATTCAGAATATCCAATTCACCTCACACGAACGTCTTTCGGGACTTCTGGGAGGAAACTAGAGCACACGGAGGAAACCCATGCAGACACGGGGAGAACGTGCACACTCCACACAGATAGTGACCCAACCCAGATCTGTGGTGGCGTGAAGCAACAGTGCTAACTACTGTGCCACCGTGTTAGACATGTTGTGTTAGACAACGGTGTGTTAGACAACGCGCTGACGCGTTGCTGGCAGGAGTGGTTGGATTGGACTATTCGGCGATTGTAGTCTCTGTCCGCACTGGATGGATCTGCGGGTGGTTTATGAGTTTGAGAAGAAAGTGATAAGGATACTTGCGCATCAGTTGAGGAAGCAGGCAGCGGCGAGAGAGATTGGAGGGATTTGGGATGAGAGGGGGTGAATGGAGTTTTTGAGGCTTTCTGACGAAGGTTATATGATTTGGAGTCTTCGTTGGGGATGAAGGAATGTGGAGGTTCTAGGATGGGTTGGAGTTCCCGAGAGTTGAGGAGGCGAAGGTACAGGAATTGGGGGCCCCGATTGGGTTGAGGGAGGGTTCGATGTGTGGGTTTGATGCATGCAGGGAAGGCCCCGAGTCCGGATGGATTCCAGTCGGGTTTTATAAGAGGTTTGGGTTGGAGCTGGGGCCCCTGCTCGTTGGGATGTACAATGAGTCGATGGTAAGTGGGGGGGGGCACGCGCGCGCGGCAGGGAGGGGGGGATCTCCCCCCACGCTGTCAAAGGCTTCTATATCGCTAATTTTAAAGAAGGATAAAGACCCTGACCAGTGTGGATTGTAACACCGCCTGATTTCATTGATAAATGTGGATATAAAGTTGTTGCCGAAGGTGCTGGCGTCACGGATAGAGGATTGTCTGCTGGGTGTGATAGGAGAGGACCATATGCGGTTTGTAAAGGGGCGGCAGCTCTGGGAATGTATGGAGGCTACGTAATGTCATTATGATGCCCTCAGAGGGTCGGGAAGTGGAAGTGGTAGTGGCAATGGACATGGAAAAGACATTCGATTGGGTTGACTGGGCGTATCAATTGGAGGTGTTGGGTCGGTTCGGGTTTGGGCAGGGGTTTGTGAATTGGGTTCGGCTCCTGTACAAGGCACCCAAGGCCAGTGTTTGGACAAACAAGATTAGTTCAGAGGTTTTAGCGTTGCACCGGGGGACGAGGCAAGGGTGCCCACTCTCCCCATTGCTTTTTGCCCTGTGAAGGAACCTTTGGCAATGGCACTTCAGGCGTCAACAGGGTGAAGGGGAATTGAGCGGGGAAGGGTCGAGCACAGGGTGTTTCTGTATGCAGATGACCATCTATTGTACATAATAATAATAGAACATAGAACATAGAACGATACAGCGCAGTACAGGCCCTTCGGCCCACGATGTTGCACCGAAACAAAAGCCATCTAACCTACACTATGCCATTATCATCCATATGTTTATCCAATAAACTTTTAAATGCCCTCAATGTTGGCGAGTTCACTACTGTAGCAGGTAGGGCATTCCACGGCCTCACTACTCTTTGCGTAAAGAACCTACCTCTGA
Organism: Scyliorhinus torazame; assembly: GCF_047496885.1. Taxonomy (NCBI): domain Eukaryota; kingdom Metazoa; phylum Chordata; class Chondrichthyes; order Carcharhiniformes; family Scyliorhinidae; genus Scyliorhinus; species Scyliorhinus torazame. Next base: position 123,737,442 of record NC_092713.1, read on the forward strand.
CCTCTGTCCTATATCTATTACCCCTCAGTTTAAAGTTATGTCCCCTCGTGCCAGCCATATCCATCCGCGGGGGAAGGCTCTCACTGTCCACCCTATCCAACCCCCTGATCATTTTGTATGCCTCTATTAAGTCTCCTCTTAACCTTCTTCTCTCCAACGAAAACAACCTCAAGCCCATCAGCCTTTCCTCATAAGATTTTCCCTCCATACCAGGCAACATCCTGGTAAATCTCCTCTGCACCCGTTCCAAAGCCTCCACGTCCTTCCTATAATGCGGTGACCAGACCTGTACGCAATACTCCAAATGCGGCCGTACCAGAGTTCTGTACAGAACAAAGAACAAAGAAATGTACAGCACAGGAACAGGCCCTTCGGCCCTCCAAGCCCGCGCCGACCATACTGCCCGACTAAACTACAATCTTCTACACTTCCTGGGTCCGTATCCTTCTATTCCCATTCTATTCATATATTTGTCAAGATGCCCCTTAAATGTCCCTATCGTCCCTGCCTCCACTACCTCCTCCGGTAGTGAGTTCCAGGCACCCACTACCCTCTGCGTAAAAAACTTGCCTCGTACATCTACTCTAAACTTTGCCCCTCTCACCTTAAACCTATGCCCCCTAGTAATTGACCCCTCTACCCTGGGGAAAAGCTGCAACATGACCTCCCGACTCCGGAACTCAATCCCTCTACCAATAAAGGCCAACACTCCATAGGCCTTCTTCACAACCCTATCAACCTGGGTGGCAACTTTCAGGGATCTATGTACATGGACACCTAGATCCCTCTGCTCATCCACACTTTCAAGAACTTTACCATTAGCCAAATATTCCGCATTTCTGTTATTCCTTCCAAAGTGAATCACCTCACACTTCTCTACATTAAACTCCATTTGCCACCTCTCAGCCCAGCTCTGCATCTTATCTATATCCCTCTGTAATCTGCTACATCCTTCCACACTATCAACAACACCACCGACTTTAGTATCGTCTGCAAATTTACTCACCCACCCTTCTGCGCCTTCCTCTAGGTCATTGATAAAAATGACAAACAGCAACGGCCCCAGAACAGATCCTTGTGGTACTCCACTTGTGACTGTACTCCATTCTGAACATTTCCCATCAACCACCACCCTCTGTCTTCTTTCAGCTAGCCAATTTCTGATCCACATCTCTAAATCACCCTCAATCCCCAGCCTCCGTATTTTTTGCAATAGCCTACCGTGGGGAACCTTATCAAACGCTTTGCTGAAATCCATATACACCACATCAACTGCTCTACCCTCGTCTACCTGTTCAGTCACCTTCTCAAAGAACTCAATAAGGTTTGTGAGGCATGACCTACCCTTCACAAAGCCATGCTGACTATCCCTGATCATATTATTCCTATCTAGATGATTATAAATCTTGTCTCTTATAATCCCCTTCAAGACTTTACCCACTACAGACGTGAGGCTCACCGGTCTATAGTTGCCGGGGTTGTCTCTGCTCCCCTTTTTGAACAAAGGGACCACATTTGCTGTCCTCCAGTCCTCTGGCACTATTCCTGTAGCCAATGATGACATAAAAATCAAAGCCAAAGGTCCAGCAATCTCTTCCCTGGCCTCCCAGAGAATCCTAGGATAAATCCCATCAGGTCCCGGGGACTTATCTATTTTCAGCCTGTCCAGAATTGCCAACACCTCTTCCCTACGTACCTCAATGCCATCTATTCTATTAGCCTGGGGCTCAGCATTCTCCTCCACAACATTATCTTTTTCCTGAGTGAATACTGACGAAAAATATTCATTTAGTATCTCGCCTATCTCTTCAGACTCCACACACAATTTCCCATCCCTGTCCTTGACTGGTCCTACTCTTTCCCTAGTCATTCGCTTATTCCTGACATACCTATAGAAAGCTTTTGGGTTTTCCTTGATCCTTCCTGCCAAATACTTCTCATGTCCCCTCCTTGCTCGTCTTAGCTCTCTCTTTAGATCCTTCCTCGCTACCTTGTAACTATCCATCGCCCCAACCGAAACTTCACACTTCATCTTCACATAGGCCTCCTTCTTCCTCTTAACAAGAGATTCCACTTCCTTGGTAAACCACGGTTCCCTCGCTCGACGCCTTCCTCCCTGTCTGACCGGTACATACTTATCAAGAACACGCAGTAGCTGATCCTTGAACAAGCCCCACTTATCCAGTGTGCCCAACACTTGCAGCCTACTTCTCCACCTTATCCCCCCAAGTCACGTCTAATGGCATCATAATTGCCCTTCCCCCAGCTATAACTCTTGCCCTGCGGTGTATACTTATCCCTTTCCATCATTAACGTAAACGTCACCGAATTGTGGTCACTGTCCCCAAAGTGCTCTCCTACCTCCAAATCCAACACCTGGCCTCGTTCATTACCCAAAACCAAATCCAACGTGGCCTCGCCTCTTGTTGGCCTGTCAACATATTGTTTCAGGAAACCCTCCTGCACACACTGTACAAAAAATGACCCATCTATTGTACTCGAACTATATCTTTTCCAGTCAATATTTGGAAAGTTAAAGTCTCCCATAATAACTACCCTGTTACTTTCGCTCATATCCAGAATCATCTTCGCCATCCTTTCCTCTACATCCCTAGAACTACTAGGAGGCCTATAAAAAACTCCCAACAGGGTGACCTCTCCTTTCCTGTTTCTAACTTCAGCCCATACTACCTCGGAAGAAGAGTCCCCATCTAGCATCCTCTCCGCCACCGTAATACTGCTCTTGACTAGCAGCGCCACACCTCCCCCTCTTTTGCCTCCTTCTCTGAGCTTACTAAAACACCTAAACCCCGGAACCTGCAACATCCATTCCTGTCCCTGCTCTATCCATGTCTCCGAAATGGCCACAACATCGAAGTCCCAGGTACCAACCCATGCTGCCAGTTCCCCTACCTTGTTTCATATACTCCTGGCATTGAAGTAGACACACTTCAAACCATCTACCTGAACACTGGCCCCCTCCTGCGATGTCAAATCTGTGCTCCTGACCTCTATACTCTCATTCTCCCTTACCCTAAAACTACAATCCAGGTTCCCATGCCCCTGCTGCATTAGTTTAAACCCCCCCAAAGAGCACTAACAAATCTCCCCCCCAGGATATTTGTGCCCCTCAGGTTCAGATGTAGACCATCCTGTCTGTAGAGGTCCCACCTTCCCCAGAAAGAGCCCCAGTTATCCAGAAATCTGAATCCCTCCCGCCTGCACCATCCCTGTAGCCACGTGTTTAAATGCTCTCTCTCCCTATTCCTCATCTCACTATCACGTGGCACGGGCAACAACCCAGAGATAACAACTCTGTTTGTTCTAGTTCTGAGCTTCCATCCTAGCTCCCTGAAAGCCTGCCTGACATCCTTGTCCCCTTTCCTACCTATGTCGTTAGTGCCAATGTGGATCACGACTTGGGGCTGCTCCCCCTCCCCCCTAAGGACCCGGAAAACACGATCCGAGACATCACGTACCCTTGCACCTGGGAGGCAACATACCAAACGTGAGTCTCTCACGCTCCCACAAAATCTCCTATCTGTGCCCCTGACTATCGAGTCCCCAATTTCTAATGCTCTGCTCCTCTCCCCCCTTCCCTTCTGAGCAACAGGGACAGACTCCGTGCCAGAGGCCCGTACCCCATGGCTTACCCCTGGTAAGTCCCCCCCCCCCACAAGTATCCAAAGCGGTATACTTGTTTCTCAGGGGAACGACCGCAGGGGATCCCTGCACTGACTGCTTTTTCCCAGTCCCTCTTACAGTTACCCACCTATCTCCAATCTTTGGTGTAACTAATTCCCTGAAGCTGCTATCTATGACCCCTTCTGCCTCCCGAATGATCCGAAGTTCTTCCAACTCCAGCTCCAGTTCCCTAACTCGGTCTTGGAGGAGCTGGAGATGGCAGCACTTCCTGCAGGTAAAATCAGCAGGGACACTAACTGCATCCCTCACCTCAAACATCCTGCAGGAGGAACATTGCACTCCCTTCCCTGCCATTCCTCTTACTTTCTACCAATAATAATCTTTATTAGTTTCACAAGTAGGCTTACATTAACACTGCAATGAAGTTACTGTGCAAAGCCCCTCGTCGCCACATTTTGACACCTGTTCGGGTACACTGAGGGTGAATTTAGAATGTCCAATTCACCGAACAGCGTCTTTTGGGACTTGTGGGAGGAAACCGGAGCACCCGGAGGAAACCAGTGCAGACACAGGGAGAATGTGCAGACTCCGCGCAGACAGTGACCCAAGCGGGATTCGAACCTGGGACCTTGGCACTGTGAAGCAATGGTGCGAACCACTGTGCTACCATGCCACCTGCTCGGAAGTGGTTGGGAGTTAGGTTGGTGGGGTGAGCTTGGCTGCTTTTCAGGGTATAAATTGAATATGGGAAAAAGCGAGGAGTTCCCAATTAGTGCTGAGGGACAGGAAGAGGATGCTTGGGGATTTGCCACTTCGGGTGGTGGGGGCAAACATTCGCAATCTTGGGATACAGATGGGCGGAGTTGGGCCCAGCTGCATAACTGAACTTGACGTAGCTGGCGGAGGGAATGAAGGCGGATTTCAGGAGATGGGATGTGCTGCCATTGTCTTTGCCGTGAGGCAGCAGTGCTAACCACTGCGCCTCCGTGTCATCCCTCAAGACGGTGAAAATGGCTGTGCTACCAAAGTTTCTGTTTGTATTTCAGAACCTCCCCATTTTTGTTCCCAAGTCCTTCTTTAGAAAGGCGAATGGGCTGATTTTGAGATTTGTGTGGGTGGGGGAGTTTCCACCGGTGAGAAGGGCGTTTCTGCAGAGGGATTGATGAGGGGAAGGGCTGGCATTGCCGAGCCTGTTGAATTACTACTGTGCAGCAAACATTGCAATGGTTAAGAAATCGGCGGAGGAGGAGGGGTCAGTTTGGGGACGAATGGAGGTGGCTTTCTGTAGGGGGGCCACCTTGAGGGCATTGTTGTTGGTGCACCTTCCGTTCTCCCTGGTTTGGTCCTCCGGTGGTGGTATCAGCATTGAGAATTCGGAACCAGTATAGACAGCACTTTGGATTGGACGGTATGTCGCTGTGGGCACCGATTTGCGACAATCATAGGTTTGCGCTGGTGGGGTTGGATGCAAGGTTCCGGGGATGGCGGCAAGGGGCTGGTTTAGCACACTGGGCTAAGTTGCTGGCTTTTAAAGCAGACAAAGGCAGGCCAGCAGCACGGTTCGATTCTCATACCAGCCTCCCCGAACAGGTGCCGGAATGTGGCAACTAGGGACCTTTCACAGTAACTTCATTGAAGCCTACTTGTGACAATAAGCGATTATTATTGATCAAATTCAACCCATAAAACAATGATCTTAAAATAATTTAAACTTAAGACTCCTGGCTTGCAGATGATATTTTGTAATACAGTGATTATATGCAGGATCTCATTAGAATTAATCGAGGTTGCAATTGAGTGTTCTGCCATTTGGAAGTGAAGTGAGTTTAGGACTGATTTGATCAATACCCCTCGTTCTGTCCGGAGCACAGGTTAGCCCTTCACAAGCCAACAACAATGTGAAAAGATAGTCACTGTTAAACCAGTTACGCTGCTCATTCCTCCTCCTCCTCTGACCTCTGTCTAATGATGGCTTGAGATCCTTTCCCAGCTAATTCCCCTGTCAGTCTAACTCCCACACAGTCATTCTTCTAGGAAAAAAAGAGGCTTGTACTGGGAGGATCCGCATGCCTTCAATCTTCTAATGTGGCCAATGGAAGAAAAAAAGTCTCGTTTAAAGATTATCAGCTGAGCCAATGGTGTGCATGTGTGTGTTTCACGTGACTACATTTCCCCTGTCTTTCAAATGGGTATTATATAGTTCAATTTAGTACAGCAGATAGAAGCAATACTAGAGCACTGGGATGTCTGGAAACAAGTGCCTGACCAAGTGACTTTAAACTGAAGCATATTTCTTTGTATAATTAATGGAACTTCCTGCTCCCTTCCCAACTTGTAGTAAAACTAAACGAGGCACTGTACAGCTTGAAGAAAATTCATAAAATAGAGTCTATTCCTGCATCTGAACTGTAAGTATTTCTTTTGATACACTTGCCTTCTGAGATCGCTTCACAGCACAGCTCCAAAAGATTTGACGTTTTATGTGATTTCTGTTAAGTGACAAATAAATATATCAGTGAAACATTCTGAAGTTTGATGAAAACAGCTCAAAGACCACATAGTAACCTTAAATCACGTTTTTTGGGGGGAGGGGGCGTGTGGAGTTTGGTGGTGCGGGGGGGGGGGGGGGGAGAAAGTCGATAGCCTGAGGGAACTGTCTGTCTGTCTGACTGCCGCACAGACTCCTTTTTAAGCAGAGGCAGCCCTTTGCATTATTCAGGCGGCAGGATGAGATGAAGTATTGCTGCTTGTGATAACACATTCACCGTGTCCAATCAGTTCCACTGCAAGCACTAAGTAGAACAAACTCGACTGACCCCATGACGAGGGGGTACGGCCCTGTCCAGCAAGTGACTGAACAGACCAGAGCTTTCAAGGGGCACAGCTGACGAGCTTTGAAATTCAAACAAAGGGCAAGCAGAAGGGATTTTTTTTTTGTTTACATTAATTAATCTTGCCTACATTTTTTTTTTTGCACACAGCCCAATCCTGAAGCGATCTGGACTTTTTTTAAACACACAGATGAGCTTAAATCTGCCTCCCATTCTTGGGAGATCGCTCAGCTGAAATTAAATACATAAATTCATTTAACATGGGAACATGTTCGGGTTTTTTTTCCCCTGAGCTGGAGTTTTTTTTTCTTTCTCGTTTTCTTTGTCTGCCGTCATGTCATCCACAGCTCCTCCTCCTCTCTCCCTCCACCCCAAATTCAACATCACCACCACCCACTGTGAGCTGAGACACCTGAAGGCTAGACATAATGATCAACAGAGCTCTCGCCTGTCTGGCTTGCAGCCAGCTTTTATTTCCAGTCAAGGAGCCCTGCACGCAATTGTTCTACTGCACCGAGAGATCGGCAACTGTGGGGTTCCATATGCCGCAGATCGCTAAACTGCAGCAACAAACGGGAGCGAGCGCTTCCATTCTTTGTTGAGGTTTTTTTTTAATGCACAAAAATTGATGTAATTATTTTTTGAGGCGCCCGCATTCATAAACAGCGCCGGCAAGCCCTCCTGTTACAACTACCGCCATAAACTTTGTACAGAGTCTGACCAGACCAGATGGCCATGCGCCCTTTTATTATTTAGATGAGACTCTTCCTTTCAATAACATCATTCTTCCTGCTCATAAGGCCTGCTTAAAATTTCCAGCAGAAGGAATCAGCTGAGTATTTTCAATACTAATTGACCATATGCAGAGGAAAGGGCTCGTGTGGCAATCAGTGGGACCATTGTAAGACTAACGGGATCAAGCCGGCCTTTGTCTCATTTGCAATAGCCGCTTGGGGGGGGGGGGGGAGGAGGAGGAAAAAAAACTACAAATTTAAATATTTTTGCAGACCTGACTTGCTTCATTTCAGGGCTGTTTCGTTGCTGACAACTCATTTATATTGAAGTGCTGGGGGCTGCGGCAGGGGAGCAGGCTAATTGAATTAACTGATCTGTTCCAGGCATTCCCATTCACTTGTTTCAGTATTGCGGCAATAAAGTAAAACCCTCTGTCCTAATGAGATATTTGCTCTGGACATGTAGCTTTCCGCTTCCCGCTTCAAAACTTTATCACCCATTTGATTCTGTATTGGATGGGAAAAGGGTGGAGTGCGTGCAGCGATTGAAAGGGAGGGTATATGTATCCGCGTGAAGAAATACTTCACTCAATATGACTATTTGTATTTGGCGGTTTGTGAAGCGTGCGATCCTCGTGCTACCCAAGCAACCCCCAAGTAAACTGATCCCCACCCCACACATGGGATGATGTATCTCCCACTATTTGCATTTTTTAAAAAAGGCGTCTGGAGTAGCCCAAGGTTGACACTATCAATAACGGACCTTTAGAATTGCTACTACCTTGCTAACTTAGCAGGCATTCCATACCACCAGCTCCAGACAAAACACCTACTTCACCGGGTAGTCTGACTGGGTCTTTTGAAAGCAAATGACTCGCACCCAGGAATGAATTTAACTTCTTCTATGGTGATCAACTGAATCGTGCTACAGTTGTGCTTAAGTGCACACAGACAATTTGGTCTTCAAAGGACAGGACGCTTCCACAACTTGTGGTCTTTTAAAAAAAAAAGAAACCTTAACAATACAAGCGTCGTATTACCCGGACCCTTCCTTTTTATAACACCTTCCTCCTCTACCTGGATTTGAATGCAAGTCAGACAGGCAAGTAATTTGCTGGCAATAGACTGTTAAGTGATGGGGGTGGGGGCAAAGACACAATCTATTATGGAACGTAACAAGGGAAATGTCACCAGAAGAGCTGTCATTTACATAGCCTTCGAGCAGCCAGGTGCGTCTGAAGACATTAGAAGTCGCTGCACATTTTACGTCTCGCAAGGTGGAAATTAAAAGAAAAAGATGCGCTCATTTATATCCCTCAACCAGTCACTTTTTCATGATTTTTTAAAAAATGTATCTGACAGCTGAAACAAATCGTAATGCCCAAAGAGGAGCTGTGCCTTTTTTTCACTAGGTTCTGCTATCAAAGCACCAAAGAGCATCTGCAACCTCTCCAGACTCTAGCTTCTAATAATGCGGATTTAGATGGGTTTGATGGAATTAGGAGGTAGTCATAACAAGGGGTTCCTGTGAAATCTAATCTTTTTTTTTTAAACACTGCCTATTAATGTTCGGAATTCTTGCAATGCTGAACGCAATGGAGAGATGTGGGGTGGACTGGCGGGGCGGGGGGGTTGGTGAGAAGCTGGTGGATAATTACGCTGCTGGTGATCTTAAGTATATTCTTTGGATTACCATGTCTGGAAAAGAAGAAAGGCGAGTGTCGCATGATGAATCCGCAGGGGTTGTCTGGACCTTTTCATACAGTGCAAAGTCTGTGTAGGCAGTGCCCTAGCCAGGGTCAGCCTTTGCCCTTACACGCTCCTCCCTGCTCCAGGTGCAGCCACTTGCTTTGCTGCCTTTGCATAAACTGACGGACGCTCTGAGTTTGAGCCACTGGATGGTGGTGCGCTGGCCCCCTGTTACCGCGATTTACAGCTGGACAAACCCCTACGCGAACAATTGCCATAGTTAAATCTACACCGCCAAGGGTCGCACCGACCTGTTCTCAGCTGATGCATCCAATAACTTTTTTTTACAATTGGCTTCAACCTTTTTTTTTCTAAAACCTCAGGAATTTTAAACAGCACCTCAAATTGGAATTTTAACCACCTTATATTTTCTTTCCGCCTATGATTCATTCGCTGTTCTCGTTAGTTACTCCATTCTGTTTCATGAAAAGAACACTTAAAAAAAAATGTAATCAAAAATATTAAATAATTTTGCTAACTTAAATAATTTTGCTAACTTAATTTCAGCACTGTTGAAACACAAACTACGGTTCTCAAAGCGCCCCCCCCCCCACCCAAAGGGGAGGCGACATTGAGCTCAGAATAGCATGAAGACTGTTACCATGGTAAATGTTCCGTTCAGTTAAATCAAATATGGCGGCGCAAGAGGGAGTCATCATCACTCATTAGCTAATGTTGGCCAGATTAAAATGGAATATGGCCATTGCACCTTCTTAAGGGAATTGTGCAGGAATTAAATGTTCTTTTTTTAAAAAGATTTCAAAACTGACTATTGTCTAGACCATAGTTTTTGTTAACAGTGCAATAATGGATGAATTTCCACACTACATTACATTATGGAGCAGTTTCCAATCAAGTAGGCTTCTTCAATCTCAACTGTGTAATTGGCCAATTGCACAAAAATAGACCTGTGGAATTTGAGCAAGAAAATGAAATCTGATTTCACTGCCAAGGAATGCGTTAGACATAAGATTGGTTAACTGTGCTATTTGGTCATTTACTGAATTGCTTCCTATTTCTAACCACCATCTCTCCCATTTCCAACCATTCACAATAGTAATTTGATTCAGGCCATTTATGTGCACGTTTTCTAGTTAATACATATTTCACAGATTTGATTGTCAGTAAATTTTGACGCATTTCTTTCTAAGAAATGAGTTCCTTGTAATCCATTTTGCCACACTCTGTCAGGAAGATGAAGCCAAACCTCATGACAATCAATAATTGAGCAGGTAGCAATTGAATTCTGTGAAGAGATGCATTTAAAATCAAAAGTTCAGACATGCTGTGAGCCTGACTGTCTGGCAGCAGACGTGCGGACCTGTCTAGAAAGCTTTTCAGCAAAGCTCTGTCATTCCATCTCAACCTAATGTTAGAGAATTCCTCCATCTAGTGTACCATCCCATTGCAACAAAGCTGGGTATTATTGCACTGGCGCCGATTCAGAAAAGGATTTAAAAAAATGCTTAACTGTATCAAGTGGGATAGAATTTCTCTTGAAATGAAATGAAAATCGCTTATTGTCACAAGTAGGCTTCAAATGAAGTTACTGTGAAAAGCCCCTAGTCGCCACATTCCGATGCCTGTTCGGGGAGGCTGGTACGGCAATTGAACCGCGCTGCTGGCCTGCAACATATAGAACGAGTATGCTGCACCAGGGGCACACTATTTATTTTAAATTTTTTTTTTTACATTTGTTCAGTTATCCCAGTTTAAGAATGCATTACTGGGTTTAGGCTAAAAACAATTCCCAAAGTAAATTCAAATGCACTATTCCTGATGATTTACAAAACCCAAGCTAATTTTGAGAAATACAAGAGTGCTCTGATATCCCTCAATTTGAAGTTTTCCCTATTGCTGGTTTTATGTCGTGGAAATGCAAGGTAATGAATAACTTGGCTTGTGACTGAGGGGCATCCTGTAAAGCTCGACCCATTTTCATTTGCTGTGCATTAGTTCCACTCATGGTCACGTAGCCTTTTCACTAGCCTTTCCACCAGGGTATTCAGTTTCCTATTTGTGGGTCATAATTTATATTTTATGAGGTTGTACATTACAAGAATCGACTGTTCTTTCTAGGCACCCTGAAGCCTTTTTGGCCAGAAGCAATCTTTTTTTTTTCTCTGTTGGCATTTTAAGTTCCAGAACTGCCTGCAGGCGTAGGCAAAGTCAGAAGTGTTTTGTTTTAAAGCAGGAAAGGGAAGGCAGTGGAATTGTGGGTGTTCTGAAGAACTAACGAGCATGCTTAGGCTAATTGAAGAACAAGTTGGTCAGACCTCAAAACGTTTGCCCTGAATTCCCTGATACCTGTTAAGTTCTACTCCCTGTCTTCTGAACATATCAAATCATGCTTAATACAATCTTGGGAAAAAAAATATTTTTCCCAAGTGATCATCCCCCACCAGTTAGTGTGGGGACTGAGTTTTGGTGCACTATTTGACCAAGGGAGCATTACAGTTGACCTGTCGCTATTTGTACACCAGCTCACACTGCCAGGGTCGATACTGGATAGTAATTATGAACGGGGATCCCAACATTGCATTTCCTCCCCACTAAAAGGGTATTGGTTGCTAAATGTTGATTACACAACTACTCCACCGAGATCGAGGACTATGCATTTTCTTCTATTCATTCATGGGTTGTGGCATCACTGGCTAGACCAGCATTTATTACTCACTCCTCATTGCACTTGAGAAGGTAGTGGTAAGCCACCTCTTGAACCACTGCAGTCGCCATGTTGTTGGAATATAGTGCTGTTAGGAAGGGAGTTGATTTTGACCTTGCAGTTTACACTTTTTTGTTTTCTCTCTCAAATCGAGAAATGGGGCGAGATTCTCTGGCCTCCTCACGGGAATGTTTCTCGGGTGGTGGTCTGCCGTTGGCCGTCTGTGAGATCTTCTGGCCCTGCTGCTGTCAATGGAATTTCCCATTGAATCCACCTCAGGCTGCCGGGAAACCCGTGGCCGGGGCATGCCATTGTTGGGATCAGAAAATCCCATTGGCATGACCAGCCGGAAGATCTCTTCGATGATTCTCAATTCATGTCCTTTTATTTTTAAAAAATCCTGAATGCTGGAGGTTTGAATTAACTTCCAGTTTCATTTCCAGGGTACCTTCCAAGGTAATTGGTCTTCAATGGATTAAAACTAAGCTGGTCTCCTGTGCAAAGGCAGAGACCAGGAAGGCGAGAAGGTGGAAATTAGGAATGTCCTTTTCTCTGCTCAAACAGCTCACCTCAATGTGCAGTTCCACACCCAAGGATCTGCATGGAAGGTTTTCACCTTTCCCTGTAAAACACAACTCTCATTCTTTCCCACTTTTTCACTTTTACTTTTTTAATACTGTTCAACTGGGTGAAGGGAACTATCTGAAATACCATGGCATTTTGTTGCATCCTCTGGCAAAAAAAATAGAAGGTAGATTAACTAGTGATTTATCACATAATATTATTATAAAGATCTTGATGCAGAAATAAGCAACCAGTTAAGAGAAACAAGTCCCAGAGATGGACTTACTTATGTTGTAGCTCATGCTATTTGACATCCGTATTTGTTTTTTTAAAAAGAACAGAGGTACATCTTTAAGTATGACAGAAACCATAATAGCCAAACTGACCTCTTTGTACAGCAGTTTTATCAAATAGATGATTGGAAGTATCATTTAAGCATCTTTTATGATTAAGAAATCAATTTAGAACTGTGCAGTATTGGTTTTCATTGTACATCCTTTCTTAAGACAGGCAGTATGTTTTTGTTCAACACTAAGCGGTGGAACCCACTGAAGCAGTCACCGTTCTCTGAGAACAAGCCAATCCATTCGTACTTGCTTAAATTTCTGCTGTAATATTCAACCATATTGAATTACCACACCCTGACTTTCATCAGGCTTCATACCGAAAAACCATGGCTATAAGATCTTTCCGCAGGAAGGCAACTTAAAATAAATGATTTATTATTTAAAATAAATCTAAAGGAGCAGATTTTGATGACCACAATTTGCTTAGAAATCAATGCTATGGAAATAGACAAAAGAACGTTTTCTTAACTGATATATTGGATTTCCATCACTTTTGGTCAAGACATCATCATATGAATCAAGTATTGAATGTCAACTGAGCAATAATCTGGGTCATAGCTTTGGCTCTTGAGATCTTCCTGCACTCTGCCAAACATTCTAAACTTTTCACAACAGAACAGTTATCACCTTACAACAAAGCCTTTCCATCATCCGACTCAAAACACAAAGTTATTTTTCAAATTTACAGTGCTTTCAAATTTTCCTTTGTACATTGTGTTTAATACATCCAATTGTGAAGTGTCTGCAATGTTTCAACAGACTGTTCTCTTTTGCTTATTGATTGCCATAAGTGCAGGGTATTACAGAAATGCACTGCCATCTCCCACCGCAATGGAGGAGCACTGGTCGATTGGTTATAGGAACCATCGCAGAATCGATCCTTTACAAATCAGTTAAGAGATAAAGGCACATCCTCCTGCTCTTTCTCATTAAATGTTAATGAACTTGGTCAGAATGGCTCCTTAATGCTGTGAATTGCTCCTTAATGCTGTGAATTACAAGTCCTACTCTTGCTTCTCTTTCTTCCCCTTGCACTGTGCAATAGTTGTCAACATCCCCAATCATCCAACTACAAATTTGTTTTTAAAAAATGAAGAAACCGTTTAGGGGATTTACCAGCACGGTATGGTGGGGGAGGGGTGAAGGGAACTTGATAGTCATCCCATTGCATTAGTATTGATTTCTGTCCATCAAGGCTTGTTTCATTTATTGTGCAAGAAAAAGGCAGGGTCACTTTGATTTAATTACAACGCCAGGTGCAAGCCCATGACCAGGATTTTTAAGATAAAATAATCCAACAAATTTGTTAAATTGTGATATTTTCTTCCTGCAATCAGAGTTGCAATCCATCCTTTTTCGTTTGTCTCATAATTTTACAGACTCCTGTTTTTGATTATGCAAATTATTGTTCAGCCAGTCTTTTTGGTCACATTTAAAGGTACCACGAAGTTGTTGAGAGAGCACTACTACACGGAGGTTAAATGACTGACTACATTGGCTAATACAGTTGTTTTTAAAAAAGATCTTCAGCCTACGAGCTTAAACTAAAACCACACAAAGCTACCTTTCATTGGTTTCGGGCAGTTGCTGAGATGAAAAATCAAAGAAGGATGTCAATAATGCATGTAACAACGCAAGCTTTCTCTGTATAACAGCTTGCAGTCGAAAGGATAACTTTTGCAGTGAAAACAACAGTGAGGAGAAAATCTGATTTTTCTTCCTCCCTCCACATGCCGTTTGCAGTTATTTGAAAACATTTGTAGACCCAGAGCTCAAAGTACAGAATGTCCTTCACAGGTTTCAGGATAGCCATATATTTCCCTTCTTAGAACATCTGCAAAACTTGACTCTACGCTTATTACAATGCAGAGTACTGCAAAGCTGAAACCTAAAGGAAAACTTAATGAAACTAAACATTAACATTTAAAAAAAAAATTCCCCCTGTAGTTCTCGAGAGGTTAATAAAAATATATTTTGGGTCACCGTATAATAACTCCTTTCTTTCTCAGCCAGCGTTCCCATGAAGCGAAACGCCATGGATTTGGATAAAAACTTTCCAATGCTTGACCTTTGGCTAACTGAAAATGTGAGAAACGTTTTTGGACTATAATGCAACATTTCATTTCAAACTTTGTGTTCAGCCAATATGTACATATAGCAGTCCTGTGTACTACATGGGCACAACCTAATAAAATAAATACATCTAATAAATCCAGGACTGACTAACCCCCAGTGACATTTACCCTGCTAAGATGTTTTTTTGTTGTTGCATATCACCAATTACACATGGATCACAATTAATTTTGGCTAAATTAGTCTGTACATAAAGCAGTCCTGTGTACTACATGGGCACAACCTAATGAAATAAATACATCTAATAATCCCAGGACTGACTAAACCCCAGTGACATTTACCCTGCTAAAATGCTTTTTTGTTGTTGCATATCATCAATTAGACATGGATCCCAACTAATTTTGGCTAAATTAGTCTAGAAATGAAAGGAACATTCCTGCTGGGTACAGCACATTAACTCTTGAAATAGATTCAAAGTGTCACTGCATGCTGTTATTTCACTATTGTCATACTTAGTACATTGTTTGATCCTTGATTACTAAAGGATAGGTCCAGTGACCATGTTAGCCAGTATTACAAGCTCAGGATAAATCAATAATGTATTTAGAATAGAAGCTTAAACAAGATTAGGTAAACCAGCATGGCACAACATTCTCCCTGAGCACGGACTATCATTTGATCGGCAAAACTATAGGTGTGGGTGATGGAACAGGTTGCTAGTACGCACTACATTACCAAGCACTAACTCGGATTATATAACACTAATTTAGTGTAGAATGAATTAACTAGGATTATGTAACACTAGTATCATATTCCAGATTCTCTACTAAAGATCAATATGACGTGAAGAAAATTGAAACTGAACAAAACAAATGTATAAATCGAAATGAATAAATGGTAGAAAATTTGGAGTATATGTATTTTTACAACACATAACTAGGCCTTTGGCCCAACCGCTGGTGTTTATGCTCCACTCCAGTCTCACACCTACCTTGGAAGAAACATGATTAAAAGAAGCAATCTGGAGCATTGAGTATTAATCTATGCATCTGATTCAGGAAAGAATGCTCATTTCCACGAAGGGGCAACGCTGGAATTTGAGTGAGGTCCTAAATGAGCAGTCTGTGGATGTAAGCACTAAAATATTGTTGAGATACGTTGGAGCACAAGAGATCCAACTTTGATCATCAGCACATGCACTTAGTCACAGTGGTCAGAACTCTACCTCACAACGGCCAATTCTGGCCTTGGGTGACTCTGTCTGTCTGTGTGGATTGGTTTCCTCTGGATGCTCTGTTTTTCTCCCACAGTCCAAAGTGGATTAGGGTGCATTGCCCGTAACCAGTGCAAGAGTTACGGGGATTAGGTGGGGGAGTGAGCTTGGGTAGAGTGCTCTTTCAGAGGGTTGGCACAGACCTGATGGACAAAATGGTCTCCTTCTGCACTGTAGGGAATCTATCGATTTATGGATTTTATAAACTTCTAGAGAGTCAAAAGGTGATTTTTTTTTTTTTTTTTTTTTGTTTCGTTAAATTCTTCCAAGATTTTCCAGTGCTCTCAATGCGAATATGGATTTGAGCTGCTTCTGCCTTCAGTAAAGATTTACATAGTGAATCCTGACAAAAGGCCCACAATAGAGCAAAGTATCTTGCAGCTCTGTAATCAGACTTAAGCTGGGGTCTTGTTTTCCATTCGCAGATCCATACGGCCATACAGTTACTTCGCTAAGTCGTGCCTACTTTCTATATTTAAAAAGAGTTTATTACGATGGTTTTTGTTTAGTCTGACTGACTAATTGAGTGCTGATTACCCTTGATCACAGCAGTTAATCATGCCTTACTCCGAATAGTACGACTAATGACATTTTAAAGATATATACTGTAAACCCATCTGGTAAGCAAGTACAAAATATGTGGAAAGGAATATCTTTTGGATGTGATTAAAATGGATTGCATGGACTACGAGCTTACTGTCTAGAAAATTGATTGGACTTGAAGATTGATGGACTTGACCTTCAGGCTTTTCCCTTAAACATTGAACCTGTGGTTAGTTAGGCCAAGACAATACCTAAATGTCAATTGTTTGTTACTGATCAGAACAGTGCTGAATAGGTCAAGGCATTCCAGCCTGGGACCTGCACAAATGTGACCTTGAACAGGAGGCTCTCGGTTATTTTAAAATGGGTGGGGGAGGGCTTGAAATAAACCTACGACTGCAATGCTAGGATTTCATTCATGCATTTTTTTTTCACCAAATCTTTGTAAATATAGATGCATAAAACCTCTGCCCCTAAAACGAATGCATTTATTTTCATCCTTCTGAGTCTCCACTGCTCCCTAACGCAATGTCCCTCTCTGTTTCCAGAATTCAGCACAACTGAGAGTTGTGCCATCATGGGTCCCAAACAGCATTGTGTGTTATTCATGGTCTTAATTAAGTTGTTACTGAGCATTTAATGTTCTGAATTGGCATGTTGGTGGATGCAATGACTAATTGCTAATATTTTTGTTAAACTTAACTTGGAAAGAACATCCCAAGATGACTCAAAAACAAGTTAATTTTATTGAAAGTTTCCCATGGTGATATTTGTTGGTTATTTTTGATAATGGATGTGTGTCCACAAGTCCCGAAAGACATGCTTTTTAAGGTGAATTGGACATTCTGACTTCTCCCTCGGTGTACCTGAACAGGCGCCTTGTGTGGCAACCAGGGAATTTCCACATTAACTTCATTGCATAAGCCTACTTGTGAAACTAATAAAGATTATTATTATATGGCTGATGGTGGTTGGTGCTGATCAGCAATCCTCCTTGCTTGTTTTTCATCCTTCACTGTTGATTCTGTCATTTGTGTACAACTATAGCCTAACTGCCAGTTCCATAAATAGGATTTTGACTTTCTCTCTTATGGTTGTGTAGTAGTGAGCATGTCTTGTGGTGTAATGGGTAGTTTCCCTGCTTCTCAACCAGAAGCTACAGGTCCAAGTCCCATTCCCAAACTTCATAATGTAGCCAAACAGGTTGAGTATCAACCTGAAAGTTCCTTCCTGCATTAACCAATGGCATGTGATGGAAAGAAGATTGGAGCCTTTTCCATCACTATCTATAATTCCAGTCATTGGGTGGACCAGACAATCAGATGGCACCAGTTCAATTATATTCTGTGCAAATACTGATTACAAAGAAATTACAGCAGAAAGCAGCCATTCCATTCAACTGATTTATGCTCCACACAAGCCACCCTACTAAATCTAATGCTCGCAGCATATCCTCCTATTCCTTTCCCCCGCATACCTTATCTGGCTTCCCATTAGATGAGTTAGCAATGCATTAATATTGAAAGTGACATACCATTTTAAGCCAACTGCAATGTCAGACAGAATTAAATCCGTGCAAATCTACATGGTACTCATGGGCAGGACTAGTGTCACCTCATTATAGTGAGATAAATCGTCCATAGGCTGCCTAGCATTTATTTTAACCAGTTTGCCACATTAAGAAAACTAAGTGTGGCCATATCATTCTTTACAAGGTCAAAATCATTTTCAAAATCTGTAATAAAACGGGTAAGGCAAGGAGGCATCCCAACCTTCGAACCATGTGCTGTTGACTCCAATCAAATTCTCTCTTCTTCTCTCCTTCCCCTGGAGGTCCAAGTTGCGGAGACTCCTTCCCCTGGAGGTCCAAGTTACAGAGATCCCACGCACTTTTACATGCATGTTGTAGCCTGGAATTATAGATTCCAGCTGGCCGCTGGAAAAGGCATTTTTTTGTTTTGAGCAGTTTTTTATTAAAACTATCCGGTCATCAAATGAGACCCGAATAGAAAGATGATAATGCAACCAACAAAATCTCTGCTAACCACAGGCATATTTCCATCATAAGTAGCTGTAGGAGTATAATCATGGTGCCTATGAAAAATATCCTGAGGCCCTTGAGGCGACCACCAAAACAAGACGTTTTGCTGAAGCAACGAGTTTCATTGGCAAACCATTGAATTTGAGGAATTTCATTGACAACAAAATACTCATTTAATACTGTAATTTTGGAAATGAAATTTTTGAGTTATAACTGAAAGTAGGCCTGAGAATGAGGGCCTACCCATTGGAATTTGATCTCTTGGGGTTTCTTCAAACTGATGATCCCGAATTTCCTTTTGCAGAGGCCAACAGATAACAAACATATGTAAAAGCAGTTTTCTGGTGATCACTGGTTATCGTAAAGAATACTTCCTAAACGATGACACCACAAGACGTTTCTTGGGTGCCACCATTCGACATCCAAAACAACAATTTGGACCTCTTGGAATTCCATATTTCCTGATCGGATCACTTCTCGCTTATTTTATGGTGACTTCCAGTGTCAGATAAAAGAGCGCGATGAATAATCTTTTCAGGATGAGTGTAGATTAGGAAATTTCATTCATAGAATTGTAAAGATCTGTCGGCCACCTGAACAGTTCTGAAGAACCCGATGTTAACTGTGGAAGGTTATGTTATCCAGGTCAGAGTAGAGTAGCTGAATAACCGGAGATGATTTTAAAGGTATTTATCATTATCTTGCCTTCAAGTAAACTTGCATCAGGCTCTCTCTTTAAAGTTTTAAAGTTGCATTTCAAAGTCGCAGCACACTTCCATTTTCTACACTGCTCTGGAGACCATAGTTTGAGGTTGCATTGCTGGTGTTAAGTCGGGGAGCAATTGAACACCGTGTGGTGGACATGACTGTTTGTTTGTTTAATTTAAAGGGAGGGGGAGGAAACAATTTCTGGTGTCACTCCCAGTTACTAATTATTTGGAGTAAATCATTTCCCACTTGCTGTACTGTGAACCTTTTACTTTCCTCGTCTGTCAAATTGATTGAATGCTCACTGCATCTCCAGACTGAAACGGCCTAGAAGGATCTGGCTTCAGTGTGGCTGAAAGCTCCAGGGGCTTGTGTTTGCCACATGAGATGTTCGCATGCGAGGGAGGAATGGAGGCAAAGAAATCTGAAGTAAAAGCTTTTAAGTGGAGGCTGAGATATGGGATCAAGGTGAGGCCCAGCAGGTTGGAGGATTTAAATTTTGGCAAGCTGCAGTCGCAATCAAGCTGGGTTGGTAGGATTTATTCCTACTTGTTAGCTCATTCTTGTCACTTTCCTGGAGAAGACTGATTGATGGACTCCTCTACAAGTTTTCTCAGAGGTTTCCAGATGTTTTCAGCGCCGGTTGTCTTAATTAAATTACACAGAAGATAACATTTCTGGATCAGTAATCTCATTATTACTCCCTCCTCCTATCTAAACAGAAGAGTTTCTGGAAATTATGATTTGGGGGTGACATCATTAATTCCCCTTTGCTCGCCCCTCAAATGGTGCTGAGTTGACAGAAATTTCAGGGTTGAGAGAGCTTGACAAATGACTGCCTGTCCCCTCCTCCACCATCTCGAGCAACACTGAGCTCTCGTCAAGACATGCCTGAGAGCTGATAGTGAGACAAAAGCAAATAGACTGAATTTTTCCATGAATATAAGCGCACTGTTGCCAGCAAAATCCCATAGGAAGGAGGAAAGCAGGACAATTTTCCTTTGAACAACAATGGCTGCTGAGAACTAAAACTGAAATCACTTAAAAACCATTTTGTTCAGATTGAACACTTGGACAAGAATTGTTTTTAAAGAAAAGCTTGACTCTTTTACAAAATTAACGACCGCACCCTGTGCTTGGAATATCATGCATTTATGTTTGTGCATTATAGCAATTACTAGCTCAGTAGTGTGATTTTATGCTTTGAGTCAAGACCTGAAGTACAAATGCGATATTTATAGGACGCTATTTTCATCCTCTTTAAAATGACGAAATTACAGAAATATGTTCTGACACGCGATTCCATTTGTTTGTCCTGCAGGCCACTCAAGTCTCTGTGATTTTGGGTCAGCAGTTAAGTCGAGCAGAAGAGCAACGTGAGTGAGGACATCACTGTCAGTTCCACATCAAGGTAAGTGGGACATTTATTATCCAACATACTTGCCCTGTAGGCACAGACACAGATTAGTATGTTGTGTTGGAAAAGTAAGACCAGATTGAGCTCAGCCATTTTTCTGACCCAAAATTTAAAACCTCGTGCAATTGGAAGGTAGAATTTTGTTACCCTCTTATTTACTTTGCATCTGCTGTAATTGCTATTTACTGTCTGTCAGACAAATGTCTGCCATAAAACAGGTGATAAGAATCATGGGCGCCTCCAAAAAAAAGCATTGGGGAGGTGTCTGACATTCCAGCGAGATGAGGGGGGAAAAAATCCACCTGCAGGACTTCTGCCCCATGCAACATTCTTTTCTATTTATAATCACATAAAAACAAACCTTTCATTAGAACATCTGTCTGGTTGAAACTTTTTGATCTCCTTGCTTTTTTCTGGAGCACAATTTATGCGGTGTTATTAACTGATTTATTTCACAGCCATGTTAGATGCGACTCCAAGCTATATGTTGAAAGAGTGCAGCCTGAAAGACGAGCAAACATTAGCCTTTATGTATTCAGCCAGCTCACTCTAAGTTGTCGGCCAGCATGTTTTCAGGCGTGCTCTTATATCCATCCTTCCAACACTAAACAGGAATATTTTAGCAGCCAGAAACAAATCAGATTATTAAAGTGGTCTGACGGAACTTGGAAGATTCTAGGTACAGAGAATTTGTGTTTGAAGTATCCTGAAGCAGCTGCTGCAGCTTCACCTGCACTCTGGGAGCAGAGAATTGCTAAGGTCACAGCCAGCAAATCCTGTGTTCGATTTTAAGATGCAAGAAGTGTTCAGGGTCCCCTATTTTTTTTACAAGCTTCACACCCTCCAGCTGCTTTACATCCTGTCTCTCCTCATTCACAAGGAGATTCCATTCGCTGTCTTCTCCCCGCAAGCTTGTATTTTTTTTGTCCTCCTGATTTAACAGTAATTCTCAGCCTTTGACCACTGTTCCGTGCTGGGAGTTTCCAATCCTTAGCAAACAAAAGAGGATGTCTTAAAACATGAAAGAAAGAGGATGTGTAGACATCCACTTTGCAATTCCAGGTTCCTAAGCGTGTTCAAACAACTTTCCTCATAACGGCAGATTCGGCAGGAACACACTGCTCAGATCAATTATCCGATCTCAACCTGAGCTCTAGCTACCTTTCATTTAGTCAAGGGAGGCCTCTCCTCGCTGATTCACGTTTTTTCATAGCAAGTTGGCTTTTCAACCTTTCCTGAACCTAATCTTCTCCGTGGTTCACAGAATGCAAACTAAGATAATGTGCCCTTGATTCATCAGAATGTGTTCCAATTGTTGCTTTCTAAAGGCAACTCCTGGCTGGGTGGAAGCAGCTAATTTTAAGACGGCTCCAGGTTCATTTCAGTAAGGTTTCCTTTTGTTTTGGGGTGGTAGGGGGTATTCAGCAATTGTAAGAAAGCTGCTCAAATTGACTTTGCAGTGGCTCTGGCAGTACTTGATGTGATTGGCTGAAAATAAATTTTGCTTGTGTATCTGGGAATAATACAAATGCTGTTTAACAGATGTCGCTTTAAATACCACAATTGTCTCTGTCCGTTGTTTAAATAAAAGGAGTCGCTAGAATGTTAATTCATTGACAAATGTTCTTCCTGATCCTCAATATTAAGGATGAGTGCAAATCTGGGCCCAAGTAGATCAAGTGAGAACTAATCCAAATCTGGTCCATTTGATTAAATTGGGATAAAAATAAGCTTTTTACTTGGACCCACCCTGGAGAAGGTTTGATTTATTCATCTCATTAATGCTAGACATTTTAAATGCTAGAAACATCAATTGATTTAGAGTTGGCATTTAGCTTTAGATAATGACTATTTAGTAGTTTACTCCTTGATGTAAATTAAAAGAGATTGGGTTTATTCAGAGTAGATTAAAATGAAAATCTAATCCAAGACGAGTATATCTGGATTTAGGGAAAATTAAAATGTGAACAGGTGCACTAAGATAACACATTTTTATCTACAGTTCTCAACATTAGTTGGAAGCACACAAAAGATTATAAGGGTGCAAACTGCTTTTTCAAACGGCTCACAAAATTATAGAAAAGCAAGAGTAAAGTGGAATGATGAACATTGGCTAGGGGTCGCTTTAACTTCGGGTGTGCAGTTCTTGATACCTGGTTATGTATAGGTTCTTTGGAATGCTGCCAAGGTTATAGTAGAAAGACGAGATATGGAGGAGATTTTTCTATTGAACCAGAAGGTCAGGGAGTGAATAAAACCAATATTTATTTTCGCTGGATGAATAAACTGAAGCCAAACGTTCTTCTCACTGTGTAGTTAGTGAGGAAAGGTGGACACTGAATTCAGGAATGTATTTATGCAGAGTTGTTTGGGCATTTAATGCTTTGCTCGGGATGTAGTTGAGGCAGGAGCAGATAAGAATTTGAAGATGATGCAGAAGATAGAATGTGCAAGGGGGTAAGTGTTGGATTGCTCCAAGAAGTGGCCCAGACATGACTGAATGCTCTCCTTTTATGGTGCAATAGTTTTTTGTTCTATTTTAGCTGCCTGCTTAGCTTCAACAAATTTTGTCAATTCATTCATTTCTAATCTGCACCGACAGACCTTCCAGCTGGGCGTACAGGTAAGTGTAACCCAGCTCCAACGCCAACTCTATTCACATGAGTCAGCCAGTAGGAGGTGTTTATATTTGCATGAGTGGGGTAATGGGTAATTAGGAAGCCTGTCGGTGTTTCCCCCCCCCCCCCCCCCCCCCAAACGTTTGAAATGTCCCCAATCAGAAGGAAGCAGAGAATCACTAGCACTCATTGCACTTCTGGTTGTCAGCTCGGGTTAGTGGCTGACGACCAGAGGGGATTGGCCTAACGCTTCATTGCTCAAGATGTTCAACAAAACCAAATTTTGCATAGCATTTTAGAACAGTGAAGTCCAGCCCGCAGTGTGTGTAGGCATCTGCATACGTACTGATGAATCAAGTAAAATTACACCATTTGCAAAGCTTAAAAATCTGATTAATTAAGCTTTGTGTTGAGACAATAACCGTTCCAAACAGGGACGGCACCTACCCTACTATGAAAAGAGGAAGTTACCTGACCTTTCCAGATTCTCATTCTTCTTATTTTTTTAAAAATGTGAAGAGTTCAGGTTCATATGGTTACACTGTGGATGACATTTCTACTGCCGTTTTTTGTTCTATTTATTCTGGTGTATTTTAGGATGTTCACTTCACTGTTGTAATCAGCTAGAATTCATCATAGGCGGAGCAGCACGGTGGCACAGTGGTTAGCACTGCTGCCTCATGGCACCGAGGACCCAGGTTCAATCCTGGCCCTGGGTCATTGTCCATGTGGAGTTTGCACATTCTCCCCGTGTCTGTGTGGGTTTCACCCCCACAACCCAAAGATGTGCAGGGTAGGTGGATTGGCCATGCTAAATTGCCCCTTAATTGGAAAAAAAATAATTGGGTACTCTAAATTTATTTTAAAAAAAAGAATTCATCATTGGCAACTCTACTCTTGCATACCTTGGCAGCAGTGTAGAACAGTTTTCAGTGTGACTCGACTGATGTATCTGTAACCTTATTGGACAGAACATGGAATAATTCCCAACTTGATCGCATTTCTTTTGTTCAAATCTCCATTTCTTTTTCCTGTTCAGTGGCATCAAAAACAGTCATTCAACCATACAGTCTTCAAATTGCCTCATGTTTTATTTTGGCTTTCTATTGGTCTATCTTCTGGCAATAGCTGTATTGTAAAACCTATTTGCACCCAACATGAATCCGAGAGGTCCATTGTCACTGATGGTCACCTATGCAACACTTCTCATTGTTGTTACGATCAATCAACTAGCACACTCATTTATAAGCCATTTTTGGGAGGGATACTTTTTTGTTTTGGAACTTTTTCTTCCGCTTGTGTAAAGGGCTCACTAATGCATGACATCTGATGCAACTGTGATTATAGTTTGAGAAAGTCTGATGAAAGAC
Source organism: Scyliorhinus torazame (assembly GCF_047496885.1). NCBI lineage: Eukaryota > Metazoa > Chordata > Chondrichthyes > Carcharhiniformes > Scyliorhinidae > Scyliorhinus > Scyliorhinus torazame. The sequence goes on from NC_092713.1 coordinate 123,762,020, forward strand.
ATGGATCTTGCCCTCTCATCCCACTTTCAGTAGACCTCGCAGCTGCTGATTCTTAAAGTAAGAAAAGGAAGCCTGAGGAGGATAAACATAAGTCATGTGTCCCAAAAATTATAGAGTATGTAGAATGTGTCAGGTATAACCTCCAATTACTGTACTTGACCAAAATTTTAATGTTTATCCCTCAACCAACATCTGTTAAGATACATTGTCTGGTCATTAATTTCAATGCTTGTTTGTGGAGTCTTATTGTGTGCAATGGCTGCCACATTTTTTCTGGCGGCCAATGAAATACTTTTTGAAAAGTGCTTTGGGATGTAATGAGCTTGTGCTGTGCAAGGCAATATTTATACCTACCAACACAGGAAGACCAAATAATGCAGAGCTAAACCTTCGGAGTCATAAAAATACATGGGGAGTCCGTTGAACCATTTCTGCGTTCATTACAGTGGAAAGGAGTTGACTCTTTACAAAGTTTTGCCAACAAAGAGTCCCATGAGCAAAACTTGTCCCCTTATTAAGTATACACGATAAAATCTCTTTTCGTGTTACAAGCAGTAAACCCATACAAATTTATGACTGCTGGCCATCAGGCTCGGGTAGGCTCTGGAGAGAGCATAATATCTTTGGTCATTTAAAAATTTAAAAAAAAATTTATCGAGTACCCAATATTTTTTTTCCAATTAAGGGGCCAAATTGCGTGGCCAATCCACCTAACCTGCACATTTTTGAATTGTGGGGGTGAAACCCTCGCAGACACAAGGCGAATGTGTAAACTCTACCCAGACCGTGACACGGGGCTGGGATCAAACCTGGGTCCTCAGCACTGTAGGCAGCAGCCTTGGGCCATTTAAGAAAATTTAGAGAAACTTTTTTTTTTTTGCTGGAGACTTATTAGTAACTGGTCAGCTGATGTGGTTATGTGTACTAAAGGAAATACCAATGGGATTCATCATTTAATTGGTCACGTCATGTGAGTCACTTGGGCCCTTTTATTTAATAAAGCCTGGCCAATCAATGTTGAGAGAATAAGTAGTTACTGTACTGAACTCAATGACACTGTACACACATTCTTCTTTCATTCCTGAAAGAGCATTTTTGAACTCATTCACCCCTGTGGTGTTCACGAGATATGGATCTTTCACACTGCAGACAATGGGACTAGTGTAATTTTTTTTAAAACCAATTGGCTGCAATAGTGACAGTGACAATTTGCAACTGGAATATTAAACTAATGACTTCAAACCAGTGTTGGGGATAAAAGAGAAACTTTGAGGACAAGTTTCATCGTGTGCACCCGTTTAAAATGAAAAACCAACCAATGTTCCCAATTATTTGTGCTGTGTCTGGGACATGATGAGGTGCCTCCATCTGATTTCAAGGTTACTTGTTGATAACTTTGCCCAGTGGGTTCAGCATCTTGTCCACCCACCCTAATGTTCATAAATCTAAAGGATTGACCAAGTGAACAATGCCTTGTAAGTGTTGCATTCCTTAACAATGAGAATTGCTGTTCCAGATTGAACAAGAACATGGTATAAATGTGGGGTGAAATTTCCCAGCTCGCCCGCTTGTGTGCTTTCCGGCAACTTGCAGCGGCTCACCATTGGCTGCTGGCAGGATCTTCCAGTCCCGCTGATGTCTGTGGTTTTTGCGTGGTGTGCCCATGCTGCCGTCTGGGGTTGTGGGGGGGTGGTGCTGAAACTTCATAATATATTGGGACATGACAATAGCTACATTTTGCCATTTGTGGAACAATCTATTTAGTGTGTTAACTCTTCGATGCATTATCAGGGTTGGCCTTTTTCTAATTAGCGTCACAACCATGGCTTTTCCTATTCAGCTGGAAATAAAGGATCTTATAACATTATTGGAAGCCATTTATTTGTTATAACCAGTTATACTTCATGTGAACCACTTTTTCTAATTTGTTACAGCAGTTAATAATAGGGTGGAAATATTCTAATTGATTGTGAATGGTATAGTAGTTCATTTGTAATATTCTCATGTCAAACATGAGCATTTGATTTACAGGCATTAATTGGCAATTTGTTCAAAGCCAGCTTATTTTTCTGTGAGATTCATGTGATGGAAGATTTTAAAAGCAAGGAGTTCTCCCATGGGATAATTCAACTCTAATTTGCCAGATCCCACTCCACCTATGACTACTGTCCATTAAACACTGGACACGTGTATCACAAATATATTATTCACTTGTACATATGTTAAACTGAGCCCAGGGCAATATTCATCAACAATGGCAATGATGATGATGGGTCTGTGCATCTTCTGATCTGGAGCACCTAATTCGTCAAATATTCTAATAATGGCAGATGTTGTTCTTATCATTGAAATCTCGCAGCTCAATCATAATATGAATCTCTCAAAAAAGGAACTGGTTTTGAAAAAATTGGTAATTAACGCCAATCTTGCGTTAAACAGGAGACCCACTTTTATCCATAAACTATGTCATTCACTTGGAACATTCTCACCAATGAGTTATGATATCATTCACAATCCTACCCCATCATTAACTTCATTACAAAGGAACAATGATCTTTTAAAAAAACTAAACAAATATAGCATTCACAATAATTGGCTGCTTGCATCAACTGTTTGAAATTGAGCAAAACTATTGCTGTAATGTACCCCCAAAAAATTAGAAAGCAGTTCAACAGGGAATGGGTATAATAGCAATTAAATGACTTTAAAATAGATTTTCAACAAGTACTTAGTGGGCACAGGGCAGCCTATTGGCATCCATCACTGGCTCGCAAATGCAAGATTAAATTGCATGCAAAGTCTTGTTAGGCTGCCAGAAAGCTCTTATTGTGCAGTGTACAGTAATTACCAACATTTACCTCCAATAAATGTGATATGATAACATCAGGACTTGACGATGGTTTTGAATGCTCCAGTTCCATGGCCATTTTCAAAAGATCTAACACAGATTTTTTTTAAAAACAAGGTATCAAATCGTTCTCCCAGGACAGCCTGGACTCAAAGCTTTCATGTTGAATGTGCCCTTTCTCCTGTCTCAGCAACATCCCAATACTGCCTGGATTTTCAAAAATTGAAGCTCAGCAAACTTTAACCCATATTAATCATAATGGATCGGAAATGTGTACTGGGACAGCACGGTGGCGCAGTGGGTTAGCCCTGCAGCCTCACGGCGCCGAGGTCCCAGGTTCGATCCCGGCTCTGGGTCACTGTCCGTGTGGAGTTTGCACATTCTCCCTGTATTTGCGTGTGTTTCGCCCCCACAACCCAAATATGTGCGGGCTAGGTGGATTGGCCATGCTAAATTGTCCCTTAATTGGAAAAAATTAATTGGGTACATTAAATTTATAAAAACAAAGGAAATGTGTACTAATAGGTTGGCCTTTGCTTCTAGTTATCTTAGCATGCAATTCATAATTGAAGTGCAACAATTACTGGTGAATCAAAATTTCCAAGAAAAATTCAAATTAAATAAATCCTATTGCTCAAACTAACCCATTTCATTATTCTCTTCTGAGAAGATTTTAGACGAGCAAGCAACCGACGAACATTGGAACAGACAATGAATCGACTTTAAAAGTGGTTATGACCTAATATGTCTGGGGAACTTAGTGCTCCCCTGATACAAGAGCAAAAAACAAAACTGATGATTCTACTACTGCACTCAAAGCTATAAAATGCTTACTTAGAGACAGTTCTCAGAGAAAGAGCTTTCAGACGTTGCTTATTCATCATTGTCATTTAATTAGCATGCATGAGGTTTTCATACAATAAGCCACATCATCGTCTTTAATCAGACAGAATGCCGGGAGATGGGGCAAGATAAATTGTCTACTTTTTAAATCAGCGACACTTTCTATACAGTCCCCATTCAAGTGCCTAAAATCTCACTAAGGATGACTGGACTAAAGTAGCTGGTTGCACACTTGCCTCCTGAGTCTGAAGTGCTGGACTTGAACTCTATACAGATCTGAGCCCACAATCAAGGTTGACACTTGGAATGCTGTATTGTTTGAGTTGCTGATTTGCAGATAAGATGTTAAATCATGGCCCTATCTTCCAGCGAGAAGTAACAGATCCCATTGCAATTTTTGAATGGAGAGCAGAGACATCCTCCCAAGTATCCTGAGAGACTCTTTCCTTAACTAACATAACTTATCACTAAAAACAGTCAGGCAGTCATGTACACGTTTGTTTATGGAGCCTTGCAATGTGCAGTCTGACTGCCACGCTTGCCTGCATAATAACAGTGACTGTGGAGTGTTTGATGTCCTGTTCTGTATATGAATAGGAAACCCTCTCTTTTTTTCTTCCATAATGAGTAGAACTGATTGGTAGAAATCTGGAAGTTTCCTCCAAAAGCTGTAGATGTTGGGACAATTGAAGCTTTCAAGATTGGGATTGATTGAATTTTCATAGAAAAGGGATCAAGAGATATGAAGCTTGGGTAGTTAGATTTGCAGATCAACCATAATCTATTTGAATGGTAGAGCGGGTGTAAGGGAGCTGAATGGTCCACACTTGTCGCTATGGTCCTAATGCTGCAGGAGTAGCTAATTTTGCATGGTGTCAAATAAACAAATAGCCTAAAGTGCTAGGAGGGCAAGAATAAATTAACTAATCCAATAAAATATATACGGTGGTATTCATTTTAAAAGGAAAAATTCTGGTGAATTGGATGATTGCATTTTCATTGGTGGATCTAGTTAGCTAAAAAGAACCCGGGTTGGTAAAGCAGTGCATTGCTGATCTAAAATTGGAAAGAAATGATTTGCACCCACTTTATAATCTTAGTTTTGGTCAGTCGAGAAATAATTTACAGTGTGAAGAGAAGCAAAGAATCTGGGTGCATGTGATGAGTTTCACTTAAAATAACTTTTCATTATCTGTCAGACATAATTATTCAGTGACAGAACAGCAGACACTGACAACAATATCTATTTAATTTGCTGTAAAATCACAGGCACCAATTTGATCAGATATCTAAGTGAAGATTGCAAGCTCTGTCATACCACTAGAGTCTTGTGTCCTTCTATTTTGTTGTCCTAATAATGGTATTTAAATTGCAGACTTGCAGATGTTTTGCAGTCACAATAAAACCTCAGCATATTCTCCAGTCTCTCATTAGTCTGCCTGTGCAGCAACAACCCTCTTATCATCATTTCACGCTCCTCAGCTGCCTTCAACGAATAAAATATCCAAGGTACCTCAGTGGATTGGAAACTTTTATTTCTTTGAGCCAATATGACAGCTCTGCACATGTCTTATTTCAATGGCAGGCGAGTTATTTTACATTTCCTTTGAAAAGGTTCAAGGAATATAACATTTGCTCTCTGCTTTAATACCGGGTGCCTGATCCGTCACTTTGCCTCAGAATCAGACCCAGACCCTATCCATTTTCTGTTACAGTCGAAATAAAAAGCATTGTGGAATTTGCATGAGAGATTAGCCAGCCCCCCCCCCCCCCCCCCCCCCCCAACGTTTCACTTGTCTATTTTAATTTTCTCATTCTCTTATCATCTTGCTGTTTTTTTTCCTGTTTCTTTCCGCAAACCTTTCCCCAACCCACTAATCCCCATCCTGTACAAGGTTGACTGCAGGTTGTAAGGGAAAAGCTGCTCAAGATTGAATGACCCATAGTTGAATCTTATTGGAAAGGCGCTCTCAGAACACCGGGCATTGAGGCTGGAATGCAAACAAATTGCAGCAGAGTTCTCTGTGTAAGCTTACGGAGGAGTGCCAGATGGTTGCATGGAACTCCACAGTTCCCTAGCTAAAGCTGTGATGGCTCCTCAACATTTTAGTCTTTGGATACTTACCAGGAGAAAGGAATTCCTAGAGTCAAGAGGCCCAGTAGGATATGTTATGCTTGTGGAAGGCTGTAGAGTTCTGGAGAAGGAAAGGATTGAATCTAGTGGTGCCTGTTTCATTTGGAATTTTGGTTTTGCCCTCACAAACTGAATTAAAAAATCTATAAATAGTGAAGGATTTTATTTTCGGGCGAAATTCCATTGTTTATGTAACCTGAATGGGAATAAATGGAAAATAGGGGAAACAGTTGCATGTTATGACCATGAACAGAGATGACTTTTTAAAGATGTGACAGTCACTGAAATTTTTTTAAAAACTGTACATGTTGGGTTGGATTTGGGAATTGTTGGGCTTTCTAGCAGAGTTCAGAGATGGCACAATTTCCTTTGCTGGAGTGGCAACTTGCAGTCCTGCAGCCTCTCTCTGTGTAAAATCTTTAAACCATTAACAATGGCCATATTTCATTTCAGCTGTCAGAGCAGTGATCTTCATCCATTTTTAATTCTCCTCCATAAGTTCTGGCATTGTGTATCTGTGGAGAGTTGCTGCTCATATCAGCTTCCTTGTGCTCAAAATTTAATAAATGGATTTTCCTCCAAGCCCCTGCTCAGCATTCTGATTTACTTCAAAGCCACAGTTCTTTCCAGGAGTGGAGGCACTTGAGAAATCAAAACTACTGGTGCTTTCCAGAATTTTCCTGGTGAACTCATCAGGGTCTCCATTTAATCAAGGACCCCGAGGACCAAATCAACAATTTGGGAAATATTTAAATTGAAGAAGATCATTTCCTCCGCGTTGTACTGTTTCTTTGGGAAAAATGAGCTTGCTTCTCCACAAATTCAGGGTAGTAACGGTTTGTTTTGTTTCTATCCTTCCCTCCATAACCTGAATAATGATATAAAATCCAACGGGCCATGATTAATCTCCAGGAATTCCAAGTGTTTGGTAGATTAGTTTCTAATGCCGACAAGTGTAAGACATACATGCAAGTGGGTGGATTTCTCTCATTAGTGTGTTTGTTCCTTGTTTAAAAAAAAAGATGGGGATGATGTCAAACTGTAGATTAAATTACACTTATTAGCCCATATTTTCTTTAGATTACCAACAGATGTGCATTGTGTCTTGAGTCCAGTAGATCTATAAAGACAGGGACCCTGGTTACTTTGTGGAGAAGCAAGCTCATTTTTCCAAAAGAAATAGTACAACGCGGAGGAAATTATCTCGCCAACTCTGGGATTTTCTCGTTCAGGGTGGACCCACTGCCTGTCCCTTTGAAGATCACTGATCCCAAAACCGGTAAAGCTGAGGCGGTCAATCCATAGATTAAGAGCTTCCATTTCCCTGGTTCATAAGGGAACAGCATTGGAGAACATTGAGAGCAAAGGGGTGGCAACCTTCAAGAGCACTCCCAAGGGTCGAAGCAAAGGATCTGTCCTGAAAAAGAGATCTTTTTTTATGAGGAAAATATTGAAACCGCCTCAAAAGGTCAAACGGCAGAGCTCCATTTGTCCATGTTGTGATCTCATTTTGAGAGAATACACTAATGAGCAACTAGCTATGATGTAAACCATGTGAGCATCAGACAGTTGTTCAGAGAAGCTTTCAGTTTAGCTCGCAGCATGTGGTGTGAAGGAATTGCAGCTGTACTTTCTTATTAACAATAGCCGTTGAATCTTTTTAGGTAATCAGTCTGCTCAGCAGTCCTGTGGCTCCATTTTCAAATAAATTGTATCTACGTTTAGTTTAACAGTCCTGTGTGCAATTGATATGTTTCTATTAAGCAAACTTGGAAACACACCGGTCCATAGAAGTAGCTCCCCCTTGCCCCAGGAATGGAGTTTTCCAGCTGCATGAGATGGAAAGCACCTCCTGGCCTCCAACGAGGTGCACACCTGATGGCCCCACTAACCATCATGACATACGAATCTTGTCATACATTTCTCAGCGACTGTTTTGAGTTTTAATGATTGCATATGCAACATTGCAACTTAGGTTAGTCTCTGGTCCTGTTGCCATGCCTTAAACTCGCTATCCCTAGTGTGGTGTCCAGAGGACACCATTCTGGGACAACGATCACCATATAATCTGAAATTGCATTGTCAGGAGTGCCCAGTGAACAGAATCCATTTTGCCATTCTCCTCCTGAGGTATATTTTAGAGGTACTTCATTTTGCTCTGTTGAGTCACATCATTTCTGGCCTTCCTAATTTAATCAATTAGCAGAGGCTGTAGAGCGTTCACTGGATTATATTTTCAAATATAAGATTTGTAAACCCAATGATTGATGGTCAATAAGCGGAGTTACTGGAAAACAATAAGGTTTCAGTGCTATCTGATCACCTTGTAATATAATTACCTTTTCTGCTTCCTTGTGACATTAAAACACCAAGGTCACTGTTTAAGAACACATCAAGGGTTTTTACAATATAAATCAATGGCATCACAAAGAAAATGCTGCTTTATGCTCTCCATTTCATGTGCCCTACACTTTAATAATGCACACCAGACATAATGTGTATCAACACTTCTCTTTACCTTGAAGATTTACTTTGGTTACAAGGTGAAAGTTTTGTCCGAGAAGAAACTTGCCACGGAATCCCATTTCAATTCGAGTGCACAACATCTGTCAACGTTTTGTTCATCGAATACTATTTCATAGAAGTTACAGTGCAGAAGGAGGCCATTCGACCCATCGAGTCTGCACTGGCTCTTGGAAAGAGCACCTTGTCCAAGGTCCACACCTCCACCCTATCCCCATAACCCAGTAACCCCACCCAACACTAAGGGAAATTTTGGACACTTAAGGGCAATTTATCATGGCCAATCCACCTAACCTGCACATCTTTGGACTGTGGGAGGAAATCGGAGCACCCGGAGGAAACCCACGTACACACTGGGAGGATGTGCAGATACCGCACAGACAGTGACCCAAGCCGGAATCGAACCTGGGACCCTGGGGCTGTGAAGCAATTGTGCTATCCACAATGCTACCGTGCTGCCCACCGTGTTTTTGGCAAAAAAACCTGATGGAATTTATTGGTTGCTTACTTGCTATTATATTTATAAATGAGGTAAAGGTAGGAGAACTGTAGTCGTTGGTAGCGTGTATTGCAGACTGCTCCAGGACAAGGCTGTGCAACTGAAAATAAACCGCAACAAAATGACTGGGCTTTAGGTTTGAGATGTGCATTGCTTTTGTGACTGATATTAGCAATTGGCATCTTGTTATCTGTATATTGCATGGATAATAATAAAAAGCTCCCAAAACCTTGTTTTCACTGGACTATGGAGAGAAATCAAAATACTTAAAATTCTCCCACACAATTGGAGCCAGTTATCAAACACCACTATCGACCAACGACCTACAGAATTCAGTGCCTTCACAGCTGTCAGACTTCATTGTAAGAAAAGGCTGCATTCTGACTAAATACAATGACTGCATCTGAATCATTTCATTCCAGAACGATGAACATCTAAACGTGTCTGCCCCGTTTCATTCATGTGTAACATGGCCAGGGTTCTGTGAAAATAACCGTATTAGTTCTAGGAGACAGGTTTTTCTGGATGTACTGCATACACAGTATGTATGTTAATACTGGTATTGATGTGTGATTTAACATTGCTGCAGGAGCTGCCAAAACATTTCACCTTTTTGTTCCACTGTGCTACCGTGCCGCCCCAATATAGAGATAACTAAATCATTTCGGTCTTGCACCTGCACAAGGAAGTTTGCTCCTGAATCCAAGAAGAAATGTTCTATGGCACACCTTCTATTTCAGATTTTCAAACAAAAAGGGACTTGGGAATGGAAGACAATTTGTGTATCAGCTGGGAGAGTAGAAGTACCATCGGAAGTCAAATAATACCAATTTCAACGATTCATTATTGGTTTTCCTAACAGTTCCCACAATCCAAAGACACGCAGGTTAGGTGGATTGGCCATGCTAAATTGCCTTTAGTGTCCAAAAAAAAGGTTCAATGGGGTTATGGGGATAGGGTGGAAGTGAGGGCTTAAGTGGGTTGGTGCAGACTCAATGGGCCGAATGGCCTCCTTCTGCACTGTATGTTCTATGTTCTAACATTGACTCTTGCTGATGGGTGATGCAACACTTTTGTATGCTTGCATATCTAAACAGTCATTCTTTGAAAATGAAAGATAAGGTGGTGGTGGGCCAAGATTTTACTGGCCCACCACAATGTGCTGCCTTTCTCTTTTTTCCTTCCCTCCTCCGTTCCATACCATCCCGCAGATGCAGCGGGCCATTTAAGTTGGCGTTTACTTTGGTGGGCAATCGCACCAGAGTGGGAGGGGCTGTGAAATGAAATGAAAATCGCTTATTGTCACAAGTAGGCTTCAAATGAAGTTACTGTGAAAAGCCCCTAGTCGCCACATTCCGGCACCTGTTCGGGGAGGCTGGTACGGGAATTGAACCGTGCTGCTGTCCTGCCCTGGTCTGCTTTAAAAGCCAGCGATTTAGCCCAGTGCTAAATCAGCCCCTGCTCCTAATCCTTGTTAAATACTGTGTGCGTGTGCGCGTGCGTGTGTTGGTCTTTCTCTACCTCGCCTGACCTCATCCATTTAATTCACCGAGAGCGACAAGCAGCAATAGCGTATAAAGTGAGATGCCGAGTTGTTGCTGCCTTCCTAAAAATAAGAACCTAACTAAATAAAATCAGTGCAACTCCGTGACAGAACCCGGAAAATTATAAGCAGCTACTTGACTGGGACAGATCCTGGCAAATAATAAGCAACTTTACTTGATGGAGCATTCAATTATAAATCCCAAAAACTAGGAGGCAAAATTACCCTTGGGCCAGGACACACAAGCGGCAGTATTACATTGATCGCATGTTACCCATGCTGCCAGCCAGCCCTTCCGTTCCATTGACTTGAGTAGAACTGAATATTGAGTGTGTTGTAACATGTGCAATGAAAAAGATTCACCTGTTCGACGTCCCCATCAATGTCTAATTCCGCCTCACTTGCACTTACTCTTGGAATAATTAATACAATTTGCCATATTCAAAATCAAGTATAGACACATGGGGCTACCTAATTGCCTGGCTGCTAACAGATGGTTGCACGTCTTGCTGCAGAGCACGAAGCAACAATTGAGCTATTTCTGCCTGTTTCCAGTATTATGAGGCTCAGCTGTGGTGAGGCCTTCCAGAAAGGGGATAAGCCACCAATTCCAATCTGCCAGCATTGTACGCCGAATAGTGATAGAGTGGCACCAGTAGTTGCTGTGGAGGAGTTCAAGCAAAATCAGTGCCCATCCTCTTATTTAGCAGACCAATTGGATCGTGCAAGTATCTTCGCATCCTTCTTTGATTTCCTGCTCTTCTTCATCTCCTGCTCTAACTTTGATGGGAGAGTGACAGACATCCCAGAGTAAGAAGTTTTAGTTAGAAGACTAAAGAAAGATAAAAACACTCGGAAGTAAACTGATTTCACAGCACCGTGGTATAGGGAGCCATTTAAGTGAGGGGAGGGGACCAGAGAAAATAAATATAGTCATCAATTGGCGATAGTATAGTTGGGGGCATAGACACTGTCTTGGTGACCAGGATCTAGAGTCCTGAAGGTTGTGTTGCCTGCATGTTGCTCGGGTTCAGGATATCTCATCTAGGTTGTAGAGGAAGGAGTGGGAGGGTAAAGAAACAGTTGTCGTGGTCCATGTAGGTATCAATGAGGTAGAACAAGGTCAGAGCTCTGCTGACGGAATATGAGCAGCGAGGGGCTAAATTAAAATGCAGAACCAAAAAGGTAATAATCTCCGGATTACTACCTGAGCCAGGAGCTAATTGGCACATGGTCAATAAGTTTAAAGATGTAAATTCGTGGCTCAAAGGTTGGTGTGGGAGAAATGGGTTCAAATTCTTGGGATATTGGCACGAGTACTGGGAAAGTAGGGAGCTGTTCCAATGGGATGGTCTTCACCTGAATCATGCTGGGACCAGAGCCTTGAGGAATCGCATAACATGGACTGTAGCAGAGCCTTGGGGAATCGCATAACTAGGTTTGTAGATAGGGCAATAGTGGAGGGGAGGGGGGTAGGAGGAAGAGGGTTCAGTTGTATGGAAAATTAGAAAATCAAAGTTAAAGGAGAAGGTAGGAATGTAGGTTAATGATGAGGACTTTAAACTAGTTTTCGGGGGGGGGGGGGGGGGGGGGCGGGGTGCTTAGGAGATGTTAGTAAAGTTTCTAGAACAAGTAATAGAACAGAAAGTAAGAAACAGAGGGTGAGTAAAGAAAGTGGCAGGAATCTTAACTTCAGGCACAACAGATAAACAGGCACAGCAGATGAGGGGACAACTATGAGGAGGGGACAGGACTACGGGTGTTGTGCCCAATGCTTGCAGTCCAAGAAATTAGGTAAATGAGCTTGCGCACGTTGAAATTGGCAGGTACACAGGGCGGGATTCTGCAAGCTCGGGTCGGAGAATCCCCAGGGGGGCCGCTCGAATCCTGCCACGCCGTTCCGTCGGGACGCGATTCTCCGGAGAGCAGAGAATCTGCGCCATTGGCGCCGACGCGTACAAAAAAACCTGAGACCTGCCGGCGCCATTCTAACCTGATCTTACCCGCCGGGACCTCGGTGTGGCGGGCCGATCGGTAGGCCCCGATCCCAGGCCAGGCCACCGTGGAGGTCCCCGGGGGTGGGGGGGGGAGCCTGGCCTGGGATCGGGGCCTACCGATCGGCGGGCCGGCCGCTCGGGCTGGGTGCCTCTTTTATTCCACACCGGCCCCTGTAGCCCTACGCCATGTTGCATCGGGGCCGGGCCGATGCGGAGAAGGGAGCCACCGCGCATGCGCGGCAATCACGCCGGTCCCACGGCGCATGCGCAGACCAGCGGTGTCCATCTGACACTGGGATCGGCAGCTGCAGCGGCGTGGGTCACTCCAGTGCTGTGCTGGCCCCCTGTAGGGGTCAGAATCGCTGCTCCTGAGGCCATGTTGACGCCGTCGAGAAACACGATGGCGTTTACGACGGCGTCAACACTTAGCCTCAGGATCAGAGAATCAATCCCGCCCAATGTGTGGGCATCACAAAGATGTGGCTGCAAGGGGGTCAGGGCTGGGATTTAAATATCGAAGGATATGTGTCCTATCAAAACGACGGGAAGAGGGGCGGGGTTGCCTTGTCAGTAAGAAACTAAATTAAATCGGAGACCTCATAAAAGAAAAGGCATACAATCTGACGAGAATTAGTGGGAAGCCTTTAAAAGTGAGCAGAGGACATCTAAAAAAGCAATAGGGGGAGAGAGGATCAAATAATAATCTTTATTAGTGTCACAAGTAGGCTTACATTAACACTGCAATGAAGTTACTGTGAAAATACCCTAATCAGCACACTCCGGCGCCTGTTTGAGTACATAGAGGGAGAATTCAGAATGTCCAAATTGCCTAACAAGCATGTCTTTTGGGACTTGTGGTAGGAAACCAGTGCGTCCAGAGGAAGCATATGCAGACACAGGGAGAACATGCAGATTCCTCACAGTGACCCAAGCCAGGAATCGAACCTGGGAGCCTGGCGCTGTGAAGCAATAGTGCTAGGCGGTGTGAAGCAGCAATGCTAACTACTGTGCTACCATGCCACTAAGCTAGCTAGTAACATAAAAGAAGATTGCAAGAGTTTTTTTTATCGATTATAAATAGAGAGGCAAGAATGGACATTGGACCACTGGACTGAGGGTGGAGAATTGGTAATGTGGAACAAAGAAATGGCAGGAATTGAATTGGTATTGTGCACGGTGGAAGACACCAGTGGCACACCAGAACTTCAAAAGAGTCAGGGGGCAAAGGTGAGTGTAGTTGCCATCACTAAGGAGAAGGTGTTGGAGAAGTTGAAAAGGTCTGAAGGTAGACAAATAACCCAGACCGGATAGACTACACCGGTCTTCCCAGGATTCTGAAGGAGATAGCTGAGGAGATTGTGGAACCATTGGTGGTGATCTTTCAGGAGTCACTGGAGTCTGGAATGGTCCAGACTAGAACATGGCTAATGTAACGCCAAGGGAGGGAGACATAAGACACAACATTACAGGCCGGTTAGCCTGACTTTGGTCGTTGGTAAAATTTAAGTGTCCATTATTAAGGATGAGATTGTAGAGTACTTGGAAGTGATGGTAAAATAGGGTTGAGTTAGCATGGCTTCATCAGTGAGAGGTCATGCCTGACAAATTTATTAGAATTCTTCGAGGAGATAACGAGGAAGTTAGCAAAGAAGCGCCAGTGGACGTGATCTATTTGATTTTCCAGAAGGCCTTTGACAAGGTGCCGTAAAGGATGCTAAATAAGATAAAAGCCCATGGTGTTAGGGGCAAGGTACTGGCATGGATAGAGGATTGGTGTCTGACAGAAGGCAGAGAGTGGGGATAAAGGGGTCTTTTTCAGAATGGTAGCCAGTGACCAATGGTGTTCCGCAGGGGTCAGTGTTGGGATCACAACTCTTCATAATAGACATTAACGATCTGGAAGAAGGAACAGGAGGCAGTGTTGCTAGGTTTGCAAATGATACAAAGATATGCAGAGAGACAGGTTGTGTTGAGGAAGCGGGGAGGCTGCACAAGGACTTGGACAGGCTAGGAGAGTGGGCAAATAAGTGGCAGATGGAAAACAATGTGGAAACATGTACGGTTATGCACTTTAGTAGGATGAACAGAAGGATAGACTATTTTCTAAATGGGGCAAGGCTGTGGAAATGCAAAGCCCAAAACGAATTGGGAGTCCTAATTCAGGATCCCCTTAAGGTTAACATGCAGGTTTAGTTGGCAATGTTAGCATTCATTTCAAGAGGACTGGAATACAAGAACAGGGATGCACTACTGAGGCTGTATAAGGCTCTGGTCAGACTCAATTTAGAATATTGTGAGCAGTTTTAGGCCCCGCCCAGTATCTAGGAAGGACATGTTGGCCTTTGAGAGTATCCAGAGGAGGTTCACAAGAATGATCCCTGGAATGAAGGGCTTGTCATATGAGGAGCGGCTGAGGACTCAATGGAATTTAGAAGTATGAGGGGAGGGATCTTATTGAAACTTATAGAATACGGAGAAGCCTAGATTGAGTGGACGTGCAGAAGATGTTTCCACTAGTAGGAGAGACTAGGTTCCGAGGGTACAGCCTCAGACAGCAGGGACAATCCTTTAAAAGTGCGATGAGGAGGAATTTCTTCAGCCAGATGTTGGTGAACTTGTGGAACTCATTGCCGCAGAAGGCTGTGGAGGCCAAGTCACTGAGTGTCTTTAATTCAGAGATAGATAGGTTCTTGAATAATATGGGGATCAGGAATTATGGGGGAGAAGGCAGGAGAATGGGGATGAGTAACATCAGTCATGATCGAATGGCAGGACAGACTCGATGGGCTGAATGGCCTAATTCTGCTCCGATATCTTATGGACTGAGTCAAAGCAGAATGCATTAGGACAAGTGACCAAATCCTAATCGAAGAGGAAGGATTTAAAGGCAGAGGTGGGGAGGCTCATAGTTTAGGGAGGGATCCCAGGGTTTGAAGTCTAGACATCTGAAAGCATGGCTGCCAATGCTGGGGCAGAGCAAATAGGGAGTACACATGAGGCCAAATTCTTGGAGGGTTGCAGGGCTGGAAGAGGTTACGCAGACCATCCCAACCACTACTATTCCTTTTTTATCACCAGGAGTTAGCATTAAGAACCCAAAAGGGAATATCTGGAGCAGCGATTCATCACATTGAAGTGTCTATATAGCGATGGCATGCAAGCCTGATTACCACATTGATGAACCTGTGGTATTTTTAAAAGATAGACCAAGATGGTACAAACAAACAATAGCTTTATTGAAAAGGTGTCTACTCTGAGGCTGTAAGGCTAGACTAACTGTTCGCTCGCCCAAACTGCGGATGACATCATCAATGTGTCACCTGGAGAAACGGTTAAAGTGACCTTGTTCCAACGAGAAACAGATATGAATACACAACCGAACTGTTGATCACTTCTGAGCTGTTACCAAGCAGAGACTGGATATCTTGCATGTGAGAATGGGATCGTCAGATAAGAGTCATCTCTGAACTGATTTTGCATGTTTCCTACTGGCCAAATTGGGGCAGCATTAATCCTGGAACAAATCACCTTCCTGGCCTCTTAAAAATAAACACCGGGAGATTTTAAAAATGCTTTAACGGCCCATTTTAAAGACTATTAAAAAGGTGATTTTAGCATAAAAAAGGTTTTATCATTACATATTGTTTTTCATTAATATTTTCTATTATTTCTCAAAATCATGTCAAAATGGCAGTGGATTAAAAGAATGTTATATTTTAATGAACGCCTTTTGTCAATCACACTTCACCTTGATGCTTAATATCTTTGACAATAGCTGCCAACGGTGACCATTCTCTATTTGATGTCCCTAAAGCCTGATCTGAGGTTTGTGTCGCCTGACTAAAGATTTTTCTCAGTGTATATTCTGCTTTGTTTGATTTTTTATTCCTTCATAGTTTTATGTTGCACTGCTTTTCTCACTTGTGCAACTTGTTCTCCAAAAAAAAATCCAGATGCACATTTACTTCCATCTTCCATCTGTTTAATTCCAGTGTGTGACACACAACATGTGGATCAGTAAATTTCCAGCAAGAAAACATGACCACATTGATGTTGCATTTGAACAGAGGCCAGCAATCTATCTTCAGGGGAAGAATTTCCTCCTTGCATTCCCCAATACATATAGTGGCAAGGGTGAGTAAGGGAGTTGCTTTTTAGAAAGTCTGTTTCTTAGTAAAGACAGTATTTAGACTGAACGTAATGACCTTACACCAAAAACCGGAATGAAGCATTCATAATTTAGTAGTAACACAAAGGGAGTGAATTACCATGCGAGTTCTCCCACTTCTCCACAGGAACTTTGGCAGTTGCACAATGGAATTCCCAGAGAAGTGGCACAGCCGGTCCACATTACTCTCCTCTAAAAGGTTCAATGCACCAGACAGAGGATCTGCCCAGAAATAAATTCCCAGAAACGTTCAGGAGCAGAAAAAGGTCTTTTATAGCCAATCAAGCCCGTTTCTTTTCCATAAAATTGCAATCCTACATGGCATCAAACACTCCATGCCTTCCTTGGCCAGGTAGGGAAGTGGTGACATTGTAGTATTGTCGCTAGACTAGTTACCCTGAGTCTCTGGATTATGTTCTGAGGACCAGGGTTCAAATCCCACCATGACAGATGGTGAAATTTGAATCCAATAAAAATCTGGAATTAAAAGTCTAATGATTTTTTATTTAAATAAATTTTTTTTTTAAGAGTACCCAATTATTTTCTTTTTACAATTAAGGGGCAATTTAGCATGGTCAATCCACTTAGCCTGCACATCTTTGGGTTGTGGGGATGAGACCCACGCAAACACGGGGAGAATCTGCAAACTCCAACGGACAGTGACCAGGGGCTGGGATTGAACCCGGGCCCTCAGCGGAGTGAAGCAGCAGTGCTAACTACTGCACCCCGTGCCGCCTTTAAAGTCTAATGATGACCATGAAACCATTGTCATTTTCGAAAAAAACAACCATCTGGTTCACTAATTCCCTCCTTACCTGGCCTACTCTTTTTGTGACTCCAAACCCACCGCATTGTGGTTGACTCTTAAATGCCCTCCGCAATGACCTAGCAAGCCACTCAGTCCATGGGAAATTAGGGATGGGCAACAAATACTCCCCACCATTGACAACCACATGAAAGAATTTAAAATATATGTAAATCAGGCCAGCATGGTGGCGCAGTGGGTTAGGAGTCGATCCCGACTCTGGGTCACTGTCCATGTAGAGTTTGCACATTCTCCCCGTGTTAGCGTGGGTTTCGCTCCCACAACCCAAAGATGTGCAGGCTAGGTGGATTGGCCACTCTAAATTGCCCCTTAATTGGAAAAAATGAATTGGATACTCTAAAAATAAAAAATAAAAATGTAATTTCTAATCTTGAAACCATGGGCGGGATTCTTCAATAATGGGGTTATGTCCCCATGTCGGCGTCAACAGTCCCTGATAATGGGGAATGCTCCACTTCCTAGGGGACTAGGTTGGTGCCGGCGGGGTCCCCGCAGATCCAGCCGACGAGGAACGGCCAGCGCGAGTTTGCTCATGCGCGGAACGGCCGGCGTGATTCCGCGCATGCGCGGAACGGCCGGCGTGACTCCGCGCATGCGCGAAATGGCCGGCGTGATTCCGCGCATGCGCGAAACGGCCGGCGTGATTCCGCGCATGCGCGGAACGGCCGGCGTATTTCCACGCAGGCGCGCTATGGCCTGCGTATTTCTGTGCATGCGTGGGGGTTCCCTTCTCTGTGCCGGCTCCGCGCAATATGGCGGAGCCCTACAGCGGCCCGGCGCGTAGTAAAATAAGCCCCTACGGAACAAGCCCGCCCACAGATCGGTTGGTCCCGATCGCGAGCCAGGCCATCGTGGGGGGTCCCCGTCCCCGTCCCCGGGGACAGATCCCCCCGCCCCCCCCCCCTCCAGGACGGCCCCCGCATACTCACCTTCCAGGTCCCGCCATGTGGGACCTGAGTAACCTATGCCGGCGGGACTCGGCCAAACTCGTCGGCCCATCGTGCCCAGAGAACTGGTGGGGGTCGCTGTCAACGGCCCACGACCGGCACGGCGGGAATCCCGCGGGCGCCCGAGAATCGGCGCCGGAGAATGGGGAAGACAGCGTCGGGGCACGATTCCCGCTTTCCCCCGGGGAGAATCCCGGCCCATGTATTTCAGTTATTTCAACGACTTTCTTTGGGAACTTGACAAGTAATTCTGCCTGAATTACCTCTTTATTCTGACTATAACTTGGTCCCTGGGATTTGAGTTTCTTGTCATTGTTAACAATCAGACTGGATCAATTTGGCCAATGAGCTTCATATTCTTTCAGCCTTTAGAAACATCCCCAGCAGTTTTGGTATTGAATTACTGAGCACTGATATGCAAGTTATGGACTGACTGCTCCTTAGATTCCTTGTTTTTGAACCAATATCACTTCAAAGGTACAGGATTTTCATGCCGGAACGCAGCCCAGGAGTTCCTGCGCTTCATAAAATACATTAAGAAAATTCAAATAAGGCTGAAATTAGATGCACAGGATCATCAGTCAGACAGGCTGCCCAACTTAGATGTTTGAGGAAGCTTACTGTGCCTAGCAGATTAAAAACAAACTCCTGAGAGAGATAAAACTAATCCAAATCAAGATTGCAGAGAAGTAGACAAATCCTCATCAAAGTGCCATGACTGGTGGAGACTTAACTTGCATTTGTTTATTATACAGCAGCAAACACTTGCAGAATGGTTGGAATGGTGTGCACCATGTCTGTGCACACAGGAAACTGTTCTTCATTTGGAAAGTGAATGTTTGAGAATAAATATTTTTTCTAAAATGGGGTGAGTTAAGTAGGAGAGGTGCGGGATAAAGTAGGAGAGGTGCCGAGTGGAGCATTATCTAACCGTCTAGTTCTGAGGGCTGAATGGCCTGATTTTTACTGTAGATACTGCAAAATACTATGTTAAAATTTTATAGTTATTATTAAAACAAGTGATTCGTCAAGCATGCCAAAGAACCCCCCAACCATTAAATAGAATAGAACACATAAATGATGTAAATTCTATACAGATGTAAGATGCTGTAGTCACTTTGGCTTAATGTGTGGGAGAATTCATATGAAAATGGTTTAATCTTCAGAAAATATCCATTGTGGCAGTAATGTTCCACCAGGGGCTAGGAGGTAATTTGAGAATGGGTCACTTCTAGATGTTTTGGATTAAAACTACCCAGCAACTCTCCCAGCGAAGTGAGGCAATCCCTGCACAAAGTGCCAGTAGCACAGTAGTTAGTCTTTTGATTCATGTGTGTGGTGCCCGATTTCTGCTTGTGGCAGTAATCCAACCATACGCATTTGTGGAGAGTTTTGCCAGTTTTCAGGCTAGGCTGCTATACTGGGGCCATAGCCCAACCTTTGAACAGACAACAACAAAAGCTTCAATTTGAAACTTTGGCCCATTAGATATTGATATTATATTCCCATTAGTCAGGGCTCAGAAGGGATCAACTCACTCTCGTGTCTCTTTGTCTTAGGGCAGCACGGTAGCACAAGTGGATAGCACTGTGGCTTCACAGCGCCAGGGTCCCAGGTTCGATTCCCCGCTGGGTCACTGTCTGTGCGGAGTCTGCACGTTCTCCCCGTGTCTGCGTGGGTTTCCTCCGGGTGCTCCGGTTTCCTCCCACAGTCCAAAGACGTGCAGGTTAGGTGGATTGGCCATGCTAAAAAAAAAAAAAAAAATTGCCCGTAGTGTCCATAAGGGTTGGGAGGGGTTATTGGGTTGCGGGGATAGGGTGGAAGTGAGGGATTAATGTGGGTCGGTGCAGACTCGATGGGCCGAATGGCCTCCTTCTGCACTGTATGTTCTATGTAATCTATGTAAAACAGTACAGAGGATCAAAAAGCGGGATGTAAGAGAATTCAAGTTCCAGAAAGTTGTCAGATACATGCCTTAATTTCAGTAGTCAGTAGTCTAGTTGTTCGCCATGAAATAAAATTTATATTTGCAGGTGAGTTGTGGTTAGCCTCACAATGGAATACATGTTGTGCTCCACAGCTTGAAATGATGTATATGATACTTTAAAAAACTATTTTACATAATGTTCCTTTAAAAGCCCACATTATCATCATGTAACTATCAACCATCAGCATAAATTACCACTACCAAGGACAATTATGGTCCTGAACTATGGTAACTGACTTAGAGCTTTTAAATTCCAATCTTTGCCTGTTCAAAAAAAAACAATTTATTTGTCTGATAAATTACCAATTCGCTGCTTTGAACATTTTCATCATATACCGGGACCTGATCCAAGCTACTGAATAAGATACAAGACTGTACAGCCTTTCTGCCAAACGATTGTACAAATAAAAACCTCTCACTGCTGTGGCTGGGGATTCTGGTCCAGGCACCCATTGCCAATGTCAAGCTAATTCCACTCCCAGATTAGGTATAATCCATCGAATAAAGCTCTACTCTGCACCAGAGAGGGGTCCCTCAGCACCAACTACCTACAGCTCTCCTGCACAAATATCTAATTTTATGCCCAGTTTCCAACCAAACTTAAGTCTAATTCAATGACGTTGCGCTTTGTTACTTCTAAATTAGAGGCACCATTGGTTGTGGGCTCATGCACACTGAGAGTGCTCGAGATGAAGTAACCAAACTTGCGTCTCACAGGACCCTTGGAGCAGGTTTACAGAGGAGGCTTTTAGATCCATATTAATTTTAATACAGGTCCTGCAAACTAAGACCAGTGACTGACTCACCCCAGCTCCCTGAAACCAGTCTCTTCTCTTCCCCCCCCCTCCGCCAATTCCATTCTGAATGGTAAACTTCACAGTAACACAAGATTCATTCTACCAGGAAAGCTACCTTTGCAGAACCAAAATTTAACTGTCCCCCCAAAAAAAATGAACCCAGAGATTCATGCATCTCCTAGTTTAACAGACATTATAATTGAACAGTTGAACAAAGGAATCTGATGGAAATTCATAAATGTGTTTATGCGCTTATGCTGCACACTGTGATTTCACCGCCAATATTTTCAGAAAGGGATCAGAAATTAAAGTACGGAAGGATGTCACTTTGCTCATTGTGTTCTATAATGGGGCTAAGTACCCAAAACTTTTTCATTCTCTTACCCCAGAAATTCACAAGATTTCTCTTCAAGTACTTATCTAATTTCTTTCTAAATGTTGTGATTGTCTCAGTATCAATAACTCCATGCAATGTATTTTATATGCTAATAATCATTGCATGGGTGGAGGATTTATCCTTCCTGTTTTTGCTTTCAATACTAATCCTAATTTTAAAACTGCTCCATGCTGAATCACCAACTCCCGGAAGTAACCTTCCACTGCTATTGTCTTGAGCATTTCGATTACCTCAGCCCTTAATCTTCTCAGTTGCAGTGAATGCGACACCAACTGTAGCAGCAGAATTGATCTCTTATGTTCTCTTTGCATTTCATCATCTCTATCATTCAATGAGAGAGACAAGTCCATTCCTCTGATAAGTGACAATGAGAAACTCGGGTTTCTGGTATATAGTTTAGTTCCTAAAACAGTCTGCATGATCTCTGGCTGTTAGCTATTGAATGAAATGAAAATCGCTTATTGTCATGAGTAGGCTTCACTGAAGGTATTGTGAAAAGCCCCTAGTCGCCACATTCCGGCGCCTGTTCGGGGAGGCTGGTACTGCAGCAGAACACACCGAAAAGCAGATTTCAGTTCAATGACTGCCCAATTTTTCACATTGCTGGCATATCCTCTTGCTTCAAATGTTGATAATAGTCAATGAATTATGCCGTTGTCAACTACATTCACTGTGTAACCATGCACATCAGTATTTACAAGTGCAGTATCTTGAAAGAGACTTCACTGAGTGGTCATGCTTTTGTACCAAGAACCTCTCTTAACTGAATTGCATACTTAACACAGGAAAAGGGGATAAATTAATTTGGATTTTCATTTTGCATCATTGGTTAAGGAAGAAGAAACGAGTTTACAGTAAGACTGGACACTAAATCAGCAATCAGTAACAAAGTTGATCCCACATGGAGGCTGTTCTCAGTAGGGTTGCCTAAACTGCAGCTCGAACATCTCTATTGCCTATCTCCTCTCCAGAATGTTCAGACATTGATGATTTTCATTCACTTTTGCTTTTGGTCAACTTTCAAATTGTTACTTTCAATGTGCCAAGAGCTGCTTTAACCCTATCCAGACATGTGCTCCTCCTAAAGGAGATTGGTTGCTTAATTTAGTTGACACAAGGGATGATCCTATTGGTGCCACAAACTGATCATTTCTTCTCAACAATTTTTTGTTTTGGTGTCACTTATTGTTTTCAAAAGTAAGTCATGCTGCATTGTGAGGCTCGTAAATCAAAACTAAGGAATACTGGAAAGAGTGCAGCGATGTCTGTACCATTAGAAAGATATTATACATCTAGCCTTTCTGCCCTGTTTTCACTTTAGTACCAAATAGAAATTTCATTGTAAAGCTGAAAATGTTGTGCATCTATTTGACTTAATTCCACTCATAAATCTATGGCTTTAATCTGTTCTCATCATTGTAGCTGCGTTTAGGTTATCTGAAACCAGTAACTGTCTTAATGTAGTACAGGAAGTGGGACAAGACACAGTTGGAAACTGAAACCATCAAAAGTTTAATGTCATTAGCTAAGAATGGATCAACTAAGGGGGTCTAAAATTATCAAAAGCAGCAACCCACAGACACTTGAAACTTCCGTGAGTCTCCATTTTCAGTCTGCTGCAATCCCACACCTAGTAAATGACTCCGGGCTGTAGACAGTCAGTGTTTGATGGTATCGGCTGCAGCTGAGCCCCTTGTTGCTGTTTTTTATTTTGCCGCAGACACAATGTCTCGGGTTTGCTTGAAGTGCCTCTGGAGTGCTGCCCGTGTGGAGCCAGTACATCCCTGAGGCCGTGCAGTTTGACTTGGCTGTCAGACCCAGCACCTGAGCGCTGTCGCAGTTCCAAAGGAGCAAGGGGGTCTCTGAGAACAGGCACATGTACAAGAGTCTGCAGAGAATTCATCTGCTGTGCCTTCTGCTATTTGAACCTTTTCTAAAATGAGTCACCACTGGCTTAGGTTCTGTAATTTATCATTACAGACAGATCTTGTTTACATGTTGTGCAGCACTGCAACTTCAATCACAATAGGTTGAGTTTTTGGGACCTTTGATCCATATACACAGTATGGAAACTCAAAGGAGGGCGGTTGAAATGTACTCCTACCCACCTGGCTCCTACCCAATAAGCATTTACTTACTGCTCAAATCCTGACTGATGGCCTGCTGTCGCACTTTGCAGGTAGAGGAGGCGCCAGCTGAGAGCAGGCTGGAGCTTCAGGGACCTATCCAAATTGGGGGTGTTTTGCATCAATAGGACTCCCTGTGCAATTCTAATTGGAGCCCTAGCCGGAAAGCAACTGTGGTCTTTCCGCTCAGGGGAAGGTAATCTGAACATTGGAAGATGCCCTGTTATGTGAAATTATTTTCCACTGGACAACAATAGGAAAGTTGTGGACTTAATTTACTTCCCTTCCTTGAAACAGCCCATGAATTGGGGCAATAGGCAGTGGTGATTGACCACTTCGCGACTAACGCCATCCCTCACTTCAAAACGGTCGTGCTTGGACCCTTTGGCTCTCGAGGTGGCGCAAGTGTGCGGTGAACCTCCTAATGTGTTGGGTGTTCTGGATCATAAACAGGTCACCAACACTGGAAGTGGTGCAAATCTATTTTATTATAAGGTTAACTATATTAACATACTTGAACTGTGGATAAATGCAATACCAGCTTTAACTGTTGACCCTTAACCAGGTGATGCACTTAGCACATGGTGAATGTCTGTGTTGCAGGCTGTGAGCTCTGTGCTCCAAGCTGGCTGCTACTAGAATGAGCGGGAACTCTCCTGTCCCCTGTCTTTATAGTGCGTGTGCACTCACTGGTGCTTGGCTGCAGTGTTGTGTATGCTGATTGGTCCCACTGCGTGTCCATCAGTGTGTGTGTGTGCACCATAATATACTGTTGTATATTATGACATCCTCCCCTTTTATATAAAGAACATGTGCCTGCGTGACAAATATCGTGTAGTGAATGTACCTGACTATGCGTGTGCGTGTTATTTACATGACTATGTACATGAGGCTAATCTATTTACACGGGAAGGTGCCTGGTGCAGAGAAATAGGTTGTCAAACCAACAACAAAATGAACATTATATACAAACTACTGGAACGATGAAACAGGATAACAGAACAGATCAAAGAGTCCAACATTGTAAAACTCATAAGTCAAGTCTCTGAGGTGGGCGACGAATTCTGGTTGACCGCCTCAAGGGTGTGTCAGGAGCCACCGGCTGAGGAACGGGCTGGGCCACGGCAGAGTGAGGAGGATGCAGAGTATTCGGAATCTCCACATAGTCCAGGTTGGGGACAACAGGAGGGCGTGGCACCGGTGGAGGATCACGTAGCGAGCGTGGAACAAGACGAAGGGCACGCCGATTGCGGCGGCAAATGGAACCATCTGGCAGACGAACCAGGAACGAGCGGGGAGACACCTGCCGAAGAACCACAGCAGTTGCAGACCAGCCACCCTCCGGAAGATGGATGCGGACGTTGTCATCCGGCGCCAGAGCAGGCAGATCAGTCGCCCGAGCGTCATGCGCCGCCTTGTGTTGTGCACGAGACTGTTGCATCCGCTGAAGGATCGGAACGTGGTCGAGGTCTGGGACGTGAATGGACGGCACCGTGGTCCTGAGGGTGCAACCCATGAGCAGCTGGGCTGGCGACAGGCCCGTGGAGAGTGGGGCCGAACGATAGGCCAGCAAGGCGAGGTAGAAGTTGGATCCTGCATCGGCAGCCTTGCAGAGGAGCCGTTTGACGATGTGGACGCCCTTTTCCGCTTTGACATTGGATTGGGGGTGCAGGGGACTGGATGTCACATGCACAAAGTTGTACCTGCTGGCAACGTTGGACCATTCCTGGCTCGCGAAGCAGGGGCCATTGTCCAACATCACTGAGTGGGATGCCATGACGAGCAAAGGTCTCCTTGCAGGCACGGATGACCGCCGATAATGTGATGTCGTGCAGGCGTACGACCTCCGGGTAGTTCGAAAAATAGTCTACAATCAGAACATAGTCCCTGCCGAGCGCATGGAACAGGTCAACGCCTACCTTAGACCAAGGGGACGTGGCCAACTCATGGGACTGTAGGGTCTCACGTGGTTGGGCTGGCTGGAACCGCTGACAGGTGGGGCAGTTGAGCACTGTGTTGGCGATGTCCTCATTGATGCCAGGCCAGTACACAGCCTCTCGGGCCCTCCTTCGGCACTTCTCCACTCCAAGATGGCCCTCGTAGCTGTTCGACAACGAGCTGGCGCATGCTGTGCGGGATCACGATGCGGTCCAGCTTCAGGAGGACACCATCGACTACTGCCAGATCGTCTCTGATATTGTAGAATTGCGGGCAGTGGCCCTTGAGCCACCCGTCCGTCATGTGGCGCATGACATGCTGTAGTAAGGGGTCAGCCGCAGTCCCCCTATGGATAAGGCATTCATCTGTGGCCGGCAGATTAGAAGCCGTGAAGGCCACATGGGCATCAACCTGGCAGACGAACCCCTCTGGGTCACACGGGGTGTTGACTGCCCTGGACAGAGCGTCGGCTATGATCAGATCCTTGCCCGGGGTGTATAGGAACTGGAAATCGTACCGCCGAAGTTTAAGCAGAATGCGCTGGAGGCGAGGGGGTCATATCATTAAGGTCTTTTTGTATAATGTTGACCAGCGGGCGATGGTCGGTCTCGACAGTGAATTGGAGGAGGCCGTACACGTAATCGTGAAATTTGTCGACCCCAGTCAACAGGCCCAGGCACTCCTTTTCGATCTGCGCGTAGCGCTGTTCCGTGGGGGTCATGGCACGTGACGCATATGCAACGGGGGCCCATGATGAGGCCCCATCACATTGCAGGAGCACCGCCCCAATGCCGGATTGGCTGGCATCTGTTGAAATTTTTGTTTCCTTCGTGGGATCAAAAAATGCCAATACCGGGGCCGTGATAAGCTTGGTCTTAAGCTCCTCCCATTCGCGCTCGTGGGCAGGAAGCCATTTGAAGTCTGTCGCCTTCCTGACCAGGTTCCGGAGAGCTGTGGTATGGGAGGCAAGGTTGGAGATGAACTTCCCCAGGAAGTTGACCATGCCCAAAAATCGGAGGACCGCCTTCTTATCCGCTGGCTTCTGCATGGCCGTGAAGGCTGCCACCTTGTCCGCATCCGGCCGCACACCCAACCGGGAGATATGGTCCCTTAGGAACTTGAGTTTCGTCTGGCCAAAGGAACATTTGGCTCTGTTGAGGCGAAGGCCTTGGTCCTGTATTCGTTTGAAAACGCGCTGGAGGCGACTGATATGCTCCTGCGGGGTGGTGGACCAAATTCTGATGTCGTCAACACAGACGCGCGCACCCTCAATGCCCTCCATCGTTTGCTCCATGATCCGGTGGAATATTTCTGATGCCGATATAATCCCAAGCGGCATCCCGTTGTAGCAGTATCTACACGGGGTATTAAAGGTACACAGCTTTCTGCTGGACCTGTCAAGTTGAATTTGCCAGAATCCTCTTGAGGCGTCAAGTTTGGTGAAGATGTTGGCCCGAGCCATCTCGCACGTAATCTCCTCGCGCTTGGGGATAGGGTAATGCTCCCTCATTATGTTGCGATTCAGATCCTTTGGGTCAATGCAGATCCGGAGCTCGCCGGAAGGCTTCTTGACGTACACCATGGAAATGACCCAGTCGGTTGGTTCTGTCACTCTGGAGAGCAGTCCTTGGTCCTGGAGGTCCTGCAGCTGCTGCTTGAGGCGGTCCTTGAGGGGTGCTGGGACTCTGCGAGGTGCATGAACCACAGGTGTGGCGTCTTGTTTGAGCAGGATTTTGTAAGCGTATGGAAGCGTGCCCATGACTTCGAAAACGTCGCGGTGATGGTCGATGATGGCATTGAGTTGCGCCCTGAAGTCCGCATCCTGGAAGGCAGACGTGTCCTCTGGAGAGAGAGAGTGTACTCGTTGAACGAGGTTTAGGAGTTTGCACGCCTGTGCGTCTAGCAGAGAGTCCTTCGAGGAGCCCATGATCTCGAAGGGAAGGATGGCTTTTCGCGAGTTGTGCGTCACTTCGAGTTGGCATGAACCGGTAGCAGGAATGACGTTGCCATTGTAGTCCACTAGTTGGCAGGTCAACGGAAGAATGGTTGGTTTAACCCAAGGGTCTGAAAGTCTGACCACGCTAGGAGATTAGCAGAAGCACCAGTGTCCAGGCGGAATCGTATCTGGGATCGATTGACCGTCAGAGTGGCACACCACTTGTCGTCTGGATCAATGCTGTGCACCGACAGCGGCTGGTGGTTTTGATTCGGGGACAGCCTGTTCTTTGTTCGAACAGCGACTCGAAAAGGCTCCCTCGGTGTCACTTATCTGCGGGAAGTCGGTGTCTGACTCCGTGACCGTGGGTTGAATTGCCCGAACGTTGCTGCGAGGCTGGCTGAAGCAATGCGAATTGGCAGGCTGAGCTGCTCGACAGCAGGCAGCATAGTGGCCAAGTCAGCCACATCGTAGGCATTGTTGCGATTTTGCAGAACATTGCCGCTTTAAATGGGCGGAGCCACAGTTGCCGCACGTCGTGACGTCAGTACACTCGTTGCGCCACCGCGCATGCGCGGTGCGGGACTGCGTGGTGCGCGCCTGCGCATCACGTTCCTCCACGTTACCATCCCCTCGTTTGGCGCGTACAAGCACGGGAGGCAGCGAAAAGCGCGCGAAACGGCCGCCCTCATCCAGGCTGCAGCCTTGGAGATGTTCAATTGTTTGGACCCGTTCCGCCTCGTGGGGACCTTGCCGCGCCGTTTCAGCCGCCTGTAGGTGGGAGTACCGGCTAGTGGCATTTTCATGCAGGACACAGGTCTCGATGGCAGTCGCTAGAGCGATTTGCTTAATTGTGAGGAGCTGCTGACGCAGGGGGTCTGACAGAACACCAAATACGATCTGGTCGCGTATCATGGAGTCGGAGGTGGGCCCATAGCCGCAGGACTGCGCAAGGATGCGGACGTGTGTTAAAAAGGATTGGAAAGGCTCGTCCTTACCCGCAAGCGCTGCTGGAACAGGTATCTTTCGAAGCTTTCATTGACCTCAATGCTAAAGTGGGTATCGAATTTGAGGAGAACCGTCTTGTACTTTGTCTTGTCCTCGTTGTCTGTGAATGTGAGGGAGTTGAAGATGTGGATGGCGTGTTGCCCGGCCGTGGAGAGGAGCAGAGCAATATTCCTGGGGCGGGATTCTCCATTCCCGCGCCGGTTGGGAGAATCGCCTGGGTCGCCGAATTTTCCCACGACGCTGGTCCGACGCCCTCCCGCGATTCTCCCAAGCGGCAAGATCGGCCCCGTCGAGTTCCGCGTGGCGCAGGCCGGAGAATCACCCGAGACACACAAAATGGCGATTCTCCGGTATCCCTGCTATTCTCAGGCCCAGATGAGCCGAGCGGCCAGACCAAAACGGCGGGTTCCCCCCGGCGCCGTCCACACCTGGTCGCTGCCGGCGGGAACGCTGGGGCGGGCGGCCTGCGGAGGGGGGATCCCGCACCGGGGGGGGGGGGGCGTCAAATGGGGTCTGGCCCGCGATCAGTGCCCACCGATCGTCGAGCAGTCCTCTCTGAAGGAGGACCTCCTTTCTTCCGCAGCCCCGCAAGATCCGTCTGGCATCTTCTTGTTGGGCGGAGAGGACGGCAACCACGCATGCGCGGGTTGGCGCCGGCCAACCCACGCATGCACGGGTGACGCCAGTTATGCAGCGCCGGCCGCGTCATGTATGCGGCACCGCCTTTACGTGGCGACAAGGCCTGGCGCGTGTAAATGACGCGGCCCCGCTCCTAGCCCATTATCGGGCCCTGAATCGGTCGGGATGGGGGCCGTTTCGCGCCGCCGTGAACCTCAACGGCGTGGGCACTTCGGCGGGGGAGTGGAGAATCCCGCCCCTGGTGTCCAAGGCATTCTCCCTGTCCATGGCTTCAAGGAAG
Organism: Scyliorhinus torazame; assembly: GCF_047496885.1. NCBI lineage: Eukaryota > Metazoa > Chordata > Chondrichthyes > Carcharhiniformes > Scyliorhinidae > Scyliorhinus > Scyliorhinus torazame. Next base: position 123,791,456 of record NC_092713.1, read on the forward strand.
AGCTGGAAGCGCTGTTTATAAATCTTCCAATTGACCCCGAGATTGCCGGCGATGCGGAGCGGCGGCGCAGGTTGATGTTCTCCATAATTCAGGATGCCGGAATGCTGATTAGTTGCAGGTGGGTCTCAGAAGTGCTAGTATGCAACCACTCCTTGTACCATGATGTGTTGGGTGTTCTGGATCACAAACAGGTCACCAACACTGGAAGTGGTGCAACTCTATTTTATTATAAGGTTAACTATATTAACATACTTGAACTGTGGGTAAATGCAATACCAGCTTTAACTGTTGACCCTTGCCTAGTCCTAACCAGGTGATGCACTCAGCACACGGTGAATGTCTGTATTGCAGGCTGTGAGCTCTGTTCTCCGAGCTGGCTGATACTAGAGCGGGAACTCTCCCATCCCCTGTCTTTATAGTGCGTGTGCTCTCACTGGTGATTGGCTGCGGTGTTGTGTATGCTGATTGGTCCCACTGCTCATGTCCCACTGATGTCCATCAGTGTGTGTGTGTGTCTGCACCATGATATACTGGTGTATATTATGACACCTCCGTCTGAGCGCACCCCTGCTTAGACGGAATTTCACATTGGCTCCGAGTACCTCTCTCCCCGAAGCTCCCCTTTGAAGCCGGAGTCCCACAGCCTGAGCCGCCTCACGGAAAATCCCTCCGTGCCCTGTTGCACATCATAAAGGGGTTTTCTGTATGGGCTGATGCTGCACAGCCGGTACAGAGAGTGGTGGGGAAGAAGGAGAACCTCCTTGTGAGCCTGTACCAAGGCCTGGCAAAACTTGCCATCTACAGGACTAGACAGTGGGCAACCGAGGGGGCCATCCGACTTGACTGTCTGCCCCATCTACCATTTCTACATTTGCGATCGGGTGTCGCTGGAGAGCGAGAATACGGTGTTCATTGGCACCCTCGTGGCCTACTGTGCCTGATTGGAGTGCCTTATTGATCCCTTTAATCACATTTTAATTTGATATTTTAAGTTTCATTTGTGATTCCCCTTTTGTTCAGGCAGTTTCCCTTTAAGGACTGTCCCTTTAATTGTCCCTCCGTTTATTTGATTTAGTTAATAATAATAATCTTTATTGTCACAAGTAGGCTTACATTAACACTGCAATGAAGTTACTGTGAAAAGCGCCTCGTCGCCACATTCCGATGCCTGTTCGGCTACAGAGGGAGAATTCAGAATATCCAATTTACCTTTCGTCTTTCTGGACTTGTGGGAGGAAACTGGAGCACTCGGAGGAAACCCACGCAGGCACAGGGAGAACGTGCAGACTCCGCACAGACAGTGACCGAAGCCGGGAATCGAACCTGGGAACCTGGCGCTGTGAAGCAACGGTGCTAACCACTATGCTACCTTGCCGCTCATACTAACTAAGTTTATTTGGTTATTAGTGTTGGCCAAAATAGTTGGAACCATCTTGACTATCATAATAACTAACCACATAGATGCTACTCCTCACCGCTTTAATCCTGAAAAACAGGCCAATCATGTTTTCCCATTATTATACTGTTGTTTTCTTAATAAGCTTGTGAAAGAAATGGTCTGAGGTTGAGCAACATGGAATATTTACACTAGAGATATTTGCTATTTTTTCATTCTGATGAGGCTCGTTGCATTGAAAACCTCAACCCCAATCAGCCAATGAGGAATAATAAAAGAACTCCATATCTCATTCATTAAAGTATGTGCTGAAATGTTTACTGTGGTTGGGAGTTTTATGATAATTGTGAATAATTTGAGGGAATTCTGAGAAATTTTCACACCAGGTAGGAAGAGATAAAATGCTGCTTTAAAAAAAATACATAGCTGGATGGGTAAACTTTAAAAAGTCTGGAATTTCCTACTTATAGTGGGAAATTTAATATTTGGAAGATTTCTCCTTGAAGCAAAAATGGTCCAATCTCTTGCTCCCTTGCCACGTTATGAAGACGCACAACAACGCAGAATCGGCAAGCAGAAAGTGATAACCAAGTTCCGCACACATGAGTATGGCTTCAACGGGGACCTTGGATTCATGCCTCACTACATTTAACTACATTTGACCCCTCCACCATCTGGCCTGGGCTTGCAAAATCCTACCAACTGTCCTGGCTTGAAACAATTCACACTTCTTTAACCTGTGATTATCCCTCTCTCCAGTCTCACCGTATGGACCTGTAAAGGCTTAAGTACCTGCAAAGACTCACATTCAAAGTATCATCTTGCATCATTGGCTTTGTCTTTATATGCTGTGTTTGAGTAACCTACCTCTTCACTCACCTGATGAAGGAGCTGCACTCCGAAAGCTAGTGATTCCAAATGAACCTGTTGGACTTTAACGTGGTGTTACAAGACTTCTTACTGTACCTTATGAAGATACTTCGTTCAATTTGTTTATGTTGGATTAAGTGTACTTTAGGACAATAGTCTTCATTTTTATTTGCTATATCATCGAATTCCATGGCCGCAAGTGTTAGGAAAGCCTAAACACGAGACCAAAGCGCAAAAAAAAAGTGACACTGCTGTTTCTTGAAGTAGTGCAGAGGACAGGATTTCTGGCCCTTCCTGCTGATGGGATCTTGTCCTGCTGAAGGTCCCTCCCACAGTTTCCTGCCAGCGGGACCGGTGAGCCACGGAAAATGTCGTAGACATTGGCCGTAAGCTGGATCTTCCGATCCTGCAGATGATGAACCACCTCTGTCACCAGAAAACACCGCCCAGGGTGTTTTCCCCCCCCCCAGTAATTGACACCATTCACAGACTACTTGGAAATTTGAGGTCACGTACCAACCGACTCAAGAACAGCTTCTTCCCTGCTGCCATCAGACTTTTGAATGGACCAACCTCGTATTAAGTTGATCCTTTCTCTACACCTTGCTATAACTGTAACATTATATTCTGCAGTCTCTCCTCCCTTCCCTATGTACGGTATGCATTGTTTGTACAGCATGCAAGAAACAATACTTTTCACTGTATATTAATACATGTGACAATAAATCAAATCAAAATGGTAATACTGTTGTGCAACCATTTTAAAACAAATTATTTGCAAATATGCTTTTAGTACAACATGCTGAAAGGTGCTAATCACTGGAACATCATTTCCTCTACTAAATTTCTTTTTATTTCTCCTTTCAGAGATCAAAGGAAAAGATAGGCAGCATGTGGAATGAAACCAGATAACCGAACCGAGTGAAATGAACCTATAAACAACTGTGAAAATAATGGAAAAGGGTATTTTGTTTTCAATGTAAGTTTTTACTCTTCCGTATTAGTTGCCTTCAGGGTAAATTGAATAAAGATCTGATAGGACTGTTTTGATTTTCATTGTAAACCTTCGTAAGTCAGTGTTTTTTATTTCAATCCTCACCAATGTGCTACAGTACTGGTAGGAAAAGTAATTATGTCCAGAAACATATACACAAACTCATATCTTTGTGATGTATGGCTGGATCATTGCATTCTTCATTGAGCTCTTTGTTGTCTTCATCGTTCTCAACAAGATCTTTTGTGGGACAGATTGCTCTTCTATAATGCCCCACATGTAACAAAATGATACAAGGTATTTGGAGAAGACATTGGAAGGTGGGGTAGGCAGAGAATGAAAGTGAAAGGAAGGGGAGAGGCAAGGTAGAATGAGAGAAAGAAAGAAAGAGTTGGGTGGAGGAAAAGAGATGCATTTAAAATGAAATGAAATACCCTGCGAATGATATAGTAGTGATCTGCCTAGTGCAGATCCTCTGCTTATTACTCCCAAGAGTTGCACTTTCTCTTCATTTGCTCGGAAGAATCTCCCATTTTAAATCTCAATGAGCAATAGGGAAAAGAATCATGAGGTTGTTTCTTATTGCCTTCCTCATGTAGACTTAAAGGAAACACAGGAGGTGGAATTCTCCATCCCGCTGCACCTGTTTTCTGGTGCGGCGCACCCCCGCCCGGCAGCGGGATCCTCCATCCCGGCAGCCGGCCAATGGGGTTTCCCATTATGGGCACCCCCACGCTGTCGGAACATCTGCGGGGTGAGTGCGCTGCCGGTGAAGCGAAGGATCCTGCCGATGGAGAATGCAGCCCAAGACCTTTTCTGGAATGATCCACTGCCTGTAAACAGCTGTTGTCCCTTGAGATTCCAGATCTTCTGGGGTGGCACGGTGGCTCAGTGGTTAGCCCTGCTGCCTCCCGGACCCGGGTTTGATCCGGCCCCTGGGTCAGTGTCCAAGTGGAGTTTGCACATTCTCCCCATGTTTGCGTGGATCTCACCCCCCACAACCCAAAGATGTGCAGCCTGGATGGATTGGTCACGCTAAATTGCGCCTTAATTGGAAAAAAAGATTGGTACTCTAAATTTATTTTTTTTTAAAAAGAGATTCCTGTTCTGCCATTATCACTGAAAATTTGCTTGTTCCACCATATATATTTTTAAAATCTAGATACTGTGGAGATTGGAATTAAAAAAACAAGTGCTGGAGAAACTCAGCAGGCCTGGCAGCATCTGTGGAGAGAAAAAACGAGTTAACATTTCGAGTCCAATATGACTCCTCCGAATAATCATAGTGGACGCAAACGTAAACTCTGTACCTCTCTTTACACATGCTGCCTGGCCGGTTGCGTTTTTCTAGCACTTCTGTTTATATTATTGCTGGTTCGACCGTTGGATGGTGCTCATAACGTTGAGCATGGGGCGACCCGCAAAAGGGCAGTGACAACCGTATCCAGAAGTTTCAAATGACCCTGCTGCACCTGAAGATGGCAAAGCACAGAATTACCCACACTGACATCATGCTTGATTTGATTTGATTTATTGTCATGTGTACCGAGGTACAGTGAAAAGTATTGTACTGCTTACAGTCCAGGCAGATTGTTCCATACATGAAAAAAAATAGGACATTTTATAAATACCAATGTAAATATGTAGACATGGAAATTGGGTGAAGCATACGGAGTGTTAGTACTACTCAATAGGGAAGATGTGTGGAGAGATCAGTTCAGTCCATAAGAGGGTCATTCAGGAGTCGGTAACAGTGGGGAAGAAGCTGTTTTCCAACCTGTTCGCGCGTGTTCTCAGACTTTTGTATCTCCTGCCGATGGAAGAGGTTGGAAGAGAAAATAACCCATACGGGCAGCACGGTAGCACAAATGGCAAGCACTGTGGCTTCACAGCGCCAGGGTCCCAGGTTTGATTCGCTGCTGGGTCACTGTCTGTACGGAGTCTGCATGTTCTCCCCATGTCTGCGTGGGTTTCCTCCGGGTGCTTCGGTTTCCTCCCACAGTCCAAAGACGTGCAGGTTAGGTGGTTTGGCCATGATAAATTGCCCTTAGTGACCAAAAGGGTGAGGAGGGGTTATTGGGTTACGGGGATAGGGTGGAAGTGAGGCTTAAATGGGTCGGTGAAGACTCGATGGGCCGGATGGCCTCCTTCTGCACTGTATGTTCTATGTTCTAACCCGGGTGAGAGGAAACTTTGATTATGCTGCCCGCTTTCCCAGGCAGCGGGAGGTGTAGACAGAGACAATGGATGGGAGGGGGTTTTGCGTGATGGACTGGGCTGTGTTCACGACTCTCTGTAGTTTCTTACAGACTTGGAAGAACAATAGATGAGGAAAGTAAGAGAGAAACGAGCACTTGCAGAAATTAGGATGCCATCAGTTTACAAATTATCTGAATCAACACACCGTGTACTAATTTAAAGACCACGCCTTTGTGCCGGAGTCATGCCATCAATTGCCATTCTGCCAAGACTTCTTGAATTTTCAAAGCAGGAACATCTGGCACAAATGCAACATCTGGTATTTCGGTTTCAAGTACAGTATGTTACTAAAGAGGAATGCTTTTTGAAAAAAACCTTTGAAGCATTATTACAGGGTACATTTTTTATATTATATCTTTCCATTTTTTTTCCTGAATTGAACATTTAAAAAAAACTTAACCACACATGAAAATTGAATGTTTCACCCTCTTTTTAAATCTGTTTCTGCAAAAAAGATCCATTGGTGAGATTTATCGTCAGTTTTTAAGCACCTGTTTTCAAGTTTAATTATTGCTATAAAACAGAATTAGGCCTGACAAAACATTTTTCTTACATCTAAAATACAAGATTACTACTTACAGACAAAGCTCGATTTTGAACTTGGGGCATAAATTCTAACTATTTCTTCATTCAGGTTAAAGGAAACATTAAGCTTTGCAAGGCTAAGTGATCAGACTCACACTTGGTAATTGGAAGTGGGAATAGGTTTAGTAGCGTGGCATAAAGAACTGATGTTGTATGGCCATTTGAATCCCCTCCCAGTAATAGTTTTGGAGCTATTATGGGGAGATGGGAATAGAGGAATAATCCCCATCAATGGAATTTGAGCCCAGAATAGCATGAGTTAGTAATGGTTAGCTTACAGTCTTTTGGGGCTGGAGAGGAGCAGTTAGGCAGAGCTGTCCACTCTGGATCGCTTTCCAGTGAACCCTACTGGCTAGTCCATGATTGTAGATATTGGGCAAGGACAGGATTGGTTTCAGAGGTAATTTCCTTCAGTTGAATTTGCCACTTAGTGTGTCAATTGCCACATGCAGAATGGGCGCTTGCATCAGGTATCACAAAACCAGTCAGCAGTAAAATTCCACACCTTACACCTTGAGAAAGAAGAGGTGAATGAGAAATTGTCAAAATGCTTAAATTGGTGTTGGCTTGTATGTGATTTCCCCCTCCAATTTCTCCCTGTGTTCTCTTCCCTAGACATGACATGGAAAATTGGACTTTTAAGCAGTGATGTATGTTAATAGGAACAACATGTAAGAACAGAAGTGAATTTCAGTTACACTGAAATATTCTTCAGCATCATACTGCTCATCACAGCATCAAATGAATGTTTTAATGCAATGTCTAACACAATTGCCATTTAAACTAATGTGTGAATTGAAGATGAAATCCATTGTCTTAAGAAATCAAAACATGTTAAGCTTCTGAATTTAAAGAGCAAACACTTGAAAATGAGACAAAACAGGCATTCATCACTGGAAACAATATGACATTGTTTCTTACCGCAATAAATTGAAAGTATAGAGTTGGGTCTGTTGTGTTAGACAGTTCTTCAGGGGATATTGTTAACTATGGTGTGTTGAGAGCCAAGTATATTCTAGACATCATTCTGTACAATTAGTTTCATAAAGAACTTGCTTTGTTTGCAAAACATTTAATATTTTCCATTATTTTTCAATTGTCGATCCTTTCAGGAGCTAGTCTCGTTTGTGTTCATTGCAACAAAAAAAATCTATAGGGTAATTACTTGCACCCCAATGACATGAATTGATCAATGCAAGCGGCCAGCTTAAGAAAAGGGATTAGATCATCACCTAACTAAGTATGGAAATAGGGTAGACTAAGTAACAGGACCCATGCTGAATCTGGTAAAGATCTTGTTCCATGAAAAGTTTTATATAAATTCCTACCTGCCATAAAAATGGTTCATACAAGAAAACACACAAAACCACAATGTCACTTTTCTAATGTTGTTACAATATCAATGATGGATCCATCACATCTCCAATGTATCTAAGCTCGTTTAAAGACTATTTAGTCACAGTCAAAAATGATTACCTGCAAAGAGCACCGTCCAGTAAAGACAGTTTTTAAAATAGAGTACCCAATTCATTTTTTCCAATTAAGGGGCAATTTAGTGTGGCCTATCCACCTAACCTGCACATCTTTGGTTTGTGGGGGCGAAACCCACGCAAACACGGGGAGAATGTGCAAACTCCACATGGACAGTGACCCAGAGCCGGTATCGAACCCGGGACCTCGGAGCCGTGAGGCTGCAGGGCTAACCCACTGCGGCACCGCTGCTGCCCCAGTAAAGACAGTTTAAGAGCTTCGCTTGGACTTGAGATGACATTGTTACAACTTGTACTCGCATTTTAAAAATGATTAAATCAAATCTCGCAAAATTGGCCTCCATATAGCACTTACCTACGATTCAGCCCCTTTTGTTGAGGTGGATATTAAAGATCACAAGACACTAGTTGACGACCACGGTTCACTCAACTAACACTACATAAATATTCATATCAAGCTATCATTATTCCCAATGTAGTTTTTAAAGATAATCAGGCACAAAATATCTTTCCACATTTGCCTACAACCACCCACGCACTTTGAAAATATTAATTGTGGGTGAAGCATTTGGGGTACGTTGAGGATCTCTATCAATGCAGATTTACCCCTTTTTGTCTGTTAACTTTGAGGAAACAACAAAACGCAGATCACCAACATCATTTTCTTGGAGTACTTGATTTACTCCAAATCCCAAATACTGCAACACCACCCCTTTAAACGCAGCTGTGACAGAGAAAAAAACAAAAATTGGTGCTTCTGAGACACTTTGTGTTTAAAAACCTCATGTTGAAGTTTGAAGTCTAGGGATGAAAATGATAATCATTCCTTGGCAAACCTCGGCTAAAAAGAGTGGGCAGAGAAGCACAAAGTAGGTATGTAATATGGGCTCCTAGCATGCACCGGGAAGCTCATCAGAATCTTTACCCCTTGGATTTTCAAGTCTCTAAAACCCACTCACAGTAAAATGCCAAGAAAGATTAGCATTGCAGTTGGAATGGATGAAAGTCTTTTTATGAATGCTTTATTTAAAATGGAATTAACTGTACAAAATACATCAGCTAAGGCATTTCTCAGCTGCTCTGTGTGTTAAGTGTATTGGCACAACACTTTGTCTCGAATAGACCAAAATTGAATGTATTTTTTAAGAAAGGCCGAGGCAGGCAGCCAACTGGTTACACAACAGAATTCATAATGATCCTCCTACAGGCAATGGAAATGTTCATCCACTGTACTTGGCCCGAAAGTAAGCGTCCTACAAGAGCAAATGTGAGTCAGTGGTGAGTTGCTCATAGACAAAACCTCATTTCAAAAATCAATCTTAATCACATAATTAGCTAAAGTTAGCTCGAAAAATAACAGTGAAACACCCATGCACAATCGGCGTTACATCCAACATTAAACTACTATGTTACAACCAGGTGAGGAGGCGTCAAATGGCTCCCCTCCTTGCCCTCTCCTCATTTGACCACAGCGGCTTTTTTTCTTGAGAAAGATATACTTTTGCCAATTTCATGAGTATTTAATTATTTACACATTGTAATCATTAAAAAAAAACCGATAGGCTGGGTTTCTTGAGTTGAACAAAGAAATAAGTTAGATCAGTTTACGTACAATCAGACTAAGTAAAATAACAAAATATACACACACACACACACACACACGATGGGTAAGGCTTAGACTGGCCCCTTCCCTTCCCCAAATTGAGGCCCTCAAGTGGGCAATTAATGACCGCCCACGTGCCATTTTCCACTCGGCCTCAATTTTCCAGCTGGCAGGAATAGTTCGGGGGAGGATGTCTGAAATGTAACACTGCTCAGGCCTCTGGCAAGAAGGTGGGGGGCACAGCTCAATCAACAGCCTCCTTTTGACATCGGGTGGCTCCCAAAAGGTCTGGCACCTGCGAATGCTTCTTGTACCACAAGCCTCTCTGCCAACATCCTACCCACCTCTGCCCACACCCCTGAGACCCCCAAAACCTGCCTGATCCTGGATTCCCAGGACTTGGACTCTGGGGATTACTTGCAGTCCCAGTCAAGTCCACTGCAACTTCTGGTGCTGCTGGGATGAGAGCTATCCACCAATCAGATTGGCTAGTAACTCTGAGGCTGGACTTCCTCCCGAGAAAGAGTAAAAGCCCTGCCGCCAGTCAATGAATGTGCCCTTGCATGTAAAATAGCTGCGTAGCAATGGTAATGTGTTTGCTGTTAACTCCTCCAGACGGCAAGAAGGAAAACTCCCTTCTCCTCTTCTCTCTCTCTTCCCCCCCCCCCCCCCCCCCTCCCCCCCACCACACACACACACACACACACTGCCCACCATCCGAAAAACCTTAGCCACAGCCCGTAGTTTGATGGCTTGGCTGGCTGCGAGTTGAATTCAATGTCTCAATGCTACCAATTTAAAAACCTAGACAACTGAGCTAGTTGTTTCTCGGGAAATGGTAGTGTTAGGTTGGATTATTTTTGGATATCTCTGCTTACAGCGGGCCATGCCTGGATGATCACTGTTAGCAAATATGGCTCAAAGTTTACTAGGTGGGTTGGAAAAAAACAAAAGAGACAGGAAGGGCTCCATTTGGGTTCCTTCACATTCCCAGAAATCATTGTTTGTGATGGGGTTGCAGACAGACTGTCTCAATGTATAGTATGCAAATTGGGGTTAGCCACCCTGGGTGGTGAGTTCAAGTCACTTTATTCTCTACGTTTTCAAAAAGTCTGTTTTTAAAAGTTCAATTCAGGTTTCCAGGCTGTGGATTAAAAATCATTATTTGGCACAGTACATCTTGATGGCAACTTACAAAGTTCTTCAAATCACAACTCACTACTTAGACTCAACCACTACCTTTGAGATGAAATTTTAAACAATGGTCTTGTCTTCCCTCTCGGGTGGATCTTAAAGATCCCATTGCACTGAAGAGCAGGGAAGTCATGGTGAGATACATGCCATAAATATTGGCCAGTACCAAGAATAGAAGGTAAACAGGGGAGCCCAAAACTAGGTGCCATAAATAAAGACTTCCAATAAGGAATTCTGGATAAACCTCTCTACCCAGAGAGTGATAACATTGTGGAATATGCTATCACCTTGCATAGGTCTATTTAAGGGGAAGCTAGATAGGAACATGAGAGAGAAAGGAAAAAAGGTGCTGATAGGGGAAGATAAAGTAGGGTAGGAGGAGGCTCATGTTGAGTATAATAATCGCAGACCATTTGGGTTGACTGTCTGCTTCAGGGCTTTAATTGCGAAGTAATTCTAAGCAACCGTGCAATTTGAAAAGCTATGATGCATCGGCCTGACAGCAGAGCTGGCCATTAGAACAAAGGTGGATGGATGCAAAGTGAAAGCATCAACTCCATCACAAATCATTCATTACTTTTGTACTCGGAGGATGAGAAAGTGTCATTCTAGACCGCTGTGCTGTGCATAAACTAGCAAAGCTGCAGCAGAGGTGATCCAAAGAACAAGGACACACAACCATAAGCTTTGAAGATACTTATCCCAACACTTTAGGTCTGGGTATGTGATTTGAAGTTGTAGTCACAGATACAGTGCACTACAGTTAGGATTGACAAAGAGTCATCCAGACTTGAAATGTTAGCTCCCTTCTCTCTCCACTGATGCTGTCAGACCTGCTGAGATTGTCCAGTATTTCTTGTTTTTGTTTCAGATTCCAGCAGTAATTGGCTTTTATCTACAGTTAAAATTTGAATTGGAGCTTGCACACATGTAGTTAACATCACAAAATGAGGTACCAAGTCAACACCCTTCCTGCCACCCAATATGTATTAAATAGGTCACTTTAATCTGTTTTGCTATGCATTCATACCAGAGCTTTTAACAGATCATTGGGCTAAACACAGCCTTATTTGGTGCACGGAGCCTAAAGAGACATTTCCACCTGAAGGTGGAGGAGCAAGGAAATAACGGATGTACAAACTATTTGGAAACTCAGACGGGATAGAAATAAATAAATGTTACACTGATGCCATATCAAGTATTCTGTAAGCGGCTGCATTTTCAAGAAAACGTCAAGCAGCAAAATGGGAGGAATAGACCCATTGGCAAAAAATAGATTTGTGCAGGCAGATGATTTAAAAACAAAAACACAAAACAAGCTCTTGGTTTCTGCTGGGGAATGAAGCTGACCACCTGGGTTGTTTGGAGCAGGAAGGGGAAGCTGGTGCTGGACACATCTCCATCAGGCATCAAATGCTTCTCCCAGTGGGTAGACCAAGGAGCAGCTCCAATTGCATCCACCTGACTGTTGTAGGTTGGTCTGCCCCACTCTCCCGACCAGAGGAACATCGGGAGGATCTGAGACTGACTATCTGGGGCCCGATGGAAGTTTGAATCAGTCCAGATGGCTCCACTTAGATTATAGGAGCGTAGATAGCAATCAGCGAGTATTGCTTACACTTAGTTTTCTTTTTTCTGTAGGCTGAGGAAGGAAGGGGGAAAACAAATGCAGTCTTTGATAATGTATGACGACTGGAGTTCTACTCCTTATTTCTTCAAAGTAGCCTTTTTATATTGTAGCAAGGAAAACGACTAAATTATTTCAAAAAAGGGTTTTAAAAAAATGTTTTAAAAGTTTCATTTCATCATAGAGAACACAGCATCTTTAATGGATTAAATTTCCCATTTGAAACTCCCAACAGTATATCGATTTAAGTGTTACATAGAACTTCAAGCTTCCTCCTACTTCATCTCACCCTACCAGATTATCCTCCTCTTCCCTTCTCGGATTGGGCGGGATTACCAATCCATTCACGGCAGCGGGATTCGTCATTTTCTCTGCAGTGAATGGGAGAGCGGCAAAAGCTCCGTCCTCCCTCACAGCTGAGCGGGGCTGACTCGCAACAGAGAATCCTGGCCAAGCCTCTACGAAGTTCTTTGGAATGCTTTCTACATTAAAAGTGCCCTCCATTATATATTTGGTTTAATTGAGGTTCTGTTTCCATTCATTCTCCAGAATTATGTGTATCATTATAAAAGGTCAGAGCATCGTATGTTTTAATGTGTGAGCTGTAGAAACGGAGATGGCAACTAATGCATCGAAGAACATGCTAGCCAAATTAGGTTGGTTTGATCCAAATCAGTTCCACATTTTGGTTCACTTTTCTCTGAGTAACTGAAGATATAGACTGGAATTTTCTGTCTGTTGGGATCTCCTTTTCCATAGGCAGCACACCCTTGTCTTTCCTGATGGCGTGAGGTGGCTTCAATGGGAAATTCCATTGACAAGCAGCGGGAAGAGAGAATCCCGCCGCCAGCGAACGGCACGCCGCCGAGAAACATGTGCTGGGAGATGAAAGAACCCCACCCCTAAACTCTGGACTCAACCTTATTTGGTGCATATGAGCTTTAAAAAGCCGTCTGATGGGTGTACAAACCATTATAGAAAATATTGTCAGAATAGTGAACACCCATGATAACAGCATTGCCCTTAATACAGCAGACATGTACATCAGTTTCAATTTTCTAGGGAAGTGAAATCAAACCCATTGCTACTTTTACTTCATGGAGTTGGCCTTATGCTAATATGGAGGTAATGCATTGTTATTGCCCTGGGCATACTTTATACAATAATATTTTAAACAATGTGATGTGGGGTTGACCATTGCTGTTAATTTGCTGGCAGATAATCCAGACTGACAGCAAGATTGATGGTGTTCTCTTTCTAATGGCTGTTTAAAGGCGCTTTGCTTGAAAAAAGATTTGGGCGGTGTTAAACCAGATCTCCACATGGGCACAAGTCCTTGTATCTCATTTCGCCACATTACTGCAGGCTAACATTTTAAATACACATATAATTTTTTTAAATATATATATTTAATTTAAAGTACCCATTTTTTTTTTTCTAATTAAGGGGCAACTTGGTGTGGCCAATTCACCTACCTTGCACATCTTTTGGGTTGTGGGGGTGAGACCCACCCAAACACGGGGGGAATGTGCAAACCACACGGACGGTGATCCGGTGCCGGATTGAACCCGGGTCCTTAGCGCTGTGAAGCAGCAGTGCTAAGCGCTGTGAAGCAGCAGTGCTAACCACTGTGCCACCCCCTTAAATACTCATACCTACACAAATATTTGTAGCTTTTATTTCAAGCCCTGTGCTCGCGAATCAGAATGACTTTCCAACGTTCATACAAAAATCAGTAGCCACAAATGCAATTACCAACCTTTCCATTACTATTTTGGGTCTGCTCTCATCTTTAGGCTGCGGGGGAACTAAATGTCATTATCAGAGCAACCTTGTTTTTTCTCCTGGTGTCACACAAAGGATGACGAGATCACACCCAGTGCTGGAGGTGGTGGTGGCAATGCTCTTGTTTTGGAATGAAGTAGAGTCATCAAGCCTTACCTAGATGAGACCGTAAGGCAGGGTTTTTCAAACTGAGGGTCACGACTCACGGATTGGTCACGGGTGGGTGTCGGGAGGGTTGTGAAGCAATTGATTGCAGTAGTCCCGATCGCGCGAGAAGTGGCCAACCGCCGCGACATTTTTAAAATTGAGACCGCCGCCCACGACCGGCTTTTAAATGGAACAATGCATTCTTCTGGCCAGAAGGGTGGCAGAGAGCAGGTCTCGTGCCTGGCATGTACACTGATGTCTTGTGCCCTGTATGTCCATACTTTTAGGACAAAATCACGTGGGAGAAATCCCTCCCATTTTCTCGCTACGAGCAACTAAGGTAACAGGACAGAGAAGAACTGAAGGATTGTCGTGGTATAAGGAAGAGAGGGCCAGAGACTCAAACAGGCCAGGATCTCTCAACTGAATCTGCTGGAGAGAGCTGCTCAGGAATGTCAGGACAAAGCAGTGCTAGTGTTAGCTGAAATCGGGAACAAAGCAATCTCAAGATGATTTCTTGAGGTATGGCTTTGTTAATTTTGCTAATGCAAATCAGGATGCAAAGCCCATGAGTGTTATATGCAGAGAAATACTAGCAAGTGAGAGTTTCAAAGCCTCAAAACATCAAAGGCATTTGAAGACTATACATGGCAAGTTCTGGGACAAACGTTTTGTTTTTCAATAGACTGGCCTTATTCAGTCGCATCTGGCTGCGCTGATCAACAATTTTTGTCGCTACTTTCCAGAGGGGAAGTCTCATATATTTTGAAAGAGAAGAGGTGGATGAAAAATCCTTTTGAGACCCCAGAGTCCATTGTTAACTTACAGCTAACTCCAAATGCAGAGACTGAACCCCTGAGCCTCACCTGTGACAGCACATTAAAACACGCCACAAGACCATGAGGTTGTCAGGATTCTGAAGTAGCATCTCCGAGGAATATCCAGTGAGTAAATCAAGCATTTTAATGCTGTTGCCCTTCACAATGACCTAAATGTGGAAGCTTGGATTTTCTGTCCTCCCAAAGATGAAGACAGTACAAAGGAACTGGCTGAAGTCTGCACCTGATATGCGCATTGACCTCTCCTCCTGTGAACCTAATTGGGGTGAAATCATGAGGCCCAAAGAGGCTCACTTGTCACATTAAAGGTAAGCAAAATGGTGGGTCACGAATGTCGGCCAGCGTGGGTCGCGAAGTTCGGCCAGCGTGGGCCCCGAAAGTCGGCCGGTTGGTAAAAGTGGGTCCCAGAGAAAAAAGTTTGAAAACACTGCCAGAAGGGACAAAATCAAATCATGTAGCCAAATAAGATGCCGTGAATTTAGTATTATCCACTGTAAATAAAGGTTAGGAGAAAAGAAAATAATCTCATTAAAACAACAGTGAAGATTTAATTTTTTTACTAAGCAGCCAAAAACAACCAAGGGGTTTCGAATTTTGTTTCAAAGAATGTAACTTCCCATGTATCCTTGGAATATTGTGAGAAATGATCCATGAGGTGTGACTGCCTTGTCAGTTGAAATAAACTGGATGAATAACACGGCAAGCACTTGAACAAATAAACAGTAAGGAATCATCAACAGAATGAAGTACCAGTATCATGATTTAGATTTGCTCTCCTTAATAGTGCTCTTTGATCCCTGGGATTGTAAGCATTATATTCCAAAGAAAACACTGATTCACACAAAGTCAGATACTTGTATCATTTGACATTTCAATGATGCTGAATTAAAAGACCCAATGGCTGCCTCACTCTTCAGTTTGAGTTTATTCCAGTTTCATCATGCAGCTTGACAGGTTTAATTTTCAATACAGATTTCCATGCTCAGCTGTTGAGCGTGCTTTGCAACATCTTACAGTAGCAATTAGTCTAATCTCTCAGATCAAAGGAAGCAGACTGCTGGAGAGCGAGAAAGCCCAGGGTGCAATTAATAATGGGCAGTAAATCCACTTCAGAAATTACTTTTCAGTCAGAAACTAATTCTTTCTGCTTTGAAGTCATGTTTCTTTGCAAAATTGGTCAGCAGACCTCATTTTATTCCATTAAAGTATTTCCGTGCCATTCCCTGAGTATCTGAGTCAAGTGGGCAATTTTTACCACTGAAAAAATATTGATGGGCATTTTTTCTACATCTGCTTATTTTTAATGTTGGTTAAGTTATAGCCTTTAGATCTATGTTATTATTTCAGTAAAAAGTCAATTTTAGTCCAGCATTTTTTAAGGTCTTTATGTGTGACTGCTTTGACTCCAGTATCAGTGGTATAATTATCAAAATGTTCTTGGAGGAAGGGAAAGCGGGGTACCAGGGATGATGAATGGAAGCTGGCAGAACTGTCCTATTTCCTTTTGATCCATTCATTTGTTTAATTTAGTGGAGCAGAGAAACCTCACATAGTTGTGAAGGAAATATTAAGAATCAAGTATTAAACCATATTTATCCATCGTACAGCTACTAAGCTGTGCTAGCCTTGTGTTTAATTCAACCCCTCTGACAATAGAGACCCCCTTCACTTCTCCACACGTCTTCACCAATGAGATTATGTTCAAACGTAGGGAGCCTCATTGAATGGGTGCATCATTGTAGACCAGAACAAAGTTGTCCATAATAAATATGTTAACATGTGGTTATCATTTCCATGCTAAAAGCATGAAACTGTGCTGATCCATAAGTCTTAATGCTAGCTAATGTTAGTTAATAATTCAGAACCAAAATAAAACCCTCCAGATTTTGAGTAGTTTTTGTTCTCTGCTAGTTTGAGTTTTCAGAATTACTTTGCTACTTCCATATGCAAAGCAGCTCCAAAAATATCAAAAGATGCCAGCATTCAACAGTATCGCCTCGTCACCGCTATCTTTCAAATGTAGTACTCAATACGCCAGTACCTTCTCAGAAACTAGGACAATTACAGAATGACAAAATTACAGTACAGAAAGGAGGCCATTCAGGTCATGACTCTTTGAAGGAACTATCCAATTAGTCCCACTCCCCCGCTCTTTCCCCATAGCCCTGCACATATTTTCCTTTTCAAATATTTATCCAATCCCCTTTTTGAAAGTTACCATTGCATTTGTTTCCACCATAATGTCAGGTAGTGTTTTAACTTTTAAGGCAAGTTCCTAAAATATTAAGAACATAAAAAATATAATTTTAATTTGAGGGTGGAGCAATATTGTTCCTGTTACAAATATCAAAAGCTTTATTTTTGTTGGCTGCATTGGTACGGAGCCCACTAACTTCCTACATGGAAACCAACTCATCTTAATCCAGCCCTTTATGATTCACCTACACAGCCAGTATTTAAATGCTTTCTACTTCCCTGTATCATTATTGAAGCAGATCTGAAGCCCATTTAATGTCCCTAGTGTGATTACTTTGCAGCACAGTGTCTCAGGAAAGACTCCTGTTATTATCCTTAAGGGATCAATGCCATCACAGCAGGATTATCGACACGGACAAGCATGTAATAGAGGTTTGTTCATCTTTCCTTAAGATATATTGTGCCTATTAATGGATCCTGTGCATCATTTGGTGGATTAAAAAAATGAGTAATTAAATTTAGTTTAGCAGCTGACAAAAAGTGAACTCTGTGAGATATGAGTGACTTCTGTGGAACTGTTAACTCATCGGCCATTTAATTAGGTTAAACTAGCTTGCAATTAATTTTCTAAGAAAGCTCTTCCAACATTCAAAGAGTTTTCTGTTATGAACTAGCCTAAACTTGATAAGATTGTTGAAGTGACTGAAGTAATGCGATATGTTCTGGAAATGGGTGTGTAGCCGTTTAGGTGGTGACTGTGATCGAATGAGGTGCCTAAGTAGGGGAACATTCATCTAACTGATTTAAGTAGAAAACGACTAGTTCAGGAATGTGAAGGATGAGAAGGAAAACAAAAAAATATATGTATATTTTCACTTTAAAATTCATGGAACGTTGCTTCATTGGGATCAGTGTAGAGTCACAGCATTGCAAAACAGGGATTAAAACCTTGATAGATTGGAACAATGCCGTAACGATCTCATTTCTCTTTGAAGTAGTTGTATTACCGACATAACATATTCATTTTGTATTTAACCAATAAGGGGTCTAAACAATCCTTTTCCCAATTATTCATCGGCAGATCACAATGCATTTCAAAACGCAGAGGGAAAGAAAATTAATCTAAGAATTGAACCCATGATTTTGAGCTGAATTGGGACCGTGACTAGGATCACAGTAGGACACCTATGAATGGTGGCGTTCTGGTGGAGATAGAATCAGGCTGGGCTGCAGTGCCAACTGTGATCTCAGCTCAGTACTCGCTAAATAAACTGACCCAGAAAGAAAGGAATTCATGGTACCAATACAGCGGCTGGGGCCAAAGCCTGCCCTCTGGGGAGGTTGGGGGAGTAAACCGAGGGGAATTAAGTGCATGATTTGTTCATGAAGGCGCACAGCAAATGACAAATTAACATGTTTCACTTATGGGATTGAGATGACAGGATTGTCAGCTTTCACAACAATCACAGAAATGAGTACAGTCAATTTTCATTCTGAAAGAGACGAGGAGAAAAATCCTATTCCTGAATTGGAGCCAGACTAAACGAGAGTTTGTGACAAATCAATGTTAGCTTAGTAAAGATTTTATTTGTCTTGGGGAGAGGATCCAATCAGAACTCCTTTTGTATTGATTCAAGTCCATATTGAACAGAAAACAGATTTTAATTCAATTATCAGAAATGAAAGGGTAAAAAGTAACCAAAGACAACCATCTATGGGGCTAACTGAGTTCACATCTGTTTTGTTGGCAAATGTTTCGCACATGTCCTTTTGGCTGCAAACTATTACTGTTAGTAATGCAACAGCCTGGGAACATTGGATATTTTCCCTTGTAGTAGCAAAACTTTCCCACCTCAATCAGAGCATTCACAATGCTAAAGTGAAGCAAAGTTACTTGAATCTGAGGAGAGCGTTTAAAAATAATCACATTTCAATATGGAACATATTAACTCGAACGACCCTCCTGGCTGCTGGACTGCATAATCTTAAAATAGCACAACCACATTAAGAAGCACAAACCTGGCCTTCTTGATTGTGGGTGGAATGTGTCTTGTTAATGCAGCTTCAAGCTTCTTTTATGTGGGGTGTTCTCATGGAAATACATCAGTCACGATGTCCCCAAAGGAATGTGGTATTGAATGAACTTTTTTTATATAAAAATAATTAAATGTTGGCACTTACAAAATTAAAAACATTTAATGTTAGGCTAGGCCAGCATCTCTGTAGGAGAGACTTGACTCAGTACCAGAAAGTTCCGACTGTTGGAGTCACTGACTCAATGATATTTGAATTCTTTTCACTTCACTGGGTGCGTTTTCCTACGCGGTTTGAGCCGAGCAACGGCAAGAAGCACAACTGTCAGGACCACCTGTTTCTCACAGCAACACATTGCTCCTCAACTTGTTTCCAGAACATTCCTGCTGGCAGTTCTGAAGAGGCCAGTCATGAAATGTATCTTGCCCTCACAGCGGGGGAAAAAAAAGGAGATGCATGTTATTTTTTCAGCATTTAATCAGTTGATCTGGAAGGGGGCAAAATGACATTGATCCTGTTGTACCCAGGGCAGCTGTGGTTGTGACCCAAAGGATTAACGAAAGGGATGGCCCAAGCTCGTAATAATTAAAGACTGAACAAGATTATGTTGATCCAAGCAGGTACACGGATGCAATCGGAGATAGAAATAAAGATGATTCCTACCCCCCTTCTTGCAATAAATCTCATCTCTTCAGCAAAGCAGAACACATGGGTCAAAATATCTGAGCTGTGCCATGCTGCATGAACTATGAGAAGATGCTCTAATTCACACACCGCGTCCTCCAGACGGACTGGTTAAGACAGTTGCTTCAATTTGGCACAGGTCACTGGCGATTTCCACAACAGATGCCGTTAGCAATTCAAAGCCCCTGTGGAGATCAGTGATCAAACACAACTTGATCCCAAATTCACATCTGTCACTTCTACTTTAATGTCAGATTTTAAGCAAGGGCAGTAGGGTGGGAGGGGTGCAGTGCACGACCTTTTCTGGGTAGCTGCTGCTTAAATTTGCAAGTGGCACACTTACCAAAGTTGATCGGGAAAATATACAATTAGTTGGCAGAAAAAAGGTACTGATTATTCTTTCAAGTTAGGGTTGGATTACAAATGCACGAAGAATCATTTGCATTTCAAGAGAGATTACTATTATTCTTTTTCCTTTAAGAAAATCTTTTTCAACGTTGCTTTGGGTCTCCACTATAATAAGTCTGTAACTAACTAATTTTAAAACTAGAATACAAAATGGAACACTTAATATTTAGGTCATTCCCTTTCTAGAAGGAGGTCCCAATCCCTCACACATTAAATACTAATTTAGTGTGGTTGGAGTATAAATCTGGTGTGCATTTTTGCATCATCTTTGATCCCAAAAAACGAAGCCTATTTACTGTTTTTTTTAAAAAGTCTGAATCACACCAAACACTTAAAGACCAGTTTGCATTTCCAATCTTAACATGGTATTCCAGTTAATAACTTGATGACTGTAGTTATTCACATTGCTGATTATAGGGAGACTGGGTATCATTTATTTTGTCTTTTGAACTTTCAACTCGCTCCTTGTGTATTCAATCCTCACTACAAATCTGCATAAGAGATCAAAATGTAACTTCCGCATACAGTCACTCAAAACAATACCTTCCATCCACTGTCTTCAAGATTCATTTCATACCGCCTCAGAAAATGCATAAGTATTAGTAATTAGAATGACACAGCACATCTGATGGGAGATTTGATGCTTTGTGGGTTTTCCAATTAAGTGGCCTCCATGAAATTGTCTGAAGGTCAGTTGAGCTGATTCAAACGGTGACTGAAACTTGACCTGCCACAGAAGCCACAGTTGTCAGCACTCACAAGTGATAAGAGTTCAGTGGGAGACAAGGCACAGAGCTGTGCGAATGAATCATCAGCTTTGCTGCAATTACTTCCACTGATTAAAAAAAAAACCAAATCATTGACTGTTCAGACGTAAATTTGACTTCCTCTCAGCTTGATCAGACATCCACTCCACAAGACCACAAGGATAACGAAAACTAAAACAAGTTAGCTTTCTGTACCTCATAAGACAACAAATGTTTATTGCAATGTCCTGCCAGAGGTTACTTTGTGATGGAGAAAGTAGTTTGGAAGAGGATCTTTAACATGATTCAATCTGTTATTTGCCTGGAAGGCAAATTGTGTTCATCCAATAAAATGGCCTTTATTGTGACCACCATCCCCAATTAGTCAAATATTGCTACAAACCAGATGACCCTTATTGAATCGAGCATTCGATTTTTCAAGTTTTTGATTTAATCCAGGAGTTTTCATCACAATTCTGAAACACCAACAGAAAACGCCAGCAAGTTGAGGCCCATGGAGAGGAACAGATAACTATGTTGCTGGCACAAATCTTTCATCAAAATAGATGAGGGTCTCGATAGATGCTGACTGGGCTGGTGTGGGTTTCAAGCATTCTCTTAGCTTTTCCTTTTTTTTGTTTTCAAAATCTCCCTTTTAGTTCTAAGGTTCACCCACTCCGATTTCATTTTTTTTTAATCTTATCAGATTCCTGCAGCTCACGCATTGACAGCTGTTGAGCGTGGACTTCTTTGTGGCTATGATTGATGTTGTCCCATGGCTGGCCAGCAGGAGGTGCATTTCTGCCACGATAGCTTGGAAATAGGCATTCCCCACTTAAAAGTAAGTAGTTCTATGCATTTGGTACAACAGATCCCTCACATCTTTGGAGGACTTTGGCTGCTCTGGAGTTTGAGGCTATAAGACATCATGTCAGTAGCACATAACATTCAGATTCCTCTCCAGATTCAAAAGAAAATACTGGAAATCTGAAACAAAAACAGAACACGTGAGAAATACTCAGTAGGTCACTCAGCATCTGTGAAGAGAGAAACAGAACTAACGTTTCAGTCCATCATATTTCTTCACAATCTTTCAACAACTTTGTACAACTTTCAACAGTTCTGATGAAAAGTCATCGACCTGAAATAGCAATGATATTTCACTCTCCACATATGCTGCCTGGCCTGCTGAGTATTTCCGAATTTTCTGGATTTCCCCTCCCCTTCTGTTCTATGAATTGTTTTGAAATTCTGGCTTCGCCCTATAACCATATGGAAAATTTTAAGAACAGTTTACAATTTTGACATGCAAGACTGCCAATCGACTGCAATCCGAATTAGGAGTTCCCAATACTTCATAAAGAAAGTTCTACAGCTTCAACATTGTTCCCTTCCTTCTCCTCTTCTAAAGAAAGTTCCTCAGCTTTAACATAGTTCCCTTCCTTCTCCTCCTTTTCCATTTGAAAGACTATGGGCTGGATTCTCCGATTTTGAGGCTTCGTCTGGAGGAAGTGGCTGGTTTTGTGACAAAAGATTCGGCGAGGCCCCAGCACCGGTGCTTCGACCGGTGAGGGGCTAGCAGCCGCACCACGCAAAACGCACGGCCTTCCCGATATAAACGCTGGAGAATTGCCGGGTTTGTGGCCGCTCATGCTCACGGCAACGACCTGCAGCGGTCGCGCCATACAACGTAGCACCGACCTGCCAGATAGTGCCCGGGCCAGCCCCCCAGCCCTCGCCGAAGCCCCCCGGCCAGCAATATGGCTTCACCCCTCGACTGGCGGCGCTGGACACAGCCCGCAGGTGCCACTCCGGGTTCACGAAAACTGAGAGCACACGTGTCCCGTGCCTTCGGGAGCGCGGATCATCGGGGGCAGAGCATCAGGGGAAGTCCTTCAGGTAGCATCCTTGAGGCCATCCTAATGGCATGCGCCGTACTCCTTTGATGATGCCATTTTGGAGAGGGAGGAGCATCCGAAAACACGCGCCGCACCCGATTCGGTCGAAACAGAGATTCTCCACCCAATCGCCAATTACGATATTGGCATCGGGCACGGAGAATCCCGCCTTATGCTCTCCTGTCGCAGGAGAATTGTAACTGATTTGCGTTCTCCTGGGAGCGCAAATCCGGGAAGCAATTCCGTATCCCTTGCTGTGCAGATTTATGCGTGGTGAGGAATACGAGGGCCGCAATTGGGTCACTCGCTCAAAAAGCGAAGTCTGTGGGCTGGCAATCCACCCCCGCGGCATGCAAATTAGATCCCCCCCGCACCGCAAAGCAGCACTCCACCGCCGGATTGCCTGGGTGCCCACCTTTCCCCCCCCAAGGACGAGGAGTGACCCGATGTGCCCCTCCCTCGGGATTTCCTAAGTAGGGAGATTCCCCCCCTCTCCCCCCTCCAAGGGACCTCCTTAACAGGCAGATGCTCCCCAGGAATCCCCTGAATAGGGAGACCACCCCCCAGGATCCCATGAATACGGAGACCCCCTAACTAAAGAAATCCCCCGCAGAGACCCCTAACTGAAGGAATCCTCCTGCAGAGACCCAATAACAAAAGGGAGCCTCCACAGAGCCCAGTCACTGCATTCCAAGCACTCAAGCGTGTGATTGCAATGTACTTACCACTCTTTGATGTGGTTGATGTTTGTGAACATTGGGGTTTTAGCATTCAAAGTCACTCATCCATGAAGGGAGATGAATGAATCAAGGCTACAGCTATTTTGTGGAAGCTGTCAATCGTGGCCCACTGCTAGAAAGGGATGAATGGCTTGCAGCTAATGGATCGGAGGGGTTGAAACACAGATCACAGCTTTCTCCTTCCAGGAATGGACATGTGGTGCTTCCAGGTAAGTGTTACAGCCGTAATGTTTTTCATTGCCCTTGTCTGGACTGCTCTCTAGCATTAAGATAGGGGTCTAGGGCCCCTTTAGTCAGGGGCCCTGTAGGGTTACGGAAGGGGTCCTTTCATTAGGGGTTTTCTGTGGGGCGGTTCCATTAGGTAGGGGGTCTCTGTGGGGGATTCCTTCAGTTAGGGGGTCTCTGTGGGGGGTTCCTTCAGTTAGGGGGTCCCAGAGGGGCGTCTCCCTATTCATGGGGTCCCTGGGGGAGTTTCTCTATTTGGTGGGTCTCTTGGGGGGTGTCTCCCATTTTGGGAGGCCTTTGGGGGAGTCTGGTACAGGGGGTGGACAATGTAGTGCATTGTGGCAGGGGAGGGTGGCCCTTGGGGGCAACCCCCATAAGGAATTACCCCCTTGGCCCACCACATTAGGCTCACGTTTGGTGAGACCTGTTATAAGCCCCGCCCACGTGATGTGGTGGGGCGATTAGGGTGCCGGGCCCACTAAATGGATCAATAAGACCCATTTGCATTCATTTATATCCTCCTGCTAGCGCACAGGTGTGAAATTCTACCCTGCCGCCAGCGGGTGTCAGAGCTTCGCTTTCAGATCAGTGCCCTCTGACGCCCAGCGCCAATCATGATTGTTCGATTCTCCGTCCCAAGGGAAACGCGCGATGGACATCCCGGGATGGAGAATTCACCCCCTCTTTGGAATCAATCTAATGAACCTCCTCTAAATTGCCTCCAATGCAACTACATCCCTGCTCAAGGGGACCAAACTGTACAGAATACTCCAGGTGCGGTCTCACCAATGACATGTACAATTTCAATTTTTCCAACCAAAATGGATAAACTCACGTTAAACTCCATCTGCTAAATTTTGGCTCACTCACTTAACCTATCCATATCCATTTGTAAATTTCTTATTTCCACATTGCAACTTACTATCCCACCTATTTTACTGTCACCTGCATATCTGGCTATAGTACCTTCTATCCTTATATCCAAGTCATTAATATAGATTATAAATAGTTGGGGGCCCGAGGACCGAACCCTGTGGCACCTCACTAGCTACATCTTGCCAACCAGAAAAAGACCCATTTATCATGACTCTTTGTCGGTTAGCCAGTCTTCTATCCAAGCTAATAAGATACCCCTAACTCCATGTGATCTTACCCTGTGTATTAACCTTTTGTGCAGAACCTCATCAAATGCCTTCTGGAAGTCCAGATATACTACATCTACGGGATCCCCAATATCTACTTGGCATTTTACATCTTCAAAGAGCTCTAGCAAATTAGGCAAACACTAATTACCCTTCATAATTACCATTCTGACTCTGATGGATTACGTTTTGACTTTCCAAATGTTCTGTTATTACTTCCTTAATAATGGATTCTAGCAATTTCCCAAGACAGATGTTAAACTAACTGGCCGAGAGTTTTCTACTTTCTACCTCCCTCCCTTTTTGAATATGCGCATTACATTAGCATTTTTCTAATCCACTGGAATCTTTCCTGCATCCAGGGAAGTTTGGAATTTTATAACCACTGGAGCCACCATTTCCACTGCCACTTCCTTTAAGGCCTCAGGATGTAAGCCATCGAGCCCTGGGGAATTGTCCATCTTTAATCCCAATAGTTCATAGAATCAAGTGCAGAAGGAGGCCATTCAGCCCATCAAGTCTGCACCGGCCCTTACAAAGGGCACCCTACTGAAGCCCACATATCTACCCTATCCCTGTAACCCAGTAACCCCCACTTAACATTTTTTGGACACAAAGGGCAATTTAGCATGGCCAATCCACCTTTGAACTGTGGGAGGAAACCGGAGCACCCGGAGGAAACCCACGCATACACTGGGAGAACGTGTAGACTCCGCACAGACAGTGACCCAGCCGGGAATCGAAACTGGGACCCTGGAGCTGTGAAGCAACTCTGTTAACCACTATGCTACGGTGCTGCACAAGTTTATTCAGTACTTTTTCCCTATTTATGACGATTGTTCTAAGTTCCTTACTTTCTATTACCTCTTCCTTACCTCTTACTGCACTTTCACAGACCGCGTTCAAAGCACAAAAGGATTTATTAATAAGGAGAATTGTAAAGCAGCCCACAGCAGCTGTATGGCTGATGTTAGGTCCCTACATGTCTTCTGCCTAAGTGAGGGCTCCAACCCCTGGGATAATTACCCTTACTCAGTCCCAATTTCTCCCCCCCCCGCCCCCCCCCCCCCGCCCCCTCAAGCCAGGTGACCCTTAATCTGCTGCGTTGCCCTTAAAGGGACAAACACCACAAATCACCATACCAAGGGATCTTGAACATGTTTTCATTGATTTGAATGACAGCTCCTGATGCATTGTACACTGGTCCTCCAAGAAAAACAAAGTAGGGAAATTGTATCTTTAAATCACGATCTTGGCAGCTGAACTCTCACCAGACGTCAAACCTTGGGTGTGAGCAACTCTCTCTCTCATGTTTAAGCTGCTTAAAAGTTCTGTTTGAACTTGATAGTTATGAAGAAATTATTCCCTGTGCCTGATGGATTTAAAGCCCTTGGGTCAGCTGAGGCAGCAGCCAAATCAAAACTGACTGGTGACATAACCACTGGCATCTTCTATTATTCTCTGACAATGAACATTACCTTTATAATGGTATCAACGACAAGTTACACTGGGCAGTTACCGTAATCCAAAAAAAGGTGCTTGGTATTGGTGGGTCAACCAAGCACCTTTAAAAGGTGGTCAGCCTTGTTTTAAAAAAATTAATTTTCAACCTGCAAAGAAAGTATTCCACACACAACTATGATATTTGAATCAGCTTTGCTTACTTTTTAGCAAGCAATTAGGAATATATTGATTATGTTAACATGATGATATTATTAACTGATCAAAAAAGAAGCCCTACTTGTGTAGAAAACAGAGATAGACATTCAATTGTAGTGCTGCTGTCAGGGGTGTCACCTGGCCAAATGCGGGTGTTGTGGGGGGGGATACTGAGTTGTGGGTGCGAGAGAGATTATTGAATGGCTGTGTATCTAGGCCAATATTCCTCCCTATCACTACTGCAAACAAAATAACTGGTCATTTTTATCAACTGTATGAGGGAAATGCTGCCTCATAGTTGCCTGATCTGGGCATTCAGGTCCATAGTTCCATTGAAGTGGCAGTGCAGGTGGATAAGGTGGTCAAGAAGGCATTCGGCATGCTTGCCTTCATCGCCGGGCATTGAGTACAAGAGTTGACAGGTCATGTTACAGTTGTATAAAACTTTAGTTGGTCCACATTTGGAATATTGTGTGCAGTTCTGGTCACCACACTACCAGAAGGACATGGATGCTTTGGAAAGAGTGCAAAGAAGGTTTACCAGGATGTTGCCTGGTCTGGAGGGTGTTTGCTATGAGGAGAGTAACTCAGATTGTTTCTGTTGGAAAGACTGAAGCTGAGGATAGACCTGATTGAGGTTTACAGATTTACGAGAGGGATAGACAGGGTGAATAGTCAGGAGCTTTTCCCCTGAGTGAAAGACTCAATTACAATGGGACGCAGGTTCAAGGTGAGAGGGGGAAAGTTTCGGGGAGATGTGCGGGGAAAGTTTCGCACAGAGAGTGGTGGGTGCCTGGAACGCATTGCCGGTGGAGGTGGTGGAGGCAGGCACGATAGCAATGTTCAAGATGTATCTTGGTAGACACATGAACAGGCATGGAATGGAGGGATACAGATCATTTGGGCAATAAGTAGCAGGTTCTAAATAAGGAATCTGGATCAGTGTAGGCTTGGTGGGCAGAAGGGTCTGTTGCTGTGTTATAATGTTCTTTGTTCTGCCTATTGCCCACAGAGCGTCAATATTTTAGTATCATAAATAATTCATAAAGATAGGGTATCCTTAATTGGAAGTCTTCCTATCTATATTTATCTTAACGCACAGTTCATTTTTAAAAGCATTGGTGCCGAGTATTCAGATAGAGCATAGATCTTCAATTCAAGGTTGGCATATATTTGAGCAACTGATGCGAAAATCGATATACCATAAGTAAACGCACCAAAAAAAAAACTTGTGATCAACATTTCTAATAAAATGACAGTTCATAGCCCATGGATCCTCCTGTGTGTCAACATTTCATTTACAGCTGTGCCTCCTGTGCATAAGCAGTTGTATTGTTTTACTCCGTGATGTCATTCTGATGCCACAGTAAATTTTTTAAACTAAATTTAGAGTAGCCTATTTTTATTTTTTCCAATTAAGGGGAAATTTAACATGTCGAATCCACCTTCCAGGCACATCTTTGGGTTGTGGAGGTGAGACCCACGCAGACTCGGGCAGAATGTGGAAACTCCACACTGACAGTGACCCGGAGCCGGGTTCAAACCCGGGTCCTCAGTGCTGTGAGGCAGCAGTGCTAAACACTGAGCCACCGTTCCGTCCTGATGCCACAATGAACATAATCACTCATTTGGATATCATATCCTAACGTTAGTTCAGTATCTTGAGGATAAGATGAATCCCAACACTATTTCTTTCCCATATCAAAATTTTAATGATGAATTACACAGGGCAAAAAAACAGTTGTAATCCAGGACCACACTGGAGCACAGTATCCATCACTGGTTTCCTGCACATGCGCAGAGGTGTATCGGTGGCCATCTATGTAGCCACCTTGTGTTGGCAGGTGACACACTGTTTATGTCGATCTAATTGGAACCACTAAGGCCGGGGTTTTCCTGGATATCAGCAAAAGGCCAAAACGTGGCAAAAGCAGCGTTGAAGTTGCTGACAGCAACGGCGGCTTTCTCCGCCCTATAGTGTAGCACTTGGAGGAAAACTTGAAGTTACTGGTTTTGCAACGTATTGCTTGCGGAGCAGCCTCTGATTAAGCAACTCAAGCAGCAGAAAATCAGGCACCATTTTTAAAGGCTGCCCCAATGTATAGTGTGCAAACCACTTCACCCTGGAAACCCCCCACCTGACTCCTGCTCTAGCACAACTCGGGCACCCCATGTCAGGAATCCTGTTGGAATTCCTCCTGGCACTGCCCAGAGGCATTGCCTGGGTAGTAATCTGCATGACCCTCTTCCCATGAAGATTACACTCACCTGAGCTTCCCCAGGAGATCTGCTCGCCAAGTGCACGCCTACAGAAACCAGTTGTGATTCACGTTGTTCTACCATGCATGGATTTTTTGACGGGGCAGGTTTGTTTCTGGCATTGGGGCCTGATAATTACATCGTGATTTATTATAATGATGTTCCCGACGTTGAACATCACTAACTGGGGGGGAATGGGAAAATCACGTCATGCATGTTTACCCCTATATAAAACGGGACTTTGCCATTTCTCACGAAGTTTTCCGCTCCCGTCGGCAAACTTGTCCAATGCAAGTGTGACCAGAAAATCCCGGCCCATATACAGATGTGTTGCAATGCATACAGGATTCTGGGAATGGCACCAAATGCTTTCCTTTCTACTGCCTTCTCTATTCCACAACATAATCGCCTGAGTGAACATAAAGCACGTTTCATGGAGTTGGCACCATCATGTGCACTAAGTGGGTTTCAAAGAGTTCCACCTGATATTGTCCATGGAATGCTGTAGATTATATCACAAGAAAAAAAGCTTATTTTTTTGTTTCTTTTCCCCCTTTTTAATTGAATCAAACATCTTTCTATCTCCAGCCATTCTAAATAAAATAGGATGAAATAAAGCAAACAGATATTTACGACTTTGCGGCATCGCAGAACAGAGAAGATGCTTTTAATGCTTTTTGTTTCATTACGATGACTATTTGAGCCTGGAATTAACCGTTATAATATAACTTGTGTCTGGGTCACAATAACCTTTAAGACCATGCCATGCAAGCAACAGCCCAGCAATTCCTTTATAAATATATACTAAGCACAAACAGGATGAGTGGAAAATTCAGATCATACCTCATAGCCAAGATGGATGAAAACAACCCGCTGAGTCAATGATTTGTGATTTTCATATACTGCCTCTTACGAGTCTTATATAATTGTCTACACATGTACCACACATGCACAAACGCTCATACATTCACTCACACACACATACACTGTACAATCAAAGAGAGGCGTAGTCATAGGGCATTCCACTGAACACTTCCAGTACTTTACACAAAGCCATCATACCGGCCAACTAGCTGACTTATATGTCACATCCACCTAACAAGCCATTCTATTCTCTACAAACATCATTCAAGACAGGAAAAGCGATTTTCTCCCACTTATTTTTGCACTTAAAACCAGTCAGAGGTTTTTCTTTCTGTATTTCATTGAAAAGACAATGTCCTTTTTGTTTACATGCTACGTGCACTGGGAATTTGCAATTATTTAAACAGATGCCTTTTCGTAATGTAAAACCCAGAAACAGAATCGGTCACGCTAACCAAGTTTTACCATAAACAGACTGTAATCATGCAAAACAGTGCTGTGGTCCCCCTATATACCATCTAACCACAGAGATTCAAGCTGATGAAAACTGCTGTGTGTTAAACATTCTATATGGATTCTGCCTTTGTGTGTACATTTTAAATACATCCTTTCAACATTTGTATGAATAATCATCTCTTTCCTTTGTGCAGATTCCAGACTTATCCACAGGCAATGTAGTGTATTATTCAAAAAGCATGCCATTTGAAAAGGAATTTCTTTGTAAGGTGCTTTTCTTGCTGTCACCATTATATATTTAATTGCCTTTTCTACCAAACTTTCCATTCTCAATGGTTGAAACTTTTGGAGGGGGGAAAAATATCTTTCAGCGAGCACAATCAATCATTGCTTCCTCGTCGTTACGGGTACATTGTGAGCACAAAAGATAATAATAGCCAGAGATTTATTTTTCAACGAAACAGTTTTCAAAAATTCCTGCAAGTCATTCAACTGCAGAAAATAAAAGAAAGAATCAGAGAGATTCCACCTATACTCCTTGTTCTGAATTTTCACTCTTTTTGCAGACATGAATTTGATTAGGCATCTTTACAGCAAGAATTAAACGGCAAAAGAACTGCACTCTGCAGACTGAGGAGGAGTTCGGACTCTTAATAAGAGTTGCACAGATCTGGGAATTTTCCCCATTTTAAATTCTAATGCATTTGCTGGTGGTTTCAGGGAACATTCAACGCTGTCGGTGAGTTTGATGCTATTGGAGAAACCATCGACCGTTGATTGTACCTTGTAGCTAACCTCCTCCACCTGCCTTTGGGCTAGTTCAGCCCAAGCAGCTTGGTTTGAAACCCATTTGTTATGACAGGAGCTAACAGGATTGTTATAAATAATTTCAGGGAATGTGAGAAACAAGTCCCAGCAAAGGTCACAATCAACATTCATTGCTGTCGGTGGGTTTAACTATATGGTAAAGCTCGCTGATCAATGAATGCAACTGTGGCCCAGATTTTAGCAATGGCGCCAACGGAATTGACATTGGACTAGCAGAACTGCCAGTGATCCAAGGATGCGTTTGTACAAAGAAATTAGCCTTATCTGGACTTTGCATTCTGTGGTGTGGATAAGTCATCAAATTCAACCTGTGATTTATTCATAATTGACTGTGAGGATTCAAATCCCTTTCTGAAATCGATAGAATGTGTGTTGTAGCTATTACATTTTGAAAATAACATCAGATTTCAACATTTTTTTCAAACTTCCTGAAAGACTTGGTCTGTGCAACTGAGATACTCACTTCAGTTAGGAAGTGGTGATTACAAAAGAGTGGTAAAGACCCAACCAGGCATGTGTATATATATCATTGTGAAAATGGCCGACTCAACAGCTTTTCCAAATGCTTCACCAATGAGAAAATGTCCATGCATTCTGAAGCAGCTGACACAAATTGGGACGGCTGTTTGCGAAGTGATCATGTAAAAATAAGTGAACCAACATAAAGCAAACAAGGATTCATTCAAGGATTTGAACAAAATGAATTATCTTTAAACAGTTGATCTCAATTGGACTAGATCATAATCCTTTTCGATCTCAACCATTTACATTAGTTTTTTGCCAGGTTCATGCTGGACTTCGCCTCTGGCCTTCAGGGTTGGCACTCACAATTCACAAAGAGAGCAACCTCTTCTGTTTGCCACAGCTCTCTAGTAACACTGCATGTATTATCAAATGACCGTCACCCATGTCTCCAGCTTACTTCACAGGACGCACATCATTTATTGAATGTTTTCTTTCCGTGTTATATATTTTTATGTAATGAAAATGTTACGGAAAATAAACTTTGGGTTTGTCTCCAAAAACAATTCTCCTCTCATATTCTATACATGTGCCAGATGGCACTGTCATACATGTCAGATGATGATCAAGAAACGTTTACAGTAACCTTTTTAAATAGGCATACTGTAACCTTTTTAAATAGGCATACTGATAAAGAAAATGTGCTTTGCTGGTATTTCAAATGGTATTTCAAATAGTTTTCGGAGCTTGCTGCCAAAACAAATATTTAACAGTGTCACACTGTATGATAGCACATTCAACTGAGCTTACTCCAGACTGTTGGAACTGAGATACTGTCAGGCAATCTTTCTAAATCAGGAGTCATATTCTTTTGCTTTTCTTTAATGCTTGATGACTAACTGAATGAAGTTCCATAAAACATTGCCGACCGTATTTTTCTCTGCTCTTAGATCGCACTTTAGGATGTCCTGAAGTCATGACAGGAGCTTTATAAATTGGACGTCCCTCATTTCTTTGGTTTTGTATGGCACCTCAGTTTCCCACAATCTTCTGAGACCTGGAGTCTCTCATAGACATCAATCACAGGGGCTGGTTTAGCACAGGGCTAAATCACTGGCTTTGAAAGCAGACCAAGGCAGGCCAGCAGCACGGTCCAATTCCCGTACCAGCCTCCCCGAACAGGCGCCGGCCGGAATGTGGCGACTAAGGGCTTTTCACAGTGTGGTAGTATGTATTAGGGATCATGTGGGGCTGGAAGCCCTAATGTCATTGGCTGACAGATCCCGGGTCCTGGTTGGCCGTTGACCTCTAGCTCCACCCTGAAGGCGGAGTATAAGAAGCCGGAGTCCTCCCCCGCAGGCCATTCTACTATCGAGCTGCGGGGGAACAGACACACTTAATAAAGCCTCATCGACTTCACTCTATTCGTCTCACGGAGTCTTTGTGCGCTACAATTTATTAAGCGTGTCTGTTCCCCCGCAGCTCGATAACTTCATTTGAAGCCTACTTGTGGCAATAAGCGATTTTCATCTCATTTTTTTCAAGTGATCATAATTTCATATCGGGCAGAAAAAAACTGACCATAATTCATTGAGTAACACTCTGTCCCATTTACAAAACCGTAGACGAATAATTATATCACATTTATTGCAAGAAGTTTTAGGTCTGTGCAAAATCGAAATACAGACATAGTAAAGATATAATCACTTTCCCTTATCTCATTCACACTGGAGGTTGCCAAATCATATTCTCTGTGAACTTCTTTTATAATCATTCTTCCTCTAAAGCGGGCACTGAGATAGAATGATAAATCGTGCATTAATTACAAGGAGATCTGGGCGGCACAGTGGTTAGCACTGCTGCCTCATGTGCAGAAGACCCGGGTGTGTGGAGTTTGCACATTCTTCCCATGTCTGCGTGGGTCTCACTCCCACAACCCAAAAGATGTGCAGGGTAGGTGGATTGGCCTCACTAAATTGCCCCTTAATTGGAAATTTAAAAAAAAGAATTACGAAAGTTTCATTTTAGTGCATGTTCGTATGTTGTAAACAAAATGAATCTTCAGTTAGAATACCTACAAAATTGGAAACATTTATGAAACTCATGGAAATTTAGTAACATTTGAAGAGATTCAACTTTAATTGGATCGTTCACACCAGGAGTCACACCCAACAACTGGATACAATATTATTCCAAATGTAATATGTTTGTTTTCTTCTTCCTCTCTCTCCCATTCTTTGCGCTCTGAAGGTGTTGCCTCAGCCAGCTGGGGTACACAGACTGTGCTCACTCTTTTAGTATCTCACACAAGTGACCATTAATAATATATTCACTTTAAGGCTTAGATTTTTAATGTTTGACAGCAAGAGTAACACATTTAAAACGACTGAGTTCTGCTGGTGATGTAATTGGAAAACCTAACAGCCTATCCAGTTGTGGAGGGTCTGTCACAGGTCTGTTCTAATTCACATCCAGATATTTACATTATAACCACCGGCGCACAGCAGCTACAGTGTTTACCATCAACAAGATGCGCTGTAGCAACTTACCAAATCTCCATTGTTAGCACCTGCCAAGGCCGACTTTTACCACCTCGAAGAACTATGGGCAGGATTCTGCTTTTGGCAGACTATGTTCTCCCACCGGAGATTAATCGCCAGTGCTCGTACGGGCAGCATGGTAGCACAGTGGTTAGCACTGTTGCTTCACAGCTCCAGGGTCCAAGGTTCGATTCCCAATTTGGGTCACTGTCTGTGCGGAGTCTGCACGTTCTCCCCGTGTGTGCGTGGGTTTCCTGCGGGTGCTCCAGTTTCCTCCCACAGTCCAAAGATGTGGTTAGGTGGATTGGCCATGATAAATTGCCCTTAGTGTCCAAAAAGCTTAGGTGGGGATACTGGGTTACGGGGATAGGGTGGAGGCGTGGGCTTAAGTAGGGTGCTCTTTCCAAGAGCCGGTGCAGACTCAATGGGCCGAATGGCCTCCCCCTGCATTGTAAATTCTATGATCTATGATTCACTATCCCTTGCCATGCAAACTTATGCATGGCAGCTATTCCATCACGAATCCCACTAAGGGACCCCAATTTAGAGCGGGTGGACTGATGGTGAGGTCTGCCGACTGACCCCCCACAACACAACTTGCCCCTTCCCCAACCACAGGATTTGTTGTGTCATTGGTGACCCAGCCCTCCATGAGAGAGACCCTCATCAGAAACTCCCCCGTTACAGAGACCCTCCAATAAGAGAGACCCCCACCAGAAACTCCACCAGAGACCCCCCGAAAGAGACACCCTCACCAGAGAACCCCATTAGAGAACCCTACCAGAAACCCCCCCATTAGATATCCACACCAGAGACCCCCCAAAAGAGACCCCCACCAGAAACCCCCCAAAAGAGACCCCCACCAGAAACCCACCACTATAGAGACGCCCCAAAACAAAGACACTCACCAGAAAATCTCACATTACAGATACGCCTGCCTGGAAGCTACACACCAGACCAGGCAGCGACATTCAAAAAAAAAAATCGCTGCTTTAAAACTCAACTGTGCAGGCTCACGCAGAGAAAGCACCACCTGTAAATTCCTAGACGAAAACATATGAGCTGGGTTTAACCCCCCTCAGATCTTTGATCTGCAAGGCTTTCATTCACATCAATAGGAAATTGCATGCACTGGGCTGTGATTGATACCTTGCACACAGCCAGTTGTCTAGATTGTTTAATTTCATTTCCTTCACTTGAATACATCTCAAGTACCCTGCTGTCTGTCCAGCCACGCTGATTCTAAACACCTAGCTATGATTGACAGCTCTTGGACAACATCAAAAGCAGTTGTGTTTTCTGCAGAAAAAGAGGAAGTGAGAACACTTAATAACACCAGGGACGCACAGATAAGTATAGCTCCTGGGTGGTGAGGGATTTGCTTGGGCAGTTTCCCCTCATCTTGGCACTGCCAGGGATGAGCTCTCTGTAGAATCCCATTGGAAGGGGGGGGTTCCCTCTGTGGGGTGCGGGTGTCTGATGGCTGGGGGTGGAGTGGAGGAAAAAAGTGCACTGATGCTTGCATGGCAGGGAGGGAGGGAGATGTCCTTCAGCGTCGGGTGGGGGGAGGAATTTATTTCTACCACGGTTTGGGCGCCTAGATCTCTGTGGAGCTTTCATTGCCAGCTCTATCAGGCCCCACCCTTCCAGAGTGATGCCACAAACCACACCCCCATAATCCTGTACTGTACGCCAAAAAATCGGGAGCGTAAATATGGCTGTGCACCTGGCGAGATACAGGCCGGTTTTCAAGCTCACCCTGATGGATTTTGGAAAAATCCTCCCAGTGTGTCCTACTGCTGCCCTGGCTGTGATCCAATACTTGGGGCCTCAGGCTATTACACAAAGACTTTACTTTGATCAAGGGATACAAGATGGATGCGACTGTAAATCAAAGGCACAGCATAAACCACATTTGCTGGCTTTAGTTGATCCCGTGCAAACTTTTGATTGATCAATAAGATTTTTAGCATTTATTTCTTAAAAATGAAAATAATTTATTCACTGAATTGATTTTGGAGTTATAAAACTCTAATTTTCACCAGTAATTTTCAATCTCTTATATTTTCTATTTTTTTGAATTATGTGGATTGAAAAAAATAACTTGAATTGTCATGTTTCCATTGAAACCAACATAAATATTCAACAAGTTACAATTTGGAACACTGGTAGTAGACCAATTAAATGTCTTTTGTTGCGGCAGAAAAATATCCTAAGAAATGAAGTTCATCATTTTATGCTGGATTGTTTTCTGATGCACAGCAGGATACCTACAATCCTTGCCCAAACCTGCAAATTTCCTCACCAACAATTTAACTGCTAATTGGCTTCAGAATTAACGAAGAAACCGACTCAGTGGCCTTGAGACTACTTAGCTTCAGTGGAGCTCCAAGGTTAGCCACAGAACGGTACATTACCGGCCGCATGATGTGACATTTTTCAATGAGCATTGACATGGGACATGTTAGATTAAAAAGCTATAACATTTTTAATTTATTGATAAGGGTGTGTACCATTTGTTCCAGTTGTAAATGGCAGGGCTAATTGCTGTCAGAACCTTTGCTTCTCACCCATCATCTAACCACGACAGCAGTGACAGGTGGCAAAAAACAGGCTCATCTTGGTTATCGGTCCTTTCTTTTAAAACATTATACTTAAAACCACTATTTAGGCAAAACAAAGGTAGGAAATGTACAACGAAACCCTACAACCTTTCCTCGAGGTTGTTTAAGTGCTTTTGCTGGCGACCCGCGGCGTGTTTAGTGGCAGCGGAGACCGCTCGCCATTAGCCAGCAGTGGAATCTTCCGGTCCTGCCATTGTCGATGGGGTTTCCCGTTCGCACCCGCCGCTGCTAGGGAGCCCGCAATGGAGATGTCGCTGTCTGCAGACTGGAAGATCCCGCCAGTGGGGATGGCCGGAAAATCCGTTTGGTTTCTGCTGGGTAAAGAAATCCGATCAGAGAATCGATCAAGCTCACATCCTGGATAACAGGCAGTTCCATTCTGCAAACTTCACACTTGAGAAATGGCGTAAATCATACAGGGCAACACAACTAGCTTAGTGCAATAGTCACTTGTTCAGAAAGGAGCTATTACCAGAACAAAATAAGATCTAAATTAGCCCTGTTTAAAACAAATCCTTTATGGTGACAATTTATTAACTATTTATTTTACATATTGCTAGTCAAAATGCACAAATTATTTTTTTACACACATCACTACAAAGATTAAGAGCCTGGAGCATACTCAGTGCAGAGGTGATTACACACACACATACACAAAGAGTCTTATTTAGAAAATATGGTCTCAATGAACCAGAATGTAACAAATGCATATGACACTGCTGTAATTTACAAACACAAGAACATTATAATATTAAAACAAACATTGCTTTATACTAAGCTTGGTAATATTGAAGTTATTGGACAGCATTTGCTAAGCACTACTGATTGTGCTAGCAGTTACCCTGACAACCAATTCAAGATTATCACTTGGGCTCGCAGTGTGGTGCATTTGTGCGCACTAGAAGCTACATATATTAATACTCAGGACCCTGTTCTTTGTAAACAGAAAGAACAAGTGCATAAACTGCCTAAACAAAATAGGTGACAGCCATTATCTGGTTCATTTCCCAGGGCAACCACTTGACCAGATTTGAATTTAAACAAATTTGAATTTAAACTGATTTGAATTTAAACAAAGGTTGACAGTTAACTATCAGTTAACTGGTGCATTCTCCATGGCAATGCCTCTACCAATCAGAGTGCACTTTCCAACAATGAAATGCCTCTACTGATCAGAATCCACTTGCCAACAAATCAGCACTCGTCTCATGAAGTGCAAATTGTGTTCACATTTGTAAATTGTCTTGATGAATGCAAGATGGCAACATGTCTTTTTTCAGTAATGCTCAAGTTCTGTACTGCCAAATTACTTGATATTTCAATGGACATAACAATGTGGAAAGGCAAACAGCATTATTTAAATTTAGTGCAAATTATACTTTGATCCTCTTTGGTGTTACACAAGACATTTTGTGCAATACAAGAGTCAGGTGGCATAAGCAGTGGGGTTCCATGATAACTTACTTTTGGAACAGATGTTTATAGGCTGGGATTAACATCCTTACTGCTGGACCTTAATATCCACTCTTCTATCACTAGTGCACGGTAGCTGCATAACCTCACCAAGCTTACTTTGACAGCATTTCTAGTCCTGGGGCCTACACAGTCAAGAAGGACAAGAGAGGAGAGATCATTGGGACCAGCACCACTCCTGAAATGGAGCACAAAATCTAAGCTGATGCTTCAATGTTGTACTGAAACAATGCTGCTTTGTTGGAGATGCCATTTTTTTTTTAACAAGCAGTTAAACACTGGCCCTGTCTGCCTTCTTCGGTGAAGATAAAATATCTCATGGTATTATTTTAGAAAGAGTTCTTTACAGTTCCCTGACTAATATTTCTCCATTAACAGGATTTCTAAAAACGATGATCTGATCATCATCACACGGCCATTTGTGCGAGTTTGCTGTGTGCAAATTGGTCATTCTGTTTCCCTACACGAGAACAATGACACTTCAAATGTGTTATGGGCCAGGGTTTAGAGAACCCCAAAGTGTTTCATGGAGTTCACCTGACCCACAAATTTTAATAGATTGTGGTATGGGGAGCACACGACCCACTCTACAGGTGTGGTACAGCAAAAATGGAAAAGTATTTTTTAAAGCCCAAAACAATGTTTATTCTATGAACTCAAGTTAACCTTTTTAAAAGATACAGTGAACATCTTAGCAATGATTAATTCAAATACAACCCCCAAAGAATACAACACTAAGTAATCCTTTAAGCTTTCCTTTTAACATCCACAAGACTTAAAATACCTTTCAACAGAAGCACATCAGGTTAAAGTCACTACTATTATTAGTTTTAAATCACCAGGATCAATTACAGTATTTGGATTACAGAGAGAGATTCATACACCTAGCAGTGACGGCAGATATCCAGCTCTGAAAACAAAACTAAAACACAGCCTGCTCAAAAATGAAAGTAAAAAGCTGACAGACAGCCCAGCTCCACCCCTCTGACATCACTGCAGTAGTAAACACCCATTTCTTAAAGGTACTCTCACTACAGATATTTATATACACACCCATTTATAAACACCCATTTCTTAAACATACTCTCACATGACACCTCCCCCCAAGAGAAAAAAATAAACCATCAACTTAAGGATGGTTTCATTTTTCACCATCCTTTAAGAAATGCACACAGAAAATACATTTTTTTGTTAAAAAAAAAAACAACACATGCAAACAGGTACAATATAGTCCATTTTTGTTCTTTTTCCTCCAACTGAAATCCTTCCTGATTGACAGTATCTTTGAACAAGAAGGTCTCTGCACGATCCATCCATTTCTCCACGCCTCGGCATGTCTCTTTAAAGTCAGATACTTTAGTTCAATCTGATCACAGAGTCCCTTGCAATTCCCCAACACAGGAGCATTGGTTATCACAGCTTTCAGGCAGTCAAATGCCTGTTGAACGTCCGCTGTCCATTGGAATTTTCGACGTTTCTTCAGCAAGTCCATCAGTGGAGCAATCACGCTCCAAAACTTTTGCACAAATGTTCAATCAAATCCACTCATGCCAAGAAATTGCATTATTTCTCTTCATCTTGAGGGTATCGGAAACTCCTCAATAACTGTTGGTTTCATATCCCGTGTGACCATTCGACCCTGTCCAATTGTATGGCCAAGGAAAGTGACTTGGGCTTTTCCAAATTCACTTTTGGCTAGGTTTATCACCAAACCCGCTTCCTGAAGTCGATCGAATAACTCTATCAGATGTTTTAAATGTTCTTTCCATGTCTGGCTGAAAATTACCAGATCCTCGATGTTTACCGCACAATTGGGTAATCCTGAAACAACTTTGTTAGTTAACCGTTGAAACGTGGCTGTTGCCGTGGTTTTCATGCCAAATGGCATAACTTTGAATTGGTATATACCATCTGGAGTCACAAAAGCTGAAATCCCCTTCGCCCTTTCGGATAAAGGTACCTGCCAGTAACCTTTAAGTAAATCCAGTTTGGAAATAAAAGATGATTGTCCCACTTTTTCAATGCAATCCTCCAAACGTGGGATTGGATAAGAGTCCGTTCTTGTAACTGCATTGACCTTTCTATAATCCACACAAAACCATTGGGTACCATCTGGTTTTGTTACCATCACTATGGGTGAGCTCCATTGGCTGCAACCCACTTCAATTATGCCATTTTCAAGAATACTCTCAATCTCTTTGGTAACCTGAGCCAATTTTAAAGGGTTAAGTCTGTATTGATTTGTTTGATTGGAACAGCATTTCCCACATCTATAGCCCATTTTAGTACTTCCCAATTTATCTCTACAAATTTGCCCACGTTATATCAATAACTCTTTCAGGTCAGTTTGTTTTTCCTCTGGAAGGTAACTCAACAATTTATCCCAATTTGTAAGAACATCCTCATTTTCCAATTAAATTTGAGGTATGTCAAATTCACAGTCTTCTGGATTTGGTTTGTCACTTTGAGTTAGAATCATTAAAATCTCCTTTTTCTCTCCTTCCCTTTCAAAGTACCTTTTAAGCATATTCACATCTCACATTCGGTGAGTTTTCCCTCTATCTGGCGTTTTACCACATAATTCACCTCACTTAATTTCCTTTCAATCTGATAAGGTCCACAAAACCTAAATTTAAAGGTTCACCTACCACTGGTAACAATACTAAAACTTTATCTCCACTGGCAAAACTACGAACTTTGGATTTCTTGTCCGCTACCCGTTTCATCACATGTTGTGCAACTTTTAAATGTTGTCCAGCCAATTGACCTGCTCTATTTAATCGTTCTCTAAAATTTGACATGTAATTCAATAATGTAATTTCTGATTTCTCACTCACCAATTTTTCCTTAATCAATTTAAGTGGTCCTCTTACCTCATGACCAAAAATTAGTTCAAAAGGACTAAATTTGGTTGACTCATTAGGTGCACCCCTAATTGCAAACAGTACGAATGGAATTCCTTTATCCCAATCCTCTGGATAATCTTGTCTTTAATGTCCGATGCCACCTTTCTAACGCTCCCTGTGATTCTGAATGGTACACAGTTGATATAAATTGTTTTATTCCAAAGTTATCCAGACCTTCTTTGAATAACTTTGAGGTAAAATTTGATCCTTGATCCGATTGTATTTCTATGGGTAGTCCAAATCTAGTAAAGAATTTAAGTAATTCCTCCACAATCCTTTTAGCTGTAATATTACGTACTGGAATGGCCTCTGGAAACCTAGTAGATACATCCATTATCGTTAAAAGTAACTGATTTCCACTTTTTGTTTTAGGAAGCGGTCCTATGCAATCAATTAGGACCCTTGTAAAAGGTTCCTCAAATGCTGGAATGGGTATTAAGGGCACTGGTTTTATCACTGCTTGAGGTTTCCCTATCACTTGACATGTGTGACATGATTGACAAAATCTAACTACATCTTTATGTAGTCCAGGCCAATAAAAATGTTTTTGTATTTTAGCTTGAGTTTTCCTTATTCCCAAATGACCTCCCACTGGTAGCTCATGTGCAACTCGCAACACCTCCTTTCTATATCCTACCAGCAATACTACTTGCTGAACTTCTGCCCACTTTTCATCCGCCTGCATATGTAAAGGTCTCCATTTTCCCATCAAGACATCACTTTTACGGCAATAACACTCTGGTATACACTCAGATTCCTCTTCCATGTATGCTTTCTGATACATACGTTTTATTTCTATATCTTTCTGTTGTACCTCTGCCAATTTTCCTGACCTAAAAATATCCGCCTCATCCTCAGCCTGTTTTTCTTTTTCAACCACCTGATCAAAAATTGTTTCTGATAATTGCACTTCAACTTCATCTTCACTCTTTGATTTCTCCTCTTGTCTTAACCTGTGACTTTACAACCTTGTTACTACACAATCCGGAGAAATCCCAGGATAATGGTCCTTCAACACTTCAGTTGTCTGATTTTCCACTGGCTTATCCACCACAGTAGGCATCACTCCCACCTGCGATCCAGCTATATCATTACCCAAGATAAACTGTATTCCTGGACAAGATAGATTCTCTATTCCTCCTACTACCACTTCACCACTCTTCACTGGACTTTCCAACCTTACCTTATATAATGGAACACTAATCCTCTCACCCTGAATTTCACATATTACCACCTTTTCTGGCAACATTCTTCCCAAATTACATAACTCATCATCTCTTACCATTAAAGATTGACTAGCTCCTGCATCTCTTAAAATTGTGACTTCTTTACCTGCTCCTCCTGATACACATGAATAAACTTTACCCACACAAGTAAATTCTTTAAAGAGATCTGGCACCTTCTTATCAAATCACCTCTTGATCAGGCTGTACAATCTTTTGCACCTCCTTCACTTCACTTGGGCTTTCCTTTACCACTTTCACAAACCCCACTGTCTTATCCTGTTTTACCACATCAGCCTTCCCAGTGCTTTTCTTCAACCACCAACACTGTGACTTTACATGGCCTAGTCTATTACACTGAAAATATTTGAAATTTTTTATTTCTTTTCCACCCTCCTGGATTTGTTTTTTAATCTGAGGTCCATTCTCCTTATTATCTCCCATCAGATCACCTTTGCCTCGACCACTTGAGTATTTCTCATGTCCCCAGTTTCTGTCCCTCACAGGCTGAAAGTGATGTCGGAAACCAAGCTTTGATTTATGAACTAATTCATAATTATCTGCCATTTCTGCTGCTAACCTCGCAGTTCTAACCCTCTGTTCTTCCACATGAGTTCTCACTACATCAGGAATTGAATTTTTAAACTCCTTCAAAAGTATAATTTCTCTGAGAGCTTCATAGGTTTGGTCTATTTTCAAAGCCCTTATACAGCGATCAAAATTACTCTGTTTAAGCCTTTCAAAATGACATGTATGTTTGACCAAATTCTTTCCTTAAATTTCTAAACCTTTGTCTGTAGACTTCAGGCACTAGTTCATTTGCAGCTAAGATGGATTTTTTCAACTCCTCATACGTCCCAGATACCTCCTCCAATAGTGATGCAAACACTTCACGAGCCCTACCTACCAGCTTTGTTTGAATCAGTAATACCCACATGTCCTGTGGCTATTTCATTTGTTTAGCCACCTTCTCAAATGAAGTGAAAAAGGCTTCTACCCCCTTCTCGTCAAACCTTGACAATGCTTGGACATATTTAAATAGATTCCCACCAAGCTTTTGACTTTGACGCTCTTTCTCACTATCCTCTTCACTATCATCCAACTGTATGTTTCCCTTTATGTCTGCCAATTTTAACTGACTCATGTTTCATGGCCATTTTCTGAAGTTCAAACTCTCTTTATCTTTTTCCCTGATCTTTATCTCCCTTTCTCTTTCTTTAGGGCTATTATTTCTTTTCTCCTTTCTTCTCTATCCTTTTCTTTTTCCTCTCTATCTCTTTCTTTTTTCTCTCTATCTCTTTCGTATTCAAACTGCTTTAATTCTTTCTCATGTTCCATTTGTTTAATTTGCAACTGAATTTTTGCCATTTCCAATGAGTCAAACCGTATCTCAGGCAACTTTAAATGCTTAGCCACCGCCATAATTACTTCACCTTTTCGCATTTTGTCAGGTAATGTTAACTGCAATGTTTTTGCCAAATCTAACAGTCTGCTTTTAGTCTCTGTCCGTAAGGGACTGCGTGTGACCGTCTCCACCCCCAAAACGTCTGAGCCTCTGAAAGAGCCATTGTCTACAACACCCCCCCTACTTAAACTAGAATATCACACTTGAAAAGCAACCACATATGCTCACCCCTCACTGTCTACGTTCACTAAGCCAATCCAATAGATAGACTTTTATCCCGGACGGGCCCCCAATTTGTTATGGGCCAGGGTTTAGAGAACCCCAAAGTGTTTCATGGAGTTCACCTGACGCACAACTTTTAATAGATTGTGGTATGGGAAGCACACGGCCCACTCTACAGGTGTGGTACAGCAGAAATGGAAAAGTATTTTTTAAAGCACAAAACAATGTTTATTCTATGAACTCAAGTTAACCTTTTTAAAACATACAGTGAACATCTTAGCAACCATTAATTCAAATACAACTCCCAAAGAATACAACACTAAGTAATCATTTAAGCTTTCCTTTTAACATCCACAAGACTTAAAATACCTTTCAACAGAAGCACATCAGGTTAAAGTCACTACTGTTATTAGTTTTAAATCACCAGGATCAATTACAGTTTTTAGATTACAGTGAGAGATTCATACACCTTCTGGCTGTGACTGCAGCTATCCAGCTCTGAAAACAAAACTAAAACACACCCTGCAGCCTGCTCAAAAATGAAAGTAAAAATCTGACAGACAGCACTGCAGTAGTAAACACCCATTTCTTAAAGGTACTCTCACTACAGATATGTATATACACACCCATTTATAAACACCCATTTCTTAAAGGTACTCTCACATGACAAATGCAATTCATTGGCTTTAAGCACTTTTGAATATGTCATGAGATCATGAAAGGTGTTATGTAAATAGGAGTGCCCCCCCCCCCCCCCAGATATTTCAAGATTATTTTCAAATTCAGGGATTTGAATTATCCTGATATCTCTGCAAGGTGCCCTGTGTTAGAGTCGATTTACAAAGGCAACGTACTGTTGTCCTTAAATAAGGGATTGTTTCTCCTGCCTGCCCAGGTGATGGGGAAGCGGAAACTAGTCAAATGCGGCATTTGGTTTTCAACTGGTCAGGAAATCACGCAGGGAGATG
Source organism: Scyliorhinus torazame (assembly GCF_047496885.1). Lineage (NCBI taxonomy): Eukaryota > Metazoa > Chordata > Chondrichthyes > Carcharhiniformes > Scyliorhinidae > Scyliorhinus > Scyliorhinus torazame. The sequence continues at coordinate 123,836,207 of NC_092713.1, forward strand.
AGTTTGCCCTAATTTCTGACAAATGCTTGCTCGGGCAAAACTCCCTCCACTCCACCAAGAGGCATCAAGTGCTGACCTCCTCCCTGAAGCCACAAGTCGATGTCCCTTCACAAGGACTCCAGGTAAACAGAGTATATTAGCAAACTGGATTCCATTTGGAAGGTGGATTTGAACCTCTTAACAAACATTCTGAACCTCTTTAACAAACAATGGGAAGGGCTAAGGCTCAAAGGAAGGCAAGAATTAAATAATACAGCAATTCCAATTGGGATTAAAATCAGAAATGTGATCAAGATGAATATCTTTCATCTGTTTTAACATTCGGGTTGCCTGAGTTTCTCATCTTCCTGCCCAGTTACAATCAGTCCTCCTGAATTCAGACAGGAAGGAGAACTGCTCTGTTACTGCAAGTAACTGTTACTGCAGGCTTCTCCTGGTCATTAAGGGCGGGCTGGCTGGCTGGCTGGCAGGAGCTATAATTCAAGTCAGACAGACTGCAATCAGCCTCTCTCCCACCAACCCCTTCCCCCATTAAATGGAGCTCTGACTTCTGTGTGTTATTTGATCTAGAGGCCCTGGTCTGAGTCCAGACAAAACAGGCTCAAGTTCAAGTGCAAGGCCGCCTAAAGATTTGAACATCGCAGCCTCACATCTGGGAGTCAAATAGTTGAGCTTCCAGCTTGAAATAATTCACCTCAGCAACTCATTGTTAAACATGTTCAGGCAGCAGAATGATTCAGAGTCAAGGTTCAAAATGGCTGAGGCTGGTTTAGATAACTTCTATTCCTTTGAGCTATTCGGCTTCAGACTTTTTTTTGTGTAGATTTTAACAATGGTAGAAAAAGCAGCGTTACAGTGAAAACAGGCTATCTCTTGGAAAGGGCTTTATTTTTTGCCCGCAGAAGGCATTTAACCGTGCTGATTCTTAATGTCCTGGAATTGCTTTGCAACTTATTGCTGGAATGTGACCCGAACTCCCACTGAAACACACCAGACTAGAAGACAGAGTCACGTTTCAGGGCTGTGCTGCTTCTTCTTTAAAATTGGCACGCGTCTGCCATTGAGGAATTTCCCCGCAGATAGGCGACAGTGATTTGTCAGGATAGTAGTAAAAAAACAATCAGTCGCAGGCTGACAGTAATCTGCGGCAAGTGCAGCTTTCGGTTGATAGTGCTGCTGGAAAATGAGCTAATTCACAACACATTCGTTGCTCTGCCCTTTAAGAATGTCATCACTTGGAGAATTTTTTTTTTGCTTAATGCAGACAGTTGGACTTTAATGAACGAAAAATGTCAGCCGTGCAATGGATGGAACCGATCTGTGCCTGGTTCTGCCCGGAGGCATGTGTCCGCTCCAGTCATAAAAACAGCTCCAAGCAGAAGCACATCTGGGGAGGTGCCTGCTGCTTTACATTTTTCTTTATCTGTCAGCGTCCCCCTCCCCCCATTGCCTTTTGCACAAGATTGCACGGCCCTGCAGAAACGCCCCTCCTCCACCGTTCCGCAATAGCCAAGGCAAAATGTTTACCAACTATAATCTGGTCACTTGTGTAACCAGTCCGAGGCGAGATGCAGCAGCCGGATAAATGCTGCTGGGGCGTGCTTCCGAGAGGGCGAAGAATTAACGGTCAGAGGAAGTGCTCGACACCTGCAGAATGGCAAACGATTCGTTATACAAAGAGCATATTGAGCAAAACAGATTTAAAGATACAGAGCCCCTTTGTGTGCCCGCATAAGTTACACATTGTTAAGCAGGGTCAGCACTCAAAGCCTTACATGGCAGTCTCGCTTCTTTCACCATTCTTCATTTAAAAAAAGACAAATTCAGTGAGATAAGCTCGAGGAACCACGCAGTGACCATGCCAAGGCAACGGCATCCTCCACAGAATGCCTGTGGAAAATAATTCTGTCATAGCATTGCTGTTAAATATTCATAGCTCTGAAGGGCTTTTACTGGTAAGTCACAAGTATGGAGCTAATGTACATTGGGGGTCGTGATTACACTGCAACAAAAAATATCTTCGCATATGATCTCTGGCAATTTTGGCACAAAGGGATGAGCTCAAAACAATACTTTCAAGGGAGGAAGGAGGCAATGGTTTGGTGCTGAAACCAAATTGTTAACTCATTAGCTGTAAGTTGTAGGAACTGGGTTGTCCATTCATAGAATTTACAGTGCAGAAGGAAGCCATTCAGCCCATCGAGTCTGCATCGGCCGTTGGAAAGAGCACCCTACATAACCCACACCCCCATAACCCAGTAACCCCATTTAACCCTTTTGGACACTAAGGGCAATTTAGCATGGCTAATCCACCTAACCCGCACGTCTTTGGACTGTGGGAGGAAACCGGAGCACCCGGAGGAAACCCACGCAGACACGGGGAGAATGTTCAGACTCCGCACAGACGGCGACCCAAGCCGGGAATCGAACCCAGGTCCCTGGCGCTGTGAAGCAACAGTACTAACCTCCCGACAACATAACTCATAATCTGGTCACAGATCCAATGAATTATTATAATGAATAATGCAATAACTTCAAATGAATTCACTTTTAAATATTATGATGCGTTTCACTTGCAATTGTTTCACAACAGAATAAGGTCTCTTTAAAATGTCCAGTGCTTGACTGGGTGGGCAATGTCAATGAGGATGTTTATAGTGGCCTATCAAGTTAAAATCCTAGCTAAAACTCAGCACTGCTTTCACTATTTTTGAGTTTGTTTTTTGATAATTTTACCTTTGCCGCAATTGGGTAAAACAAACATTCCACTTACAGCGTATGAAATCCTTCACTGTTCCTACCTTTTAACATATTTTTCATGTTGATTGTGATGAAGAATAACCAGTGCAATGTAATAAAATGGATTTGAATAAGATGCATGTGTGCTGTGCTAAAGAAATGCAATATATGCATGCATATATTAAAAAATACATATACATTACATACATACACAGACAAAAAACTTTGCTGTTGGATCTTAAAAGCAGTTGGCCACAACTGTTGAACTGTTTATGCCACTGTGTGAATTTGTGTAATGTATCAACAATATAAATCTTCTGCAACCAACAGCTTAAGTTACATTGAAGTTGATCGTACACCTGTTAAAATAAATGATAATGGAGCAGTGAAGGCCTCAGATTTGGGTTCAGCAACCTCACAGCTCCAATTACCCTGATGATTGGGCCTTTGTGGCTTTCATGTACCTACCACTGGGCAGCCAAAAGATTGACCTATTTCAGGCAGCATTTTGTATGTTCTCTAATGAAGAGAACTAAAGGTTTGTATGGTTGAACAATAAGTGTTTATTAATAACATATAACTATATACACACATAGAACATAGAAAATACAGCACAGAACAGGCCCTTCGGCCCACGATGTTGTGCCGAACCTTTGTCCTAGATTAATCATAGATTATCATTGAATTTACAGTGCAGAAGGAGGCCATTCGGCCCTTTGAGTCTGCACCGGCTCTTGGAAAGAGCACCCTACCCAAACTCAACACCTCCACCCAACACCAAGGGCAATTTTGACATTAAGGGCAATTTATCATTGGCCAATTCACCTAACCCGCACATCTTTGGACTGTGGGAGGAAACCGGAGCACCCGGAGGAAACCCACGCAGACACGGGGAGGACGTGCAGACTCCGCACAGACAATGACCCAAGCCGGAATCGAACCTGGGACCCTGGAGCTGTGAAGCAATTGTGCTATCCACAATGCTACCGTGCTGCCCTTAAGAACAAATAAATCTACACTATATCATTTTACCGTAATCCATGTACCTATCCAATAGCTGCTTGAAGGTCCCTAATGTTTCCGACTCAACTACTTCCACAGGCAGTACATTCCATGCCCCCACTACTCTCTGGGTAAAGAACCTACCTCTGATATCCCTCCTATATCTTCCACCTTTCACCTTAAATTTATGTCCCCTTGTAATGGTTTGTTCCACCCGGGGAAAAAGTCTCTGACTGTCTACTCTATCTATTCCCCTGATCATCTTATAAACCTCTATCAAGTCGCCCCTCATCCTTCTCCGTTCTAATGAGAAAAGGCCTAGCACCCTCACCCTTTCCTCGTAAGACCTACTCTCCATTCCAGGCAACATCCTGGTAAATCTTCTTTGCACCTTTTCCAGAGCTTCCACATCCTTCCTAAAATGAGGCGACCAGAACTGTACACAGTACTCCAAATGTGGCCTTACCAAAGTTTTGTACAGCTGCATCATCACCTCACGGCTCTTAAATTCAATCCCTCTGTTAATGAACGCGAGCACACCATAGGCCTTCTTCACAGCTCTATCCACTTGAGTGGCAACTTTCAAAGATGTATGAACATAGACCCCAAGATCTCTCTGCTCCTCCACATTGCCAAGAACTCTACCGTTAACCCTGTATTCCGCATTCATATTTGTCCTTCCAAAATGGACAACCTCACACTTTTCAGGGTTAAACTCCACCTGCCACTTCTCAGCCCAGCTCTGCATCCTATCTATGTCTCTTTGCAGCCGACAACAGCCCTCCTTACTATCCACAACTCCACCAATCTTTGTATCGTCTGCAAATTTACTGACCCACCCTTCAACTCCCTCATCCAAGTCATTAATGAAAATCACAAACAGCAGAGGACCCAGAACTGATCCCTGCGGTACGCCACTGGTAACTGGGATCCAGGCTGAATATTTGCCATCCACCACCACTCTCTGACTTCTATCGGTTAGCCAGTTTGTTATCCAACTGGCCAAATTTCCCACTATCCCATGCCTCCTTACTTTCTGCATAAGCCTACCATCAACTTTATCAAATGCCTTACTAAAATCCATGTACACTACATCCACTGCTTTACCTTCATCCACATGCTTGGTCACCTCCTCAAAGAATTCAATAAGATTTGTTAGGCAAGACCTACCCCTCACAAATCCGTGCTGACTATCCCTAATCAAGCAGTGTCTTTCCAGATGCTCAGAAATCCTATCCTTCAGTACCCTTTCCATTACTTTGCCTACCACCGAAGTAAGACTAACTGGTCTGTAATTCCCACGGTTATCCCTAGTTCCTTTTTTGAACAGGGGCACGACATTCGCCACTCTCCAATCCCCTGGTACCACCCCTGTTGACAGTGAGGACGAAAAGATCATTGCCAATGGCTCTGCAATTTCATCTCTTGCTTCCCATAGAATCCTTGGATATATCCCGTCAGGCCCGGGGGACTTGTCTATCCTGAAGTTTTTCAAAATGCCCAACACATCTTCCTTCCTAACAAGTATTTCCTCGAGCTTACCAATCTGTTTCACACTGTCCTCTCCAACAATATCGCCCCTCTCATTTGTAAATACAGAAGAAAAGTACTCATTCAAGACCTCTCCTATCTCTTCAGACTCAATACACAATCTCCCGCTACTGTCCTTGATTGGACCTACCCTCGCTCTAGCCATTCTCATATTTCTCACATATGTGTAAAAGGCCTTGGGGTTTTCCTTGATCCTACCCGCCAAAGATTGTTCATGCCCTCTCTTAGCTCTCCTAATCCCTTTCTTCAGTTCCCTCCTGGCTATCTTGTATCCCTCCAATGCCCTGTCTGAACCTTGTTTCCTCAGCCTTACATAAGTCACCTTTTTCCTCTTAACAAGACATTCAACCTCTCTTGTCAACCATGGTTCCCTCACTCGACCATCTCTTCCCTGCCTGACAGGGACATACATATCAAGGACACGTAGCACCTGTTCCTTGAACAAGTTCCACATTTCACTTGTGTCCTTCCCTGCCAGCCTATGTTCCCAACTTATGCACTTCAATTCTTGTCTGACAACATCGTATTTACCCTTCCCCCAATTGTAAACCTTGCCCTGTTGCACGTACCTATCCCTCTCCATTACTAAAGTGAAAGTCACAGAATTGTGGTCACTATCTCCAAAATGCTCCCCCACTAACAAATCTATCACTTGCCCTGGTTCATTACCAAGTACTAAATCCAATATTGCCCCTCCTCTGGTCGGACAATCTACATACTGTGTTAGAAAAGCTTCCTGGACACACTGCACAAACACCACCCCATCCAAACTATTTGATCTAAAGAGTTTCCACTCAATATTTGGGAAGTTAAAGTCACCCATGACTACTACCCTGTGACTTCTGCACCTTTCCAAAATCTGTTTCCCAATCTGTTCCTCCACATCTCTGCTACTATTGGGGGGCCTATAGAAAACTCCTAACAAGGTGACTGCTCCTTTCCTATTTCTGACTTCAACCCATACTACCTCAATAGGGTGATACTCCTCGAACTGCCTTTCTGCAGCTGTTATACTATCTCTAATTAATAATGCCACCCCCCACCTCTTTTACCACCCTCCCTAATCTTATTGAAACATCTATAACCAGGGACCTCCAACAACCATTTCTGCCCCTCTTCTATCCAAGTTTCCGTGATGGCCACCACATCGTAGTCCCAAGTACCGATCCATGCCTTAAGTTCACCCACCTTATTCCTGATGCTTCTTGCGTTGAAGTATACACACTTCAACCCATCTCCGTGCCTGCAAATACTCTCCTTTGTCAGTGTTTCCTTCCCCACTGCCTCATTACACGCTTTGGCATCCTGAATATTGGCTACCTTAGTTGCTGGACTACAAATCCGGTTCCCATTCCCCTGCCAAATTAGTTTAAACCCTCCCGAAGAGTACTAGCAAACCTCCCTCCCAGGATATTGGTGCCCCTCTGGTTCAGATGCAACCCGTCCTGCTTGTACAGGTCCCACCTTCCCCAGAATGCGCTCCAATTATCCAAATACCTGAAGCCCTCCCTCCTACACCATTCCTGCAGCCACGTGTTCAACTGCACTCTCTCCCTATTCCTCGCCTCGCTATCACGTGGCACCGGCAACAAACCAGAGATGACAACTCTGTCTGTCCTGGCTTTCAACTTCCAGCCTAACTCCCTAAACTTGTTTATTACCTCCACACCCCTTTTCCTACCTATGTCGTTGGTACCAATGTGCACCACGACTTCTGGCTGCTCACCCTCCCCCTTAAGGATCCTGAAGACACGATCCGAGACATCCCTGGCCCTGGCACCCGGGAGGCAACATACCTTCCGGGAGTCTCGCTCGCGACCACAGAATCTCCTATCTATTCCCCTAACCATTGAATCTCCTACAACTATTGCTTTTCTATTCTCCCCCCTTCCCTTCTGAGCCCCAGAGCCAGACTCCGTGCCAGAGACCTGACCGTTAGGGCCTTCCCCCGGTAGGTCATCCCCCCAACAGCATCCAAAACGGTATACTTGTTTTGAAGGGGAACGGCCACGAGGGATCCCTGCACTGTCTGCCTGTTTGTTTTTTTCCCCCTGACTGTAACCCAGCTATTCTTGTCCTGTACCTTGGGTGTGGTTACCTCCCTGTAACTCTTCTCAATCACCCCCTCTGCCTCCCGGATGATCCGAAGTTCATCCAGCTTCAGCTCCAGTTCCCTAACACGGTCTTTGAGGAGCTGAAGTTGGGTGCACTTCCCACAGGTATAGTCAGCGGGGACACCGGTGGTATCCCTCACCACCCACATCCTACAGGAGGAGCATGTAACTGGCCTAGCCTCCATCCCCTCTTACCTTACAGAATATAGCTGCTATGTGGACTAACTAGATCTCCGCCCTCCGACTCTGCTCCCAGTCAGCTACACTTCCTGTAAACTCCTGGCTCTCTTCGCACTCTTTGCGGAAATGTCGGAAACAAAATGAAAGGAGCACCTTACTCCCTCCTCACCTAACTCCCTCGGTCACCAAACTCTCACTATCGCACTCAAAAAGCACCAAATTCAGCACTCAGTGCAAAAAAAAAAAAAACATGCATAGGATAATGCATAGGATACAGTCCTGACTATGTGCTATCTTCATGTCAACTTATACCAAACACGCTACTGTACCCTCCTATGCCCATAGGACTCTCTATACCATAATGGGGCGGCACTGTTTCATTAGCCCCACATTAATCCTTACAGTCCCAAACACCATATCACTACCAGCCCTGTTTTAATATGGCACACACAGGATCCTTACTGCCATTCCACTGTTCAGCAAGAGTAAGTTCTAAATTAGTTCTGTGAAGCCAGGAGGTGATTTGAGCAGCCGTAAAGGTCCTTTTACAGCATGAGTTTAATGCCTTCGCTCTGGATTCTTCCCCCTCCAGCCACCAACTACAAGTAGGTTGATTTCTAATTTTTAAAAACTATATTCCAAGAACACCATCTTATTGTGGAGCCAGGAGGAGCAAGAATTCCACCAGCCCCCACACAAATCTTGGCACTACCACCTCTCCCAGAACTTACTTGAGGCCCCCCTGCCATCAGGCAATGGTCCAAAAATCACCACTGAAGAAGGCTTACCTGCCTGGGGATGTGAGAAAGATGTGGGAAGCTGGCCTGGAATATTTAGATGAGGCTCACGGCTCAACTCCCATCTACCCTCAGGCTATGGACCCCTTTGCTTAGCCCTACATTGCTCACACTGCTCCAGGTTTGTGCCTGAAAACGGAATCTCTGCCCCAAGACGTACAAATAAAAAGCTGCACCATTAAATACAAAAGTGTACATCTTTGACGCTGACCTTAAAACACAGTGTTCACACATCCCCGGATGAGAGATTCTGGCTCCATGCTGCTCTAATCATTCGCAGCTCAGAGCCTTTCTATTGTATTTGATCGAATTCCCACAAAGGGATTTCAGGTTTTACTTGAAACTGAAGCTCTAGATTTCTTCAAGGCACAAATGCATCTCCCACCCGTGATAGCTGCGCCGAACTTCTCAGAGTAATTGTAACCATCCCTCAGTAATGACAGTTGCAAAAGCCTAGACCAACTCTCAGATTTCCCTATAATTGATGCTCTAGGCTTCCTGTGTTCCGGCCTCTCTAGACTGTCCCTATGGTTACAACTTCAAGCTTCCCAGCACAATTAAACTTTCAATGCTTTAATTTCCTACAGTAAGGCAATAGAAGATTGCTGGATAGGGACAGGCCAGGCCTCCCCATAGCTAATCTACTGATTTCCCCAGTTTTCTGTGATGGTCTTTTCTCCCCCAGTGGATACTTGAAACCTCTAACCTGAACATTCAGCATATTTTTGCACTTTTGAGTCCCATTTTCTTCCAATTGGAAACCCTTGTGAGGTTCAGCTATCAATACAGCCAGGGTTGTTTCAGCATTGAAGTCTCTTACTGGCAAGAATGTCATTGCTGACACTGCAGTAGCGTGCAATCTTTGGCCCAGTTGCTGTGTCACAATGATTGATGGTTACAGGGATTTACACTGCTGCTCTTGAATAGAATATTGCACAGAAAATATACTCTGTTGTATCCAATAGTGTCAAAGTTTTCCAAGTAAAATGTAGCGTGATGGTATATATGCATAACTACATGCAATCCAATATGATAGATATCCACTCATGAGAATGAACTCAGTGACTTTTATCCATAGGCAGTTAGGTCACCGCTGTTCCATATACATGAAGCACTATTTAAAGAATCATCAATTCTACTGAGGGCCAAGAACTGATCTTTTTAAACAAACATTTATTCCAGTCTTGCATCACCAAGCCAAGTTGTGACTGGCTCAGTTCTTCTGCCCAGATCTTGATTCATGACTAATTGAGAATGAAATACAGTTATCTTAGAGGAGTTAGAAGAAAATTAACCTTCATCCTGATTTAGTAGCGTATTGCTGAAGTTTATGAACCAATTTCTGAACTTGTGTTTTGCAATAAAATGCTGCTGCTATTTCACTTTGTCTCCTGTTCCATCATTCTGGGGGCATGTTTCTACTGAGTCGGAGGCTAATAGACGTCTAAAATGATTGTCAGTCTCAGAAGAAGCAAATCATTATAAAAGTATATTTCTAACTGAGTGTCACTGAAAAGATTCTGAGATAGCCCCATGCCACAATTAAAATATTATACAAACATGGTTTTCAATGCTCTCTCCTTGCTTCTCTTTCCATTACTGATGTTCTCGAATCGGTTTGTGGACATTCGGAAACAGTTGTTCCCCATTCAAGCAGCTGGGACATTCCGAAACAGCACAGTGCGGCCTAGTGGCCAAAGTTGCACAGCTCACGAGGAGCATCACAACTTACAGTTGGGTTCTGCAACCTTGACTTCAAAACCCTGCCAGCCAGCCAGCTGCACAAATCCATTCAAGCCAGGAGACCAGCTTCAAGCTAACTTGATGGGGAGTTTTGGATAGGGTGTTTTTTTTCTGTTGCTTCCGTGCACAAATATAACTACTGAAGTAACAAAGAGTTATTCCAAATATAGATGTAACACTTTCAGACCTTTAGATTGTCCAATATTTCTATGTGTATTTTGATTGAAGTGTTATATCTGCAAATATTTGAAAGAACACGACTGCTAGCGTCATCACTCAGGTTGCCAAATGTGGTTAAATGTATTCTTGGAGGTCTCATCCCATGACTTGCCCCTGATGCTTCGGCTATTCAGCAGACAAGCACATCCATCCTTCTGACATACTGCCTTCCGACACCAACTGCAATGCAAAAAGACTCATTCCTCAATTAAATGATGCTCGGTTGTTAGCCAATCAGCCTTCCCTGTCCCAATTTTCAAGAATTTTATATCTGATAAAGAGAAATGTTCCCCCAAAAATGTTTTTTAAATTCCATTTTTAAAGTTTAACTATGATTTTACTCCACGGTTGCACACAGCAGTGTCCTGAAGCTTGATCTTCAATTCCTGGGGACTCCAGGCCAATCCTGGAGGGTTGGCACCACTAGTCATTGCTCAAAGACCATGGACCTTTACGGTCCAGTTGGTGCCTTTTAGCCAGAGTCTTTTGCCAGCCTGATTATCAGCAAGTCGTGAAATTCAGCATTATAGGGTACACATGATCTCCACTCAAAAAAATTAAAATCAGGAACACTGCTTCCATGCAAGTTGGGCTGGTATGGACAACTGATGCAAAGGAAGGAAATAGTTATCTCAGAGATCACAAGTGACAGACCGCCCTCTTGTGGAGTGGAGACAAACACTTGGATTGTGTCTGTACACCCAGTAAAATGCAGGTTAGAAAGAACTTAAAGAACAATGGTTTGGGATTTGGTAAAACGACAACTCTGGTTTGATAGTAGGATGATCCATCATGGTTGTAGCTGGGGTGCATTGCTGGGATGAGAGAGAAGCAGCTTACACTGCATACTCCTTGCCTGTGAGTGTTTGTGTCCAACACAAACTAGCTAAATGGAAGAAAATGTTCCTCATAAAAGACTGGTAGCTGAAACTGAAACCCACATCATAATTAAAGGCAAAAGGACTTCCGGTTGCGGTGATGACCAGCTAAGCCGCACGTTTCGGCGGCTCCAGCTCAAACGGATCTTCGGTCTCTTTTAAGAGCCCCAACGGGAAATTCTTTCGTGACGAAACCCAGTGTGGGGTGAGGCAACAGGGAGTCCCCCCCAGCGGAAAAGAAAAATATCGTCGGCGGTGGCCAGATCTCGGAGAATCCTCGAAGACAGCGGCAGAAGAAAGAAAGGAGCAAGATGGCATCGAAGGGAGCTCAGGCGACCTGGGGACCGGACCAGGACGAATTTTTAAGACGGTGTGTGGAGCTGCTTAAGAAGGAGGTGCTGGCCCCGATGCTACAAGCAATCGAGGGGCTTAAAGAGACACAAAAGGCCCAGGAGATAGAGCTCCGTGTGGTGGAGCAGAAGGTAACGGACAACGAGGACGAGATCCTGGGCCTAGCAGTCAAAATGCAGATGCACGAGGCGCTCCATAAGAAGTGCATCGAAAGGATTGAAGTCCTGGAAAACAGATCAAGGAGAAAGAACCTCCGGATCCTGGATCTCCCCGAGGGAGTGGAAGGAGCTGACGGAGGGGCTTACGCGAGCACGATGCTACGCTCGCTAATGGGAGCTGAGGCCCCCTCGGGCCCCTTGGAAGCGGAAGGGGCCCACCGGGTCCCTGCGAGGAGACCAAAGGCTGGAGAACCACCTAGGGCGATGATCGTGCGATTTCACCGCTTCAATGATAGAGAGGTGGTTCTGAGATGGGCCAAGAAGGTACAAAGTAGCAGATGGGAGAATGCGGTGATACGAGTGTATCAGGATTGGAGTGCGGAGGTGGCGAGAAGGAGGGCGAGTTTCAATAGAGCCAAGGAGGTGCTGCATAAGAAGAAAGTGAAGTTCGGGATGTTGCAGCCGGCGCGATTGTGGGTCACTCACCAGGACAGACATTACTATTTTGAAACGTCAGAAGAAGCATGGACCTTCATTCAAAAAGAGAAACTGGACCAGGGACTGATGTTGGAGGGGAAACGAAAATGCTGATGTATAGAGGTGTAAATTGGGGAGGGGGGGACATTGAGAAATGTGAGCGCCGGTGGGGGGGGAAGAAGAGACACAGGCGGGGGACGGGGAATGGGAGCGGGGCGGTAGGGGGAGCTGCGCCATGGGAGGTGGGATGGCACTAGAAAGCGCAGGGTTTCTTTTTCTTTTCCCGCGCCAGAGACATGATGGCGGGAAGATAGGCGCAAGGAGGATGGGAGTTCCTCACACGAGGGGGGTCAAGGAGAGAGTGGGAGAAGCCGGGGTCAGTTGAAGTCAGCTGACTTTCGGAAGCAATATGGGGGGAGTAACCATGCTAGATGGAGATCTAGCGGGGGGGGGGGGGGGGGGGGGGTGACAACTGGGCTGCTGCTGCGGAGATCGAAAGGGAGCTGGTAAGAGAAAAGGTGGTCGAGGCGGGAATGCGCCGCCTGGGGGACGGGTGGGTGCGCGGAACCGGGACGTGGGACTGGCCAAGAGAGGGTGATGGCTAGTCGACAGGGGAGGGGGGCGGGCAGCCCCCCAGTCCGGCTGATCACGTGGAACGTGAGAGGTCTAAATGGGCCGATTAAGAGGGCCCGAGTGTTCGCGCACTTAACGGGGCTGAAGGCAGGTGTGGCCACGCTTCAAGAGACGCATCTGAAGATGGCGGACCAGGTTAGGTTGAGGAGGGGATGGGTGGGACAGGTGTTCCACTCAGGGCTGGACGCAAAGAATAGAGTGGTGGCCATATTAGTGGGGAAACGGGTGTCGTTCGAGGCTAGGAACATTGTAGCGGACAGCGGGGGCAGATATGTGATGGTGAGTGGGAGACTGCAGGGAATGGAGGTCGTGCTGGTCAACGTATATGCCCCGAACTGGGATGAAGCGGATGCTGGGACGCATCCCTGACCTGGAGGTAGGAAACCTGGTAATGGGGGACGGGGACTTCAACACCGTGCTAGACCCAGGGTTAGATAGATCTCGATCCAGGACCGGAAGAAGGCCGGCAGCGGCCACGGTGCTTAGGGGGTTTATGGACCAAATGGGGGGAGTAGATCCGTGGAGATTTGCTAGGCCGCTGGCCAAAGAGTTCTCCTTTTTCTCCCACGTCCATAACGTATACTCCCGGATAGATTTCTTCGTTTTGGGAAGGTCACTGATTTCGAGGGTGGAAGGAACGGAGTACTCGGCCATAGCTGTTTCAGACCATGCCCCACATTGGGTGGATCTGGAACTAGGAGTGGAGAGGGAGCAGCGTCCACTCTGGCGACTGAATGTGGGATTATTGGCGGATGGGGGAGTCTGCGGAAGAGTGCGGGGATGTATCGAAAGGTACCTGGAGGCCAACGATGATGGGGAGGTCTGAGTGGGGGTAGTATGGGAAGCGCTGAAGGCGGTGGTCAGGGGGGAGTTGATCTCCATCAGGGCTCACAAGGGGAAAACAGAGGCCAAAGAAAGGGAAAGATTATTGGGGGAGATTTTGAGTGTGGATAAAAAATATGCGGAGGCCCCGGACGAAGGACTATACAGGGAGAGGCGACGACTCCAGACGGAGTTCGACCTGCTGACCACAGGGAGGGCAGAGGCACAGTGGAGGAAGGCACAGGGGATGAGGTAATGCTATGGGGAAAAGGCGAGTCGCCTGTTGGCCCACCAGCTTCGAAAGAGGACAGTGGCGAGGGAAATAGGGGGAGTTAGGGATGAAACGGGAACCACGGTGCGGAGAGCAGGGAAGGTAAATGAGGTGTTTAAGACCTTTTACGAGAGGTTATATAGGTCCCAACCTGTGGTAGTATGTATTGGGGGTCATGTGGGACTGGAAGCCCTAATGTCATTGGCTGACAGATCCCGGGTCCTGGTTGGCCGTTGACCTCAAGCTCCGCCCTGAAGGCGGAGTATAAGAAGCCGGAGTCTTCCCCCGCAGGCCAGTTTACTATCGAGCTGCGGGGGAACAGACACGCTTAATAAAGCCTCATCGACTTCACTCTATTCGTCTCACGGAGTCTTTGTGCGCTACAATTTATTAAGCGTGCCTAAAAAGGACTATGGAGCTCAGGATCATTCCGGAATGCCTGAGGATCAGCCCCCACGCAGTGAACGCGGCAGCAGCCTTCAAGCACTGGCAGACTTGCTTCGAGGCCTACCTCAGAACGACCACCGGCCGAGTCTCAGAAGACCAAAAACTGCAGGTCTTGCACTCGAGGGTGAGCACGGAGATTTTCTCCCTCATCGAAGACTCGGACGATTTCCAGACGGCGTTCGCAGCACTGAAAAGTCTCTACGTTCACCCAGTTAACCAAATCTACGCTCGCTACCAGCTCGCGACGAGACGGCAAGCTCCCGGAGAATCGATGGACGAGTTCTACGCCGCGCTGCTGATTTTGGGTCGAGCCTGCAGCTGCCCGTCAGTGAACGCAAACGAACACACGGACATGTTAATGCGCGATGCTTTTGTGGCAGGTATGCAATCCTCCCAAATCCGCCAAAGACTTCTCGAAAAAGAGTCGCTAGGACTCTCAGAGGCACGGGCCCTAGCAGCCTCCCTAGACGTGGCCGCGCGTAATACCCGCGCCTACGGCCCCGACCGCGCGGCAGCCCATTGGGCTCCGTACGTACCCGTCGCGGCAAACCCCCTACCCCCCCCGGACAACCCACAGGCTTGCGCGGTCCAAACGCCGAGTCGCACCGGGGGCGCCCGCTGTTATTTCTGCGGCCAGGCGAAACACCCCCGACAGCGCTGCCCGGCCCGCGCAGCTATCTGCAAAAGCTGCGGGAAAAAGGGCCATTATGCAGTTGTGTGCCGGTCCCGCGAGGTCGCCGCCGTCCCGGGAGCACAGGGAGCCCTGCAAGCAGTTTACGCGCCCCAACCCCCCCCAGCACGCCATGTACGACCCGCAGGCGCAGCCGCTCTGGGTCCCGACCACCGCGGTCCCGGGAGAACTGGGAGCCCTGCACGCCGCCTACGCTCCCCAACCCCCCCTCCCCGCAGCCCATGTATGACCCGCCGCCGGCGCTACCGCTTTGGGTCCCGGCCAACACTCTCCACGGAGAGGAGGGAGTTTTCCGCGTCCCTAACGCCACCCTAACCCCCACCCCGCACCCCACGCCTGACCCGCCGGCGCCACCTACTTGGGCCCCAACCACCGCTGTCCCCGGTGAGGGAGCTCCGCGCGGTCCTAGCGCTCGCGGCCCCACGCCTGACCCGCCGGCGCCGCCGACTTGGGCCCCGACCACCGCTGTCCCCAGTGAGGGAGCTCCGCGCGGTCCTAGCGCTCGCGGTCCTAGCGCTCACGGTCCTAGCGCTCCCCAGCCCCCCCAGCACACCATGTGCGACCCGCAGACGCCGCCATTTTGGGTCCCGGCCACCACGAGGGGAGGAGGGGCGCCGATGTGCGACCCGCAGACGCCGCCATTTTGGGTCCCGGCCACCACGAGGGGAGGAGGGGTGCCGCCATCTTGGACCGCCCCAGACCTGTACGACGCATGGGGGCGGCCATTTTGTCCACCCCTGCCGCCATCTTGTGACCCCCCCAGCCACGTGCGATGTATGGGGGCAGCCATTTTGTTCATCCCCGACGCCATCTTGGACGGCAACAACGGACCCCACTCCACTACTACAACCACGGCTCGCTTCGATTACGCTCGATCAAGCTCGGCCCCGGACACTCCAGACGACGACGACAACGGTCCTAATAAACGGCCACGAGACGCCATGCCTAGTCGACTCCGGGAGCACGGAAAGCTTTATACACCCCGACACGGTAAGACGCTGTTCCTTGACCACCTATCCCAGCGCACAAAAGATTTGCCTAGCTGCAGGATCCCACTCCGTACAGATCCAGGGATTCTGCATAGTTACCCTAACGGTGCAGGGGAGGGAGTTCAAAAACTACAAACTAAACGTCCTTCCCCAACTCTGTGCCCCCACCTTGCTGGGATTAGATTCCCAATGCAATCTACAGAGCCTTACGTTCAAATTCGGTGGCCCCATACCCCCACTCACTATCTGCGGCCTCGCAACCCTCAAGGTGCAACCCCCGTCCTTGTTTGCGAACCTCACCCCGGATTGCAAACCCGTCGCCACTAGGAGCAGACGGTACAGCGCCCAGGACCGGACCTTCATTCGGTCCGAAGTCCAGCGGCTACTAAAGGAGGGCATAATCCAGGCCAGCAATAGTCCCTGGAGAGCGCAGGTGGTAGTAGTGAAGACAGGGGAGAAACAAAGGATGGTCATTGACTATAGCCAGACCATCGACAGGTACACACAACTAGACGCGTACCCTCTCCCCCGCATATCCGACATGGTCAATCGGATTGCCCAATATAAAGTCTTCTCCACCGTGGACCTCAAGTCCGCCTACCATCAGCTCCCCATCGCCCAAGTGACCGCAAGTACACAGCCTTCGAGGCAGACGGGCGATTATACCATTTCCTACGGGTCCCTTTTGGCGTCACAAACGGGGTCTCGGTCTTCCAACGGGAGATGGACCGAATGGTTGATCAACATGGGTTGCGGGCCACGTTCCCGTATCTCGACAATGTAACCATCTGCGGCCACGACCAGCAGGACCACGACGCCAACCTCCAAAAATTCCTCCAGACCGCCAAAGCCTTGAACCTCACGTACAACGAGGACAAGTGCGTTTTTAGCACCGACCGGCTAGCCATTCTGGGCTACGTAGTGCGCAATGGGATAATAGGCCCCGGCCCCGAACGTATGCGCGCACTCATGGAATTTCCCCTCCCGCACTGCCCAAAAGCCCTGAAACGCTGCTTGGGGTTCTTTTCGTACTACGCCCAGTGGGTCCCCCAGTACGCAGACAAGGCCCGCCCCCTAATACAGACCACGACCTTCCCTCTGTCGACAGAGGCTTGCCAGGCTTTCAGCCGCATCAAAGCGGATATCGCAAAGGCCACGATGCGCGCCATCGACGAGTCCCTCCCCTTCCAGGTCGAGAGCGAGGCCTCCGACGTAGCTCTAGCGGCCACCCTTAACCAAGCGGGCAGACCCGTGGCCTTTTTCTCCCGGACCCTCCACGCCTCAGAAATCCGCCACTCTTCAGTAGAAAAGGAAGCCCAAGCCATAGTGGAAGCTGTGCGACATTGGAGGCATTACCTGGCCGGCAGGAGATTCACTCTCCTCACAGACCAACGGTCGGTAGCTTTCATGTTCGATAGTGCACAGCGGGGCAAAATCAAAAACGACAAAATCTTAAGGTGGAGGATCGAGCTCTCCACCTTCAACTATGAGATTTTGTATTGTCCCGGAAAGCTGAACGAGCCATCCGATGCCCTATCCCGCGGCACATGTGCCAACGCAAAAATTAACCGCCTCCAAACCCTCCATGAGGACCTCTGCCACCCGGGGGTCACTCGGTTTTACCACTTCATCAAGTCCCGCAATCTCCCATACTCTTTAGAGGAGGTCCGTACAGTCACAAGGGACTGCCACATCTGCGCGGAATGCAAGCCGCATTTTTTCAGGCCAGATGGAGCGCACCTGATTAAGGCTTCCCGCCCCTTTGAACGCCTCAGTCTCGATTTCAAAGGGCCCCTCCCCTCCACCGACTGCAACGCAAATTTTCTTAATGTAGTGGACGAATACTCCCGCTTCCCTTTTGCCATTCCCTGTTCTGACATGACCGCGGCCACAGTCATTAAAGCCCTTAACAGCATCTTCACACTGTTCGGTTACCCCGCATACGTCCACAGCGACAGGGGGTCCTCTTTCATGAGTGACGAGCTGCGCCAGTTCCTGCTCAGCAAGGGCATAGCCTCAAGCAGGACGACCAGCTACAACCCCCGGGGGAACGGGCAAGTAGAAAGGGAGAACGGCACGGTCTGGAAGGCCGTCCTACTGGCCCTATGGTCCAGGGACCTCCCAGTTTCACGGTGGCAGGAGGTCCTCCCGGACGCTCTCCATTCCATCCGGTCGTTATTATGTACGAGCACTAATCAAACGCCTCATGAGCGTCTCCTTGTCTTCCCTAGGAGGTCCTCCTCTGGAACGTCGCTGCCGACCTGGCTGGCAGCCCCAGGACCCATCCTGCTCCGAAAGCATGTGCGGGCACATAAGGCGGACCCGTTGGTCGAAAGGGTTCACCTCCTCCACGCGAACCCCCAGTACGCCTACGTGGAGCACCCCGACGGCCGACAGGACACGGTCTCCCTGCGGGATCTGGCGCCCGCCGGTAACACGCACACCCCCTCGACACCATCAACCCAACCCCCCCCCCTTCCTGCCTCCGCCGCATCCCGCGACCGCCCCCTTCCCAGGAGGATCGGTTCCCCTCCCCTCAGCACCGACCAAGAATCAAGCCCGAGCTGAAACCGTACGGCTCCTGGAGGCGACAACACTAGTACAAGCACCACCACCACCGCCGGGGCCGAGGCGATCGACACGGACGACCAGACCGCCCGACCGACTCGTGGCGTCGATGAAAAACAAATATGGACTGTCCATAAGAACATTTTGCTTTTCTTCCTATACCCTCTGTAAATAGTTGCAACAGGACAAAATTGTCCAATACTGTATTGCCATGTGAATGTTTTGTCCTCCCAGGACCAGCCCTGTAAACCCTTACCACCATACGAAGCATCACCCCGCCGGGTTCATTTTTGACAAGGGGTGAATGTGGTAGTATGTATTGGGGGTCATGTGGGACTGGAAGCCCTAATGTCATTGGCTGACAGATCCCGGGTCCTGGTTGGCCGTTGACCTCAAGCTCCGCCCTGAAGGCGGAGTATAAGAAGCCGGAGTCTTCCCCCGCAGGCCAGTTTACTATCGAGCTGCGGGGGAACAGACACGCTTAATAAAGCCTCATCGACTTCACTCTATTCGTCTCACGGAGTCTTTGTGCGCTACACAACCCTCGGAGTGAAAAGAGGGGATGCAGCAGTTTCTGGACCAACTAAGGTTCCCGAGGGTGGAGGAGCAGGAGGTGGCAGGCCTGGGGGCGCCAATTGGGGTGGACGAGGTGACCAAAGGGCTGGGGAACATGCAGGCAGGGAAGGCCCCGGGACCTGACGGGTTCCCGGTGGAATTTTATAGGAAATATGTGGACTTGTTGGCCCCGCTGCTGGTAAGAACCTTTAACGAGGCCAGAGAAGGGGGGACCCTACTCCCGACAATGTCGGAGGCGACGATATTACTAATCCTGAAGCGAGATAAAGACCCGCTGCAATGCGGGTCTTATAGGCCTCTCTCACTCCTAAATTTGGACGCCAAGTTGCTGGCAAAAGTGCTGACAATGAGGATAGAGGATTGTGTCCCGGGGGTGGTGCTAGAAGATCAGACAGGGTTCGTAAAGGGGAGACAATTGAATGTCAACGTGCGACGGCTATTGGGGGTGATAATGATGCCCCCAGCAGAAGGGGAGGCAGAGATAGTGGCGGCAATGGATGCAGAGAAGGCATTTGATAGGGTAGAGTGGGAGTATCTATGGGAGGTGCTGAGGAGGTTCGGGTTCGGGGAGGGGTTTGTCAGTTGGGTTAAGCTCCTCTATGGGGCCCCAATGGCAAGTGTAGTCACAAATCGGCAAAGGTCGGAGTATTTTCGACTACATAGGGGAACAAGACAGGGATGCCCGCTGTCCCCATTACTGTTCGCGCTGGCAATTGAACCACTGGCCATAGCGCTGAGAGACTCCAGGAAATGGAGAGGGGTGGTTAGAGGGGGAGAGGAACATCGAGTGTCACTCTACGCAGATGACCTACTGCTATATGTGGCGGATCCAGTGGGGGGGATGATAGAGGTTATGGAGATATAGAGGGAGTTTGGAGATTTCTCGGGATATAGGCTTAACATGGGGAAGAGTGAGCTTTTCGTGATACACCCTGAGGACCAGAGTAGAGGGATAAATGGCTTGCCGCTAAGGAGAGTGGAAAGAAACTTCCGATACCTGGGGATTCAGATAGCCAGGAGCTGGGGAACCTTACACAGACTCAATCTGACTCGGCTGGTGGAGCAAATGGAAGAGGATTTCAAAAGGTGGGATATGCAGCCGCTGTCACTGGCGGGCAGAGTGCAGGTGATTAAGATGATGGTCCTCCCGAGGTTCCTATTTGTGTTTCAATGTCTCCCTATATTGATCACTGAGGCCTTTTTCAAAAAAATAGATAGGAGCATCATGAGCTCTGTGTGGGCAGGGAAGGCCCCGAGGGTAAGGAGGGGGTTCCTGCAACATAACAGGGACAGAGGGGGACTGGCGTTGCTGAATTTGGGCGACTACTACTGGGTCGCTGGGTCGCCAACGTGGCGATGATCCATAAGTGGATGATAGAGGGAGAGGGGGCAGCGTGGAAAAGGCTGGAGATGGCGTCCTGCAAAGGAACGAGTTTAAAAGCGCTGGTGATGGCGCCACTACCGCTCTCCCCGAAAAAGTTTACCACGAACCCAGTGGTGGCGGCAACATTAAGTATCTGGGGGCAATGGAGGCGACAGAGGGGTGTGTTGGGAGCCTCGGTGTGGTCCCCGATCAGGAACAATCATAGGTTTGCCCCAGGGAGGTTGGACGGAGGGTTACAGAGCTGGCACCGGGCAGGAATTAGGAGAGTGGGAGACTTATTTATAGATGGGACGTTTGCGAGCTTGGGAGCGCTAGAGGAAAAGTATGAGCTGCCCCCGAGGAATATCTTTAGGGATATGCAGGTGAGAGCATTCATGAGACAACAATGAGGGAATTTCCGCTGCTCCCGGCACAAGGGATCCAGGACAGAGTGCTTTCGGGGGTGTGGGTCGGGGAGGGCAAAGTGTCCGAAATATACCGGGAGATGAGAGAAGAGGGGGAGGAGCTGGTAGAAGAACTGAAGGGAAAATGGGAAGAAGAGTTCGGGGAGAAGATTGAGGAGGGTTTGTGGGCTGATGCCCTAAGTAGGGTAAATTCCTCTTCCTCGTGTGCCAGGCTTAGCCTGGTCCAATTTAAGGTGCTACATAGAGCACACATAACGGGAGCGAGGTTGAGCAGGTTCTTCGGAGTGGAAGACAAATGCGGGAGGTGCGGGGGAAGCCCGGCGAACCACACACATATGTTTTGGTCGTGTCCGGCACTGGAGGGGTATTGGAGGGGAGTGGCGGGAGTGATCTCGAAGGTGATGAAGGTTCGGGTCAAGCCAAGCTGGGGCTAGCTATATTTGGGGTAGCGGATGAGCCGGGAGTGCAGGAGGCGAAAGAGGCCGATATTGTGGCCTTTGTGTCCCTAGTAGCCCGGGTAGGATTTTACTCATGTGGAAGGAAGCAAAACCCCCCGGCGTGGAGGCCTGGATAAACGATATGGCGGGGTTCATAAAACTGGAGCGGATGAAGTTTGCGCTGAGAGGATCGGCTCAAGGGTTCACCAGGCGGTGGAAACCGTTCCTCGACTACCTAGCGGAACGTTAGGGGGAAGATAGATAACCAGCAGCAGCCCAGGGTGGGGGGGAGGAGGGTTGGGAGGGGGGGGAAGGGGGGGGTTAAATTGTTTGTGTTCCAGATGGGGTGAGGGGGCGGGGGGGGCACTATTTCATGTTATTTTGTTAGTTCACTATTTTATTTTAACAGTGTTATCTATCAGTTATCATGTTACCATTTTTGTTGATTTGTAAGGGGGAAAAATTGTGTTCGAAAACTTCAATAAAAATATATTTTTTAAAAAAAAATAATAATTAAAGGCAAATTATTGGCTTGGTAGGAAGTTGACTGAGTGGCAGGATAAAGAGGGTCATGATAATGGGCAGGTACTCAAATTGGCAGGAATGACTCGTGGTGCCCCGCAAGGATGTGTTGGGGTCTCAACTATTTATCAAATTTATTAATGGCGCACATAATGGAACGAAAAGCTGCCTATCCAAACACAAAATTGGTCAACAGCATCAGCTGTAGGCAAAACTGTGGCAAATAGATTCCAGTGTGGACAAAGGTGAGGGCATCCACTTTTGACTTCAAAAAAATAGAACAAGATACTTTCTAAATTATAAAATGAGAGCAACTGTTGAATCCAAAGATACTTGGGAGTCCAGGTACAGAGATCATCGAAATGTCATCAGCAGGTACAGAAAATAATCAAGAGGATAGTGAAATGTTAGGCTTTATATCTGTATGAAGGGAATATGAGGGGAATAGGTCGAGTTCCAGTTATACAAAGCCCTGGTTAGACACACCTATAGTAATGTGAGCAGTTCTCGACACTACACCTGAGGAAGAATATACTGGCCTTGGAGGGAGTGCTTCAATTTTATTAGAATGATGCCTGTACTCCAGGAGATAAATTACGAAAGAAAGATCACACAAATTCATGGAAGTGAGAAGGTTAAGGGGTGATTTGAAGTATTCAATATTTAAGGGGATTAAAAAAAACTATTATTGCTGGTTGGGGTCTCTACAACAAGGGCCATAGTCCAAAATTAGAACCCGACCTTTCAACTGAAATGAGAAAACACTTTTTCATGCAAAGCTTGGGTAAAATTGTACAAGAACACAGTTGGAAATCTTAAATCTGAGATTATTGTTATCCAAAGATGTTGAAGGATAGAGGACAAAGGTGGGTTTGAGTAGTTCAGCCATCAAGGAACAATAGCACCATGGCTCATGGGGTAAAACAGCCTGCTCCTGTTTTGTTCCTATATTAAATAAATATCTTGAGGACTCCTGACTATGAGAACTGACTTGAGACTACAGGACATTTCACGTTGCACCCTCAAAACCAATTAGAAACTTTCAGCACATCAGTCTGGTTCCCATTCGGTGCAGCATTTTAACGCACTTCGTCAAGCAGTCGGCCATTTTCACAGAAATCATGTGAAATATCTCTAACTGTACGCAAGCTTAGTTAACTGGTTTTTCTCAAAACACACATCCCTAGTATCAAGAGTCCTGCCAATGGAAAGGACTAAAGGGTTTAAAAATTAAATTCCAAGCCAGGAATTTTTTAAAAAATGCTTTAAAATGCCATCCATTGATGTAGGGAAGGGTCAGCGTAAGGTACAGAGTGGGAGAAAATATGATGCAATAAATCCCATTTTGATCCATTTTCTGCCATCAGCCTTTACTCCCTCTGTTTTTCCAAAGCTAAATGACGTTAAAACATTATTTGTTTTAGTCATAAATTCACTGTATCACAGAACTACATTGAATATGAAAGCTAAAGAAAAAAAAGTGAGCACAAAGCTAAGCTTTAGGTATAAACGACATGAAGGTTTGTTTTAAAGAAATGATTATTATGATGAGGTCCTGCTGAGGAAATAGTTTGCCCCGTTGATGGTAACAGGCTTTTTATTGGATCTCAGTCCAAAGCTGAACTCACTGAACATGTCTGGGCCAGTCCAAACACCAAATATACTCTGGACTTTTAATAGGAAACTCTTTAAAGTGTACAATCCCTTTGTGTAAGATTAAATCAGCAGCAATGCGTTAGTTCAGAGGTTTTTAGCTCAATATGAACTCATCCATTTCTATTGATTCCACTGTAGCTGGCACAGAGCTTAAATCATGTCCATATATGCAATACCGTGCGACACTGAAGAAGTATTTCTCTATTAAGCTGTCTTTTTGTAGTTAAACAAGAGCGGTCATTGTGATGGCTATGTCGCCGAGACAGCATCGTTCGGAATTTCTCAACAGCTGCACACAACACGTGCCCACATTCGTTTGCGAATGAACTCTTCTCTTCTGTCCTGCCCTCCCGGTCATGACGGGCTCCTGGCGTTGTGGCTCTCCAGGTGTCAACAGCCGCACATAGCAAACTACAATTGAATGATGGCACCCATTTCAGCAGAAGAGGTTTCACAGCAATACCTGAATCCATTCTTCACATGCCAGTATTCACAGGATACTTCTCAGTGCGTTCATTTTCCCATTCTTCAGCCCAGCAGTGTCAAGGCTAATTGTCCCACAGCTAATGTAGTACAAGACATGGGATCAAATTCAAGGGCTGCTGAACTACTGGGCGGCATAGTGGCACAGTGGTTAGTACTGCTGCCTCACAGCCTCGGGTGACTGTCTGTGTGGAGTTTACACTTTCTCCCCGTGTCTGCGTGGGTTTCCTCTGGGAGATCTGTGGCTGGATTCTCCGTTTTTGCAACTATGTCCCCACGCCATCGTAGCATGGTAGCACAAGTGGATAGCATTGTTGCTTCACAGCACCAAGGTCCCAGGTTCGAATCCTGGCTGGGTCACTGTCTGTGCGGAGTCTGCACGTTCTCCCCGTGTCTGCGTGGGTTTTATCTGGGTGCTCCGGTTTCCTCCCACAGTCCAAAGACGTGCAGGTTAGGTGGATTGGCCATGATAAATTGCCCTTAGTGACCAAAACGGTTAGGAGGGGGTTATTGGGTTACGGGGATAGGGTGGAAGTGAGGGCGTACGTGGGTTGGTGCAGACTCGATGGGCCGAATGGCCTCCTTCTGCACTGTATGTTCTATTTAACTATATATGTACGTATAACCTGTGGCCTTTCACGACAGAAAAACTGGCGTGAAAGGACCACATATTCATAGCCCTGCAGGGGGCTTGCAGGGACCCGGAGTAAATCTTGCAGCTTTTGCTGCAGATACGGGCCCCCACACATCCAAGTTGGAAGTCGCGCACGCGCACGGCATGGCGGCCTCCAGCGACCGCACCGTGCTCCATCGCGGACTCAGACCACAGAGTTGGACCCTGCAAATAGTGCCCCCGATCGGCCGCGCACCCGATATGGACCACCCGCCTAAAATTAGTCCGGTGCCGTATAAGGCCCCCTCTGCCCTCCGATTGGCCCGCCCCCGACCATGGCGGCCGCTGACTGAGTCCGCAGCTGCCACGCTAGTATCCCGATCAGCAGGACCACATTATGTCCACGCCGCGGGACTTCGGCCGGGCGGGGCGGAGAATGGTGGGGCGGGCCTCCAGCAATGGCCGCAGGTAGGTGATGCACGGCGTACCCTCCGAGTACGCTGCTTTTCGGGGCCCTGAATTGGGGAACCGGTGCCGGTCCCGATTTGATGCGCCAAAATGGATTCTCTGCCCCAGCACCGGCCGCGATTTTGGCGTCTGGTTGTGGAGAATCCTGCCCCTGGTTTCCTCCCACAGTCCAAAGGTGTGCAGGTTAAGTGGATTGGCCGTGCTAAATTGCCCCTTAGTGTCCAAAAGGTTAGATGACGTTATTGGAATAGGGTGGAGACGTGGGCCTATGTAGGGTACTCTTTTGAGGGCCGGTGCAGACTCGATTGGCCAAATGGCCTCCTTCTGCACTGTAGGATTCTATGATTCCATATAGGTTAGCACTATTTCATGGGTTGCTGGTGGCATGCAACTCCTTCAGAGGAGCCTCGCTGTACTTTCTCTTTTGGAAACAGGTTTTTCTATTATTCTCCACCACCTTGGGAATTAGACGGAATCTCTGCTGAGCCTTTGAGCCTAATAAACCGGTTCCAAGTCACCTGGCCAAAACAAACTGGTGTTTGGCACCTTTAAGGTGTGATCGGCCAACAGGGTCACATGACCAGATGGAAAAACCAGTCGGGGCCAGGGTGGGATTCTCTCGAGCAAGCGCGGGATTTTGCCTCAAGTGGATTCCAGTCACTGACTGGCAACCACGAAGCTGCAAGATGCTGTGAGATGTTGTAAATAAATGTCCGTTATTTCAATTAAGATGAAGAGCCCAAATTATTACACAAAACACAGTCAAGTACTGGTCAATAAGATTTCTTGACCTATGATGCACATGCTGCTCCAGTTTCAGCATATCACTGACACTGTGAGCTGATGTTTCAATAACAGCTGCCGGGTGGAGGCGGATATACGGATTAAACACTTTGAAACAAAGGGACAATAAAATTGGGAGCAGTATTTAAATGGGTGGCTGATTTGTGATCGCCCAACTTGAGTTAACACCCAAGGCAGATTTATCTACATGGATCTTCTGAAGTGAACTATCATGGCAAATGTTGGGTGCGATTGAGCGGACTCAAGCGGCGGTAAACACCCCGCTGTCCAACGGCATTTTGCCGTTTTCATTTTGGCCTTGGGGAGTTTCTCTCCGCTGAGTCCGCATTTAGAGAGATTTCCTGCTGGCGAGCTCTGGCAGCCCCAAACTTTACTGCTCCTCCCCCTTTCAGGACCCCCATGCTCTTTTGACAACCCCCTCACCCTCCCAATCTTAGGGAGGTCCCATAGAACCCACCTCCCCCTCCCCCTACCTGGCAAGCGCCCCCTGACCCCGACTCCTGGTAGTGCCAACCTGGCACCCAGGCAGTGGCATCCTGGCAGTGCCATGGTGGTACTGCCAGGCTGGAAGTGCCAAGATGCCCAAGTGCTATGGGGAGAGTCAGGGTGCCATCCATCCCTGTCTCCGACCACCTGGGAGTTCCAAAGGCCTGTTATGACTGGCCCATGCTTGTGGGGACCTATACTGTAACGCAACCTGGCGAGGTCTCCCAGGCGTAGTCGGTGAGACGTGGGTGCCAGGTGAATCCAGCTTCCGGGTATTTAGATGAGCTGTAAGGCTGATTTAAACATACAGATCTTGACCTTGCACAGTGATGGCTGTCGTGTTATTCACTCTGGGGTAACACAGACTGCAACAGGATGCAGATGAACTGTAAAGCATGCACCAAATGTAGGTGTTGGTTCAATACAATTTATTGAACTTCTGTAACAATGCACACAGCTGGATGTGGGTTGACGTTCTACTACTCTAAATGTACTAACTCTAACTTACTAGACCAGACTAGCTCTGATCCCCGTGTAGAAAGTGCTGACTGATATATACACCCTGACTGTCACTACAGTTGTCACCAGTGGAAAGAGGCCGAGTGCTGATGCATCGTGTGTTTTATAGTTGGAAGCCCCCCTCTGGTGTTCTGTCTGGTGATTGGTTGTGTTCTGTCCGGTATGTTGATTGGCTAACCTGGGTGTCTGTCACTGCCTGTTTTTACCTCATGATGTGCATGGGTGCATATTATGACAATGGCGATATCCAGATCCCATCAGGTGGAGCAAGTCAGGTGACTCGCGAGGTTTTGCACCTGGCACGGAGCCAGATTTGTGGTTCGCGTACGATTTACCTGTTGCACCTGGATCCTCGCCGGACGCAACGGGGTCGCTGAATCACGCCCGTTAAAACCTCGTGGGATTTAAACAGGATTAATAATAATGAATTTTGAAGACTGACCACAACCCTCTGTCTTCATTATTCACATGATAGAGGAGATGAGCTGCATCTATTCATAAAATTTCAGACAAAAACAGTGAAGCAAGGAGCAACAAATATCGTGCTAACTGCACAGGCACCACCTAGAGACAGTTCATAGTATTTACAGGTCAGAAGGAGGCCATTCGGCCCATCGCGTTTTCACCGGCTCTTGGAAAGAGCACCCCACTTAAGCCCACACCTCCACCCTATCCCCGTAAACTAGTAACCCCACCTAACCTAAGGACAATTTATCATGGCCAATCCCACCTAACCGGCACATCTTTGGACTGTGGGAGGAAACCGAAGCACCCGGAGGAAACCCACGCACACACGGGGAGAACGTGCAGACTCCGCACAGACAGTGACCCAAGCTGGGAATTGAACCTGGGATCCTGGAGCTGTGAAGCAAATGTCCCCCCCGGTTCTGTCAAATATACCTGTACTTAAAAATTCAGGCCTCAAAATTCTACCATGTGCAATATTTTGCTGCATGTTGGAGTGAGTGTGTGTATGTGTGGGGTGCTTTGGGGAGCGGCAAGCGGTCGTGTAGGTTAGAGAATGGTGTGTATTAAATAAGTCTTCAGGATGCCAAAGTCTTTAACGAGTGGAACGATTCACGCATGTACAGTGATGGCTACAGGCTAGCATCTATCTCCTTGCTAAAGTCTTAACTCGTCTGTGGCCAACACTATGGGCTGGATTCTCCGCCGGCGGGATGCTCCATTTTGCCAGCAGCCCGGGGGTTTCCCGACGGCGTGGGGCTGCCCCACAATGGGAAACCCCATCGACCAGCCAACAAAACGGAGAATCCCACTGGCAGGGTGAAACAGAAATGTGGGGCGGTGGGACGGAGAATCCAGCCCCAGGTGCTTGAAGGTTATCAGGTTTTTTTGTTTTCTAAAAAAATATTAATTCAACATTTGTACACAAACAGTATGCTACCCCATGGCAGCAACCAGGTCTCCAAAATACAAGACAAACAACCCCCACCTCTGCTGGAACCCCTCACCTGCCCACCTCAGGGAAAATTTTACCTTTTCCAAGGCCAAAAACTCCCAACTGCTCCCCCTGCCACGCCGAGGCACTAGGGGAGAAGCTGACCTCCACTCCAACAGGACTCGCCTGCGAGTGATCAATGAGGGGAAGGCTAAGACGTCGACCCCAGCTCCCGTCTGCAACTCCAGCAGGTCCGACGCCCTGAATATGGCCTCTGTGGGACCCGGCTCCAAATCCGTATGCAGAACCTCGTGCACAGTGCAAAAAATGACCCCAATACCTCTCCAACTTCGGGTAGGCTCAGAACATATGGACATGGTTGGCTGGGCCCCTCCCACGCCGCTCACAACTATCCCCCACCCCTTCAAACAGTCAGCTCATCCTTGCCTTCATTAAGTGCGCCCAGTACACCACTTTTAGCTGAATCAACTGCAGCCTCGCAAACAAGGTCGAGGATTTGATCCTTCACAGCACTTTGTACCGTAATCCTTCCTCCAGCCCCACCCCAAACTCTTCCTCCCACTTAGTCTTAATCCCTTTCATAGACTCCTTCTTCTCCTCCATAATCCTACCATAAATCGTTGAAACAACCCCACTCTCCAGCCCCCCCCCCCCCCCCCCCCCCCCCCCCCCCCACCGACAGCACCTCCTCCAACAACGAGGAGGGCGGTGCCACTGGGAAATTCAAAAAGGTCTTTCTCGCAAAATTCTGCCCTGCATATATCTAAAGCCCCCCTCATGCTGCAGCCCATACTTCACCCCCAACTCCTCTAAACTTGCAAATCTCCACTCCAGAACCAGATCCTTCATCTCTTTCACCCCTTTCTCCTCCCATCCCTGCAAATTTGCATCCATCCTCAGCTCAAATCCATGATTCCCTTTTATCGGCATCACCCTCGACCTCAACTTGAAGTGTTGTCGAAAGTGCCCCCAGGTCCTCAGCGTGGCTACCACTACCGGATTACCAGAATACTTCCCTGGGGTGAGCGGCAGCTGCGCCGTTGCCAGTGCCCGCAACCCAGATCCCTTACAGGACTCCGCCTCCATCCGCACCCACAAGGCTTCCAACTCCTTCCCCCAGCCAGCCTCACACTATTTCCGCATTTGCCGGCCAGTAATAGTGCAACCGATTCGGAAGGGCTAAGCCCCCCCCCGACTGCCACTCCCTTTGGAGCACCGCCTTCCTTAACTTTGGCATCTCCCACACAAATGACAAACCAGCCGACCAACCTCTCGAAAAAATGCCTTTACCAAAAAGATTGGTAGACACTGGAACAGGAACAGAAACCATGGCAAACTATTCATTTTGAATTCCTGCACGCTGCCAGTTAACAACAAAGGGAGGTTATCCTCCCTCCCCAGATCCTCCTTCACCTTCCCTAGAAGGCCCGTGAAATTTCACTTACGGAGTCGTGCCCAATCCCGCGCTCCCTGCATCCCCAAATACCGAATGTGAGTTGCCGCCACCCTAAATGGTAACTCTGCTGATCCCTCCCCTCCACCCGCAGGAAACACAGCAAAACACTCACTCTCCCGAAATTCAGATCCCGAAAACGCCTCAAATTTCCCTCACAACCCCATTATGTCCCTCATCGAAGAGCCTGGGTCCCTGATAGACAGCAGTAAGTCATCTGCAAACAGAGACACCCTATGCTCCAACCCCCCCCCCCCCCCCCCTTACTATCTTCCTCATAAGACCAAACCCCTCAGCAAAATTACCAAGGGCTCAATCGCCAACACGAACAAGAGGGGAGATATGGGGCACCCCTGCATCATTCCCCAGAATAGTGGGAAGTACTTCATCCAGCCACACGGAACAGCCATGGGGGCCAAATTCGCACCTCAATATGCCAACATCTTCATGCACAAGTTTGAACAGGACCTACTCACCGCACAGGACCTTCAACCTACGTTATACACCAGATACATCGATGACATTTTCCCACGGTGAATAATCATTGAAATGACTACACAATGACATCAATAAGTTCCATCCCACCATCAGACTCACCATGGACTACTCTCCAGAATCGGTTGCATTCTCGGACACACATCTCCATCAAGTGTGGTCACCTCAGCACTTCGCTTTACCACACGCCCACGGATAACCTCACGATGCTCCATTTCTCCAGCTTCCACCTTAAACATATTAAAGAAGCCATCCCCTATGGACAAGCCCTCCATATACACAGGATCTGCTCAGACAAGGAGGAGCGTAACAGACATCTACAGACGCTGAAAGATGCCCTCATATGAATGGGATGTGGCGCTCGGCTCATCGATCAACAGTTCCAACATGCCACAGCAAATAAACGCACCGACCTCCTCAGAAGACAGACACGGGACACAACCGACAGAGTACCCTTCGTCGTCCAGTATTTCCCCGGAGCGGAGAAACTACGCCACCTTCTTCGCAGCCTTCAACATGTCATCGATGAAGACGAACATCTTGCCAAGGTCATCCCTACACCCCCACTACTTACCTTCAAACAACCGCACAACCTCAAACAAACCATTGTTTGCAGCAAACTACCCAGTCTTCAGAACAGTGACCACAACACCACACAACCCTGCCATGGCAATCTCTGCAAGACGTGCCAGATCATCAACATGGATACCACCATTACACGTGAGAACACCACCCACCAGGTACGTGGTACATACTCGTGCGACTCGGCCAACATTGTCTCCCTCATACGCTGCAGGAAAAGATGTCCCGAAGAGTGGTACATTGGCGAGACCATGCAGACACTGCAACAATGGATGAACGGGCATCGCGCGACAATCACCAGGCAGGAATGTTCCCTTCCAGTCGGGGAACATTTCAGTAGTTAAGGACATTCAGCCTCTGATCTTTGGGTAAGCGTTCTCCAAGACGGCCTTCAGGACCCGCGACAACGCAGAATTGCCGAGTAGAAACAGATAGCCAAGTTCCGCACACATGAGTACGGCCTCAACCGGGACCTTGGATTCATGTCGCATTACATTCACCCTCCACCATCTGACCTGGGCTTGCAAAATCCTACCAACTGTCCTGGTTTGAGAAAATTCACACCTCTTTAATCTGTAATTATCCCTCTCTCCAGTTGCTCCATCTGGATTGTAGACTTAATTACCTGCAAAGACTCACATTCAAAGTATCATCTTGCATCTTTGACTTTGTCAATATAAATGTTTCTGGAACCTACCTCTTCATTCATCTGAGGAAGGAGCTGTGCTCCGAAAGCTAGTGACATCGAACAAACCTGTTGGACTTTAACCTGGTGTTGTAGGACTTCTTACTGTGCTCACCCCAGTCCACGGTCACCCCTGTCCCATGGATGCAAAACCCTCCATGGATCCACCCGTCCGATACAAACCCCCCCCAATCCCCACTGCCCTGCAAGGGTGCCAGTGAGTGTGGCTGAGGTCTATCCATCCCCAGGTCCAACACCACAGTCCAATCCCCCCCATTATCAGCTGGTGAGTGTCTATGTCTGGTATGGCTGCTAACATCCTCCTCACAAACCCAGAGTCATCCCAGTTCGGGGCATACACGCAGACCAACACCACCAACCTCCGCTCCAGCGCACCAGTCACTATCACGTACCTGCCCCCTTGGTCCGCCACCACCTTCTTCATTTGGAACCTCACCCCCTTATCCACCAGTATAGCCATCCCCCCGTGCCCTACTATCAAAGCCAGAATGGAACACTCGGCTCACCCAGTCCTTCCTCAACCTCATCTGGTCCTTCACCCTCAGATGGGTCTCCTGTACCAGCACCACGTCCGCTTTCAGGCCCTTCAGATGTGAGAAAACGTGCGTCTCTTCACCGGTCCCCCCAACCCTCACACGTTCTATGCCACCACTCTGACTGGGGGTCTCTCACCCCACCCCCGCCCTTCCTACCCACCATGACCATCCTTCCCAGCCCCGCCTTGTAGGCACGACCCAGTCCTAGTCCTAGTCACTACTGCCACCCCCCCAACCCCTCCTCTCCCCCTCCCAGCAACCCCGCCGCTACTTTATCTTCAAAGCACCTCACCC
Source organism: Scyliorhinus torazame (assembly GCF_047496885.1). NCBI lineage: Eukaryota > Metazoa > Chordata > Chondrichthyes > Carcharhiniformes > Scyliorhinidae > Scyliorhinus > Scyliorhinus torazame. The sequence continues at coordinate 123,868,675 of NC_092713.1, forward strand.
AGTATCGGACCCATCACCCCCACCATTCACATCTCCCAGGCCCAGCGAAATGTGTCCATTTAGGTTCGTACAGCCACGGCACCTCCCCCCACCTCACTCCCATTCACTAGCCAACATTGCATTTGCTAGCGCGATAGCCCCTGCCAGACCCACTCCCCCACATCAAAAAAGAAATCACACCAATCCCAATGCTCCCCTCACTCTGTTACATCCAAATAAAACCAAAAATCAAGTTATCCGTAACACTCAAACAAGAAAAAGAGCCTAACTCAGAAAAAAACTCGGCCAAAAACCATCAAAAATCAATCCAATCCCAGGCCTTCTGCCTTCACAAATGCCTCCGCTCCATCGCTGTCTCAAAATAATAGTCTCTGCCGTTATACGTGACCCTCAGCTTCGCCGGGTAGACCATACCAAACCGCACATTGCCCTTATACAACGCCACCTTAGCCCGTCTGAAGGCCGCTCGCCTCCTTGCCAGCTCCATTGTCTGGTATATATGCATATAACCTTGCCTTCCCAGTCCATCTCGTGCCTCTGCTTCCCCCACCTCCACGCTCTCTCCTTCACCAGGAACTTATGGAAACAGACAATCGGCGCTCTCTGTGGCTCATTCATCCTCAATTTTGGTCAGAGCGAGCGGTGGACCCTGTCAAACACATACTGGGAGGGCTCATCTCCCTCCCCCATCAGTTTTGCCATCATATTGGCAAAGTTTTCTGCAGGCCTCTGGCTCTCCACACCTTTGGACACACCCATGATCCTCAGGTTATGCCTTTGCAACCTGTTCTCCAGGTCTTCCATCTTGGCTCTCAGCCCTCTATTAATCTCCGCCACCCTCCGCAGCACCTCACCCACCGAGGTATGGTCACTATGCCGTGACAAGGCCTCCTCCATCCCTTTCATTTTCTCCCCCTCCTCCCGCACCGTCGTTGAAGTTCTCACCAACTCCTCTCTCACCAGGGCAAGGGTCTCTTCCGCCCTCACTTTAAGTGAGGCCATCATCACCACCTGATGCTTCGAGAACATCGTTGAAACTCCTCAGCCATCACCTCTGTCATCTTCTCCACCGTGATGGGCGCGGCACCGCCCGATGGGCTCTCCCACACCATCTTTCCTCCTGCTGCACCCCACATTATGGTTGGCGGCGGACTTTCGCTTACTGCCTTCTTCTCTAGATTCTACTTGCCGGTTTTTGATATTCTACAAATGCCCTACACTGTCCCACAGCTCCTCACTAACAAATCCTCACCAAAAACTGGACTAAAAAGCCATAAAAGACAGATCTGTCAGGAGCCACCAAACATGCAACCTCCACCTACATGCTGCAACCGGAAGTCGAAGTTCATCAAGTTTTGATTGAATATCTATCTTTGTTGAATTTAGTTGCAAATGTCCATCACTTATATGTTTCAAGTCAGGACACGATTCGGCAGGCAGATTGCGGTTCGGCAGATTGCGATTTAGCAGATTGCGATTCGGCAGGGTGCGATTCAGCAGGGTGCAATTCAGCAGATTGCGATTTGGCAGGGTGCGATTCGGCAGGGTGCGATTCAGCAGGGTGCAATTCAGCAGATTGCGATTTGGCAGGGTGCGATTCAGCAGGCAGAGTGTGATTTGGCTGGGTGCGATTCAGCAGATTGCGATTCGGCAGGGTGTGATTCGGCAGGGTGCGATTCAGCAGGCAGAGTGCGATTTGGCAGCGTGCGATTCAGCAGATTGCGATATGACAGACAAAGTGTGACTTAGCAGGGTGCAATTCGGCAGATTGCGATTCAGCAGGCAGAGTGTGATTTGGCAGGGTGCGATTCAGCCGATTGCGATATGACAGACAAAGTGTGATTTGGCAGGGTGCGATTCGGCAGATTGCGATTCAGCAGGCAGAGTGTGATTTGGCTGGGTGCGATTCAGCAGATTGCGATTCGGCAGGGTGTGATTCGGCAGGGTGCGATTCAGCAGGCAGAGTGCGATTTGGCAGCGTGCGATTCAGCAGATTGCGATATGACAGACAAAGTGTGACTTAGCAGGGTGCAATTCGGCAGATTGCGATTCAGCAGGCAGAGTGTGATTTGGCAGGGTGCGATTCAGCCGATTGCGATATGACAGACAAAGTGTGATTTGGCAGGGTGCGATTCGGCAGATTGCGATTCAGCAGGCAGAGTGTGATTTGGCAGGGTGCGATTCAGCCGGTTGCGATATGACAGACAAAGTGTGATTTGGCAGGGTGCGATTCGGCAGATTGCGATTCGGCAGGCAGAGTGCGATTTGGCCGAGTGCGATTCAGCTGAGTGCGATTCTGCAGATTGCGATTTGGCAGGCAGAGTGCGATTTGGCAGGGTGCGATTCAGCAGCTTGCAATTCGGCAGGCAGTGTGCAATTCGGAAGGCAGAGTGCAATTCGGCAGGCAGGCGTTTTGGCAGGCAGGCAATTTGGCAGGCAGGCGATTCGGCAGGGTGCCATTCGGCAGGCAGAGTGTGATTCGGCAGGCAGAGTGTGATTCGGCAAGCAGATTGTGATTCAACAGAGTGCAATTCTGCAGAGTGGAATTCGGCAGGCAGATTGCGATTTTGCAGACTCCGATTCAGCAGGCGGATTGCAGTTCGGCAGAGTGCAATTCGGCAGAATGCAATTCTGCAGGCAGATTTTGATTCCACAGTCAGAGTGCACTTCGACAGGCAGAGTGCGATTTGACTGGCAGAGTGCGATTCGGCTGATTGCGATTCAGCACAGTGTGTTTCGGCAGACGGAGTGCAATTCGGCAGAGTGCGATTCAGCAGGCAGATTGCAATTCGACAGAGTGCAATTCGGCAGAATATAATTCGGCAGGGGGATTGCGATTCGGCTCAATGCATTTCGGCAGGTGGAGTGCAATTCGATAGAGTGCGATTTGGCAGGCGGATTGCGATTCAGCAGGCACAGTGTGATTTGGCGGATTGCGATTTATCAGGAAGACTGTGATTCAGCAGATTGTGATTCGGCAGAGTGCAATTCAGCAGATTGCAATTCGGCAGATGCGATTCGGCAGGCTGCGATTCGGCAGATCGCGATTCAGTAGGCAGAGTGTGATTCGGCGGAGTGCGATTCAGCAGATTGCGATTCAGCGGGCAGAGTGCAATTCATAGTGCGATTCAGCAAGCAGAGTGCGATTCAACAGACAGAGTGTGATTCAGCAATATGAGATTTGTCCAGCAGAGTGCAATTCGGCAGGCAGAGTGTTATTCGGCAGAGTGTAATGCGGCAGGCGGATTGCGATTTGGCATAGTACGATTCGGCAGGCGGTTTGCGATTCGGCAGACACAGCGCGATTCGGCAGGCGGATTGCGAATCAGCAGATTGCAATTCAGCTGGCAGAGTGCAATTCAGAGTGTGGAGTGCGATTCAGTAGGCAGAGTGCAATTCAGCAGGCAGAATGTGATTCGGCAGGGTGCAATTCAGCAGGCAAATTGCAATTCAGCAGAGTGCAAGTCGGCAAAATGTAATTCGGCAGGTGGATTGCAATAGGGCAGGTGGATTGCAATTCGGCAGAGTGCAATTTGGCAGTGTGCAATTCGGCAGGCAGAGTGCGATTCGGCAGGCAGGCGATTCGGCAGGGTGCCATTCAGTAGGGTGCCATTCGGCAGAGTGCCATTCGGCAGGGTGCCATTCGGCAGGCAGAGTGTGATTTGGCAAGCACATTGCGATTCGACAGAGTGCAATTCGGTAGGCAGATTGCGATTTGGCAGACTCCGATTCAGCAGGCGGATTGCAGTTCGGCAGAGTGCAATTCGGCAGGCAGATTTTGATTTGACAGATAGAGTGCACTTCGACAGGCAGAGTGCGATTTGACTGGCAGAGTGCGATTCAACAGGCGGATTGTGATTCGGCAGGCAGTGTGTGATTCAGAGGATTGCGATTCAGCAGAGTGCGATTCGTCAGAGTGCGATTCGACAGAGTGCAATTTGGCAGGCAGGGTGTGATTTGGCAGAGTACGATTCGGCAAATTGCGATTCAGCAGATTGCGATGCAGCAGGCAAATTGTGACTCAGCAGATTGCGAATCAGCAGGCATAGTGCGATTTGATACACAGATTGTGAAAAGCAGAGTGTGATTTGGCAGATTGTGATTCGGCAGGCAGTGTGTGATACAGAGGATTGCGATTCAGCAGGCAGAGTGTGATTTGGTAGAGTGTGATTGTGCAGGCGGATTATGATTCAGCAGGCAGAGTGCGATTTGGTAGAGTGCGATTGGGCAGGCAGATTGCGATTCAGCAGAGTGCGATTTGGCAGGCGGATTGCAATTCGGCAGGCAGAGGGCGATTCGACAGAGGGATTACGATTCAGTGGCAGAGTGCGATTCGGCAGGCTGAATGCAATCCGGCAGGCTGAGTGCGATTCGGCAGACTGATTATGATTCGGCTGATTGCGATTCGGCAGACTGCAATTCAGCACAGTGTGTTTCGGCAGACGGAGTGCAATTCGGCAGAGTGCGTTTCAGCAGGCAGATTGCAATTCGGCAGAGTGCAATTCAGCAGAATATAATTCGGCAGGGGGATTGCGATTCGGCTCAGTGCATTCCGGCAGGTGGAGTGCGATTCGGTAGAGTGCGATTTGGCAGGCGGATTGCGATTCAGCAGGCACAGTGTGATTTGGCGGATTGCGATTTATCAGGAAGACTGTGATTCGGCAGATTGTGATTCGGCAGAGTGCAATTCAGCAGATTGCAATTCGGCAGATGCGATTCGGCAGGCTGCGATTCGGCAGATCGCCATTCAGTAGGCAGAGTGTGATTCGCGGAGTGCGATTCAGCAGATTGCGAATCAGCAGGCAGATTGTGATTCAGCAGACTGCGATTCAGCGGGCAGAGTGCAATTCATAGTGCGATTCAGCAAGCAGAGTGCGATTCAACAGACAGAGTGTGATTCAGCAATATGTGATTTGTCCAGCAGAGTGCAATTCGGCAGGCAGAGTGTTATTCGGCAGAGTGTAATGCGGCAGGCGGATTGCGATTTGGCATAGTATGATTCGGCAGGCGGTTTGCGATTCGGCAGACACAGCGCGATTCGGCAGGCGGATTGCAAATCAGCAGATTGCAATACAGCTGGCAGAGTGCAATTCAGAGTGTGGAGTGCGATTCAATGGGCAGAGTGCAATTCAGCTGGCAGAATGCGATTCAGCAGGCAGAGTGTGATTCGATAACATGTGATTTGGCAGCAGAGTGCAATTCGGCAGGCAGAGTGTTATTCGGCAGAGGGTAATGCGACAGGCGGATTGCGATTTGGCACAGTACTATTCGGCATTTTTTGATTCGGCAGAGTGCGATCCGGCAGGTGGATTGCAATTCGGCAGGGTGTGATTCGGCAGGCAGATTGAAATTTGGCAGAGTACAAGTCGGCAGGCGGATTGCGATTCGGCAGAGTGCGATTCGTCAGGCAGATTGCGAATCGGAAGATGCAATTCAGCAGGCGGATTGCGATTCGGCAGATGGATTGCGATTCGGCAGGAGGATTGCGATTCAGCAGGCTGAGTGCGATTCAGTAGGCAGATTGCGGATCAGCAGGTAGAGTAGAGTTCAGCAGGCAGAGTAGGGTACAGCAGGCAGAGTGCGGTTCAGCAGGCAGAGTGCAATTCCGCAGGCAGAGTGCGATTCCGCAGGCAGAGTGCGATTCCGCAGGCAGAGTGCGGTTCAGCAGGCAGAGTGCGGTTCAGCAGGCAGAGTGCGATTCAGCAGGCAGAGTGCGATTCAGCAGGCAGAGTGCGGTTCAGCAGGCAGAGTGCGGTTCAGCAGGCAGTGCGATTCAGCAGGCAGAGTACGGTTCAGCAGGCAGAGTGCGGTTCAGCAGGCAGAGTGCGATTCCGCAGGCAGAGTGCGATTCGGCAGGCCGAGTGCGATTATGCAGGCCGAGTGCGATTACGCAGGCAGAGTGCGGTTCAGCAGGCAGAGTGCGATTCCGCAGGCAGAGTGCGATTCGGCAGGCCGAGTGCGATTATGCAGGCCGAGTGCGATTACGCAGGCAGAGTGCGGTTCAGCAGGCAGAGTGCGATTCCGCAGGCAGAGTGCGATTCCGCAGGCAGAGTGCGATTCTGCAGGCAGAGTGCGATTCTGCAGGCAGAGTGCAGTTCAGCAGGCAGAGTGCGATTCCGCAGGCAGAATGTGATTCCGCAGGCAGAGTGCGATTCAGCAGGCAGAGTGCGGTTCAGCAGGCAGAGTGCGGTTCAGCAGGCCGAGTGCAATTCGGCAGGCGGATTTCAATTTGGCAGAGTGCGATTCGTCAGGCAGATTGCGATTCGGGAGACAGAGTGCGATTCGGCAGGCGGATTTCAATTTGGCAGAGTGCGATTCGTCAGGCAGATTGCGAATCGGAAGATGCAATTCAGCAGGCGGATTGCGATTCGGCAGATGGATTGCGATTCGGCAGGAGGATTACGATTCAGCAGGCTGAGTGCAATTCAGCAGGCAGAGTGCGGATCAGCAGGCAGAGTACGGTTCAGCAGGCAGAGTGCGATTCAGCAGGCAGAGTGCGGTTCAGCAGGCAGAGTGCGGATCAGCAGGCCGAGTGCGATTCAGCAGGCAGAGTGCGGTTCAGCAGGCAGAGTGCGGTTCAGCAGGCAGAGTGCGATTCCACAGGCCGAGTGCGATTCAGCAGACAGAGTGCGATTCCGCAGGCCGAGTGCGATTCAGCAGACAGAGTGCGATTCAGCAGACAGAGTGCGATTCAGCAGGCAGAGTGTGAATCGGTAGAGTGCAGTTCAGCAGGCAGAGTGCGGTTCAGCAGGCAGACTGCGATTCAGCAAGCAGAGTGCGATTCAACAGACAGAGTGTGATTCAGCAATATGTGATTTGTCCAGCAGAGTGCAATTCGGCAGGCAGAGTGTTATTCGGCAGAGTGTAATGCGGCAGGCGGATTGCGATTTGGCATAGTATGATTCGGCAGGCGGTTTGCGATTCGGCAGACACAGCGCGATTCGGCAGGCGGATTGCAAATCAGCAGACTGCAATTCAGCTGGCAGAGTGCAATTCAGAGTGTGGAGTGCGATTCAGTAGGCAGAGTGCAATTCAGCTGGCAGAATGCGATTCAGCAGGCAGAGTGTGATTCGATAATATGTGATTTGGCAGCAGAGTGCAATTCGGCAGGCAGAGTGTGATTCGGCAGAGGGTAATGCGACAGGCGGATTGCGATTTGGCACAGTACTATTCGGCATTTTTTGATTCGGCAGAGTGCGATCCGGCAGGTGGATTGCAATTCGGCAGAGTGTGATTCGGCAGGCAGATTGAAATTTGGCAGAGTACAATTCGGCAGGCGGATTGCGATTCGGCAGAGTGCGATTCGTCAGGCAGATTGCGAATCGGAAGATGCAATTCAGCAGGCGGATTGCGATTCGGCAGATGGATTGCGATTCGGCAGGAGGATTGCGATTCAGCAGGCTGAGTGCGATTCAGCAGGCAGATTGCGGATCAGCAGGTAGAGTACGGTTCAGCAGGCAGAGTAGGGTACAGCAGGCAGAGTGCGGTTCAGCAGGCACAGTGCGATTCCGCAGGCAGAGTGCGATTCCGCAGGCAGAGTGCGATTCCGCAGGCAGAGTGCGGTTCAGCAGGCAGAGTGCGATTCAGCAGGCAGAGTGCGATTCAGCAGGCAGAGTGCGGTTCAGCAGGCAGAGTGCGATTCAGCAGGCAGAGTGCGATTCAGCAGGCAGAGTGCGGTTCAGCAGGCAGAGTGCGGTTCAGCAGGCAGTGCGATTCAGCAGGCAGAGTACGGTTCAGCAGGCAGAGTGCGGTTCAGCAGGCAGAGTGCGGTTCAGCAGGCAGAGTGCGATTCAGCAGGTAGAGTACAGTCGAGCAGGCAGAGTGCGGTTCAGCAGGCAGAGTGCGATTCCGCAGGCAGAGTGCGATTCCGCAGGCCGAGTGCGATTATGCAGGCCGAGTGCGATTACGCAGGCAGAGTGCGGTTCAGCAGGCAGAGTGCGGTTCAGCAGGCAGAGTGCGATTCCGCAGGCAGAGTGCGATTCCGCAGGCAGAGTGCGATTCTGCAGGCAGAGTGCGATTCTGCAGGCAGAGTGCAGTTCAGCAGGCAGAGTGCGATTCCGCAGGCAGAATGTGATTCCGCAGGCAGAGTGCGATTCAGCAGGCAGAGTGCGGTTCAGCAGGCAGAGTGCGGTTCAGCAGGTCGAGTGCAATTCGGCAGGCCGAGTGCAATTTGGCAGAGTGCGATTCGTCAGGCAGATTGCGATTCGGGAGACAGAGTGCGATTCGGCAGGCGGATTTCAATTTGGCAGAGTGCGATTCGTCAGGCAGATTGCGAATCGGAAGATGCAATTCAGCAGGCGGATTGCGATTCGGCAGATGGATTGCGATTCGGCAGGAGGATTGCGATTCAGCAGGCTGAGTGCAATTCAGCAGGCAGAGTGCGGATCAGCAGGCAGAGTACGGTTCAGCAGGCAGAGTGCGATTCAGCAGGCAGAGAGCGGTTCAGCAGGCAGAGTGCGTTTCAGCAGGCAGAGTGCGGATCAGCAGGCCGAGTGCGATTCAGCAGGCAGAGTGCGGTTCAGCAGGCAGAGTGCGGTTCAGCAGGCAGAGTGCGATTCAGCAGGCAGAGTGCGGTTCAGCAGGCAGAGTGCGGTTCAGCAGGCAGAGTGCGATTCCGCAGGCCGAGTGCGATTCAGCAGACAGAGTGCGATTCCGCAGGCCGAGTGCGATTCAGCAGACAGAGTGCGATTCAGCAGACAGAGTGCGATTCAGCAGGCAGAGTGTGAATCGGTAGAGTGCAGTTCAGCAGGCAGAGTGCGGTTCAGCAGGCAGACTGCGATTCAGCAATATGTGATTTATCCAGCAGAGTGCAATTCGGCAGGCAGAGTGTTATTCGGCAGAGTGTAATGCGGCAGGCGGATTGCGATTTGGCATAGTATGATTCGGCAGGCGGTTTGCGATTCGGCAGACACAGCGCGATTCGGCAGGCGGATTGCAAATCAGCAGATTGCAATACAGCTGGCAGAGTGCAATTCAGAGTGTGGAGTGCGATTCAGTAGGCAGAGTGCAATTCAGCTGGCAGAATGCGATTCAGCAGGCAGAGTGTGATTCGATAATATGTGATTTGGCAGCAGAGTGCAGTTCAGCAGGCAGAGTGCGGTTCAGCAGGCAGAGTGCGATTCAGCAGGCAGAGTGCGATTCAGCAGGCAGAGTACGGTTCAGCAGATAGAGTGCAGTTCAGCAGGCAGAGTGCAGTTCAGCAGGCAGAGTACGATTCAGCAGGCAGAGTGCGACTCCGCAGGCAGAGTGCGATTCCGCAGGCAGAGTGCAATTCAGCAGGCAGAGTGCGGTTCAGCAGGCAGAGTGCGATTCAGCAGGTAGAGTACAGTCGAGCAGGCAGAGTGCGGTTCAGCAGGCAGAGTGCGATTCCGCAGGCAGAGTGCTATTCCGCAGGCAGAGTGCGATTCAGCAGGTAGAGTACAGTCGAGCAGGCAGAGTGCGGTTCAGCAGGCAGAGTGCGATTCCGCAGGCAGAGTGCGATTCCGCAGGCAGAGTGCGATTCCGCAGGCCGAGTGCGATTATGCAGGCCGAGTGCGATTACGCAGGCAGAGTGAGGTTCAGCAGGCAGAGTGCGGTTCAGCAGGCAGAGTGCGATTCCGCAGGCAGAGTGCGATTCCGCAGGCAGAGTGCGATTCTGCAGGCAGAGTGCGGTTCAGCAGGCAGAGTGCGAATCCGCAGGCAGAATGTGATTCCGCAGGCAGAGTGCGATTCTGCAGGCAGAGTGCGATTCTGCAGGCAGAGTGCAGTTCAGCAGGCAGAGTGCGATTCCGCAGGCAGAATGTGATTCCGCAGGCAGAGTGCGATTCAGCAGGCAGAGTGCGGTTCAGCAGGCCGAGTGCAATTCGGCAGGCGGATTTCAATTTGGCAGAGTGCGATTCGTCAGGCAGATTGCGATTCGGCAGACAGAGTGCGATTCGGCAGGCGGATTTCAATTTGGCAGAGTGCGATTCGTCAGGCAGATTGCGAATCGGAAGATGCAATTCAGCAGGCGGATTGCGGTTCGGCAGATGGATTGCGATTCGGCAGGAGGATTGCGATTCAGCAGGCTGAGTGCAATTCAGCAGGCAGAGTGCGGATCAGCAGGCAGAGTACGGTTCAGCAGGCAGAGTGCGATTCAGCAGGCAGAGTGCGGTTCAGCAGGCAGAGTGCGATTCAGCAGGCAGAGTGCGGATCAGCAGGCCGAGTGCGATTCAGCAGGCAGAGTGCGGTTCAGCAGGCAGAGTGCGGTTCAGCAGGCAGAGTGCGATTCAGCAGGCAGAGTGCGGTTCAGCAGGCAGAGTGCTGTTCAGCAGGCAGAGTGCGATTCCGCAGGCCGAGTGCGATTCAGCAGACAGAGTGCGATTCCGCAGGCCGAGTGCGATTCAGCAGACAGAGTGCGATTCAGCAGACAGAGTGCGATTCAGCAGGCAGAGTGTGAATCGGCAGAGTGCAGTTCAGCAGGCAGTGTGCGGTTCAGCAGGCAGAGTGCGATTCAGCAGGCAGACTGCGATTCAGCAGGCAGAGTACGGTTCAGCAGGCAGAGTGCGATTCAGCAGGCAGACTGCGATTCAGCAGGCAGAGTGTGATTCGGCTGAGTGCAGTTCAGCAGGCAGAGTGCGGTTCAGCAGGCAGACTGCGATTCAGCAGGCAGAGTGTGATTCGGCTGAGTGCAGTTCAGCAGGCAGAGTGTGGTTCAGCAGGCAGAGTGCGATTCAGCAGGCAGACTGCGATTCAGCAGGCAGTGTGCGGTTCAGCAGGCAGAGTGCGATTCAGCAGGCAGACTGCGATTCAGCAGGCAGAGTGTGATTCGGCTGAGTGCAGTTCAGCAGGCAGAGTGCGGTTCAGCAGGCAGACTGCGATTCAGCAGGCAGAGTACGGTTCAGCAGGCAGAGTGCGGTTCAGCAGGCAGAGTGCGGTTTAGCAGGCAGAGTGTGGTTCAGCAGGCAGAGTGCGGTTCAGCAGACTGCGATTCAGCGGGCAGAGTGCAATTCATAGTGCGATTCAGCAAGCAGAGTGCGATTCAACAGACAGAGTGTGATTCAGCAATATGTGATTTGTCCAGCAGAGTGCAATTCGGCAGGCAGAGTGTTATTCGGCAGAGTGTAATGCGGCAGGCGGATTGCGATTTGGCATAGTATGATTCGGCAGGCGGTTTGCGATTCGGCAGACACAGCGCGATTCGGCAGGCGGATTGCAAATCAGCAGATTGCAATACAGCTGGCAGAGTGCAATTCAGAGTGTGGAGTGCGATTCAGTAGGCAGAGTGCAATTCAGCTGGCAGAATGCGATTCAGCAGGCAGAGTGTGATTCGATAATATGTGATTTGGCAGCAGAGTGCAATTCGGCAGGCAGAGTGTGATTCGGCAGAGGGTAATGCGACAGGCGGATTGCGATTTGGCACAGTACTATTCGGCATTTTATGATTCGGCAGAGTGCGATCCGGCAGGTGGATTGCAATTCGGCAGAGTGTGATTCGGCAGGCAGATTGAAATTTGGCAGAGTACAATTCGGCAGGCGGATTGCGATTCGGCAGAATGCGATTCGTCAGGCAGATTGCGAATCGGAAGATGCAATTCAGCAGGCGGATTGCGATTCGGCAGATGGATTGCGATTCGGCAGGAGGATTGCGATTCAGCAGGCTGAGTGCGATTCAGCAGGCAGATTGCGGATCAGCAGGTAGAGTACGGTTCAGCAGGCAGAGTAGGGTACAGCAGGCAGAGTGCGGTTCAGCAGGCACAGTGCGATTCCGCAGGCAGAGTGCGGATCAGCAGGCCGAGTGCGATTCAGCAGGCAGAGTGCGATTCTGCAGGCAGAGTGCGGTTCAGCAGGCAGAGTGCGGTTCAGCAGGCAGAGTGCGATTCAGCAGGCAGAGTGCGGTTCAGCTGGCAGAGTGCGATTCAGCAGGCAGAGTGCGATTCAGCAGGCAGAGTGCGGTTCAGCAGGCAGAGTGCGGTTCAGCAGGCAGTGCGATTCAGCAGGCAGAATACGGTTCAGCAGGCAGAGTGCGGTTCAGCAGGCAGAGTGCGGTTCAGCAGGCAGAGTGCGATTCACCAGGTAGAGTACAGTCGAGCAGGCAGAGTGCGGTTCAGCAGGCAGAGTGCGATTCCGCAGGCAGAGTGCGATTCCGCAGGCCGAGTGTGATTATGCAGGCCGAGTGCGATTACGCAGGCAGAGTGCGGTTCAGCAGGCAGAGTGCGATTCAGCAGGCAGAGTGCGATTCCGCAGGCAGAGTGCAGTTCAGCAGGCAGAGTGCGATTCCGCAGGCCGAGTGCGGTTCAGCAGGCAGAGTGCGGTTCAGCAGGCCGAGTGCAATTCGGCAGGCGGATTTCAATTTGGCTGAGTGCGATTCAGCAGGCAGATTGCGGATCAGCAGGTAGAGTACGGTTCAGCAGGCAGAGTAGGGTACAGCAGGCAGAGTGCGGTTCAGCAGGCACAGTGCGATTCCGCAGGCAGAGTGCGATTCCGCAGGCAGAGTGCGATTCCGCAGGCAGAGTGCGGTTCAGCAGGCAGAGTGCGGTTCAGCAGGCAGAGTGCGATTCAGCAGGCAGAGTGCGATTCAGCAGGCAGAGTGCGGTTCAGCAGGCAGAGTGCGATTCAGCAGGCAGAGTGCGATTCAGCAGGCAGAGTGCGGTTCAGCAGGCAGAGTGCGGTTCAGCAGGCAGTGCGATTCAGCAGGCAGAGTACGGTTCAGCAGGCAGAGTGCGGTTCAGCAGGCAGAGTGCGGTTCAGCAGGCAGAGTGCGATTCAGCAGGTAGAGTACAGTCGAGCAGGCAGAGTGCGGTTCAGCAGGCAGATTGCGATTCCGCAGGCAGAGTGCGATTCCGCAGGCCGAGTGTGATTATACAGGCCGAGTGCGATTACGCAGGCAGAGTGCGGTTCAGCAGGCAGAGTGCGGTTCAGCAGGCAGAGTGCGATTCTGCAGGCAGAGTGCGATTCCGCAGGCAGAGTGCGATTCTGCAGGCAGAGTGCGGTTCAGCAGGCAGAGTGCGGTTCAGCAGGCAGAGTGCGGTTCAGCAGGCCGAGTGCAATTCGGCAGGCGGATTTCAATTTGGCAGAGTGCGATTCGTCAGGCAGATTGCGATTCGGGAGACAGAGTGCGATTCGGCAGGCGGATTTCAATTTGGCAGAGTGCGATTCGTCAGGCAGATTGCGAATCGGAAGATGCAATTCAGCAGGCGGATTGCGATTCGGCAGATGGATTGCGATTCGGCAGGAGGATTGCGATTCAGCAGGCTGAGTGCAATTCAGCAGGCAGAGTGCGGATCAGCAGGCAGAGTACGGTTCAGCAGGCAGAGTGCGATTCAGCAGGCATAGTGCGGTTCAGCAGGCAGAGTGCGTTTCAGCAGGCAGAGTGCGGATCAGCAGGCCGAGTGCGATTCAGCAGGCAGAGTGCGGTTCAGCAGGCAGAGTGCGGTTCAGCAGGCAGAGTGCGATTCAGCAGGCAGAGTGCGGTTCAGCAGGCAGAGTGCGGTTCAGCAGGCAGAGTGCGATTCCGCAGGCCGAGTGCGATTCAGCAGACAGAGTGCGATTCCGCAGGCCGAGTGCGATTCAGCAGACAGAGTGCGATTCAGCAGACAGAGTGCGATTCAGCAGGCAGAGAGTGAATCGGTAGAGTGCAGTTCAGCAGGCAGAGTGCGGTTCAGCAGGCAAACTGCGATTCAGCAGGCAGAGTACGGTTCAGCAGGCAGAGTGCGGTTCAGCAGGCAGAGTGCGGTTCAGCAGGCAGAGTGCGGTTCAGCAGGCAGAGTGCGATTCAGCAGGCAGAGTGCGATTCAGCAGGCAGAGTACGGTTCAGCAGACAGAGTGCAGTTCAGCAGGCAGAGTGCGATTCCGCAGGCAGAGTACGGTTCAGCAGGCAGAGTGCGATTCAGCAGGCAGAGTGCGATTCAGCAGGCAGAGTACGGTTCAGCAGATAGAGTGCAGTTCAGCAGGCAGAGTGCAGTTCAGCAGGCAGAGTACGATTCAGCAGGCAGAGTGCGACTCCGCAGGCAGAGTGCGATTCCGCAGGCAGAGTGCAATTCAGCAGGCAGAGTGCGGTTCAGCAGGCAGAGTGCGATTCCGCAGGCAGAGTGCTATTCTGCAGGCAGAGTGCGATTCAGCAGGTAGAGTACAGTCGAGCAGGCAGAGTGCGGTTCAGCAGGCAGAGTGCGATTCCGCAGGCAGAGTGCGATTCCGCAGGCAGAGTGCGATTCCGCAAGCCGAGTGCGATTATGCAGGCCGAGTGCGATTACGCAGGCAGAGTGAGGTTCAGCAGGCAGAGTGCGGTTCAGCAGGCAGAGTGCGATTCCGCAGGCAGAGTGCGATTTCGCAGGCAGAGTGCGATTCTGCAGGCAGAGTGCGGTTCAGCAGGCAGAGTGCGAATCCGCAGGCAGAATGTGATTCCGCAGGCAGAGTGCGATTCTGCAGGCAGAGTGCGATTCTGCAGGCAGAGTGCAGTTCAGCAGGCAGAGTGCGATTCCGCAGGCAGAATGTGATTCCGCAGGCAGAGTGCGATTCAGCAGGCAGAGTGCGGTTCAGCAGGCCGAGTGCAATTCGTCAGGCGGATTTCAATTTGGCAGAGTGCGATTCGTCAGGCAGATTGCGATTCGGCAGACAGAGTGCGATTCGGCAGGCGGATTTCAATTTGGCAGAGTGCGATTCGTCAGGCAGATTGCGAATCGGAAGATGCAATTCAGCAGGCGGATTGCGGTTCGGCAGATGGATTGCGATTCGGCAGGAGGATTGCGATTCAGCAGGCTGAGTGCAATTCAGCAGGTAGAGTACGGTTCAGCAGGCAGAGTAGGGTACAGCAGGCAAAGAGCGGTTCAGCAGGCACAGTGCGATTCCGCAGGCAGAGTGCGATTCCGCAGGCAGAGTGCGATTCTGCAGGCAGAGTGCGGTTCAGCAGGCAGAGTGCGGTTCAGCAGGCAGAGTGCGATTCAGCAGGCAGAGTGCGATTCAGCAGGCAGAGTGCGGTTCAGCAGGCAGAGTGCGATTCAGCAGGCAGAGTGCGATTCAGCAGGCAGAGTGCGGTTCAGCAGGCAGAGTGCGGTTCAGCAGGCAGTGCGATTCAGCAGGCAGAGTATGGTTCAGCAGGCAGAGTGCGGTTCAGCAGGCAGAGTGCGGTTCAGCAGGCAGAGTGCGATTCAGCAGGTAGAGTACAGTCGAGCAGGCAGAGTGCGGTTCAGCAGGCAGAGTGCGATTCCGCAGGCAGAGTGCGATTCCGCAGGCCGAGTGTGATTATGCAGGCCGAGTGCGATTACGCAGGCAGAGTGCGGTTCAGCAGGCAGAGTGCGGTTCAGCAGGCAGAGTGCGATTCTGCAGGCAGAGTGCGATTCCGCAGGCAGAGTGCGATTCTGCAGGCAGAGTGCGATTCTGCAGGCAGAGTGCAGTTCAGCAGGCAGAGTGCGATTCCGCAGGCAGAATGTGATTCCGCAGGCAGAGTGCGATTCAGCAGGCAGAGTGCGGTTCAGCAGGCAGAGTGCGATTCAGCAGGTAGAGTACAGTCGAGCAGGCAGAGTGCGGTTCAGCAGGCAGAGTGCGATTCCGCAGGCAGAGTGCGATTCCGCAGGCCGAGTGTGATTATACAGGCCGAGTGCGATTACGCAGGCAGAGTGCGGTTCAGCAGGCAGAGTGCGGTTCAGCAGGCAGAGTGCGATTCTGCAGGCAGAGTGCGATTCCGCAGGCAGAGTGCGATTCTGCAGGCAGAGTGCGGTTCAGCAGGCAGAGTGCGGTTCAGCAGGCAGAGTGCGGTTCAGCAGGCCGAGTGCAATTCGGCAGGCGGATTTCAATTTGGCAGAGTGCGATTCGTCAGGCAGATTGCGATTCGGGAGACAGAGTGCGATTCGGCAGGCGGATTTCAATTTGGCAGAGTGCGATTCGTCAGGCAGATTGCGAATCGGAAGATGCAATTCAGCAGGCGGATTGCGATTCGGCAGATGGATTGCGATTCGGCAGGAGGATTGCGATTCAGCAGGCTGAGTGCAATTCAGCAGGCAGAGTGCGGATCAGCAGGCAGAGTACGGTTCAGCAGGCAGAGTGCGATTCAGCAGGCATAGTGCGGTTCAGCAGGCAGAGTGCGTTTCAGCAGGCAGAGTGCGGATCAGCAGGCCGAGTGCGATTCAGCAGGCAGAGTGCGGTTCAGCAGGCAGAGTGCGGTTCAGCAGGCAGAGTGCGATTCAGCAGGCAGAGTGCGGTTCAGCAGGCAGAGTGCGGTTCAGCAGGCAGAGTGCGATTCCGCAGGCCGAGTGCGATTCAGCAGACAGAGTGCGATTCCGCAGGCCGAGTGCGATTCAGCAGACAGAGTGCGATTCAGCAGACAGAGTGCGATTCAGCAGGCAGAGAGTGAATCGGTAGAGTGCAGTTCAGCAGGCAGAGTGCGGTTCAGCAGGCAAACTGCGATTCAGCAGGCAGAGTACGGTTCAGCATGCAGAGTGCGGTTCAGCAGGCAGAGTGCGGTTCAGCAGGCAGAGTGCGGTTCAGCAGGCAGAGTGCGGTTCAGCAGGCAGAGTGCGATTCAGCAGGCAGAGTGCGATTCAGCAGGCAGAGTACGGTTCAGCAGACAGAGTGCAGTTCAGCAGGCAGAGTGCGATTCCGCAGGCAGAGTACGGTTCAGCAGGCAGAGTGCGATTCAGCAGGCAGAGTGCGATTCAGCAGGCAGAGTACGGTTCAGCAGATAGAGTGCAGTTCAGCAGGCAGAGTGCAGTTCAGCAGGCAGAGTACGATTCAGCAGGCAGAGTGCGACTCCGCAGGCAGAGTGCGATTCCGCAGGCAGAGTGCAATTCAGCAGGCAGAGTGCGGTTCAGCAGGCAGAGTGCGATTCCGCAGGCAGAGTGCTATTCTGCAGGCAGAGTGCGATTCAGCAGGTAGAGTACAGTCGAGCAGGCAGAGTGCGGTTCAGCAGGCAGAGTGCGATTCCGCAGGCAGAGTGCGATTCCGCAGGCAGAGTGCGATTCCGCAAGCCGAGTGCGATTATGCAGGCCGAGTGCGATTACGCAGGCAGAGTGAGGTTCAGCAGGCAGAGTGCGGTTCAGCAGGCAGAGTGCGATTCAGCAGGCAGAGTGCGATTCAGCAGGCAGATTGAAATTTGGCAGAGTACAATTCGGCAGGCGGATTGCGATTCGGCAGAATGCGATTCGTCAGGCAGATTGCGAATCGGAAGATGCAATTCAGCAGGCGGATTGCGATTCGGCAGATGGATTGCGATTCGGCAGGAGGATTGCGATTCAGCAGGCTGAGTGCGATTCAGCAGGCAGATTGCGGATCAGCAGGTAGAGTACGGTTCAGCAGGCAGAGTAGGGTACAGCAGGCAGAGTGCGGTTCAGCAGGCACAGTGCGATTCCGCAGGCAGAGTGCGATTCCGCAGGCAGAGTGCGATTCTGCAGGCAGAGTGCGGTTCAGCAGGCAGAGTGCGGTTCAGCAGGCAGAGTGCGATTCAGCAGGCAGAGTGCGATTCAGCAGGCAGAGTGCGGTTCAGCTGGCAGAGTGCGATTCAGCAGGCAGAGTGCGATTCAGCAGGCAGAGTGCGGTTCAGCAGGCAGAGTGCGGTTCAGCAGGCAGTGCGATTCAGCAGGCAGAATACGGTTCAGCAGGCAGAGTGCGGTTCAGCAGGCAGAGTGCGGTTCAGCAGGCAGAGTGCGATTCACCAGGTAGAGTACAGTCGAGCAGGCAGAGTGCGGTTCAGCAGGCAGAGTGCGATTCCGCAGGCAGAGTGCGATTCCGCAGGCCGAGTGTGATTATGCAGGCCGAGTGCGATTACGCAGGCAGAGTGCGGTTCAGCAGGCAGAGTGCGATTCAGCAGGCAGAGTGCGATTCCGCAGGCAGAGTGCAGTTCAGCAGGCAGAGTGCGATTCCGCAGGCCGAGTGCGGTTCAGCAGGCAGAGTGCGGTTCAGCAGGCCGAGTGCAATTCGGCAGGCGGATTTCAATTTGGCTGAGTGCGATTCAGCAGGCAGATTGCGGATCAGCAGGTAGAGTACGGTTCAGCAGGCAGAGTAGGGTACAGCAGGCAGAGTGCGGTTCAGCAGGCACAGTGCGATTCCGCAGGCAGAGTGCGATTCCGCAGGCAGAGTGCGATTCCGCAGGCAGAGTGCGGTTCAGCAGGCAGAGTGCGGTTCAGCAGGCAGAGTGCGATTCAGCAGGCAGAGTGCGATTCAGCAGGCAGAGTGCGGTTCAGCAGGCAGAGTGCGATTCAGCAGGCAGAGTGCGATTCAGCAGGCAGAGTGCGGTTCAGCAGGCAGAGTGCGGTTCAGCAGGCAGTGCGATTCAGCAGGCAGAGTACGGTTCAGCAGGCAGAGTGCGGTTCAGCAGGCAGAGTGCGGTTCAGCAGGCAGAGTGCGATTCAGCAGGTAGAGTACAGTCGAGCAGGCAGAGTGCGGTTCAGCAGGCAGATTGCGATTCCGCAGGCAGAGTGCGATTCCGCAGGCCGAGTGTGATTATACAGGCCGAGTGCGATTACGCAGGCAGAGTGCGGTTCAGCAGGCAGAGTGCGGTTCAGCAGGCAGAGTGCGATTCTGCAGGCAGAGTGCGATTCCGCAGGCAGAGTGCGATTCTGCAGGCAGAGTGCGGTTCAGCAGGCAGAGTGCGGTTCAGCAGGCAGAGTGCGGTTCAGCAGGCCGAGTGCAATTCGGCAGGCGGATTTCAATTTGGCAGAGTGCGATTCGTCAGGCAGATTGCGATTCGGGAGACAGAGTGCGATTCGGCAGGCGGATTTCAATTTGGCAGAGTGCGATTCGTCAGGCAGATTGCGAATCGGAAGATGCAATTCAGCAGGCGGATTGCGATTCGGCAGATGGATTGCGATTCGGCAGGAGGATTGCGATTCAGCAGGCTGAGTGCAATTCAGCAGGCAGAGTGCGGATCAGCAGGCAGAGTACGGTTCAGCAGGCAGAGTGCGATTCAGCAGGCATAGTGCGGTTCAGCAGGCAGAGTGCGTTTCAGCAGGCAGAGTGCGGATCAGCAGGCCGAGTGCGATTCAGCAGGCAGAGTGCGGTTCAGCAGGCAGAGTGCGGTTCAGCAGGCAGAGTGCGATTCAGCAGGCAGAGTGCGGTTCAGCAGGCAGAGTGCGGTTCAGCAGGCAGAGTGCGATTCCGCAGGCCGAGTGCGATTCAGCAGACAGAGTGCGATTCCGCAGGCCGAGTGCGATTCAGCAGACAGAGTGCGATTCAGCAGACAGAGTGCGATTCAGCAGGCAGAGAGTGAATCGGTAGAGTGCAGTTCAGCAGGCAGAGTGCGGTTCAGCAGGCAAACTGCGATTCAGCAGGCAGAGTACGGTTCAGCAGGCAGAGTGCGGTTCAGCAGGCAGAGTGCGGTTCAGCAGGCAGAGTGCGGTTCAGCAGGCAGAGTGCGATTCAGCAGGCAGAGTGCGATTCAGCAGGCAGAGTACGGTTCAGCAGACAGAGTGCAGTTCAGCAGGCAGAGTGCGATTCCGCAGGCAGAGTACGGTTCAGCAGGCAGAGTGCGATTCAGCAGGCAGAGTGCGATTCAGCAGGCAGAGTACGGTTCAGCAGATAGAGTGCAGTTCAGCAGGCAGAGTGCAGTTCAGCAGGCAGAGTACGATTCAGCAGGCAGAGTGCGACTCCGCAGGCAGAGTGCGATTCCGCAGGCAGAGTGCAATTCAGCAGGCAGAGTGCGGTTCAGCAGGCAGAGTGCGATTCCGCAGGCAGAGTGCTATTCTGCAGGCAGAGTGCGATTCAGCAGGTAGAGTACAGTCGAGCAGGCAGAGTGCGGTTCAGCAGGCAGAGTGCGATTCCGCAGGCAGAGTGCGATTCCGCAGGCAGAGTGCGATTCCGCAAGCCGAGTGCGATTATGCAGGCCGAGTGCGATTACGCAGGCAGAGTGAGGTTCAGCAGGCAGAGTGCGGTTCAGCAGGCAGAGTGCGATTCCGCAGGCAGAGTGCGATTTCGCAGGCAGAGTGCGATTCTGCAGGCAGAGTGCGGTTCAGCAGGCAGAGTGCGAATCCGCAGGCAGAATGTGATTCCGCAGGCAGAGTGCGATTCTGCAGGCAGAGTGCGATTCTGCAGGCAGAGTGCAGTTCAGCAGGCAGAGTGCGATTCCGCAGGCAGAATGTGATTCCGCAGGCAGAGTGCGATTCAGCAGGCAGAGTGCGGTTCAGCAGGCCGAGTGCAATTCGTCAGGCGGATTTCAATTTGGCAGAGTGCGATTCGTCAGGCAGATTGCGATTCGGCAGACAGAGTGCGATTCGGCAGGCGGATTTCAATTTGGCAGAGTGCGATTCGTCAGGCAGATTGCGAATCGGAAGATGCAATTCAGCAGGCGGATTGCGGTTCGGCAGATGGATTGCGATTCGGCAGGAGGATTGCGATTCAGCAGGCTGAGTGCAATTCAGCAGGTAGAGTACGGTTCAGCAGGCAGAGTAGGGTACAGCAGGCAAAGAGCGGTTCAGCAGGCACAGTGCGATTCCGCAGGCAGAGTGCGATTCCGCAGGCAGAGTGCGATTCTGCAGGCAGAGTGCGGTTCAGCAGGCAGAGTGCGGTTCAGCAGGCAGAGTGCGATTCAGCAGGCAGAGTGCGATTCAGCAGGCAGAGTGCGGTTCAGCAGGCAGAGTGCGATTCAGCAGGCAGAGTGCGATTCAGCAGGCAGAGTGCGGTTCAGCAGGCAGAGTGCGGTTCAGCAGGCAGTGCGATTCAGCAGGCAGAGTATGGTTCAGCAGGCAGAGTGCGGTTCAGCAGGCAGAGTGCGGTTCAGCAGGCAGAGTGCGATTCAGCAGGTAGAGTACAGTCGAGCAGGCAGAGTGCGGTTCAGCAGGCAGAGTGCGATTCCGCAGGCAGAGTGCGATTCCGCAGGCCGAGTGTGATTATGCAGGCCGAGTGCGATTACGCAGGCAGAGTGCGGTTCAGCAGGCAGAGTGCGGTTCAGCAGGCAGAGTGCGATTCTGCAGGCAGAGTGCGATTCCGCAGGCAGAGTGCGATTCTGCAGGCAGAGTGCGATTCTGCAGGCAGAGTGCAGTTCAGCAGGCAGAGTGCGATTCCGCAGGCAGAATGTGATTCCGCAGGCAGAGTGCGATTCAGCAGGCAGAGTGCGGTTCAGCAGGCAGAGTGCGATTCAGCAGGTAGAGTACAGTCGAGCAGGCAGAGTGCGGTTCAGCAGGCAGAGTGCGATTCCGCAGGCAGAGTGCGATTCCGCAGGCCGAGTGTGATTATACAGGCCGAGTGCGATTACGCAGGCAGAGTGCGGTTCAGCAGGCAGAGTGCGGTTCAGCAGGCAGAGTGCGATTCTGCAGGCAGAGTGC
This sequence comes from Scyliorhinus torazame, assembly GCF_047496885.1. Classification (NCBI taxonomy): domain Eukaryota; kingdom Metazoa; phylum Chordata; class Chondrichthyes; order Carcharhiniformes; family Scyliorhinidae; genus Scyliorhinus; species Scyliorhinus torazame. The sequence goes on from NC_092713.1 coordinate 123,889,881, forward strand.
GATTCCGCAGGCAGAGTGCGATTCTGCAGGCAGAGTGCGGTTCAGCAGGCAGAGTGCGGTTCAGCAGGCAGAGTGCGGTTCAGCAGGCCGAGTGCAATTCGGCAGGCGGATTTCAATTTGGCAGAGTGCGATTCGTCAGGCAGATTGCGATTCGGGAGACAGAGTGCGATTCGGCAGGCGGATTTCAATTTGGCAGAGTGCGATTCGTCAGGCAGATTGCGAATCGGAAGATGCAATTCAGCAGGCGGATTGCGATTCGGCAGATGGATTGCGATTCGGCAGGAGGATTGCGATTCAGCAGGCTGAGTGCAATTCAGCAGGCAGAGTGCGGATCAGCAGGCAGAGTACGGTTCAGCAGGCAGAGTGCGATTCAGCAGGCATAGTGCGGTTCAGCAGGCAGAGTGCGTTTCAGCAGGCAGAGTGCGGATCAGCAGGCCGAGTGCGATTCAGCAGGCAGAGTGCGGTTCAGCAGGCAGAGTGCGGTTCAGCAGGCAGAGTGCGATTCAGCAGGCAGAGTGCGGTTCAGCAGGCAGAGTGCGGTTCAGCAGGCAGAGTGCGATTCCGCAGGCCGAGTGCGATTCAGCAGACAGAGTGCGATTCCGCAGGCCGAGTGCGATTCAGCAGACAGAGTGCGATTCAGCAGACAGAGTGCGATTCAGCAGGCAGAGAGTGAATCGGTAGAGTGCAGTTCAGCAGGCAGAGTGCGGTTCAGCAGGCAAACTGCGATTCAGCAGGCAGAGTACGGTTCAGCATGCAGAGTGCGGTTCAGCAGGCAGAGTGCGGTTCAGCAGGCAGAGTGCGGTTCAGCAGGCAGAGTGCGGTTCAGCAGGCAGAGTGCGATTCAGCAGGCAGAGTGCGATTCAGCAGGCAGAGTACGGTTCAGCAGACAGAGTGCAGTTCAGCAGGCAGAGTGCGATTCCGCAGGCAGAGTACGGTTCAGCAGGCAGAGTGCGATTCAGCAGGCAGAGTGCGATTCAGCAGGCAGAGTACGGTTCAGCAGATAGAGTGCAGTTCAGCAGGCAGAGTGCAGTTCAGCAGGCAGAGTACGATTCAGCAGGCAGAGTGCGACTCCGCAGGCAGAGTGCGATTCCGCAGGCAGAGTGCAATTCAGCAGGCAGAGTGCGGTTCAGCAGGCAGAGTGCGATTCCGCAGGCAGAGTGCTATTCTGCAGGCAGAGTGCGATTCAGCAGGTAGAGTACAGTCGAGCAGGCAGAGTGCGGTTCAGCAGGCAGAGTGCGATTCCGCAGGCAGAGTGCGATTCCGCAGGCAGAGTGCGATTCCGCAAGCCGAGTGCGATTATGCAGGCCGAGTGCGATTACGCAGGCAGAGTGAGGTTCAGCAGGCAGAGTGCGGTTCAGCAGGCAGAGTGCGATTCCGCAGGCAGAGTGCGATTCCGCAGGCAGAGTGCGATTCTGCAGGCAGAGTGCGGTTCAGCAGGCAGAGTGCGAATCCGCAGGCAGAATGTGATTCCGCAGGCAGAGTGCGATTCTGCAGGCAGAGTGCGATTCTGCAGGCAGAGTGCAGTTCAGCAGGCAGAGTGCGATTCCGCAGGCAGAATGTGATTCCGCAGGCAGAGTGCGATTCAGCAGGCAGAGTGCGGTTCAGCAGGCCGAGTGCAATTCGTCAGGCGGATTTCAATTTGGCAGAGTGCGATTCGTCAGGCAGATTGCGATTCGGCAGACAGAGTGCGATTCGGCAGGCGGATTTCAATTTGGCAGAGTGCGATTCGTCAGGCAGATTGCGAATCGGAAGATGCAATTCAGCAGGCGGATTGCGGTTCGGCAGATGGATTGCGATTCGGCAGGAGGATTGCGATTCAGCAGGCTGAGTGCAATTCAGCAGGTAGAGTACGATTCAGCAGGCAGAGTAGGGTACAGCAGGCAAAGAGCGGTTCAGCAGGCACAGTGCGATTCCGCAGGCAGAGTGCGATTCCGCAGGCAGAGTGCGATTCTGCAGGCAGAGTGCGGTTCAGCAGGCAGAGTGCGGTTCAGCAGGCAGAGTGCGATTCAGCAGGCAGAGTGCGATTCAGCAGGCAGAGTGCGGTTCAGCAGGCAGAGTGCGATTCAGCAGGCAGAGTGCGATTCAGCAGGCAGAGTGCGGTTCAGCAGGCAGAGTGCGGTTCAGCAGGCAGTGCGATTCAGCAGGCAGAGTACGGTTCAGCAGGCAGAGTGCGGTTCAGCAGGCAGAGTGCGGTTCAGCAGGCAGAGTGCGATTCAGCAGGTAGAGTACAGTCGAGCAGGCAGAGTGCGGTTCAGCAGGCAGAGTGCGATTCCGCAGGCAGAGTGCGATTCCGCAGGCCGAGTGTGATTATGCAGGCCGAGTGCGATTACGCAGGCAGAGTGCGGTTCAGCAGGCAGAGTGCGGTTCAGCAGGCAGAGTGCGATTCTGCAGGCAGAGTGCGATTCCGCAGGCAGAGTGCGATTCTGCAGGCAGAGTGCGATTCTGCAGGCAGAGTGCAGTTCAGCAGGCAGAGTGCGATTCCGCAGGCAGAATGTGATTCCGCAGGCAGAGTGCGATTCAGCAGGCAGAGTGCGGTTCAGCAGGCAGAGTGCGGTTCAGCAGGCAGAGTGCGGTTGAGCAGGCCGAGTGCAATTCGGCAGGCGGATTTCAATTTGGCAGAGTGCGATTCGTCAGGCAGATTGCGAATCGGAAGATGCAATTCAGCAGGCGGATTGCGATTCGGCAGATGGATTGCGATTCGGCAGGAGGATTGCGATTCAGCAGGCTGAGTGCAATTCAGCAGGCAGAGTGCGGATCAGCAGGCAGAGTACGGTTCAGCAGGCAGAGTGCGATTCAGCAGGCAGAGTGCGGTTCAGCAGGCAGAGTGCGTTTCAGCAGGCAGAGTGCGGATCAGCAGGCCGAGTGCGATTCAGCAGGCAGAGTGCGGTTCAGCAGGCAGAGTGCGGTTCAGCAGGCAGAGTGCGATTCAGCAGGCAGAGTGCGGTTCAGCAGGCAGAGTGTGGTTCAGCAGGCAGAGTGCGATTCCGCAGGCCGAGTGCGATTCAGCAGACAGAGTGCGATTCCGCAGGCCGAGTGCGATTCAGCAGACAGAGTGCGATTCAGCAGACAGAGTGCGATTCAGCAGGCAGAGAGTGAATCAGTAGAGTGCAGTTCAGCAGGCAGAGTGCGGTTCAGCAGGCATACTGCGATTCAGCAGGCAGAGTACGGTTCAGCAGGCAGAGTGCGGTTCAGCAGGCAGAGTGCGGTTCAGCAGGCAGAGTGCGGTTCAGCAGGCAGAGTGCGATTCAGCAGGCAGAGTGCGATTCAGCAGGCAGAGTACGGTTCAGCAGACAGAGTGCAGTTCAGCAGGCAGCGTGCGATTCCGCAGGCAGAGTACGGTTCAGCAGGCAGAGTGCGATTCAGCAGGCAGAGTGCGATTCAGCAGGCAGTGTACGGTTCAGCAGATAGAGTGCAGTTCAGCAGGCAGAGTGCAGTTCAGCAGGCAGAGTACGATTCAGCAGGCAGAGTGCGACTCCGCAGGCAGAGTGCGATTCCGCAGGCAGAGTGCAATTCAGCAGGCAGAGTGCGGTTCAGCAGGCAGAGTGCGATTCCGCAGGCAGAGTGCTATTCCGCAGGCAGAGTGCGATTCAGCAGGTAGAGTACAGTCGAGCAGGCAGAGTGCGGTTCAGCAGGCAGAGTGCGATTCCGCAGGCAAAGTGCGATTCCGCAGGCAGAGTGCGATTCCGCAGGCCGAGTGCGATTATGCAGGCCGAGTGCGATTACGCAGGCAGAGTGAGGTTCAGCAGGCAGAGTGCGGTTCAGCAGGCAGAGTGCGATTCCGCAGGCAGAGTGCGATTCCGCAGGCAGAGTGCGATTCTGCAGGCAGAGTGCGGTTCAGCAGGCAGAGTGCGAATCCGCAGGCAGAATGTGATTCCGCAGGCAGAGTGCGATTCTGCAGGCAGAATGCGATTCTGCAGGCAGAGTGCAGTTCAGCAGGCAGAGTGCGATTCCGCAGGCAGAATGTGATTCCGCAGGCAGAGTGCGATTCAGCAGGCAGAGTGCGGTTCAGCAGGCCGAGTGCAATTCGGCAGGCGGATTTCAATTTGGCAGAGTGCGATTCGTCAGGCAGATTGCGATTCGGCAGACAGAGTGCGATTCGGCAGGCGGATTTCAATTTGGCAGAGTGCGATTCGTCAGGCAGATTGCGAATCGGAAGATGCAATTCAGCAGGCGGATTGCGGTTCGGCAGATGGATTGCGATTCGGCAGGAGGATTGCGATTCAGCAGGCTGAGTGCAATTCAGCAGGCAGAGTGCGGATCAGCAGGCAGAGTACGGTTCAGCAGGCAGAGTGCGATTCAGCAGGCAGAGTGCGGTTCAGCAGGCAGAGTGCGATTCAGCAGGCAGAGTGCGGATCAGCAGGCCGAGTGCGATTCAGCAGGCAGAGTGCGGTTCAGCAGGCAGATTGCGGTTCAGCAGGCAGAGTGCGATTCAGCAGGCAGAGTGCGGTTCAGCAGGCAGAGTGCTGTTCAGCAGGCAGAGTGCGATTCCGCAGGCCGAGTGCGATTCAGCAGACAGAGTGCGATTCCGCAGGCCGAGTGCGATTCAGCAGACAGAGTGCGATTCAGCAGACAGAGTGCGATTCAGCAGGCAGAGTGTGAATCGGCAGAGTGCAGTTCAGCAGGCAGTGTGCGGTTCAGCAGGCAGAGTGCGATTCAGCAGGCAGACTTCGATTCAGCAGGCAGAGTGCGATTCAGCAGACAGAGTGCGATTCAGCAGGCAGAGTGTGATTCGGCTGAGTGCAGTTCAGCAGGCAGAGTGCGGTTCAGCAGGGAGACTGCGATTCAGCAGGCAGAGTACGGTTCAGCAGGTAGAGTACAGTCGAGCAGGCAGAGTGCGGTTCAGCAGGCAGAGTGTTATTCGGCAGAGTGTAATGCGGCAGGCGGATTGCGATTTGGCATAGTATGATTCGGCAGGCGGTTTGCGATTCGGCAGACACAGCGCGATTCGGCAGGCGGATTGCAAATCAGCAGACTGCAATACAGCTGGCAGAGTGCAATTCAGAGTGTGTAGTGCGATTCAGTAGGCAGAGTGCAATTCAGCTGGCAGAATGCGATTCAGCAGGCAGAGTGTGATTCGATAATATGTGATTTGGCAGCAGAGTGCAATTCGGCAGGCAGAGTGTGATTCGGCAGAGGGTAATGCGACAGGCGGATTGCGATTTGGCACAGTACTATTCGGCATTTTTTGATTCGGCAGAGTGCGATCCGGCAGGTGGATTGCAATTCGGCAGAGTGTGATTCGGCAGGCAGATTGAAATTTGGCAGAGTACAATTCGGCAGGCGGATTGCGATTCGGCAGAGTGCGATTCGTCAGGCAGATTGCGAATCGGAAGATGCAATTCAGCAGGCGGATTGCGATTCGGCAGATGGATTGCGATTCGGCAGGAGGATTGCGATTCAGCAGGCTGAGTGCGATTCAGCAGGCAGAGTGTGGATCAGCAGGTAGAGTACGGTTCAGCAGGCAGAGTAGGGTACAGCAGGCAGAGTGCGGTTCAGCAGGCAGAGTGCGATTCCGCAGGCAGAGTGCGATTCCGCAGGGAGAGTGCGATTCCGCAGGCAGAGTGCGGTTCAGCAGGCAGAGTATGGTACAGCAGGCAGAGTGCGGTTCAGCAGGCAGAGTGCGATTCCGCAGGCAGAGTGCGATTCCGCAGGGAGAGTGCGATTCCGCAGGCAGAGTGCGGTTCAGCAGGCAGAGTGCGGTTCAGCAGGCAGAGTGCGATTCAGCAGGCAGAGTGCGGTTCAGCAGGCAGAGTGTGGTTCAGCAGGCAGAGTGTGGTTCAGCAGGCAGAGTGCGGTTCAGCAGGCAGAGTGCGGTTCAGCAGGCAGACTGCGATTCAGCAGGCAGAGTGTCGTAAAGCAGGCAGAGTGTGGTTCAGCAGGCAGAGTGCGGTTCAGCAGACAGAGTGCGGTTCAGCAGGCAGAGTGCGGTTCAGCAAGCAGAGTGCGGTTCAGCAGGCAGAGTGCGGTTCAGCAGGCAGAGTGCGGTTCAGCAGTGTGCGATTCGGCAGAGTGAGATTCTGCAGAGTGCGATTCAGCAGGCAGAGTGCGATTTAGCAGGCAGAGTGCGATTCAGCAGGCAGAGTGCGGTTCAGCAGGCAGAGTGCGATTCAGCAGGCAGAGTGCGGTTCAGCAGTCTGCGATTCGGCAGAGTGAGATTCTGCAGAGTGCGATTCAGCAGGCAGAATACGATTCGGCAGAATGCGATTCGGCAGAGTGTGATTCAGCAGGCAGAGTGCGGTTCAGCAGGCAGAGTGCGATTCAGCAGGCAGAGTGCGGTTCAGCAGGCAGAGTACGACTCAGCAGTGTGCGATTCGGCAGAGTGAGATTCTGCAGAGTGCGATTCAGCAGGCAGAGTGTGATCCGGAATAGTGCAATTCGGCAGTCAGATTACGATTCAGCAGAGTGTGATTCGGCAGAATGCGATTCGGCAGGTGGAATGCAATTTGGAAGATTGCGATTCGGCAGATTGTGATTCAGTCGGCAGAGTGTGTTCGACAGTGTGTGATTTGGCAGAGTGAGATTCTGCAGAGTGCGATTCAGCAGGCAGAATGCGATTCGGCAGAGTGCGATTCGGCAGAGTGCGATTCAGCAGGCAGAGTGTGATCCAGCAGAGTCCAATTCGGCAGCCAGGTTGCGATTTGGCAGAGTGTGATTCGGCAGAATGCGATTCGGCAGGTGGAGTGCGATTTGGCCGAGTGCGATTCGGCAGAGTCCGATTCAGCAGAGTCCGATTCAGCAGGCAGAGTACGGTTCAGCAGGCAGAGTGCGATTCAGCAGGCAGACTGCGATTCAGCAGGCAGAGTGTGATTCGGCTGAGTGCAGTTCAGCAGGCAGAGTGCGGTTCAGCAGGCAGAGTGCGGTTCAGCAGGCAGAGTGCGGTTCAGCAGGCATGAGTGCGGTTCAGCAGGCAGACTGCAATTCAGCAAGCAGAGTACGGTTCAGCAGGCAGAGTGCGATTCAGCAGGCAGAGTGCGGTTCAGCAGGCAGAGTGCGGTTCTGCAGGCAGAGTGCGGTTCAGCAGGCAGTCTGCGATTCAGCAGGCAGAGTACGGTTCAGCAGGCAGAGTGCGGTTCAGCAGGCAGAGTGCGATTCAGCAGGCAGAGTGCTGTTCAGCAGGCAGTCTGCGATTCAGCAGGCAGAGTACGGTTCAGCAGGCAGAGTGCGGTTCAGCAGGCAGAGTGTGGTTCAGCAGTGTGCGATTCGGCAGAGTGAGATTCTGCAGAGTGCAATTCAGCAGGCAGAACGCGATTCGGCAGAAAGCGATTCGGCAGAGTGTGATTCAGCAGGCAGAATGCGATTCGGCAGAATGCGATTCGGCAGAGTGCGGTTCAGCAGGCAGAGTGCGGTTCAGCAGGCAGAGTGCGGTTCAGCAGGCAGTGTGCGATTCAGCAGGCAGAGTGCGGTTCAGCAGGCAGAGTACGATTCAGCAGGCAGAGTGCGGTTCAGCAGGCAGAGTGCGATTCAGCAGGCAGAGTGCGGTTCAGCAGTGTGCGATTCGGCAGAGTGAGATTCTGCAGAGTGCAATTCAGCAGGCAGAATGCGATTCGGCAGAGTGCGATTCAGCAGGCAGAGTGTGATCCGGAATAGTGCAATTCGGCAGCCAGATTACGATTCAGCAGAGTGTGATTCGGCAGAATGCGATTCGGCAGGTGGAGTGCAATTTGGAAGATTGCGATTCGGCAGATTGTGATTCAGTAGGCAGAGTGTGTTCGACAGTGTGCGATTCGGCAGAGTGAGATTCTGCAGAGTGTGATTCAGCAGGCAGAATGCGATTCGGCAGAGTGCGATTCAGCAGAGTGCGATTCAGCAGGCAGAGTGTGATCCGGCAGAGTGCAATTCGGCAGCCAGGTTGCGATCCGGCAGAGTGTGTTTCGGCAGAATGCGATTCGGCAGGTGGAGTGCGATTTGGCCGAGTGCGATTCGGCAGAGTGCGATTCAGCAGAGTGCGATTCAGCAGGCAGAGTGCGGTTCGGCAGAGTGCAATTCGGCAGCCAGGTTGTGAATTGGCCGAGTGCGATTCGGCAGAGTGCGATTCAGCAGAGTGCGGTTCAGCAGGCAGAGTACGAATCAGCAGTGTGCGATTCGGCAGAGTGAGATTCTGCAGAGTGCGATTCAGCAGGCAGAGTGTGATCCGGAATAGTGCAATTCGGCAGCCAGATTAGCAGGCAGAGTGTGATCCGGAATAGTGCAATTCGGCAGCCAGATTACGATTCAGCAGAGTGTGATTCGGCAGAATGCGATTCGGCAGGCGGAGTGCAATTTGGAAGATTGCGATTCGGCAGATTGTGATTCAGTAGGCAGAGTGTGTTCGACAGTGTGCGATTCGGCAGAGTGAGATTCTGCAGAGTGCGATTCAGCAGGCAGAATGCGATTCGGCAGAGTGCGATTCGGCAGAGTGCGATTCAGCAGGCAGAGTGCGGTTCAGCAGGCAGAGTGCGGTTCAGCAGGCAGAGTGCGCTTCAGCAGGCAGAGTGCGGTTCAGCAGGCAGACTGCGATTCAGCAGGCAGAGTGTGGTACAGCAGGCAAAGTGCGGTTCAGCAGGCAAAGTGCGGTTCAGCAGGCAGAGTGCGATTTAGCAGGCAGAGTGCGATTCAGCAGGCAGAGTGCGATTTAGCAGGCAGAGTGCGATTCAGCAGGCAGAGTGCGATTCAGCAGGCAGAGTGCGGTTCAGCAGTGTGCGATTCGGCAGAGTGAGATTCTGCAGAGTGCGATTCAGCAGGCAGAGTGCGATTTAGCAGGCAGAGTGCGATTCAGCAGGCAGAGTGCGGTTCAGCAGGCAGAGTGCGATTCAGCAGGCAGAGTGCGGTTCAGCAGTGTGCGATTCGGCAGAGTGAGATTCTGCAGAGTGCGATTCAGCAGGCAGAATACGATTCGGCAGAATGCGATTCGGCAGAGTGTGATTCAGCAGGCAGAGTGCGGTTCAGCAGGCAGAGTACGACTCAGCAGTGTGCGATTCGGCAGAGTGAGATTCTGCAGAGTGCGATTCAGCAGGCAGAATGCGATTCGGCAGAGTGCGATTCAGCAGGCAGAGTGTGGTACAGCAGGCAAAGTGCGGTTCAGCAGGCAGAGTGCGATTTAGCAGTCAGAGTGCGATTCAGCAGGCAGAGTGCGATTTAGCAGGCAGAGTGCGATTCAGCAGGCAGAGTGCGATTCAGCAGGCAGAGTGCGGTTCAGCAGTGTGCGATTCGGCAGAGTGAGATTCTTCAGAGTGCGATTCAGCAGGCAGAGTGCGATTTAGCAGGCAGAGTGCGATTCAGCAGGCAGAGTGCGGTTCAGCAGGGAGACTGCGATTCAGCAGGCAGAGTACGGTTCAGCAGGCAGAGTGCGGTACAGCAGGCAGAGTGCGGTTTAGCAGGCAGAGTGCGGTTCAGCAGGCAAAGTGCGGTTCAGCAGACTGCGATTGAGCGGGCAGAGTGCAATTCATAGTGCGATTCAGCAAGCAGAGTGCGATTCAACAGACAGAGTGTGATTCAGCAATGTGTGATTTGTCCAGCAGAGTGCAATTCGGCAGGCAGAGTGTTATTCGGCAGAGTGTAATGCGGCAGGCGGATTGCGATTTGGCATAGTATGATTCGGCAGGCGGTTTGCGATTCGGCAGACACAGCGCGATTCGGCAGGCGGATTGCAAATCAGCAGACTGCAATACAGCTGGCAGAGTGCAATTCAGAGTGTGTAGTGCGATTCAGTAGGCAGAGTGCAATTCAGCTGGCAGAATGCGATTCAGCAGGCAGAGTGTGATTCGATAATATGTGATTTGGCAGCAGAGTGCAATTCGGCAGGCAGAGTGTGATTCGGCAGAGGGTAATGCGACAGGCGGATTGCGATTTGGCACAGTACTATTCGGCATTTTTTGATTCGGCAGAGTGCGATCCGGCAGGTGGATTGCAATTCGGCAGAGTGTGATTCGGCAGGCAGATTGAAATTTGGCAGAGTACAATTCGGCAGGCGGATTGCGATTCGGCAGAGTGCGATTCGTCAGGCAGATTGCGAATCGGAAGATGCAATTCAGCAGGCGGATTGCGATTCGGCAGATGGATTGCGATTCGGCAGGAGGATTGCGATTCAGCAGGCTGAGTGCGATTCAGCAGGCTGAGTGCGATTCAGCAGGCAGAGTGTGGATCAGCAGGTAGAGTACGGTTCAGCAGGCAGAGTACGGTACAGCAGGCAGAGTGCGGTTCAGCAGGCAGAGTGCGATTCCGCAGGCAGAGTGCGGTTCAGCAGGCAGAGTGTGGTTCAGCAGGCAGAGTGCGGTTCAGCAGGCAGAGTGTGGTTCAGCAGGCAGAGTGCGGTTCAGCAGGCAGAGTGCGGTTCAGCAGGCAGAGTACGGTACAGCAGGCAGAGTGTGGTTCAGCAGGCAGAGTGCGGTTCAGCAGGCAGAGTGCGGTTCAGCAGGCAGAGTGCGATCCAGCAGGCAGAGTGCGATTCAGCAGGCAGAGTACGGTTCAGCAGGCAGAGTGCGGTTCAGCAGGGAGAGTGCGATTCCGCAGGCAGAGTGCGGTTCAGCAGGCAGAGTGCGGTTCAGCAGGCAGTGCGATTCAGCAGGCAGAGTACGGTTCAGCAGGCAGAGTGCGATTCCGCAGGGAGAGTGCGATTCCGCAGGCAGAGTGCGGTTCAGCAGGCAGAGTGCGGCTCAGCAGGCAGACTGCGATTCAGCAGGCAGAGTGTCGTAAAGCAGGCAGAGTGTGGTTCAGCAGACAGAGTGCGGTTCAGCAGGCAGACTGCGATTCAGCAGGCAGAGTGTCGTAAAGCAGGCAGAGTGTGGTTCAGCAGGCAGAGTGCGGTTCAGCAGGCAGAGTGCGGTTCAGCAGGCAGAGTGCGGTTCAGCAAGCAGAGTGCGGTTCAGCAGGCAGAGTGCGGTTCAGCAGGCAGAGTGCGGTTCAGCAGTGTGCGATTCGGCAGAGTGAGATTCTGCAGAGTGCGATTCAGCAGGCAGAGTGCGATTTAGCAGGCAGAGTGCGATTCAGCAGGCAGAGTGCGGTTCAGCAGGCAGAGTGCGATTCAGCAGGCAGAGTGCGATTCAGCAGAGTGAGATTCTGCAGAGTGCGATTCAGCAGGCAGAATACGATTCGGCAGAATGCGATTCGGCAGAGTGTGATTCAGCATGCAGAGTGCGGTTCAGCAGGCAGAGTGCGATTCAGCAGGCAGAGTGCGGTTCAGCAGGCAGAGTATGACTCAGCAGTGTGCGATTCGGCAGAGTGAGATTCTGCAGAGTGCGATTCAGCAGGCAGAGTGTGATCCGGAATAGTGCAATTCGGCAGTCAGATTACCATTCAGCAGAGTGTGATTCGGCAGAATGCGATTCGGCAGGTGGAATGCAATTTGGAAGATTGCGATTCGGCAGATTGTGATTCAGTCGGCAGAGTGTGTTCGACAGTGTGTGATTTGGCAGAGTGAGATTCTGCAGAGTGCGATTCAGCAGGCAGAATGCGATTCGGCAGAGTGCGATTCGGCAGAGTGCGATTCAGCAGGCAGAGTGTGATCCAGCAGAGTCCAATTCGGCAGCCAGGTTGCGATTTGGCAGAGTGTGATTCGGCAGAATGCGATTCGGCAGGTGGAGTGCGATTTGGCCGAGTGCGATTCGGCAGAGTCCGATTCAGCAGAGTCCGATTCAGCAGGCAGAGTACGGTTCAGCAGGCAGAGTGCGATTCAGCAGGCAGACTGCGATTCAGCAGGCAGAGTGTGATTCGGCTGAGTGCAGTTCAGCAGGCAGAGTGCGGTTCAGCAGGCAGAGTGCGGTTCAGCAGGCAGAGTGCGGTTCAGCAGGCATGAGTGCGGTTCAGCAGGCAGACTGCAATTCAGCAAGCAGAGTACGGTTCAGCAGGCAGAGTGCGGTTCAGCAGGCAGAGTGCGATTCAGCAGGCAGAGTGCGGTTCAGCAGGCAGAGTGCGGTTCTGCAGGCAGAGTGCGGTTCAGCAGGCAGACTGCGATTCAGCAGGCAGAGTGCGGTTCAGCAGGCAGAGTGCGGTTCAGCAGGCCGAGTGCAATTCGGCAGGCGGATTTCAATTTGGCAGAGTGCGATTCGTCAGGCAGATTGCGATTCGGCAGACAGAGTGCGATTCGGCAGGCGGATTTCAATTTGGCAGAGTGCGATTCGTCAGGCAGATTGCGAATCGGAAGATGCAATTCAGCAGACGGATTGCGGTTCGGCAGATGGATTGCGATTCGGCAGGAGGATTGCGATTCAGCAGGCTGAGTGCAATTCAGCAGGCAGAGTGCGGATCAGCAGGCAGAGTACGGTTCAGCAGGCAGAGTGCGATTCAGCAGGCAGAGTGCGGTTCAGCAGGCAGAGTGCGATTCAGCAGGCAGAGTGCGATTCAGCAGACAGAGTGCGATTCAGCAGGCAGAGTGTGAATCGGCAGAGTGCAGTTCAGCAGGCAGTGTGCGGTTCAGCAGGCAGAGTGCGATTCAGCAGGCAGACTGCGATTCAGCAGGCAGAGTGCGATTCAGCAGGCAGACTGCGATTCAGCAGGCAGAGTGTGATTCGGCTGAGTGCAGTTCAGCAGGCAGAGTGCGGTTCAGCAGGGAGACTGCGATTCAGCAGGCAGAGTACGGTTCAGCAGGCAGAGTGCGGTTCAGCAGGCAGAGTGCGGTTTAGCAGGCAGAGTGCGGTTCAGCAGGCAGAGTGCGGTTCAGCAGGCAGAGTGCGGTTCAGCAGGCAGAGTGCGGTTTAGCAGGCAGAGTGCGGTTCAGCAGGCAAAGTGCGGTTCAGCAGACTGCGATTGAGCGGGCAGAGTGCAATTCATAGTGCGATTCAGCAAGCAGAGTGCGATTCAACAGACAGAGTGTGATTCAGCAATATGTGATTTGTCCAGCAGAGTGCAATTCGGCAGGCAGAGTGTTATTCGGCAGAGTGTAATGCGGCAGGCGGATTGCGATTTGGCATAGTATGATTCGGCAGGCGGTTTGCGATTCGGCAGACACAGCGCGATTCGGCAGGCGGATTGCAAATCAGCAGACTGCAATACAGCTGGCAGAGTGCAATTCAGAGTGTGTAGTGCGATTCAGTAGGCAGAGTGCAATTCAGCTGGCAGAATGCGATTCAGCAGGCAGAGTGTGATTCGATAATATGTGATTTGGCAGCAGAGTGCAATTCGGCAGGCAGAGTGTGATTCGGCAGAGGGTAATGCGACAGGCGGATTGCGATTTGGCACAGTACTATTCGGCATTTTTTGATTGGGCAGAGTGCGATCGGGCAGGTGGATTGCAATTCGGCAGAGTGTGATTCGGCAGGCAGATTGAAATTTGGCAGAGTACAATTCGGCAGGCGGATTGCGATTCGGCAGAGTGCGATTCGTCAGGCAGATTGCGAATCGGAAGATGCAATTCAGCAGGCGGATTGCGATTCGGCAGATGGATTGCGATTCGGCAGGAGGATTGCGATTCAGCAGGCTGAGTGCGATTCAGCAGGCAGAGTGTGGATCAGCAGGTAGAGTACGGTTCAGCAGGCAGAGTATGGTACAGCAGGCAGAGTGCGGTTCAGCAGGCAGAGTGCAATTCCGCAGGCAGAGTGCGATTCCGCAGGCAGAGTGCGATTCCGCAGGCAGAGTGCGGTTCAGCAGGCAGAGTGCGGTTCAGCAGGCAGAGTGCGATTCAGCAGGCAGAGTGCGGTTCAGCAGGCAGAGTGCGGTTCAGCAGGCAGACTGCGATTCAGCAGGCAGAGTGTCGTAAAGCAGGCAGAGTGTGGTTCAGCAGGCAGAGTGTGGTTCAGCAGGCAGAGTGCGGTTCAGCAGGCAGACTGCGATTCAGCAGGCAGAGTGTCGTAAAGCAGGCAGAGTGTGGTTCAGCAGGCAGAGTGCGGTTCAGCAGGCAGAGTGCGGTTCAGCAGGCAGAGTGCGGTTCAGCAAGCAGAGTGCGGTTCAGCAGGCAGAGTGCGGTTCAGCAGGCAGAGTGCGGTTCAGCAGTGTGCGATTCGGCAGAGTGAGATTCTGCAGAGTGCGATTCAGCAGGCAGAGTGCGATTTAGCAGGCAGAGTGCGATTCAGCAGGCAGAGTGCGGTTCAGCAGGCAGAGTGCGATTCAGCAGGCAGAGTGCGGTTCAGCAGTCTGCGATTCGGCAGAGTGAGATTCTGCAGAGTGCGATTCAGCAGGCAGAATACGATTCGGCAGAATGCGATTCGGCAGAGTGTGATTCAGCAGGCAGAGTGCGGTTCAGCAGGCAGAGTGCGATTCAGCAGGCAGAGTGCGGTTCAGCAGGCAGAGTACGACTCAGCAGTGTGCGATTCGGCAGAGTGAGATTCTGCAGAGTGCGATTCAGCAGGCAGTGTGTGATCCGGAATAGTGCAATTCGGCAGTCAGATTACGATTCAGCAGAGTGTGATTCGGCAGAATGCGATTCGGCAGGTGGAATGCAATTTGGAAGATTGCGATTCGGCAGATTGTGATTCAGTCGGCAGAGTGTGTTCGACAGTGTGTGATTTGGCAGAGTGAGATTCTGCAGAGTGCGATTCAGCAGGCAGAATGCGATTCGGCAGAGTGCGATTCGGCAGAGTGCGATTCAGCAGGCAGAGTGTGATCCAGCAGAGTCCAATTCGGCAGCCAGGTTGCGATTTGGCAGAGTGTGATTCGGCAGAATGCGATTCGGCAGGTGGAGTGCGATTTGGCCGAGTGCGATTCGGCAGAGTCCGATTCAGCAGAGTCCGATTCAGCAGGCAGAGTACGGTTCAGCAGGCAGAGTGCGATTCAGCAGGCAGACTGCGATTCAGCAGGCAGAGTGTGATTCGGCTGAGTGCAGTTCAGCAGGCAGAGTGCGGTTCAGCAGGCAGAGTGCGGTTCAGCAGGCAGAGTGCGGTTCAGCAGGCATGAGTGTGGTTCAGCAGGCAGACTGCAATTCAGCAGGCAGAGTACGGTTCAGCAGGCAGAGTGCGGTTCAGCAGGCAGAGTGCGATTCAGCAGGCAGAGTGCGGTTCAGCAGGCAGAGTGCGGTTCTGCAGGCAGAGTGCGGTTCAGCAGGCAGACTGCGATTCAGCAGGCAGAGTACGGTTCAGCAGGCAGAGTGCGGTTCAGCAGGCAGAGTGCGATTCAGCAGGCAGAGTGCTGTTCAGCAGGCA
Organism: Scyliorhinus torazame; assembly: GCF_047496885.1. Classification (NCBI taxonomy): domain Eukaryota; kingdom Metazoa; phylum Chordata; class Chondrichthyes; order Carcharhiniformes; family Scyliorhinidae; genus Scyliorhinus; species Scyliorhinus torazame. The sequence goes on from NC_092713.1 coordinate 123,904,928, forward strand.
GAGTGCGGTTCAGCAGGCAGAGTGCGATTCAGCAGGCAGTCTGCGATTCAGCAGGCAGAGTACGGTTCAGCAGGCAGAGTGCGGTTCAGCAGGCAGAGTGCGATTCAGCAGGCAGAGTGTGGTTCAGCAGTGTGCGATTCGGCAGAGTGAGATTCTGCAGAGTGCAATTCAGCAGGCAGAACGCGATTCGGCAGAAAGCGATTCGGCAGAGTGTGATTCAGCAGGCAGAATGCGATTCGGCAGAATGCGATTCGGCAGAGTGCGGTTCAGCAGGCAGAGTGCGGTTCAGCAGGCAGAGTGCGGTTCAGCAGGCAGAGTGCGATTCAGCAGGCAGAGTGCGGTTCAGCAGGCAGAGTATGATTCAGCAGTGTGCGATTCGGCAGAGTGAGATTCTGCAGAGTGCAATTCAGCAGGCAGAACGCGATTCGGCAGAAAGCGATTCGGCAGAGTGCGATTCAGCAGGCAGAATGCGATTCGGCAGAGTGCGATTCGGCAGAGTGCGATTCAGCAGGCAGAGTGTGATCCAGCAGAGTCCAATTCGGCAGCCAGGTTGCGATTTGGCAGAGTGTGATTCGGCAGAATGCGATTCGGCAGGTGGAGTGCGATTTGGCCGAGTGCGATTCGGCAGAGTGCGATTCAGCAGAGTCCGATTCAGCAGGCAGAGTACGGTTCAGCAGGCAGAGTGCGATTCAGCAGGCAGACTGCGATTCAGCAGGCAGAGTGTGATTCGGCTGAGTGCAGTTCAGCAGGCAGAGTGCGGTTCAGCAGGCAGAGTGCGGTTCAGCAGGCAGAGTGCGGTTCAGCATGCATGAGTGCGGTTCAGCAGGCAGACTGCAATTCAGCAGGCAGAGTACGGTTCAGCAGGCAGAGTGCGGTTCAGCAGGCAGAGTGCGATTCAGCAGGCAGAGTGCGGTTCAGCAGGCAGAGTGCGGTTCTGCAGGCAGAGTGCGGTTCAGCAGGCAGACTGCGATTCAGCAGGCAGAGTGCGGTTCAGCAGGCAGAGTGCGATTCAGCAGGCAGAGTGCGGTTCAGCAGGCAGAGTGCGGTTCTGCAGGCAGAGTGCGGTTCAGCAGGCAGACTGCGATTCAGCAGGCAGAGTGCGATTCAGCAGGCAGAGTGCGGTTCAGCAGGCAGAGTACGATTCAGCAGACAGAGTGTGGTTCAGCAGGCAGAGTGTGGTTCAGCAGGCAGAGTGCGGTTCAGCAGGCAGAGTGTGGTTCAGCAGTGTGCGATTCGGCAGAGTGTGATTCTGCAGAGTGCAATTCAGCAGGCAGAACGCGATTCGGCAGAAAGCGATTCGGCAGAGTGTGATTCAGCAGGCAGAATGCGATTCGGCAGAATGCGATTCGGCAGAGTGCGGTTCAGCAGGCAGAGTGCGGTTCAGCAGGCAGAGTGCGGTTCAGCAGGCAGAGTGCGATTCAGCAGGCAGAGTGCGGTTCAGCAGGCAGAGTACGATTCAGCAGTGTGCGATTCGGCAGAGTGAGATTCTGCAGAGTGCAATTCAGCAGGCAGAATGCGATTCGGCAGAGTGCGATTCAGCAGGCAGAGTGTGATCCGGAATAGTGCAATTCGGCAGCCAGATTACGATTCAGCAGAGTGTGATTCGGCAGAATGCGATTCGGCAGGTGGAGTGCAATTTGGAAGATTGCGATTCGGCAGATTGTGATTCAGCAGGCAGAGTGTGTTCGACAGTGTGCGATTCGGCAGAGTGAGATTCTGCAGAGTGCGATTCAGCAGGCAGAATGCGATTCGGCAGAGTGCGATTCGGCAGAGTGCGATTCAGCAGGCAGAGTGTGATCCGGCAGAGTGCAATTCGGCAGCCAGGTTGCGATCCGGCAGAGTGTGTTTCGGCAGAATGCGATTCGGCAGGTGGAGTGCGATTTGGCCGAGTGCGATTCGGCAGAGTGCGATTCAGCAGAGTGCAATTCAGCAGGCAGAGTGCGGTTCAGCAGGCAGAGTACGACTCAGCAGTGTGCGATTCGGCAGAGTGAGATTCTGCAGAGTGCGATTCAGCAGGCAGAGTGTGATCCGGAATAGTGCAATTCGGCAGCCAGATTAGCAGGCAGAGTGTGATCCGGAATAGTGCAATTCGGCAGCCAGATTACGATTCAGCAGAGTGTGATTCGGCAGAATGCGATTCGGCAGGCGGAGTGCAATTTGGAAGATTGCGATTCGGCAGATTGTGATTCAGTAGGCAGAGTGTGTTCGACAGTGTGCGATTCGGCAGAGTGAGATTCTGCAGAGTGCGATTCAGCAGGCAGAATGCGATTCGGCAGAGTGCGATTCGGCAGAGTGCGATTCAGCAGGCAGAGTGCGGTTCAGCAGGCAGAGTGCGGTTCAGCAGGCAGAGTGCGCTTCAGCAGGCAGAGTGCGGTTCAGCAGGCAGACTGCGATTCAGCAGGCAGTGTGTGGTACAGCAGGCAAAGTGCGGTTCAGCAGGCAGAGTGCGATTTAGCAGGCAGAGTGCGATTCAGCAGGCAGAGTGCGATTTAGCAGGCAGAGTGCGATTCAGCAGGCAGAGTGCGATTCAGCAGGCAGAGTGCGGTTCAGCAGTGTGCGATTCGGCAGAGTGAGATTCTGCAGAGTGCGATTCAGCAGGCAGAGTGCGATTTAGCAGGCAGAGTGCGATTCAGCAGGCAGAGTGCGGTTCAGCAGGCAGAGTGCGATTCAGCAGGCAGAGTGCGGTTCAGCAGTGTGCGATTCGGCAGAGTGAGATTCTGCAGAGTGCGATTCAGCAGGCAGAATACGATTCGGCAGAATGCGATTCGGCAGAGTGTGATTCAGCAGGCAGAGTGCGGTTCAGCAGGCAGAGTACGACTCAGCAGTGTGCGATTCGGCAGAGTGAGATTCTGCAGAGTGCGATTCAGCAGGCAGAATGCGATTCGGCAGAGTGCGATTCAGCAGGCAGAGTGTGGTACAGCAGGCAAAGTGCGGTTCAGCAGGCAGAGTGCGATTTAGCAGGCAGAGTGCGATTCAGCAGGCAGAGTGCGATTTAGCAGGCAGAGTGCGATTCAGCAGGCAGAGTGCGATTCAGCAGGCAGAGTGCGGTTCAGCAGTGTGCGATTCGGCAGAGTGAGATTCTGCAGAGTGCGATTCAGCAGGCAGAGTGCGATTTAGCAGGCAGAGTGCGATTCAGCAGGCAGAGTGCGGTTCAGCAGGCAGAGTGCGATTCAGCAGGCAGAGTGCGGTTCAGCAGTGTGCGATTCGGCAGAGTGAGATTCTGCAGAGTGCGATTCAGCAGGCAGAATACGATTCGGCAGAATGCGATTCGGCAGAGTGTGATTCAGCAGGCAGAGTGCGGTTCAGCAGGCAGAGTACGACTCAGCAGTGTGCGATTCGGCAGAGTGAGATTCTGCAGAGTGCGATTCAGCAGGCAGAATGCGATTCGGCAGAGTGCGATTCAGCAGGCAGAGTGTGATCCGGAATAGTGCAATTCGGCAGCCAGATTACGATTCAGCAGAGTGTGATTCGGCAGAATGCGATTCGGCAGGTGGAGTGCAATTTGGAAGATTGCGATTCGGCAGATTGTGATTCAGTAGGCAGAGTGTGTTCGACAGTGTGCGATTCAGCAGAGTGAGATTCTGCAGAGTGTGATTCAGCAGGCAGAATGCGATTCGGCAGAGTGCGATTCAGCAGGCAGAGTGTGATCCGGAATAGTGCAATTCGGCAGCCAGATTACGATTCAGCAGAGTGTGATTCGGCAGAATGCGATTCGGCAGGTGGAGTGCAATTTGGAAGATTGCGATTCGGCAGAGTGCGATTCAGCAGGCAGAGTGTGATCCGGCAGAGTGCGATTCAGCAGAGTGCGATTCAGCAGGCAGAGTGGGGTTCAGCAGGCAGAGTGCGATTCAGCAGGCAGACTGCGATTCAGCAGGCAGAGTGTGATTCGGCTGAATGCAGTTCAGCAGGCAGAGTGCGGTTCAGCAGTGTGCGATTCGGCAGAGTGAGATTCTGCAGAGTGCGATTCAGCAGGCAGAGTGCGATTTAGCAGGCAGAGTGCGATTCAGCAGGCAGAGTGCGATTTAGCAGGCAGAGAACGGTTCAGCAGACAGAGTGCGGTTCAGCAGGCAGAGTGCGATTCAGCAGGCAGAGTGCGGTTCAGCAGGCAGAGTGCGATTCAGCAGGCAGAGTGCGGTTCAGCAGTGTGCGATTCGGCAGAGGGAGATTCTGCAGAGTGTGATTCAGCAGGCAGAATAGGATTCGGCAGCATGCGATTCGGCAGAGTGTGATTCAGCAGGCAGAGTGCGGTTCAGCAGGCAGAGTGTGATTCAGCAGGCAGAGTGCGGTTCAGCAGGCAGAGTACGACTCAGCAGTGTGCGATTCGGCAGAGTGAGATTCTGCAGAGTGCGATTCAGCAGGCAGAGTGTGATCCGGAATAGTGCAATTCGGCAGCCAGATTACGATTCAGCAGAGTGTGATTCGACAGAATGCGATTCGGCAGGTGGAGTGCGATTTGGAAGATTGCGATTCGGCAGATTGTGATTCAGTAGGCAGAGTGTGTTCGACAGTGTGCGATTCGGCAGAGTGAGATTCTGCAGAGTGCGATTCAGCAGGCAGAATGCGATTCGGCAGAGTGCGATTCGGCAGAGTGCGATTCAGCAGGCAGAGTGTGATCCGGCAGAGTGCAATTCGGCAGGTGGAGTGCGATTTGGCCGAGTGCGATTCGGCAGAGTGCGATTCAGCAGAGTGCGATTCAGCAGGCAGAGTGGGGTTCAGCAGGCAGAGTGCGATTCAGCTGGCAGACTGCGATTCAGCAGGCAGAGTGTGATTCGGCTGAGTGTAGTTCAGCAGGCAGAGTGCGGTTCAGCAGGCAGAGTGCGATTCAGCAGGCAGACTGCGATTCAGCAGGCAGAGTGTGATTCGGCTGAGTGCAGTTCAGCAGGCAGAGTGCGGTTCAGCAGGCAGAGTGGGATTCAGCAGGCAGAGTGCGGTTCAGCAGGCAGAGTGCGATTCAGCAGGCAGACTGCGATTCAGCAGGCAGAGTGTGATTCGGCTGAGTGCAGTTCAGCAGGCAGAGTGCGCTTCAGCAGGCAGAGTGCGGTTCAGCAGGCAGACTGCGGTTCAGCAGGCAGAGTGTGGTTCAGCAGGCAGAGTGCGGTTCAGCAGGCAGAGTGCGATTGAGCAGGCAGAGTGCGATTCAGCAGGCAGAGTGCGATTCAGCAGGCAGACTGCGATTCAGCAGGCAGAGTGTGATTCGGCTGAGTGCAGTTCAGCAGGCAGAGTGCGCTTCAGCAGGCAGAGTGCGGTTCAGCAGGCAGACTGCGGTTCAGCAGGCAGAGTGCGGTTCAGCAGGCAGACTGCGATTCAGCAGGCAGAGTACGGTTCAGCAGGCTGAGTGCGGTTCAGCAGGCAGAGTGCGATTCAGCAGGCAGAGTGCGGTTCAGCAGGCAGACTGCGATTCAGCAGGCAGAGTACGGTTCAGCAGGCAGAGTGCGGTTCAGCAGGCAGAGTGCGATTCAGCAGGCAGAGTGCGGTTCAGCAGGCAGAGTACGGTTCAGCAGGCAGAGTGCGGTTCAGCAGTGTGCGATTCTGCAGAGTGCGATTCAGCAGGCAGAATGCGATTCGGCAGAAAGCGATTCGGCAGAGTGTGATTCAGCAGGCAGAATGCGAGTCGGCAGAATGCGATTCGGCAGAGTGCGGTTCAGCAGGCAGAGTGCGGTTCAGCAGGCAGAGTGCGGTTCAGCAGGCAGAGTGGGATTCAGCAGGCAGAGTGCGGTTCAGCAGGCAGAGTGCGATTCAGCAGGCAGAGTGCGGTTCAGCAGGCAGAGTACGATTCAGCAGTGTGCAATTCGGCAGAGTGAGATTCTGCAGAGTGCAATTCAGCAGGCAGAATGCGATTCGGCAGAGTGCGATTCAGCAGGCAGAGTGTGAACCGGAATAGTGCAATTCGGCAGCCAGATTACGATTCAGCAGAGTGTGATTCGGCAGAATGCGATTCGGCAGGTGGAGTGCAATTTGGAAGATTGCGATTCGGCAGATTGTGATTCAGTAGGCAGAGTGTGTTCGACAGTGTGCGATTCGGCAGAGTGAGATTCTGCAGAGTGCGATTCAGCAGGCAGAATGTGATTCGGCAGAGTGCGATTCGGCAGAGTGCGATTCAGCAGGCAGAGTGTGATCCAGCAGAGTGCAATTCGGCAGCCAGGTTGCGATCCGGCAGAGTGTGATTCGGCAGAATGCGATTCGGCAGGTGGAGTGCGATTTGGCCGAGTGCGATTCGGCAGAGTGCGATTCAGCAGAGTGCGATTCAGCAGGCAGAGTGCGGTTCGGCAGAGTGCAATTCGGCAGCCAGGTTGTGAATTGGCCGAGTGCGATTCGGCAGAGTGCGATTCAGCAGGCAGAGTGTGATCCGGCAGAGTGCAATTCGGCAGCCAGGTTTCGATCCGGCAGAGTGTGATTCGGCCGAATGCGATTCGGCAGGTGGAGTGCGATTTGGCCGAGTGCGATTCGGCAGAGTGCGATTCAGCAGAGTGCGATTCAGCAGAGTGCGATTCAGCAGGCAGAGTGCGGTTCGGCAGAGTGCAATTCGGCAGCCAGGTTGTGAATTGGCCGAGTGCGATTCGGCAGAGTGCGATTCCGCAGGCAGAATACGATTCGGCAGAATGCGATTCAGCAGAGTGCGGTTCAGCAGCCAGAGATTTGGCCGAGTGCGATTTGGCCGAGTGCGATTTGGCTGAGTGCGATTCGACAGAGTGCGATTCAGCAGGCAGAGTGCGGATCAGCAGGTAGAGTACGGTTCAGCAGGCAGAGTACGGTACAGCAGGCAGAGTGCGGTTCAGCAGGCAGAGTGCGATTCCGCAGGCAGAGTGCGATTCCGCAGGCAGAGTGCGATTCCGCAGGCAGAGTGCGGTTCAGCAGGCAGAGTGTGGTTCAGCAGGCAGAGTGCGCTTCAGCAGGCAGAGTGCGCTTCAGCAGGCAGAGTGCGCTTCAGCAGGCAGAGTGCGGTTCAGCAGGCAGAGTGCGCTTCAGCAGGCAGAGTGCGCTTCAGCAGGCAGAGTGTGGTACAGCAGGCAGAGTGTGGTTCAGCAGGCAGAGTGTGGTTCAGCAGGCAGAGTGCGGTTCAGCAGGCAGAGTGCGCTTCAGCAGGCAGAGTGCGGTTCAGCAGGCAGAGTGCGCTTCAGCAGGCAGAGTGCGCTTCAGCAGGCAGAGTGTGGTACAGCAGGCAGAGTGTGGTTCAGCAGGCAGAGTGCGGTTCAGCAGGCAGAGTGCGGTTCAGCAGGCAGAGTGCGATTCAGCAGGTAGAGTATGGTTCAGCAGGCAGAGTACGGTTCAGCAGGCAGAGTACGGTTCAGCAGGCAGAGTGCGATTCAGCAGGTAGAGTACGGTTCAGCAGGCAGAGTACGGTTCAGCAGGTAGAGTACGGTTCAGCAGGCAGAGTGCGATTCAGCAGGCAGAGTACGGTTCAGCAGGCAGAGTGCGGTTCAGCAGGCAGAGTGCGATTCCTCAGGCAGAGTGCGGTTCAGCAGGCAGAGTGCGATTCAGCAGGCAGAGTGCGGTTCAGCAGGCAGAGTGCGGTTCAGCAGGCAGAGTGCAGTTCAGCAGGCAGAGGGCGCTTCAGCAGGCAGAGTGCGGTTCAGCAGTGTGCGATTCGGCAGAGTGAGATTCTGCAGAGTGTGATTCAGCAGGCAGAGTGCGATTTAGCAGGCAGAGTACGGTTCAGCAGGCAGAGTACGGTTCAGCAGGCAGAGTGCGGTTCAGCAGGCAGAGTGCGGTTCAGCAGGCAGAGTACGGTTCAGCAGGCAGAGTACGGTTCAGCAGGCAGAGTGCGGTTCAGCAGGCAGAGTGCGGTTCAGCAGGCAGAGTGCGATTCAGCAGGCAGAGTGCGGTTCAGCAGTGTGCGATTCGGCAGAGTGAGATTCTGCAGAGTGCGATTCAGCAGGCAGAGTGCGATTTAGCAGGCAGAGTGCGATTCAGCAGGCAGAGTGCGGTTCAGCAGGCAGAGTGCGATTCAGCAGGCAGAGTGCGGTTCAGCAGGCAGAGTGTGGTTCAGCAGTGTGCGATTCGGCAGAGTGAGATTCAGCAGGCAGAATACGATTCTGCAGAGTGCGATTCAGCAGGCAGAATACGATTCGGCAGAGTGCGATTCAGCAGAGTGCGGTTCAGCAGGCAGAGTGCGGTTCAGCAGGCAGAGTGCGGTTCAGCAGTGTGCGATTCGGCAGAGCGAGATTCTGCAGAGTGCGATTCAGCAGGCAGAATACGATTCGGCAGAATGCGATTCAGCAGAGTGCGGTTCTGCAGGCAGAGTGTGATTCAGCAGCCAGAGTGCGATTCAGCAGGCAGAGTACGACTCAGCAGTGTGCGATTCGGCAGAGTGAGATTCTGCAGAGTACGATTCAGCAGGCAGAGTATGATCCGGAATAGTGCAATTCGGCAGCCAGATTACGATTCAGCAGAGTGTGATTCGGCAGAATGCAATTCGGCAGGTGGAGTGCAATTTGGAAGATTGCGATTCGGCAGATTGTGATTCAGCAGGCAGAGTGTGTTCGACAGTGTGCGATTCGGCAGAGTGAGATTCTGCAGAGTGCGATTCAGCAGGCAGAATGCGATTCGGCAGAGTGCGATTCAGCAGGCAGAGTATGATCCGGAATAGTGCAATTCGGCAGCCAGATTACGATTCAGCAGAGTGTGATTCGGCAGAATGCAATTCGGCAGGTGGAGTGCAATTTGGAAGATTGCGATTCGGCAGATTGTGATTCAGCAGGCAGAGTGTGTTCGACAGTGTGCGATTCGGCAGAGTGAGATTCTGCAGAGTGCGATTCAGCAGGCAGAATGCGATTCGGCAGAGTGCAATTCGGCAGAGTGCGATTCAGCAGGCAGAGTGTGATCCGGCAGAGTGCAATTCGGCAGGTGGAGTGCAATTTTGCCGAGTGCGATTCGGCAGAGTGCGATTCAGCAGAGTGCGATTCAGCAGGCAGAGTGGGGTTCAGCAGGCAGAGTGCGATTCAGCAGGCAGAGTGCGGTTCAGCAGGCAGTCTGCGGTTCAGCAGGCAGAGTGTGGTTCAGCAGGCAGAGTGCGGTTCAGCAGGCAGAGTGCGATTTAGCAGGCAGAGTGCGATTCAGCAGGCAGAGTGCGATTCAGCAGGCAGACTGCGATTCAGCAGGCAGAGTGTGATTCGGCTGAGTGCAGTTCAGCAGGCAGAGTGCGCTTCAGCAGGCAGAGTGCGGTTCAGCAGGCAGACTGCGGTTCAGCAGGCAGAGTGCGGTTCAGCAGGCAGACTGCGATTCAGCAGGCAGAGTACGGTTCAGCAGGCAGAGTGCGCTTCAGCAGGCAGAGTGCGATTCAGCAGGCAGAGTGCGGTTCAGCAGGCAGACTGCGATTCAGCAGGCAGAGTACGGTTCAGCAGGCAGAGTGCGGTTCAGCAGGCAGAGTGCGATTCAGCAGGCAGAGTGCGGTTCAGCAGGCAGAGTACGGTTCAGCAGGCAGAGTGCGGTTCAGCAGTGTGCGATTCTGCAGAGTGCGATTCAGCATGCAGAATGCGATTCGGCAGAAAGCGATTCGGCAGAGTGTGATTCAGCAGGCAGAATGCGAGTCGGCAGAATGCGATTCGGCAGAGTGCGGTTCAGCAGGCAGAGTGCGGTTCAGCAGGCAGAGTGCGATTCAGCAGGCAGAGTGCGGTTCAGCAGGCAGAGTGCGATTCAGCAGGCAGAGTGCGGTTCAGCAGGCAGAGTACGATTCAGCAGTGTGCGATTCGGCAGAGTGAGATTCTGCAGAGTGCAATTCAGCAGGCAGAATGCGATTCGGCAGAGTGCGATTCAGCAGGCAGAGTGTGATCCGGAATAGTGCAATTCGGCAGCCAGATTACGATTCAGCAGAGTGTGATTCGGCAGAATGCGATTCGGCAGGTGGAGTGCAATTTGGAAGATTGCGATTCGGCAGATTGTGATTCAGTAGGCAGAGTGTATTCGACAGTGTGCGATTCGGCAGAGTGCGATTCAGCAGGCAGAGTGTGATCCAGCAGAGTGCAATTCGGCAGCCAGGTTGCGATTCGGCAGAGTGTGATTCGGCAGAGTGCGATTCGGCAGGTGGAGTGCGATTTGGCCGAGTGCGATTCGGCAGAGTGCGATTCAGCAGAGTGCGATTCAGCAGGCAGAGTGCGGTTCGGCAGAGTGCAATTCGGCAGCCAGGTTGTGAATTGGCCGAGTGCGATTCGGCAGAGTGCGATTCAGCAGAGTGCAATTCAGCAGGCAGAGTGCGGTTCGGCAGAGTGCAATTCGGCAGCCAGGTTACGATTCGGCTGAGTTTGATTCGGCAGAGTGCGATTCGGCTGAGAGCGATTCGTCAGAGTGCGAATTGGCCGAGTGCGATTCGGTTGAGTGCGATTCGCAGAGTGCGATTCAGCCGGCAGAGTGCGATTCGGCAGAGTGCGATTCAGCCGGCAGAGCGCGATTCGGCAGAGTGCGATTCGGCAGAGCGCAATTCAGCAGCCAGGTTACGATTCGGCTGAGTTTGATTCGGCAGAGTGCGATTCGGTTGAGTGCGATTCGCAGAGTGCGATTCAGCCAGCAGAGTGCGATTCGGCAGAGTGCGATTCAGCCGGCAGAGTGCGATTAGGCAGAGTGCGATTCGGCAGAGCGCAATTCAGCAGCCAGGTTGCGATTTGGCCGAGTGCGATTTGGCCGAGTGCGATTTGGCCGAGTGCGATTTGGCCGAGTGCGATTCGACAGAGTGCGATTCACCAGGCAGAGTGCGGTTCAGCAGAGTGCAATTCGGCAGCCAGGTTGCAATTTGGCCGAGTGCGATTTGGCAGAGTGCGATTTGGCAGAGTGCGATTTGGCCGAGTGCGATTCGGCTGAGTGCGATTCGGCAGAGTGCGATTCAGCCGGCAGAGTGCGATTCGGCAGAGCGCAATTCAGCAGCCAGGTTGCGATTTGGCTGAGTTTGATTCGGCAGAGTGCGATTCTGCTGAGAGCGATTCGTCAGAGTGCGAATTGGCCGAGTGCGATTCGGTTGAGTGCGATTCGCAGAGTGCGATTCAGCCGGCAGAGTGCGATTCGGCAGAGTGCGATTCTGCCGGCAGAGCGCGATTCGGCAGAGTGCGATTCGGCAGAGCGCAATTCAGCAGCCAGGTTACGATTCGGCTGAGTTTGATTCGGCAGAGTGCGATTCGGTTGAGTGCGATTTGGCCGAGTGCGATTTGGCCGAGTGCGATTCGACAGAGTGCGATTCAGCAGGCAGAGTGCGGTTCAGCAGAGTGCAATTCGGCAGCCAGGTTGCAATTTGGCAGAATACGATTCGGCAGAATGCGATTCAGCAGAGTGCGGTTCAGCAGCCAGAGATTTGGCCGAGTGCGATTTGGCCGAGTGCGATGTGGCTGAGTGCGATTCGACAGAGTGCGATTCAGCAGGCAGAGTGCGGATCAGCAGGCAGAGTACGGTACAGCAGGCAGAGTGCGGTTCAGCAGGCAGAGTGCGATTCCGCAGGCAGAGTGCGATTCCGCAGGCAGAGTGCGATTCCGCAGGCAGAGTGCGGTTCAGCAGGCAGAGTGTGGTTCAGCAGGCAGAGTGCGCTTCAGCAGGCAGAGTGCGCTTCAGCAGGCAGAGTGCGCTTCAGCAGGCAGAGTGCGGTTCAGCAGGCAGAGTGCGCTTCAGCAGGCAGAGTGCGCTTCAGCAGGCAGAGTGTGGTACAGCAGGCAGAGTGTGGTTCAGCAGGCAGAGTGTGGTTCAGCAGGCAGAGTGCGGTTCAGCAGGCAGAGTGCGCTTCAGCAGGCAGAGTGCGCTTCAGCAGGCAGAGTGCGGTTCAGCAGGCAGAGTGCGCTTCAGCAGGCAGAGTGCGCTTCAGCAGGCAGAGTGTGGTACAGCAGGCAGAGTGTGGTTCAGCAGGCAGAGTGCGGTTCAGCAGGCAGAGTGCGGTTCAGCAGGCAGAGTGCGATTCAGCAGGTAGAGTATGGTTCAGCAGGCAGAGTACGGTTCAGCAGGCAGAGTACGGTTCAGCAGGCAGAGTGCGATTCAGCAGGTAGAGTACGGTTCAGCAGGCAGAGTACGGTTCAGCAGGTAGAGTACGGTTCAGCAGGCAGAGTGCGATTCAGCAGGCAGAGTACGGTTCAGCAGGCAGAGTGCGGTTCAGCAGGCAGAGGGCGCTTCAGCAGGCAGAGTGCGGTTCAGCAGTGTGCGATTCGGCAGAGTGAGATTCTGCAGAGTGTGATTCAGCAGGCAGAGTGCGATTTAGCAGGCAGAGTACGGTTCAGCAGTGTGCGATTCGGCAGAGCGAGATTCTGCAGAGTGCGATTCAGCAGGCAGAATACGATTCGGCAGAATGCGATTCAGCAGAGTGCGGTTCAGCAGGCAGTGTGTGATTCAGCAGCCAGAGTGCGATTCAGCAGGCAGAGTACGACTCAGCAGTGTGCGATTCGGCAGAGTGAGATTCTGCAGAGTGCGATTCAGCAGGCAGAGTGTGATCCGGAATAGTGCAATTCGGCAGCCAGATTACGATTCAGCAGAGTGTGATTCGGCAGAATGCAATTCGGCAGGTGGAGTGCAATTTGGAAGATTGCGATTCGGCAGATTGTGATTCAGCAGGCAGAGTGTGTTCGACAGTGTGCGATTCGGCAGAGTGAGATTCTGCAGAGTGCGATTCAGCAGGCAGAATGCGATTCGGCAGAGTGCGATTCAGCAGGCAGAGTATGATCCGGAATAGTGCAATTCGGCAGCCAGATTACGATTCAGCAGAGTGTGATTCGGCAGAATGCAATTCGGCAGGTGGAGTGCAATTTGGAAGATTGCGATTCGGCAGATTGTGATTCAGCAGGCAGAGTGTGTTCGACAGTGTGCGATTCGGCAGAGTGAGATTCTGCAGAGTGCGATTCAGCAGGCAGAATGCGATTCGGCAGAGTGCAATTCGGCAGAGTGCGATTCAGCAGGCAGAGTGTGATCCGGCAGAGTGCAATTCGGCAGGTGGAGTGCAATTTTGCCGAGTGCGATTCGGCAGAGTGCGATTCAGCAGAGTGCGATTCAGCAGGCAGAGTGGGGTTCAGCAGGCAGAGTGCGATTCAGCAGGCAGAGTGTGATTCGGCTGAGTGCAGTTCAGTAGGCAGAGTGCGCTTCAGCAGGCAGAGTGCGGTTCAGCAGGCAGTCTGCGGTTCAGCAGGCAGAGTGTGGTTCAGCAGGCAGAGTGCGGTTCAGCAGGCAGAGTGCGATTTAGCAGGCAGAGTGCGATTCAGCAGGCAGAGTGCGATTCAGCAGGCAGACTGCGATTCAGCAGGCAGAGTGTGATTCGGCTGAGTGCAGTTCAGCAGGCAGAGTGCGCTTCAGCAGGCAGAGTGCGGTTCAGCAGGCAGACTGCGGTTCAGCAGGCAGAGTGCGGTTCAGCAGGCAGACTGCGATTCAGCAGGCAGAGTACGGTTCAGCAGGCAGAGTGCGCTTCAGCAGGCAGAGTGCGATTCAGCAGGCAGAGTGCGGTTCAGCAGGCAGACTGCGATTCAGCAGGCAGAGTACGGTTCAGCAGGCAGAGTGCGGTTCAGCAGGCAGAGTGCGATTCAGCAGGCAGAGTGCGGTTCAGCAGGCAGAGTACGGTTCAGCAGGCAGAGTGCGGTTCAGCAGTGTGCGATTCTGCAGAGTGCGATTCAGCATGCAGAATGCGATTCGGCAGAAAGCGATTCGGCAGAGTGTGATTCAGCAGGCAGAATGCGAGTCGGCAGAATGCGATTCGGCAGAGTGCGGTTCAGCAGGCAGAGTGCGGTTCAGCAGGCAGAGTGCGATTCAGCAGGCAGAGTGCGGTTCAGCAGGCAGAGTGCGATTCAGCAGGCAGAGTGCGGTTCAGCAGGCAGAGTACGATTCAGCAGTGTGCGATTCGGCAGAGTGAGATTCTGCAGAGTGCAATTCAGCAGGCAGAATGCGATTCGGCAGAGTGCGATTCAGCAGGCAGAGTGTGATCCGGAATAGTGCAATTCGGCAGCCAGATTACGATTCAGCAGAGTGTGATTCGGCAGAATGCGATTCGGCAGGTGGAGTGCAATTTGGAAGATTGCGATTCGGCAGATTGTGATTCAGTAGGCAGAGTGTATTCGACAGTGTGCGATTCGGCAGAGTGCGATTCAGCAGGCAGAGTGTGATCCAGCAGAGTGCAATTCGGCAGCCAGGTTGCGATTCGGCAGAGTGTGATTCGGCAGAGTGCGATTCGGCAGGTGGAGTGCGATTTGGCCGAGTGCGATTCGGCAGAGTGCGATTCAGCAGAGTGCGATTCAGCAGGCAGAGTGCGGTTCGGCAGAGTGCAATTCGGCAGCCAGGTTGTGAATTGGCCGAGTGCGATTCGGCAGAGTGCGATTCAGCAGAGTGCAATTCAGCAGGCAGAGTGCGGTTCGGCAGAGTGCAATTCGGCAGCCAGGTTACGATTCGGCTGAGTTTGATTCGGCAGAGTGCGATTCGGCTGAGAGCGATTCGTCAGAGTGCGAATTGGCCGAGTGCGATTCGGTTGAGTGCGATTCGCAGAGTGCGATTCAGCCGGCAGAGTGCGATTCGGCAGAGTGCGATTCAGCCGGCAGAGCGCGATTCGGCAGAGTGCGATTCGGCAGAGCGCAATTCAGCAGCCAGGTTACGATTCGGCTGAGTTTGATTCGGCAGAGTGCGATTCGGTTGAGTGCGATTCGCAGAGTGCGATTCAGCCAGCAGAGTGCGATTCGGCAGAGTGCGATTCAGCCGGCAGAGTGCGATTAGGCAGAGTGCGATTCGGCAGAGCGCAATTCAGCAGCCAGGTTGCGATTTGGCCGAGTGCGATTTGGCCGAGTGCGATTTGGCCGAGTGCGATTTGGCCGAGTGCGATTCGACAGAGTGCGATTCACCAGGCAGAGTGCGGTTCAGCAGAGTGCAATTCGGCAGCCAGGTTGCAATTTGGCCGAGTGCGATTTGGCCGAGTGCGATTCGGCTGAGTGCGATTCGGCAGAGTGCGATTCAGCCGGCAGAGTGCGATTCAGCAGAGTGCAATTCAGCAGGCAGAGTGCGATTCGGCAGAGCGCAATTCAGCAGCCAGGTTGCGATTTGGCTGAGTTTGATTCGGCAGAGTGCGATTCTGCTGAGAGCGATTCGTCAGAGTGCGAATTGGCCGAGTGCGATTCGGTTGAGTGCGATTCGCAGAGTGCGATTCAGCCGGCAGAGTGCGATTCGGCAGAGTGCGATTCTGCCGGCAGAGCGCGATTCGGCAGAGTGCGATTCGGCAGAGCGCAATTCAGCAGCCAGGTTACGATTCGGCTGAGTTTGATTCGGCAGAGTGCGATTCGGTTGAGTGCGATTCGCAGAGTGCGATTCAGCCAGCAGAGTGCGATTCGGCAGAGTGCGATTCAGCCGGCAGAGTGCGATTAGGCAGAGTGCGATTCGGCAGAGCGCAATTCAGCAGCCAGGTTGCGATTTGGCCGAGTGCGATTTGGCCGAGTGCGATTTGGCCGAGTGCGATTTGGCCGAGTGCGATTCGACAGAGTGCGATTCAGCAGGCAGAGTGCGGTTCAGCAGAGTGCAATTCGGCAGCCAGGTTGCAATTTGGCCGAGTGCGATTTGGCAGAGTGCGATTTGGCCGAGTGCGATTTGGCCGAGTGCAATTTGGCCGAGTGCGGTTTTATCACAGAATTTACAGTGCAGAAGGAGGCCATTCGACCCATCGAGTCTGCACCGGCTCTTGGAAAGAGCACCCTACCCAAGGTCAACACCTCCACCCTATCCCCATAACACAGTAACGCCACCCAATACTAAGGGCAATTTTAGACACTAAGGGCAATTTATCACGGCCAATCCACCTAACCAGCACATCTTTGGACTGTGGGAGGAAACCGGAGCACCTGGAGGAAACCCACGCAGACACGGGGAGAACGTGCAGACTCTGTACAGGCAGTGACCCAAGCCGGAATCGAACCTGGGACCCTGGAGCTGTGAAGCAATTGTGCTATCCACAATGCTACCGTGCTGCCCTCATTTGGCCTAGTGCGATTTGGTCGAGTGCGATTTGGCCGAGTGCGATTTGGCAGAGTGCGATTTGGCCGAATGCGATTTGGCCGAGTGCGATTTAGCCGAGTGCAATTTGGCCAAGTGCGATTTGGTCGAGTGCGATTTGGCCGGGTGCGATTTGGCCAAGTGCGATTCGGCAGAGTGCAATTCCAAGGCAGATTGCGATTTGGCAGAGTGCAATTCGGCAGCCTGGTTGCGATTCGGCAGAGTGCGATTCAGCAGGCAGAGTGCGGTTCAGCAGGCAGAGTGCGGTTCAGCAGGCAGAGTGCGGTTCAGCTGGCAGAGTGCGGTTCAGCAGGCAGAGTGCGGTTCAGCAGGTAGACTGAGGTTCAGCAGGCAGAGTGCGGTTCAGCAGGCAGAGTGCGATTCAGCAGGCAGAGTGCGATTATGCAGGCCGAGTGCGATTCAACAGGCATAGTGCAATTCAGCAGGCAGAGTGCGATTCAGCAGGCAGAGTGCAATACGGCCAGCAGAGAGTGATTCGGCAGGGTGCAATTCAGCAGGCAGTTTACAATTCAGCGGAGTGCAAGTCAGCAGAATGTAATTCGGCAGGTGGATTGCGATATGGCAGGTGGATTGCAATTCGGCAGAGTGCGATTGGGCAGAGTGCGATTGGTCAGAGTGCGATTCGGCAGAGTGCGATTCGGCAGGTGGATTGCGATACGGCAGGTGGATTGCAATTCGGCAGAGTGCGATTCGGCAGAGGGAGATTCTGCAGAGTGTGATTCAGCAGGCAGATTGCGATTCGGCAGAGTGCGATTCGGCAGAGTGCGATACAGCAGGCAGAATGCGATTCGGCAGAGTGCGATTCAGCAGGCAGAATGCGATTCGGCAGAATGCGATTCGGCAGAGTGCGATTCAGCAGGCAGAGTGTAATCCGGCAGAGTGCAATTTGGCAGAGTGCGATTCAGCAGGCAGAGTGCGATTCGGCAGAGTGCGATTCAGCAGGCAGAGTGTGATCCGGAATAGTGCAATTCGGCAGCCAGGTTGCGATTCGGCAGAGTGTGATTCGGCAGAATGCGATTCGGCAGGTGGAGTGCGATTTGGAAGATTGCGATTCGGCAGATTGTGATTCAGTAGGCAGAGTGTGTTCGACGGTGTGCGATTCGGCAGAGTGAGATTCTGCTGAGTGCGATTCAGCAGGCAGAATGCGATTCGGCAGAATGCGATTCGGCAGAGTGTGATTCAGCAGGCAGAATGCGATTCGGCAGAGTGCGATTCGGCAGAGTGTGATTCAGCAGGCAGAGTGTGATCCGGCAGAGTGCAATTCGGCAGCCAGCTTGCGATTCGGCAGAGTGTGATTCGGCAGAATGCGATTCGGCAGGTGGAGTGCGATTTGGCAGAGTGAGATTCTGCAGAGTGCGATTCAGCAGGCAGAATGCGATTCGGCAGAATGCGATTCGGCAGAGTGTGATTCAGCAGGCAGAGTGTGATCCGGCAGAGTGCAATTCGGCAGCCAGGTTGCGATTCGGCAGAATGCGATTCGGCATGTGGAGTGCGATTTGGTCGAGTGCGATTTGGCCGAGTGCGATTTGGCCGAGTGCGATTTGGCCGAGTGCGATTCGACAGAGTGCGATTCAGCAGGCAGAGTGCGGTTCAGCAGAGTGCAATTCGGCAGCCAGGTTGCAATTTGGCCGAGTGCGATTTGGCAGAGTGCGATTTGGCCGAGTGCGATTCGGCTGAGTGCGATTCGGCAGAGTGCGATTCAGCCGGCAGAGTGCGATTCGGCAGAGTGCAATTCGGCAGAGTGCGATTCGGCAGAGCGCAATTCAGCAGCCAGGTTGCGATTTGGCCGAGTGCGAATAGGCAGAGTGTGATTTGGCCGAGTGCGATTTGGCCGAGTGCGATTCGACAGAGTGCGATTCAGCAGGCAGAGTGCTGTTCAGCAGAGTGCAATTCGGCAGCCAGGTTGCGATTCGGCAATGTGAGATTTGGCCGAGTGCGATTTGGCCGAGTGTGATTTGGCCAAGTGCGATTTGGCCGAGTGTGATTTGGCCAAATGTGATCTGGCCAAGTGCGATTCGGTCGAGTGCGATTCGGCAGAGTGCGATTCGGCAGGTGTATTGCGATACGGCAGGTGGATTGCAATTCGGCAGAGTGCGATTCAGCAGAGTGCGATTCGGCAGAGTGCAATTCAGTAGGCAGAGTGCAATCCGACAGAGTGCGATTCGGCAGATTGCAATTCAGCAGGCAGAGTGCAATTCGGCAGCCAGTTTGCGATTCGGCAGAGTGCGATTTGGCCGAGTGTGATTTGGCCAAATGTGATTTGGCCGAGTGCGATTCGGTCGAGTGCGACGCGGCAGAGTGCGATTCGGCAGATGTATTGCGATACGGCAGGTGGATTGCAATTCGGCAGAGTGCGATTCGACAGAGTGCGATTCGGCAGAGTGCGATTCAGCAGGCAGAGTGCAATTCGGCAGCCAGGTTGCGATTCGGTAGAGAGTGCGATTTGGCCGAGTATGATTTGGCCGAGTGCAATTTGGCCGAGTGCGATTCAGCAGGCAGAGTGCGATTCGGCAGGTGGGTTGCGATTCAGCAGGCAGAGTGCAATTCGGCAGGCAGAGTGCGATTCGCCAGGCAGATGGCGATTCGGTAGGTAGATTGCAATGCGGCAGGCAGATTGCGATTCGGCAGGCCGAGTGCGATTCGGCAGAGTGCGATTTGGCAGGCCGAGTGCAATTTGGTAAGCAGAGTGCGATTCAGCAGAGTGAGATTCGTCAGAGTGCGATTCTTACAAGGCGTTGGCGTAGCGGTATTGTCAGTGGGCTAGTAAACCAGAGACCCACAGTAATGCTCTGCAGGCCCGGGTTTGAATCCCGCCACTGCAGATGGTGAGATTTGAATTCAGCAAAAATCAGGAATTAAAAGTCTAATGATGACGATGAAACCATTGTCGATTGCCGTAAAACCGATCTGGTTCACTAATGCCGTTTAGGGAAGGAAATCTGCCGTCCTTACTGTAGTGATCTGTTCATCTGCTGGTATGTAAAGGGTTAACATCTGTAAGATAGTGCTAGTCAACCACTAGATGGCAGCACCAGATCTATGTATATAAGCTTCACTCAGAGGAGATTCCCGCCTCTTTGTATTAAGAGTGACTAGTGAGCAGAGTGTTAGAGACATAGCTTAGTTGGCAAGTGCAGTTAAACATTATATAATTATTCTTATTTATCTAATCTCCAGTTATAGTTGTAGAAGAGTGAACAAACTCATAGATATTTATAATCATTATTCAATGAACAGTATTTGCTTTAGTTAAAGACTGATAGTTTTACTGAACATCAAACATCAGACCATTCTGGAAGTGAGCAAAAGAGTAACGAAATATTACTATAACGTAATATAACATATTACCAGGATTTGTCTTCGAAAAAACTACGAAGATAGATAAGAAACATCAAGAAAAGAAGAAATTATTCACAGCTATTCAACTGGGGAAGCGTCGCAGCAAATGGATCCTTCGCAGGAAACCACTTCGATGGACCACGCAGAAGCTCCAAGTCAACTCAAGACAACTGGCATCTAAATTCTAATTGGAAGTAGTTGTAAGCAACAATTTCAAATCTACTTCGAAGCTACTGATTTAACTGACGCCAGAATAATTGCCTTTCTTCTATCAATGGCAGGACAGCATGCAATCAAAATATATAATTCATTCTTATACTCTGAAGGTCAGGACAAAAGCAAATTCGATATAATAATTAGTAAATTTGATGACCACTGCAAAATACAAACAAATGAAATATTTGAACGTTTCATATTCAACAAAAGATTGCAGAAAACAGGTGAATCGTTCACAAGCTTAGTCACAGATTTGAAACTCCTAGCTCAATCTTGTAACTATGCAGCACTGTGTAGCTATCTCAGATGGCCACGTGCAAAGGACATTGGGAATTAAGGCCAACCCAGGACTCAGACAGACTCCGAGCTTGTGTGTGTATTTGCAACCCAGATAGCTAGCCGCGATCGAAACCCCCGCTCGTTTGCATTCTAATGACCCATTTCCCCAGAACAAAAGAACTGTACTCAGGTAACCGATACAGATACAGACTAATCGGCGCCACTCCCTTTACTCAGGGAGCCCAAACAGCCAAGGTCAATGACCGCTAAAGACACGCCCAGCCATCAAGGCACCCGCCCCTTTAGTGGCCAAAATCGAAGGCAGTGATCGAAGCCTGTTGAATTATTGGGTCCAAGTTAAGGACCGCCCCAAAGAGCGCAAAATCCCAGAGGGATAAGAAGAGACACAGCCATGTGCTCGGTCTCTCTTGGATCCGGCCTATGCCAACCCAAGTGCAGCATAACGACCAGACAGACAAGTTCAAGACCAACGATCGCTACCAGATGGATGAGCCCAGCGGAAACAGAGCCACTTCTTCCACCCAGCCACGCAGGATCCGGACAAAGGCCTTGTCCATCTGCACAGAGCCGGGTGCCCTGAAGTTAAGTATAGGTTATTGTAGTTGTTAGGTGTAGTTTAACTTGTAGTGTTTTGTGTTGCATGTCAAAGTAATCCTTGTGTGTAAATAAACCATCTTTGAACTTGAACTGACTAACTGGTTGTGTGGTCATTTGATCGATATCCGGTAAAGCCTTGTGGTGGTATAATTTGGTACCAGGCGACTCTAAAGAGCATCATTATTAATTGGCAACCTTTTTCCGGTGCCGAAAGAGCAGCATTATTGGCAACATCTAACGGACTCGAATTAGAAGTGATTTTGTCACTCCAAGAGAACCCACAAAACATTGAAATCCAATTGCGAGAAAAAGTGAAAGAATCACAAGTGTAAGCCTCGTATCGATCACATCACCAAGATTCAGAAGTGTGTAGTAACTTGCATGCGTACTAACAGGGATATAAGGTAAACTCGTTAGATTTTGGGTAAAACTATTGGGAGTTTTGTGAACCGGAAAATAGCCTAGGCCATACCCGCTGTTCGAATCACCACCTTATGCCCCTGTCCCAAATTAATGGTAGGAAAACAGAGATTAATGGTAGGACAACAAAGATTAACGATAGGAAACAGAGATTAATGGTAGGAAACAGAGATTAATAGTAGAGCATGAGAGGATAGTAGCAATGGCCACAAAAGCGATGGAACGTTTAATGAACCCACAGGAACCTGAGGTCGCAGCAATCAACAGAGCAGAGCAGTGCCCCATATGTGAAGAGGAATTGAGGAAGTATTTGAAGGGGAAAGGATGGCCCCTTTGGTCCGAGTTTTGTTCAAATGATGAGTCAGGTCCAGGAAGCAGAGGACAAACCTGGTGGGACAACCTAACCGAGGTACATAAGAAAAACGCAGCAAAAGTTCGAAAGCCGATGGCAATAGTGTCCTGTTTGGTACAGCTGTGAGGCACAGAGGAGGTCGTGAGGACGCTCCGCAGACAGCTAGTTGAGAAAGAGGAGAAGAATGAGGGAAACTACAGTGAAAGTGAAAAGATTAATGAGCAACCCCGGGAAGATAAAGAGATGGCTGATGTGAAACGGGCACACCAATCTTGTTTAGTTCACCATAGCAGCTTTCAGACTCAGGACGATAAAGCCTACCAAGATACACAGCGCGCAGTCTTGGTACGAGAAGAGACAGAACAGCAGGTAGCACAGTTAACGAGACAATGCGCGGTTTTAACGGTAGCTTTACGAGCGCTCCATGGCTCTGTAGCCACATAAAATGTCTGATTCCCGATTAGAATGGTCAAACCCCGATCTAAAATGGCGAACGAAAGAGGCTGATGGGAAAATCAGCCAACAGGGCTCAAACGGACAGCTGCAGGTAAAACAGTGTATTCGCCTCTGGGGAAGTCAGCCCAGACCGATACCTGCAGCCATCAACATCACAACAACCCAGTCATCTGCATATTAAGCAGCCATCCCCGGGAACAATTGCTACACATTAGCAACTCAAAGCCGATCCAGACCTTTCGGCGCCAGCAGGGGCTGTGACACAAAGGAAGGTAGACGACCACCCCCCGATCAAGGAATCGCCCCATTATTGGAGCATATCGAACCAAGTGATTGGGACCAAGTCCAATCACTTGGAACCAGGTACGAGGCCCGCCCCGAGAGGCGGGAAGCCCCTGGGAACTATAAGAATAGGGGCCAAGTTCAGATCGACCCTTCTCTTCCTGCTCGCAACCTTCGAGACCCTTCGACAAAGAAAACAGTAAGTCTTACTCCAGCGATCGCTACCAGATAGGCGCTCCTGACTATCGACTTGTACCAGTTTTGAATCCCGCAGGCCCAGACCCAATTCGATAGACCATTTGTTTCCCTGATCTGATGGGCCATCTCCAAAGTTAAGTATTGGCCTTTAGTGGTAGGTAGTAGTCTAGAAGTAGGATTATTGTATACTATTTATTGCTGTATATGATAAATGATCGTTGATTTAACCTTTACTAAGCGGTGTGCTGCATTATTAATCATTACTTGGGCTTGAACCACGTGGCGGTATCAGAAAGATACCTGGCGACTCGTGAGCAAAGGTGACAGAATTAGAGCTAATAAAACTAAGGCCATTAAGAGCAACATTTTGGTGACATAGTGACTGGACCCGATCTAGAAGTGGAAAACCACCCCGGGAGAACCCAAGAAATTTTGAACTAGAATCCAATTGGAAGCAGAAAAACCACAAGTGTTCAAGCAGTTCTGATTAATAGTCATAATTCGGAAGTGTGTTAAATGCATGCGTAACTAACAGGGCTATAAGGTAAAACTGATAGATTTTGTTGCGTCAAAACTGTCGGAAGTCTGTATTTTCGGAAATTAGCGCAAGCCGTACCCGCATCTACGACACCACCTTAGCCCCCTGTTCCAAATCTAAATGAAGCAAGCGGATAGGAAAGATGGCCATGCAGGCAATGCAACGCCTCATGAACCCCGAGGAATTTGCGGTCGCAGCGACCAGCAGCAGTAGAGAGGGACAGTAGAGTGGGTAGCACGGTAGCATTGTGGATAGCACAATTGCTTCACAGCTCCAGGGTCCCAGGTTCGATTCCGGCTTGGGTCACTGTCTGTGCGGAGTCTGCACATCCTCCCTGTGTGTGCGTGGGTTTCCTCCGGGTGCTCCGGTTTCCTCCCACAGTCCAAAGATGTGCAGGTTAAGTGGATTGGCCATGATAAATTGCCCTTAGTGTCCAAAATTGCCCTTAGTTTGGGTGGGGTTACTGGGTTATGGGGATAGGGTGGAGGTGTGGACCTTGGGTGGGGTGCTCTTTCCAGGAGCCGGTGCAGACTCGATGGGCTGAATGGCCTCCTTCTGCACTGTAAATTCTATGATAATCTATGACAGTGTCCCATTTGGGAAGAGGAAATCCGGAAATACCTCAAGGGCAAAGGATGGCCCATGTGGAATGATTTCTGCGATAATGAAGACTCAGGTCCCGGATGTATAGGATATACTTGGTGGGAGAACATGAGTGAGATCCATAAAAATAACTTAGCAAAAGCTCGCAAGCCGATCGCAATTGTGTCCTGTCTGGCACAATTGCGAGGCACAGAGGAGGTCGTCAAGACGCTCCGCGAAGAAGTAGAGGGCATACATCGTATGAGTAAAGTCGATGTATGCGAGGTTGAGAAAGAGAATCTGGAATTAAGGAGGAAATTAGCAGCAAAAGACGAAGAGGTGGCTGACGCCAAACGGGGTCACCAGACTTGTCTGGCGCATTTGAGTAGTTTTCAGTCCCAGTATGAAAAGGCTTATCAGGACACGCAGCGTGCAGTCCTGGTAAGGAAAGAAACAGAGAAGCAGGTGGAGACGCGACAGAAACAATGTAGTGATCTCAAGGCAGCCTTGAGAGCGTTCCACGCTGCAACCACAGAACAAAGACAGAGCACCATCGACCATGCAAAGTGCCGGAAGCAAATTGCAGACCTGCAGTCACTGCTTTCTGTCCAGGAGGGATTTCAAGAAACCTTTGGGGAAAAATTAGACCAGGAAGACGGCCCTGATTGGGAAGAATTACAGGAAACAGTGCAGAGATATGTTCAGGGAACATGTGCGCAGGGAAAGCCCCAAAGGAGAAAAGCACCCCCAACCCCCATACAGCAGGTAGTTCTGGCTCCCATGAATCCTGTAACAACCCACTGCACAGCCACATCAGACAAGGCGGAATTCCTATATTCCACCCCCCTCACAGTGTCCAATTACGGGACGCGTGTGCAAAAATCACACCGTTCCTCCCCGCTTCAGACCCACACCATTTTTTTGCCACCGTCAAACATCAGGCGACCATGTACGGCCTGGATGAGAGAGAGCAGGTAAAGCTCATGGTTCTAAGTTTGGATCCATCGGTAGCAGCAGCCCTTCCCGACTCACAGAACGTAGGAGGAGGCACCCTTGCAGAAATGCATACCGCGATCCTGGATGCGATCGGGTATAACCGGGGTGACCCCATAGATGGCCTAAATAAGTGTAGGAAGAAGAAGTCTGAGCACCCCGCAGAGTTTGCAGGACGCCTGTGGATTCACTTCGAAGCCGTTTTTGGAGACGTAGACCATGCCCATTTGTCCCCAGACAATATGGCCAAATGGACCCGCACCCTTATTTCCCATGCCACAGAGGCAGGACAGAATGCCTGCAATAGTTATGATCCCTCGGAGGAGTGGGTGGTTAAAAGATTGTCCCGCGTTTGGGAGCAGTCTGTTCACAATAAACCCGCAGCTAAAACCACCGAGGAAAACCAAGCCGCCGCAGACATGCAGGCAGTAAAAGCCACACCTCACAACCCCGCCTGCGTAAATGAGGGAAAGAACAGCCCCCCACCCAAATCACAAGAATGTTACAACTGCGGACAGTTGGGACATTTTGCAAAAGAGTGCAATGGCCCCAAAAAGCCACAGAAAGCCCAACAAACAGGCACTCTAAGTAAGGAAAAGGCAGAGCCCATCCATAGCGTTAGCGCCCATTTGGATCAGACGGACTTGACCGAAACAGACTGACGGTGTACGGGCTCCCCCAGTTGGGTCAGGACGACCCGTAGTCGCAGCGAAAATTCGGGGACAGCCGAACGTGTTTCTTTGGGGCACAGGAGGGTCCCGCACCACCATAAATTCCTCCACCCTTTTTCAAAAGGACACGTGGCCCACTACAGCCACTATCACCCTCAGTGGCTTTACAGGCCACTCGCAGCAGGGACACATCACAGCCCCTGTATCCATTCAAATCGGAACCATAACCACAAAACACCCCGTAGTTTTAGTAGACCTGCCCCACACAGCAGAACACATCCTGGGGATTGATTTTCTGAATTCCCACCACCTATTCTTCGATCCAGTCAACCAGTGTGTCTGGAAGATGACGAAATCCGCTAGAGCCCCCGCAACGCTCAACATAGGGGACTATATGAACAAAATTAGCGCAGTAGGCGAGTTTTGGTTCAACCCCACCACGCTCAGCACGGACAGGCAGGTTAGGGCTGTCCTGCAAAAGAAAAGGGCAGCATTCACGGCCCACAAGCAAGACTGTGGACGGATGACTGGCTCCGTACAAGTAACATGACCGGACCCTAGACCCCAGAAACAGTACGGATTCCCCCAAGAAGCAGAGAGAGAAAGCCTAAAAGTTATAGAGAGCTTATTAGAGCAGGGCGTACTAAAATCGGTAGCCTCTACTAATAATGCCCCGATTTGGCCGGTAAGAAAGCCCGACGGATCATGGCGCTTGACCATTGATCATCGAGAAGTCAATAAAGTCACCCCCGCAGCAGCCCCCACCGTAGCAACAAGTCCCGAGACCATGCTCAAGCAGGGACTCAATTCCCGCTATTTCACGGTTTTGGACATCAGTAATGGATTCTGGTCCATTCCATTGGCAAAGGCGTGCCAGTATAAATTTGCCTTCACTTTTAGAGCGCAGCAGTACACGTCGACATGCCTGCCACAAGGATTCCACAACTTCCCCTCCACTTTCCACCGACAGCTGGCAAAATTTTCTCGCCTCGAATGTCTGGTACAGTATGTAGATGATCTACTACTGCAGACAGACACTAAGGAAGAGCACACTGAGCTTCTGTCCGAACTCCTGGAATTATTACATTCCATTGGCTGTAAAGTCAACCCCAAAAAGGCCCAGATTTTGGAAGAAAAAGTGGTATATTTGGGTACAATTATCACACACGGCAAACACGAGATCGAGCATAAAAGAATTGACTCGATCGCTAAATTGCCCCTTCCCCAGAACGTTTCAGCCCTCCGGTCGTTTTTAGGACTGGTTGGCTACTGCCGAAACCACATTGACGGTTTCGCCAGCAAGGCAGCGCCCCTCTCAGACCTCCTAAAGAAAGGAACCCCCTGGGAGTGGCTTCCGCAGCATATGGATGCTGTGGAATCATTAAAACAGGCGCTCATAGCCGCCCTGCACTACAAGTTCCAGACCCGCTTTCCCCTTACGCAATAGAGGTAGTGACCACAGGCCGCACCCTTTCAGCCGTGCTCCTGCAAGAACGGCACGACCAGTTAAGCCTCCCAACTTTTAGATGCTGTGGAGCAGGGATTTTCAGCCTGTGAGAGGCACCTGCTCGCAGTTTTCTGGGCAGTCCCGTACTTTTCCTACATTACCGGACTGAACCCCATCACCATTTTGACCGAACACACCCCCACCCAACTTTTACTGGACAGACGACTCAAGGACGGTACCGTCAGCCAAATCCGCGCAGCTAGGTGGACCCTTCTCTTGCAGGGACGGGACATCACAGTAAAACGGATGAAGACTCACACATACTTAGCGGACAATTTGCAATACCCCAGAACCCCCCATGAATGTGAGATCATCTCTCCACACCACAACACAGGCCCCTTTATAGCAAAAACACCCCCCAGAAAAATAGGAAATCCATCTCAGAGCCCCCCTCACCCAGACACGTGCGAACCCATTAGGATTTATGTGGCTGGATCTTCCACAGTCTTAGATGGGCAACGCATAACAGGTTGCGGGATTTATGTTGAGGACGCGCAGGGACGCGCCCTCGAGGAAATCGCATTAAAACTCCCCGGACACTTAGACGCGCAGGCAGCAGAGCTTGCGGCCATTGCATACATAGTAGATCACCCAGATTCTTTCCCCAGCCCAGCAGACATATACTCAGACAGCCTCTATGTCTGTAACAGCCTTACAGAATTTCTGCACCTGTGGGAAACAAGAGGATTTGTTTCCGCGGATGGGAAACCCCTCCCCTCAGCCCCATTACTCCGCTATATTTACAAAAAGCCCAGAGCAGGACTTTTGGCATCATAAAAGTCCGCAGCCACCATCGTTCCTCCCCCCCTGGAAATGTAAAAGCCAACGCACTGGCTAAGGCAGGATCCAGGCATGGGTACTTTTGGAACCCCCCCGAAAGCGCGCCAGTGAGTACGCCAGTGAGTGCAGTTCAGGTCACGCAGACTAGGATCGAGGATCTAGTAGAGGCGCAGAAGCAGGATAGCGCTCTCACTGAGATTGTGAAAGGGAAGTTTCCAGCCTCCTATGAGAGGTTCAGAAATACACTAACCACACATGACGGTGTGGTGTTAAAGGACACCCTTTCTGTAGTTCCTGAGCAGGATAGGAACCAATTGATTTGTTTGTTCCATGATGGTCATGGACGCCAGGGAATCGATCCCACTACAGCCCACCTCAAACAGCTTCGTTGGTGGCCAAATCTCAAGGAAGATGTAAGCCATTACATTGAGAATTGCCTTATCTGTGTGCAGAACAACCCCGACAGATATGCCAAAAAGGCCCAACTCAGCCACACCCGACCCGTTAACGGCCCCTGGACTAACCTCCAGATTGATTTTATAGGTCCATTGCCCCCTTGCAGGAATGGCTATAAATATGTTCTGTTGGTCATTGACACTTTTAACAAGTGAGTGGAAGCATTTCCAGCCCGCACCAACACCGCGAAAACCACAGCCAAGATCCTAACCCACCACATCTTTACAAGATGGGGACTCCCCCGCAGTATTGAATCGGACCAAGGTTCTCACTTTACGGGACGGGTCATGCAGAACGTCCTCACGATATTTGGCAACACCCAAAAATTCCACATTGCGTACCACCCACAGTCGAGTGGTATAGTGGAGCGCATGAATCGGACCCTAAAAACCACCCTCAGAAAAATGGTCCAGCAGAACAACACCACTTGGGACTCAGTCCTCCCTTTTGCGCTGATGTTTTTGCGTAACACTGTTTCCACCTCCACAGGTTACACCCCACACACTCTTATGACCGGACGCCCCATGAAAGGGACAGAATACTTGTTAGGTTTAGAGCTGACCAGCCCTGAAGTAACGGCCTTCACCCACGAGAAAGCCGAGGAGCAATTAGTTGCTAATGTCAAAACGGCTCAGTTAGCAGCCGCAGTTAAATTGGGCACCAAAAAGAAACAGAGCAAGGCCTGTTTCGATAAGGCAGTGCATGCAACGGAGTATGATCTAGGACAGCAAGTGATGTTGTTTGTATACAACCCCAGCACATTCCTGTCTCCAAAATACTCGGGTCCGTACTCCATTGCGGATAAAGTAAGCCCATCGGTACACAAAATAAAATACCCAAATGGTAAGACTGAGTGGTTTCATATAAACCAGTTAAAGGCTTATGGAACACAGTCAAACCACGCCCACCACGTCATGCTTGACGCAGCAGACCACACCCCGCCCACAGCCAACGTAACCCGACCAACCCCCACCACGTCCAGCCCAGCCACGGACTCGACCTCGACTCCACCCCCAAAATATACACTCTGCCCCGGAACGCCCACAGACTGCAGCAGCAGAGACAGCGACTGTGACTCAGACAATAGCCACAGCACGCCTCCCTACTATCCCCATGCAACCGGACCCACACCCAGCGACTCTGATTACAATCCCAGTGATCCCTTCCTGATCACTTCTCTAAATATATCCCACCACCGACCACCGAACCACACGGACGACCCCGACTTTGTCCCCACACAACTCGTCACAACTCATTGGCACCGCGACAACTCCTACAGACTCGTCCGCAACGACGAGAGCAACCCCAACTCACACCAAGCAGCTCTTTCAGCCCTAATTCACTCCAGAGTTTGGCACCCGGGAGAAGGGGACGACCTCGAGTCTGACTCCCAAACCGCCAACCTCTTTGCGACCCTGTTCGCAACAGAGAACTGAGGTGCCAACATGATGTTTAAAGGAAATGCTTGGGAGAAGTGTTGTCCTTCCTGATGGAACCTGCAGGATGTTTTATGTTGTTCGTACGTTTGTTTTGTGTTGTTCGTCCGACAGGAGAATTTTTTTCTCGACGCTTGTTCAGCGGAACTAGCTTATCTGCAGATACCTGGTCAACAGACCAGACGCTTGTTCAGTGGAACTAGCTTATCTGCAGATACCTGGTCAACAGACCAGACGCTTGTTCAGTGGAACTAGCTTGTCTACAGACACTTCAGCTGATACCAGTTCGGGTACCAGACGCCCGATCGTAACTGCTCTTCTGATTCAAGGATAGAATCACTATAGCAGCCCCACCACAATGACTACATTTTTGCCCGTTCTTGTCGGTTGCTCAGGCAGTGGAGAAACGGCGTGAGATCCGCCCTGCCTGGGAACCCCTCGTTGGTCAATCACGCTCGGGTAGGGGAGATACGGCATTGGTAGCCGTCCTACCCGGGGACTCCATCCAAATCTTACCCATCGCGGCCCATACGCACCTCATTTGACATTCTTTCATTTCAAAAAGTTTTTATTTGTTTCGGCGACCTTTAGGTTGCTGCCACCTGCTATTTACATCCTGGAACATTTGGATGGTAAATCAGCACTGGTCCATCATTGGGAAGTGTGCCGTGTCCTAAAATTTGTTTTTGAAAAAAAAATAAGGGAGTCACACATGGTGTATAATTGGCCCCAAAGGACAGACACACTAACACACCGGATATTAAACCAAGGTAATTACAGATACTGTGCTTGTTTTTACAGAACTCCAGAGGCTCCAGGACCGGAGAAAACAAAGGACACAAGAAGGAAAAGGAAAGAGGACAGCCAGGACAGCCATGAGGACTCCCTTCATCGTGCTCAACATGCTTTTTGTGGACATTTGGTTGCGCAGGAACGCGAACCCCATTACTTCAAACCTCCCAGCCGTTAATGTTTCACTGCCCCGCAGTACCCAGAGCCCAGTCACCAGCGACACTGCATCTTCCTGGTGTGCCAGGTTCATAACCTGGTACTCCCTGTCCTATGTGATCGAAGCACTGTTAGCGTTGGCGATACTCTGTTGTGTAGTGCAGACTATGCGCCTATGTAAATGGAGGAGAGCGTATCGCGCTCGAACCCCGGTATATCGGATCAGTTCCCCTATATTCGGTTATGACCAGACCCCCGACCCCCGCGATCTATAACAAAATAATAAAGAGCATTCACTTGCGTTATTACTGTGAATAATTGAATGTACAAATTTTTCATGAAAAACTCTGTATGATCCTGAGCTTGACTGCCAAGCCAGGAAAAACTATGGAATAATGTGATTTTTGTTGTATGTTTTAGGAAGACAGGATAATGCAATGTTTAGTGAGTATAGTGTAATAAGGTTAAAATAGAGGTTCCAAGTTTGTTATTTTGTAAATGCATATCCCTGTCTGACATAGCACCCTTAGAATTGTTAGGTAAATTTTTTGTGCATAGCTAGGGTCAGAGCAGAGGCCATATAGGAGGTGTCCCCGCCCCCCCCCCCCCCCCCCCCCCCAGGTCAGGGAATGGAAAGAACAAAATTTATGTGATTCTTCACGCTTCGCGTTAGGATCACAAGGAGGGTAAGTAGCCACCTAAAATGTCTGATTCCCGATTAGAATGGTCAAACTCCGATCTAAAATGGCGAACGAAAGAGGCTGATGGGAAAATCAGCCAACAGGACTCAAACGGACAGCTGCAGGTAAAACAGTGTATTCGCCTCTGGGGAAGTCAGCCCAGACCAATACCTGCAGCCATCAACATCACAACAACCCAGTCATCTGCATATTAAGCAGCCATCCCCGGGAACAATTGCTACACATTAGCAACATAAAGCCGATCCAGACCTTTCGGCGCCAGCAGGGGCTGTGACACAAAGGAAGGTAGACGACCACCCCCGATCAAGGAATCGCCCCATTATTGGAGCATATCGAACCAAGTGATTGGGACCAAGTCCAATCACTTGGAACCAGGTACGAGGTCTGCCCCGAGAGGCGGGAAGCCTCTGGGAACTATAAGAATAGGGGCCAAGTTCAGATCGATCCTTCTCTTCCTGCTCGCAACCTTCGAGACCCTTCGACAAAGAAAACAGTAAGTCTTACTCCAGCGATCGCTACCAGATAGGTGCTCCTGACTATCGACTTGTACCAGCTTTGAATCCCGCAGGCCCAGACCCAATTCGATAGACCATTCGTTTCCCTGACCTGGTGGGCCATCTCCAAAGTTAAGTATTGGCCTTTAGTGGTAGGTAGTAGTCTAGAAGTAGGATTATTGTATAAGTATTTATTGCTGTATATAATAAATGATCGTTGATTTAACCTTTACTAAGCGGTGTGCTGCATTATTAATCATTACTTGGGCTTGAACCACGTGGCTGTATCAGAAAGATACCTGGCGACTCGTGAGCAAAGGTGACAGAATTAGAGCTAATAAAACTAAGGCTAATAAGAGCAACAGCTCCACTACAGAACAAAGACAGAGCACAGTAGACCACGCGAAATGTAGACAACAAATAAAGAAGTTGCAGTCACTGCTTTCAGTGCAAAACGGATTTAGAGATACTTTTGGATAAACTTTAGATGAGGAAGGTGCCCCCAATTGGCAAGAACTAAATGAAACCGCCCAGAGATATGTGGAGAACACAGAAAATCACAATAGAGCCCCCCATGCCCCAAAAAGGAAAGCACCCGCACCACCGACTGCACAACGTTCAGAGAGTGGATTCAGCAGAGAAAGAAACCAAAGAGAATTCTTCGTCAATGACATTTTTTCACTCGAAAATACATTTTTTGTGGGAATCATTGAAAGATGTGAGGAACCTGAAGAAATGTCAAGCGATCCTCATCAAGTCAACACAATTAAAACTAACAATGAATGGAATTGTGTGGTTCAAGTTAACACCAGTCCTATAATGTATAACCAGTCGGAGAGAAAATGTCCTATAATGTTTAAACTTGACACAGGAGCTTCAGCAAATCTACTGTCAAGATTAGATCTCAGTAAGATTCCAGAAGAACCTGAGATATTTCCAGCTGCATGTAGACTGAAGAACTACAATGGCAACCAAATTGTTTCAATAGGATCATGTCACTTGAAAGTCTCTACCAACCGAATCAAGAAATTATTATGATTTGAAATAGTCACAAATGATAAATCTTCATTGTTGGGGGCACAAGCATGCAAAGACTTGCATCTTGTACAAAGAATATACACAGCAACTCAATTTACACCAGGTCTGGATAAAGAAATCTAACAAATATTGAATCAGTACCTTGATATATTCAGAGGCATGGTCACATTACCGTTCCAGTATAAAATTTTACTCAGGAAGGATGCCAAGCCAGTTATTCATTCGCCGAGGAGAATTCCTGCTCCTTTGCAAGAAAGGTTAAAACTAGAACTTGACAAACTTCAAACCCAAGGCATTATATCTCGAGTCACACA
Source organism: Scyliorhinus torazame (assembly GCF_047496885.1). Classification (NCBI taxonomy): domain Eukaryota; kingdom Metazoa; phylum Chordata; class Chondrichthyes; order Carcharhiniformes; family Scyliorhinidae; genus Scyliorhinus; species Scyliorhinus torazame. The sequence continues at coordinate 123,937,476 of NC_092713.1, forward strand.
ACCGACTGACTGGGTCAGCTCATTGGTTCGCGTAAAAAAAACATCTGGAGATCTTTGCATCTCCATTGTCCCTAAAGACATCAATAAGAATATAGGAAATGAACACTATCCCATACCAAAAGCGCGAAGAAATCAGAAGTGAGATGGCGAATGCACGCATCTTCACAAAGTTAGATGCTTCACAGGGATTTTGGCAAATGCAACTCGACGACTTGAGCAGACTATTATGTACTTTCAACAAGCTCTTTGGATGATTTTGCTTCAACCGTATGCCGTTTGGCATCATATCAGCATCTGAGATATTCCACAGGATCATGGAGCAAATGACAGAAGGAATTGAAGGTGGGAGGGTGTATGTTGACAACATCATCATTTGGTCCACAACCAGGGAGGAACACATGTACATGTCAACATGTTTGGAACAAGTATTCGAATGCATCAACAAGTTTGGACTCAAACTGAATCAAGCAAAGTGTATATTTGCACAATCCTCATTGAAATTCTTGGGAGATACCATTTCTCATCAAGGTGTCAAACCTGATGATAGTAAGACAGCAGCAATTCAACACATGAAAATTCCGGAAGACAAGAAAGTTGTTCTGAGGTTTCTGGGTTTTGTCAATTTTCTGGGCAAGTTTATTTCCAACTTATCATCAAGAATAACAGCATTGAGATATGTAATCAAAAAATCTACTACTTTTGAGTGGACGCAGAGCCATCGAAGGAATGGACAGATCTAAAATCGCAACTTATGACTGCACTGATAATCGCTTTCTTCGATCCAGAAAAAGCAACCAAAATATCCACTGATGCAAGTCCGGATGGAATAGGCGCAGTTCTCTTACAACAAGATGAACAGTCTGATTGGATTACTGTACCATATGCTTCAAGAGCAATGACAACAATGGAATGCAGATACACACAAATTGAGATGGAATGTCTCGATCTGTTGACAGGAATACTCAAATTCCATGATTATGTCTACCGACTCCCAACCTTCACAGTCAAGACGGATTACAGGCCATTGGTCCACATCATTGACAAAGATCGAGACGACATGACACCCAGACTCCAGCCTATTATGATGAAATTAAGAAGATACGATTTCCATTTAATTTATACACCTCGGGAAATAACTAATAATTGCAGACACTTTATCACGTTCCATTGCAACAGAAAGCACACCAATGGAATTCATACGAGATGTAGAAGCTCAGTCTCAACTCTGTGCGGAAAACCTTCCTGCATCAGACGAAAAACTGCAATTAATCAAGTCAGAAACAAAGAAGGACGCTACTCTTCAGAGGGTAATGCACCATCTACAACATGGGTGGCCGAAGGGGCGATGTCCCCAATACCGTAACATAAAATCTGATTTGACAGTAGTTGATAGTCTATTATTGAGACTAGACCAAATTGTCATCCAACAGTGTCTTCGATCTGACATTTTGGGGAAAATTCATGAAGGACACCTCGGTATCGAAAAATGTAAAAGAAGAGCAAGCCAGGCAGTCTACCGGCTGGGGATAAACAGGGACATCACTGTCATAATAATATCCTGCGAAACCTGTCAAAGACACCAACTTGCGCAGGTGATTGGGCAGAGTGTGATTCGGCTGGCGGATTGTGATTCGGCAGCTGGGTTGCGATTCAGCAGATTTCGATTCAGCAGGCAGAGTTGGACTCGGCGGATTGTGGTTCGGCAGGCAGAGTGTGATTCGGCAGATTGCGCTTCGGCAGGCTGATTGCGATTCGGCGGATTGCGATTCAGCAGGTAGAGTGTGATTCGGCGGATTGCAATTCAGCAGGCAGAGTTGGATTCAGCGGATTGCAATTCAGCAGGCAGAGTTGGATGCGGCGGATTGCGATTCAGCAGGCAGAATGTGATTCGGCAGGCGCATTGTGATTCGGCGGATTGCGATTCGGCGGATTGCAATTCAGCAGGCAGAGTTGGATTCAGCGGATTGCGATTCAGCAGGCAGAGTTGGATGCGGCGGATTGCGATTCAGCAGGCAGAATGTGATTCGGCAGGCGCATTGTGATTCGGCGGATTGCGATTCGGCGGATTGCAATTCAACAGGCAGAGTTGGATTCGGCAGATTGCGATTCAGCAGGTAGAGTGTGATTCGGCGGATTGCAATTCAGCAGGCAGAGTTGGATTCAGCGGATTGCGATTCAGCAGGCAGAGTTGGATGCGGCGGATTGCGATTCAGCAGGCAGAGTTGGATTCGGCAGATTGCGATTCAGCAGGTAGAGTGTGATTCGGCAGATTGCAATTCAGCAGGCAGAGTTGGATTCAGCGGATTGCGATTCAGCAGGCAGAGTTGGATGCGGCGGATTGCGATTCAGCAGGCAGAATGTGATTCGGCAGGTGCATTGTGATTCGGCGGATTGCGATTCGGCGGATTGCAATTCAACAGGCAGAGTTGGATTCGGCAGATTGCGATTCGAAAGGCAGAATGTGATTCGGCAGAGTGCGATTTGACAGGCGGATTGTGATTCGGCAGGGTGCAATTCGAAAGGGTGCGATTCGGCAGGGTATAATTCGACAGAGCGTGATTCGATACGGCAAAAGCAAGTTTCCGCAGAGCGGTGCGTATTTCAGCAGAGGGCGATTCGTCATTCACCACCAGCTGCTGATACAGTTCGACAACACATTGGGATCTTCAAAAAGGCAGCCCTTATGGGTTCTTCTGGAAAGTTCCTTGCCTCTCTGGCACACTTGTATGGTTTGGTTGGGTACTGTTTTTGGTTGCTTTGCAGGGGGTTTTCCATGCTTCTCCTCAGCTTGAAGATTAAAATACTTGTCAAAGGCTGTTAATAGTTCCTCAAGGCTGGTTGCACATTCATTTATGCCTTGCATTAGGATAGCATGATTTGTTAGATCACTGAGCAATATAAACAGGCGATAATCTGAGCTCCCTCTGATTTTCTTTCCTGTGACCTGATGTACTCTAGCAATGTGAAAAGTTGCTTCTCAAGTGTTATAACACTACAGGAGGGCCAGGGACCTGCGACCTCAGAGTACCTGTGGCCTGATCTGAGCATGATCTACCCAGATGAGGGGGGTGGAGCTACCCCATTAATCCAGAGACTGCTGGGAGATAAAACCCCAGCCCAAGGAGACCCTTCGGTGAGTAGGAGGTGTAAATATATAAGGAAGTAAATCTAACTTTTTCTGCAGTTGTCACATCCGAGTCGTTGCTTGCCTGGGACTTTACACTGGCGACAATGATGGGACATCGGCTGCACGCGCGGTTGAGCCTCGTCGGACATCGGAGAAAGTGTTGTGTCCAACAGGAATAGGTCAGAACGAAACGAAGCAGACCCAATAGGGAATTTCTAGCAGGTGATGCCGTTTACATCCGGAATTTTACAGACGGAGTGGTCCGGTCCCGTCCCATAATATGTACGGGTACAAGGAAAAGACTCCAACCGACACATAGACCATTTCCAAAGCTGGACTGTACAGGTGCCAGAGTGCCGATCGAGATCCCTGAAGCCGGTTGTGCCCCTTCCTCCAGAAAACTGCTGTTGATATCCAGCGAGGTGGCTGTGCCCCTCGATTCAGAGATGTGGGAGGTCAACTCGTCCGACCCGGAGTCAGAGATGGAGACTTTACCCACAGAAACAGGTCCGGTGGCAAAGCGCAGCAGAACCACCCAGACATTCAGCCCAAAAACGATGCTCCCCAGCCCGTTATACCCCTTCGGACCCAGAACAGCGGATGCTGAAAAGACAATCCCAGTCAAAGAGAGCAAAAGATTCACCCCCTCCTGCTGTCGAAATGGAAGACGCATCGGATTTGTGGGGTGCGGGTGCAAGGAATGTTATAATCCTGCAGGAGGCCCACGGATCTGCAACCTCAGAGTCCCTGTGTCCTCACTCGAGTACGATCTACCGAGATGTAGGGGTTGCGGAACTACCCCCTTAAACCAGAGACTGCTGGGACATTAGAAACCCCAGCCCAAGTGTAGACCAGGCACGGGAGACTCTTCGTTGAGTAGGAGGTGTATATATATGAGGAAATTAATCTAACTTTTTCTACAATCATCCCTTCCGAGTGGTCGCTTGCCTGGGACTTTACATCAATGAATTCACATATCCTGTTGGTTTGCTCTTTGGATAAATCCAATTGACCTGATAATTTTGATTTTTGATCCATGGTCATTTAAGATTTTTCTGTAATTACAGCTTTAAATACTGTTGTCCTTTTAAGAATGGCTGCGAAGTAACTTTTTTTCCAAACTTTAACTCCGCATGAAAGCTGCAAAACAAGAGGCTTGGGCAACCTGATTGAGCTCACCCTTGTAGGCTCTGTCAATTCTGCACTCTAAAGCTGCTGCAGTAATAACTTTTAAATCTTTGCTTTCAACTCTCAGGCCTTTCTCTGGAGTATTTTCCAGCACTTACGTTCCTCGAAGTCTCTGCTTCTTTTTGGAGCTTCTTTTAGATCCGGCTGTTTTGTTGAAGTTTTTCTCAGTCTCCCAGCATTTTGCTTTATTTCAGCATTTAACAAGATTGGGGGATTTTGATCCCTTGCTGGCCCCATGTTGGGAAGGTGTTGGTTACGGAATGGGGCATCTTGAAGCAGTCTTCACATTCTTCAATATGTCAACTGTAAGGATGAATTCTCCCATCCGGAACTAAGTTCCGTGTGGGCTAGGAACATGGATGTTTCCAGCTGTGGATGCCAGTGGGAAAACACACCCTCTTCTGGCCCTGACCTAATTAATTATGCAAACAGGTGTTTTGCAGCATATTGCTTGATGGGGCGGGCCTAATGGCACATAGTCTGCCATCTTATCCAGGAGCCATATTGAAAAGGCACCAAACATCACAGACTCAGAAGATGAGACTTCTAGAAAAGAAGGTTGATCCCCAGGAGCATTCTAAGGCTGGAAGATGGACATCCTCCGGGACATCGAATCTGGAAGATTCGCCTGTAGATGTTCCCCCTACCCACTGCTGTGGAGTTTCCAGTTCCAGAGTTGACAGTGGCCTGCATATCGAAATCCAGAGGCAGATCCAGGCATTGCTCAAGTAAGTCAATGTTGTTATAAACATTTTTTGCATCAACGTGTTTTCTTGTTGGCGCCACGGAGAATCGGGGGTGCGTGGTCAGGTCGTCATCTGCATCCCATTAGCGGGATGCTAATCGGTATCATGCCAGCTTCCAGGGGGTTTCCTGGACCATCATGGTGGGCACCGCAGTGATGATCCCCCAGGAAATTGACACCTGCATTAAACCGATTTGTGGGCCTCCTGACAAGTTCTCTCCCACCACCCCCACCCCCCAACCCAACCACCACCACGTGCCATTATACACACTGGCGAGGGTATGGAGAATTCTGCCCAAGTCTTTATTATCTACTGGAAATATTTACACATGTACAGTAAAGGGTACAGTCTATAACCTATCTCCATGTTATTTTCTTAACCTACCTCTCGTCAAGGATCCTTCAATCATGGCCTTATATGACTTTGTGGATGACACTGTACTCAGTCCCATATTAACTCTGTATGTGTTAAACGTTTGAACTATTGGGTGTGGTGGTGCATTGAGTTCTTACGTAGCACTCAAAATTATGAGTCTTCCCCAATGCTGGGCCTCAAACCTCATTATAATGGAGCCAGCAAGACACAATAGCCAGCCAGCAAGACAACTACAAGATCAGGCTTCTGCTATTACCAGAATTGCTCTCATGTAAGTGCCATATTGGGGGTTTAACAGGCTAGCTCGTGCCTGAAAAACAGGATATGCAAGGCTGAATGTATAGTTTTCTTTTTTTTAAAGATGCAAGGGATGTTTACCCTGTAAGTACTCCTGTTGAAAACATTTAACAACATGAAAAAAAAGCATAAACCCAATTTATAATTTCAGGCTCCAGTAAACACGCAATTTCCTCAATGCACAGAATCCACTCTCTTTAACCACAGGCTAGTGGTCTTAAATGTTGTCATACATTAACCATTAGCAGCATAATTTACATCAGTTGTAGGCATTTGACTAGTTCTTTTGGCCCATTTGACCTTGTAATAACCTCAGCACCATTGTTGATAACATTAAACTTAACCAAGGAAGAGATTATATACAAAAGGCGAACCAAAGTTCAAGTGAAAAATCAGGCAAAAGTCACCTGAATAAGATAGAAAGGGTACAGAATCTAGCTGTGTCTTTTACATATCCTCCTAAAACGAGATTTAAATTAAATAGATTAAATAATCCAAAGTGGCTGCCCCACGAACCTATTTACCAATTTAAAATAGGTCAAAAATATAATGAGAGAATTCTATTGCACGGTACAATAGACTTTCCAACAAGTAAAGAAGTTGGTATTATTCATTCCATCTTAACAGCAATGCTAATGTCTGGCACTCTGGCTATGGGACCATCAGGAATAGGATAATTGCCATTCAAACAAATATCCAACACTGGGCCTCAGCATCTCATTTCATATCCATGAATGCCCCACTAGCACAACCAGCTCAGTAACATCAGACTGGAGGCCGTCTACCTCAATGGCAGAAGCCCTATTGGCTGCACACCTTCGCAAAGAGCATTCATGCTAAACCTGAATGTGGGTAAGTGCCAGTGTTTCAACCAGTCATAAAGCCTTCACCCAGCACATTCCTCCATCAAACACACAAAGGAGAAGCTAAATCAGAGTGATTGATTAAATAAACCTCCATCCTACTGTTTACACAAATGAGCCAAAGGTGGTATCCAGCAGAATCACAAACTACCAGTCAATTACATAAATCACTTCATCCATTCACCAGCTGACACATTATAATACACATTGTATTTCTAAATATATTTACAGGAGGTGTTACCCTGAAAAATCCTTGTCATTCAACTTTAATATAATGACACTGTAGAGAGATACTTTGTGGAATAAGTGGTAATTTGGGCAATACTATTCCAGTGCTCCTGTATTTATTTGCATCCTCTACAAGAGCTTTTTATTGGAAATCGTTGAAAAGTAAAAGCACTGAATGAAAATGCAGGCTATTTTAAATTAAGACCTTACAATTTGCTGATTTGAATCATCTTTTAAATGGATTGGGCAGTTCAATGAAACCTCTTGCTTCGAATCAGAATGAGATGGCACCCAAACCATAATAGCTGCTAGTCTCATCATTGAATAAGGATGTGAGAATTTAGAATTTGACGTGGAGATTTCTATAGCAGGATGTGAGCAACAGGATGATTCTCTGGTTGAGAACCCAATTTCCTAAAGGGCGGGCTTTTCAGAGGCTCTTTCCCAGAGCAATGGCATTACCATTCCACCATGATCAATTAGAAAGGACAAGTAAGACGACACATCTATTCTGTCACGGGAAGGACTTTGAATTAAAGGGACAATGTTATGGGTGACAAGAGCTCACCAGCCCTAGAATCATTGAGGCTGTTGCAGCCACAGGAATGTAGAAGAGACCTGGGAAAGTTGCCCACTGAGGGTCTCACTCTTACTTGAGGTCCTGCTGTAGACTTTCAAGGGCTGCAGTGAAGTGAGCTCTAAGAACCGGAGGGCGAGGATAACCTCACTTACTAAACAGGTGCAGATGGAAGTAACCAGGGAAGACAACAGCAGAAGTATGATCCCTCCGACCTGGGAATCGTACATTAGGGGGACCCAGGACAGCAGGAACAGTGAATGGCATAACACTTCCCGTTGTTAAGCCCCGCACGCTGATCTTCCCTACATTCTCCTGCACAGTGCACCTCAGGTCAAAACTCCTTGTAGTTCCACTCATTCCACTCTCTTGTGGCACCTCACAGACCCATCTGAACAGCCAACATTCACAATCACCCTCAGACTATTGTCTCTATGCCTCACAGTTATCCTCCACAAATGTGCCATTCTCTCTTCTCCACACAAGCCATTACTAACACTCATACCTCTCTGCTTTTCTCTCCTTGCAGGTGAAAAGGGCACAACTTAGCGAGAGGCAAAGGCCTTGGGAGATTGGGGCTGGCCTCAGTGACAGGTACTTTGTCAGCCTTTGGCAATGTGTGCCCACCTGCTCCACTGGGAAGCAAGTGGAGGCTGCAGCTGTCAGTAGTAACCTGCCATGAGAGTCTGAGCCTCCGGAGGTACTGGTGCTTAGACATGGTGACGGTGGTGAACATCTGCCTGTAGACTCTGTGTTGGGGGCCTTGCCTCCCTCCAGCTGAATTTTGGGGTCTTTCCCCTCTGCCCCATGGCAGAGGGGGGTGGGTGTGAGGCTGAGGAGAAGGCAGTTCAGATGGCGAAGCCTTGCTCACTTGCTTCCTGTTGACTGGAAGTATTAATTGTAGGCAGCAAGGACATATGCCTGAAATTGGGGGAATCTTTCTCTAACTAGGATGATTGAGACCTGATTAACATGTCACAAGTAGGCTTCAATGAAGTTACTGTGAAAATCCCCTAGTCGCCACATTCCGGCGCCTGTTTGAGGAGGTTGGTACGGGAATTGAACCGTGCTGCTGGCCTGCCTTGGTCCGCTTTCAAAGTCAGCGATTTAGCCCTGTGCTAAACCAGCCCCGATGCCATTTAATTCTGGACCTTGCTGCCTATGAGGGTGGTGTAAGCAGAGACAATGAATGATTTGATACGGAGGTTGGATGGGCACTTGAGGAAGCAAGGACTGGGAGTGACTGGATTGCTCTGCAGAGAGCCAGCATTGAGATGATGGGGCAAATGGCCTCTTTCTGCGCTGTAATGACTCAACATAAGCCTGACGGAGGAGTGAGGTTTACGGAACAAAGGTTGAACCTAGTGGATGGAGAATCAGTAGGAGACGAGATCCCTCGAGCCAAGTTAATACACAGGAACAGGAGTAGGCCATTCAGCCCATCCCGCCATTCAATGAGATCATGGCTGATCTGTGAACGAACTCCATAAGGGCCTTTATCCCTTAATGTTTTTTAGATTTCTCAATGAAACCAGATTGGTAAAACTGCCCAGTCTTCTGCTGCCATTCCCAGACAAATTGGCCATTCACTGGGCCTTTTTCCTGCCTGGGAGTTATAATTCTCTCTATCTCTCTCTCATGGAGCACCAATAATTGAGTACATTCTTCAATGGTTAAGTGCTTTCCTTCTATCGATAAAGAACATGGGCATGTCGCTCTACCTCCACTGCAGCACCAGAGTTCACGTACAAGCTCATGGTTTGGCTTTTTAGGGTAGAGTAAAGGCTTTTCACTGCAGTAATAATCTCCTCAACTAAAATGCAAAGGTGGAATTTTATTTTTATTCCTAAGTGTTGTCTCGGATGGGAAAAGCGGAGGGCAGCCCACCAGTCAACTTGTTGGCTTTACCCTCCAGATTTTCAAACACAATGAAAAAAAAATGGAAGACGGGGACCCAGACAGTGCCCCACCTGTAACCTCGTCCTGTGCCCACCCCGACAGTAACCTCGTCCTGTGCCTGCCCCGCCTGTAACTTCGTCCTGTGCCCGCTCCGCCTGTAACTTCGCCGCTGACAGAAAAGTGCACCCTGATTTGAAAAAAATAATTAAATACTCCTTACCTTAAATACTGTCCTTACCTGTCGCCGTGGCAGGTATTGTTCGTCATGTCCCCGTTTGTCCAGGCCTGTCGTAAATCTTTACTTGGAGGGAATAATACAGTGGAGAAGCCCGCTAATGACATTTGAATGCATGTTAACGGGGTTCCAGAGCCTTCACGATGGGAACCCCATTATCTCATTATGGGTCCCAGGGATAATATCAACACAAAATCATGCTGGAGTAAAAGCGGTTTTGGGACTCCTGTTGGATTCTCCGGCCCCACTGCCCATTGAAAATCAGAGTGGAGAATCCCCGCTCAAAAGCAAATGCATTTTGAGACCCACTTTCAGTTGCTGAGACACGAGCCACCGAGATTAAATTACAGTGAAAAATTCAGGGGGTCAATTCTCCGAGCCCCGCGCCGGGCTGGAGAATCGGCGCCACGACGCCCCGATGCCGGCGCGCGATTCTCCAAGGTGTGGAGAATTGGTGCCATTTGCGTTGGCGCGGCACTGGCCACGGGCCGCCGATTCTCCGGCCCGGATGGGCCGAGTGGCCTCGACAGAGTCCCGCCGGCGCCGTTCACCCCTGGTCGCTGCCGGCGGGAACTCTGCGCGAACGGTCGGGGGGGGGGGCGGCCTGTGGGGCGGGGGGGGAGGGGGCTCCGACCCTGGGGGGTCCTCCGATGGGGTCTGGCCCGCGATCGGGGCCCACCGATCAGCGGGCTGGCCTCTCTCCCCCCGGGCCTACTTTCCTGCGCGGCTGGCCCCTGAACACCGACGCCATGTTGAGTCGGGGCCGGCGCGCTGAAGAAATCCCCCTATGGGGGCCAGAATCGGTCGTCCCTGTGCCTGTTTCGTGCTGCCGTAAAACGCGACGGCATTCACGATAGCGCGAACACTTGGGCTCCATTTGGGAGAATCGCCCCCCGCGCAGGTCTTTTTTTAAATACAAATGGACGACTAATTTATTTTAAAACAGGCAAGTTGTACCAAGAACAATACAATACAAATTGAACTCCAGATCACACCAATGTATTGAAGTGTATCTCCTTTGTAATTTATTGGATTTAACATTTGGTTCAACATCTAACCCTATAACGTTGAGTGTTATAAGGCAGAAAGCAATGTCAGTTTGGTACAGAGATGCAAGGTGGAATGGCATCAAATAGAAATATCTCATGATGCTGGTACAGAAGATGTCCCTCATTTTTTAGCTGATTAAAGCAAGAGCTGAAGGGACTTTACCCGGCCTTCAAGCAGCATTTGTGGGGACCAGTGCTGAACAGCACACGGCCAAGGTCTCCTCGGTGAGGCTGGTAGATGCCGGGTGACCATGAGATCTGACGTCAGCAGAGTTAAGTGGGTTTGTGGGTGGGGTCCAGATCGCGACGTCTCGTGAGACCTGGCCCCATGTGAGGGCAACTGAGCTAGGGATGGGGGAGTGCAGTATCAGGTGTGATGGAGGGATAACCGAGTGGTCAGGTTCCAGTATGTAGTGGTGTTTTAACTCCCAACAGGATCTCCACACAAAAGCTATCCTAATTGATAATCTTGGCTCCCAGTCAGATGGGAGCAGCCAGAGCTACAGTGACAGGTAAGAAAACCACTGCTGTATTGTGGTGGTATGTATTAGGGGTAATACGGTACACCACGTGTCGACAGGCTATTGGTGGAGGGATGCCAGGTCCTGATAGGATCTGCCACCTACTGGACTCCACCCAGAAATGCCGGTATAAGAACCCAGCTTTTCCCTCCATTTCCCTCAGCAGCTGCATTCTGTAACCACGCTGCTGGGGATAAAGTTCTGCTTAATAAAGCCTTCAATTGACATTACCTCAACCTGCCTCACGTCATATTGATAGTGCTACATGTATACTGTGAACATGAGGACATGATCCAATCGACAGCTCTAGCAGCAGTATATATTTTCTTTTCAAGGCCGAACGAGTGTTTAATCTTTTTTTTTCCCCTTTAAATCTCTTTGGGAACTCAGATCAGAGGGGATGGCAACTAGGGCAGTTGCATGCTCCTCCTGTAGGATGTGGGTGGTGAGGGACACCACTGGTGTCCCTGCTGACTGCACCTGCGGGAAGTGCACCCAACTCCAGCTCCTCAGAGACCGCGTTAGGGGACTGGAGCTCGAGCTGGATGAACTTCGGATCATCCGGGAGGCAGAGGGAGTGATAGAGAGGAGTTACAGGGAGGTAGCCACACCCAAGTTGCAGGACAAGAATAGCTGGGTTACAGTCAGGGGAAGGAAAAGGAACTGCAGACAGTGCAGGGATCTCGTGGCCATTCCCCTTCAAAACAAGTACACCGTTTTGGATGCTGTTGGGGGAGATGACCTACCAGGGAAGGTCCGAGCGGGTCTCTGGCACTGAGCCTAGCTCTGTGGCTCAGAAGGGAAGGGGGGAGAATAGAAAAGCAATAGTGATACGAGACTCAATGGTTAGGGGAACGGATAGGAGATTCTGTGGTCGCGAGTGAGACTCCCGGAAGGTATGTTCCCAGGGTCAGGGATGTCTCGGATCGAGTCTACAGGATTCTTAAGGGGGAGGGGGAGCAATCAGAAGTTGTGATGCACATAGGCACCAATGACATAGCTAAGAAAAGGGATGAGGATCTAAAAAGTGATTTTAGGGAGTTAGGTTGGAAGATAAAGAGCTAAAGAAGTTAGGGGGCATGGGATACAGGGAAATTTGGCTGTCTGGATACAGAATTGGCTGGCCCAAAGTAGACAGCGAGTGGTAGTGGATGGAAAGTATACCGCCTGGAGGTCGGTGACCGTGGTGTCCCACAAGGATCTGTTCTGGGACCTCTGCTCTTTGTGCTTTTTATAAATGACTTGGATGAGGAAGTGGAAGGGTGGGTTAGTAAGTTTGCCAATGACACGAAGGTTGGGGTGTTGTAAATTGTGTCGAGGGTTGTTGCAGGTTACAACAGGACATTGACAGGATGCAGCGTTGGGCTGAGAAGTGGCAGATGGAGTTCAACCGAGAAAATGAGAAGTGATTCATTTTGGAAGGTCGAATTTGAATGCTGAATACAGGGTTAAAGGCAGAATTCTTGGAAGTGTGCAGGAACAGAGGGATCTTGGCGTCCAGGTACATAGATCCTTCAAAGTTGCCACCCAGGTTGATAGGGTTGTTAAGAAGGCATATGGTGTGTTAGCTTTCATTAACAGGGGGATTGAGTTTTAAGAGCCGCGAGGTTTTGCTGCAGTTTTATAAAACCCTGGTTAGATCAAACTTGGAATATTGTGTCCAGTTCTGGTCGCCTCATTATAGGAAGAATATGGATACTTTGGAGAGGGTACAGAGGCGATTTACCAGGATGCTGCCTGGACTGACGGCATGTCTTATGAAGTAAAGTTGAGGGAGCTAGGGCATTTCTCACTGGAGCAAAGAAGGAAGAGAGGTGACTTGATAGAGGTGTACAAGGTGCTGAGAGGCATGGATAGAATGGATAGCCAGAGACTTTTCCCCAGGGTGGAAATGGCTGTCACAAGGGGACATAATTTTAAGGTGATTGGTGGAAGGTATGGGGGAGATAACAGAGGTAGGTTCTTTACATAGAGAGTGGTGGGTGCGTGGAATGCATTGCCAGCGGAGATAGTGGAGTCAAAGTCATTAGGGACTTTTAAGCGACTCTTGGACAGGCACATGGACAGCAGTAAATTGAAGGGTTGTAGGTTAGGTTGATCTTAGATTAGGATAAATGTTCGACGCAACATCGTGGGCCAAAGGGCCTGTACTGTGTTGTACTGTTCTATGTTCAATGTTCCATGTTGTAATAGGGGAAGCAAGGTAGCACAGTGATTAGCACAGTTGCTTCACAGCACCAGGGTCCCGGGTTCAATTCCGGCCTCGGGTCACTGCCTGTGCAGAGTCTGCACGTTCTCCCCGTGTCTGCGTGGGTTTCCTCCGGGTGCTGTGGTTTCCTCCCACAGTCCAAAGATGAGCGGGTTAGGTAGATTGGCCATGTTAAATTGCCCTCAGAGTCAAAAAAGATTAAGTGGGGTTACTGGGTTATGGGGAAGGGGTGGCGGCATGGGCTTACGTATGGTTCTCCTGCCAAGAGCCGATGCAGACTCGATGGTCCGAATGGCCTCCTTCTGCACTGTCAATTCTATGATTCTATGAAACAGTCCCCATGAATTGTACAACCCTTCCTTCATCCCCCTTGTGGTGAACCATTGTAATGGGAGATGTAAGGTAGGACCTGCAATACAGGTTCGCCAGTAGCTCCTGCCGGCTGGCTTCGCCCACAGAGAACTATATAAATATGCATGACCTCCAGTGCCCTGCCATTTCGCCAGCTGCAGCAGGAGGCCACGCATCTGACTGTAATAAAGCCACAGTTGTACCCAACTTTAGTCTTTGTGCAATTGATCGTCCATCAATTTATTCCAGTCAGATTTTCCACAGAATGAATATCCGAATTAAGCCCGATCGCCTGCAGCTGGATCCGCACTCGCCCGACGCCAGGAAAGACTTTGCTCACTGGCTAGCATGTTTTGAGGCCTACATCAACGCGGCGGACCCTGCGCCGTTTATCTCAGAAGATAAACGTCCGGTACTCCAGACTGAGCTCCAACGTATTCCCATTGATCCAAGACGCCACGAATTACACAGAAGCAATGGAACTCCTTAAGGAACACAACGCGCAGAAGGCGAACACGCTCTTCGCCAGGCATGTACTCGCCACCCGCTCGCAACTACCTGGTGAGTCCATCGAAGACTTCTGGCGGGCCCTAATTCCACTCGTCCGTCCCGGACTGTGACTGTCAGGCTGTTACGGCCGCCGAACACGCGAATCCCCTCTGCGCGATGCCGTCGCGACGGGATTGCGTCGGACCGAATCCAAGAACGATTACTGGAAGGGGCCACGCTCGAACTGGCGGAGACGAAAGCCTTGGCGCTCTCCATGACGGTCGCATCCCGTAACGTACAATCATACCCCTCCCGCCGCGCTGCCCACCCTTCTACTCCTTCCTACCCATCCTGGACCCCGCCGCCGACCTCCTCAGCCGGGGCCCTGCCTTCCCAATACGTCTGATCCACGCACCCCAATGGGCCCCCGCTGCTACTTCTGCAGTCAGCAGAAGCACCCCTGCCAACATTGCCCGGCCCGTATTGCAGTTTGTAAAGCCTGCAGTAAAAAGGGCCACTTCGCGGCTGTTTGCCAGGCCCGCGCAGTCGCTGCAATCGGGCACACTATCGCCCCCTCCCCCACGTCAGACGCACAATGGTAGCTGCCATCTTGTCCCCCTTCGGCCACGTGCGCCCCATGGGCGCCGCCATCTTGTCCTGACCCCGCAATGTGCGCACCATGGGCGCCGGTATCTTGTCGCCCACAGGGTTTCCGGACATCCCGACATCGGAACCGCACACGCTCGCCACCCGAAGCATCCGATGGCTACCCGCAGCTCGCTTTGATGACGCTGGACCAATCTCGCCCGCACAACCTGGCCACTGCGTCGACGCCGGTGAAATTCAATGGCCACGCAACCTCGTGCCTGCTGGACTCCGAAAGCACCGAAAGCTTCGTTCACCCAGATACGGTAAGGCGCTGCTCCCTCGCGCTCCACCTTGCCAATCAAAGGATCTCCCTCACCTCCGGATCCCACTCCGTCCCGATCCGAGGCTTTTGTACAGTCACCCTCACGGTCCAGGGCGTAGAATTTAGTAACTTCTGCCTATATGTCCTTCCTAATCTCTGCGCTGCACTCCTGTTGGGCCTGGACTTCCAGTGCAACCTCCAGAGCATCACCCTCAAATTCGGCGGGCCCTTACCCCCCCCCCACCTTACCGTTTGTGGCCTCGCGACCCTCAAGGTCGATCCCCCCTCCCTTTTTGCCAATCTAACTGCGGATTGCAAGCCCGTTGCCACTAGGAGCAGACGGTACAGCACCCAGGACAAGACCTTCATCAGGTCCGTAGTCCAGCGGCTGCTTGAGGAGGGTATTATCGAGGCCAGAAACAGCCCCTGGAGAGCCCAAATGGTAGTGGTTAAAACTGGGGAGAAACACAGGATGGTCGTGGACTACAGCCAGACCATCAATTGGTACACGCAGCTCGAGGGGTACCCCCTCCCACGCATATCTGATATGGTCAATCAGATTGCGCAGTACCGGGTCTTCTCAACAATTGACCTGAAATCCTCCTACCACCAGTTCCCCATCCAGAAGTCGGACCGGCCATACACTGCCTTTGAGGCGGACGGTCGGCTCTATCACTTCCTTAGGATCCCTTTCGGTGTCACAAATGGGGTCTCGTCTTCCAAAGAGAGATGGACCGAATGGTCGACCAGTATGGTTTGCGGGCCACCTTTCCATACTTAGATAATGTCATCGTCTGCGGCCATGACCAGCAGGACCACGATGCCAACCTCGATAAATTCCTCAGTACTGCCACTCTTCTCAACTTGACCTACAACAAAGAGAAATGTGTGTTCAGCACGACCCGGTTAGCCATTCTCGGCTATATAGTCCAAAACGGACTTCTCGGGCCCGACCCCGACTGCATGCGCCCCCTCATGGAACTTCCCCTCCCCCACTGCACCAAGGCCCTCAAACGCTGCCTGGGGTTCTTTTTCTACTACGCACAGTGGGTCCCAAACTATGCGGACAAGGCCCGCCCACTCATTCAGTCCACCCAATTCCCCCTCGTGGCCGAGGCACAACACGCTTTCGCCCGCATCAGAGCAGACATCGCCAAGGCCGGGATGCGCGCAGTGGTCAAGTCACTGCTTTTCCAAGTAGAAAGCGATGCTTCTGACGTCGCCCTTGCCGCCACTCTAAACCAGGCAGGCAGACCCGTGGCATTCTTTTCCCGCACCGTTCATGCCTCTGAAATTCGACACTCATCCATCGAAAAGGAGACCCAAACTATCGTTGAAGCTGTGCGGCATTGGAGGCATTACCTGGCTGGTAAGAGATTCACTCTCCTTACGGACCAACGGTCGGTAGCCTTCATGTTGAATAACACACAGCGGGGCAAGATCAAAAACAATAAAATTTTGCTGTGGAGAATCGAGCTCTCCACCTATAAATACGAGATTTTGTATCGCCCCGGTAAATCAACGAGCCCCCAGACGCCCTCTCCCGAGGTACATGTGCCAGCGCACAAGTGGACCAACTCCGGGCCCTACACGACAGCCTTTGTCACCCGGGGGTCACTCGATTATACCATCTGGTCAAAGCTCACAATCTGCCCTACTCCGTCGAGGAAGTAAGGACAGTCACCAGGGACTGCCAGGTCTGTGCGGAGTGCAAGCCGCACTTCTACCGGCCAGACCATGCTCGTCTGGTGAAGGCCTCCCGCCCCTTTGAACGCCTCAGCGTGGATTTCAAAGGGCCCCTCCCCTCAACCGACCGTAACACATACATTCTCAGTGTGGTCTATGAGTACACCAGATTCCCCTTCGCCATCCCATGCCCCGATATGACGTCTGCCACCGTCATCAAGGCCATCATCGCTCAGTTTGGTTTCCCCGCCTACATTCACAGTGACAGGGGATCCTCATTCATGAGCAGTGAACTGCGTCAGTTCCTGCTCAGCAGGGGTATAGCTTCCAGCAGGATGACCAGCGACAACCCCGGGGAAATCGGCAAGTAGAACGGGAGAATGGGACGGTTTGGAGGGCCGTCCAGCTGGCCCTACGGTCCAGGAACCTCCCAGCCTCTCGCTGGCAGGAGGTCCTCACTGATGTTCTACACTCCATCCGGTCACTATTGTGCACCGCCACTAATAACACACCCCATGAACGTGTTTTTACCTTCCCCAGGGGGTCCACATCCGGGGTGTCGCTCCCGACTTGGCTCACTGCTCCAGGACCGGTCCTTCTCTGTAGGCACGTCCGACTCCACAAGGCTGCCCCCTTGGTGGACAGGGTTCACCTGCTCCACGCCAACCCTCAATATGCCTACGATGAGTTCCCCGACAGCCGCCGAGATACTGTCTCACTCAGGGACCTGGCACCGTCAGGTTCCACCCCAACACCCCCCCCCCCCACCAATGCACATTCCTCCCACCTCCCACCGTGCCACCAATATTGACCCCACCAGACCACCCCCCCCTCCCCTTCTCCGCACAAGAGGACGAAGAGGACTTCGGCACGCTCCCGGAGTTCCCCGATGGCTGGCCAGCATCAGCACCGCCACCACCGCCACCTCCACCACCGCCAGCACCGACTTCGTCACCACCATTTCGCCGCTTCCAACGAAGCACCAAAGTACCGGGCCGGCTGAACCTTTGACGGACTCCGGACAGTCAACATTGACTTTTCTTTCCCTACCACTGTACATAATTGCACTAATTGTATATAGTTTCACATCACCCCCACCGGACTCATTTTTAACAGGGGGCGAATGTGGTGAACCACTGTAATAGGAAATGTAAGGTAGGACCTGCACTACAGGTTCGCCGGTAGCTCCTACCGGCTGGCTCCGCTCACGGAGAACTGTATAAATATGCATGACCTCCAGTGCCCAACCATTTCACCAGCTGCAACAGGAGGCCACGCATCTGACTGTAATAAAGCCACTGTTCTACCCAACTTTAGTCTTTATGCAATTGATCGTGCATCACCCCTCAGCTCAAACCTCACCTTCTCGAGAGTCAGAAATTCCAGTAGGTCCGCCCACCAAGCCGAGGCACAAGGTGGAGAAGATGACCTCCACCCCAACAGGACCCGCCTCTGTGGAGGCAATCAGCGAGGCAAGGCCAAAGCACCTGCCCCCGCACCCACCTGCAGGCCTGACTGTTCCGAGACCCCGAAAAAGTTCACGTGCATTACCCCCGAGGTGACATTGTAAACCTCCCTCCAATACTTCCCCAGCTTTGGACAGGACCAAAACATATGTACATAGTGTGCGGGGTGTGATGATCGATTACTGCACCTTTAATGTCATGATCCCTTTAAGACCGGGTTTGGAACCCTGGGGGACTCCGCTTCCAGCTCCACCCCCCAGTGAGCCATATATAAGGTAATGTTCAGTGGGCAGTGTGCAGTGAGCACACTTCTCGGTAGCTGACTGGTTCTCTGCTAATTAAAGCCTTTGTATTACCAATCATCTCTCTCGAGTTGTAATTGAGGGTACCTCATGGGGCTCCTCCCACATCGCTCACATATATCCTCCACTCTCTCATCGGCTCATCCTTGCCCTCGTGAGGTGCGCCCTATACATAACATTCAGCTGTATCAACCCCAACCTCACGCACTAGGTTAAAGCGTTCATCCTCCGGAGCACTTCACACCACAAACGTCTTCCATAACCATCCCCAACTCTTCCTCCCACTTGGCTTTGATCCCCTCCATGAACACCCCGTCCTCCCCCAAAATCCTCCCATAGATCGCCGACACCACCCCCTTCCCCATTCGCCCTGCCGTCAATACCTTTTCCAACAATAAGGGGGCCGGTGCTATCGGAAAGCTCTGAACCTCCTTCCTAACAAAGTCTCGGAACTTGCTTAAAAAGAGCTTTTCAGCAAAAAAAATGGCAGGCACTGAAATAAAAACAGAAATCACGGCAGCATATTCATTTTAATCGCCTCCACCCAACCTGCCAGTGACAGAGGGAGGCTATCCCACCTTGCCAAAACCGCTTTCACCCTCCCCACCAAGCTAATAAAATTGTATTGAGGGTGACCCCCCCCCCAGTCCCCGCGCCACCTGCACCCCCAAATACCTGGGGCGTCATTCTCCGACCCCCCGCCGGGTCGGAGAATGGCCGTTGGCCGCCGTGAATCCCGCCCCCGCCCCCGCCGAAGTTTCCAGTACCGGAGATTGGGCGGGGGCGGGAATCGGGCCGCGCCGGTTGGCGGGACCCCCTGCTGGATTCTCCGGCCTGGATGGGCCGAAGTCCCGCCCAGAAATTGCCTGTCCCGCCGGCGTAAATCAAAGCTCGTATTTACCGGCGGGACCAGGCAGCGTGGGAGGGCTCCGGGGTCCTGGGGGAGGGCGCGGGGCGATCTGACCCCGGGGGTGCCCCCACGGTGGCCTGGCCCGCAATCGGGGCCCACCGATCCGCGGGCGGGCCTGTGCCGTGGGGGCACTCTTTCCCTTCCGCCTCCGCCACGGCCTCCACCATGGCGGAGGCGGAAGTGACTCTCCCCACTGCGCATGCGCGGGAAACTGACAGCGGCCGCTGACGCTCCCGCGCATGCGCCGCATTTCCGCGCCAGCTGGCAGGGCAACAAGCGCCATTTCCGCCAGCTGGCGGGGCGGAAATCCCTCTGGTGTCGGCCTAGCCCCTCAATGTTGGGGCTAGACCGCCAAAGATGTGGAGCATTCCGCACCTTTGGGCCGGCGCGACGCCCGTCTGATTGGCGCCGTCTTTGGCGCCAGTCGGCAGACATCGCGCCGTTGGGGGAGAATTTCGCCCCTGAAGTAGGTTGCTGCTCTGCGAAATGGCGGCCCTCCTACTCCCTTCCCCACTCCCGGCCGGATACCACAATGTATTCACTCTTCTCCAGGTTTAATTTATATCCTGAAAAAGACCCAAAAGTTCAGAGAAGTTCCATTATGTTCCCCATCGACGCACTCGGCTCTGATTATATCTAACAATAAATCATCTGCACACAGTGGAGGGGGCGGGATTCTCCCCTCACTGGCGGGGAGGGCCGTATCGGCGTGAGGAGTGGCGTGAACCTCTCCAGTGTCGGGCCGCCCAGATGGTGCGGAATCCTCCGCACCTTCAAGGGCTAGGCCGGCGGCGGTGGAGTTGCCGCCACGCCAGCCGACGCGGATGGGCTTGGCGACGTGGCAACCGGCGCCGAAGGGCCTCCGCCGGCCATGCCAGAGGTTGATAGCAGCTGGCATGGAGGGAAAGACTGCCCCCACGGCACAGGCCCGCCTGCGGATTGGTGGGCCCTGATCATGGGCCAGGCCACCGTGGGGCCCTCCCGGGGCCAGATCCCCCCCCCCCCCCCCGAGGACTCCGCAGACCGCCCGTAGAGCCAGATCCTGCCGGTACAAACTTGGTTTGATTTACGCCGGCGGAACCGCCCAAAAACGGGTGGCCTCTCAGCCCATCGCGGGGCGGAGGATCGGCAGGGGGGGCGCTGCCAGCGGCCGCCGACCGGCGCAGCGCAATTCCCGCCCCCGCCAAAACCCCAGCTCAGGAGAAAACCCGGCAGGGGGTCGGAGAATATTCCACCACCCGTCCTGTACTGTTCCTTTCCAGACTGCCAAGCTCCTTAAAGCGATGGCCAAAGGCTCTATCGCTGATGCAAATAACAGAGGGGACATAGGATACCTTCCCCACTCCCGGCCGGAGTGATCCCCCGATGCAGAGCAAATTACCACAAACTCATATTGTTTGTTCGGACACTCGCCATCAGTTCCATATATAATAGCCGTACCCACCCTGTGAATCTTGGCCCAATCCCAAACCTCTCAAGAACCGCAATCAAATACCTCCATTCTACTCGATCAAATGCCTTTTCCGTGCCTGGCGCAACCACCGCCTCTGTCTCCTTTCCCTCAGCCAGTGTCATGATTACATTTAATAACTATGGAATATTTGAGAATAGCTGCCTTCCGTTTACGAACCCCATCTGGTCCTCCCCTGTCACCTTCAGGAGGCACCCCTCCAACCTAGCTGTCAGTATCTTCACTATTAGCTTTATGTCGACATTCAGTAGCGATATAGACCGGTACGATGCACACTCCGTCGGATCCTTATCTTTCTTTAACAAGAAGATTGAGGCCTGCCCCAATGTTTGTGGTGGTACCCCCTTCCCTATCGCCTGCTCGAACATCCCTACCACCAGCGGCACCAATGTGTCTTTAAATTTCTTGCAATACTCCACTGGGAACCCATCTGGCCCTGCCACCTTCCCCGATTGCATCCTCCCAATTCCCTCCTTTACCTCCTGTTCCCCCACCAACCTATTCAGTGTGGTCCTATCTTCCTCCTCCAGCCTCGGATACTCCAATCCGTCCAGGAACTCCCACATCCTTTGATCGGCCCCCAGCGGTTCCGACCGATACAAATTTTCATAAAACTCCTGAAATACCTTATTAATCAGGTCTGGGACCACCACCAATTTCCCCGTCCTATCCCGTACCTGGGCAATTTTCCTCGCTGCCACCTCCCTCCAAAGTTGGCCTGCCAGCATGCTCCTTCTCCCCATACTCATAAATCGCTTCCCTCGCCCGCCTCAGTTGGCGCACTGCCTTCCCCGTGGACAACCGGTCAAAGCTAGACTGTAGCTCCACCCTTCTGTCCAAAAGTGCAGGAAATGCATCCCTGGCGTACCTCCTGTCCACCTCCAACATGTCATCCATCAGCCTTTGATGCTCTTCCCTCTCCTCTTTATCCACCTTGGCCTTAAACGATATCACCTCCCCCCTCACGACCACCTTTAGGGCTTCCCATACCACCGCCTGCGATACTTCCCCAGCACAGTTAAAGCCCACGTACTCCTCAATCACCCTCACGATCTTCTCACAAAAACTTTGGTCCCCCCAGCAACCCCACATCCATTCTCCACCTTGGTCACTGCGCTACCCCTTTCTCCTGCATGTCAGAAGAAGTGTGACTTCCTCCGACATGCCGCCACCAGAAGTCCCCACATTGGTGGGTCTTGGCGATGCCAAAGAAGCAGTAAATCCTGGGAGGGAGGGAGGGCAGTGATGGGGGATACTCATGCTCCTCTTGGTCCACAAGCAGCACTTTAAGGGCAATTTATTTTTGTCCTAATCTCCCTTGCGTTATTAGGTTCCTCGAGTCTGCAAAGTCTAGCTGTCAAAGGTTAAACATGACAGATAAAATCAGAAGCTGCCATTCTTATTATAACATTCAAACAATTATAAACATGCCTGAACTGCCCCACCTTCATTAAAGGTGAAGTGAATGACTTTCCCTGACATAATCTTTACGAGTTTCACAAGTAGGCTTACATTAACACTCAATGAAGTTACTGTGAAAATCCCCTTGTCACCACATTCCGGCACCTGTTCGGGTACACTGAGGAAGAATTCCAAATGTCCAATTCACCTAACAACCATGGGTGGGATTCTCCGGGAATCGGCGGGGCGGGCATAAACGGCGCAGTGGAGTGGCGGGAACGACTCCGGCGTCGGGCCGCCCCAAGGGTGCGGAATCCTCTGCACCATCAGGGGCTAGACCGGCGCCGGAGTGGTTTGCGCCCCACCGGCAGGCGTGGAAGGCCTTTGGTGCCGCGTCAGCCAGGGCCGAAGGGACTCCGCCGGCCGGCGGGGGTCCGCGCATGCGCGGGAGCGTCAGCGGCTGCTGAAGTAATCCCCGCGCATGCGAAGGTTCACCTTCACGCCGGCCATCGCGGAGGCATACACGGCTGGCGCGTAGGAATAGAGTGCCCTCACGGCACAGGCCCGCCTGTGGATCAGTGGGCCCCAATTGCGGGCCAGGCCACCGTGGGGGTACCCCCTGGGTCCAGATCGCCCCCTGCCCCCCCCCGGGAACCCCGGAGCCTGCCCGCGCCGCCAGGTCCCGCCGGTAAGGGACCAACTCTAATTTACACCGGCGGGACCTGCATAGAACGGGTGGGACTTCGGCCCATCGTGGGCCAGAGAATTGCCGGGGGGAGCCCGCCGACCGGCGCGGCACGATTCCCGCCCCCGTCAAATCTCCGGCGCCGGAATTCGGCAGCCAGCGGGGGCGGGATTCACGCCGCCTCCCAGCGATTCACTGACCCGGCGGGGGGTCAGAGAATCCCGCCCCATGTCCTTCGGGACTTTGTGGGAGGAAACCGGAGCACCCGGAGGAAACCCACGCAGACACGGGGAGAATGTCCAGACTCCGGAAAGACAGTGACCCAAGCCGGGAATCAAACCCGGGCCCCTGGTGCTGTGGAGCAACAGTGCTAACCACTGTGCTAGCGTGCCACCAAGGGTCAACATTTGATCGAGTATGACATCAAGGAATCCTAGCCAAACTGAAGTCAATGGGAATCAGTGAGAAAATGCTTCACTGGTTGGAGTCACACCTACCACAAAGGAAGATGGTTGTGGTGGTTGGAGGTGAATCATCTCAGCACAGGACATCATTGCAGGAGTTCCTCAGGGTAGCGTCCTAGGCTCAACCATCTTCAGCTGCTTCATCAACGACCTTTCCTCCAAAATAAGGTCAGCAGTGGGATTTTCACTGATGATTACAGAGTATTCATTTGCATTCACAACTCAGATTATGAAGCAGTCCTTGCCTCTGTGCAGCAAGACTTGGACAACATTCAAGCTTGGGCTGCTAAGTGCAAGTAACAATCTCACCACACAAGAATCAGATAATGGCCACCTCTAACAAGTCAGAATCAAACTAGGTCCCCTTGCCATTCCATGGCATTGCCATTACTGAATCCCGCACTATCAACATCCTGTGTTCACCATTGACCAGAAACCATACTGGACTAGCCATATAAATATCGTGGCAACAAGATCAAGTCAGAAGCTGGGAATTCTATGGCCTGTTACTCAGCTTCTGACACCTCAAAGCTGGTTCACCATCTACAAGGTACCAGTCAGGAGAGTAATGGAATACTCTCCACTTGCCTGGATGACTGCAGCTCCAACAACACTCAAGAAGCTCACCGCCATCCAGAACAAAGCAGGCAACTTGTCTGGCACCCCACCCACTCCCTTAATATTCATTCCCTCCACCATCAGAACACCGTGACTGCAATGTGCACCATCTACAAGATGCACGGCATCAATCTGTGCGGAGTCTGCACATCCTCCCCGTGTGTGCGTGGGTTTCCTCCGGGTGCTCCGGTTTCCTCCCACAGTTCAAAGATGTGCAGGTTAGGTGGATTGGCCATGATAAATTGCCCTTAGTGTCCAAAATTGCCCTTAGTGTTGGGTGGGGTTCCTGGGTTATGGGGATAGGGTGGAGGTGTTGACCTTGGGTAGGGTGCTCTTTCCAAGAGCCGGTGCAGACTCGATGGGCCGAATGGCCTCCTTCTGCACTGTAAATTCTATGAATCCGCGAAGCTTCCTTTGACAGCACCTTCAACACCCATGACGTCTATCATCAAGAAGGACAAGGGTAGTAGTTATATGGGAACTCCACCATCTGTAAGACCCAGCCAAGACACAGACCACCTTGACCATACCGCCATTTCTTCACCGTCACTGGTTCAAAATCCTGGAACTCCCTCTCTAACAGCACTGTAGATGTACCATCACAACATAGACTGATGCGGTTCAAAGTGTCAGACCACCATCAATTTCTCAAGAGCAATTAGAGCTAAGCCATAAATGTTGGCCTTGCCAGCGATGCCCACACCCAACAAATTTTAAAAAACCTTGCAAGTGGACAGATTGGTGGTGAGCTGGAGTCGGGTTTGTGATTTAAACATTTTTTACATCAACCCACCATTTTATTACATTACTCTTCACTCCTCCCACACATACAACAATATATCACTGCCTTCTTCATAAGCCCTGCACCTGACTTTTGTTAGCCACATGGCTGAATGAATCAGGACATCAGATGAAACCTGTATGTCACTGTGCTGTCAAAATAATCAATTAACATTGACAAGATGTCAAGGGTACCTTTGATTTTAATAGCATGAAATCAAAATACGTTCAGCAACTCAATAGCAATGAATGTCAACATTCGTTCCTCTGATGTGTGGGCTGTCTGAACATATTTGAAACATTTTGAAATTCCAGTTGAGAACTGTCATGTTGAGTTAATCTAAGAGAAGAAATGTGATTCCTTTCTATCTGATTGCCTTTTGCACCTCAATATTGTATCTTACCCCAAAAGTGATGAACTAAACGTCTGGTAAAAGAAAAAGGTTCTATTTAACAACATTGGGTAATCCCCAAATGCTTTACAGTCAATTAAATATTTTGAAGTACAGTCAATTATTTTGGGGTCAATTACTAGGGGGCATAGGTTTAAGGTGCGAGGGGCAAGGTTTAGAGGCGATGCACGAGGCAAGTTGTTTACACAGAGGGTAGTGGGTGCCTGGAACCCGCTGCTGGAGGAGGTGGTGGAAGCAGCGACGATAGTGACGTTTAAGGGGCATCTTGCCAAATGCATGAATAGGATGGGAATAGAGGGATACGGACCCCGTAAGTGTAGAAGATTTTAGTTTAAACAGGCAGCATGGTCGGCACGGGCTTGGAGGGCCGAAGGGCCTGTTCCTGTGCTGTACTTTTCTTTGTTCTATGTTCTTTATAGTCGCTGTGCAATACAGGGAAACACTTACAACGAATTTTCACACAGCAAGTTCAAAGAAACAGAAATGTGACGATGACCAGATAATTTTAGTTTTTGTGATGTTGGATACATATTGGCTATGATAATTCCCCTGCTCTTATACAATATGGTGCCATGGAATTTTTCGCTTCACCTCAGAGGACAGATAGTCAGGACCTCAATTTAACATGTCATCCAAAAGCAGCACCTACAAAACTAGAATGTGAGCCTCAATCATGTGCTCAGTTCTCTGGAGTGGGACTTGAACCATAACCTTCCAGCTCAGAAGGTTCCTCAAATCTGTTGACCAATCTGACTCGTGTTAGAGTTCAGCCTTTCACAGTTCTGACCTCTAAATCATAGAATCATAGAATCCCTACAGTGCAGAAGGCCCATTGAGTTTGCACCGACCCTAGGAAAGAACATCCTATCTAGGCCCACACCTCCACCCTACCCCCATCACCCAATAACCCCACCAAACCCTTTCGGACACTAAGGGGCAATTTTAGCATGGCCAATCCACCTAACCTGCACATCTTTGGACTGTGGGAGGAAGGCGGAGCACCCGGAGGAAGCCCACGCAGAGACGGTGGAGAAACGACAGACTCCGCACAGTCAGTCACAGAAGCCGGAATTGAACCAGGGTCCCTGGCACTGTGAGGCAGCAGTGCTAACCACTGTACCACTGTGTTGCCCAATGAAGAGTTGGCACCTAGACTAGCCTGGTCACTTATTTACTTCTCAGGCTTGTGTTAGAGGAAAGGTGCATAAATATAAGGCAGGATGTATTTTCTCAATGGCCTCCAGTCCTCTGGTTTTGATAGGTTGACTTCTACCCATTTTCCCTCAGCTTTTGTGATATAATGAGCATGAACCCTTTATTTTCCTTTCCATACCAGCAGTCTGTCTAACCACTGGTTCCATTTTAAGGACACTTATAAACAATTCTTATGTCATTTCTCCTACATGAAGGAGGACATGAGGGTTGCAGGTGAGAGGTTTATTTTCTGGGGGGACCGAGAACATGCCCATAGAATGTTTGGGTTTTCCATTAGCTTGCAGTTCTGTCTTCTTGCCAACAAAAATAAATCTCCTGCAAGAGATAGAGATATTTTGAAATGTCAAAATAAATTATCTTGACTCCAATAGTTAAAACAGCAGATGATGTTAGATGATTTATTTAGACTTAGTGAATGTCAAATTACTGTATGAAGTATTGGTTTGCTTTTGGCATCAACAACAATTTCAAGCCTACTCTGCTGCTTTGGGCCTGTCAAGAAAACCTATTTTCTTCTCCAAAAATAAAAAAACATTATGCTCTGGAATCATATAAAAAAAAAAGGTACAGACATTTGGCTTCATTCTCCGCAGCCCCACGCAAAATCGCGCCGCTCTGGCAATTCTCCGTGCCCCGAATATCTGCGTGTCCGTGATTTAAGCCACGCGGCTGGGGGGGTGGCTTTGCCAGAGGCCCGCCCCGGGATACTCCGCTCCCAGCAGGCCGAGTTCCCGATGGCGTGGTTCTAACCACGTATGGCTGGTCGGGACTCTCGCATGGCAGTCCGCGGCCGCCCTGGTGGGTGGCGGGAGGATCGGGCTCCGGGGTGGGTCTTATGGGTGGCCGGGGCTGCGATCGGGCCGGTCCGATGCAGGGTCGCGCGGCCGATCGGTGGGGCCTACATTGTCCGTGTTGGTCCTGGTCCGCCATGGCGCTCGACGTGGCCGCTGGAGGCCACTGCCTTGCGCATGCGCGGACTCTGAACCAGACATGCGGGGGCCCCTTCGCACAGCGAAAGCTGCGTGAAACACTCCGGATCCCTGCCAGCCTCTCCAAGGGGCGAAACTCTCCCCCAACGGCGTGATGTCCGCCGACTGGCGCCCAAAACGGCGCCAATCAGACGGGCATCACGCCGGCCCAAAGGTGCGGAATGCTCCGCATCTTTGGGGGCCGAGCCCCAACATTGAGGGGTTAGGCCGGCGCCGGAGGGATTTCCGCCCCGCCAGCTGGCGGAAATGGCGTTTGGTGCCCCGCCAGCTGGCGGAAATGGCGTGTGGTGCCCCGCCAGCTGGTGCGGAAATGCGGCGCATGCGCGGGAGCGTCAGCGGCCGCCGACAGTTTCCTGCGCATGCGAAGTGGGGAGAGTCTCTTCCGCCTCCGCCATGGTGGAGGCCGTGGCGGAAGCGGAAGGGAAAGAGTGCCCCCACGGCACAGGCCCGCCCGCGGATCGGTGGGCCCCGATCGTGGAGCCCCGACCCCGGAGCCCGCCCACGACGCCTGGTCCCGCCGGTAAATACCAGCTTTGATTTACGTCGGCGGGACAGGCAATTCCTGGGCGGGACTTCGGCCCATCCGGGCCGGAGAATCCAGCGGGGGGTCCCGCCAACCGGCGCGGCCCGATTCCCGCCCCCGCCCAATCTCCGGTACCGGAGACTTCGGCGGGGGCGGGGGCGGGATTCACGGCGGCCAACGGCCATTTTCCGACCTGGTGGGGGGTCGGAGAATGACGGCCAAGGTAAGTGAATCGCTATTTACTTTTTGCAAGAAACTGGGGAGTAAAATGCCAGCGTTTTTACGCTGGCTTAGGGACATAGTCCCATTTTTGGAGAATCCAGCCCAATGTGTTTTCCATAATGGGCACGAGGAACTGAATTTTCTGTTCACAGGAACATCTGACTAATTGCTTGTAGCTTGGGCATGGCCATTACATTCCTACTGGTTATTAATGTCACTCCTCATATTTTGCTTTGATGTTGACTTTCAATCTAAGTGTTGTGGGTTTTCACTTGTGTGTCGCTCCGCAGGAATAAAGGGAACTCAATCATTAGGTACATAAACAAACCGAAGATAGCTAGCTACTGAGTATATTCTGGAACTGTAACGCAACTGTACATGGTTGTAAAATCTTAAATGTGGCAATCACGATGCCATTTCTTTAAATGAAGTACAATTTACCAACATTGCTACCTCACCCTGCTTTCAAACGGTGCTAGTTCTTCACCATTCTTAACAGGCTCGACACCCATCAACAGGGATGCATAATGCTTTGCTGATCTTGCTGCAAATATTTTGGGCTACAGGTCCCACTCAAAATGACTGCATGCTAGTAGTTCTCATTGTTATTTACGCACAGATGCCACAGCAACTTCAGGTGAGGAACAGCTGCAAGATTTAGTGTTGTGTGCTCGTTACACCTCAGTCGATTTTAATGAAGTCTGAAGTAGGTTAACTCTAAAATTCTTTATTATGTACTATTTCCAAAGATATAGTAATGGGTACAAGCTAGGAGGGCGGCATGGTAGCACAGTGGTTAGCACTTCACAGCACCAGGGTCCCAGGTTCGATTCCTGGCTTGGCTCACTGTCTGTGTGGAGTCTGCACCTTCTCCCTGTGTCTACGTGGGTTTCTTCTGGTGCTCCGGTTTCCTCCCACAAGTCCCGAAAGACGTGCTTGGCAGGTGAATTGGACATTCTGAATTCTCCCTCATTGTACCCGAACAGGCGCCTGAGTGTGGCAACCAGGGGATTTTCACAGTAACTTCATTGCAGTGTTAATGCAAGCCAAATTGTGACAATAATTAGATTATTAGGAGCTGTTTTAGGATTATTAGGAGCTTAGGTCTGCATGGGGTTCTGTTCAACACCACCCTGACCTCTAGGTTCTCTTACATCACTGTGTGGGCAGTACTATACTCAGTGCCACATTAACCTTATATGTGCTAAACCATTATACTACATGAGTAGCGCAGAAGTTTCTCTCTGGCACACAGCTCTCGGCTCTTAGCTTCTTGAAAATGGTATCTCACAATTGAAAGCCATGAAGTTGCTGTATTTTGTGTAGATACAAGCCATAGAAAGTTAAGCCACACCCATTTCGGTCCAAATACCCTTTAATGATGTTACGAGTATTAATTGCTGTCAATCAACTTTTCAGATACCAAAAATTAGAATTACAGGTGTGGAGTTTCATTCCTTCAGGAATTTATTGTCAATGGAAATTAATTAAAAGATGTTCTTTTCCTTTCTTTTATTCTCCATTTCTGTACCTGAATTGACATTGAATCCACCCTCTTCAATTTACTCTTCCTTCTCAGTCCTTCAACTGTAATTCACACTGGCCAAGAAGACACATAGTTGTTTGCCCTGATCTTTCAGGTCTCATGTAGAGGTTGCCGCACAGTTATCAGCAATTCCAGCAATATACCATGCAAAATATTGTAAACTCTGAACGGGCAAGGCATGTCATGTTGACACATTCGGGGGAGGATTTTTCACCCCCATTTTCTGCTGGCGGGAAAGTTGGTGGGGACAAAGTATCCAACGGGAGTCCCTAAACGGCTTTAATGCTGGTGGGATTTCCTGTTAGGGTAGTCTCCGCACCCTGCCAATGACATAATAGGGTTCCCGCCATGAAAGGTAGGGGGGGGGGGGGAAAGAGATGTGCGTGTACCTCCATGGGAGGTGGATTTTTTTTTCTCAGAAGAACGCCGTGATCTGATCTGTCAGGGGCCGAGGCTGCTGGTAGGTGGGCTCATTCGGAGCCCGCCCCTGCCAATGTGACATCCTGAGACCTGCCTCCTGAATTTTTTTGACTATGTGTCAAAAAGTATGGCAGGACACTGCAGCCAGTGGGTGACACACTTCTTTTCCCACCTGAGTGACAGTCAAAAAAGAGAAACTTTTGCCCATTAGATTTACTCCTACAGATTCATTGCAGAAAAGTCAGGGATAAGATAGGGCGTAAAATGAGGTCACTTTAGTGTGTCTCGGCAGCCCATATTCATATATATCAGCAGGCAACTATGGCTGGTTCTACACAATACAAATTGGCCAAATGGTGAATGAGTTGCTACAATCAGTTTTCAGCAAACTTTCCACACACATGGTGAACGATTCCTTCATATTTGCAAATACAATATCGGACTTGCATATTGATAACAATACCTATGCCCAAATAAATGGTTTTGCCATGGAATCCCCTCCAGGCCCATATCTTTCTATGTTTCCACAAGAAACATGTTTTCAATGGAATGACCCTAACCTCCAGCCCCTTTCATATTTTTGATACATAGATGAGATGGGGTTACTGGGTCACGGGGATAGGGTGAGACTCTTTCAGAGGGTCAGTGCAGACTTGATGGGCCAAATGGCCTCCTTCTGCACTGTAGGGAGTCTATGAGATGACATGTTTGCTATTTTTGAATTTGCAGCTAATCTAAGAATTTTGTTTTACACATTACACATCATCCAACACCACATGGTACCAGTGAGTGAATCGATACTTACCGGCAAATCTGCTATCCTGAGCCATGGACACCCACAACAAACCGCAGCCGTTGCAAGTCGCTGGGAACCTGGGCACCAATTGGAAGCTCTTAAAGCAGCGATTCGAACTGTTCATGCGAGCCAACGAAAAACAGGGCACCTCGGATGAAACAAAGATTGCCATGCTCCTCACTACCGCAGGTCAGCACGCCATCGATGTATACAACTCCTTGGTGTTCGCGGAAGGCGAGAACAAATCTAAATATGACATGGTCCTCCTCAAGCTCGACCAGCACTTCAACATTGAGGTCAATGAAAGCTTTGAGAGGTATATCTTTCAGAAGCGCCTACAAGGTAAGGATGAGCTCTTTCAGCCCTTCCTGACGCACCTCCGCATACTCGCGCAGTCCTGCGGTTAGGGCACCACCTCAGAGTCCATGATCCGGGACCAGATCGTTTTTGGCGTTGCCTCCAGTGGCCTACGCCAGCAGCATCTAAAAATTAAAGGCCTGACCGTAGCATCTGCAGTTGAAGCCTGTGTCCTGCATGAAAATGCGACCAGCCGCTATGCCCAATTTCAGGCGACCGAATCGGCACGGAGGGGGTCCCAAGCGATCAAATCGGCAAGCCAGGCCGCCCACGAGGCCGAACGCATCCAGGCAATCGAGTTTCTCCCGGCCCGCGGCCCGGACGAGGGCGGCCGTTTCGCGCGCTTTTTGAATTTACACAGTACCTGTGCTGAATTTACAAAGTATAGGTGCTGAATTTACACAGTATCAGTGCTGAATTTATACAGTATCAGTGCTAAATTTACAAAGGGTCAATGCTGAATTTACAAAGTTTCAGTGCTGAATTTACACAGTATCAGTGCCGAATTTACAAAGAATCAGTGTTGAATTTACAAAGGATCAGTGCTGAATTTACAAAGAATCAGTTTTGAATTTACACAGTACCTGTGCTGAATTTATACAGTATCAGTGCTGAATTTACAAAGGATCAGTGCTGAATTTACAAAGTATTAGGCTGAATTTACACAGTATCAGTGCCGAATTTACAAAGAATCAGTGTTGAATTTACACAGTACCTGTGCTGAATTTACAAAGTGTCGGTGCTAAATTTACACAGTATCAGTGCTGAACTTACACCGAATCAGTGCTGAATTTACAAAGAATCAGTGTTGAATTTACACAGTACCTATGCTGAATTTACAAAGTAGTGGTGCTGAATTTACACAGTATCGGTGCTGAATTTACACAGTGTCAGTGCTGAATTTACACAGTATCGGTGCAGAATTTACACAGCATTAGTGCCGAATTTACAAAGAATCAGTTTTGAATGTACACAGTACCTGTGCAGAATTTACAAAGTATCGGTGCTGAATGTACACAGTATCAGTGCTGAATTTATACAGTATCAGTGCTGAATTTACAAAGGATCAATGCTGAATTTACAAAGTATCAGTGCTGAATTTACACAGTATCAGTGCCGAATTTACAAAGAATCAGTGTTGAATTTACAAAGCATCAGTGCTGAATTTACAAAGAATCAGTTTTGAATTTACATAGTACCTATGCTGAATTTATACAGTATCAGTGCTGAATTTACAAAGGATCAGTGCTGAATTTACAAAGTATTAGTGCTGAATTTACACAGTATCAATGCTGAATTTACACAGTATCAGTGCTGAATTTACAAAGAATCAGTGTTGAATTTACACAGTACCTATGCTGAATTTACAAAGTAGCGGTGCTGAATTTACAAAGTATCGGTGCTGAATTTACACAGTATCAGTGCTGAATTTACACAGTGTCAGTGTTGAACTTACACAGTATCAGTGCTGAATTTACACAGTATCGGTGCAGAATTTACACAGCATTAGTGCCGAATTTACAAAGAATCAGTTTTGAATGTACACTGTACCTGTGCTGAATTTACAAAGTATCGGTGCTGAATGTACACAGTATCAGTGCTGAATTTATACAGTATCAGTGCTGAATTTACAAAGGATCAATGCTGAATTTACAAAGTATCAGTGCTGAATTTACACAGTATCAGTGCCGAATTTACAAAGAATCAGTGTTGAATTTACAAAGGATCAGTGCTGAATTTACAAAGCATCAGTTTTGAATTTACACAGTACCTGTGCTGAATTTATACAGTATCAGTGCTGAATTTACAAAGTATCAGTGCTGAATTTACAAAGTATTAGTGCTGAATTTACACCGAATCAGTGCTGAATTTACAAAGAATCAGTGTTGAATTTACACAGTATCGGTGCAGAATTTACACAGCATTAGTGCCGAATTTACAAAGAATCAGTTTTGAATGTACCTGTGCTGAATTTACAAAGTATCGGTGCTGAATGTACACAGTATCAGTGCTGAATTTACACCGAATCAGTGCTGAATTTACAAAGAATCAGTGTTGAATTTACACAGTACCTATGCTGAATTTACAAAGTAGTGGTGCTGAATTTACACAGTATCGGTGCTGAATTTACACAGTGTCAGTGCTGAATTTACACAGTATCGGTGCAGAATTTACACAGCATTAGTGCCGAATTTACAAAGAATCAGTTTTGAATGTACACAGTACCTGTGCAGAATTTACAAAGTATCGGTGCTGAATGTACACAGTATCAGTGCTGAATTTATACAGTATCAGTGCTGAATTTACAAAGGATCAATGCTGAATTTACAAAGTATCAGTGCTGAATTTACACAGTATCAGTGCCGAATTTACAAAGAATCAGTGTTGAATTTACAAAGCATCAGTGCTGAATTTACAAAGAATCAGTTTTGAATTTACATAGTACCTGTGCTGAATTTATACAGTATCAGTGCTGAATTTACAAAGGGTCAGTGCTGAATTTACAAAGTATTAGTGCTGAATTTACACAGTACCAATGCTGAATTTACACAGTATCAGTGCTGAATTTACAAAGAATCAGTGTTGAATTTACACAGTACCTATGCTGAATTTACAAAGTAGCGGTGCTGAATTTACAAAGTATCGGTGCTGAATTTACACAGTATCAGTGCTGAATTTACACAGTGTCAGTGTTGAACTTACACAGTATCAGTGCTGAATTTACACAGTATCGGTGCAGAATTTACACAGCATTAGTGCCGAATTTACAAAGAATCAGTTTTGAATGTACACTGTACCTGTGCTGAATTTACAAAGTATCGGTGCTGAATGTACACAGTATCAGTGCTGAATTTATACAGTATCAGTGCAGAATTTACAAAGGATCAATGCTGAATTTACAAAGTATCAGTGCTGAATTTACACAGTATCAGTGCCGAATTTACAAAGAATCAGTGTTGAATTTACAAAGGATCAGTGCTGAATTTACAAAGCATCAGTTTTGAATTTACACAGTACCTGTGCTGAATTTATACAGTATCAGTGCTGAATTTACAAAGTATCAGTGCTGAATTTACAAAGTATTAGTGCTGAATTTACACCGAATCAGTGCTGAATTTACAAAGAATCAGTGTTGAATTTACACAGTATCGGTGCAGAATTTACACAGTACGTGTGCTGAATTTACAAAGTATCGGTGCTGAATGTACACAGTATCAGTGCTGAACTTACACCGAATCAGTGCTGAATTTACAAAGAATCAGTGTTGAATTTACACAGTACCTATGCTGAATTTACAAAGTAGTGGTGCTGAATTTACACAGTATCGGTGCTGAATTTACACAGTGTCAGTGCTGAATTTACACAGTATCGGTGCAGAATTTACACAGCATTAGTGCCGAATTTACAAAGAATCAGTTTTGAATGTACACAGTACCTGTGCAGAATTTACAAAGTATCGGTGCTGAATGTACACAGTATCAGTGCTGAATTTATACAGTATCAGTGCTGAATTTACAAAGGATCAATGCTGAATTTACAAAGTATCAGTGCTGAATTTACACAGTATCAGTGCCGAATTTACAAAGAATCAGTGTTGAATTTACAAAGCATCAGTGCTGAATTTACAAAGAATCAGTTTTGAATTTACATAGTACCTGTGCTGAATTTATACAGTATCAGTGCTGAATTTACAAAGGATCAGTGCTGAATTTACAAAGTATTAGTGCTGAATTTACACAGTATCAATGCTGAATTTACACAGTATCAGTGCTGAATTTACAAAGAATCAGTGTTGAATTTACACAGTATCGGTGCAGAATTTACACAGCATTAGTGCCGAATTTACAAAGAATCAGTTTTGAATGTACCTGTGCTGAATTTACAAAGTATCGGTGCTGAATGTACACAGTATCAGTGCTGAATTTATACAGTATCAGTGCTGAATTTACAAAGGATCAATGCTGAATTTACACAGTATCGGTGCAGAATTTACACAGCATTAGTGCCGAATTTACAAAGAATCAGTTTTGAATGTACACTGTACCTGTGCTGAATTTACAAAGTATCGGTGCTGAATGTACAAAGAATCAGTGTTGAATTTACACAGTACCTATGCTGAATTTACAAAGTAGCGGTGCTGAATTTACAAAGTATCGGTGCTGAATTTACACAGTATCAGTGCTGAATTTACACAGTGTCAGTGTTGAACTTACACAGTATCAGTGCTGAATTTACACAGTATCGGTGCAGAATTTACACAGCATTAGTGCCGAATTTACAAAGAATCAGTTTTGAATGTACACTGTACCTGTGCTGAATTTACAAAGTATCGGTGCTGAATGTACACAGTATCAGTGCTGAATTTATACAGTATCAGTGCAGAATTTACAAAGGATCAATGCTGAATTTACAAAGTATCAGTGCTGAATTTACACAGTATCAGTGCCGAATTTACAAAGAATCAGTGTTGAATTTACAAAGGATCAGTGCTGAATTTACAAAGCATCAGTTTTGAATTTACACAGTACCTGTGCTGAATTTATACAGTATCAGTGCTGAATTTACAAAGTATCAGTGCTGAATTTACAAAGTATTAGTGCTGAATTTACACCGAATCAGTGCTGAATTTACAAAGAATCAGTGTTGAATTTACACAGTATCGGTGCAGAATTTACACAGTACCTGTGCTGAATTTACAAAGTATCGGTGCTGAATGTACACAGTATCAGTGCTGAACTTACACCGAATCAGTGCTGAATTTACAAAGAATCAGTGTTGAATTTACACAGTACCTATGCTGAATTTACAAAGTAGTGGTGCTGAATTTACACAGTATCGGTGCTGAATTTACACAGTGTCAGTGCTGAATTTACACAGTATCGGTGCAGAATTTACACAGCATTAGTGCCGAATTTACAAAGAATCAGTTTTGAATGTACACAGTACCTGTGCAGAATTTACAAAGTATCGGTGCTGAATGTACACAGTATCAGTGCTGAATTTATACAGTATCAGTGCTGAATTTACAAAGGATCAATGCTGAATTTACAAAGTATCAGTGCCGAATTTACACAGTATCAGTGCCGAATTTACAAAGAATCAGTGTTGAATTTACAAAGCATCAGTGCTGAATTTACAAAGAATCAGTTTTGAATTTACATAGTACCTGTGCTGAATTTATACAGTATCAGTGCTGAATTTACAAAGGATCAGTGCTGAATTTACAAAGTATTAGTGCTGAATTTACACAGTATCAATGCTGAATTTACACAGTATCAGTGCTGAATTTACAAAGAATCAGTGTTGAATTTACACAGTATCGGTGCAGAATTTACACAG
The DNA here is from genome assembly GCF_047496885.1 of Scyliorhinus torazame. Lineage (NCBI taxonomy): Eukaryota > Metazoa > Chordata > Chondrichthyes > Carcharhiniformes > Scyliorhinidae > Scyliorhinus > Scyliorhinus torazame. Next base: position 123,974,144 of record NC_092713.1, read on the forward strand.
CATTAGTGCCGAATTTACAAAGAATCAGTTTTGAATGTACCTGTGCTGAATTTACAAAGTATCGGTGCTGAATGTACACAGTATCAGTGCTGAATTTATACAGTATCAGTGCTGAATTTACAAAGGATCAATGCTGAATTTACAAAGTATCAGTGCTGAATTTACACAGTATCAGTGTCGAATTTGCAAAGAATCAGTGTTGAATTTACAAAGGATCAGTGCTGAATTTACAAAGTATCGGTGCTGAATGTACACAGTATCAGTGCTGAATTTATACAGTATCAGTGCTGAATTTACAAAGGATCAGTGCTGAATTTACAAAGTATTAGTGCTGAATTTACACAGTATCATTGCTGAATTTACACAGTATCAATGCCGAATTTACAAAGAATCAGTGTTGAATTTACACAGTACCTGTGCTGAATTTACAAAGTATCGATGCTAAATTTACACAGTATCAGAGCTGAACTTACACCGAATCAGTGCTGAATTTACAAAGAATCAGTGTTGAATTTACACAGTACCTATGCTGAATTTACAAAGTAGCAGTGCTGAATTTACAAAGTATCGGTGCTGAATTTACACAGTAACTGTGCTGAATTTACAACGTAGCACTGCTGAATTTACAAAGTATCAGTGCTGAATTTACACAGTATCGGTGCTGAATTTACACAGTGTCAGTGCTGAATTTATACAGTATCAGTGCTGAATTTACAAAGGGTCAATGCTGAATTTACAAAGTATCAGTGCTGAATTTACACAGTATCAGTGCCGAATTTACAAAGAATCAGTGTTTAATTTACACAGTACCTGTGCTGAATTTACAAAGTATCGGTGCTGAATTTACACAGTATCAGTGCTGAATTTATACAGTATCAGTGCTGAATTTACAAAGGGTCAATGCTGAATTTACAAAGTTTCAGTGCTGAATTTACACAGTATCAGTGCCGAATTTACAAAGAATCAGTGTTGAATTTACAAAGGATCAGTGCTGAATTTACAAAGAATCAGTTTTGAATTTACACAGTACCTGTGCTGAATTTATACAGTATCAGTGCTGAATTTACAAAGGATCAGTGCTGAATTTACAAAGTATTAGGCTGAATTTACACAGTATCAGTGCCGAATTTACAAAGAATCAGTGTTGAATTTACACAGTACCTGTGCTGAATTTACAAAGTGTCGGTGCTAAATTTACACAGTATCAGTGCTGAACTTACACCGAATCAGTGCTGAATTTACAAAGAATCAGTGTTGAATTTACACAGTACCTATGCTGAATTTACAAAGTAGTGGTGCTGAATTTACACAGTATCGGTGCTGAATTTACACAGTGTCAGTGCTGAATTTACACAGTATCGGTGCAGAATTTACACAGCATTAGTGCCGAATTTACAAAGAATCAGTTTTGAATGTACACAGTACCTGTGCTGAATTTACAAAGTATCGGTGCTGAATGTACACAGTATCAGTGCTGAATTTATACAGTATCAGTGCTGAATTTACAAAGGATCAATGCTGAATTTACAAAGTATCAGTGCTGAATTTACACAGTATCAGTGCCGAATTTACAAAGAATCAGTGTTGAATTTACAAAGCATCAGTGCTGAATTTACAAAGAATCAGTTTTGAATTTACATAGTACCTGTGCTGAATTTATACAGTATCAGTGCTGAATTTACAAAGGATCAGTGCTGAATTTACAAAGTATTAGTGCTGAATTTACACAGTATCAATGCTGAATTTACACAGTATCAGTGCTGAATTTACAAAGAATCAGTGTTGAATTTACACAGTACCTATGCTGAATTTACAAAGTAGCGGTGCTGAATTTACAAAGTATCGGTGCTGAATTTACACAGTATCAGTGCTGAATTTACACAGTGTCAGTGTTGAACTTACACAGTATCAGTGCTGAATTTACACAGTATCGGTGCAGAATTTACACAGCTTCGGTGCAGAATTTACACAGCATTAGTGCCGAATTTACAAAGAATCAGTTTTGAATGTACACTGTACCTGTGCTGAATTTACAAAGTATCGGTGCTGAATGTACACAGTATCAGTGCTGAATTTATACAGTATCAGTGCTGAATTTACAAAGGATCAATGCTGAATTTACAAAGTATCAGTGCTGAATTTACACAGTATCAGTGCCGAATTTACAAAGAATCAGTGTTGAATTTACAAAGGATCAGTGCTGAATTTACAAAGCATCAGTTTTGAATTTACACAGTACCTGTGCTGAATTTATACAGTATCAGTGCTGAATTTACAAAGTATCAGTGCTGAATTTACAAAGTATTAGTGCTGAATTTACACCGAATCAGTGCTGAATTTACAAAGAATCAGTGTTGAATTTACACAGTACCTATTCTGAATTTACAAAGTAGCGGTGCTGAATTTACAAAGTATCGGTGCTGAATTTACACAGTGTCAGTGTTGAACTTACACAGTATCAGTGTCGAATTTGCAAAGAATCAGTGTTGAATTTACAAAGGATCAGTGCTGAATTTACAAAGTATCGGTGCTGAATGTACACAGTATCAGTGCTGAATTTATACAGTATCAGTGCTGAATTTACAAAGGATCAGTGCTGAATTTACAAAGTATTAGTGCAGAATTTACACAGTATCATTGCTGAATTTACACAGTATCAATGCCGAATTTACAAAGAATCAGTGTTGAATTTACACAGTACCTGTGCTGAATTTACAAAGTATCGATGCTAAATTTACACAGTATCAGAGCTGAACTTACACCGAATCAGTGCTGAATTTACAAAGAATCAGTGTTGAATTTACACAGTACCTATGCTGAATTTACAAAGTAGCAGTGCTGAATTTACAAAGTATCGGTGCTGAATTTACACAGTATCGGTGCTGAATTTACACAGTGTCAGTGTTGAACTTACACAGTATTGGTGCTGAATTTACACAGTATCGGTGCAGAATTTACAAAGAATCAGTGTTGAATTTACACAGTACCTATGCTGAATTTACAAAATAGTGGTGCTGAATTTACAAAGTATCGGTGCTGAATTTACACAGTATCGGTGCTGAATTTACACAGTGTCAGTGTTGAACTTACACAGTATCAGTGCTGAATTTACACAGTATGGGTGCAGAATTTACACAGCATTAGTGCTGAATTTACAAAGTATCAGTATTGAATTTACAATGTACCTCTGCTGAATTTACAAATTATCGGTGCTGAATTTACACTGTATCAGTGCTGAATTTACACAGTATCGGTGCTGAATGTACACAGCATCAGTGCTGAATGTACACAGCATCAGTGCTAAATTTACACAGTATCAGTGCCAAATTTACAAAGAATCAGTGTTGAATTTACAAAGGATCAGTGCTGAATTTACAAACCATCAGTTTTGAATTTACACAGTACCTGTGCTGAATTTATACAGTATCAGTGCTGAATTTACAAAGTATCAGTGCTGAATTTACAAAGTATTAGTGCTGAATTTACACCGAATCAGTGCTGAATTTACAAAGAATCAGTGTTGAATTTACACAGTACCTATTCTGAATTTACAAAGTAGCGGTGCTGAATTTACAAAGTATCGGTGCTGAATTTACACAGTATCGGTGCTGAATTTACACAGTGTCAGTGTTGAACTTACACAGTATCAGTGCTGAATTTACACAGTATCGGTGCAGAATTTACACAGCATTAGTGCCGAATTTACAAAGAATCAGTTTTGAATGTACACAGTACCTGTGCTGAATTTACAAAGTATCGGTGCTGAATGTACACAGTATCAGTGCTGAATTTATACAGTATCAGTGCTGCATTTACAAAGGATCAATGCTGAATTTACAAAGTATCAGTGCTGAATTTACACAGTATCAGTGTCGAATTTGCAAAGAATCAGTGTTGAATTTACAAAGGATCAGTGCTGAATTTACAAAGTATCGGTGCTGAATGTACACAGTATCAGTGCTGAATTTATACAGTATCAGTGCTGAATTTACAAAGGATCAGTGCTGAATTTACAAAGTATTAGTGCTGAATTTACACAGTATCAGTGCTGAATTTACACAGTATCGGTGCAGAATTTACACAGCATTAGTGCCGAATTTACAAAGAATCAGTTTTGAATGTACACAGTACCTGTGCTGAATTTATACAGTATCAGTGCTGAATTTACAAAGGATCATTGCTGAATTTACAAAGTATCAGTGTTGAATTTACACTGTACCTCTGCTGAATTTACACAGTATAAGTGCTGAATTTATACAGTATCAGTGCCGAATTTACAAAGAATCAGTGTTGAACTTACACAGGACCTGTGCTGAATTTACAAAGTATCGGTGCTGAATTTACAAAGTATCGGTGCTGAATTTACACAGTGTCAGTGCTGAACTTACACAGTATCAGTGCTGAATTTACAAAGAATCAGTGTTGAATTTACACAGTAACTGTGCTGAATTTACAACATAGCACTGCTGAATTTACAAAGTATCAGTGCTGAATTTACACAGTATCAGTGCTGAATTTACACAGTGTCAGTGCTGAATTTATACAGTATCAGTGCTGAATTTACAAAGGGTCAATGCTGAATTTACAAAGTATCAGTGCTGAATTTACACAGTATCAGTGCCGAATTTACAAAGAATCAGTGTTGAATTTACACAGTACCTGTGCTGAATTTACAAAGTATCGGTGCTGAATTTACACAGTATCAGTGCTGAATTTATACAGTATCAGTGCTGAATTTACAAAGGGTCAATGCTGAATTTACAAAGTTTCAGTGCTGAATTTACACAGTATCAGTGCCGAATTTACAAAGAATCAGTGTTGAATTTACAAAGGATCAGTGCTGAATTTACAAAGAATCAGTTTTGAATTTACACAGTACCTGTGCTGAATTTATACAGTATCAGTGCTGAATTTACAAAGGATCAGTGCTGAATTTACAAAGTATTAGGCTGAATTTACACAGTATCAGTGCCGAATTTACAAAGAATCAGTGTTGAATTTACACAGTACCTGTGCTGAATTTACAAAGTGTCGGTGCTACATTTACACAGTATCAGTGCTGAACTTACACCGAATCAGTGCTGAATTTACAAAGAATCAGTGTTGAATTTACACAGTACCTATGCTGAATTTACAAAGTAGTGGTGCTGAATTTACACAGTATCGGTGCTGAATTTACACAGTGTCAGTGCTGAATTTACACAGTATCGGTGCAGAATTTACACAGCATTAGTGCTGAATTTACAAAGAATCAGTTTTGAATGTACACAGTACCTGTGCTGAATTTACAAAGTATCGGTGCTGAATGTACACAGTATCAGTGCTGAATTTATACAGTACCTGTGCTGAATTTACAAAGTATCGATGCTAAATTTACACAGTATCAGAGCTGAACTTACACCGAATCAGTGCTGAATTTACAAAGAATCAGTGTTGAATTTACACAGTACCTATGCTGAATTTACAAAGTAGCAGTGCTGAATTTACAAAGTAGCGATGCTGAATTTACACAGTATCGGTGCTGAATTTACACAGTGTCAGTGTTGAACTTACACAGTATCAGTGCTGAATTTACAAAGAATCAGTGTTGAATTTACACAGTACCTGTGCTGAATTTACAAAGCAGCAGTGCTGAATTTACAAAGTATCGGTGCTGAATTTACACAGTATCAGTGCTGAATTTACACCGTATCGGTGCAGAATTTACACAGCATTAGTGCCGAATTTACAAAGAATCAGTTTTGAATGTACACAGTACCTGTGCTGAATTTATACAGTATCAGTGCTGAATTTACAAAGGATCATTGCTGAATTTACAAAGTATCAGTGTTGAATTTACACTGTACCTCTGCTGAATTTACACAGTATAAGTGCTGAATTTATACAGTATCAGTGCCGAATTTACAAAGAATCAGTGTTGAACTTACACAGGACCTGTGCTGAATTTACAAAGTATCGGTGCTGAATTTACAAAGTATCGGTGCTGAATTTACACAGTGTCAGTGCTGAACTTACACAGTATCAGTGCTGAATTTACAAAGAATCAGTGTTGAATTTACACAGTAACTGTGCTGAATTTACAACGTGGCACTGCTGAATTTACAAAGTATCAGTGCTGAATTTACACAGTATCGGTGCTGAATTTACACAGTGTCAGTGCTGAATTTATACAGTATCAGTGCTGAATTTACAAAGGGTCAATGCTGAATTTACAAAGTATCAGTGCTGAATTTACACAGTATCAGTGCCGAATTTACAAAGAATCAGTGTTGAATTTACACAGTACCTGTGCTGAATTTACAAAGTATCGGTGCTGAATTTACACAGTATCAGTGCTGAATTTATACAGTATCAGTGCTGAATTTACAAAGGGTCAATGCTGAATTTACAAAGTTTCAGTGCTGAATTTACACAGTATCAGTGCCGAATTTACAAAGAATCAGTGTTGAATTTACAAAGGATCAGTGCTGAATTTACAAAGAATCAGTTTTGAATTTACACAGTACCTGTGCTGAATTTATACAGTATCAGTGCTGAATTTACAAAGGATCAGTGCTGAATTTACAAAGTATTAGGCTGAATTTACACAGTATCAGTGCCGAATTTACAAAGAATCAGTGTTGAATTTACACAGTACCTGTGCTGAATTTACAAAGTGTCGGTGCTAAATTTACACAGTATCAGTGCTGAACTTACACCGAATCAGTGCTGAATTTACAAAGAATCAATGTTGAATTTACACAGTACCTATGCTGAATTTACAAAGTAGTGGTGCTGAATTTACACAGTATCGGTGCTGAATTTACACAGTGTCAGTGCTGAATTTACACAGTATCGGTGCAGAATTTACACAGCATTAGTGCCGAATTTACAAAGAATCAGTTTTGAATGTACACAGTACCTGTGCTGAATTTACAAAGTATCGGTGCTGAATGTACACAGTATCAGTGCTGAATTTATACAGTATCAGTGCTGAATTTACAAAGGATCAATGCTGAATTTAAAAAGTATCAGTGCTGAATTTACACAGTATCAGTGCCGAATTTACAAAGACTCAGTGTTGAATTTACAAAGGATCAGTGCTGAATTTACAAAGAATCAGTTTTGAATTTACATAGTACCTGTGCTGAATTTATACAGTATCAGTGCTGAATTTACAAAGTATCAGTGCTGAATTTACAAAGTATTAGTGCTGAATTTACACCGAATCAGTGCTGAATTTACAAAGAATCAGTGTTGAATTTACACAGTACCTATTCTGAATTTACAAAGTAGCGGTGCTGAATTTACAAAGTATCGGTGCTGAATTTACACAGTGTCAGTGTTGAACTTACACAGTATCAGTGCTGAATTTACACAGTATCGGTGCAGAATTTACACAGCATTAGTGCCGAATTTACAAAGAATCAGTTTTGAATGTACACAGTACCTGTGCTGAATTTACAAAGTATCGGTGCTGAATGTACACAGTATCAGTGCTGAATTTATACAGTATCAGTGCTGAATTTACAAAGGATCAATGCTGAATTTACAAAGTATCAGTGCTGAATTTACACAGTATCAGTGTCGAATTTGCAAAGAATCAGTGCTGAATTTACAAAGTATTAGTGCTGAATTTACACAGTATCATTGCTGAATTTACACAGTATCAATGCCGAATTTACAAAGAATCAGTGTTGAATTTACACAGTACCTGTGCTGAATTTACAAAGTATCGATGCTAAATTTACACAGTATCAGAGCTGAACTTACACCGAATCAGTGCTGAATTTACAAAGAATCAGTGTTGAATTTACACAGTACCTATGCTGAATTTACAAAGTAGCAGTGCTGAATTTACAAAGTATCGGTGCTGAATTTACACAGTATCGGTGCTGAATTTACACAGTGTCAGTGTTGAACTTACACAGTATCAGTGCTGAATTTACACAGTATCGGTGCAGAATTTACAAAGAATCAGTGTTGAATTTACACAGTACCTATGCTGAATTTACAAAATAGTGGTGCTGAATTTACACAGTATCGGTGCTGAATTTACACAGTGTCAGTGTTGAACTTACACAGTATCAGTGCTGAATTTACACAGTATCGGTGCAGAATTTACACAGCATTAGTGCTGAATTTACAAAGTATCAGTATTGAATTTACAATGTACCTCTGCTGAATTTACAAATTATCGGTGCTGAATTTACACTGTATCAGTGCTGAATGTACACAGTATCGGTGCTGAATGTACACAGCATCAGTGCTGAATGTACACAGCATCAGTGCTAAATTTACACAGTATCAGTGCCAAATTTACAAAGAATCAGTGTTGAATTTACACAGTACCTGTGCTGAATTTACACAGTATCAGTGCTGAATTTACACAGTAACAGTGCTGAATTTATGCAGTATCAATGCTGAATTTACGCAGCATTAGTGCTGAATTTACAAAAAATCAGTGTTTAATTTACACAATATCTGTACTGAATTTACACAGTATCAGTGCTGAATCACGCAGTATCATTGCTGAATTTGTGCAGTATGTATACAGTTTCAGTGCTGAATTATTACACAATCCCGGGGGGTGGGGGGGACTAATGTATAAAAGGTCGTCCAGTAAGGCACTGACCAGAGAGACACCTGGTCGGGATAAAACGGTCACTGTATATACTGTATTTTAAATAAATCTGGGGCGTCATTCTCCGACCCCCCAGCCGAAGTCTCCGGTACCGGAGATTGGGCGAGGGCGGGAATCGGGCCGCGCCGGTTGGCGGGCCCGCCCGCTCAATTCTCCGGCCCAGATTGGCCGAAGTCCCGCCGAGAAATTGCCTGTCCCGCTGCCGTAAATTAAAGTAGGTATTTACAGGCGGGACAAGGCGGCATGGGCGGGCTCCGGGGTCCTGGGGGGGTCGCGGGGCGATCTGACCCCGGGGGGTGCCCCCACGGTGGCCTGGCCCGCGATCGGGGCCCACCGATCCGCGGGCGGGCCTGTGCCGTGGGGGCACTCTTTCCCTTCCGCCTCCGCCATGCGGAGGCGGAAGAGACTCTCTCCACTGCGCATGCGCGGGAAATTGTCAGCGGCCGCTGACGCTCCCGTGCATGCGCCGCCCCGAGATGTCATTTCCGCGCCAGCTGGCGGAGCAACAAAGGCCGTTTCCGCCAGCTAACGGGGCGGAAATTCCTCCGGCGCCGGCCTAGCCCCTCAATGTTGGGGCTCAGCCCCCAAAGATGCGGAGCATTCCGCACCTTTGGGGCGGCGCGATGCCTGTCTGATTGGCGCCGTTTTGGGCGCCAGTCGGCGGACATCGCGCCGTTTGGGGAGAATTTCGACCCTAGTTCTTTACATTGTGTGGACTTATTAAATTGGATAACACTAATTATGAACAATTAAAATGTCCATTGTTACTCCTTTGGAAACCAAATAATGTAGATCCAAATAAAAGAAACATTCTTTCATGCAACAGGTTTAAACAATGATAGGTATCAAGGGTGTGAATTTAAACGTTTTGGTTTGGAACAAAGGGCGAAATTCTCCGTTATCGGCGGAAACTCCGCCGATCGGCGCAAAAAACGGCGCAAATCCCACTTGCGTCACGTCATAAAAATGGGCCGATAGTCTGCGGCCCGAAATGGGCTAGCAGCGACGTAACGGGATCCGCGCTTGCGCAGTGGTTCACGCCGTGCAGCGTCATACGCGCTGCATGGCGTGACGGCTCATAAGGCCGCGCAGCTCCCCCCCACCCGACCGGAACAGCCGACCGCAACACCCGACTTGATGGCTGGCCGTCGCTCAGCCCCGAGGTTCGAGTCACGCGATGTGGAGGCGCTCCTGGATGCGGTGGAGCAGAGGAGGGATGCCCTGTATCCCGGGCACGGCCGCAGAGTTGCCCCACGCCACAGCCGGCGTCTGTGGAGGGAGGTGGCAGAGGCCGTCACCGCTGTGGCCCTGACACCACGGACAGGCACCCAGTGCCACAAGAAGGTGAATGACCTCGTCAGAGCAGGCAGGGTGAGCGTCCCCCATATCCCCATATCCCCTCTCCCCCAAATCCCCCCCTCCCCCATATCCCCCCCTCCCCCATATCCCCCCCTCCCCCATATCCCCCATATCCCCCCTCCCCCATATCCCCCCCTCCCCCATATCCCCCCTCCCACATATCCCCCCTCCCCCATATCCCCCATATCCCCCATATCCCCCCTCCCCCATATCCCCCCTCCCCCATATCCCCCCTCCCCCATATCCCCCCTCCCCCATATCCCCCATATCCCCCCTCCCCCATATTCCCCATATCCCCCTCCCCATATCCCCCCTCCCACATATCCCCCATATTCCCCCCTCCCCCATATCCCCCATATCCCCCCTCCCCATATCCCCCATATCCCCCCTCCCCCATATCCCCCATATCCCCCCTCCCCCATATCCCCCCTCCCCCATATCCCCAAGTGAATCCAGCCCTAACCTTAACCTCTGCAATGCACGCGCAACCGATGGCGTGCATTCATATACCTGCCTAACACTGTTGCCTTTTACCCCTGCCACCACCCCCCCCCCCCAGGAGAAGCGCGCACACAACAATAGGGAGCATGTGAGGACTGGAGGAGGGCCCGCTGATGAGAGGCCACTGACCGTACACGAGGAAAGGGCCTTGGAACTGGCTGGCGGACCTGACGACCGGGAGGTTGCTGATGCAGAGGTCGGGGCCCCACGAGCAAGTGAGCCACCAACAGCCCGTCCCCATATCCCCCCTCCCCTATATCCCCCTCTCCCGTATCACCTGATCACTGCCTGATGTCTAACCATGCATGCTTCATTGTGTATCGCAGGACCAAACGTCCAGGCACCCATCCCCGCAGATGCAGACCGCCCGCAGGATGCCCCTCCGAGACCACGGGAGACGGAGAGACCCGCACCCTCCAGCATGCGACGCCCGCAGGATGCCCCTCGGAGACCACGGGAGACGGAGAGACCCGCACCCTCCAGCATGCGACACCCGCAGGATGCCCCTCGGAGACCACGGGAGACGGAGAGACCCGAACCCTCCAGCATGCGACGCCCGCAGGATGCCCCTCGGAGACCACGGGAGACGGAGAGACCTGGAGCAACAGGGAGACGACACCCCCGTCACGTGCGGGAGCGACCACCCAGCGATGAGGGGGGCAGACACAGGCCCCCGTCACATCCGAGCCAGGACACCACTACCCAGGACACCACTATCCAGGACACCCCTACCCGGGACACCACTACCCAGGACACCCCTACCCGGGACAGCACTACCCGGGACAGCACTACCCAGGACACCCCTACCCGGGAAGACGAAATACCGGACAGTGACTCAGAGTGGATGGGTGGAGACGAACCCCCACCCCAAAGTGCCATGGACTCAGAGTGGGACGAAGAGCACGACACAACGCCACTGCTGTCACCAACACCCTCCACCATCGCAGAAACACTCACCACGGTTGGGCACTTTAGTGATGAGGCGTCTGGTACACTCACTGGTGCGCACAACACAGCCGTCCCGGTACAGCAGGTGGAGGTAGGAGCAGCAGAGGGACCGGGCGGTCGGAGGGCAGCCCAGGCCAAGCGAACATCTGCCGCCCAGATGAATCCCGGGTTCCTGCAGTTACCACACCCACACATAGATCCGATGCAACCACCGACACGGAGACGAGCGAAGAGGGTGACGGGTGGCTTGCGGCGGCTGCGGTCGCAGGTGGAGGAGTCCACCCGCGTCCAGGAGCTGGGAGTGGTCCCGGTCATGCGTGCCACCCAGGCTGACACCGCACGGGTGGCGTCCGCGGTGGAGGCAATGGGTGCGACGGTGTCAGACATGGGGAACGGTTTGCGAGGCCTGGGGCCTTCCGTGCAGGCGGCGTCTGTGGCCCAGGAAATGGCTGCCCTCTCACAGGAGGCCATGAGCCAGTGCCAGCGCCAGATGGCAGAGGCGCTCAACGCCATAGCCCAGTCTCAGCAGGCCATGGCCCAGTCTCAGCAGGCCATAGCCCAGTCTCTGCAGGCCATGGCCCAGTCTCTGCAGGCCATGGTCCAGTCTCAGCAGGCCATCGCTGAGGGCATCGGCGCCAGTGGCCATGTGCGAGCTGGCGTCGCACTGTCGCAGACAGGGTTCGACAACCCCCTGGGCTCCATGGCTGCAAACCTGCAGACCCCTGTCGATACCAGCACGGGCCTCCAGGACTGGCAGCGCCAGATGTCGGGGGCGCGTCGGATGGCCAGTCCATTCGCATCCCCCACCCATGTAGAGGCCTGGGGGCCATCGGGCACCCCGAGGGAGGAGGAGGTGGTGTGGTCCGTCCCGGCTCCCTCTGTAGGGGAGGTCCCGGTACACCGCGACACCTCGGACTCCCCCCCTTCCGTCCCAGGTGCATCAGGTGGGCAACGGGCAGGACAGGCTGGCAGCTCGCCATCCCAGTCGCCCGGGCCGCAGCCTGGCCCATCTAGGCCAGGACGCCCCAGGAAACGGCCGCCAAAGGGATCCAGTGTCAGAGGGCAGGAATCACAGGAGTCCACCTCCAGTTCTGCTGTACCGTCTGGGGAACCACGTAGACGTAGTCAAAGGGCCCGTAAGGCCAAACAATTAGACACTGAGTAAGTTGGCACGGGTGCAGGGCACAGATGAGTTTTAGGCGCTAGGGCACGTGCATGAACTCCTTTGGTTATTAAAGTCAATGTTACACCTACCGAAGCTGCCTTTGTGCTCTGTCCAAAGTGTGCGGGGGTGTCATGTACGTTGAGCGCAAGTGTGTGTGTGAGGGGTGGTCTTACCTCAGCCCCAGGTGAGTCTGCCCCCTTCCCCCTGGGCCGCCATCAACATCCCCCGGGCAGAGGACGGGACCGTGCGCTGCAGTGTCACAGCCGCATGCAGGGATGGTCCGGGTGGATGGTGGTACTGTGGCCATGGGTCAGACATAGTCCAACGATGTAGAGCCAGGAGCTCATCGGAGGCGGGCTGTCATCATTCTCCATGGCCTGCGATAGACACGCGTCCACCCGCAACTGGGTGAGCCCGGCACGTTGTGCCGCCGGTGGATCGGCAATTGGGAGTGGGGGGGTGGTGTGCATGCGGGTGGGGTGTGTGGGGTTGGGGAGGGGGGTGATGGTGCTGGGTGGATGGATGGGTGGGGGGTGTGGGTGGTCGGCTGTTGTCATGGTGTGCGGTCTGTGGCCATACTACCCGATTCCCACGCCCATCTAGTCAGTGAAGCGGGCGTCTATCAGTCTGTCCCGTGCCCGCTGGGCCAGCCGGTAACGGTGGACAGCCACCCGTCTGTGTCTACCCCGTCTGCCCTGACCATTGCCCCCATCCCCCTCATCTGGGGAGGACTGGGCCTCTTCCTGCTGCTCCTCCACTCCGCCCTCCTCTGCCTGCGGCACATCGCCCCTCTGCTGGGCTATGTTGTGCAGGACGCAGCACACCACAATGATGCGGCCGACCCTATCTGACCGATACTGGAGGGCGCCCCCAGAGAGGTCCAGGCACCTGAAACGCATCTTCAGCACGCCAAAGCACCTCTCGATCACTCCCCTTGTCGCTACATGGGCATCATTGTAGCGGTTCTCCGCCTCATTGCGTGGCCTCCGTATAGGCGTCATCAGCCACGATCGCAATGGGTAGCCCCTGTCGCCCAGCAACCAGCCCCTCAGCCGGGGATGGCGTCCCTCGTACATGCCGGGGATGGATGACCGCGACAACACGAATGAGTCGTGTACACTGCCTGGGTAACGGGCGCAGACGTGCAGGATCATCATGCGGTGGTCGCAGACCACCTGTACGTTCATCGAATAGGTCCCCTTCCTATTAGTGAACACGGCCCTGTTATCTGCAGGTGGCCGCACGGCGACGTGCATCCCATCGATCGCGCCCTGGACCATGGGGAACCCGGCAATGGCAGAGAAGCCCACGGCCCGGGCATCTTGGCTGGCCCGGTCCACGGGGAAGCGGATGTAGCGGTGCGCCATGGCATAAAGGGCATCTGTCACTGCCCGGATGCACCGATGCACCGATGTCTGCGATATGCCGGGCAGGTCCCCACTCGGTGCCTGGAATGACCCCGTTGCATAAAAGTTCAGGGCCACCGTAACCTTGACGGACACGGGGAGAGGGTGTCCCCCGCCAGTGCCACGCGGTGACAGGTGTGCCAGCAGGTGGCAGATGTGTGCCACGGTTTCCCGGCTCATCCGGAGTCTCCTCCTGCATTCCCGGTCCGTGAGGTCCTGGTATGACTGCCGGGGCCGGTACACACGGGGCGCCCTCGGGTGCCTCCGTTGCCGTGGGGCCGCGACGTCCTCCTCCCCCTCCTCGTCCTGTCGGTCAGGTGTCCCTCCAGCCTGGGCGGCTGCCGCCTGCCCCTCTGCGGCAGCCTGCGCCGCCTCTCTGGCACGCTCCTCCTCCTCCTCCTCCTCCTCCTCCTCCTCATCCAGGGCAACATAGACATGAGCGGCTGCCACCACGGCGGCCAACATCGCTGGATGATCTGAAAACATGACGACCTGGTGGGGGGGAGGGGAACGACGACATGTCATCATTGCCCATATCCCCTCCTCCCCCCAGCCAGGTGGCATGGACCGCATGGGTCCAACTGTTGAAGGCTGGCACCTGGCCAGGTGGACCAACTCATTTGCCCTCCCATCACCCACTCCGGCACGGACCCCCCCCCCGCCCCAACCTCCACCCCAGCACGGACCCCCTCCACAACCCCCAACCTCCACCCCGGCACGGACCCCCTCCCCAACCTCCACCCCGGCACGGACCCCCTCCCCAACCCCCAACCTCCACCCCGGCACGGACCCCCTCCCCAACGCCCAACCTCCACCCCAGCACGGACCCCCCCCAACCTCCACCCCGGCACGGAACCCCTCCCCAACCCCCAACCTCCACCCCAGCACGGACCCCCCCCCCCAACCTCCACCCCGGCACGGACCCCCTCCACAACCCCCAACCTCCACCCCGGCACGGACCCCCTCCCCAACCCCCAACCTCCACCCCGGCACGGACCCCCTCCCCAACCCCCAACCTCCACCCCGGCACGGACCCCCTCCCCAACCTCCACCCCGGCACGGACCCCCTCCACAACCCCCAACCTCCACCCCGGCACGGACCCCCTCCACAACCCCCAACCTCCACCCCGGCACGGACCCCCCCCCAACCTCCACCCCGGCACGGACCCCCTCCCCAACCCCCAACCTCCACCCCGGCACGGACCCCCTCCCGGCACTCCCCCGGAGCCCAGCCTACTCTAACCACCCCCCCCCCTCCCCCCCCCGCCGCACACACACACAAGCCGAGACACACCTCTCCTCAGGCAATCAGTCTGCGGCCACGCCATTTCCTGCCCAGAGCCAACCCCCCAGGCCGTCACTCACCTCCTCGCTGGTCGGCGTGAGCCTGGAGCACCGGGTCACGCCGATGAAAAGGAGGTTTGATTGACGTCGACGTGAACGGTCATCACGTCGACGGGACTTCGGCCCATCCGGAAGGGAGAATATCGGCAGGCCGAAAATCGGCTGCCTTGCGCAGACCCGTGACATTCTCCGCGGCAGCGGCGCCATTAACGCCCCGCCGACTTTTCTCCCTTCGGAGACTTCGGCGGGGGCGGGGGCGGGATTCACGGCGGCCAACGGCCATTCTCCGACCCGGCGGGGGGTCGGAGAATGACGCCCAAAATCTCAGTATTTAACTTCAGCATGCTCAATTATCAGAATCCATTGCCATGCAAGTGATTTTTTTCAAATAAATACATAACAACTGTGGCACTATACCAAATTTGTGATGAGCTAAATTTGCTGCTTGCAATGCTGATTCCAAAAACTAATGTGGGTGGATATTGAGAAAAATAGAAATAAATACCAGTTTAAAGAATGCAACAAACATTATAGATTACATGTTACAACTACCAAATTAAAAGAAGTATGAAGGTTTGAAATGTGACAAGCAAATCTTCTGAAAAGGTATTGAGAAGAATGAGAATAATTTGCAAAGATTACGGAACAAATTATCAATTTTGTGAATTGGATCTAGAACTAGGACTCAAGGTCACCTTGACTAAGTACCACACAATAAACAATCATGCCCTATATGTTGGCGAGGTTGGATGCGTGGTGTAGTATTCAATTGTTTTGCATTAAATTGTGCAAGTCTGCTTGCTACTGATGCTCACTGTGCTTGATTATTTAAGGCTGGCTGTGGACTCAGAGAAAAGTAAACAAAAGGAAGAATGTGTCTTCTGGAAGCATGGGAGAGCAGACATTTCAAAGCACTGTGATTAAAATTACTGTGACACACAAATAAATTGGTGTGTCATCCCTGCATAGCTCAGAGATTTAAAATATACAACAAATTGGCAATGAGGATGATGTTAAAATTTATCAGCTCCAGCATAATTTATTTCATCATTGGGAGACCCATGCATGCCATGGGATTGATAGATTTTGGGATTAAAGATCCACTTGCTTGCTGCAGGGATGGACAGTCTGGATATAGCAATAATTTTCAAGGCGGCGATACTCATATGTTGTCTCAGAGTAGAAGGAGAGCGAATATTTGAGCAGCTCAAAGAAGACATGGAAGTGGAAACAGGGAAGCTTCTTCACCAAACTGCCGAACAGCGGAATATCAAAACTGACTATTCGCCTCCTGAACTCAGAGCTACCAGAATGTCAAATCACATAGGCTGAAATGCTCTTACTTAGGACTCAGCTGTCACTTCCAATCCGTATAAACATGCATGTGTTTTATCATTTTCTTAGTTAATAAACTCACTCTATCTTTAACTCAAGATAGCCTGGTTACATTGGTTCCTTTTAAATCTTAAACATTGGAACTGGGAATGGGGATCTGTAAAGGGAGGGATCCTTTTTAGGTTTTTGTTGTGACCAGCAAAGGGGTTTGTATAAAGAAAGGGAGCCAGTTCATCCCTCTTCACCCGGGGCTTAAAAACCTTTGGGTATCCCAGCCGGATAGTAACAAATTGAGAGATATTGTCCAGGTTAACAAATTTGGGAAACCTCACCAGTTGTAACATCAATTAATTGAAAAAACTTCAATTCCAAGAATGAAAAGTGTCTCCTCATGGAGGATGATGATTCGACCTTGGACAGAGCAATTAACTTACCTGTACAAACGGAATTTAGCATATTTGATTTGAAGAGCTCACACAGAAATGCACCCTCAGACTAAGGGTTGCAGACACAGCTTTTCCAACCAGCTCACGAGTGTGAGGCCTATGGAAAAAGAGTCAGCAGTCTCTGCAACAGGTGCCCCATCATAGTCAGATACCTTCAAAACTGTCCCCAAATGGTAGAACTGCTCACCGATTCACAAAACCATGTGCGGCTCGAAGGAAAAAGTATAACGCATGCTTAAAGTGGAACCACTTTACAAAGGTGTCAAGGAAAAGGACCTCATTGCTTCAATGCATGAAAGAGTCATGTGGATCAAGATGGCGCCAGAGCGAAGCGACTCTCTGGGAGCTCTCCCCAACAGATCCACTTTTTACTTAACTTATGCTCGTTCTAATCTTTTAAAAATTAATTCTAAAACTAACATTATTACTAACCTCTCTCTTTTATCTTCTCTTGCAGGCTTTAACATCCTCCGAGGCTCTTGGAGACCTTTTGACCTGACCCGACCTGACCTCCACGACCTGGAAGAAGATCGAGCCCAAACCGGAAGTGAAGCCCCAACCTCGATTTGGAGCCGACCCTGACCTCGGAGCTCCCAACCTGGCCTAACTACCGACGCCAGCTCCCGGATCGCCCGGCCCAGTCCCCAGAGCTCCCGACCCGACCCCCAATGGCAAGACCGGGCACAACGCGACCCCAAGAGACCCGCCCAGCGACCCGACCCGGAGAGGCCCGGCCAACAACCCAACCTACCTGGTGATGGAAGAAAGAAAAGTCCACGTGGAAGCCCGACCGGGCCTACTTCAAGATCCGACCCCAGGAGCGCCCAGGGAGGGAACAGACCACAGGACCCAGCCCAACCTGCCTCAGAAAGCCCCTGCCCATGACCCAGGACCCCAGAAATGGCAGAGACCCCGTGCGAGGACCCGAAAGCACTGCAAGGTATTCCCGCGCCCACAGAACGCCGGGACCCATCCGGATCGCAAACATGCCCCCCTAGCAACCCCTCTACCTCAACCAGCGCCCGGGACCCTGCCAGACGCGACCACGGATACGTAAACTGCGCCCTGGTACCCGTCTGCGCCCCGGACCCCGCCAGACGCAACCACCTACCTTCCACAAGGGCTGACGTCTCCCATTGGATCCCAGGATCATCCAGCAGCAGCCGCCGACCGAGGAAGTGAGGGAAACGTGGCGGTCTGCAGGTTAGACTGAAGCAACGCGGTTTCAAGACCTCTCTCCCCAGCATACTCCTGGCAAAAGTCCAAGCGATCGAAAACAAGCTGGATGAACTTAACGGCAGACTTACCTCTCAGAGGGAAGTAAGAGACTGCTGTGTGCTCTGTTTCACAGAGACATGGCTCACCCCCGCCTCATCGGACTGTGCCATACAACCTGAAGGCTTCTCAATTCACTGGGCGGACGGCACGGCATCATCAGGCAAAGCGAAGGGTGGAGGGGTGTGCCTCCTCATCAACTCCACCTGGTGCTTGGATGTGGCGACCCTGGCGACCTACTGCTCCCCAGACCTGGAATACCTGACCGTGAAATTCCGCCCATACTATCTCCCACGTGAGTTCACTTCAGCCATTATCACAGCGGTCTACATCCCACCCCAGGCAGAAGTGAGGAAGGCGCTGGACGAACTGTACACAGTTATAAACAACAACGAAACAGAACACCCGGAGGCCTTGTTCATCGTGGCCAGAGACTTCAACAAGGCCAACCTCAAGAGTGTACTGCCAAAATTCCACCAGCACATCTCCTGTCCCACCAGGGGTAACAACACTCTTGACCACTGCTACTCAAAAATCAAGGGCGCCTACCGTTCCATCCCCCGACCGCACTTTGGGAAATCAGACCATAAGACGGTGCTCCTTCTCCCGGCATACAAGCAGAAACTCAAGCGGGAGAATCCAGCTAAGAAGGTTGTGCAGTGCTGGTCCAAGGAGACAGAAGAGCTCTTATGTGACTGCTTAGAGACAGTTGGCTGGTCCATATTTAAGAACTCAGCGACCAACTTAAATGAGTATGCCACCACCGTCACAGACTTCATCAGCAACTGTGTGGACGACTGCGTGCTAAAGAAAGCAGTACGTACGTTCCCCAACCGGAAACCATGGCTCAATCGCGAGATTGACTCCCTACTGAAGGACAGATCTGAGGCGTTCAAGGCAGATGACCCTGACCTATACAAGAAATCCAGGTACGACCTCTGCAAAGCCATCCGAGATGCCAAGAGAGAATATCAAACCAAGCTAGAGTCACAGACAGACTCTCGGCGGTTGTGGTAAGGACTAAACAATATAACGGGCTACAAAGCGAAGCCGAGCAGTATCTCTGACAGCAGCGCACCCTTCCCCGATGAACTCAATGCAGTCTATGCTCGGTTCGAGCAGGTAACCACCAATCCGCTGTCGAGTGCCCCAGCAGCCCATAATTCACCCATACCCACCATCACAGCTTCCGAAGTCAGATCGGACTTCCTGAAAGTGAACCCTCGGAAGGCGTCGGGCCCGGACGGGATCCCTGGTCGTGCGGTCAGAGCATACGCGGACCAGCTGGCAGAGGTATTCGCAGACATCTTTAACCTGTCCCTACTCCACTCCAAGGTCCCCACCTGCTTCAAGAAGACCACCATCATACCGGTACCAAAGAAAAACCAGGCAACGTGCCTCAAAGACTACCGTCCGGTGGCCCTGACTTCGAGAGGTTGATCATGAAGCCCATCACCTCCATACTCCCTGAACGCCTTGATCCACCGCAATTCGCATACCGTCGCAACCGGTCCACATCAGACGCCATTTCCCTGGCCCTACACTCATCCCGAGAGCATCTCGAAAACAAGGATTCCTACATAAGACTCCAATTTATTGACTACAGCTCCTCCTTCAACACCATAATCCCAGCCAAGCTCATATCAAAGCTCCAAAATCTAGGACTTGGCTCTTCCCTTTGCAACTGGATCCTCGATTTTCTGACCAACAGACCACAATCAGTCAGAATGAACAACAACACCTTCTCCACGATAGTCCTCAATACCAGGGCCCCGCAAGGCTGCGTACTTAGCCCTCTACTCTACTCCCTATACACACATGACTGCATGGCAAAACTTGGTTCCAACTCCATCTACAAGTTTGCTGACGATACGACCATTGTGGGCCGGATCTCGAATAACGACGAGTCAGAATACAGGAGGGAGATAGAGAACCTAGTGGAGTGGTGTAGCAACAACAATCCCTCCTTCAATGCCAGCAAAACTAAAGAGCTGGTCATTGACTTCAGGAAGCAAAGTACTGTACACACCCCTGTCAGCATCAACGGGGCCGAGGTGGAGATGGTTAGCAGTTTCAAATTCCTAGGGGTGCACATCTCCAAAAATCTGTCCTGGTCCACCCACGTTGACGCTGCCACCAAGAAAGCACAACAGCACCAATACTTCCTCAGGAAACTAAGGAAATTCGGCATGCCCACATTAACCCATACCAACTTTTACAGATGCACCACAGAAAGCATCCTATCTGGCTGCATCACAGCCTGGTAAGGCAACTGCTAGGCCCAGGACCGCAAGAAACTTCAGAGAGTCGTGAACACCGCCCAGTCCATCACACCACCTGCCTCCCATCCATTGACTCCATCTACACCTCCCGCTGCCTGGGGAAAACGGGCAGCATAATCAAAGATCCCTCCCACCCGGCTTACTCACTCTTCCAACTTCTTCCATCGGGCAGGAGATACAGAAGTCTGAGAATACGCATGAACAGACTCAGAAACTGCTTCTTCCCCATTGTTACCAGACTCCTAAACGACCCTCTTATGGACTGACCTCATTAACACTACACCCTGTATGCTTCACTTGATGCCAGTGCTTATGTAGTTACGTTGTATATCTTGTGTTGCCCTATTATGTATTTTTTTAAATTCCCTTTTCTTCTCATGTACTTAATGATCTGTTGAGCTGCTCGCAGAAAAATACTTTTCACTGTACCTCGGTACGCGTGACAATAAACAAATCCAATCCAATCCAAAGAGTCTCTTCCTGAGCGTGAAGTACAGCATGTATACACTATCACGAATGGTAAAGTACCTGTTATTTTAAAAATGCTCAGTCGAGATCGCGGTCCGCTCACTGTCACTTCTCATGTTGTTGGTGTAAAAGTATCCATACTGAACAACAAACTCAAACACTGGTATTTCTTGCAACTTATGTTCACTCCTGCAACAGACTCTCTTCAAGATTACAATGAATCAATTAATGCGGTCTTGGGAATGTTCCCTGTTCCAATATGCTACAAGACGTCATGCTGTACAGGTTCTATGTAGCTACAGGCCTTATGGGGGGAACCCTTTTTGATAGGCGTGGATTCAAACTTGAAGGCCCTACTGGAGCCCACATGAGCTATGATGCAGTCTATACACAACAGTATCCTTCCTTTTTCACATGATTTGGGCCATGGATGTGAATCTGAGTGCACACACGTTCTGGCTATTGTCATCACAGAGGAAGTTCACATAAACGGTTTGCCAGCATTGTGAGTTGCCATCATCTGCCTTATTATACATTAATGTGCAGTGAACTGTGAGATCCTCAACATATCTGTGGTAGTGACATGGAAATAATGAGGGTAAGGGTCACTACCACAGTTACTGAAACCGTCTGGTCCAGCTAGGGACTGGGGCGGGTTTCTCCATCCCGGCGTGCCCCCTGCTGCAGCGGGATTCTCCGTCCCGCCTGCCGGCCAATAGAGTTTACCATTGTCAGCAGCCCCGTGGCGTCGGGAAATCCTCTAGCGCGGGTGCGTTGTTGGCGCAACGGACAATCCCGCCAGCGGAGAATCCAGCCCTGGGTTCTTCTAGGGGGCTTCAAACATTGGTCACCATCTAACTTTGCAATCTCAACCTCCATATTTATTGCCCATCCTTAGTTGCCCTTCAGAAGCTGGTGGTGAGCTGCCTTCTTGAACAGCTGCAGTCCCTGAGGTGTAGATACACCCATAGTGCTGTTAGGGAGGGAGTTTCAGAATTTTGACCCAGTGACAGTGAAGGAACGGTGATATATTTCCAAGTCAGGGTGGTGAGTGATTTGGAGGGGAACCTCCAGGTAGTGGGGTCCCAGGTATCTGCTGCCCTTATCCTTCAAGATGGTAGTGGTCGTGGATATGTAAGGTGACTTGTGCACATCCAAACCTGCTATTGTTTGTGTGTTTGTGATGGGTTCAGATATCTGTTCATTCAACTGTGCCCAAACCACCCACTCCTGTCTGTTTGGGTGGGTTAAAATTACTCCTCTCTCTCACCTCCATTACAAATGAAAATTGTCAATTGGCTGCAATGGAGAGATACAAGAATGTTTATGACTCTATTCCCAGAGCCCACGGGAGGTCACCATTTCATACATAAATTAGTCACACAAGCGTTCGGATAAAATCAGAGGGAAAGGTTACGGCATCTTCAGTTACGTAGAAAAATACAAGTAAACCCAAAGTTACTGCAGTTTAGCTTTTCTTTGAAAAGAGTTCCTTTCAAGTTCTTTCATTTTACTTGCATTGGTGTATTCAAATCACTGCAAGAATAATGCTGTCAACTGAATTAGACACACAAGGCCAGAGACTCTCCCTGGTGCTTTTTTCTCCAATTGCTTTTCCCTCCAGGTGCCGCTTGTTGGTTGACTTTCTTTCCCTTTAATTATTCAAGTTATCTCAAAGGATTTTCATTTTTTGCTGTCACGTCAGTTCAGTCAATGGGTTGAGCAACATATTGAGGAACTGAAAAGCTGTCAGACTGTGCTAAAGTAAATCAATCATTTTGCAAGAACATTATTACAGATATGACGCAGGCTGTTAATGTCTGATCTGTGACTGGTTAAAACAGCACTGTGAGCCCACTGGTACATGCCATTCAATTTGAAGCTTCCCATTGCAGACAATGACAGTGTTGACATTAATCGGTATCAATGGACTTCTATTGACTGACCATGCCCTCCCATTTCTAGGATCTCTTCCTATCTTTTAACCCAAGCTCTCTACACTCCTCCAATTCTGGTTTGCTGCACAACTCCAATTTCAATTGTTCATGACTTTGCCTTCAGGTTTGTGGTAAACCACATTATTGTGTTTCTCATATTATATTCACTGTGCTGTGTTGTACATGCCTGGGCTTGTCCCGCCTGGCCATCCTCGACCCCGACCGCATGCGCCCCCTCCTGGAACTCCCCCTTCCCCACTGTCCCAAGGCCCTGAAGAGATGCCTGGGGTTCTTCTCTTACTATACCCAGTGTGTCCCCAATTGTGCGGACAAGGCCCGCCCACTGATCAAGTCCATCACGTTTCCCCTGGCGACTGAGGCCCGACTGGCCTTCAATCGCATCAAAGCAGACATCGCCAAAGCCGCGATGCACGCTGTGGACGATTCCATCCCTTTCCAAGTGGAGAGCGATGCGTCGGACATAACTCTGGCCGCTACCGTCAACCAGGCGGGCAGGCCCGTGGCTTTATTCTCCCGTACCCTCCATGCCTCCGAAATCCGTCACTCCTTCATCGAAAAGGAGGCCCAAGCCATAGTAGAAGCTGTGAGACATTGGAGGCATTACCTGGCCGGCAGGCGATTCACTCTCCTCACTAACCAACCGTCGGTTGCCTTCATGTTTAACAATACACAGCGGGGCAAAATCAAGAATGACAAGATCCTGAGGTGGAGGATCGAGCTCTCCACCTACAGCTATGACATCTTGTATCGACCCGGGAAGCTCAATGAGCCCCCAGATGTCCTCTCCCGTGGTATATGTACCAGCGCACAAGTAGATCGACTCCGGGCCCTCCACAGCGACCTCTGTCACCCAGAGGTCACCTGCTTTTTCCACTTTATCAAGGCTCGCAACCTGCCCTACTCCATCAAGGAGGTCAGGTCCGTGACCAGGGACTGCCAGATCTGCGCCGAGTGCAAACCGCACTTCTATCAGCCAGACAGAGCACATCTGGTAAAGGCCTCCCGCCCTTTTGAGCACCTCAGCATGGACTTCAAAAGGCCCCTGCCCTCCACTGACGGTAACGTGTACTTCTTCAACATCGTTGATGAGTACTCCAGATTCCCCTTCGCCATCCCCTGCTCTGACATGACCTCTGCCTCCGTTATCAAGGTCCTGCACAGTCTTTTCACCCTGTTCTGGTTCCCCGCCTATATCCACAGTGATCGGGGCTCCTCCTTTATGAGAGACAATTGAGTCAGTTCCTGCTCAGCAAAGGCATCGCCTCCAGCAGGACAACCAGCTATAACCCCCGGGGAAACGGACAGGTGGAGAGGGAGAACGCGACAATCTGGAAGGCTGTCCTCCTGGCCCTACGGTCAAAAAGTCTCCCAATCTCCCGCTGGCAGGAGGTCCTCCCTGATGCATTCCACTCCATCTGGTCACTTCAATGTATGGCCACTAACCAGACTCCACATGAGTGTATGTTTGCCTTCCCCAGGAAGTCCACCTCCGGGGTCTCGTTTCCGTCGTAGCTGACAGTCCCGGGGTCCACCCTTCTCCGCAAGCATGCGAGGAGCCATAAAACCGACCCCCTCGTCGAGAAGGTCCTGCTGCTCCATGCGAACCCCCAATATGCCTACGTGACACACCAGGACGGGCGGCAGGATACGGTCTCCCTTCGGGATTTGGCTCCTGCAGGCTCCCCGGCGACAATCACCACCACACCCCACCCTACACCGCCTCCGCCAACCTCCCTCATGAACTGACTCCCGCAGGCCCACCAAGGACAAGCACCACCACCCCTGCCCAGACACCGCCCCCCCTTCGCCGACTGAACATCTGGGTGAAGAAGATGACAACACGCTCCTGGATGCATAGGTCTTGATGCCGGCGCCAACACCACAGCCGGGACTGAGGTTTTCACAGCAGAAGGTCAAGGCCCCCGACAGACTTGACCTTAAACACCACTTCACCCCCGCCGGACATTTTTTAAACAGGGGGTGAATGTAGTAAGCCACGTTATTGTGTTTATTGTATTATATTCACTGTGCTGTGTTGTACATGCCTGGGTTTGTCCAGGCTGGCTCCGCCTGTGGCTCCTCCCCTCGGGGTTTCTGTATAAAAGTGGCAAGTCTCCGCCTCCGGACCCAGTTCGGGTCCAGAGGCAGGAGGCTTGCTGTTTAGTGTACTAAAGCCTCAGTTACGTTTATCACTCGTCATCTATTATTGATGGTGTATCGAGGTGAAGCCTTAAGTTCTGGAATTCCCTCCCTAAGCCTCCCAGTACTTTCAGATGTAAAAGCTCTCCGGGTTAAGGTTTTGGTCTCCATTCCAAACAGCTTAATGTCGATGTCAATCTTTTTAAAAGACTCTTTCAAGGAATGTGGGCTTTGCAGGCAAGGCCAGCATTCACTGCCCATCCTTAATTGCCCTTGAGAAGCTGGTGGTGAGCTGAGGGAGTTGATGTGTTGGGTATGCCGGGTCTGCGAGGACTGCGTTTACTGCAGCAGTGAGAGAGACAGGCTTCCAACACTTGAAGAAATGCAACTCGATTTTATTGAACTCTTAACTATCATACATACTTTAACTGTGGGTTGACACTATGCTGACTTGACTGGAGACCAGACTATCTTACTACCACATGGTGTATGTTCTAGTTGCTGCTCACGGGCTCTGACTGTCTCAGAGGCTGGATCCCAAGAGAGCGGGAAAACTAGTGCCCTCTGGCTTTATAGTGGTCATGTCCTGTCTGGTGATTGACTGCTGTGTTCTGTGTGTTCACTGGTCATCCTGTGTGTCAATCACTGCCTGTGCACCATCATATACCTGTGTGTATGTTATGACAGGAGTTTGAGGAATTAGTTGAACTCAGCTGATGGAGGCTGAGATAAAATACAACAAGGACTGCTGATGTAAAAGGTATCCAACTGACTAAGTGCTTGAATAATTGTTATGAGGCCAGAATAAGTTAAATAATTTGAAGTCGAAGTTTGAATCAACAGATAATGGAAAATCGGAACAGAATGCTTCAAAGTTAAAGTGGATGTTGTCTATATGGACTTCAGTAAGGCCTTTGACAAGGTCCCTCATGGTAGACTAGTACAAAAGGTGAAGTCACACGGGATCAGGGGTGAGCTGGCAAGGTGGATACAGAACTGGCTAGGTCATAGAAGGCAGAGAGTAGCAATGGAAGGATGCTTTTCTAATTGGAGGGCTGTGACGAGTGGTGTTCCACAGGGTTCAGTGCTGGGACCTTTGCTCTTTGTAGTATATATAAATGATTTGGAGGAAAATGTAACTGGTCTGATTAGTAAGTTTGCAGACGACACAAAGGTTGGTGGAATTGCGGATAGCGATGAGGACTGTCAGAGGATACAGCAGGATTTAGATTGTTTGGAGACTTGGGCGGAGAGATGGCAGATGGAGTTTAATCCGGACAAATGTGAGGTAATGCATTTTGGAAGGTCTAATGCAGGTAGGGAATATACAGTGAATGGTAGAACCCTCAAGAGTATTGAAAGTCAAAGAGATCTAGGAGTACAGGTCCACAGGTCATTGAAAGGGGCAACACAGGTGGAGAAGGTAGTCAAGAAGGCATACGGCATGCTTGCCTTCATTGGCCGGGGCATTGAGTATAAGAATTGGCAAGTCATGTTGCAGCTGTATAGAACCTTAGTTAGGCCACACTTGGAGTATAGTGTTCAATTCTGATCGCCACACCACCAGAAGGATGTGGAGGCTTTAGAGAGGGTGCAGAAGAGATTTACCAGAATGTTGCCTGGTATGGAGGGCATTAGCTATGAGGAGCGATTGAATAAACTCGGTTTGTTCTGACTGGAACGAAGGAGGTTGAGGGGAGACCTGATAGAGGTCTACAAAATTATGAGGGGCATAGACAGAGTGGATAGTCAGAGGCTTTTCCCCAGGGTAGAGGGGTCAATTACTAGGGGGCATAGGTTTAAGGTGTGAGGGGAAAGGTTTGGAGGAGATGTACGAGGCAAGTTTTTTTACGCAGAGGGTAGTGGGTGCCTGGAACTCGCTACCGGAGGAGGTGGTGGAAGCAGGGACGATAGTGACATTTAAGGGGCATCTTGACAAATACATGAATAGGATGGGAATAGAGGGATACGGACCCAGGAAGTGGAGAAGATTGTAGTTTAGTCGGGCAGTATGGTTGGCACAGGCTTGGAGGGCCGAAGGGCCTGTTCCTGTGCTGTACATTTCTTTGTTCTTTGTTCTTTGAGCCATTAAATATAACATAAGACCATAAGACATAGGAGCAGATTTAGGCATTCGGCCCATCGAGTCTGCTTCGCCATTCAATCATAGCTAATATGTTTCTCATTCCCATTTTCCTGCCTTCTCCCATAACCCTGATCCCCGTAGTAATCAAGAATCTATCTCGGTGATTCAGCCTCCACAGCCTTCTGCGGCAAAGAATTCCACAGATTCACCACCCTCTGGCTGAGGAAATTCCTCCTCATCTCAGTTTTAAAGATCATCCCTTCAGTCTGAGGCTGTGCCCTTGGGTTCTAGTTTTTCCTATCAGTGGAAACATCTTCTCCACATTCACACCATCTACACCAGTGATTGTCAAACTCAGGGGTGTGACCCCCGGGCGGGTGTTGGGAGGGTCACGGAGCCGTCCGCCGCGGCGCTCCCGATCGCGCAAATCTGCGCACAGCAGCCGGCTTTTAATAACGCCGGCTGCAAGCGGCCTTCAAAATGGCCGCGAACATGTAAAAAAAAATGCAGCCGCATTGCGCATGCATGCCCGATCATCGGTGCGCATGCGCATAACTGTTGATCGGGCACGCATGCGCAGTGCGGCCACTTTTTCTTTTAAATGGTCGCAGCTTTTTGTTTTACAAGTTCGGGGGGGTTTTATTCATTTTATTCATTGAAATTTTATTTTTTCTTTTCTTTTATTTTCTTTTACAAGTTCGGGGGGGTTTTATTTGATAACATTTTACAGGAAAAAATGCACAACTTTAGACTGATGGAGACTCCATACTTTCCAACACTGGAAGGCTTCACCTTCATCCAACAGGTTCCATTGGAGGAGCGTGTACGAGGGCCAAAGAGACCCCAAACCATTTCCTCCATTTTTGTCAGCAGCAAACAAGGTAAGAGAAAACGGTGGGTCACGCAGACGGCCGGCGTGGGTCGCGAAGGTCGGCAGGCATGGGTCGCGAAGGTCGGCTGGGTGGGGTCCCAAAGGTTGGCCGGTTGGTAAAAATGGGTCCCCGGAAAAAAGGTTTGAAGAAAACTGATCTACGCCTCTCAGAATCCTGTTGTGGAATCCATAATAAACTGTTTCTTAGTGAATGACGTGGGTCTGCAGAGACAGTAAACCACTGTAACATGCAAGGGCAGGGGGGGGATAGGGGGCTGGATTCTCCGTTTTTGGAACTATACCCCCACGCCGTCGTAAAAACCGTGGCCTTTCACGCCAGAAAAACTAGCGTGAAAAGGCCACATATTCATAGCCCTGCAGGGGGCTAGCTGGGATCCGTCGTGAAACTAGCAGCTTTAGCTGCAGATACGGGCCGCCGCACTTCCGTGTCAGAGGCTGCGCATGCGCATGGCGGCGGCCTCCAGTGGCCGCGCCGTGCTCCAAGGCAGACTCAGACCGTGGAGCTGAACCTCCTAAACGGTGCCCCCAATCGGCTGCGCGCCCGACCCGGACCGCTCACCCAAAAATAGCCCGGTCCCCTATGAGGCTCCCCCTGCCCTCCGACTGAGTCCTCAGCCGCCACGTGAGTATCCCGAACGGCAGGACCACATTAGATCCATGCCGCCGGGACTTCGGCCGGTCGGGGGCGGAGAATAGGGGGGGCCTCCAGCAATGGCCGCAGGTAGAGGATACGCAGTCTCCGAGTACGCCGCTTTTCGGGGCCCGGAGGATTGGAGAACCGATGCCGGCCCCGATTCCATGCGCGGAAGTGGATTCTCCGCTCCGGCGCCGGATGCGATTTTGGCGTTGGAGTGCGGAGAATCCAGCCGGTATGCAACCAAAGGGTTTAAAATACTCATTTTATATTGGTCCACTTTCCCTGTTTTCTATTGGCTCGAAATATTGTCCTTTCCTTGGTTTAAAATGAAAGTTTAACTGTGATAATATTGGTGTGTTGACATGCAAACAAGGGATAAGACTGCGACTGTAAGCCTATTGATTGAAAATGTTCTAAGTATTACTGTTTCGCTGGATTCCGACAGAACATTGCAGCAAATCCCACTGTGTTGTTCTCTTTGTGCACAAGCCAATAAAGATTGGTCAAAGTGTGCTCACCGTGCCTACTTGTTAGTTTCTACACTGAGCTTCAATACGATCCCCCTCTCAGGAAAATACTGAGGACCAAATCTTCTGACTGCCCATGATCTGATGTTAAACTGCACGACCTACATAGGAATTACTCCGCAATCCCCGCTCTCTAGGACACTGCACTAGTATCTCCAATACTGAGTTAGTGTTGGAGAATTTGGACAGTTCTGTCGTACGTACCTGGTTAGTTACCCAGAAATGTTAAACAGATTGAAACAGAGTCTGATGCCTGGGAAACTCCACAACGAATTCCCCAATCACTCCACCCTAACCACTCCCAACCTGTCCACTGTTGTGCGATCAATTTGAGAGAATGTGCAAATGAGCAAGTAGCAAGATGTTAACTATGTAATGAACAAACATTGTTCAGAGTAACATTCAGTTTAGCTAGTAGCATGTGATATGAAGGAGCTGTGGCTGTACTTCCATTTTAACCAAAACAAAAATATATATATTTTCAATTTGTCCAATTAAGGAGCAATTTTGCGTGGCCAATCTACCTACCTTGACCATCAATGGGTTGTGAGAATGAGATCCACGCAGACATGGGGAGAATGTGCAAACTCCATACGGACAGTGACCCGGGGCTGAGATCGAACCCAGTTCCTCAGCCGTGTGGGGCGGGATTCACGCCGTCCCCCGGCGATCCTCCGGCCCAGCAGGGGGTCGGAGAATCCCGCCCAGAATTACAATAACTACATCCCCCAATCCGACTACCCCACAACTGAACTACCCTCCCTCCCGACCAGGTGACCACCCAACTACTCACTGACCCGACAACCGCCCCCCTCCCCGGCATTCCAGCCAACCCTCCTACCCTGATTACCCCTCCTAACCACCCAACTACCTTCTTACCTGACTACCCCTGCTGACCCAAATCAATTAGCCCTGACCTGACTACCTACTCACACATCTATCAATCCACACTCTCACCACTTCTACCCTACCCCCTCACCATCTATCCACCTCACCTAGCTACCGATCCTTATACCCAACCATTCACTTCCCCTATTTATTCACTAACATAGAATGACATGACATTTTTACGGCAGCTGGGGCCATGTAAGAAAGGGACTGTGGTGAACGTATTATGGTAACCATTCACCACTGTATTACATTGTACTATGCTGTTGCCCATGTGGGCTCCACCTATGGACCATTATACTGTATTACACCGCTTGTATCATGTTGGCACCCTTGTGGGCTCCGCCCCTGGCTCCGCCCCCTTGAGGGGAGGTATATAGAGCAGCTGTCCTGTAGGCAGCTCTCAGTGCTGAGCAGTCACAGGCAGGCACTGTTCTAGTTGATTAAAGCCACTGTTCACTTCAACTCTCCGTCTCGTGTGTATTGATGGTCGCATCAGGGACTTGTCCTGTCTTCTCCCCAACTCTACTCTGTGCCAATGGAGTTCCCTGAGGGTTGCTGCTTTGCGCATTTCTGTGAAGCCAGGATCAGATGGTCGCAGAAGTAGTAGCGGAGTTGAGTCAGGGGCCTTCACAAACAGTCTGCCAATCATTGCCACTGATGTGAAGATCCAGGCCTGAAAGATCAGTTCAGCGCAACATGGTAAGGCGAGTATGATTCAATGACCTGGAGGACTGGTAAAAGATATTATTTAAAATTCATTTATGAGCAAGGGCAACACGGTGGCACAGTGGTGAGCACAGCTGCCTCGCGGCACCGAGGTCGCAGGTTCGATCCCGGCTCTGTGCCACTGTCCGTGTGGAGTTTGCACATTCTCCCCGTGTTTGCGTGGGTTCCCCCCCACAATCCAAAGATGTGCAGTGTAGGTGGATTGGCCACGCTAAATTGCCCCTTAATTGGAAATAAAGTGAATTGAGTATTTTTTGATTTAAAAAAAAAAATTAGTTTTAAATAAAATAAAAATGTATTTATGGGATTTGGGTTTCACTGGCTAGGCCATCCCTAATTGCCCTTGAAAAAGTGGTAGTGAGCTGCCTTCTTGAACTGCTGCTGTCCAAGTGGTGTAGGTACACCCACAGTGCTGTTTGGAAGGGAGTTCCAAAATTTTGACCCAGCAGCAGTGAGGGAATAACAATATATTTCCAAGTCAGGATGATGTGTGGCTTGGAGGGGAACTGGAGGGTGGTGGTGTTCCCATGCAACTGCTGCCCTTGTCCTTCTAGTAGGCAGTGGCCATGGGTTCCAAAGGTGGTGCCGAAGGAGCCTTGGCGAGTTCTTGCAATGCAACTTGTAGATGGTACACACTGCTCACACAGTGACTCAGATGTGGAGGGATTGGATGTTTGCGGATGGGGTGCACAAGTCTTCAGTCCAATTGTTTGAATATTGTCAGGGCCCATAGCCTTTGCAGTTTCCAGTGCCTTCAGCTGTTTCTCAATATCATGTGACTGTATTGAATTGGCTGAAGGCTGCCAGCTGTGATACTGGAGACCTCCAGAGGAGGTTGGGATGGATCATCCACTCTGCACTTCTGGCTGAAGCTTGTTGCACTGATGTACTGGTCTCCTCCATCATTGAGGATGGTGATATTTGTAGAGCCTTCTCCTCCAGTGAGTTGCTGGATGTGGCAGGACTGAAGAACTTAGATCTGACCTGTTGGCTGTGGAATTGCTTATCTCTGTCTATTACTTTCTGTTTATGCTGTTTGGCACACAAGTAGTCCTGTGTTGTAGTTTTACAAGGTTGACACCTCATTTTTAGGCTCCTGGTTTTGCTCCTGGCATGCCCTCCAGGATTCTTCATTTAACAGGGTTGATCCCCTGGTTTGGTGGTAATGGCAGAGTGGGGAATGTGGCAGGTCATGAGGTTGCAAATTGTGTTGAATACAATTCTGCTGCTGCTGATGGCCCACAGCATCTCTTGTTGTCCAGTCTTAAGTTGCTAGATCTATTTGAAATCTTTCCCATTTAGCATAATGGTAGTGCCACACTACACGATGGAAGGTATCCTCAATGTGAAGATCCGACTTCACCTCCACAAGGATTGTGCGGTGGTCACTCCTACCGATACTGTCATGGACCGATGGACCTGTGGCAGGCAATAGGTGAGGATGAGGTCAATACGTTTTCCGCTCTGATTGGTTCTCTCACCACCTACCACAGTCCCAGTCTAGCAGCTATGTCCTTTAGGACCCGGCCAGCTCAGTCAGTGGTGGTGCTTCCAAGCTACTATTGGTGATGGACATTGAAGTCCCCCACCCAGAATACATTCTGCGCCCTTTCCATGCTCAGTGAACATGCTCTGGATGTAGTGGATAGCTTGCTTGTATTATTAAGTATGCCGTCCGGTAAAAACCCTGTAAGGTTCGTTCTGAGTCTCAATCTTTCATTCATGGACTGTGACTCAATTTGCAACCAGTAATTATGCTGCTCATTTCAAATCACCATTAACGTTCAAGTATAATCCAAAAGACAAGAAATTTATCATTGCTTTTAGCTGAGAGGTTTCAGGATCATTAACCATGCCTGCTTCCATCTCACACTAATGTGAAAAACAAACATGTCCATCTTCACGTTCCTGTTGCCCATTTTAATGGGTGCATGGATCATGGAAGCATTCCTTTAGAGAGAGCAGTTTGTTTAGTTGCTAACAAATCTCCTCACACATTGCTCGAGGATTGCAGGAAGGCAAAGCACACACAATTCAATGTAATTCTCTTTGTACTTTTCTCAAAGTGAAAAAAAAAAAAAATTTAGGAACGATATTCCTTTGTGGGACTGAGTCCGTGAGCATATAACAGTGAAAGTCTGTTGTGGTTCAGACTTTATCAATAAGGAACTGCAAAAATCAGTAAGACCAGTTCCTGTATGGTGGTGAAAATGGCCAGCCATTAAGTCGTTCTGTACTATTAGCTGTGTGCTGTAAACATTTTTGATAAAGCATGCAATGAAGTATATTAATGAGTTAGCACTTGGCACTCAAGGGAGTAACCTGTGGAATACATTTTATCCTTTCATGGGG
Organism: Scyliorhinus torazame; assembly: GCF_047496885.1. Classification (NCBI taxonomy): domain Eukaryota; kingdom Metazoa; phylum Chordata; class Chondrichthyes; order Carcharhiniformes; family Scyliorhinidae; genus Scyliorhinus; species Scyliorhinus torazame. Next base: position 124,007,504 of record NC_092713.1, read on the forward strand.
ATGAATGGATAAAGGGAGCGTTTTAGTGATGATTGTTCCTATACAGTATATCCTTTCATGGGAATGAATGCATAAAGGGAACATTTTAGCCATGATTGTTCCCGTACAGTACACATACATTACGTGATAGGAAACCGAGTTCTGAATTGTTGCTTCATTCCAGAGGTTGCATACGAGAGGACGTTTTCCACACACTTAGTATCTCTCTGCTGTCCTCATCACCTGTGCTGAATGAATAAGCAAAGTTTCCCACAGTCCGTGTCAGGAAAGAGAGACCTCACTATGCAACCACCATGCATCTGGCCAGAGGTTTTAGTATTTGCAACAAGGGAAGATTGTCAGGCATGGTAAAAGACATCTCTTGTAACAGTTTGGACCAAACACCAATTCAAACAAATACAGTTCTCCTTTAAAGATCTGTATCCTCCTTCTTTGTATGAGGTGAATAAAACTGTCATTATTGTATTGGGCTGGATTGACATTGCATGTCGATCTGTTTATTCTGAAGATAAAAGTCACTGATTGCACAGGGCTTCTGAAGCTGCAAACGGGGCCGAGCTGCGAACACTTGGCCAATGCAGAACCCTAGCAACAAACTCTACACGTTCTGTTTATAACCAATGGCGATGCTTTCCACAACATTGCAAGTTCTAATACATGGATGGACTATTTCAGCACAACTTGCAGTTAGCTGAACTTAGACCAAGCTGACATGTGAAAAGAACTGTTCTTACTTAAACTGTCAGAGCCTTCATGGTGTTCTGTACACTAACTAGTGCCTTTCACTCACTCTGATGGCAACGCTCACCGCTTCTCACTGGAGCTCATATCACAGCAGACATTTTAAGGTGGAAAGCACAGAAATAATTGGTGACAGAATTTGCAAATATTTCCTTTTATAACATTCAAATTCACGTGGCAATTCATTAGGGTACAGTTGCATTTCAGCATTAGGTGCATCAAACCACATCAGTTCACAGTTGAAGTGATCAGAGCATTTTGAACCAGCTTGTCTCAATGAGTCAAACTTCCGACAGAAGGCTCGCTCCGTTGCATATGTTGATGTGTACTGGTAGGAGTTGGACTCTGCAATAGACTGTAGCTAATAGCACCTGAGAGTTTATTTGGGCGGTGCTCACTCGATGGGCCGAATGGCCTCCTTCTGCACTGTCAATTCTATTTAAAAATTCTATGAAATCCCTGCCTGCCCGGCAGAAACAATTCAGGCAAGTGGTAGCACCACATTCCTGCAACTACCCTCTCCACACCAACATACCTCAGGTTGGGTAAGGGGCAACAAATTGCTCCAGGTGGGCAGTGGCCTACAACCATAGAACAATTATGCCTGATGCCACAGACAGCACCACAGCTCCATGTTAACAGGAAATTACAGGAAGCCGTCCAGTAACAAACCTACCAGGTTAAGGCAGCAGAGTAGCCAGAGGAGGTCAAGATGAGTTTTATTGTATTATTTTGTTTTGTTAAGAGTTTTGTGTGGGCTAGGAAGAAGCACAAACCCTTCTCCAGGCCTCAGTAAGGCCCTCCCCACATCTGACTTTACTCCACTCAGTCACACCACCAGCAATGCTGTGCAGACCCATTCTCCCAGCACTAATCTTGAATGGGAGAACATTGCCTTGGACTCCTGGTTGTGTTGCCTTCCATCCCAGCTTGCCAACTCTTATGACTTTCCTACTGGCTTCAGCTGAGGGAGAGAGACTGCAGCTAAATTTAAATAAGGTCCAAAAATTAAAACAGCCCAGACCTCCTATTGAGTCCTACGCAGGAGTTTCCCTCCCAAACTGTAACCCCACCTGTAATAAGAGCACGGAGAGTTTGTACCGAGTAAAATATGAACAAAGTTTTATTTCCAGAACGATATATACACTACATTGTAGATCCCTTCTGGATCCCCTCTGCTCGGTGCCTTACTGGCCAATCATATATACATTGGGTAATTGAGATATCTTGTCCCCAGCAGCTCGTACTCCACAAGGAGCCTGGAGAAGACAAGTATTCCCACCCCTTGCGGGAAATTACATTTCTCCCTCCCAAAGTCCAAAGACCCTCTCAGCGAGGATGTCCAGAAGGATATTGTAATCTCTTTAGCTCCGGTAAGTCCTCATGGACCACATGTGTCAGATCAGTTGGTGTATGCCATCGGCAGCAGGAACGATGTGGTAGACAGTCGTCAAGAGATGGCTGAACTACAGATTCAGCGTCTGAGACCTCCAAGGTCGGTGTTTCGGAGTCAGAAGACAGAACGTCGGGCATGTTGGCGTGGAGAAGGACTGGGGGAGACACAGCAGGCTGGTTCGACAATGGAGCCGGAGGATCCAGGACAGGCTTCTTTCGAGGCACGTTACGAGGGTGCAATCGCCGTGAGCGAATGCGATCCAGTTACCGTTTCATTAGTTGCTCCTGAATCTGAACTTGGTAAGAGACTGGTCCCGTTCGACGGGCGACAATCCCAGAGAGCCAGTGAGCACCGTCATTGATGTTAGGAACAAACACCACATCATCAGGTGCGAAGTGTTGAACAGGTTGACGTGTAACTGGCCTTGCAAATCTTGGTTATGGCACACCTTCATGCCAATGTCCGGGAGAATCAAACTCAGTCAGGTACGAAGCCTACGACCCACTAACATCTCAGCGGGAGCTACCCCAGTCACTGTTTGCAGCATGGTCCTGTACGAGAATAAAATTCTTGCCAGTCATGTGTCTATTGAGCTGGACGTCTGTTTCTTGAGCTCCTGTTTAACCATCTGCAAGAACCTCTCTGCCAACCATTCGATGCCAGATGGTATTGAGTGGTGCAGCATGGCGAATCCTGTTGCTTCACACAAAAGCGGCAAATTCTTCCTTGTTAAAGAAGTCCTGTTATCGATCACGAGTACCTCAGGGATTCCATGGGTGGGTGGAAAAAGAAATGCACAATCACCCAATGGTCATCAGGGAAGGTGGCCTGGGAAGTGATCAACCCCATTTTGTGGACTTCCAGCCACCTTAAGTGGACTTCCATCAGGATGCAAAACATCAAACCCAAGAAGGGACCACTAAAAATGCATGTACGCAAGCTCAAGGTCGTGCCAGCCACTCCCAAGGGTATAGGGGTGGCGCCGCTGGGAGTTTCTGGTGCTCTTGGCAGATGAAGCACTGTTGGGCCAACATTTTGATATCCTGTCCAAACCCGACCACCAGACATGGCTTCTTCCCAGTATCTTCATTTTGGACATCCTGGGATGTCCAGTGTGAAATTCCTTCAACATGATCGCCTGACACTTCACTGGGACAACAACCCTGGTGCCCCACAGCATGGGGATGCCATCTTCCACGGTCAGCTCTGACAATTTTGAAGGGAAAGCCTTCAACTCCCCTGGTAGCTGTTGCTGCTGCCCACTGTATAGCACTAGATGTCACACCTTGGCAAGTACAGGGTCGGTTTGCGTCCAGTCACACACACACAAGGCAGTGATTGGCAAGGGGTCCATGAAATTCAGGACAGCTATCACTTTGTCCACCGTAGGGGGGTTCACAGATTCAATCTGCAGGGGAAGATGGCTCAATGCATCAGCATGCAAAATCAGGTCCCCGGGCGGAGCTCGAAAAAGTATTCGTAAGCAGCCAATAACAAAGCCCAGTGCTGGATCCTCGCAGTCGCTATTGGTGGGATCGCCTTGTCTTCACGGAAGAGGCCTAGCAATGGTTTGTGATCGGTGATGATAAAGAAATGGCGGCCATATACATATTCATGAAACCGCTTTACATGGAGTACGACAGCCAGACCTTCTTTCTCGATCTGAGCATATTTTCTCTTGGCCGTAGCCAGTGTCTGGGAGGCAAGAGCAATAGGATGGTCAGAGCTGTTGCCCATCCGATGGAACAGAACTGCCCCAATGCCATATAGCGAAGCATCACACATGACGTACAATAGATTTGATGAGTCAAAATGCGTCAACACCCTGGAGGATAACTGCCACTTCACATTTTTAAACAGTGCATCCTGAGCCTGGCCCCAAACCCAAAGCTGGCGCTTCTTCAAGAGCAAATGAAGGAGCAGGGGCCATTTTGATCACCTGTACCTTAGCGCCGACCAGGTGTAGGCCGTCCTGATATCCCACCTCTCACTACTTTCGCGTGAAACACGCACATTGCGCTGTGCAGGCGGACCCAGTATTCGGAAATCTGCTTCAGCACCGCCTTGAGGTTCCGCAAATGTTCCTGCCCCATGGCCCCTGTGACTAACGTGCCATCTAAGTAAACTGCAACATGCAGCAAACCACGCACGATGTTCTCCACGACGCGCTGGAATGCTGCACACGCCAAGGATACTCCAACGGGTGTCGGGTGTACTCATAGAGTCCCTTGTGCATATTATTGTGATGTATTTCCAGGAAGATTTATCCAGCTCCAGCTGTAGATAAACGTTGCTCATGTTTAATTTTGTAAATGTACAGCCACCGGTCAATGTTGCATACAAATCTTGATGCACGGTGAAGGGTGGCGCTACAACCACAAAGCCATGTTCATTGTCAATTTATCGTCTCCACAGAGGTGGACTGTCCTATCCGAGTTCAATACGGGGCTCACTGCCGCCACCTAATCATTGAATCATAGAATCCCTACAGTGCAGAAGGAGGCTATTCAGCCCATCAAGTCTACACCGACCTGCAAAAGAGCAACTCACCCAAGCCAAACCGCACACCATCCCCACAACTTCACCTCGGGCCAATTTAACATGGCCAATCCACCTAATCTGCACATTTGTGGACTATGGGAGGAAACCCACACAGACACAGGGAGAAAGTGCAAACTCCACACAGACAGTCACACAAGGCCGGAATTGAACCTGGGTCCCTGGCTCTGTGAGGTGAAGCACACAGGCCGAATGATGCCGAAGCTCTCTAAACGTCAAAGTTCGGTCTCAACCTTCTCCACTATAGTATAGGACACCTGCGATTACTAACATATTGGGGCTCAGCTTCTGAGTCCATCTGGAGTTGGGCGATGGCCCTTTTAATGATACCCAAACCAGACCAGGAAAACCTCCGGGAATTTGCTCAGCGCCGTCCACAGAACGCCAGACCCCAGTTGGAGGATATGCTGTCAATCCAACTGCCGCTGGTGTAGCCGCTGTGTCAGCCAAAGACAAGTATGCACCCCTTGTTTGATAAGATCAAGTGCTCTGCGCCACCACAGAAATGGCCACTCCCATATCCAGCTTCATTTGCAACATATGACTGTGAAAGTGTACAAACTCAGCAATAGCATGATGGGAAAAATAGCCAACTTATGTAACCAAGTGTAAGACAGCTGTGTCAGCTAAGTGCCAAGTTCAGACCCTGACAAACTAGACAAAGCTAAGAATCCACATAACCGTATCATACAAGGCCAGAAGAGGGAAGATAGTGCCTGACCTTAGTAAAACCTGATAACAAAGCCACGATCTAGGAATGTCCTAATAACACAACATCCTCATGACCTAGGTCCATCTGCGTCAAGGCATCATGAGGGCAGAGGTGAAAAACAAAATAGGACCACGTTTTAAATCCTCTAAAGACAAGCAAATAAGCCGAGTCAGGGTCTTTCCATGACAACATGTTTGATCAGAAGTTATGACTGTATTGACATTTTTGAACAAGGTCTGTTTTTGTAAAATGATACAGCTTGTGTATAAATATTGAACGTTTTCTCCATGTCTTTGCGAGCTTGAGAAAGAATGAGCAGGTTTACCTTAACAGCTCTCTCTCTCTCTAACCTGTAGCCATCTGCATGCAGACTTTGGTCAATAAAGACAAAGTTATTTATTTTGAAACAGAGTTGTAAAGTTGTTTTCTTCACAGTCTTGAAGTAGGAAAAATTTTAAAAGACGACATGACCATTCACTTGTATCCGAACACGAATACAAACAGTTCAGCTGCATTTCAACCTCATCCTCGGCCTCATCTGGGTCAGCCAGAAGCAAGGCCTGGCCCAAGGGATGACGCCTACCTCAACCGGGGCGCTTGGAGCGTAGGCCCTCCTGCTGCCTGTGGGTATGCATAGACCGGAGGCCACATGTCACACATGAGCCGGAGCCGCCTTCAGCCTAGTCCGGGGGTGTCGGCGGGCGGCTCTTCGCCCAGAGTTCAGAATTGCAGTGGCGTTCAATCAGGGTCGTGGGGCTACCACGTGAGGGGCGACATCCTAAGGCATTCACCTCCATCCCTTGTATCTCTTGGATGCCGCACACTGAGCTTTCTTGGGGCAGGGTATCTGCAGTGTCTGCTGAAAAGCTAGGGAGACTTCACCCAAAAGATTTTTCTGAGTTTCCGTATTATTGATTCCGCTGACCAAGCGATCGCCAAGTATATCAGACAAAACAGTTCCATACTCACAAAACTCGGCTACCTTCCATAGCCGAGATACAAACTCGGTGATGGACTCATCAATAGACCTCTCTGCTGTATTAAGCCGATATCTTTAAACCATTATTTTATTTTTCAAATATATTTTAATCCTAACTCAAACCCAATTTTGTTACAAAGAACATCCACACATACCATTAATATTCACAGTTTGTACAAATTTTGCCCCTTTATATCCCTCCCTCCCCCCTTCCCCCTGGTGACAAACAGTTCCTTAAACATAGATGAGAACGGATACCATCACACGCAAAACCTCTCCTCAAACCCCCCTTAGCGCAAATTTAATCACCTTCAAGTTCAAAAATTCCTGCATGTTCCCCCTGGCAGCCCTGCCGACTGCCAGTTCAGCAGTACCCTTCACTTGGAAATCAAGGAGGCGAAGGCCACATCGGCCCCTTTCACCCCTTGCAGCTCCGGCATTTCCGACACACGGAATATCGCCGCTAAGGGGTATGGTGTTACTCCAAATCACCAACATCTCCGACAAAGCCTTAAAAACTACCCATCCAAAACCCCTCCAAACGCTCACATCCTCAGAACATATGGCCGTCGTTCGCTGGCCTCCTCCCACACTTCTCACAGCAATCTTCCACCCCTGGGAGCAATCCACTCACCCGGGTCTGTAACATGTGCACCACCTTAAATTGTGTGAGACTCATCCTCTTGCATGAGGAGTCGCGTTGGACTGGCGCAGCACCTTGCTCCATATCCCCCCTCCTAGCTCGATCCCCAGCTCCTCTTCCCATTTGCCCCTTGATCCTGTCCACTAATGCCATCTCTTTGCTTCCCAGACATCCATATATATTCTCAATCCTTCCCTCATTTCCAGGAGCGTATATTCTGGTAATGAAAGGAACATGGGAAGTTGTTTCCGAACAAAATCCTGCACCTGTAAGTATCGGAACTCAATTCCGCTGAGCAACTCAAACTTCCCTCGAAACTCTGCCCACTCCGCTCTTCGAGAAATATGTCCCTCCCTCGTTTTCCTCCTGCCCTTTGTCACCTCTCATACATCCCGTCCTACCTGGCACAAATCTGTGGTTCCCACACAATGGGGCCAGCACCGACTCCCATCCCAACTTAAAGTGCTTCCTCAGCTGGTTCCAAATCTTTATCGAAGAGACCACCACCGGGCTATTAGAATGCTTACCCAGGAAAACGGGAATGGGGCCGTTAACGTGGCTCTCAGACTCGACCCCTTGCAGGAGTCCTCCTCCACCTGTACCCCCCCCCGCCCCCCCCCCCCCCCCCCCCCCCCCCCCGACAGCCCCCCCGTCCCACCCATCATTGCTTCACCTTCTCCATATTGGCTGCCCAGTAGTATTGCAGCAAATTCAGAAGCTCTAGCCCCCTACTTACCTTTTCCTCTGCAACACCCTCCGACTAGAGGGCAGCATGTGGCGCAGTGGATAGCACTAGGACTGCAGCGCTGAGGACCCGGGTTCGAATCCCGGCTCTGGGTCACTGTCCGTGTGGAGTTTGCACATTCTCCCCATGTCTGCGTGGGTTTCACCCCCACAACCCAAAGATGTGCAGGTTAGGTGGATTGGCCAAGCTAAATTGCCCCTTAGGTGAAAAAAAAAATAATTGGGTAACCTAAATTTAGGGGCAGCACGGTAGCATTGTGGATAGCACAATTGCTTCACAGCTCCAGGGTCCCAGGTTCGATTCCCGGCTTGGGTCACTGTCTGTGCGGAGTCTAGACATCCTCCCCGTGTGTGCATGTGTTTCCTCCGGATGCTCCGGTTTCCTCCCACAGTCCAAAAATGTGCAGGTTAGGTGGATTGGCCATGATAAATTGCCCTTAGTGTCCAAAATTGCCCTTAGTGTTGGGTGGGGTTACTGGGTTATGGGGATAGGGTGGAGGTGTTGACCTTGGGTAGGGTGCTCTTTCCAAGAGCCGGTGCAGACTCGATGGGCCGAATGGCCTCCTTCTGCACTGAAAATTCCATGATGATATTAGAGACCACCACCGGGACCACCACCACACGGTGTCTTACCAGCCCAGGTGAACTTGGAGATTTGTTCATCCACCCTCTGGAAAAAAAATTGTGAGAGATTGAAAAATAAAGAGGAACCTGGGCAATATGTTCATCTTTACAACCTGGACTCTCTCTGCCAGCCACAACAGTAAGGCATCCTACCTCCTTGGGTCCCACTTGATCCCCTCCCCCAGTCCTGTTCGGTTCCATCTGTGCATCGTTAGCCAGTCATATGCAAGCTGGATCCCCAAATACCTAAACTGAACATTCGCAATCTTGAACGGCAGGGTCCCCAGATTCATGTTCCTCCCTAACTCATTCATCGGGAAGACCTCATTCTTTCCTACATTCAATTTGTACCTGGAGAATACCCCAAATTTTCATAATTCTTGCCATGCTATTCAACGGATCCGCTAAGGATAGCAGTAAGTTGTCTGCATATAATGACACTCCTGTATTCCTACTCCACCTCACAATCCCCTGCCTCCTCTGGGACTCAGAGTGCAATCACCAATGGCTCTCTTGCCAGTGCAAACAATAATGGTGACAGCAGGCACCCTTTCTCGTCCCTATGTAGCTTAAAATCTTGACTCCACCCCATTCGTTCGTACACTCGTCTTGGGGATGCCTAGAGCAATCGTATCCATGCCACAAAGGTGGCCCAAACCCAAACCGCCTCAAGGTCTGTAACAAATATCGCCACTCAACACAATTGCAAGCTTGCTCCACATCCATCAATACTATCACCTCCAGCACCCTATTGTCTGACAGGGTCATGGCCATATTCAATAGCCTCCTAATGTTGCGAGACAACTGCTGCCCCTTCACAAACCTGTCTGATCTTCTGCCACTATCTCTGGCACATACCCCTCCAATCATATGGCCAATACCTTGGCCAGAATCTTTACATTCGCATTTCATACAGTTTGTACAGAATTTCCTCCTTTTTCAAACCCCCCCCCCCCCCCCCCCCCCCCCGACGAACAACTCCTCAAAAATGGTCAGGAACATCCCCCACCTTTTCTCAAACTCCCCTGCTGAGCCCCTTAACTCATACTTTATCTTCTCTAATCGTAGGAAGTCTTACAGGTCACCCAACCATGCTGCTACCCCCAGTGGCGATGCCGACCGCCACTCCAGCAAAATTCGAGATGGGCCTGCATGATCTGCATTCCAATTGGTCCTTGTTTTTCTTCGGAAGCAAAGAAATGGCGGCTTGCGCCAGTCTGCCTGACAATTTCCTCCCCCCCCCCCACCTCTGAAATGCCTCATTAAACATACTCAGGAGATGTGGGGCCAATTCCGGCAAAAACGGCTTATAAAATTCAGCCAGAGAAGCCATTCGATGCCCACGGCCTTACAAGCAGACTCCCACCATTCCCCCACCTTCCCAATACTCCCCCCTACCATTTCCTAACCGGGTATCTCGGGCAGGAAAGCTCAACCATCCAAACCACAGTAAGAAACGCACATCCTCAACATCACATTTATAAGCAAAAATCAATAATATATTAACAATACAATTTAACAAAATCTTGACAGATCGTGAAGAGACACAACTCAGCCCATTCCTAACACTCCCCCAGTTCTTGGTCCCAGACGAGGTCATTCGTCTCTTCTGGCATCTGAAAATAATGCTCCTTCCCTGGAATGTCACCACAACTTGGTGGGGTACAACACCCCGAACCAAACTTTGTTTCGAAAGAGCGCCACTTTGGCCCTGTTGAAACCTGCCCGCCTCTTGGCCAGTTTAGCCTATAGTCCTGATATTATCGGACCTGATTCCCCTCCCAGCTTCAGTCCCGAGTTGCCTTGGCCTACTTCAGGTTCTTCTCTTTACCCTGGAATTTGTGCATTCGCCCAATCACAGCCTGGAGTGACTCCCCACTCCGTCAGTTTCTCTCTCAAGGACCGGTGGGCCCAATCCACTTCAGGGGCTCTCTCAAAGACCTTCTTGTCAACCAGTCACCCGAACCTCGGGTCGACCTTCTTGTCTACCAGTCAACACATTAGTGATGGCACTCGTTCCTTCCACTCCCTCCGGCAGCCCCAATACGCAGATTCTGCCGCCTTGACCGATTTTCCTCGTCATCGACCCTCACCCACAACACTTTGCACATTTCCCATTCACTGCCATCTCGGCTTCCAATGAGACGATTCGGTCACTCTGGTTGAATATAGTCTTCTCCAGCTCCTTGATCGTCTCTCCCTGCACCCTCAGCCACTTCTCCACTCACTCCAGGGACCCGCAAAGAGATGCCACTGCATCCTCAATCGCCATTGACCAGTCCCCTTGCATCTCCTTATTCTGTTGTCTGAATTCTACCTTAATGAAACTCATAAGCTGCTCCATCTGGAATGTGGCTGTCAACGATGACCCATCCCCTTCCGCCATCTTTCCCACTGCTACTGCGCCATGAGGCTCTTCCAACCCCTGGGCGAGAGGAATCCACCACAATATTCTCTCCTCACCATTCGTCACCAAAAATCGGTCATCAAATGGACAGAAAGTTCCAAAACGACACCTCCATGTAGGAACCACCTTGTGTGTGACTGGTCACACCATGGCCATCACTGGAAGACCACCTTTGAACGATATTGACAGGGTTGGGTTAAAGTGTTGCGCCACAGGTGTCATGAGCTGGTTGAATTTTTACGTATCCAGCGTTGCCGGGTAGGTGAGACTCCGGATCACCCAGAATGTATGCGGTCCGCAGGCCATCAATAGTATGACCAGCTGACTTCCGGTGGCGGCCATGGAGGAGTAGGTTGCACATTCGATAGCTCCCACCTGAATCGGCCTTTCGGACGTTTTTTCCCGGATCTTTGTGGATCTTTTTTCCCGGATCTTTATGAAATAAATCAGTGGAGTTAGCATCAGTAAGGAGGATTTCCCTTCCGGTGTATGGATAACTGGACCAGATGTGGCCGTGTGAAACTAATTAGTCCCGATAGAGGGAAGCGAGGGGAGCTGGCAGTGCGGCGAAGCATGGCAGACGGCAAGGATCAGGGAGCGGCGGCTCACTGGCCGAAGGAGCAACAGACGGAGTTTTACTAGAGTTGCTTTGCCGAGCTAAAAAGGGATGCGCTTGACCCGATGAAAGCATCGATCGACCAAATGGTCGCGACTCAGGCAGCCTGGGGAAAGCGATCCAGGAGATCGAATTAAAACTCTCCAACCAAGAGGACGAGATAACTAACTGTGCTGGAGCAAGGTGGAGTGCTAGAGGACCGCCACCAGCAGATGCAGGAGAAGCTGGAGGAGCTGGAGAACAGAACCAGGAGGTAGAATTTAAGAATCGTTGGTCTTCCTGAAGGTATCGAGGGATCAGATGCTGGAGCGTATGTGGCGAGTATGCTGGAGTCATTGATGGGAGCGGGGGCTTTCCCTCGACCCCTGGAGCTGGATGGAGCGCACAGAGCCCTCGCAAGGAAACCCAAGGCGAACGACCCGCCAAGGGCCATGGTGGTCCGTTTTCACCGATTTTCAGACATGGAGCGCTTCCTGCGATGGTCCAAGAAGGAACGGAGCAGCAAGTGGGAGAATAATGAGGTGCGCATAAGACCATAAGACATAGGAACGGAAGTAAGGCCATTTGGCCCATCGAGTCCACTCCACCATTCAATCATGGCTGATTTCAACTCCATTTACCCGCTCTCTCTCCATAGCCCTTAATTCCTCGAGAAATCAAGAATATATCAACTTCTGTCTTAAAGACACTCAACGTCCCGGCCTCCAACACCCTCTGTGGCAATGAATTCCACAGACCCACCACTCTCTGGCTGAAGAAATTTCTTCTCATCTCTGTTCTAAAGTGACTCCCTTTTATTCTAAGGCTGTGCCCCCGGGTCCTAGTCTCCCCTGCTAATGGAAACAACTTCCCTATGTCCACCCTATCTAAGCCATTCATTATCTTGTAAGTTTCTATTAGATCTCCCCTCAACCTCCTAAACTCCAATGAATATAATCTATCAGGACCTGGGTGCGGAGCTGGCCAAGTGACGTGCGGGGTTCAACCGGGCAAAGGCGACTCTCTTGAAGAAGGGGGTGAAGTTTGGGGTGTTATACCCAGCGAGACTGTGGGGAACGCACGAGGACCGACACTATTATTTCGAGTCGCCAGATGATGTTTGGATATTTATTAGATAATGCTTCGAAGATGGGAGGAGGCGTCGGTTTGTACTTGTGTTCTGTTTTAAATAAGATTGTGGTTAGTCATGGGCGAGAGAGCGGGTTGGGGGAACGGTTGGAGGGCGCTTTGTTTAGAAGGTGGTTGATACGGGGAGGGGAGTGGGTCCCTGAAGCTAGCACGACCCTTCGGGGGACTGGGTTATGTTTTAAGAGAGTATGTCTGTTTGGCTTTATGGTTATGCTAATGGATTTTGGAGAGCTGATGTTTACTTACTGGGGAATGTGATCTTGTAAATAGGTTTTTTCTATGTGGTGAGAGGGGCCCGAAAAATAGGGCGATAGTCTGACCGGCACCAGGGGCGGGGGCTATCGGGGTCAGTATGGATCAGCTGACTCTCGGAAGCGTGGTGGGGGGGTGACTTAGTATTGAGTTGGTGTTTGATTTGGGAGATTAGGTTTCTGGTGTTAGGGGGGAGGGGGGGATGGCTGCTCTGCGGGCAAGGGAGACATTTTCTTCAGGGAATAAAAGGGGGGTTGGGAGCGGCTGCTGCTTGAGCGGGTGCCCGGGGAAGCGGGGGGCACGGGCTCGGGGCTCGCCAAGAAAGTGTGATGGCTAGTTGGCGAAGGGGATGGGGGGGGGGGGGGGTAGCCCCCCGTCCAGGCTGATTACTTGGAACGTGAGAGGTCTGAATGGGCCAGTGAAGAGAGCACGCGTGTTCGCGCATTTAAAGGGACTAAAGGCAGACGTGGCAATGCTCCAGGAGACACATCTGTAGGTCACAGATCAGATGAGATTAAGGAAGGGTTGGGTGGGTCAGGTGTTCCACTCAGGGCTGGACTCGATGACCAGGGGGATAGCAATTCTGATCAGCAAGCGAGTGGCATTTGAGGCTGGGAGAATAGTAGCTGATGAAGGGGATAGGTATATCATGGTCAGTGGGAAGCTGGAGAGGGTCCGAACGGTGCTCGTCAATGTCTAAGCCCTGAACTGGTACGATGTGGATTTTATGAGGCGTGTGATAGGCAAAATCCCGGACCTTGAGTCACACAACTTGGCCATGGGAGAGGACTTTAATACGGTCATTGAACCTGAATTGGATCGCTCAAAATCCAGGACAGGGAAGAGGCCGGCGGCGGCAAGGGAAGGGCTTTATGGAACACATGGGGGGCGTAGACCCCTGGAGGTTTACATGGCAGAGGGTAAAGGAGTTTTCCTTCTTCTCCCACATCCACAAAGTTTATTCCCATATTGATTTTTTTGTTCTGGGCAGGGCATTGATCCCAAAGGTGACGGGGACGGAATACTCGGCGATTACAGTTTCGGACCATGAAGAAAATTTCTCCCTTGCCTGCAGAGCAGCCATTCCCCCCCCCCACCCCCCACCCCTCCCCCCTAACACCAGAAACCTGATATCCCAAATCAAACACCAACTCAACACTAAGTCACCCCCCACCACGCTCCCGATAGTCAGCTGATCCATGCTGACTCCGATAGCCCCCGCCCCTGGTGCCAGTCAGTCTATTGCCCTATTGTTCGGGCCCCTCTCCCCACATAGAAAAAACCTATTTACAAGGTCACATGCCCCACACTGGGTACATTTGCGGCTTGGGGAGGAGAGAGGGCAGCGTCCGCTGTGGAGACTGGACGTGGGGTTGTCAGCAGACGAGGTGGTTTGCGGGCGGGTGAATAAGAGTATCCAGAACTACTTGGAAACAAACGACAAAGGAGAGGTATCAGCAGCGACGGTCTGGGAAGCCCTGAAGGCAGTTATTAGAGGGGAACTTATATCGATCAGGTCCCATAGAGAAAAGAGGGAAAGGGCAGAGAGGGAAAGATTGGTGGAGGAGTTACTCCGGGTGGATAGGAAATATGCGGAGGCCCCGGACGCGGGACTCCTGAGGGAGCGGCGCAAGCTTCAGGCGGAGTTTGAATTATTGACCACAGGGAAAGCGGTAGAACAGTTGAGGCAGGCTAGGGGTGCGGTGTATGAATATGGGGAGAAGGCGAGCAGGATGCTGGCGTACCAGCTTAGGAAGAGCGAGGCGACCAGGGAGATTGTGGGAGTAAAGAATAAGGAGGGCAACTTGGTCTCAGACCCGGAGGGGGTGAATGAAGTTTTTAAGGAATTCTACAGCAAACTATATGAGTCGGAACTCCTGGCGGGTGTGGAAGGATGAGGCAATTTCTGGACCAGTTGAGGTTCCCGAGGGTGGAGGAGGGTCTGGTGGAGGGGCTGGGGGCACCGATCGAGATAGAAGAAATTATTAAGAGGCTGGAGGACATGCAGTTGGGCAAAGCTCCGGGGCCGGATGGCTTCCCAGTGGAATTAAAAAAAAGATTTTCAGAGGTGTTGAGCCCACTATTGATGAGGACCTTTAATGAGGTGAGAGAGAAGGGAATCTTCCCCACTACAATGTCACAGGCCTCGATCTCACTCATTCTGAACAGTGTGGATATTACAGGCCAATCTCGTTGCTAAATGTGGATGCCAAGATATTGGCTAAGATCTTGGCCACGAGAATAGAGGATTGAGTCCCGGGGGCGAGAGGGGAAGACCAGACTGGATTCGTTAAGGGCAGGCGACTAAATGCTAATGTGCGGAGGCTTTTAAATGATGCCCTCGGAAGGGGAGGAAACAGAGGTTGTGGCAGCGATGGATGCAGAGAAAGCTTTTGATTGGGTGGAGTGGGACGACCTGTGGGAGGCGTTTGGGTTTGGTGCGGGCTTTATCCGGTGGGTGCGATTGCTGTACCAGGCGCCTATGGCAAGCGTGCGCACGAACCAGCTTCGGTCAGAGTATTTTAAATTGCAGGATATCTACCAGGAGCTGTTGGAGGCGGAGGAAACCCTGGTGGAGGAGCTTAAAGGCAAGTGGGAGGAGGAGTTAGGAGGGGAGTTAGAGCCGGGACTGTGGGTTCTAAGTAGGTTCAATTCCTCCTCATCATGTGCCAGGCTCAGTCTAATACAGTTTAAAGTGGTTCACCGGGCACACATGACGTCGGCGAGGATGAGCAAGTTTTTCGGGGTAGAAGACAGATGTGTGAGGTGTGCGGGGAGCCCAGCAAACCATGTCCATATGTTTTGGGCATGCCCGAAGCTTGAGGGGTTCTGGCAGGGGTTTGCCAGGGCAATGTCCAAGGTGCTAGGAACCGGGTGGTGCCAAGTCCAGAGGTGGCGATCTTTGGAGTGTCAGAAGATCCGAGAGTTCAGGGAGTGAAAGAGGCCGACGTCCTGGCCTTTGCCTCCCTGGTAGCCCGGAGGCGGATCCTGTTATTGTGGAGGGACAAATAAAAAACAGTATGACCAGCTGGCACGCGTTCGCCATCATATTGTTGGCCCAAAAGGAATAATCCATTCATTCAGCATTTGGTTCCAGTCAACACTGGAGTCAAATACGTCTAACCGCCCAAACATAGGCATGGCGGATCAAAGAAATCTAAAGCTGTGTCCAGAAAATCGGGGAGGTGGCTCAGCCGAGTAGATCGCACTGTCGACAGCAAACACAGGGTGCACGGGTCTCCATTCCTGTGGCTATGTGCCGGCTCGAACGGAGAATCTGCGGGAGGTTTACGTGAAAAAAATTGGCCGAACCCCTCACCGATTCCGTTACCGGTGAGGGGCTAGCACCGGTGCCGACCATACCTCCTGCCCCTCGCGCCGAAAACTGTCGGAAAATGGCCCATGGGCACGGCTGATGACCAGCAGTGGTTGCGCCGTACAACAACCGGACCCAACCTGCCATCCACGAGCCCACAGTCCACCCGCTGGCCACCCCCCACCAATCCCCCCAGCCCTCGCAGAAGTACCCCGGCCAGCGACATGGATCCCGGCCGAGTGTGGCTGCACTGCACACAGTCTGCAGCCATCACGCCGGATTCACGATTTGTGTGAGGACACGTGTCCCACGCCGTCTGGAACACAGCCCATCGGGGGGGTGGGCGAGCATCGCGAGTGGGTCGACCGATGAAGCGGTAACGGCATTGCGACTGCACACTGCACGCGGTGCGCATCACAATGGTTTGGAGGGGGCGGAGAATCACAAACCAGCGTCAAATGGCGCTGGCCCCGATTCCGCCGTCGGAATCAATTCTCTGCCCGATCGCCGATTACGATTTCAGCATCGGACAACACGGGAATCTACACGGAGTAGAATATGAATAAAGTTTTATTTACAGAGGATATATACACCACCCAGTAGTTTCTTACCGGATTCCTCTCTGGTCGGTGCCTGACTGGCTGACCTTATAGACACTGGCAAATAGAGATACCCTGCCCCTAGCGGGGAGCTCGTACTCTGCAAGAAGACAAGTATTCCCACCCCGTAGGTCCCATGCGGGATATTACACCACCTTCCGCAAATACACCCAGAGTTAAAAAGCAAGGTTTTAATTTTTGGTGAACTAACACTGTGAGCTAAAACTGTACTCCAATCTGCCATGTATGAAACAGCAGGTCAACAAATACTGGTGCTGCTGATGGAGCAAGTCTGTTCTAAAATGGATGCTGGACAATTGGAATCACCGGTAAAATTACAGGAAATAAAGCCACAGACAGTCTAGATAAGATAATGGATTAGCCAAAAACGGAGATGATGATTGGAGATTCTCAAGTTAGGCATGTAAGTCATCCAAGCGCAGATGCGACAGAGAAGGCCAACTTACTTCTTCTCATTTTTAACCTTGTCTGCTGTCACAAATAAGACACCAAAATAAAAATATTGGGCACATTAAGATTAGCATTTTTTAGAGAATGTTCATTGAGGATAAGGTCAACGGGATTGAAAACCTCAGCCTTGCTGATCTTCCAGAGTCTATGCAGTTTAGGTTGGATAGTAAATGTTGTGGGTCCCCGAATACTGTCAGCAAGGACTTTCAACCAAGAGCAGTTTATTCACTAGGTTAGCAGCTACTTCAACACTTGTTTCTGCCTGAATTCCCACATTCCAGAGATAACTATCGTGCTCCCGTTATGTGACCTCGTTTGTAGCCTCATTGTCATTTGACCACTCGGTCTACAGGGACAATAGGAGGCAACATTCACATTTTAAAAACAGCGATTGAAGGTCGAGGAGGTTCAGGATAGAAAAAGGGAAATTATCAGCTGTCACAGAACTGCATCACGTCCACTAGAGGGAGCTCCTGGCTCAGGCAAGAGGAGCTCAAACTGCTTTCGATTTTTTTACACGGATTCAAACCTGTGCCAATCTGGCGGATTGCCAATGTGGATGAATTTACCCTTGCCGTAATTCCAAAGCCCCTCCCTCACCCAACTTTCCTCTCGCAGGCTGGGTGACACAGGAGCAGCGAATCGTGCCCCTGACTGCTTCGGAGAAACAGGTGAAGCTACAACACAGGACTGCTTGTGTGCCAAACAGCATAAGCAGCAAGTAATAGACAGAGCTACGCGATTCCACAACAATGCACCAGATTAAAGCTCTGCAGTTCTGTCACATCCAGCCAGGAATGGTGGTGTACTATTAAACAACTCACTGGAGGAGGAGGCTCCACAAATAACCCCATCCTCAATGATGGATGAGCCCAGCGGGTATATGCAAAAGAAGGCATTCGCAAAAGACTTCAGCCAGAAGTGCCGAGTAGATGATCCATCTCGGTCTCCTCCAGAGGTCGCCAACATCACAGATCAGTATTCAGCCAATACGATTCACTCCATGTGATATCAAGAAACGGCTAAAGGCACTGGATACTGTAAAGGGTATGGGGCCCTGACAATATCCCGGCAATAGTACTGAAGAATTGTGCCCCAGAACTTGCCTCATTCCTAGGCAAGCTCTTGCAGTACAGCTACAACACTGGCACCTACCCGGCACTGTGGAAATTTGCCCAGGTGTGTCCTGCACACAAGAATCAGGATAAATCCAACCCAGCCAATTACCGTCAGTTTACTCTTCATCATCAGCAGAGAGAGTCATTAACAGTGCTATCAAGCGGCACTTACTTGGCGATAACCTGCTCACGGACGCTCAGTTTGGGTTCCACCAATGCTGAATGCCAGAGGTGAGGTGAGGCAGTGCCAGGGTGCCAGTCCATGTCCCCAACCACCTGGGGGCTGGAAAAGCCTCCCAGCCCCACAGCCCGGTCATCACGTCTGGCCTCTGGCGGGCGGGAGTGGTATTTAATCTTATCTATTTTACTTAGTGCAAGTAAAAGTGAATGGGATGAACTCTCAATGTGACTTGGCATCTGACCTTAAGAGAAAGAAGATAGCACCACTTCAGTAATTGTCGGGAGTGATGACTGGGGGTGGGGAGGGGGGGGGGGGGGGGAGGGGGAATGGGGAGAGAGCTTATAAACAAGGCATCTGTTTGTGACTCTTAGTTTCCAATGCGGAGTTCATGTCCCAACCATTACCTGCTCCAAAACACAATGTGTTTCAACCAGGGAACTCATTCGTCAACCCGAAACCATACTGTCACATGACTGAGGCTTGGACTGTCCGAGTTCCTTTAATTAATAAGCTGCTGGGTCTTATTGTCATTCAATGTTTGGCCTTCAAAGAGAAACAGTACTCCAGGCAAACAGCCTATCACTGTTTACCATCTTACCATCAAGCAGGTAGCAACAGAAAGAACTCTGTCTACATTGCCTGGCCTCCATCGTTTTCTTTATTCATTTTATTGGATATGGGCATCGCTGGCTAGGCCAACATTTATGGTCCATCCCTGGTTGCCCTAGAGAAGTTGATGGTAAACTGCCTCTTGAACCGCTGAAGTCCCTGAGGTATAGGTACACCCACATAGGTACACCTACACTGTGAACTAATGGAACGGTGGAACTTGTGCCTTCAGGGCTAACTCAACTCTACGTGCCTTCACCCATTGTGGAAGTTCTGACTTCTGGAAAGATGATTCACCCAGCAACGGTCAGTCTACTATCCTCTGAAGGAATTAACCATTAGACTTTAGATTCGGGACTCTGGACATGTGTAAAATGATAACTCGTATATTTTCTTATTGTAGTCTTGCTCTGTAGCCATTTCTGTTCCTTATCCCTCTTTTATTGCAAGAATGCAAAAAAGGGTGGACGTTGCAAAATCCCTTTCCTGCGTTTTGTATGTATGTAAAGTAAACCAACCCTCTTATTTTATCTTATCTCAAGGTTGCTATGGGATTATTAGTAGAGAATTGGATCACTCCAAAAGGGAAGGGCTGGGGAAAATACATCATCACATATAAAATAGGAAATCAGAAATCAAAACGCCTTTCTGTTCACAGATGGGTAGTGAGAGGAGAAATCCAGGCTGTTTAAATTAACCCCTCTCCTGACTGTAACACTACGTTTATGTCAAGTTTCCATTATAACTTGAATTTAGTAACTTTAACATAATAAAATTTGTTCCGCGGCATTTTACAGGAGAACTATTGAACACATTTTAACATTGAGCCACATACCAAGGAAGTATTAGGATAAGCAGCCAAACTGGGTCAAGAAGGCAGGATTATAGGAGCATCTTAAAGAAAGGGAGAGAGGTAGATAGTGGGACAGGTTTAGTGAGACAACTCCAGAACCTAGGACCTTAGCAACGGAAGGCACAGTCGGTAATAGTGGAGCACGATAATTGGGAATGGTTGTGAAACCGTAGTTGGAGAAGTGGCGAGATCTTGGATGGGTGTAGGGTTGGAGGATGTTATAGCAGGGTAAGGGCATAGTGGAATTTGAAAATAATCATGAGAACTTTGATATCAAGGTTTTATTTGACCGGGAACCAATCTAAATCGAGGAGCACAGGAGTGGTGAGTAAATGAAAATTGACGCAAGATCCAGGCAATGAGCTTTGGATGAGTTCAGGTTTACGCAAGATGCATGGGGTGAGACTGCCAAGGAGAGGAGTGGAAAAGTCGAGTTGAGAGATATGAGAATGAGTCTGCATATGTTTCCTGCCAGTGTTATTCATGATAAAATCTTCTGTCTACATTTATAATGGAAACAGTCTGTGTGGATTTGTTACACTGTAACTATACCCTTCTGCCAGTGATACTATTGTAGTGCTGCCAATGTCCAGAGGGTGTAACTGTAACATAACAAGTTAAAATGCACAATTTTCATTATAAATATTGAAACAGGAATTTATAATTGCCCTATAAAAGTAAGGGACAAAATGTACATCTTTGAAATGAAGTACATCTCTACATCCTTATTGAATGACTCCACCCTTTAATCTCACCTCACTTGAAGACTATTCTTAGTTTTGATTGTATGCAATTCCAAAGGAAATTGACTACTCTGGATGTATAATTTCCATATCAAGTTTCTCAATGGTCATTTTTAAATCAGCCCATCTTACCTGGAGAGAGCTTCACCAGTATTTTTAATTGCTTTCTAAAGGGCAGTTAAAGAGGATCACAACCTCTATTTGTTGCACGTAAGTCAACAAATAAAAGTAACAAGATGATATATATTTAAGTTACATTAAATAGCTTTTCCATCCCTTAATTGCAACAGCGAAATTGAAGTTCCAAATAATAATATTCACGGAAATACTATTTGCACAGGTTTTCTTAGAACAAAGTACCAGACATCAACACATCAGCTTAATTCCTCATTTAGTATGATTGTCTGCACCACAGATAACTGCCAGAATTGAATGCTAGGTTGGCTGTCCAGCTGTTTAAAATCCCCCAAGAAGTCTCTGGCCACGTGGGAATAGCATATCATTACAAGAATAGACCAATGTTGCTCCCTGCCGACACAGAGTTAGGTTCACTTGTTTCAGTAGCTCACACAGCTGTTGCCCAACACTGGAATAAAATAATTCTCGTGACAGAGTTGCAGGAAGCTTCAGTTTCTGACCATGCTTATTATAATTTTGTGGCGTTGAATCACACACAAATATGATCTCATGTAAATCTCTCAAGAGGGGCTGTTTAGCACAGGGCTAAATCGCTGGCTTTGAAAGCAGACCAAGGCAGGCCAGCAGCACGGTTCAATGCCTGTAACAGCCTCCCCGAACAGGCGCCGGAATGTGGCGACTTGGGGCTTTTCACAGTAACTTCATTTGAAGCCTACTTGTGACAATAAGCGATTTTCATTTTTCAGGTTGCGTAAGCTTAAAATCACCCCTCCCAAACAAATGTCAGTCCACTAAAACGCATCTTCACAGTCTTTACAATACCGTTACTTCTGAATGAAGTAATCTGACCATAAATTATATACTCAGGCAAAGACTGCAATGCATGCCTAAACAATTTTAATATGGCTTTGTGGGCAAGAAAGACTTTCTATAGTGCATTTTATAACTTCAGGATGTCCAAACTTGTTTGACGGCCAATTAAATGCTTTCAAAGTATAACTGCTGTTGTAATGTAAGAAAATGTGGAAATCAATGTGCTCACATCAAGCTCCCACAAAACAACGAGGTAACCTGTTCTACACAATGTTGTTTGAGGGTAGGTATTGGTCAACACAGCAGGGAGAACTCCCCCACTCCTCTTCAAAATCATGGCAAGAGAAAGCAGATAGGGCTTTGGTTTAACTTCTCAACTGAAAGACTGTACCTCCAACAGTGCAACATTCCCCAAGTACTTGTAATACTATAAACGTAATCAAGTCTTTGCATTGGGATTTGAACCCACAGACTTTGAGACAAGTGGGTCACCACTGAAAGACAGCTGACACCTTATGATACACACTTCATTTTACAATGGTGAATAGAAATATGTAGTTACAAAAGCTAAACTGTTTGGTGTAATTATTATAATGCTTATCATTAGGCTCTATTAGGGCAGCACGGTAGCACAGTGGTTAGCACAATTGCTTCACAGCTCTAGGGTCCCAGGTTCAATTCCCGGATTATGTCACTGTCTGTGCGGAGTCTGCACGTTCTCCCCGTGTCTGCGTGGATTTCCTCCGGGTGCTCCGATTTCCTCCCACAGTCCAAAGATGTGGGGGTTAGGTGGATTGGCCATGCTAAATTGCCCTTAGTCTCCAAAAAGGTTAAGTGGGGTTACTGGGTTACAGGGATAGGGTGGAGGCGTGGGCTTATGTATGGTTCTCTTTCCAAGGGCCGAATGGGCCGAATGGCCTCCTTCAGCACTGTAAATTTTATGATTCTAGAGATTTTCATTCAGCTCAACTTGTCTAGTAATGATATTTATGAATTGGAGAGTTTGAATTTTATTCCATCAGTATCTGAAAGTGTCTCCTTCAATTAGCTAGGAAAGTATTATACAGTACATGATAATTTGATGGTTATTCACTGCATTAAGTCAAATGCCAACATTCACTCCCTCCCCTGGATCAGTCAAGTTAGTACAGCTATAAATATAACTGCTTTCATACAACTGCCTGAAATAGCTGTAAATCAGGTGAAAATCAGAGTGGAGCTTAGTGAAATTACATTCACTAGGGAAGCATTACGGAACAAACTGATGGACCCATGGCTGACAAGTCTCCAGGTCCTGATGAACTTCAACCTAGGGTCTTAAAAGAGGTGGCTCATGAGGTGGTGGGCGCGTTGTGTTAATCTTCCCAAATCCACTAAATTCCAGAAAGGTTCCATCAGACTGGAAAGTAGCAAATATAACCCCTCTGTTCAGAGGCAGAAAACAGAAACTATAGACCAGTTAGTTTGATTCTGTCACGAGGAAGGTGTTAGAACCGTTCATTAAGGAGGTTATAGCTGGGCACTTAGAGAAACGAGAGGTAATCAGAAGAGTAGACATGGTTTTGTGAAACCATGTTTAACCAATTTGTTAAGGATCTTATAAAGAAGTAACATGTGCTGTGGGTAAAAGGGAGCCTGTAGACATCCCGTACTTAGATTTCCAGAAGGCATTTGACAAGGTGCCACATGAAAGGTTATTGTGTAAAGTAGGAGTTCATTAGCATTGATGGAAGATTGGCTGGCTGACAGAAAGCAGAGCATATAAGAAGGACGGGTTGCATCTAAACTGGAGAGGCATAGATATCCTGGCCGCGAGGTTTGCTAGTGTCACACGGGAGGGTTTAAACTAGTATGGCAGGGGGGTGGGCACGGGAGCAATAGGTCAGAAGGTGAGCGCATTGAGGGAGAACTAGGGAATAGGGACAGTGTGGCTCTGAGGCAGAGCAGACAGGGAGACGTTGCTGAACACAGCGGGTCTGGTGGACTGAAGTGCATATGTTTTAATGCAAGAAGTATTACGGGTAAGGCAGATGAACTTAGAGCTTGGATTAGTACTTGGAACTATGATGTTGTTGCCATTACAGAGACCTGGTTGAGGGAAGGGCAGGATTGGCAGCTAAACGTTCCAGGATTTAGATGTTTCAGGCGGGATAGAGGGGGATGTAAAAGGGGAGGCGGAGTTGCGCTACTTGTTCGGGAGAATATCACAGCTGTACTGCGAGAGGACACCTCAGAGGGCAGTGAGGCTATATGGGTAGAGATCAGGAATAAGAAGGGTGCAGTCACAATGTTGGGGGTATACTACAGGCCTCCCAACAGCCAGCGGGAGATAGAGGAGCAGATAGGTAGACAGATTTTGGAAAAGAGTAAAAACAACAGGGTTGTGGTGATGGGAGACTTCAACTTCCCCAATATTGACTGGGACTCACTTAGTGCCAGGGGCTTAGACGGGGCGGAGTTTGTAAGGAGCATCCAGGAGGGCTTCTTAAAACAATATGTTGACAGTCCAACTAGGGAAGGGGCGGTACTGGACCTGGTATTGGGGAATGAACCCGGCCAGGTGGTAGATGTTTCAGTAGGGGAGCATTTCGGTAACAGTGACCACAATTCAGTAAGTTTTAAAGTACTGGTGGACCAGGATAAGAGTGGTCCTATGATGAATATCCTAAATTGGGGGAAAGCTAATTATAACAATATTAGGCGGGAACTGAAGAACATAGATTGGGGGCGGATGTTTGAGGGCAAATCAACATCTGACATGTGGGAGGCTTTCAAGTAGCAGTTGAAAGGAATACAGGACCGGCATGTTCCTGTGAGGAAGAAGGATAAATACGGCAATTTTCGGGAACCTTGGATGACGAGTGATATTGTAGGCCTCGTCAAAAAGAAAAAGGAGGCATTTGTCAGGGCTAAAAGGCTGGGAACAGACGAAGCCTGCGTGGAAAATAAGGAAAGTAGGAAGGAACTTAAGCAAGGAGTCAGGAGGGCTAGAAGGGGTCACGAAAAGTCATTGGCAAATAGGGTTAAGGAAAATCCCAAGGCTTTTTACACATACATAAAAAGCAAGAGGGTAGCCAGGGAAAGGGTTGGCCCACTGAAGGATAGGCAAGGGAATCTATGTGTGGAGCCAGAGGAAATGGGCGAGGTACTAAATGAATACTTTGCATCAGTATTCACTAAAGAGAAGGAATTGGTAGATGTTGAGTCTGGAGAAGGGGGTGTAGATAGCCTGGGTCACATTGTGATCCAAAAAGACGAGGTGTTGGGTGTCTTAAAAAATATTAAGGTAGATAAGTCCCCAGGGCCTGATGGGATCTACCCCAGAATACTGAAGGAGGCTGGAGAGGAAATTGCTGGGGCCTTGACAGAAATCTTTGGATCCTCGCTGTCTTCAGGGGATGTCCCGGAGGACTGGAGAATAGCCAATGTTGTTCCTCTGTTTAAGAAGGGTAGCAAGGATAATCCCGGGAACTACAGGCCGGTGAGCCTTACTTCAGTGGTAGGGAAATTACTGGAGAGAATTCTTCGTGACAGGATCTACTCCCATTTGGAAGCAAATGGATGTATTAGTGAGAGGCAGCACGGTTTTGTGAAGGGGAGGTCGTGTCTCACTAACTTGATAGAGTTTTTCGAGGAGGTCACTAAGATGATTGATGCAGGTAGGGCAGTGGATGTTGTCTATATGGACTTCAGTAAGGCCTTTGACAAGGTCCCTCATGGTAGACTAGTACAAAAGGTGAAGTCACACGGGATCAGGGGTGAGCTGGCAAGGTGGATACAGAACTGGCTAGGCCATAGAAGGCAGAGAGTAGCAATGGAAGGATGCTTTTCTCATTGTAGGGCTGTGACCAGTGGTGTTCCACAGGGATCAGTGCTGGGACCTTTGCTCTTTGTAGTATATATAAATGATTTGGAGGAAAATGTAACTGGTCTGATTAGTAAGTTTGCAGACGACACAAAGGTTGGTGGAATTGCGGATAGCGATGAGCACTGTCGGAGGATACAGCAGGATTTAGATTGTTTGGAGACTTGGGCGGAGAGATGGCAGATGGAGTTTAATCCGGACAAATGTGAGGTAATGCATTTTGGAAGGTCTAATGCAGGTAGGGAATATACAGTGAATGGTAGAACCCTCAAGAGTATTGAAAGTCAAAGAGATCTAGGAGTACAGGTCCACAGGTCATTGAAAGGGGCAACACAGGTGGAGAAGGTAGTCAAGAAGGCATACGGTATGCTTGCCTTCATTGGCCAGGGCATTGAGTATAAGAATTGGCAAGTCATGTTGCAGCTGTATAGAACCTTAGTTAGGCCACACTTGGAGTATAGTGTTCAATTCTGGTCGCCACACTACCAGAAGGATGTGGAGGCTTTAGAGAGGGTGCAGAAGAGATTTACCAGAATGTTGCCTGGTATGGAGGGCATTAGCTATGAGGAGCGGTTGAATAAACTCGGTTTGTTCTCACTGGAACGAAGGAGGTTGAGGGGAGACCTGATAGAGGTATACAAAATTGTGAGGGGCATAGACAGAGTGGATAGTCAGAGGTTTTCCCCCAGGGTAGAGGGGTCAATTACTAGGGGGCATAGGTTTAAGGTGAGAGGGGCAAGGTTTAGAGTAGATGTACGAGGCAAGTTTTTTACGCAGAGGGTAGTGGGTGCCTGGGACTCGCTACCGGAGGAGGTGGTGGAAGCAGCGACGGTAGTGACATTTAAGGGGCATCTTGACAAATACATGAATAGGATGGGAATAGAAGGATACGGACCCAGGAAGTGTAGAAGATTGTAGTTTAGTCGGGCAGCATGGTCGGCACGGGCTTGGAGGGCCGAAGGGCCTGTTCCTGTGCTGTACATTTCTTTGTTCTTTGTTCATATACATAAATGGGACATTTTTTGATTGGTGGTATGCGACGTGTGGCGTATGTGACATTATAAAAATGTGCAGCATGTGAAGAGTTAATGTTATGTTAAAATTAGCCACTAGAGGGAGCTAAGGGACAGTACTATAAATTGTATTGACTCTTGGATTTATAGGAGAGTGAGCTGGAGAGGGTTGAGAGTAGACTGGAGTAGAGTAGAGTGCACTGTAGAACTAGTAAGATAGAATATAATTGTAGTTAGATTGTAGAGATAGTGTTAGTGAGTGTAGTTTAATAATATTTGTTTATCATAGGAATAGGTGTCGAACTTTAAATCAAGTAGTGTAAATAAAATTATTTTAGTTCATGAAAAGAACTTCAAGTGTCTTTGCGATCACTACGCTTTCCATCCTGAAGCCAACCTCACAAAGATCACCGCAGCATCCTGCAGCTTTTGCAACTTATGTCAATGACTTAGACGAGGAGAGTGAAAGTATGGCAGCTAAATTTGCAGATGACACAAATATAGGTAAAAAAGAATGTTGTGAAGAGGGCATAAGGAGGTGTTGTAATCTCTATTCTGCTTTACTTGAATGGCTCGGATGCGTAGTGTTGAATAAAGAACACAAAGCTTTGTTAACAAACAAACTATGAATTTATTTACACTACTAACTAAGATTTGTTCACTTTCCTAAAGTAGAAGGTTATTATATAAAACTATGCTATCTCTAACTTACAGAACTCACAAGTACACAACTGCTCTCTCTTACACCTCACTATCTTAATCGTTTTACTCTATAATCTTCTTATCATCTTCTATTCATCTTCTTCTAATTCTAATCTCCAAGTCCATGATATATATATGACTGTTCTGTGGTTCCCTCTAATGGTATGAATCATTATTATTAACTTGTTAACACTTTACATACCAGTCAAAATACATATCATGACATCCCCCTTTTTTCTCAAAGATGTTTGGAGATTTCTACAAACATATTTCAACATCATTGCCTGTTCATTACAAGTATTTGAGTACTAGTTAACAATTTTAAAAATGTTTTACAGTCCACAAATTGAGTTTGTACTCGGTCTTCACTGGGATAGTAACAGTCCAACAAGTCATCAGTCCAAATTGATCAGGTGTTCAACTGGTTGAACCACTTTTGTTGTCTGACCAGGTCTTATTTCTGTGCTTGTGGTGTTGAGTTTGTGTGTCCTTTTCCTTAAAAAACGGTTTGCTTTTTCATCTTTGAGCAAATACGAACTCATTAAATTCTTTGGCATAACTTCTTTTTTGTCTAAACAATGTCCTGTTCTTCCTGACATTGGTGCCATCATGCATGAATTTTGTATTGTTTACACACACATTTGTTTGTTCGACCTCGACCTTTGGCTGTGTTTCACACACTGTCCTGCTGTCCCTTGCTCAGTTGCCACCTGGATTTCTTTCCATACCGTATGGTCTGTCAAGTGTGACGGCAAGTTTCAACACTTTCTTGCCAATGCATTGGACTGTGCTGGTCAGTTGTCCTTCAGTTTCAGAGTTGTACCATTGTGTAGAGTCTGTTGTTCCATAGTTTCTCCTTTTGTGCTCAAGATCCGTTCCTTCTGGATTAATTGATTCATTGTCAACCTTTACACCATCAGTGTCCTTTGTATTATCTGCTGCACTTTATGATCTCAGGTTCATGTGGGTGATCTGATGCGTTGTTGAACTTTATGACATCAGTCCCTTCTGGATGATCCGATGTATTGTTGAGCTCTTGGTGCTCCTCTTCTGGAGTCAACTTCTCCAAGATGTCATTTTCTTGTAGGTTGTTCACAATTGATGTGTTCTCAATTGATTCATTCATTGTTGCACTCTGATTGTCATGTTTTGTTGTACAGTCCAGCTGAGATCTGTCAGTCTCGCTTTTGTCCTGCACAGCTTGTATGCTACTTGTGACCACTTTGTCACTATTTGCAAATACAGTGGATAGACCATTAGTGTCTTCTTTTTGTTGATCAAATAAACTAGATAGATCTTCATAGTCTTCTTCTTTCATTGCTCTCTTTCTGGAGTCTTTCAGTGCTCTTCCTGTGGAGTCTTTTTCATCTGGTCGTTCATTTGTCAGGTTACTGATATTCGATGTAGCAACGGGATGAAATTCCATCAATGCATTGGATTCTTCCACCATTAGTAGAGTGCTATTTAGATTTTCAATCTTGTTACTAACAGAATAATCATCGAGCCCGAATATCTCTGCCATATCTGAGTAATATTCTTCAATGTAGGATTTATCAGACACGGGGAGAACATACAAACTCCACACAGTCTCCCAAGGCTGGAATCCTGGGTTCCTGGAGCTGTGAGGCTGCAGTGCTAACCAATGTGCCACCATGCTGCCCATCTGTAAGTCAGAATTGTAATTTTTAACCTTGTTCCTGTGGAACTACAATACCCATAATGACAATGAAAATAGAAAATTTGCAAACAGTAAGGCATGAACAGCTAGGGGGAAAAAAATTGAGGTTTATTTTCCCAGCATTCCGTATAATGCCCCCAGTATTTGGCACCCATGCACACATACACAATGTACATTCTAATGTTAAGCATTGATGGACTGCAAATTCACATATACACTCCCAAGTCTAAAAGAGGGTGGCATTCTAGATTTGAGTTTGTGACAGAACTCAAAAGATGAAAATAAAAGAGGGATAGACTGCAGCATTGCCATGAACAGCCATACTCAGCTTTCCTGTGTTGTAATGGAGGACTGCTGCATCTGTAAATTCTCACTTACCCAGCTTGACTGAATGGATACCAACTCCAAAAACGTTTCACCCAACGTCTTTCTCTGACTCCATCTGACTTGCACTAACAAGCCGTTGCGTACAAGGAAAACATAAAAAGGTTGGTGTCTAGCGACACTGGATAGTAATTTGATCAAGGGCTCTAGACAGGCCCCCAATTGTTTCCTTATGGGATTTGTGGAAGCTGTAGAAGATACATTGTGAGGGAAGTTTCATTATCTCATTCTGAGTAACTTGAAACAGTGGGACGGCACAGTGTCACAGTAGTTACTAAATGCTGCCTCGCGGCGCCAAGGACCCAGGTTCGATCCCGGCCTCGGGCCACTGTCTATGTGGAGTTTGCATGTCTGCATGGGTCTCACCCCCACAACCCAAAAATGTGCAGGGTAAGTGCATTGGTAACGTTAAATTGCCCCTTAACTGGGAACATTTAATCAAAAATATAATTTCTAATTTAAAAAAATATGAGTGAAAATCCATTGTTCCTTCATTCACAATTTCTCAACAAGAGCCATGTTTGAATCAAGGAATCATTGATTCCGGCTTGGGTCACTGTCTGTGCGGAGTCTGCACATCCTCCCTGTGTGTGCGTGGGTTTCCTCCGGGTTCTCCGGTTTCCTCCCACAGTCCAAAGATGTGCGGGTTAGGTGGATTGGCCATGCTAAACTGCCCATAGTGTCCAAAATTGTCCTTAGTGTTGGGTGGGGTTACTGGGTTATGGGGATAGGGTGGAGGTGTGGACCTTGGGTAGGGTGCTCTTTCCAAGAGCCGGTGCAGACTCGATGGGCCGAATGGCCTCCTTCTGCACTGTAAATTCTGTAAAAAATCTGTAAAAAAAAAATCAACAAAAAATGTCAATGCTATAATCTACAGAGCCTATTTTAATCTGGAATGGGATTCGGGATACCAGGATAAGTGAATAAAACACATGGCGACACAAAATTCAGGCCAGGGTGTTCAAACTATTGGGTTCTAATCTTGACTGGCAGCTTTCCCACCTAATCAAGCCAAGAACAGCAAGTTCATAGAATCATAGAATCATAGAATTTACAGTGCAGAAGGACACCATTCAGCCCATCGAGTCTGCACCGGCCCTTGGAAAGAGCACCCCACTTAAGCCCCATGCTTCCATCCTATCCCCTTTTATCCCCAGTAACCCCACCCCAACCCAACCTTTCTTGGACACTAAGAGCAATTTAGCATGGCCAATCCACCTAACCTGCACATCTTTGGGCTGTGGGAGGAAGCCGGATCCGGCACCCGGAGGAAACCCACGCAGACACGGGGCGAACGCGTAGACTCCACACAGACAGTGACCCAAGCCGGGGATCGAACCTGGGACCCTGGAGCTGTGAAGCAACTGTGCTAACCACTATGCTACTGTGCTTAACCAACTGGTGATCAGAGAAATTTACCCACAGAAGGGGGCATTTGGCTCCTCATATCTTATAGGTTAGGGCACCTATAGTGCATATTCAAGTACTTTTTAAATGTGATTAGGGTTTTTCCTGCCTCTATCGCCATCCCAGGTACTGAATTCCAGACCACCATCAGACCCATAGAAAGATTTTTCAACTCCCCTTTTATTCTTCTGCCAATTACTTTAAATCTATGGTCTTTTTTGATTGATCTTTCTGCTGGGGGAAATGTATTCATTCCATTGCCTCTCCATAGACCTCTCATAATTTTATACACCTCAATTAAATCTCCCCTCAGCTTCCTGCGTTAAAAATAAAATAAGCTCAGCCTATCCAAACTATCCTGAGAGCTAAATTTTCTATTTCTGACAGCATCCTTGTAAATCTCCTCTGCACCCTCCAGTGTGATCACGTCCTTCCAGTAATACCAGATTTGTACACATGTCCTAACTAGTGTTTTATATGGTTCAAGCATAACCTTCCAGGCGTTGATACACATTAGTGCCCAGAATACAAAGAACAACAAAGAACAAAGAAATGTACAGCACAGGAACAGGCCCTTCGGCCCTCCAAGCCCGTGCCGACCATACTGCCCGACTAAACTACAATCTTCTACACTTCCTGGGTCCGTATCCTTCTATTCCCATCCTATTCATATATTTGTCAAGATGCCCCTTAAATGTCCCTATCGTCCCTGCTTCCACTACCTCCTCCGGTAGTGAGTTCCAGGCACCCACTACCCTCTGCGTAAAAAACTTGCCTCGTGCATCTACTCTAAACTTTGCCCCTCTCACCTTAAACCTATGCCCCCTAGTAATTGACCCCTCTACCCTGAGGAAAAGCCTCTGACAATGCACTCTGTCTATGCCCCTCATAATTTTGTATACCTCTATCAGGTCGCCCCTCAACCTCCTTCGTTCCAGTGAGAACAAACCGAGTTTATTCAATCGCTCCTCATAGCTTATGCCCTCCATACCAGGCAACATTCTGGTAAATCTCTTCTGCACCCTCTCTAAAGCCTCCACATCCTTCTGGTAGTGTGGCGACCAGAATTGAACACTATACTCCAAGTGTGGCCTAACTAAGGTTCTATACAGTTGTAACATGACTTGCCAATTCTTATACTCAATGCCCCGGCCAATGAAGGCAAGCATGCCGTATGCCTTCTTGACTACCTTCTCCACCTGTGTTGCCCCTTTCAATGACCTGTGGACCTGTACTCCTAGATCTCTTTGACTTTCAATACTCTTGAGGGTTCTACCATTCACTGTATATTCCCTACCTGCATTAGCCCTTCCAAAATGCATTACCTCACATTTGTCCGGATTAAACTCCATCTGCCATCTCTCCGCCCAAGTCTCCAGACAATCTAAATCCTGCTGTATCCTCAGACAGTCCTCATCGCTATCCGCAATTCCACCAACCTTTGTGTCGTCTGCAAACTTACTAATCAGACCAGTTACATTTTCCTCCAAATCATTTATATATACTACAAAGAGCAAAGGTCCCAGCACTGATCCCTGTGGAACACCACTGTTCACAGCCCTCCAATGAGAAAAGCATCCCTCCATTGCTACCCTCTGCCTTCTATGGCCTAGCCAGTTCTGTATCCACCTTGCCAGTTCACCCCTGATCCCGTGTGACTTCACCTTTTGTACTAGTCTACCATGAGGGACCTTGTCAAAGGCCTTACTGAAGACCATATAGACAACATCTACTGCCCTACCTGCATCAATCATCTTAGTGACCTCCTCGAAAAACTCTATCAAGTTAGTGAGACACGACCTTCCCTTCACAAAACCGTGCTGCCTCTCACTAATACGTCCATTTGCTTCCAAATGGGAGTAGATCCTGTCTCGAAGAATTCTCTCCAGTAATTTCCCTACCACTGAAGTAAGGCTCACCGGCCTGTAGTTCCCGGGATTATCCTTGCTACCCTTCTTAAACAGAGGAACAACATTGGCTATTCTCCAGTCTTCCGGGACATCCCCTGAAGACAGCGAGGATCCAAAGATTTCTGTCAAGGCCTCAGCAATTTCCTCTCCAGCCTCCTTCAGTATTCTGGGGTAGATCCCATCCGGCCCTGGGGACTTATCTACCTTAATATTTTTTAAGACACCCAACACCTCGTCTTTTTGGATCACAATGTGACCCAGGCTATCTACACCCCCTTCTCCAGACTCAACATCTACCAATTCCTTCTCTTTGGTGAATACTGATGCAAAGTATTCATTTAGTACCTCGCCCATTTCCTCTGGCTCCACACATAGATTCCCTTGCCTATCCTTCAGTGGGCCAACCCTTTCCCTGGCTACCCTCTTGCTTTTTATGTACGTGTAAAAAGCCTTGGGATTTTCCTTAACCCTATTTGCCAATGACTTTTCATGACCCCTTCTAGCCCTCCTGACTCCTTGCTTAAGTTCCTTCCTACTTTCCTTATATGCCACACAGGCTTCGTCTGTTCCCAGCCTTTTAGCCCTGACAAATGCCTCCTTTTTCTTTTTGACGAGGCCTACAATATCACTCGTCATCCAAGGTTCCCGAAAATTGCCGTATTTATCTTTCTTCCTCACAGGAACATGCCTGTCCTGTATTCCTTTCAACTGACACTTGAAAGCCTCCCACATGTCAGATGTTGATTTGCCCTCAAACATCCGCCCCCAATCTATGTTCTTCAGTTCCCGCCTAATATTGTTATAATTAGCCTTCCCCCAATTTAGCACATTCATCCTCGGACCACTCTTATCCTTGTCCACCAGTACTTTAAAACTTACTGAATTGTGGTCACTGTTACCGAAATGCTCCCCTACTGAAACATCTACCAC
This sequence comes from Scyliorhinus torazame, assembly GCF_047496885.1. Classification (NCBI taxonomy): domain Eukaryota; kingdom Metazoa; phylum Chordata; class Chondrichthyes; order Carcharhiniformes; family Scyliorhinidae; genus Scyliorhinus; species Scyliorhinus torazame. The sequence continues at coordinate 124,041,035 of NC_092713.1, forward strand.
CTGGCCGGGCTCATTCCCCAATACCAGGTCCAGTACCGCCCCTTCCCTAGTTGGACTGTTTACATATTGTTTTAAGAAGCCCTCCTGGATGCTCCTTACAAACTCCGCCCCGTCTAAGCCCCTGGCACTAAGTGAGTCCCAGTCAATATTGGGGAAGTTGAAGTCTCCCATCACCACAACCCTGTTGTTTTTACTCTTTTCCAAAATCTGTCTACCTATCTGCTCCTCCATCTCCCGCTGGCTGTTGGGAGGCCTGTAGTATACCCCCAACATTGTGACTGCACCCTTCTTATTCCTGATTTCTACCCATATAGCCTCACTGCCCTCGGAGGTGTCCTCTCGCAGTATAGCTGTGATATTCTCCCGAACAAGTAGCGCAACTCCGCCTCCCTTTTACATCTCCCTCTATCCCGCCTGAAACATCTAAATCATGGAACGTTTAGCTGCCAATCCTGCCCTTCCCTCAACCAGGTCTCTGTAATGGCAACAACATCATAGTTCCAAGTAGTAATCCAAGCTCTAAGTTCATCTGCCTTACCCGTAATGCTCCTTGCATTAAAACATATGCACTTCAGGCCACCAGACCCGCTGTGTTCAGCAACTTCTCCCCGTCTGCTCTGCCTCAGAGCCACACTGTCCCTATTCCCTAGTTCTCCCGCAATGCTCTCACCTTCTGACATCTTGCTCCCGTGCCCACCCCTCTGCCATACTAGTTTAAACCCTCCCGTGTGACACTAGCAAACCTCGCGGCCAGGATATTTATGCCTCTCCGGTTTAGATGCAACCCGTCCATCTTATACAGGTCACACCTGCCCCGGAAGAGCTCCCAGTGGTCCAGATAACGGAAACCCTCCCTCCTACACCAGCTGTTTAGCCACGTGTTTGTCTGCTCTATCTTCCTATTTCTAGCCTCACTGGCACGTGGCACAGGGAGTAATCCCGAGATTACAACCCTCGAGGTCCTGTCTTTTAACTTTCTGCCTAGCTCCCTGAACTCCTGCTGCAGGACCTCATGCCCCTTCCTGCCTATGTCGTTAGTACCAATATGTACAACGACCTCTGCCTGTTTGCCCTCCCCCTTCAGGATTCCCTCTACCCGTTCGGAGACATCCTGGACCCTGGCACCAGGGAGGCAACATACCATCCTGGAGTCTCTTTCACGTCCACAGAAGCGCCTATCTGTGCCCCTGACTATAGAGTCCCCTATTACTTGCCAATGGACTGGCCTAATTTTTGTAAAGAAAAAACATTACATGTAGGGCCCAAAGAAGGATCCATGTACTCTGGGCGGGATTTACAAACCAACCCACCGTGTGTTTTTGGTGGTGGAGGCGGCCTGCCAGCGGGATTTACTGCTCCTGCCGCTGTCAATGGGGTTTCCTGGTGACTGCATCCTTTGCCGCCGGGAAACCTGGGCGGGACTGGAATATCCCGCCTGCGTAAACAGTCGGTAAATTCCGACCTCTATCTTCAAAAAGATCAATAAACATTTCTTGCCAGTCGAAGCAAGTCATGTATAAATCCACATGTTCAGTAATAAAACAGAGACTTTTACTCTTAAGATGGGGAAAGTACCATTTCATTACGTTACTGAAGAGAGCTGAATGGAAGTGTTTCGTCAAAGACAAGTTACAGTCCTTCATCCCTGCCCACTGTTAACAGCTGGTCCTCCCTGTAAAGCTGCATCTGCTGCGCAGCAGAAGCTAAAGCAGAGCCCATTCGAACGGCAAAACCCAGAGACACTTATTTCATAAAGCACAACCTCAGGTTTGGTAAGAGAAAACAATACTAACCGCAATAGAACAGCTGCGGCTGCTGTCTTTTTGCAAAAGACAGCAACCTGTGACAATGCCTGTGCAGGTTTCTACGTACAGTTAATTGAACTGGGGGAAAAAATCATTTTGCATAAAGAAACATGTATGCGACTGTAATGAAAACAGGAGTTAGTTTAAGGATCTGAGCATATTTGGTACAACATAGTCGAGCTAGGAATCTGCTTTCCTATGACTGCAGTCACCTGTCATGAGAATGGTTGCGAGCAGGATGCTATTGTGCAGGGTGCACACTTAATCATGAATAGGGAGGGGATCGAGGAGATGTGCAGCAAACAGAAAATACCGCAAACTCTCAGTCAGTCAGCCAGCATCTGTGGGGAGGACAGACAGAACTCATCTATCAGGTGTGACCCCCGCCCATCTTGCCTTTGAACTGGAAAACAATTACACCATGTAAAAAGGAACAGAGCAATTAAAAGGCAGACAAAACATTTATACTCATGAGGGGAATTCAAAAGACTTGCCAAATGCTTAAACAGGAAACAAGAGATGGAAGTGGCAGGAGTGATATTCACCATGAGGCAATCGGAGAATGTATGAAGGAAAAGATATACATTTTAAGATACAGAGGAAGGTTGAATGATTAAGATGGTGGGGGGAATGGAAACAGGAATAGCAACACTGTGTAGCAGACAGAGGAACATAGAAGGATGACACCAAGGTTACAGGCTGGTCTACCAACATAATGTTCCAACAGAGGGTTTAAATTCCAACATGTCCTCTCCTGCCCCTCCCTAGAAACATGAGCACATGCACCACACATTGCTAAATTCCCATGCCAAAAGAAGTGCAAGTGTTAGATGAACACTAATGTCAATACTAATGTTTATGATCTGCAAAGTGCCAAACAGAAATGATAAGGGATGCTCCTCGAGTTTGCTTGGACAAGTGCAGTGGTCAGAGCAGATGTAAGAGGAAATCAAAGTGGTGAGCGACAGGAAGCTCAAGGTTGCATTTTTGGGCTGAATGGAGTACTCACCACATCTGCGCATGGCATCTCCAATGTGGACAAAGCCACAACATCAGTGGGTGGCCACAATATATTAAGATGAGCAAGGTATACATAAATCACTGGCTCACACGGAAGAGCCATTTGGGGCTCAGGTCTGGAAGGACAATGGACAACAATAGACACATGTTGCATCTTCTGAGCTGGCACAGGATGGAGCTAGGAACAGGACAGCAGGCGGTCAGAATGGTAGAACCAGAATGCCACCGAGTGAACAGTCCCTTCCGAAAGTGGAAAGGGGAGGAGAGGGGACAGGGAGATGTGCCCAGTGATGGAGTTATGTGCACATTTTAAGAAGATCCCTTCTTAAAATTGTTCAGTTGGATCACTATCCCAAATTAAGGCACTTGTGACCGTACAAACTTATGTGGCAAGCTTTAACTTTAACAAAAGGCCAAATTTCCATTGGAATCTATGGCGTGGAATAAACCTTTGTGTGTCATCTGGCCACAAAGTATTTTTAAACTACTTTATTCCTTGTAATTCTGTTCAAAAGTACTGCAGACAATTGTTTCCACAAGCAGAACAAAATGAATAAGAAACATTTTAAAACCAAAATGGAAATTGGGCCAGAGATTTAAAAGACAGGTTAATACGTTCAATGGTATTTTTCAAAATGATGCAAATTAGTTCAAATGTAAATCAGTTTGCAAGCTTTTTGTCATGCCTTCGATGAGTTCTACATGAAAAGGTTGGCATTACAATCAACTATACAATAACAGTTTTTCTGTTATTTCCAAATGGGGAAAAGGCATCCTCATTCCATTGTACATCCACAGCCACTGAAAACTCCTCTGGATGTGTACATGTTCATAAAATTGCAAGTGACCCAGCCAGGCCTTATGGCCCCCGTCGTATATCCCATACATTCATAGCCTTATGACGAATAAATGATCAACCAGCTTCGTGTAAGAAACTGCAGGCAACACATGTCAATGCCACACATCAAAACAATGTGACCCATTCTCGCATTACTGATACCTTGTGATGAGATGGGCACAGGCCAATTGTGACCTCTTGGATTTAACCTGCATGGGCAGTTTTGATCACCATCTTACTCTGCTTCTATTTTGCACCGTGGCACACAGATATTATTTTAAGAAAAAATCATACTGATGATTCCCAAAGATACAGCGAGAAATAAAAGATTGGTGTTTGGGACATATTGAACACATTGAGGGGATCCATAATTCAACATGAAAGTAAAATATTGCTGCAGGCAAACTTGAAGAAGGTAAAGCCTTGGCTGCTTTTGGACCATATCACTGGGCAACCACAGTGAAGATTACTATTTGACACCATTGGGAGTGCAGAACATTATCATTAGCCTCAGTGGGCCTGGCTAGAATTTATTTTCCTAACTGCTGGAATATGCCCTTTCCTGGGAGCCCATGTGTGAACAGAATGATTTTACTCAATGTTAAGCACTTCTCCAATTCCAGTAAAACCCATTGTCCAGAATCACTGTTCAGTAATTAGCACTTTGGCGAACCAACAGATGCCTTTGTGGGTTTGATGGACTAAATAAAGAGAATAAAGAAAATATCTTTCTACTGATTGGGTTGGCAAGCTTTGGTTTTGGACAAAGCTTTTAGGCATTGGACAAAAAAGAGGATGAGAGGGGAGTTGTTGATGAGAATTCTTCTTTATGCAGTGAGCAATCAAGATTTGGATTTTATTGACTGAAAGGGCGGTGGAAGCAAGATTCAACGGTAACTTGCCACAGGGAATTGGATTAATTATTGAATGTGAAGCAACTGCAGGGTGATTGGGAAAGGAATAGGACAAATGGGATAGCCTTTCAACAGGATGTTTCTAAGTTCAGGAAAGGAAAGAGTCAAGGAGATTGAAGACAACAGTGCACAATGTTTAGTTATTCTTCCATAGAATCATCAGGCACTATAATTTGCTTGCTGTAGTCATAGCTATAATTGAACCTTTGCTCAATATTTTATTTCATTTTATAAAGCAATCAGCTGAAATTCTTCTGATTTGTCAATAATTTTAAAATTGGCGAGAGATTCTGGAATACAATGGAGCCTTAATATGGTCCGTAACCTCAGCCGGTATGGGCTGAGGTTATTCATGAGGGGCGCCTTCTCAAAATTGCTCCTCACCTGAGATGTGGTCACCCTCAGGTTAGATCACCACCTGTCAGCTCTCCCCCTCAAAAGGGAAAGCAACCAATGGTTATCTGGGACTATGGCGAGTCTACCTTACCTTAACATGATCCCTGCGTTTACCTTCCACACTGTGGCCAGGAATAATCAGTGGGATTTTGCGTGTGGTTTTATCTTTATTTTAGGAACATTATATTCGGAAAATACATGTTTCACTATATTATTTCTGTATTTCTGGACATGGGTCTATGTGCTACTTAAGGATTCGCAGACCCTTAAATTTCAGAGGCACACTTGAAATAGCTGGGGACGTGCACCAGCGAGGAAACCACAGCCTAAGCTTATCCAGTTAACAACTGCTAAGATCTACTGCTTTTTCAACAATTGAAGTCAGACCCTGCCCTAAATGTGCTCAGCTTCTCTTACAACATTTTTGCATGCATCAGCCTTTTACAAACCTTTTGGTGCAGCCGCCCTGCTGTTCTACTACATGGAGACGTCAGCTGGTGGTTCGGTTACTGTAGAAAAGTGTGTCAGGTTGCTGTCAACTCTTGAGTTGTGGAGATGGGTACAACGGCTCAGTATCAGGGCAAACCTTTGTGCGCACTCCACATGGCTCCCGCTTGTGCATTAAGTTTCTCCCAATTGGCCCTTCGTTCCTTGGTAGGACATGTAACAGACTTAGAAGGCCAACTCATGCCCAATGTCAGACAGCATAACTCAAAATGAAACCCAAAAGAAATACTGAGTTTGGACATAGCAGGCCATTCAGAGAAAAAAAGGTGAATATTTCAGATTGACTCAGGGATGCAGTAGCAGGCATATTAGTGTACATGGTGTGTGCCCACTTCTCATTCTGGAAAGCTGAAGTGTATGAATGGAGACCATAGGATATTATGTTTAGTCATCATTGAGAAATCTTCTACATATGAATATAAACTATTTTATCAAGCTAATTCCTATGTTAAAATGGCACAAACATGAATAAGGTTATTAGATAGTTGCACTAAAATGGTACCAAAGGAATACATGCCCTGTATTCAATTATTTTTCAAATAGCATTCTCATTTTTACACAAATTATAATTCATTAATATACATGCCTTATTACCATGATACCATTATACACTGCACTTTATTCTCATGCATATTTCAGGTTTTTCTAGAGTCACATTGGACAGTAGTATCGGAGTCTGAGCCGGCTCTTTGAGAGAGCTATCTTATTAGCGCATTCCTCTGTTCCTTCCCCAGAAGTCTTGCATCGTTTTCCTTTATGTGTACATATCAAAATCCCTTTTGGAACTTGTCATTGAGTTTGCTTCCACCGCCCTTTCTGATAGGACATTCCTGATCATTACAACATGCTGCGTTTAAAAACAAAATAGTCGTCCTCTAGTTGTAAAGGCCATGACAATTTTCCCCTTCATCAACTAGTTATTAATGCAGTTGATAAATCCCATCAGATGATTATGAATGGTTTGTGATCCATTAATTGATTTTTCACAACCCAATGCTCAAAACTGACATCTGATGAATGGCTCACGTAAATTTCATGCTCAAAACGCAGCAATCCTTTTTGGACGAATGGCTTGCATGTTAGTGCATGCAAATGTAAAATACTGCACAGGAATGGCCAAAGGGACAATATATACAGAGCCCACAATGGTGTTGAAATAGCGCAGGATAAAGTTTAAAAAAAATATATATATATTTATTAAAGTTTTTTAACACAATTGTTCTCCCTTACAAACAATAACCCCCCCCCCCCCCCCCCCGTAACAAAAAAAAACCGAGAAATCGCGCAGAGCAAGATATATACATGGCAAAATGATATATTTACACAGCTTTGTACACTGGCCCTCACCCGTACGTGCCAGTTTCCCCAACCCTTCATGTTATCTCTTGCTCATCCACCCTCCCAGGCAGTCCCCCCTTTCCCCCCGTCCTCCTCCCCCCTCCCAGGACGTCCTTTCCACGCCCCCCCCCCCCCCAAGGTTGCTGCTGCTGCTGACCGACCTTCCTCTAACGCTCCGCGAGATAGTCTAGGAACGGTTGCCACCGCCTGTAGAACCCCTGCGCAGACCCTCTCAAGGCGAACTTAATCCTCTCCAACTTTATGAACCCAGCCATATCATTTATCCAGGCCTCCAGGCTGGGGGGCTTCGCCTCCTTCCACATTAGCAAGATCCTTCGCCGGGCTACTAGGGACGCTAAGGCCAGAATGCCGGCCTCTTTCGCCTCCTGCACTCCCGGTTCGTCCACTACTCCAAATATTGCTAGCTCCCAGCTTGGCTTGACCCGGACTTTCACCACCTGAGATATTGCCCCGCCACTCCTCTCCAGAACCCCTCCAGTGCCGGGCATGACCAAAACATATGGACATGGTTCGCCGGGCTCCCTGAGCACCTTCCACATCTGTCCTCTACCCCAAAGAACCTACTCGACCTCGCCCCCGTCAAGTGCGCTCTGTGGACCACCTTAAATTGTATCAGGCTGAGCCTGGCACACGAGGAGGAGGAATTAACCCTACCTAGGGCATCAGCCCACAGACCTTCCTCGATCTCCTCCCCCAGCTCCTCCTCCCATTTACCCTTCAACTCTTCTACCAGCGTTTCCCCCTCTTCTTTCAACTCCTGGTGTATTTCCGACACCTTGCCCTCCCCGATCCATACACCCGAGATCACCCTATCTTGAACGTCTTGTGCCGGGAGCAACGGGAATTCCCTCACCTGTCGCCTCACAAAAGCCCTCACCTGCATATATCTAAAGGCATTTCCCGGGGGTAACTCGACCTTCTCCTCCAGTGCCCCTAGGCTCGCAAACGTCCCGTCGATGAACAGGTCCCCCATTCTTCCAATCCCCGCCCGATGCCAGCTCTGGAACCCCCCGTCCATCTTCCCCGGGACAAACCGGTGGTGACCCCTGATCGGGGACCACACCGATGCTCCCATTGCACCCCGGTGCCATCTCCACTGGCCCCAGATCCTTAGCGTTGCCGCCACCACCGGGCTCGTGGTATACTTTGTTGGCGAGAGCGGCAGCGGTGCCGTCACCAACGCCCCCAGGCTCGTTCCTTTACAGGACGCCATCTCCAACCTCTTCCATGCCGCCCCCTCTCCCTCCATAACCCACTTGCGGATCATCGCCACATTTGCTGCCCAGTAGTAGCTCCCCAGGTTTGGCAGCGCCAACCCTCCTCGGTCCCTACTGCGTTCCAGGAACCCTCTCCTTACTCTCGGGGTCTTATTCGCCCACACAAACCCCATAATACTCCTGCCTACTCTCTTAAAAAAGGCCTTAGTGATCACGATGGGAAGGCACTGAAACACAAACAGAAACCTCGGAAGGACCACCATTTTGACCAACTGCACTCTACCTGCCAGCGAGAGCGGTAACATGTCCCATCTTTTGAAATCCTCCTCCATTTGCTCCACCAACCTCGTCAGAGTCAGTTTATGTAGGGTCCCCCAACTCTTGGCTATCTGGATCCCCAGATACCGAAAGCTCCACTCCGCCCTCCTCAGCGGTAGGTCCCCTATCCCTCTTTCTTGGTCCCCCGCCTGTAATACAAAGAGCTCACTCTTCCCTACATTGAGCTTATAGCCCGAAAACTCCTTAAACTCCCTTAGAGTCTGCATGACCTCCACCATCCCCTCCATTGGATCCGCCACGTACAGCAACAGGTCATCCGCATATAGCGACACCCGATGCTCTTCTCCCCCTCGGACCACCCCCCTCCATTTATTAGACTCCCTCAATGACATGGCCAATGGTTCGATCGCCAATGCGAACAACAGGGGGGACAGGGGGCACCCCTGCCTCGTCCCTCGGTACATTCGAAAGTGCTCCGACCTCCGCCGATTCGTCACTACACTCGCCATCGGGGCTCTGTAAAGGAGCTTAACCCAATTGATAAACCCTACCCCGAACCCAAACCTACGCAGCACCTCCCAGAGGTACTCCCACTCTACTCTGTCAAAGGCCTTCTCCGCGTCCATAGCTGCCACTATCTCCACCTCTCCCTCCTCCGATGGCATCATTATCACGTTTAAGAGCCGCCGCACATTGGTGTTTAGTTGCCTGCCCTTTACAAATCCCATCTGGTCCTCGTGGATTACCCCTGGGACACAGTCCTCGATCCTCGTGGCCAGCACTTGTGCCAGCAACTTTGCATCCACATTGAGAAGCGAGATCGGCCTGTACGATCCACATTGCAGTGGGTCCTTGTCCCGCTTTAGGATCAAAGAAATTGTCGCTTCCGACATTGTCGGGGGCAGGGTCCCCTCCTCTCTTGCCTCATTAAAGGTCCTCACCAGTAGCGGGGCCAACAGGTCTGCGTACTTCCTGTAGAACTCCACCGGGAATCCGTCCGGTCCTGGGGCCTTCCCCGCCTGCATGTTCCCCAAACCCTTGCTCAGCTCCTCCAACCCAATTGGTGCCCCCAAACCAGCCACCTCTTGCTCCTCCACCCTCGGGAATCTCAGCTGATCTAGGAATCGTCTCATCCCCTCTTCCCCCGCTGGGGGCTGGGATCTGTACAGCTCTTCATAAAAGGCCTTGAATACCTCGTTTATTTTCGTTGCACTCCGAACCGTGGCTCCCCTTCCATCTTTGGCTCCCCCTATTTCCCTTGCTGCCATCCTCTTACGGAGCTGGTGTGCCAGCATCTGACTAGCCTTTTCCCCATACTCGTAGGTCGCCCCCTGCGCTTTCCTCCACTGTGCCTCCGCCTTCCCTGTGGTCAACAGGTCAAACTCCGTCTGGAGCCGTCGTCTTTCCCCAAGTAATCTTTCCTCCGGGGCCTCTGCGTATCTCCTGTCCACTCTCAAAATCTCCCCCACTAACCTCTCCCTTTCCATGCCCTCTGTCTTCTCCCTATGAGCCCTAATGGAAATTAGCTCTCCCCTGATCACCGCCTTCAACGCCTCCCATACCACCCCCACCCGCACCTCCCCATTGTCGTTGGCCTCCAAGTACCTTTCGATACACCCCCTCACCTTCCCACACACCACCTCGTCCGCCAGCTGTCCCACATCCAGCCGCCACAACGGGCGTTGGTCCCTCTCCTCTCCCAGCTCCAGTTCCACCCAGTGCGGGGCATGGTCCGAAACGGCTATAGCCGAATACTCCGTCCCCTCCACCCTCGGGATGAGCGCCCTGCCCAGAACAAAGAAATCTATCCGGGAATAGGCTTTGTGTACATGGGAGAAGAAAGAGAATTCGCTGGCCTGCGGCCTTGCAAACCGCCATGGGTCCACTCCCCCCATCTGATCCATAAACCCCCTAAGTACCTTGGCCGCCGCCGGCCTCTTTCCAGTCCTTGATTTGGAGCGGTCCAGTGCTTGATCCAACACTGTATTGATGTCCCCTCCCATTATCAGGCCTCCTATCTCCAGGTCCGGAATGCGCCCCAACATGCGCTTCATGAATCCTGCATCATCCCAGTTCGGGGCGTATGCGTTTACCAACACCACCCACGTCCCTTGCAGCCTACCGCTCACCATTACATATCACCCTCCATTGTCCGCTACAATAGTCTTGGCCTCAAATGACACCCGCTTTCCCACCAATATTGCCACCCCTCTATTCTTTGCGTCCAGTCCCAAGTGGAATACCTGTGCTACCCATCCCTTTCTTAACCTGACCTGGTCCGCCACCTTCAGATGTGTCTCTTGGAGCATGGCCACGTCCGCCTTCAGTCCCTTTAAGTGTGCGAACACTCGAGTCCTCTTCACCGGCACATTCAGGCCCTTCACATTCCACGTTATCAGCTGGATTGGAGGGGCACTCACCTCCCCCACAACCTGCCGACTAGCCATCTCCTTTTCTGGGCCAGTCCCGTGTCCACGCCTCCCTCACCCTCCAGTCCCCCAGAGGGGGGACCCCCGTCCCGACCACCTCTTCTATGTCCCATTCCCTTTCGGCCAGTGCAGCAGCAACCCTTTCCCCGCCCCCCCCTCCCCTCCCTCCCCCCCCCCGCTAGACCCCTGTCTAGCATTTTTGCTCCCGCCATGTCACTCCCGTAAGTCAGCTGACGCCTACTGACCCCGGCTTCCCCCGCCGTCCCATTGACCTCCCGGCGTGGGAGTCTCCCAATCCATATGCATTCCTTCGTTCCCCTTCCCGCCTTTCTTCCCGCGCGCGGGAAAAGACCCCGCGCTTTCCAAAGCCCGCTCCGCCCCCTCTGGCGCAGCTCCTTGTCTCTCTCCCCCAGCCCATGTAACATTTCCTGCGCGTGATTGACCCCCTCTATACAACAACCATCACACATCAAACCCTAAAACATCCCCCCCACCCTCACAAACCCTCAGTTAGAGTCCAACTTTTCGGCTTGTACAAGGGTCCAAGCCTCCTCAGGCGTTTCAAAGTAGTAGTGTTGGCCCTTGTATGTGACCCACAGTCGCGCTGGCTGCAGCATTCCGAATTTCACTTCTTTCCGGTACAACGCCGCATTGGCCCGGTTGAAACCCGCTCTCCGCTTTGCAACCTCCGTGCTCCAGTCCGGGTATATTCGGATCTCTGCATTGTCCCACTTACTGCTCCGCTCCTTCTTGGCCCATCTCAGGACCCACTCTCTGTCCGTGAACCAGTGGAACCTCACCACCATCGCCCTTGGCGGCTCATTTGCCTGGGGCTTCTTCACCAGCACCCGATGTGCCCCGTCCAACTCCAGCGGCCTCAAAGGGGCCTTCGTGCCCATCATCGCCTCGAGCATCGTGCTCGCGTATGCCCCGGCATCAGCCCCCTCCACTCCCTCAGGGAGACCCAGGATTCGCAGATTCTTTCTCCGCGACTTGTTCTCCAGGTCTACGAGTCTTCCCGCCCACCTCTTGTGTAGCGCCTCGTTCTGCTCCACTCTCACCGCCAGGCCCACGAGCTCGTCCTCGTTCTGACTGACTCTTTTCTGTAACTCCTGGATCTTAGCTTCGTGGGCCTTCTGCGTGATCCCAAGTCCTTCAATTACCGAAAGCATAGGCGCCAACATCTCATTGCGCATCTCCTCGCGCTGCTCCTCGAAGCAGCGCTTGATGAACTCCTGCAGCTCCCCTTTGTCCCTGGCCGCCACCATTTTGTTTTCTTTCCCTCGCTTCTCCCGTTGCTCCAGTGCCGCTCCTTTGGCCGTTACACTTCTGGTCCGTTTCATAGAAGTTGGCAGTGTTTGCTTCACCAGTCTGCCCCAAAAAGTATATGGAAGCTCCTGAAAAAGGTCTGAGAGTCGGTTCCAGATGGGAGCTGCCGAATGCGCGACCTACTCCTCCATGGCCGCCCCCAGAAGCCTCGTCCCCGCCTCTTCAATGGCCTTGGTAGATCCTTTCACAGTTGTTCCCTCTGCTGCTGGAATTCACCTTTGATAGAGTCAAGTCAGATTGCAGCTTTAAGCTTGCCCTTCCCCCGCCTGCATGCTGGAAGAGGCCTCTGTCTATTGCTGCAGCTCAAGCCAAATCCTTCACTGTTTCTGCCGGGCCTGGCAGCCTAAAGACACAACATTCCTGGGGGACACCGTCAGGGGAATGCTGCAGTCTTCTTCCCACACCGGGAAATGTCAAACAAATGCCGTGGGGGCCCTGTAAAAGAGCCCAAAAGTCCGTTCCAAGCGGGAGCTACCGAATATGCGACCTAGCTCTGCATAGCCGCACCCGGAAGTCCGCAGGGTAAAGTTGAACAAAAGACCCAAGAGATTTTGGAGATCAAGTGCCCAAATCACAAACCACAAAACAGCAATCAACAAAGCCAAGCGACTGTTATTTATGTACTCAAAACAAGAGAATACAAGAAAGAGGAAGTCATAACTATACAGTGCTCTGATCAGACAACATGTTTTCCATGTTATTCACCCAAATAAGGGCAGCTTTCGGTTATATAGGTACCATATAATCCATACAATGCAGAAGGAGGCCATTCGGCCCATCGAGCCTACATTGAGGTCCAATACTGGCCCAATACCCGCCCTATCCCCATAACCCCACCTAACCTGCACATCATTGAACTGTGGGAGGAAACCGGAGCACCAGGAGGAAACTCAGACAGACACGGGGAGAATGTGCAAACTCCACAGACAGTCACCCTAGGCCGGAATTGAACCTGGGTCCCTGAAGCTGTGAGACAGCAGTGCTAACCACCATGCAACCATACCGCTGCAAAGGATATAACACAAGAAGAGCCACAAAGATGTTCCTCAGTTTTAAAAGTGCCTGAGGAAAGACTGAAGAAATTTGAAGGGCAGTTGTGAAGGGGCCTCCGGAAGGTTGGGATGGGGTGAAGGGTGCAGGTCCAGAAAGGGGCATGGAAAGGCCTGAAAAGGGGGGTCCCTCAACGACCCCATAGCAGGGTGTCCTCACTTGGGGAGGGGTGGGGAAATGCCCATGTGTATGACGGATGACACTGCCCATGGGTGGGGGGAGGTGAGGGTGGGGTGGAGGGGGACCCCCAAGCGCACTCAGAGATCAGGACACCCTTTCAAAATGGTGGCCCGATCTCGGAGGAGCAGGTTTGGCCTGGTTGTAATCTCGGGGTTACTCCATGTGCCATGTGCCAGTGAAGTTAGAAATAGGAAGATAGTGCAACTAAACACGTGCCTAAACAGCTGGTCTACGAGGGAGGACTTCAGATATCTAGATCATGGGGATCTCTGCCGGGGCAGGTGGGACCTGTACAAGAAGGGACGGGTTTCACCTAAACTGGAGCGACACAAATATCCTTGTCGTGATGTTTGCTGGTGTCACTCGGGAGGGTTTAAACTAGTGTGGCAACGGGGTGGAATTAGAGCAGTAGGTCAACAGGTGAAATAACTGAGGGGGAATTGGTGAAGAAGGCCAGTAATACTGAGAGGAAGAGCAGGCAGGGAGAAGTTGCTGAACACAGTAGGACTGGTGGTCTTGTTTCTACGCGGGAAGTATAACAGGTAAGGCAGATGAACTTAGAGCTTGGATTAGTACCTGGAAGTATGATGTTGTTGCTATTACAGAGACTTGGTTGAGGGAGGGACAGGATTGGCAGCTAAATGTTCCAGGGGTTAGATGCTTCAGGCAGGATAGAGGGGGTGTAAAAGTGGTGGGGGAGTTGAATTACTGGTTAAGGAGAATAGCACAGCTGTACTGCAGGAGGACACCTCGGAGGGCTCATGCGGCGAGGCAAATGTGAATAGAATTCAGGAATATGAAGGGTACAGTCACCATGTTGGGGGTTTACTACAGGCCTCCCAATAGCCAGTGGGAGAAAGAGGAGCAGATGTGTCGACAGAATTTGGAAAGATGTAAAAGCAACAGGGTTCTGGCGTGTGATTTAAACTTTCCCTATATTGACGGGACTCACCCAGCGCTAGGGGCTTGAATGGGGCAGAATTTGTAAGGAGCATCCAGGAGGGCTTCTTGAAGCAATATTTAGATTGTCCAACTAGGGAAGGGGCCCTACTGGACCTGGTTTGGGGGAATGAGCCCAGCCAGGTGGTTGAAGTTTCAGTCGGAGAGCATTTCGGGAACAGTGGCCATAATTCAGTAAGTTTTAAGGTACTGGTGGATAGGGATAAGAGTAGTGCTCAGGTGAAGGTGCTAAATTGGGGGAAGGCTAATTACAGCAATATTAGGCAGGAACTGAAGAATTTCGATTGGGGCAGCTGTTTGAGGGTAAATAAACATCTGACATGTAGGAGTCTTTCAAACTTCAGTTGATTAGAATTCAGGACTGGCATATTCCTTTGAGGATGAAGTTTCAGGAATCTTGGATAATGAGGGATGTTGTGAGCCTAGTCAAAAGAAAAAGTGAAGCATTCATAAGGTTTAGAAGGCTAGGAACAGATGAAGCCCTTGAAGAATATAAAGAAAGTAGGAAGGAACTTAAGCGAGGAGTCAGGAGGGCTAAAAAGGGTAATGAAAAGTGCTTAGCAAACAGGATTAAGGAGAATCCAAGGCATTTTATACATATATAAAGAGCAAGAGAGTATCCAGGGAAAGGATTTGCCCACTCAAGGACAGAGACAGGAATCTATGCATGGAGCCAGAGGAAATGGATGAGATATTAAATGAGTACTTTGCATCAGTATTCACCAAAGAGAAGGATTGGTGGATGATGAGTCCAAGGTGTGTAGATAGTCTTGGTCATGTTGATATTAAAAAGGAGATGTCGGGCGTCTTGAAAAGCATTAAGGTGGATAAATCCCGAGGGCCTGATGGGATCTATGCCATAATACGCGGGGAGGCAAGGGAGGAAATTGCTGGGGCCTTGACAGAAATCTTTGTATCATTAGCTACAGGTGAGTCCCAGTGAATTAGAGAAAAAACAATGTTGTTCCTTTGTTTAAGAAGGGTAGCAAGGATAATCCAGGAAATTATAGGCCGGTGAGTTTTACAGCAGTGGTAGTGGAATTATTGGAGAGGATTCTTAGGGACAGGATTTACTTATATTTGGAAACAAAAGGACTTACTAGCGATAGGCAATATGGTTTTGTGAAGGGGAGGTCGTGTCTAACTAATCTGATTGACCTTTTTAGGAAGTGACAAAGATGATTGATGAAGGTATGACAGTGGATGTTGTCTACATGGACTTCAGTAAAGCCTTTGACAAGGTCCCTCATGACAGACTGTCACATTGGATCAGAGGTGAGCTGGCAAGATGGATACAGAACTGGTTCGGTCATAGAAGACAGCGGGTAGCAGTAGAAGGGTGTTTTTCTGAATGGAAGGCTGTGACTAGTGGTATTCTGCAGGGATCAGTGCTGGGAACTTTGTTATCCGTAATATATATATAAATAAATGATTTGGAGGAAAATGTCACTGGTCTGATTAGCAAGTTTGCGGATGACACAAAGATTGGTGGAATAGTAGGTAGTGATGAGGATTGTCAGAGGATACAGCAGGAAATAGATCAGTTGACGACTTGAGCGAAGATATGACAGATAAAGTTTAAACCGGATAAATGTGAGGTAATGCATTTTGGAAGGTCAAATACAGGTGAGAATTATGCAGTAAATGGCAGAACCCTCAGGAGTATTGACAGGCATAGAGATCTGGGTGTACAGGTCTACAGATCACTGAAAGTGGCAAAGTAGGTGGATAAGTTAGTCAAGAAGTCATTGAGATGCTTGCCTTCATCGGCCGGGGCATTGAGTATAAAAATTTGCAAATTATGCTGCAGCTGTACAGAACCTAGCTAGGCCACACTTGGAATATTGCATACAATTCTGGTCGCCACACTACCAGAAGGATGTAGAGGCTTTGGAGAGGGTGCAGAAGAGATTTACCAGGATGTTGCCTGGTATGGAGGGCATTAGCTCTGAGGAGAGGTTGAAAAAACTCAGATTGTTTTCATTGGAATGACAGAGGTTGAGTGGCGATCTGATAGAGGTCTACAAAATTATTAGTGGCATGGACAGAGTGGATAGTCAGATGATTTTTCCCAGGATGGAAAAGTCAATTACTAGGGGTCAAAGGTGCGAGGGGCAAAGTTTACAGGAGGTGTGCGAGGCAGGTGTTTTACACAGATAGTTATGAGTGACTGGAATGCACGGGCGTGGGAGGTAGTGGAATCAGATACAATAGCGATGTTTAAGAGGCATCTTGCAAATTCACAAATAGGATGGGAATAGAGGAATACGGACCCCGGAAGGACAGAAGGTTTTAGTTTAGACAACTCAGGGCCCACACCCCATCATGAGGCAGGTAGGAATCAAGGAGGGGGTTTCAAGGAGTGTGGGGTTCATGGGAGGGGGTGGTAGGCTGGATGGAGGGGGGAGGAGGGGGCGGACAAGGCCTGGCATTCATCGTCCTCCTCCAACACGTCGTCCTTCTGCTGCACGATGTTGTGAAGGACACAGCAGACCACCACGATATACTGAAGAGCTCCTCTAGAGCACCTGAACCGCATCTTCAGGATGCCGAAGCACTCATTCACACCCCGGTCGGTGCATGGGCATCATAGCGTATCTCCGCGTTGGTCTGTGGCCTCCAGATGTGGCGTCAGCAGCCACGGCCGCAGCGGATAACCACCGTCACCCAGGAGCCAACCCTTCAGCCGGAGGTGCACCTCAAAGAGGTCAGGACCGCCAAGTCAGGAACTCCTTATTTCAAACAGTGACGCCTAGTTCTAGATTATTTGACAAGAGGAAACATCCTCTCCATGTCTACATCTAACACTAACCCCTCAGGATCTTAAAGATTTCAATCAAGTTAGCGCAACTATAGCAGATGAAAGCCAACCCTGTCCAAATTTTCATCACAATACTTATTCCAGGTATTAGTCCAGTAAGTCTTCTCTGTAGTGCATCTAATGCATTTGCATCCTTCTTTAAATAAGGAGACCAATGCTATACACAACACTCGTCACATCCTGCCAACCAGGAAAACACATATTCATGGCAACTTTCGATTTCCCATTAGTTGGCCAATCTTATGTCCATGACAATATATTACCCCCTAAGGCATGAGCTTTTATTTTCTGCAATAATCTTATCAAATATTTCTGGAAGTCTAAATACAGCACATACACCAGTTCCCCTTTATCCACAATACATGTGACTCCTTCAAAGAACTCGAATATATTGGTAAAACATGACTTCACTTTCACAAAGGCATGTTGACTCTGCCTGAATCTTTCTAAATACCATAACGGGCTGGATTCTCAGTTTTATGGGCGGAATTATCCGTTCCAGCGGCTAAGTGCCGGCGCCAATGGAGTATGCGCGAGTGGTTCACAATAGGTAAGTTGGCGTGAACCCCTCACAGAATCCGTAACGGTGAGGGGCTAGCACCAGCGCTGCGTGAACCACCCGCGGATCGCGTGGAATACGGGCAGGTCCCATGCTGCACATGCCCAGGGCTGATGGCCTGCACTGGACGAGCCGGAAATGATGGCACCGGCCATGCACGAATCCTAACCTGCCCACCCCAACCACACAGTCCAACCCCTGACCACCTGCCACCACTCCCCCAAGTCCTAGCAGAATCACCTCGGCTAGCTGCATGGATCCCGGATGAATGTGGCGGCGCTGGACACCGTCCGCAGCCAGCACACCCGGTTCACAACCACTGTGACCAAACGTAGTCCGCACCGATGGGAACTTGGCCCAATGGAGGCGGAGCATCGTGGGTGGGCCGGCCGATGACGCGCCAACGGCCTTGCCACTCTGTCCAGATGACGGCGGTTTGGAGAGGGGCGGAGCATCGCAAACCAGCGTCAAACCGGCACCTGCCCCGGAAATGGCGTCAGAGTCCATTCTCCACCTGATTGATCCTGATTTCGGAGTCGGGCTACGGGGAATCCTGCCCTATATTCTCCTGCCAGAGCTGAATTGCACCAGTTTTATGATCATCTTGTGGCAGGGGAATCATTATAGCTGCAATACTTATCTTGCAGCTCTATGTGTCCATGCCTGTTCAATTCCATTCCTATGTCTAGTTACCACAGATCTTTTAGCTGCAAGCCATTCATAGCTTTCGAGCAGTGGTCTGGGATTGACAGCTTTTACAAACCATCCGCAGCTTTGATCCATTTATATCCATTCACGGTTCAGTGGCCTAAGGGGGGGGGGGGGGGGGGTCTGTGTCTGGCGGAGTCTGTTGGGGGTTCCTTTAGGCAGGAGGTCTCTCAGTGGTCACCCTATTACAGGGGTCCCTGTGGGCCCTGCCATTGTTGGAGCGGGGGGGGGGGGGCTCTGGTAGAGGAGGCGTGGGCAGGCAGTGCATTGTTGGGGGGGTGGGCCTCGGATGGACTTGGATGGTCTCTACCAGCACGGCTCTAGCATGGTGGACTTCGCGATGGCCCCTTGGCCCACTGCGATATCCACACCGTGAGGGCCACACTGGTGAAAACCACAAGTGATCCGCACCTATGTGATTCCCGGCCACGGGAAACAGAGAATTATGGGAGGCCAGAGCATAAGGCAAGGGGACCGCTAAATAGATGCAAATGGGTCATTAAGACCCATTTGAATTTATTAACAACCCTACTGCCGGCGCACATTGTGGACCTCGTTCATGCTGCCCTCAAGGGGTTGAAGCATCGCGTTTGGGTCAGCGCCTATGAAGATCATAATTTTCCCTCAACGCCCAATTCTCCGTTCCATCGGGGAACACACTCCGGTCATCCCGGGACGGAGAATCCGCCCATAACTGGCCTGTAATTTCTTGCTTTCTGTCTCGCCCCTTTTTGAATAAAGACGCTGCATTTGCTAATTTCAAATCAAATGGAACCTTCCTTGAATCTAGGGAATTTTGGAAAAATGAAAACCAACACATCAACTGTCTCACTAGGGGCTTTGTTTCAGACCCTAGGGTGAAGTCCATCTGGACCCAGGGACTTGTCAGCCCACAGAATCAACAATTGTTCAATACCACTTTTCTGGTGATTGTAATTTTCCTGAGTTCCTCTCTTCCTTCCATTTCCTGATTTATAGCTATTTCCGGGATGTTACTTGGATCCTCTATATTGAACACCAATGCAGAATGCCTGTTCAATTCATTTGCCATATCCTTGTTTTCCATTATTAATTCTCCAGATCCACTTTCTATAGGACCAATACTCACTTTGTAATCTCTTTTACTTACTTAAACATCTGTGGAAACACTTACTATCTGTCTTCATAATTCCAGCTAGCTTTCTCTCAGTACTCAAATGACCGAGTATTCCTCCATGTTGCACACCCCTTACTGAGGATAGTAAGGGCAAAAATACATTTTGGATGGAGTATTCAATTGGCATTACCGAGTAGCACCACTCGGGGTTATGGGGATAGAGCTAGAGATTGGGCCAAGGTAGGGTACTTTCTGGAGGGTCGGTGCAGACTCAAAGGGTCAAATGGCCTCTTTTTGACTATAGGGATTCTATGATTCTATGCTACTGACTGAACAGGCCACATTCTGAAGGTATATCAGACATATCTGCCAGTAGACACAAATAGGCACTTTAATACTCTCCAGTTGCCTGGACGGGCGCAGTTCCAACAACACTCCAAGCATTCAAGGCCATCCAGGACAATACAGCCTACTTGACTGACACCCCATCCACCACCTTAAAAACTCACTTCCTGCTCCAAAGCCCATGGCCGGGATTCTCCGAGCCCGCGCGGGGTCGGAGAATTGCCGGGGGGGCCCGAGAATCGCGCCACGCTGCCCCGACGGCGGCTCACCGATTCTCCAGCGCTGATTTTCGGGCCCCCGTTGAAAGCAGCCGCCCCCGCGATTCGACGGGCCTCGACGGGCCAAGTGCCCGCCGAATTCGGCCAAATCCCATCGGTAGGGGTTACGTATGGTCCCACATGGCAGGACCTCAAAGCTCTGTCTACGGGGGCCGTCCTGGTTGGGGGGGGGGGATCTGACATCAGGGGGGCTCCACGGTGGCCTGGCCCGCGACCGGGGCCTACCGATCGGTAGGCAGGCTATTTCCGTGGGGGCGTATGTTCCTCCGCGCCGGGCCCCTGTAGGGCTCCGCCATATTGCCCAGGGGCCAGTGCGGAGACGGTAACCCATGCGCATGCGCGAACCCGCGCCGGCTGTGGCGCGCCGGATCTCGGACGGCGGAACTGCGGAGTTCATTCCGGTGCCCAAAGGAAGGGATGGATAGCTACCAGGTGAGGCCAGTAGACGTCGGAGTGGCTCGCGCCACTTTTCACGCCGGCGTCAGAACTTGGCTGCAGGATTGGAGAATCCCGGCCCATGGCTCCATCTTTACAAGATGCAGACATATTCCACTTGATTCCCTCACAAATGCTCCTTTGGCTGCACCGCTTAAACCCTCTAGGGTAAAGGTGCATGGGAACATCAGCACCTCCACATATCTTCACGGCTCGGACCTATAACACCATTCTTTCATTGTCACTGGGCAAAATAGTCAAACTCCTTCCCTAACAGTATTGTGGGTGTGCCTTTAAGAACGAGCTGCAGGAGTAGACAATCAGCCCCTCGAGGCTACTTTGCAATTCAACACAATCGTGGCTGATCTCATTTCGGCCTTATCTCCACCTTCCTGCCTCACAAATTGCAATGGTTCAAAAAGGCAGCTCACCGCCACCTTCTAAAAGGTGAAGTGCAGTAAATGCTGGCCTTGTCGGCAATGACCACATCCTGTTAACATATAAAAAGACAACCAGTACTGACTAACACAATTCAGTACTCTGGGGTAATTCTGGATGGATAACATGTTTTTTCTTATCTGTAATTATTTGAGATCATAAGCCTCCTCCATCGCAGATATTATAATCAAAAATTAGTTTCATATTGTTGATTCATTATGAGGTCATTGTTTAACATATTGCCAGATATTGTGTTTTGTATAAAAGCTCATCACAATGCACAAGGCATGTCATTGTTATTTTGATGTGGAGATGCCGGCGTTGGACTGGGGTGAGCACAGTACGAAGTCTTACAACACCAGGTTAAAGTCCAACAGGTTTGTTTCAATGTCACTAGCTTTCGGAGCGCTGCTCCTTCCTCAGGTGAATGAAGAGGTATGCTCCAGAAACATATATATAGACAGATTCAAAGATGCCAGACAATGCTTGGAATGCGACCATTAGCAGGTGATTAAATCTTTACAGATCCAGAGATGGGGTAACCTCAGGTTAAAGAGGTGTGAATTGTGTCAAGCCAGGACAGTTGGTAGGATTTCGCAGGCTAGATGGTGGGGGATGAATGTAATGCGACATGAATCCCAGGTCCCGGTTGAGGCCGCACTCATGTGTGCGGAACTTGGCTATAAGTTTCTGCTCGGCGATTCTGCGTTGTCGCGCGTCCTGAAGGCCGCCTTGGAGAACGCTTACCCGGAGATCAGAGGCTGAATGCCCTTGACTGCTGAAGTGTTCCCCGACTGGAAGGGAACATTCCTGCCTGGTGATTGTTGCGCGATGTCCGTTCATTCGTTGTCGCAGCGTCTGCATGGTCTGGCCAATGTACCACGCTTTGGGACATCCTTTCCTGCAGCGTATGAGGTAGACAACGTTGGCCGAGTCGCACGAGTATGTACCGCGTACCTGGTGGGTGTTGTTCTCACGTGTAATAGTGGTATCCATGTTGATGATCTGGCACAACATGGTTGGATGGAACTTGGTTGGGTGGAAGTTAATAGAAAGCTTTTTTTAAAAAGGTTTCTTAAAAACGGGAATGAATGGCTTTTCAGAAATCTTTTACAAAAGTGCTGTTCAGATTGGTCAGTTTAATGTGGACACCCCCAAATGTGAGATGCTTTTAGTCAAAAGAAAATCATGGGCGGGATTCTCCGACCCCCCGCCGGGTCGGAGAATCGCCGGGGGTGTGAATCCCGCCGCTGTCATGCCAGTCCCGCCGGCGTGAATCAAACCACCTACCTTCCCGGCGGGACTGGCTCTGGGGTCCTGCCGATCTGGCCCCAGGGGGTGCCCTCACGGTGGCCTGGCCCGCGATCAGGGCCCACCAATCCGCGGGTGGGCCTGTGCCATGGGGGCACTCTTTTCCCTCCGCCTCGACCACAGCCCCCGCGATGGCCGACGTGTAAGAAACCCCCTCTCTGCGCATGCGCGGGGATGATGTCAGCGGCCGCTGACGCTCCCGCGCATGCGCGGACTTCCACTGCCTGGCAAAGTCCTTTCGGCCTGGCTGGCGTGGCGCAAAAGGCCTTCCACGCCAGCCGGTGGAGCGTAAACCACTCCGGCGCGGGCCCTCACAGTGAGTGGTTGGCCCCTAAAGATGCGGAGAAATCCGCACCTTTGGGGTGGCCCGACGCTGGAGTGGTTCACGCCACTCCATCCCACTGGGACCCCCCCGCTCCGCCGGGTAGGGGAGAATCCCGCCCCATATGTTAATTTTAAAAATGTGTTGAATGTTAAGTGGAACAAAATTATTCAATAAATTGCAAGAGAAATACGTCAGGCACCCATGAGACACATCCCATCCTTGGGTGCAGTGGGTTTGTGCAGCTTTGAGAGGAGTATTATTCCAATTTTGCTACCTATGATCACATGACTTCAATGAAAAAGCTGGAGACTACATCTCCTCCACTCCACATTCGGATTACAAAGAATAATATTAAGTACTGACTAGTTTGCCATTTGCAATCATGTCCTAAGGTCTGTGAGTAAATAAACTAATCTAGCATTCGCACTCAACATAATTGCTGAGTCAGAAATATGTTAATAAAACACTCTCCGACTGTTGCAAAGCAGTCAGTGATCAGCAATTCAGTGCAACGTGCAAGGATTTAGTGAAATCTCTGCTCTTATACTTGTCCTGATCTGGGTGTTTCTGGACCCTGAAGAAATAAATTTACATTGTAATGCAAAACCAATACAAGGTTCACTTTACAAATACTTAGAAATGTTGTGCCCAGGTAATGGAATGGGTTTTTGCACCACAAAGATGCTGTCGCTGTACAGGTCCAATCATGACTTTCACTGCCCAAGTACCAAAGGCAGACACCCTGCCATCTTGAAAGTTCATGGATCACAAGTCAGTGCATCAACCATTGACACAAATTTCTGTAGTCCACAAACAATTTGTTTTGTTCTGCTGGGCAGGAAAAAGTTAACCATAAATGAGTGTCACCAAATTGTGACATTTCCTTTCCTTTCATTATACATCAGCGCTACTAATTAGGAGGAGTGTGTATGTGGGAGGGTGCACACTTCCTGTTCTAAACAAAATGTTCACTGTGGGGTGAAGCTGATCTGGTTGAGAGATCTAGAAAGTCCAGCCCACATGTGTAGACTTGCGATTAGGTTTGCTGGTGGAAGCTGTCTGATAGCTGAAGGAAATCGCCTGCTTTTCTGTCGACAGATTCCCAAGATCCCTATTCAATACCTCGAATATCGGTATCATTGGTATCAGAAAGATAAGGAAGTAAAACAAGATTTCATTTTAACCCTGCTGGTATAGTAACTCCAGCAATTTTTAAAAAACAGAAAAAAGCCAGCAATACTCAGCAGGCCAGGGAACATCTGTGGAGAGAGAAATAGAATTAACATTTCAGGTCAATGACCTGCAGTCAGAACGGGAAGAATTTACAGATATGCCAGATTTAAAACAAGTACAAAGGCAGAGAAAGTGGGGCAAGGAGGAAAGGAAAATAGGGAAGGTTTGTGTTAGATTGGAAGACAGGAGAGGTTAAATGACAAAAGGGCTGATAGTGCCAAGCAAAAGGGGTGATTAATGGAACAAATAAAGAAACAGAAAGTGGGGATCACACATTCAGAAAAAAGTACATTCATCATTCACGCAACCAAAAACCTCACACCATGGGCGAAATTCTCCGGAAACGGCGCGATGTCCGCCGACTGGCGCCCAAAACGGCGCAAATCAGACGGGCATCGCGCCGCCCCAAAGGTGCGGAATGCTCCACATCTTTGGGGGCCGAGCCCCAACCTTGAGGGGCTAGGCCCGCGCCGGACTGATTTCCGCCCCGCCAGCTGGTGAAAAAGGCCTTTAGTGCCCCGCCAGCTGGCGCGGAAATGACATCTCCGGGCGGCGCATGCGCGGGAGCGTCAGCGGCCGCTGACGGCATTCCCGCGCATGCACAGTGGAGGGAGTCTCTTCTGCCTCCACCATGGTGGAGAGCGTGGCGGAGGCGGAAGGGAAAGAGTGTCCCCACGGCACAGGCCCGCCCGCGGATCGGTGGGCCCCGACCGCGGGCCAGGCCACCGTGGGGGCACCCCCCGGGGCCAGATCGCCCCGCACCCCCCCCCAGGACCCCGGAGCCCGCCTGCGCCGCCTTGTCCCGCCGGTAAGGTAGGTGGTTTAATTTACGCCGGCGGGACAGGCATTCCAGCAGCGGGACTTCGGCCCATCCGGGCCGGAGAATCGAGCGGGGGGGGGCCCGCCAACTGGCGCGGCGCGATTCCCGCCCCCGCCGAATATCCGGTGCCGGAGACTTCGGCAACCGGCGGGGGCGGGATTCACGCCAGCCCCCAGCAATTTTCCGACCTGGCGGGGGGGTCGGAGAATCTCGCCTCATGTATATAATTTATGCCACACTCTCAGCAGGTTTATAGATAGTGTCCTATATTCCTCCTGACTATCCACAGGTTCTCTTTTCTCTGCCACTTCAGGAAACTCTTCCAATGTCCTTTTAAATGTCCCTTCACACCACCTCCTGAGTATCATCACACTGGCTCCCAGCAGCAAGGTGTGCCTGGGCAACTCCATG
Organism: Scyliorhinus torazame; assembly: GCF_047496885.1. Taxonomy (NCBI): domain Eukaryota; kingdom Metazoa; phylum Chordata; class Chondrichthyes; order Carcharhiniformes; family Scyliorhinidae; genus Scyliorhinus; species Scyliorhinus torazame. The sequence goes on from NC_092713.1 coordinate 124,066,098, forward strand.
CTCTTTAATTCTTTTAAAGTCTCACAGGTGAAATCCATCCTCACCAGCATTCTGCTTGGTGGTTAATACAAAAACTGTCTTTCCCTCTGCTTGGTACAGCAGTAACTAATTCAATCTTCCTTGGCAGCTCTGTCTGTCTTTCTGAATCCAAGGGGCAGAGTTTTCCCATCTGGAAGTAAGTCCCGTGGTGAGTGGCAGGAACATGGGGCGTCATTCTCCGCCGGCGGGAGTCTCCGTTTTGCCGGCGCCCGGGGGTTTCCCGACAGCGTGGGGCTGCCCCACAATGGGAAACCCCATTGACCGGCCGGTGTAACGGAGCATCCCGCCGGCGGGTCGGGGCAGAAATGTGGTGGGGCGGGATGGAGAATTTCGCTCATGGACTCCCACTGTGGAGACCTACGGGAGATCACACATATCTTCTGGCCTCAACCTCATGAATTCTGCAACTGGGTGGTTTGCAGATTGTTCCATTTTGGGACTGGCCTGATTGTGCGTAATCCATTGTCGTGTCCGGGCACCATATTGAGAAGGTGTCCAACATCACTGACCCACTACTGAAGAAAGAAGATGAACTTCCTGAAAATGAAGATGGACCTCTGAGGTACTGAGGCCAGAGGGTGGACCTGCTGAGAAAGACCATGGACCTCCAGGAACACGCAATGCTGGAAGATCCTCAATGACACTGAATCTGGAAGATTCCACCTACAGATGCTACCCACCACCCATTGCTGTGATGTCCTACAATTCATAGAATTTACAGTGCAGAAAGAGGCAATTCGGCCCATCGAGTCTGCACCGGCCCTTTGAAAGAGCACCCTACCCAAGCCCAGACGTCCACCCAATTCCCGTAAGCCAGTAACCCCACCCCACTTTTTGGGCACTAAGGGCAATTTAGCATGGCCAATTCACCTAACCTGCACATCTTTGGACTGTGGGAGGAAACCGGAGCACCCGGAGGAAACCCACGCAGACACAGGGAGAACGTGCAGACTCCGCACAGACAGTGACCCAAGCCGGGAATCGAACCTGGAACCCTGGAGCTGTGAAGTAACTGTGCTAACCCCTATGCTACCGTGCTGCCCACGGCTCCGGGGTTACTGTCCTGGGCTTCAGGGTTACTGGCAGCCTCCATTCTGAACTCCAGAGGCACCTCCAGATATTGTTCAGGTGAGTTCCAACATTTGCATGCCATGTTGTTCCAAAGGTGTGTTTTCCCATTGGCGTCGCGCAGAATCAGGGGCGAAATTCTCCCCCAACGGCGCGATGTCCGCTGACTGGCGCCAAAAACGGCGCCAATCAGACGGGCATCGCACCGGCCCAAAGGTGCGGAATGCTCCGCAACTTTGGGGGCTGAGCCCCAACATTGAGGGGCTAGGCCGGCGCCGGAGGGATTTCCGCCCCGCCAGCTGGCGGAAATGGCGTTTGTTGCCCCGCCAGCTGGCGGAAATGGCGTTTGTTGCCCCACCAGCTGGCGCGGAAATGCGGCGCATGCGCGGGAGCGTCAGCGGCCGCCGACAGTTTCCCGCGCATGCGCAGTGGGGAGAGTCTCTTCCGCCTCCGCCATGGTGGAGGCCGTGGCGGAGGCGGAAGGGAAAGAGTGCCCCCACGGCACAGGCCCGCCCGCGGATCGGTGGGCCCCGATCGCGGGCCAGAGGGCACCCCCCGGGGCCAGATCGCCCCACGCCCCCCCCAGGACCCCGGAGCCCGCCCACGCCACCTGGTCCCGCCGGTAAATACCAGCTTTGATTTGCGCCGGCGGGACAGGCAATTTCTGGGCGGGACTTCAGCCCATCCGGGCCAGAGAATTGAGCGGGGGGGGGGTCCCGCCAACCGGCGCGGCCCGATTCCCGCCCCCGCCCAATCTCCGGTACCGGAGACTTCGGCGGGGGCGGGATTCACGGCGGCCATTCTCCGACCCGGCGGGGGGTCGGAGAATGACGCCCCAGGTGTGGATGGAAGATTCTGGTCAGGCTTTCATCTGCATCTCGGTGGCGAGTTGCAAATCAGTTTCACGCCAGTCTCCAACAGGTTCCTCAATCCACCATGGAGGGGGCACCGTGGAAGATACCAGGGGACATTTATGCTGGCATGAAATTCATTTTTGCATTCCAACCAAATTCTCCCCCCCTCACTCACCATTAAACCTGCCAGCGAGGCCATAGGAGAATTCAATCTGAGAGTCTGTCCAATAAAATCAGCTGCCCCTTTTTTGTTTTCAAGTTGCAAAAGGCGTCTCTTCAGTTGCCATGAGTTTTGATCTGTCCCCATGGCAATCCAAATCACATGGGCCTGTCTCCGGGCACAGTACAATATGATCACTATCTCCCATTTCAGGACTGTAAATTAAAAGAGACGGTTTAAATCATAACCACCCCACAAAGTCACATATTCGTAACAATGGATTAAATTCAGCTGCAGAACATATAAAAATGGCATAAAATTGTGTGGGAATTGCAAAATTGGAGCGAACTTCACTTGGACCAGCCCATTTGGTAAAATGAGGAAAATGACAGATTTGACTTTTCCCATCACAGACCTGGCAACCAACTGAATAAAGAAATTAGCTACATCCCTGCAGAACAGATCTGGACTAGGCATCGATTTTAAAAATTACATTACAAATGTAGAGGCTGGGAAGTTTGAGTTTAGTCCATGAGTGGATGGACATTCAGTTTAAACATTCCTAATATAGAGTAGTGTGATTTCACACCTCTAAATAATTGCTCGCTCCACAAGTATAAACTGATTTTAGCTACACATTTCCAGAATACAGTAATAACAATCACTTATTGTCACAAGTAGGCTTCAATGAAGTTGCTGTGAAAAGCCCCTAGTCACCACATTCCGGGGCCTATTCGGGGAAGCCGGTACGGGAATTGAACCCGCGCTGCTGGCCTTATTCTGCATTACAAGCCAGCTGTTTAGCCCACTGTGCTAAACCAGCCCCTACAAGAAGTCATTCATCAAATATCTAAATTTTAACTTTCAGAAGCTAAGAACTCCTCACATTTCAGTGATGACCTGACTCACACAGCGAGTGGAGACAACCTCTTCTGTGTCAACTCCCAATCCTTGCCTCCCTCAACTGGCACCATTCCCAAGCCCCAAAGGAAGCCAAGGTGCAATTGTCAATCATAATTACAATTCCAACTCAAATCACCAGGCCAATTCTAATATTTTATATTATAATATTTTATATAGTGTGCCAAAATACACAGCATATTCCATCACATAACACTTGTTAAAATTGGATTATAACCTTTCCAGTTCTGTATCTAGCACTGGAATTAGGAAATGAACAGTAGCCGGTGACGTTTTGAAATCATTTCCAGTATTCTGAAGTAGCAATTCCATTTTTATTGTTGTGCAACAACACTCCCACAGGGTTACGGCAATTTGGGTTTCTTTTCGATTGATAGCATACTTTTTTTCAAAATGGTGGCATATCTAAGTGAGACAACTCTGCAGTTTTTCAGAACATGTAATGGAACTGGAGGTTGGAAGAAGCGTAACAGCATTCTGGTAACATAGAAATTAGGAGCAGGAATAGGCCATTCGGCCCTTCAAGCCTGCTACACCCATTTTCTCCCCATAACTCTTGATGCCGTTTAAATCTTTTTAAAAATCTATCTCTTTCTTGAATACATTCAGCTACTTGCCCTCAACAGCCTTCTGTTGTAGAGAATTCCACAGGTTCACTACACTTTCAGTGAAGAAATCTTTCCTCACCTCAGTCCTAAATGGTCTCATACCTCGAAACTGTGCCTCCTGATTCTAGGCTCCCCAACCAGGGAAAACATCCTCCCTGCATCTAGTCTGCCCAGGCCGATGAAAACTTTATACGTTGAAATCAGATCGCCTCTGATCCTTTAAATTCGAGTGAATACAGGCCTATTCAAATCAATCTTTCCTCATAGGACAGTAGGGAGAACAAAACTGCATGCAATACTCCAGATGTGGTCTTACCAGGGTGCAGTAAGACATGCTTGCTTCTGAACTCAAATCCTTTTGCAATGAAAGCCACCATACCATTTGTCTTCCTGATTGCTTGCTGCACCTGCCTCTCCACTTTAATTGACTGGTGTACAAGGTCACCCAGATCCCTTCGTACAACCACACTTCCCAATATGTCACCATTTAGATAATACTCTTCCTTTCTGTTTTTCCACACAGAAGTGTATAACCTCACATTTAGCTATGTTGTACTGCATCTGCCATGTGTTTACCCACTCACCCAACTTGTCTAAATCACCTTGAAGCCTCCATGCATCCTCCTCATAACCCACAATTCTACCCAGTTTTGTGTCGTCTGCAAACTTGGAACTGTTGCATATGGTTCCCTCATCCAGGTCATTCATATATATTTTGAAAAGCTGAGGCCCAAGCTCTGGTCCCTGGGGTACCGTACAAGTTACAGAGTGCCACTCAGAAAAAGATCCACTTATTTCCACTCTCTGTTTTCTGTCTGTCAACTAATTCTCGATCCATGCCAATACATTATCCCCTACCCCATGTGCTTTAATTTTGCCCACTAACCTCTTGCAAGAGACCTTATCAAAAGCCTTCAGAAAGTCCAAATACATCATATCCAATGAAACTCCCTTATCTATTCAACAAGTTACATTCTCAAGAAACTCTAATAGATTTATTAAGCATTATTTGACTTTCATAAACCCATGCTGGCTTTGTCCAATCCTGTGAATGCTTTCCAAATGTTCTGTTATCATATCTTTTATGGTATATTCCCCACCATTGATATCAGGCAAACTGGTTTGTAATTATCCTTTTTTTCTCTCCCTCCCTTTTTAGTAAGGGGGTTACATTTGCCACCTTCCAATGTGTAGGAATGCTTCAGAGTGTATAGAATTTTAGAAGAAAACTCAATATTTCCAGGCCACTCATTTAATATTCTGGGATATAGATTCTCAGCCCCTGGTGATTAGTCAGCATTTAACCCCATGAATTTCCCCAACATCATTTTCTTAATAATACTGATTTCCTTCAATTCCACAATCTCTCGGTTCCTTAATATATTTCTGGGAGGTTATTTTTTGCTCCCTTTTGTAAAAACAGAACTGAAGTATGTTTTCAACTCTCCTGCCATTTCTTTGTTCCCCATTATAATTGTCCCGTCTCCTGACTGTACGGGACCTACATTTGTCTTTACTAATCTTTTTCTCTTCACATATTTGTAGAAGCGTTTATGGTCAGTTTCTATTGTGCTCTGCAATTTTACTCTCATTCTATTTTCTCCCTTTTGATCAAACTTTTGTCCTCTTTTGCTAAATTTTATAATCCTCAGGCTTGTTACTTTTTCTGGTAATTTTATATATCTCCTCTTGGGATTTAATATTATAACTGATTTCTTTTCTCAGCCATGGCTGAGCTACCTTGCCTCTTTTATTTTTGCACCAACAGGGGTTATGATTCATGCACATGGGGGTGGATTGTTCTGGGTGACATTTCAGTTATTGGTCTTCCTATTACTCTTGCTGCTTGTATTTTTCTGATATATTATTGTCACTGTTGTGTTTGGTAAACTGTTTGGATATAAAATGTTAACATTTCAATAAAAATATTGTTTAGATATAAAATATTAACATTTCAATAAAAATTCATGCACATGTTCTTTAAATATGTATCATTGTCAACACCTTTAGCAAGGTTCCCCAATCTCTCCTTGCCAATTTCTGCCTCTTACCCTTATAGTTCCCTTTATTTAGATTCAGGGCCCCAGTTTTGGATTTGACTAATTCACTCGCCACCTTAATGAATAATTCTATTATATAATGGTCAATCTTCCCCAAGGGACCCCACACAATAAGATTGTTAATTATTCTTTGCTCATTGCACAGTACTCTGTCTAGAATAGCTTGTTCTTTGGTTGATTCTTCAACCACATACACAATCCAGGAACTCCTCCTCCACTATACCATTGCTAGTTTGGCTTGGCCAATCCATATGCAAATTATGGTCACCCATGAATGCAGTTATTTTTAATTTTTATTTTAGAGTAGTCAATTATTTTTCTTTTCCAATTAAGGGGCAATTTAGCGTGGCCAATCCACCTAACAAGCACATCTTTGCGTTGTGGGGGGGTGAAACCCACACAGACATGGGGAGCATGTGTAAACTCCACAAGGACAGTGACCCAGGGCTGGGATTCGAACCCGGGTCCTCTGCGCCACCGTCACAGTGCTAACCACTGTGCCACATGCTGCCCTATGATTGCAGTTATATCCTTATTGTATGCATTTCTGACTTCTTGCTTAATATCTTCCCGTCCATCTCCACTACTGTTTGGGGGCCTATAGATAACCCCAACAACTTTTTCTGCCCCTTGGTATTTCTTATCTCCATCCATACAGATTCCACATCGATTTTGAGAGCCAATGGGCGTCATTCTCCGACCCCCCGCCGGGTCGGAGAATGGCCGTTGGCCGCCGTGAATCCCGCCCCCGCCCCCGCCGAAGTCTCCGAAGGGAGAAAAGTCGGCGGGGCGTTAATGGCGCCGCTGCCGCGGAGAATGTCACGGGTCTGCGCAAGGCAGCCGATTTTCGGCCTGCCGATATTCTCCCTTCCGGATGGGCCGAAGTCCCGTCGACGTGATGACCGTTCACGTCGACGTCAATCAAACCTCCTTTTCATCGGCGTGACCCGGTGCTCCAGGCTCACGCCGACCAGCGAGGAGGTGAGTGACGGCCTGGGGGGTTGGCTCTGGGCAGGAAATGGCGTGGCCGCAGACTGATTGCCTGAGGAGAGGTGTGTCTCGGCTTGTGTGTGTGTGCGGCGGGGGGGGGGGGGGGGTGGTTAGAGTAGGCTGGGCTCCGGGGGAGTGCCGGGAGGGGGTCCGTGCCGGGGTGGAGGTTGGGGGTTGTGGAGGGGGTCCGTGCTGGGGTGGAGGTTGGGGAGGGGGTCCGTGCCGGGGTGGAGGTTGGGGGGGGGTCCGTGCCGGGGTGGAGGTTGGGGGGGGTCCGTGCTGGGGTGGAGGTTGGGTGTTGGAGAGGGGGTCCGTGCCGGGGTGGAGGTTGGGGAGGGGGTCCGTGCCGGGGTGGAGGTTGGGGAGGGGGTCCGTGCCGGGGTGGAGGTTGGGGGGGGTCCGTGCCGGGGTGGAGGTTGGGGGGGGGTCCGTGCTGGGGTGGAGGTTGGGTGTTGGAGAGGGGGTCCGTGCCGGGGTGGAGGTTGGGGGGGGGGGGGCCGTGCCGGGGTGGAGGTTGGGGGTTGGGGAGGGGTTCCGTGCCGGGGTGGAGGTTGGGGGGGGTCCGTGCCGGGGTGGAGGTTGGGGGGGGGTCCGTGCTGGGGTGGAGGTTGGGTGTTGGAGAGGGGGTCCGTGCCGGGGTGGAGGTTGGGGAGGGGGTCCGTGCCGGGGTGGAGGTTGGGGAGGGGGTCCGTGCCGGGGTGGAGGTTGGGGGTTGTGGAGGGGGTCCGTGCCGGGGTGGAGGTTGGGGGGGGGGCCGTGCCGGGGTGGAGGTTGGGGGTTGGGGAGGGGTTCCGTGCCGGGGTGGAGGTTGGGGGGGGGTCCGTGCTGGGGTGGAGGTTGGGGGGGTCCGTGCTGGGGTGGAGGTTGGGGGTTGTGGAGGGGGTCCGTGCCGGGGTGGAGGTTGGGGGGGGGTCCGTGCTGGGGTGGAGGTTGGGGGGGTCCGTGCTGGGGTGGAGGTTGGGGGTTGTGGAGGGGGTCCGTGCCGGGGTGGAGGTTGGGGAGGGGGTCCGTGCCGGGGTGGAGGTTGGGGAGGGGGTCCGTGCCGGGGTGGAGGTTGGGGGTTGGGGAGGGGTTCCGTGCCGGGGTGGAGGTTGGGGGGGGGTCCGTGCTGGGGTGGAGGTTGGGGGGGGGTCCGTGCTGGGGTGGAGGTTGGGGGTTGGGGAGGGGGTCCGTGCCGGGGTGGAGGTTGGGGGTTGGGGAGGGGGTCCGTGCCGGGGTGGGTGATGGGAGGGCAAATGAGTTGGTCCACCTGGCCAGGTACCAGCCTCCAACAGTTGGACCCATGCGGTCCATGCCACCTGGCTGGGGGGAGGAGGGGATATGGGCAATGATGACATGTCGTCGTTCCCCTCCCCCCCACCAGGTCGTCATGTTTTCAGATCATCCAGCGATGTTGGCCGCCGTGGTGGCAGCCGCTCATGTCTATGTTGCCCTGGATGAGGAGGAGGAGGAGGAGGAGCGTGCCAGAGAGGCGGCGCAGGCTGCCGCAGAGGGGCAGGCGGCAGCCGCCCAGGCTGGAGGGACACCTGACCGACAGGACGAGGAGGGGGAGGAGGACGTCGCGGCCCCACGGCAACGGAGGCACCCGAGGGCGCCCCGTGTGTACCGGCCCCGGCAGTCATACCAGGACCTCACGGACCGGGAATGCAGGAGGAGACTCCGGATGAGCCGGGAAACCGTGGCACACATCTGCCACCTGCTGGCACACCTGTCACCGCGTGGCACTGGCGGGGGACACCCTCTCCCCGTGTCCGTCAAGGTTACGGTGGCCCTGAACTTTTATGCAACGGGGTCATTCCATGCACCGAGTGGGGACCTGTCCGGCATATCGCAGACATCGGTGCATCGGTGCATCCGGGCAGTGACAGATGCCCTTTATGCCATGGCGCACCGCTACATCCGCTTCCCCATGGACCGGGCCAGCCAAGATGCCCGGGCCGTGGGCTTCTCTGCCATTGCCGGGTTCCCCATGGTCCAGGGCGCGATCGATGGGATGCACGTCGCCGTGCGGCCACCTGCAGATAACAGGGCCGTGTTCACTAATAGGAAGGGGACCTATTCGATGAACGTACAGGTGGTCTGCGACCACCGCATGATGATCCTGCACGTCTGCGCCCGTTACCCAGGCAGTGTACACGACTCATTCGTGTTGTCGCGGTCATCCATCCCCGGCATGTACGAGGGACGCCATCCCCGGCTGAGGGGCTGGTTGCTGGGCGACAGGGGCTACCCATTGCGATCGTGGCTGATGACGCCTATACGGAGGCCACGCAATGAGGCGGAGAACCGCTACAATGATGCCCATGTAGCGACAAGGGGAGTGATCGAGAGGTGCTTTGGCGTGCTGAAGATGCGTTTCAGGTGCCTGGACCTCTCTGGGGGCGCCCTCCAGTATCGGTCAGATAGGGTCGGCCGCATCATTGTGGTGTGCTGCGTCCTGCACAACATAGCCCAGCAGAGGGGCGATGTGCCGCAAGCAGAGGAGGGCGGAGTGGAGGAGCAGCAGGAAGAGGCCCAGTCCTCCCCAGATGAGGGGGATGGGGGCAATGGTCAGGGCAGACGGGGTAGACACAGACGGGTGGCTGTCCACCGTTACCGGCTGGCCCAGCGGGCACGGGACAGACTGATAGACGCCCGCTTCACTGACTAGATGGGCGTGGGAATCGGGTAGTATGGCCACAGACCGCACACCATGACAACAGCCGACGACCCACACCCCCCACCCATCCATCCACCCAGCACCATCACCCCCCTCCCCAACCCCACACACCCCACCCGCATGCACACCACCCCCCCACTCCCAATTGCCGATCCACCGGCGGCACAACGGGCCGGGCTCACCCAGTTGCGGGTGGACGCGTGTCTATCGCAGGCCATGGAGAATGATGACAACCCGCCTCCGATGAGCTCCTGGCTCTACATCGTTGGACTATGTCTGACCCATGGCCACAGTACCACCATCCACCCGGACCATCCCTGCATGCGGCTGTGACACTGCAGCGCACGGTCCCGTCCTCTGCCCGGGGGATGTTGATGGCGGCCCAGGGGGAAGGGGGCAGACTCACCTGGGGCTGAGGTAAGACCACCCCTCACACACACACTTGCGCTCAACGTACATGACACCCCCGCACACTTTGGACAGAGCACAAAGGCAGCTTCGGTAGGTGTAACATTGACTTTAATAACCAAAGGAGTTCATGCACGTGCCCTAGCGCCTAAAACTCATCTGTGCCCTGCACCCGTGCCAACTTACTCAGTGTCTAATTGTTTGGCCTTACGGGCCCTTTGACTACGTCTACGTGGTTCCCCAGACGGTACAGCAGAACTGGAGGTGGACTCCTGTGATTCCTGCCCTCTGACACTGGATCCCTTTGGCGGCCGTTTCCTGGGGCGTCCTGGCCTAGATGGGCCAGGCTGCGGCCCGGGCGACTGGGATGGCGAGCTGCCAGCCTGTCCTGCCCGTTGCCCACCCGATGCACCTGGGACGGAAGGGGGGGAGTCCGAGGTGTCGCGGTGTACCGGGACCTCCCCTACGGAGGGAGCCGGGACGGACCACACCACCTCCTCCTCCCTCGGGGTGCCCGATGGCCCCCAGGCCTCTACATGGGTGGGGGATGCGAACGGACTGGCCATCCGACGCGCCCCCGACATCTGGCGCTGCCAGTCCTGGAGGCCCGTGCTGGTATCGACAGGGGTCTGCAGGTTTGCAGCCATGGAGCCCAGGGGGTTGTCGAACCCTGTCTGCGACAGTGCGACGCCAGCTCGCACATGGCCACTGGCGCCGATGCCCTCAGCGATGGCCTGCTGAGACTGGGCCATGGCCTGCAGAGACTGGGCCATGGCCTGCAGAGACTGGGCTATGGCCTGCTGAGACTGGGCCATGGCCTGCTGAGACTGGGCTATGGCGTTGAGCGCCTCTGCCATCTGGCGCTGGCACTGGCTCATGGCCTCCTGTGAGAGGGCAGCCATTTCCTGGGCCACAGACGCCGCCTGCACGGAAGGCCCCAGGCCTCGCAAACCGTTCCCCATGTCTGACACCGTCGCACCCATTGCCTCCACCGCGGACGCCACCCGTGCGGTGTCAGCCTGGGTGGCACGCATGACCAGGACCACTCCCAGCTCCTGGACGCGGGTGGACTCCTCCACCTGCGACCGCAGCCGCCGCAAGCCACCCGTCACCCTATTCGCTCGTCTCCGTGTCGGTGGTTGCATCGGATCTATGTGTGGGTGTGGTAACTGCAGGAACCCGGGATCCATCTGGGCGGCAGATGTTCGCTTGGCCTGGGCTGCCCTCCGACCGCCCGGTCCCTCTGCTGCTCCTACCTCCACCTGCTGTACCGGGACGGCTGTGTTGTGCGCACCAGTGAGTGTACCAGACGCCTCATCACTAAAGTGCCCAACCGTGGTGAGTGTTTCTGCGATGGTGGAGGGTGTTGGTGACAGCAGTGGCGTTGTGTCGTGCTCTTCGTCCCACTCTGAGTCCATGGCACTTTGGGGTGGGGGTTCGTCTCCACCCATCCACTCTGAGTCACTGTCCGGTCTTTCGTCTTCCCGGGTAGGGGTGTCCTGGGTAGTGCTGTCCCGGGTAGTGCTGTCCCGGGTAGTGCTGTCCCGGGTAGGGGTGTCCTGGGTAGTGGTGTCCCGGGTAGGGGTGTCCTGGATAGTGGTGTCCTCGGTAGTGGTGTCCTGGCTCGGATGTGACGGGGGCCTGTGGCTGCCCCCCTCATCGCTGGGTGGTCGCTCCCGCACGTGACGGGGGTGTCGTCTCCCTGTTGCTCCAGGTCTCTCCGTCTCCTGTGGTCTCCGAGGGGCATCCTGCGGGCGTCGCATGCTGGAGGGTCCGGGTCTCTCCGTCTCCCGTGGTCTCGGAGGGGCATCCTGCGGGCGTCGCATGCTGGAGGGTGCGGGTCTCTCCGTCTCCCGTGGTCTCCGAGGGGCATCCTGCGGGCGTCGCATGCTGGAGGGTGCGGGTCTCTCCGTCTCCCGTGGTCTCCGAGGGGCATCCTGCGGGTGGTCTGCATCTGCGGGGATGGGTGCCTGGACGTTTGGTCCTGCGATAGACAATGAAGCATGCATGGTTAGACATCAGGCAGTGATCAGGTGATACGGGAGAGGGGGATATAGGGGAGGGGTGATATGGGGACGGGCTGTTGGTGGCTCACTTGCTCGTGGGGCCCCGACCTCTGCATCAGCAACCTCCCGGTCCTCAGGTCCGCCAGCCAGTTCCAGGGCCCTTTCCTCGTGTACGGTCAGTGGCCTCTCATCAGCGGGCCCTCCTCCAGTCCTCACATGCTCCCTATTGTTGTGTGCGCGCTTCTCCTGGGGGGGGGGGTGGTGGCAGGGGTAAAAGGCAACAGTGTTAGGCAGGTATATGAATGCACGCCATCGGTTGCGCGTGCATTGCAGAGGTTAAGGTTAGGGCTGGATTCACTTGGGGATATGGGGGATATGGGGAGGGGGGAATATGGGGGATATGGTGGAGGGGGGATATGGGGGAGGGGGGGATATGGGGAATATGGGGGAGGGGGGATATGGGGGAGGGGGGATATGGGGGATATGGGGGAGGGGGGATATGGGGGAGGGGGGATATGGGGGAGGGGGATATGGGGGAGGGGGGGATATGGGGGAGGGGGGGATATGGGGGATATGGGGGATATGGGGGAGGGGGGGATATGGGGGAGGGGGTAATATGGGGGAGGGGGGATATGGGGGATATGGGGGAGGGGGGGATATGGGGGAGGGGGGATATGGGGGATATGGGGGAGGGGGGATATGGGGGAGGGGGGATATGGGTGATATGGGGGATATGGGGGAGGGGGGATATGGGGGAGGGGGGATATGGGGATATGGGGGAGGGGGGATATGGGGGATATGGGGGAGGGGGGATATGGGGGATATGGGGGAGGGGGGATATGGGGGAGGGGGGATATGGGGATATGGGGGATATGGGGGAGGGGGGAATATGGGGGATATGGGGGAGGGGGGATATGGGGGATATGGGGGAGGGGGGGATATGGGGGAGGGGGGGATATGGGGGATATGGGGGATATGGGGGAGGGGGGGATATGGGGGAGGGGGGATATGGGGGAGGGGGGATATGGGGAGGGGGGATATGGGGGATATGGGGGAGGGGGAATATGGGGGATATGGGGAGGGGGGATATGGGGGAGGGGGGGATATGGGGGAGGGGGGATATGGGGGATATGGGGGATATGGGGGAGGGGGGATATGGGGGAGGGGGGATATGGGGAGGGGGGATATGGGGGATATGGGGGATATGGGGGATATGGGGGACGCTCACCCTGCCTGCTCTGACGAGGTCGTTCACCTTCTTGTGGCACTTGGTGCCTGTCCGTGGTGTTAGGGCCACAGCGGTGACGGCCTCTGCCACCTCCCTCCACAGACGCCGGCTGTGGCGTGGGGCAACTCTGCGGCCGTGCCCGGGATACAGGGCGTCCCTCCTCTGCTCCACCGCATCCAGGAGCGCCTCCACATCGCGTGACTCGAACCTCGGGGCTGAGCGACGGCCAGCCATCAAGTCGGGTGTTGCGGTCGGCTGTTCCGGTCGGGTGGGGGGGAGCTGCGCGGCCTTATGAGCCGTCACGCCGTGCAGCGCGTATGACGCTGCACGGCGTGAACCACTGCGCAAGCGCGGATCCCGTTACGTCGCTGCTAGCCCATTTCGGGCCGCAGACTATCGGCCCATTTTTATGACGTGACGCAAGTGGGATTTGCGCCGTTTTTTGCGCCGATCGGCGGAGTTTCCGCCGATAACGGAGAATTTCGCCCAATATTCCTCCTCACTATTGCATTGATTTCCTCCTTTGCTAACAATGTTACCCCATCTCCTTCCCCTTTTATGAATATCCCTGGATGTTCAGTTCCCATCCTTAGTAACCCTTTATAGCCATTTCTCTATAATTGCAGCTGTCTTGTAACCTTTTGGGCAGCACGGTGGTGCAGTGGTTAGCACAGCTGCCTCACGGCATCGAGTTCCCAGGTTCGATCCCGGCTCTGTCACTGTCCATGTGGAGTTTGCACCTTCTCTCAGTATTTACGTGTGTTTCGCCCCCACAGCCCAAAAATGTGCAGGGTAATGGACTGGCCATGCTAAATTGCCCCTTAATTGGAAAAATGAATTGGGTACTCTATATTAACCATTTTATAACCATTTGCGCTGTTTATTCGTTTACCTTATTGCAAATACTCTGAGCATTAAGCCAGAAAGCCCTCAGACTTATCTTCATAACTTTGTTACTTATCTTATTTGTTTCTCCTGCCTTCCACTTCTTACATTTCTGTCTTTTGTTTTTAACCTTGTTTCTCCCTCCTCTGTCTTCCTGATCTGTCCATCCCATCTGCCAATCTAGTTTAAACCCTCCCTTCCAGCACAAGCAAACACCATCCCCACAGAGGACATTTGTCCCAGTCCTGCCCAGATGCAACCTGTCCTGCTTGTTCTGGTACCACCTTCGCCAGAACTAGTCCCCATGTATTCTATCTGCTTTGTTTCAGATAGTATGAGGAGTCAGTAGGGTGGTTAGTTAATCTGCAGGCAACGTATAAGTGTTCTGTGCTAGGGATCTATATGGTTTTAGCTGGTTAAACTCCTACACGCACTAAGGGAACCTTGGCTCTTTATACATGTGAAAATTAAACATCTTTATGGGAGACAGCATGCACTCCATATCGTACAACCAGAATTTCGACTTTGTAATAAAACGGACGTTGGAGACTAAGCACAGTAATGGGTAACTGCAGCAGATACCCAGCTGACAAAGTAGAAAACATAAAGTGTGTATACAAGGACCTGCAGCAGGAATGCATCTTGTGTGTGCCCAGTCAACAGGAGTGCTCACTTTTACAGAACAATGCAAGATTTGTTCTTTATTTGGAAAACTGGCCTTCAGTCCTTCATCTGGAGTCAAGAGTTATTATTGTGTCTGGCGATCAAGTAATGCCTTCCAGTTTTGTTTTGTCAAATTGGTAAGTATTCCAGCTGAACATTGCAGCATGAAACGGTTTCTTTCAATAACAAATGTTCTTTATTATTCAGTCTTTCAGAAAGGTAGCGAGCTTTGTGTGCAGTTTCTGTAGGCTGTCTTGACTATTCACAGCAGCAATACCTGCAGCTGCAATACATTTTAGGAGCTTTGCAAAAACTATAAGACCAATCGTCTCCGCCAGAAGATTACAGACAATGTGGTATCGAAAGTTAATTGAAAAGTCAAATACCGAGCAAGTTTAAAAAAAGACAATTCTCTGAAAATAGCTTAGGCAGTATTGTGGTTATGTTACTGAACTAATGATCCAGCCACAAGTTCAAATCCCATCACAGCAGTTGGGCAATTGAAATTCAGTTAATTAAATAAATCTAGAATAAAACGATAACATGGTGATGGTGGCCGTGAAATCACGGAAATATAAGAAAACCCTGTCTCGTTCATTTATGTCATTTAAGGAAGGAAATCTGCCACATTACCTGGTCTGGCCTACATGTGGGGCGCGATTCTCCGACCCCCCCACCGGGCCGGAGAATCGCCGGGGGCTGGCGTGAATCCCGCCCCCGCCGTGTCCCGAATTCTCCGCCACCAGAGATTCGGCATGGGCGGGAATCACGCCGCGGCGGTCGGCGGGAATCGCGCCGGTCAGCAGGCCCACCCCCGGCGATTCTCCGGCCCACGATGGGCCGAAGTCCCGCCGCTATCAACCCTCTCCAGCCGGCATGGATTAAACCACCTGCCTTACCGGTGGGAGCAGGCAGTGGGGGCGGGCTCTGGGGTACAGGGCGAGGCGATCTGGCCCCGGGGGGTGCCCCCACGGTGGCCTGGCCCGCGATCGGGGCCCACCGACCGGCGGGCGGGCCAGTGCCATGGGGGCACTCTTTTTCTTCCGCCTTCGTCATGGTCTTCACTATGGCAGAGGGGGAAGAGAACCCCTCCCTTGCGCATGCGCGGGGATGATGTCAGCAGCCACTGACGCTCCCGCGCATGCGTCACCCGGCGAATTCCTTTCGGTGCCAGCTGGTGTGGCGCCAAAGGCCTTTCCCGCCAGCCAGCGGAGCGGAAACCACTCTGGCACGGGCCTAGCCTCTCAAGGTGGGGGCGTGACCCCTAAAGGTGCGGAGACTTCTGCACCTTTGGGGTGACCCGACGCCGGAGTGATCCGTGCCGTTTTTGGCGCCGGGTAGCAGACATCGTGCCAGTTTGCGGAAAATCCCGCCCGTGATGCCAGACCCACAGCAATGTGGTTAACTCTTAACTGCCCTTACCTCTGACTCACCTGATGAAGGAGCAGCGCTCTGAAAGCTAGTGATTCTAAACAAGCCTGTTGGACTTTAACCTGGCGTTGTAAGACTTCTTACAGTGCCCACCCCAGACCAATCCCGGCATCCCCACATCATGGCTTAAAATTATTCATAGCAAAATATCCCAAAACATCCAATTCCACATAAAAAGCAAAAGACAAAAAAAACAAGTACTGACCAGGATTTGGGAGATGGGAAAGGAAGTTGACCTTTTAAAATGTTCGAGTGGTAAGTTCAAAGGAGGATTTTGAAAGTTGGGGGATGTAAAGCCAGCTAAATGGGTTCATGACGACAATTGAGATGCAGGCAAAACAGCCAAGATCACATTTATTCACCCTGGTGGTGAATCACTTTCCTGTATAAATTGCTCCCACAATAACGTTAGATAGGGAATTCCAGGATTCCAACCCAAGTGGCATTAAAGTAAGGGAAATGAATGTCTGAGTGAGGATGGAGTGTGACTTGGAGGTGATAATATTCTCACTGCTAGTCATGTTCTTCTTCTTGGTGGCAGAGGTTGCGAGGGAAGGAAGTACAAGATACCAGTGTGTGTACATCTCGCCCAATTATCAATGCTTGGTACATGGTGGAAATGGGTGTAGGCTCTCTGTTCAAACCACTTCTACCTTTTTCAGTTTTAGTACGCATGTCATATTTACTACACATGCCCCAAGTGGAGAAGTAAACACTCGGCAATGCTTTTATTGGATAAAGAACACCAACAACTAGAAAACTGTGCATTCAGTCTCAGTGGCTTGTTTCAATTTTGCAGATTGTGGCATGGCAATGTGAAATGAAATATTGTCAAGCGGATAATCAAACGCTGATAACCACACTGGACAGAATTGAATGTTTGTGATGCGGGTGTTAGCCTCTGGCTGGAGCCAGCCTCAATACAGATGCAACCTCAGTCTATTAAGCTGTACGACGTGATTCACACTGAATACCGTTAAAGCTGGAGCTATTGTCCAAATGTTTTTTGTACTGTTGCAACACTCAATAAATGCATCAAGAACATTACAACAGATTATTCCTGTCTCTTTTCTGACAGCAAGTAGTTGCCATCAGCAGGATTTTATTCCAGCCTCTTATTTTAGTGGCCACTGATAAAACTGCCCATAAACCACTTCAGAACATAGTATAATCATGGGCTATACTTGAAGAAAATAATTAAAATGACCAAACACGAAGCACCTTTCAACACAAGCCAATTTTGCCAAACGCACATAAAATAGGTTCAAAAATTCTTATGAATGGAACAGAGACTCTTCTGTTCCTCACACTATTCATTACTTTATACCCAGTACATAAACAAAGTGGACCATTGTCCCTTAAAATTATTACATTGAAGAAGAAGGAAACTTGCCAATTAAATACGGTACTATTCCAAAGTTCAATTTTTTACAGCCTTAAGTAGCAATATTTTTTCCACTTAATTTTTTGAAAGACTGCCGAGTCCTGATATCACAATGGGTTGTTAGTTGTAGATTTTGAAATATCAACCGTTAAAAGACCAACTAATTGGCAGCTGCAGCTTAATACAATCACTTAAAGCTGTCGCTCAAAATCATTATATTGCAAAGCCTTATGATCTTACTTGCAAGTCATTATCAGAAACGTTTACTGGAGTTTGATGGCTCATTCGGGTTGCTGTGGAGAGAGTTATCAGACAAGACACATTGACCAGCCTTCTTAGCTGAATGTTAATCAGCCCATACAGCCAGTTAAAAAGAGCTTGCGCGACATTCCCATCAATTAAAATGCTGCATACAGATGTATCGTAATTATTGAATGGTACATGGGACTTGATCAACACGCTGAAGTGCTTTTGAGTGTGCAGCTCCTGAGGGAACTCAGGAAAGGCTTGAGACTCTGAAAGTGATTCTGATATGCGGTCATCTCCATAATGTCAATCTACCAGCAATTGCAGACATTTTGAATTTATTAACACCTCCATAATACAAAAGAACACAACCGAATACAAAACAATCAAGAATGTGCTAAATGCATCCGCAATATACCAAAACCAGAATTCAGAAAAAAATGAAACCACCAGCTTTCAAGCAGCACACGGCCACCCCCTCCCCCTGTCCCAATGATAGCTCCGCACCGGTGGAAAGACGGCCAAATGAGCAGAGCAACCACCAGAAAACGACACACCGATATGGTGTATGGTGGGAGAGAGAGAGGGAGGGAGAACAGCCCTCCCCTCCCAAGAGAGGGCAGAGCTCAACCTGAAAAACAGCTCATGACACAAGAACTCAAGACAAAATACAATGGCGGGATTCTCTGATCCTGAGGCTAAGTGTTGATGCGTTTTACGACGGCGTCAACACGGCCACAGGATCAGCAATTCTGACCCCTATAGGGGGCCAGCACGGCACTGATCCTGGCGTGAACTGGGCGCTGCGGTGTCCGCGCATGCGCAGTGGGGTCGGTGCCACCAAGCACGTGGGCAGTGGCTCCGGCGCCAATGCGCGCATGCGCGGTGTCTCCCTTCTCCGCGCCGGCCCCGACGCAACATGGCACAGGGCTACAGGGGTCGGCGAGGAAGAAAGGAGGCCCCCAGCCAGAGAGGCCGGCCCGCCGATTGGTGGGCCTCCGATCGCGGGCCAGGCCACATCGGAGGCCCCCCCCTGGGGTTGGACCCCCCCCCCAAAGGCCGTCCCCCGACCCTTTCACGCCGAGTTCCCGCCGGCTGAGAGCAGGTGTGAATGGCGCTGGCGATTCTCGGGTTTTTTGACACGGCTGTTCGGCCCATCCGGGGCCGAGAATCGCCGGGGGAGCCCAGTAGAGCGGCCCCCGGCCAGCGCCGCGCTCTGCGAAGAATCGCATCCCAGCGTCGGGGCAGCATGGCGCAATTTGCACCGATGGCGGAAATTCTCCTGTCCGGCCCCAGACTGAGAGAATCCCACCCAAGGTAACCACAAAAAAGCCAAAAAACAAACCCAGCAAACTAGAAGACAAAGCTGCCTACACTCAAACCAGCGCACGCTCCCTCCCCCAACTCCAGCAACAGCTCCACATGGGTGGAAGGGCACCCACAAGCAGCACAGTCCACCGGAAAAGGACAGGCAGAGCACGGCTGAGGAGAATGAGAGAGAGAGAGAACATCCCTCACCCTCACCAGCACCAGGAGCATCCCTGAACCCCCAGTGCAGAGAAGCAGGAGGGGCCGCAACTGGTTGCACCCAGCAGCTAGGCACAAAAACAATAAACAACAAGAGTACAGCAACAAACATACAGGTCTCCAACAGTAAGACAAAAACCAACATCAGCCCAAGAATTACACAGTCAATCGGGCCACTCCCACAGTACCGGCATCCGGTCTCTGGATACCACCCAGTCCAAAGACAGCAAAAGCGAGCTCTTTCTGTTCCACCTTCAGCCCAGCAGCAGGTCAACCAAAATCCGCCCCTTGCTTCACTCCAAGTCGACAAGCAGAAAGGCAACCATTAACAGATCCCAGGCATGGCAGCTGCAGGCAGGCAGGTTCTCTCCTCTCTCACCCCTGCTAGCAACTTGCAGCAACAGGTTCCTCTTCCCCTCCATCCAACCGGTAGTAGAATTGTTCTCCCTTGCTTCAGTCCGGGGTTCAAAGTCTGAAAAGGCAGCCAGCATGCAGAATAAAACATCAGGGGCGAAATTCCCCGTAATCGGCGCGATGTCCGGTGACCGGCGCCAAAACCGGCGCAAATCAGTCCGGCATCGCGCCGCCCCAAAGGTGCGGAATCCTCCGCATCTTGAGCGGCCGAGCCCTAACCTTGAGGGGCTAGGCCCAAACCGGACTGATTTCCGCCCTGCTAGCTGGTGGGAAAGGCCTTTGGTGCCCCGCCAGCTGGTGCGGGAATGACATTGCCGGGCGGCGAATGCGTGGGAGCGTCAGCGGCCACTCATGGCATCCCCGCACATGCGCAGTGGAGGGGGTCTCTTCCGCCTCCACCACGGTGGAGACCGTGGCGAAGGCAGAAGGAAAAGAGTGCCCCACCCACGGCACAGGCCCGCCCGCGGATCGATGGGCCCCGATCGCGGGCCAGGCCACCGTGGGGGCACCCCCCCGGGGCCAGATCGCCCCGCGCCGCCCCCAGGACCCCGGAGCCCGCCTGCGCCACCTTGTCCCGCCGGTAAGAGAGGTGGTTTAATCCATGCCGGCGGGGCAGGCATTCCAGCAGTGGGACTTCGGCCCAACCATGCCGGAGAATCGCCGGGGGGGGCCCCGCCAACCGGCGCGGCCGAATCTCCGGTGCCGGAGAATTGGTGCCGGCGGGGACGGGATTCACGCCAGCCCTCGGCGATTCTCCGACCCGCCGGGGGTCGGAGGTTCTCGCCCCAGGTCTGGAAACAGGGAGCACGATTCACAGGCCTCGTTACGCTCTCGCTCAAGCACAACTAGGTCGATGAATAGTTGGAGAGGCCAAAACGAAAACCGCGCCAAACAGTTTGCGATGCAACCGGCCCGCTCCTGAAGGAGAAATCGGGATCTCACCGGAGCGTGGCGCGAAACCAATTATCACCACATAAGCCCTATTTCCATACAATTAATGGGAGCCACCCCATATCCAACTGCCTCCCTTCATTCAGCGGCCTCCCCAGCAAGTGGTCACGTTTGTGCCGATGAGTATCCTTTTGAAAAACGTGAACTTGGTGGAAGGGCTTCTGTGGGTAGCCATCTTTGCTCATAGGAAAAGAGCTCAGGGGGTGCTGGGCTTGCACGCCAGTGCTCGGCAGGGTGTGGGGACGCTCGCGCGGAGGGAGGGGCGGGACGGGACAGCCTCCGCAGGGATGCACCACCATGCAAGAGATGGGGAGGGGAGGAGGCGACGGCACGCAGCACCACCATGCCAACACCTGGACCTTGTGTACCCATTCCGGGGGCAACGTATCTGCCCCACCGACCACCCACAACACCCACCAACTGGCGTGGCCTCTGGCTGTGTGGCTGAAGGCTATTGCTCATAGGGAATTGGCAATCATGGTTAAGTGAGCACTTCACACAACCCACGTGGATTCCCGTGAGTGGGTGGGCCATGTAGAATATGGGAGTCATTACCCAGCATTCCAATCAAACTGTGATGCCTGGACACTGTGTCTGAACACTGCGGAAAGCAACACCGCACATCCAGCAGCCAACATCTGAACACCCAGGAGATGGGACACAACTCCAGGGACATGTCCACAGCAAGAGGGTGTGTGAGTGCTACAGGGAGGGGAAGATGCCTGGAGAGATGGGCCAGGAATTCTGATTTCAGGCTGCATTGCGGAAGAAGTGGCAAAGGTGCATATTGCTTATGGTCAAGGGTTTTTAATGTGTCACAGGTGTCCAATAATGCCCCACTCTCTTCAACACCCGCTTACCCCCTACAAAGAACAAAGAACCATACAGCACAGGAACAGGCCCTTCAGCTCTCCAAGCCTGCACCGGTCATGATACCAACTTTGGCCAAAACCCTCAGCACTTCCTTGTGCCATATCCCTCTGTACCCATCCTATCCATGTATTTGTCAAGAAGCCTTTCGAACGCAGTTATTGTATCTACTTCCACAACCTCTCCTGGCAACATGTTCCAGGCACTCACCATCCTCTGTTTAAAAAAACCTGCCTCGCACATCTCCTCTAAACTTTGCCCCATGGACCGTAAACCTATGCCCCCTGGTGACTGACCCCTCCACCCTGGGAAAGAGTGCCTGCCCATTCACTCTATCTATGCCCTCATAATCTTGTAGACCTCTGTCATATCACTCCTCAACCTCCATCTTTCTAATGAAAACAGTCCGAGTCTATTCAGCCTCTCCACAGAGCTAACACCCTCCACACCAGGCAACATCCTGATAAACCTCCTCTGCACCCTCTCCAAAGCCTCCACAACCTTCTGGTAGGGTGGCGACCAAAATTATGCACAATATTTCAAGTGTGGCCTTACCAAGGTTCTACACAACTGTAGCCAGTTTTTTTACTCGATGCCCCGTCCGATGAAGGCAAGCATTCCGTATACTTTCTTGGCTACCTTGTCCACTTTTGTTGAGACTTTCAAAGATCTGTGGACATGCACGCCCAGATCTCTCTGACTTTCTATATTCCTAATCGTTTTGCCATTTATGGTATATTTCCCCTCTTATGTTAAACCTACCAAAATGCATTACCTCACATTTGTTCGGATTAAACTCCATTTGCCATTTCTCTGCACAAGTCTCCAGCCTATCTATGTCCTGCTGTATCCTCTAACAATCCTCAACACTATCTGCCACTCCACCAACCTTGGTGTCATCCGTAAACTTACTAATCAGACCGGATACATTTTCCTCCAAATCGTTTATGTACACCACAAACAACAAAGGGCACTCAGCCCGGCTACACTATTCAATGTCAATTGGTCCTCTTAACGAGGCCCCATAGGCTTCTAGCCACAAATGAAGGCTTGCCAGCCGATTCGCCAGGACCGCCCCCCGCTAACAAGGACAAGCAGCATTTAAACAGCACTTGCACAACCAGCCCCACTCAGCTCACAGCCATGGCGCCGAGATGATCAGCTCCAAGATTTTGGGATGCAGACCTGGGGAGGCTCCTTGATGTAGTGGAGGCCAAGAGAGGTGTCCTGTACCCCCGAGGGTCCCGGAGGATGAGCCACAGGGCAGCCTGGGATGAGGTGGCGGTGGCCGTGAGCACGGGGGGTGTGACCAGAAGGACTGGCTTCCAGTGTCCCAAAGAGGTCAGTGACCTATACCGGGCAGCACGGGTGAGTTGACAACAACGCCCACACCCCCACCCCTCCGAGACCTTTCTGTCTCCACACGGGCATCCACCCCCCAACCTTCCATGTGGCCCCGAATCTTCCCTTCACCCCCCGCTCCCTTCAACCCCCTCAACCCTTCCTTTACACACCACCCCCTCCCCCCACGGTGAACCATGTGTGCAGCTAATGATGCCTCCTCTGTGTCTCCGCAGGAGAAGCTGTTTCACAATTGCGGGGAGGGGTCTCAGGGGTAATTCTGACGGAGGGATGCCAGACATAGGGGGTGGAATTCTCTGTTAATGGGGCTATTCCCCATGCCCGCGAGAAAACGGGCAGGAATCACTCTGGACGTTCCTGGAGAACCTCCATTTTGAAGGAGGCTAGCAGGGCCCTGGAGTAGTCCACGCAGCTCCGGCTGCCGATACAGGGCCCTGCACTTCCGGCCGCAGATCTGCGCAACGTGGCGGACCCACACAGCGGGCCGGCCCCAACAATATAGGTCCCCCTTCCCCCAGATCATGCGTGCCCGCCGATCGGTGGACCCCGAACCCTGGCCATCCTGGAGGCCCCCCCCCGCGGTGACGGATCCCCCTGCCTCCCACCAGGGCGGACGCGGACTGTGTCCACAGGCGCCACTCCGAGCGCCCGCCGGGTGGAAGCATCAGGGAACCATGCCGGCGGGAACTTGGCCAGTTGCCGGTGTAAGATCACCAGAGGGGCCTTTTTCAATGGCCCCCGGGAGGCACCGCGTCGACCGCATGCGCGCGACTGCCAGCGATTCTCCGGTTTGCGGAGAATCGCGGGAAGTCATCAGACCCGATTCTCCGCCCCCGAGCGTGATTTCCGCGTGGGGGCTCGGAGAGTACCACCCAGGATTCCTCACCATCTTTGAGGAACGGGCCCTGGAGGTGATTGGGGTGGCCGGGGACAGAGTGGTCACCAATGCGGAGGTCGGCAGATGATCCACTGGGCCTCACCCGGAAGACCTGTCACACATGAATTGTTATTGCCATTCTGACTCCCAAGGGGGGGGGGGGGGGGGGGGGGATTGTTTAACCCAAACTCAAGACAAAGTACAGGGTAACCACAAAAGTCCAAAAACCATATCCAACAAATAATCAATTAGAACACAAAACCGCCACACTCAAGCCAGCGCACGCTCCCCCACCCCCAAACCCCATCTCAGTGGAAAGCAACACAATCCACTGGAAAAGGACAGACAGAGCACGACTGAGGAGAGAGAGACAAAGAGAGAACATCCCTCCCCCTGACCAGCACCGGAAGCGTCCCTGAAGCCCCAGTGCACAGAAGCAGGAGGGGCCACAACTGGCGAGCACCCAGCTGCTAGGCATAAAAAACAATAAACAACAAGAATAAAGTAACAAATATATAAGTCTCCAACAGTAATGCAAAAACTAATATCAGTCCAGAGAATTACAGTCAATAGGGCCCCCACAATGTCGCTCCCACAGTACTGGCATCCGATCTTTGGACATCATCCAGTCCAAAGACTGCAAAAAGTGAGTTCTCCCTCTTCCACCTTCAGCCCAGTAGCAGCAGCCCGACCAAAATCTGGCGCAAGCTTCACTCCAAGTCGACAAGCACAAAGGCAGCCATTAACAGATACACAGTCCCAGGCATGGCAGCTGCAGACAGGCAGGTTCTCTCCTCTCTCTCCTCTGCTAGCAACGTGCAGCAGCAGGCTCCTCTTCCCCTCCATCCAACTGGTAGTAGCATTGTCCTCCCTTGTCTCAATCCAAGCTTCAAAGTCTGAAAAAGGCAGCCAGCATACAAAAGAAAAAAAATCAAGTCTGGAAACAGGGTTACAGCAGGACATCCACACAACCTCCAGCAACAGCAAGCAGGCTTTGACGATTACATTGTTAAGCCGATTGCATTGTTAAAGACAGGTGATGAGCATTGGCTCACTTATAAAGGGGCATAGTGACCGAGTGCCGCTGAGAGGAAGCATGCAGGGTCTCGCAGCACCATTGAGATCTTCTGTACCTGGCGGGCACCACAGGGCCCAGGATGTTTTATCGATCCTGTAAATGTTTTTTTGTTTAATGTTTCAAGTTTCCTTTGTGGTTGGTTTTGTTTGATACAGTGTCCATTTAAATTCCTGCTCTATTGATTGGTCCCTTAGTTTATTTAATTTAATTAGTTTTACTAAAAAGAGTGTGAATGGACAAAGTGAATGGGTGTCCCTGGAGAGGGAGTATGCAGTGTCTGCTGGCACCATCAAGGTCTTCCATGCCAGGTGGGCATCAGGGGTCCTGGAGTATTTTATCAATCCCTTTAACCACATGTTGATTTCACATTTTCATTTTCCATTGCCATTTGTTTTTATTTTATGCAATATCCCTTTAAGGGGCTGCTCCTTTACTTTGTTTATTTTGGTGGAACCCCAAAATAGTATAAAAAGGATACAGATGGAATAGTTGGGGAAGTTGAGCTGAGCTGCTATGAGAATAGAGCTTCTCAAGTTAAAAGACAAGCTTCAGACTTGTTCTTTCTCCCCATGCAATTATTCAAATTAATACACAATGCTAGTTAATTCATACTGAAGGGGTTTCCTGAATTGAGGAAGCAACAGTTTTCTTTACTCCATTTTTCTTGTCATTCCCCCACCCCTTCAGATGGCATCTCAGCTTTCAGGAGGCATGGAGCAGCCTTTTACTGGTGGCTGACACACAAAATTGCTGCCCTCCAGGACTAGGCCGAGAGTACCGGAACAATATTTGAAATGATTTGACATGATTTCAGACAAGGGCTTGTCAATACCATAGTCAAATTGGAGCATTAGATCTGTAGCAACAAATTATGAAACCATAGAGTCAATATAGCATTTTAATGTTTCTAGTTATGAACTCTGCTTGACAGAAGGTCATTGGAGGAGGGAAATTAGGATGTGGGGTTCGGTCATGGGTCAGAAAATCAAGTTGTACCCAGAGAAGCATATTTTCTCTGCTGGATCATCTCCCTCAGTTTGAGTGTAGCAACTTAACTTCAACACTTCATTGAGACTACATCATTTCCCCTTGGTAACTGTCATTGATTTCTGTTGTTGGCAAAAAAAAAGATTTATCAATCATTTAATATCTTAATTAATCCCCCCCCCCTACAAATGCATTGTGATAATTGGAAAACCAATAGTCCACTCAAATATTCAGCAGGCAACTGCAGCCACATCATAGATTATCATAGAATTTACACATGTTTCAAACACAAAAGCAAATGACTGCAGATGCTGGCAGATATTAGTTTACACACCAAGATTTATTTTATTACCTTGTATCGTAAAGAAAACAAAATTGCAAATTTGTTTCGGTTCTTGGTGCAAAGTAATTTATGACCTTGCTAACCTCAAATGAACACGCCCAACTTCCTCAGATGAACGTTCCAGAGGACCATAGGCTGCTCTCCCCCTTTTGAGGGAGAGAGCTGACTGGTGGTGATTTAACCTGAGGACCACCTCCCTTCAGGCGAGGGGCAAGGTTGAGAAGGTAGGGCATTCATGGATAACCTCAGCCGCCTCAAGTCCAGGTTGTACCTTTTCTTCCCGCACCCTGAATTGCTTTTCTGTCTCGGATCGACTAGCTATTGTTCCTCTTATCTATAGGTGTGTCTGTTTTCATGCACCACCACATTCTGAACTTCAAATGAACTTTTATCTTTTAAAACTGCCTACAAAAGGCTGCAAAAGCTGATGCCGGAGGATCATTTGATTTATTTTTATGGATTGAAACTATTCACCTGTGTCAACAGGGAACAAAAGGAGCCATCCAGATTGATGTTGTATCAATGCTGTCGAAAGTCAAATAACAACGACAGGCAGAATTTTACCATTTTTTTTCAGTGTCAGGCTCAGACTGAAAACTGACGTGTAGTGCTCCAGCAGCACAGACCGGTTTTCACTCCAGGTCTTGAGCCTCTTTGAAGAAAGAAAATGAGTAAGCATGGTTTACGCCCTCGCTTTGGTAGTATGGGGTCTGATAGAGCTCACACATGGCTATATAGAGATTGGGATGCCATCTTTAAAGGGCTGAAGTTTTCAGAACTCAGGATACCCCCAGACAATCATCAGGGGCTCCCCCACCAGGGTGGTATTGCCGGTGTACCCCACCTTCCTCAATGGGCAGTCCCCCAACCCCCAGCCCTGCAAGTTTCCTCCTCACTGCCCGCTTCAGTTCCCCACCAAACCTCTAAATAGAACTCCTCCCATGGGGCTACCATGAAGGCCCACCCCCGGCGCTTCCCATTAGCACAGGTTGGCACTTCCAGTGGGGCAGTGCTCGTGCATGTCCCTCTTCCCCGGGGAGCAATACTTACCTCTGCGCCCCGGCGGATTCCTTGCAATTGAATCCCATATTTAAAAAGCTGCAAACCTTACTGACATGGAGCGTCATTCTCCGACCCCCCAGAGGGTCGGAGAATGGCCGTTGGCCGCCGTGAACCCCGCCCCCGCCGGTTGCCGAAGTCTCCGAAGGGAGAAAAGTCGGCGGGGCGTTAATGTCGACGCTGCCGCGGAGAATGTCACGGGTCTGCGCAAGGCAGCCGATTTTCGGCCTGCCGATATTCTCCCTTCCGGATGGGCCGAAGTCCCGTCGACGTGATGACCGTTCTCGTCGACGTGAATCAAACCTCCTTTTCATCGGCGTGATCCGGTGCTCCAGGCTCACGCCGACCAGCGTGGAGGTGAGTGATGGCCTGGGGGGTTGGCTCTGGGCAGGCGATGGCGTGGCCGCAGTCTGAATGCGTGAGGAGAGGTGTGTCTCGGCTTGTGTGTGTGTGTGTGCGGCGGGGGGGGGGGGGGGGGGGGGGGGGGGCGGTGGTTAGAGTAGGCTGGGCTCCAGGGGAGTGCCGGGAGGGGGTCCGTGCAGGGGAGGTGGATGGGGGGTCCGTGCCGGGGTGGAGGTTGGGGGGGTCCGTGCCGTGCCGGGGTGGAGGTTGGGGGGTCCGTGCTGGGGTGGAGGTTGGGGGGGGGGTCCGTGCCGGGGTGGAGGTTGGGGGGGGATCCGTGCTGGGGTGGAGGTTGGGGGGGGTCCGTGCCGTGCCGGGGTGGAGATTGGGGGGGGGTCCGTGCCGGGGTGGAGGTTGGGGGGGGGTCCGTGCTGGGGTGGAGGTTGGGGGGGGGTCCGTGCCGGGGTGGAGGTTGGGGGGGGGGTCCGTGCTGGGGTGGAGGTTGGGGGGGGGTCCGTGCCGGGGTGGGGTTGGGGGGGGGTCCGTGCCGGGGTGGAGGTTGGGGGGGGGTCCGTGCCGGGGTGGAGGTTGGGGGGCGGGGGGTCTGTACCGGGGCAGAGGTTGGGGGGGGGTCCGTGCTGGGGTGAAGGTTGGGAGGGGGGGGTCCGTGCCGGGGTGGAGGTTGGGGGGGTCCGTGCCGGGGTGGAGGTTGGGGGGGTGGTCCGTGCCGTGCCGGGGTGAGGTTGGGGGGGGGGCCCGTGCTGGGCTGGAGGTTGGGGGGGGGTCCGTGCCGGGGTGGAGGTTGGGGGGGGTCCGTGCCGTGCCGGGGTGGAGGTTGGGGGGGGCTCCGTGCCGGGGTGGAGGTTGGGGGGGTCCGTGCTGGGGTGGAGGTGGGGTGGGGGGGTCCGTGCCGGGGTGGAGGTTGGGGGGGGGGTCCGTGCCGGGGTGGAGGTTGGGGGGGTCCGTGCCGTGCCAGGGTGGAGGTTGGGGGGGGGTCCGTGCCGTGCCGGGGTGGAGATTGGAGGGGGGTCCGTGCCGGGGTGGAGGTTGGGGGGGGGTCCGTGCTGGGGTGGAGGTTGGGGGGGGGGGGTCCGTGCCGGGGTGGAGGTTGGGGGGGGTCCGTGCCGGGGTGGAGGTTGGGGGGGGGTCCATGCCGAGGAGGGGGATGGGAGGGCAAGTGAGTTGGTCCACCTGGCCAGGTGCCAGCCTCCAACAGTTGGACCCATGCGGTCCATGCCACCTGGCTGGGGGGAGGAGGGGATATGGGCAATGATGACATGTCATCGTTCCCCTCCCCCCACCAGGCCGTCATGTTTTCAGATCATCCAGCGATGTTGGCCGCCGTGGTGGCAGCCGCTCATGTCTATGTTGCCCTGGATGAGGAGGAGGAGGAGCGTGCCAGAGAGGCGGCGCAGGCTGCCGCAGAGGGGCAGGCGGCAGCCGCCCAGGCTGGAGGGACACCTGACCGACAGGACGAGGAGGGGGAGGAGGACGTCGCGGCCCCACGGCAACGGAGGCACCCGAGGGCGCCCCGTGTGTACCGGCCCCGGCAGTCATACCAGGACCTCACGGACCGGGAATGCAGGAGGAGACTCCGGATGAGCCGGGAAACCGTGGCACACAACTGCCACCTGCTGGCACACCTGTCACCACGTGGCACTGGCGGGGGACACCCTCTCCCCGTGTCCGTCAAGGTTACGGTGGCCCTGAACTTTTATGCAACGGGGTCATTCCAGGCACCGAGTGGGGACCTGTCCGGCATATCGCAGACATCGGTGCACCGGTGCATCCGGGCAGTGACAGATGCCCTATATGCCATGGCGCACCGCTACATCCGCTTCCCCGTGGACCGGGCCAGCCAAGATGCCCGGGCCGTGGGCTTCTCTGCCGTGGCCGGGTTCCCCATGGTCCAGGGCGCGATCGATGGGATGCACGTCGCCGTGCGGCCACCTGCAGATAACAGGGCCGTGTTCACTAATAGGAAGGGGACCTATTCGATGAACGTACAGGTGGTCTGCGACCACCGCATGATGATCCTGCACGTCTGCGCCCGTCACCCAGGCAGTGTACACGACTCATTCGTGTTGTCGCGGTCATCCATCCCCGGCATGTACGAGGGACGCCATCCCCGGCTGAGGGGCTGGTTGCTGGGCGACAGGGGCTACCCATTGCGATCGTGGCTGATGACGCCTATACGGAGGCCACGCAATGAGGCGGAGAACCGCTACAATGATGCCCATGTAGCGACAAGGGGAGTGATCGAGAGGTGCTTTGGCGTGCTGAAGATGCGTTTCAGGTGCCTGGACCTCTCTGGGGGCGCCCTCCAGTATCGGTCAGATAGGGTCGGCCGCATCATTGTGGTGTGCTGCGTCCTGCACAACATAGCCCAGCAGAGGGGCGATGTGCCGCAGGCAGAGGAGGGCGGAGTGGAGGAGCAGCAGGAAGAGGCCCAGTCCTCCCCAGATGAGGGGGATGGGGGCAATGGTCAGGGCAGGCGGGGTAGACACAGGCGGGTGGCTGTCCACCGTTACCGGCTGGCCCAGCGGGCACGGGGCAGACTGATAGACGCCCGCTTCACTGACTAGATGGGCGTGGGAATCGGGTAGTATGGCCACAGACCGCACACCATGGCAACAGCCGACCACCCACACCCCCCACCCATCCACCCACCCAGCACCCTCACCCCCCTCCCCAACCCCACACACCCCACCCGCATGCACACCACCCCCCCCCCCCCCCCCCATTGCCGATCCACCTGCGGCACAACGGGCCGGGCTCACACAGTTGCGGGTGGACGCGTGTCTATCGCAGGCCATGGAGGATGATGACAACCCGCCCTGCGATGAGCTCCTGGCTCTACATCGTTGGACTATGTCTGACCCATGGCCACAGTACCACCATCCACCCGGACCATCCCTGCATGCGGCTGTGACACTGCAGCGCACGGTCCCGTCCTCTGCCCGGGGGATGTTGATGGCGGCCCAGGGGGAAGGGGGCAGACTCACCTGGGGCTGTGGTAAGACCACCCCTCACACACACACTTGCGCTCAACGTACATGACACCCCCGCACACTTTGGACAGAGCACAAAGGCAGCTTCGGTAGGTGTAACATTGACTTTAATAACCAAAGGAGTTCATGCACGTGCCCTAGCCCCTAAAACCCATCTGTGCCCTGCACCCGTGCCAACTTACTCAGTGTCTAATTGTTTGGCCTTACGGGCCCTTTGACTACGTCTACGTGGTTCCCCAGACGGTACAGCAGAACTGGAGGTGGACTCCTGTGATTCCTGCCCTCTGACACTGGATCCCTTTGGCGGCCGTTTCCTGGGGCGTCCTGGCCTAGATGGGCCAGGCTGCGGCCCGGGCGACAGGGATGGCGAGTTGCCAGCCTGTCCTGCCCGTTGCCCACCCGATGCACCTGGGATGGAAGGGGGGGAGTCCGAGGTGTCGCGGTGTACCGGGACCTCCCCTACAGAGGGAGCCGGGACGGACCACACCACCTCCTCCTCCCTCGGGGTGCCCGATGGCCCCCAGGCCTCTACATGGGTGGGGGATGCGAACGGACTGGCCATCCGACGCCCCCCCGACATCTGGCGCTGCCAGTCCTGGAGGACCGTGCTGGTATCGACAGGGGTCTGCAGGTTTGCAGCCATGGAGCCCAGGGGGTTGGCAAACCCTGTCTGTGACAGTGCAACGCCGGCTCGCACATGGCCACTGGCGCCGATGCCCTCAGCGATGGCCTGCAGAGACTGGGCCATGGCCTGCTGAGACTGGGCCATGACCTGCAGAGACTGGGCTATGGCGTTGAGCGCCTCTGCCATCTGGCGCTGGCACTGGCTCATGGCCTCCTGTGAGAGGGCAGCCATTTCCTGGGCCACAGACGCCGCCTGCACGGAAGGCCCCAGGCCTCGCAAACCGTTCCCCATGTCTGACACCGTCGCACCCATTGCCTCCACCGCGGACGCCACCCGTGCGGTGTCGGCCTGGGTGGCATGCATGACCGGCACCACTCCCAGCTCCTGAACGCGGGTGGACTCCTCCACCTGCGACCGCAGCCGCCGCAAGCCGCCCGTCACCCTTTTCGCTCGTCTCCGGGTCGGTGGTTGCATCGGATCTATGTGTGGGTGTGGTAACTGCAGGAACCCGGGATCCATCTGGGCGGCAGATGTTCGCTTGGGCTGGGCTGCCCTCCGACCGCCCGGTCCCTCTGCTGCTACTACCTCCACCTGCTGTACCGGGACGACTGTGTTGTGCACACCAGTGAGTGTACCAGATGCCTCATCACTAAAGTGCCCAACCGTGGTGAGTGTTTCTGCGACGGTGGAGGGTGTTGGTGACAGCAGTGGCGTTGTGTCGTGCTCTTCGTCCCACTCTGAGTCCATGGCACTTTGGGGTGGGGGTTCGTCTCCACCCATCCACTCTGAGTCACTGTCCGGTATTTCGTCTTCCTGGGTAGTGCTGTCCCGGGTAGGGGTGTCCTGGGTAGTGGTGTCCTGGGTAGTGGTGTCCTGGGTAGTGGTGTCTTGGCTTGGATGTGACGGGGGCCTGTGGCTGCCCCCCTCGTCGCAGGGTGGTCGCTCCCGCACGTGACGGGGGTGTCATCTCCCTGTTGCTCCAGGTCTCTCCGTCTCCCGTGGTGTGCGAGGGGCATCCTGCGGGCGTCGCATGCTGGAGGGTCCGGGTCTC
Organism: Scyliorhinus torazame; assembly: GCF_047496885.1. Classification (NCBI taxonomy): domain Eukaryota; kingdom Metazoa; phylum Chordata; class Chondrichthyes; order Carcharhiniformes; family Scyliorhinidae; genus Scyliorhinus; species Scyliorhinus torazame. The sequence goes on from NC_092713.1 coordinate 124,098,205, forward strand.
TCCGTCTCCCGTGGTCTCCGAGGGGCATCCTGCGGGCGTCGCATGCTGGAGGGTTCGGGTCTCTCCGTCTCCCGTGGTCTCCGAGGGGCATCCTGCGGGCGTCGCATGCTGGAGGGTCCGGGTGTCTCCGTCTCCCGTGGTCTCCGAGGGGCATCCTGCGGGCGTCGCATGCTGGAGGGTGCGGGTCTCTCCGTCTCCTGTGGTCTCCGAGGGGCATCCTGCTGGCGTCGCATGCTGGAGGGTGCGGGTCTCTCCGTCTCCTGTGGTCTCTGAGGGGCATCCTGCGGGCGTCGCATGCTGGAGGGTGCGGGTCTCTCCGTCTCCTGTGGTCTCCGAGGGGCATCCTGCGGGCGGTCTGCATCTGCGGGGATGGGTGCCTGGACGTTTGGTCCTGCGATACACAATGAAGCATGCATGGTTAGACATCAGGCAGTGATCAGGTGATACGGGGGAGGGGGATATAGGGGAGGGGGGATATGGGGACGGGCTGTCGGTGGCGCACTCGCTAGTACGCCCCCGACCTCTGCATCAGCAACCTCCCGGTCCTCAGGTCCGCCAGCCAGTTCCAGGGCCCTTTCCTCGTGTACGGTCAGTGGCCTCTCATCAGCGGGCCCTCCTCCAGTCCTCACATGCTCCCTATTGTTGTGTGCGCGCTTCTCCTGTGGGGGGGGCAGGGGTAAAAGGCAACAGTGTTAGGCAGGTATATGAATGCACGCCATCGGTTGAGCGTGCATTGCAGAGGTTAAGGTTAGGGCTGGATTCACTTGGGGATATGGGGGATATGGGGGAGGGGGGGATATGGGGGAGGGGGGGAAATGGGGGAGGGGGGGAAATGGGGGAGGGGGGGAAATGGGGGAGGGGGGGATATGGGGGAGGGGGGATATGGGGGAGGGGGGATATGGGGGAGGGGGGATATGGGGGAGGGGGGATATGGGGGAGGGGGGATATGGGGGAGGGGGGATATGGGGGAGGGGGGATATGGGGGAGGGGGGATATGGGGGATATGGGGGAGGGGGGATATGGGGGAGGGGGGATATGGGGGATATGGGGGAGGGGGGATATGGGGGATATGGGGGAGGGGGGATATGGGGGAGGGGGCATATGGGGGAGGGGGGATATGGGGGAGGGGGCATATGGGGGGGAGGGGGCATATGGGGGAGAGGGGATATGGGGGATATGTGGGGGGGGATATGGGGGATATGGGGAGGGGGATATGGCGGAGGGGGGATATGGGGGATATGGGGGAGTGGGGATATGGGGGATGGGGGATATGGGGAGGGGGGATATGGGGGAGGGGGATATGGGGGAGGGGGATATGGGGAGGGGGGATATGGGGAGGGGGGATATGGGGAGGGGGGTTATGGGGGATATGGAGGAGGGGGGATATGGGGGAGGGGGGATATGGGGGAGGGGGGATATGGGGGATATGGGGAGGGGGGATATGGGGAGGGGGGATATGGGGAGGGGGGTTATGGGGGATATGGAGGAGGGGGGATATGGGGGAGGGGGGATATGGGGGAGGGGGGATATGGGGGAGGGGGATGTGGGGGAGGGGGATGTGGGGAGGGGGGATATGGGGAGGGGGGTATGGGGGAGGGGGGATATGGGGGAGGGGGGATATGGGGGAAGGAGGATATGGGGGAGGCTCACCCTGCCTGCTCTGACGAGGTCGTTCACCTTCTTGTGGCACTGGGTGCCTGTCCGTGGTGTCAGGGCCACAGCGGTGACGGCCTCTGCCACTTCCCTCCACAGACGCCGGCTGTGGCGTGGGGCAACTCTGCGGCCGTGCCCGGGATACAGGGCGTCCCTCCTCTGCTCCACCGCGTCCAGGAGCGCCTCCACATCGCGTGACTCGAACCTCGGGGCTGAGCGACGGCCAGCCATCCAGTCGGGTGTTGCGGTCGGGTGTTCCGGTCGGGTGGGGGGGAGCAGCGCGGCCTTATGAGCGTCATACGCGCTGCACGGCGTGAACCGCTGCGCAAGCGCGGATCCCGTTACGTCGCTGCTAGCCCATTTCGGGCCGGAGACTATCGACCCATTTTTCCGACGTGACGCAAGTCGGATTTGCGCCGTTTTTTGCGCTGATCGGCGGACTTTCCGCCGATAACGGAGAATTTCGCCCATGATGTCACATCAGTGAGGTGTAAACATTTATTTAAGGCGGGTGCATGTGATAGGCAGGCCAGTTAATAATATTAAAATTTATTATAATCCATTTAGATGAGGTTCCTACTCTTTGTGGGTGTGAACCTTGTGATGTCATCGATGAGGGGCAGGGAAAAATGACCTCTCCGGACAGACTCACAGAATTCCTAAGTCTTTGAATTAAATATGTGGCATCGGCGTTCATTGTGCTGGCGATCGCAGGTGGAAAATTGCCTGCAGGATGTATAATCAACACACCACCCATTGTTTGTAAAATTGACGTTGAACTTGTGAAAGTCACCTGAGGAGAAAGCCATCTATTCTACCTGCTTTTAAATGAGTAGAGGTTACTTTCTGAGGAAAAATTGCACTGAGAACCATCAAACGAGTTACGAGTTGTTCAAGCAACCAAAGTTATAAACTGCAATACATTAAGGTCACCTGTGAACCAACCTCCTGGAAATTTGACTATAAGAAGCCTTACAGCCTGCTGATAACTCCTTGCTTTACAAGATTTTTACTTCAACTAAGCCATCAACTTCTCCAAGAAACTACAGGCCTACCATGAAAGAGACTGAGATAATTACAAGTTGTTACAAGTCACTTTGGAAGCAAAAACAGGAAGGCAGATTACTACCTGAATGGTTGTAAATTGGGAGAGGGGAGTGTGTAGCGGGACCTGGGTGTCCTTGTGCACCAGTCGCTGAAGGTAAGCATGCAGGTGCAGCAGGTGGTAAAGAAGGTTAATAGTATGTTGGCCTTCATTGCGAGAGGTTTCGAGTACAGAAGCAAGGATGTGTTGCTGCAATTGTACAGGGCCTTGGTGAGGCCACACCTAGAATATTGTGTGCAGTTTTGGTCTCCTTTTCTGAGGAAGGATGTTCTTGCTCAGCGAAAATTTACCAGACTGATTCCAGGGATGGCGGGACTGCCATATGAGGAGACATTGACTAGGTTAGGATTGTTCTCGCTGGAGTTCAGAAGAATGATGGGGGATCTCATAGAGACTTATAAAATTCTAACAGGACTAGACAGGGTAGATGCAGGGCAGGTGTTACCAATGATGGGTGGATCCAGAACCAGTATCATAGTCTGAGGATTTAGGGTAAACCATTTCGGACAGAAATGAGACATTTCTTCACCCAAAGAGTGGCGAGCCTGTGGAATTCATTACCACAGGAAGTAGTTTATGCTAAAACATTGAATTTATTCAAGAGGCGGCCAAATATAGCACTTGGGAGAATGGGATCAAAGGCTATGGGGAGAAAGCAGGATTAGGCTATTGAGTTGGATGATCAGCCATGATCGTGATAAATGGCGGAGCAGGCTCGAAGAGACAAGAGGCCTCCTCCTGCTCCTATCTTCTATGTATCTATGTTCCTGTGTAACCGTATTGTTTTACCTTAATCTGAATCTAATCTTTATGTATGTGAGGGTGTGGGGGACAAATGCGTGAAATGGTACATCATTATAGGGTAAGTGTCTGATAATAAATATTTATTATTTTTAATGATTTTTATTTATCTTAACACCCAGAAAATCTTACTGCTGATTTAATTAATTGAAATGCACTCCAAGGATAAGAAATCACACACCTGTTATATACCAACTTACTGACTATGGGCAGTAAAAAGGAACACAAATTCTGTCTGTGACAATGTGTACAATAAATATTCTTTCCTTTAACTAAACAACAGATTGAAATGAAAGGATTCTATCTGTATTGATGACTGTAAACGTTCCTCAGGGATATGCTTTTTGAGCCCATTTGTAGTTTCCATTATTTGGAAGCTACAGCAATATGCAGAAGGCAACTTTGGCTTGCTCATGTCGAGTATAAATCACCAAGTTCTCCACTGAATGTGCACTGCAGAATTTTAAAATTGTCATGTCCAAGAAAAATATTATAAATGAACAAATTTCAGTTCAGCTGATGACAGTTAAGAGCACGATGCCAATCATCCACTCCTCTCACAATGGGGTAACCCTGGCTTCGAACTGAATATTTGGATTTAGTGGACAAACTCACTACTTGCAGTGCACATTGTGTATCACATCATGAAGTGCACAAGTTGCAAGCTTGCCAATGAATATTAATTTTGTAAACTGAACTGAACTAAAATTACAATGGGGTGAGAGAAGAGTAGACTAAGGTAGACTAGGAGCAAAGATTTTATGTTGAAACAGTGGAGAACCTTCCAAGCGATTTTTCACAGTGCTCAGCAAAGGTTTATACCAACAAAAAAGAAGGACGGTAGAAAGAGGGAAAATCGACCGTGGATATCGAAGGAAATAAGGGCGAGTATCAAATTGAAGGAAAAAGCATACAAAGTGGCAAACATTAGTGGGAGACTAGAGGACTGGGATATGTGTAGGAGGCAACAGAAAGCTACTAAAAAAGTTATAAAGGAGAATAAGATAGTGTTATGGGCAAGGCATTTTCAGAACCCCAATATGTATAATGGAGTTCAACCAACCTCCCCCTTTAATGCTATTGTTGCTTTTCCGAGCACACGGCTTGTTCTCCAGGTGTGGGATTACAATTATGGACACGTGAGTTTTTAAACACAAAACAATGTTTATTCCATGAACTCAACTTAACCTTTTAAATAAACATTGGATTTCTTAACACACCTTACTTCAAAGATAACCTCGAAAATAATACAACACTAAATAATCCTTCAGTTATTCCTTTCAACATCCCAGACACATAACACCTTTAAACAGAAACACATCAGGTTAAAGGCTTTACTATTATGAGTTTAAATCACCCAAATGATCCAGAATTAGTCTTTCATGGCAGAGATCACAGCCGATCCAGCTCACTGCAAACACAGACACACACCCAAGCTCTTTTCAAACTGAAACTAAAAAACTGCAAAATGGCTGAACTAAAACCAAGCTCCACACACACTCTGACAGTACTACATTTCTTAAAGGTACATTGCTTAAACATCCATTTCTGAAAGGCACTCTCACATGACACCTCGCCCCAGGAAAAAAAAACCCATCAACTTCAAGATGGTTTCATTTTTCACTTTTGCACCATCCACTAAGAAATGTGCACAGTAAATATACCTTTTTGTTTGTAAAAAAAAACAACACACGCAAACAGGTATAATAATATAGTCCATTTTTCTTTGTTCTTCTTCCTCCAACCGAAATCCTTCTCGATGGACAGTCTCTTTGAACAAAGTCTCTGCACGATTTATGCATTCCGCTACTCCCCGGCATTTCTCTTCAGAATCAGATAATTTAGTTCAATCTGACCACAGAGCCCCTTGCAATTCTCCAATACAGGAACATTGGTTACCACAGCTTTCAGGCAGTCAAATGCCTGTTGAAAGTCCGCTGTCCATTGAAATTTTTTACGTTTCTTCAGCAATTCCATCAGAGGAGTAAGCACGCCGCAAAACTTTACACAAATGTTCGATCAAATGCACTCATGCTATGAAATCGCATTATTTCCCTTCGTCTTGAGGGTATCGGAAACTCCGCAAGGAAAGTGATTTGGGCTTCTCCAAATTCACTTTTGGCTAGGTTCATCACCAAACCCGCCGCCTGAAGTCAATCGAAGAACTCCATACGATGTTTTAAATGTTCTTTCCATGTCTGGAAGTTGTAAATAAAAGCAGATTGTCCCAATTTCTCAATGCAATCCTCCAAACGCGGGATAGAATAAGAGTCCGTTCTTGTAACTGCATTCACCTTTCGATAGTCCACACACAACCATTGGGTACCGTCTGGTCTAGGTACCATCACTATGGGTGAGCTCCATTTGCTGCAACCCACTTCAATTATGCCATTTGTAAGCATACTCTCAATCTCTTTGTTAACCTGTGCCAATTTTAAAGGGTTAAGTCTATATGGATGTTGTTTGATAGGAACATCTACATCATGTATAGCCATTTTAGTACTTCCCAATTTATCTCTACAAACTTGCCCATGTGATATCAATAACTCTTTCAGTTTGTTTTTCCTCTGGAAGGTAACTTGACAATTCATCCCAATTTTTAAGAACATCGTAATTTTCCAATTTAATTTGAGGTATGTCAAATTCACAGTCATCTGGATTTGGTTTGTCACTTTGCGTTAGAATCATTAAAACCGCCTTTTTCTCTCCTTCCCTTTCAAAGTTCCTTTTAAGCATATTCACATAACACACTCGGTGAGTCTTCCTTCTATCTGGTGCTTTTACCACATAATTCACCTCACTTAATTTCTTTTCAACCTGATACAGTCCACAAAACCTAGCTTTTAAAGGTTCCCCTACCACTGGTAACATCACTAAAACTTTATCCCCACTGACAACACTACGAACTTTGGATTTCTTGTCCACTACCCGTTTCATCACATTTTGTGCAACTTTCAAATGTTGTCTAGCCAATTCACCTGCTCTATTTAATCATTCCCTAAAATTTGCGTAATCCAATAGTGTAATTTCCGATTTCTTAACCACCAATTTTTCCTTAATCAATTTAAGTGGTCCTCTTGCCTCATGACCAAACATTAGTTCAAAAGGACTAAATTTGGTAGACTCATTACGTGCATCTCTAATTGCAAACAAAACAAATGGGATTCCTTTATCCCAATCCTCTGGATAATCTTGACAATACGCCCTCAACATTGTCTTTAATGTCTGCTGCCACCTTTCTAACGTTCCCTGCAATTCTGGAAGGTACGCAGTTGATTTAAATTGTTTTATTCCTAAGCTATCCATAACTTCTTTGAATAACTTTGAAGTAAAATTTGATCCTTGATCCGATTGAATTTCTGTGGGTAGTCCATATCTGGTAAAGAATTTAAGTAACTCCTCCACAATCCTTTTAGCTGTAATATTACGTACTGGAATGGCCTCTGGAAACCTAGTAGACACATCCATTATAGTCAAAAGATAATGATTCCCACTTTTCGTTTTAGGAAGCGGTCCTACACAATCAATTATGACCCTCGTAAAAGGTTCCTCAAATGCTGGAATGGGTATTAAGGGCACTGGTTTGATCACTGCTTGAGGTTTCCCCATCACTTGACATGTGTGACATGATTGACAAAATTTAACGACATCTTTATGTAGTCCAGGCCAATAAAAATGTTTCTGGATTTTAGCTTGAGTTTTCCTTATTCCCAAATGACCTCCCACTGGTACCTCATGTGCAACTCGCAACACCTCCTTTCTATACCCTACCGGCAATACTACTTGATGAACATCTGCCTACTTTTCATTCGCCTGCATATGTACAGGTCTCCATTTTCTCATCAAGCCATCACTTTTACGGTAATAACACTCTGGTATACTCTCAGATTCCTCTTCCGTATATGCTTTCTGATATATCTGTTTTATTTCTACATCTTTCTGTTGTAACTCCGCCAATTTTCCTGAACTAAAAATATCCACCTCATCCTCCACCTGTTCTTGTTCTTTTTCAACCATCTGATCAAAAATCGTTTCTGATAATTGCACTTCAACTTCATCTTCACTCTTTGATTTCTCCTCTTGTCTTATCCTGTGACTTTGCGACCTTGTCACTACACAATCCGGAAAAATCCCAGGATATCCATCCTTCAACACTTCAGTTGACTGATTTTCCACTGGCTTATCAACCACAGTAGGCATCACTCCCACCTGCGATCCAGCTATATCATTACCCAAGATAAACTGTATTCCTGGACAAGATAGTTTATCTATTACTCCTACTACCACTTCACCACTCTTCACTGAACTTTCCAACCTTACCTTATATAATGGAACACTACTCCTCTCACCTTGCATTCCACATATTACCACCTTTTCTGGCAACATTCTTCCCAAACTACATAATTCCTCATCTCTTACCATTAAAGATTGACTGTATCACTTAAAATTGTAACTTCTTTACCTGCTCCTCCTGATACACATGAGTAAACTGTACCCACACAAGTAAATTCTTTAAAGACATCTGGCACCTCTTTTGTTTCCCTTGGGCTTTCCTTTATCACTCTAACAAATCCCACTGTCTTATACTGTTTTACCACATCAGTCTTCCCAGCACTTTTCTTCAACCACCAACACTGTGACTTTACATGGCCTAATTTATTACAGTGAAAACATCTGAAACTTTTCATTTCTTTTCCACCTTCCTGGATTTCTTTTTTAATCCGAGGTACACTCTCTTCATTGTCTCCCATCAAATCACTTTTACCTTTACCACTTGAGTATTTCTCATGTCCCCAGTTTCTATCCCTCACCGGCTGAAACTGATGTTGGAAACCAATCTTTGATTTATGAACTAATTCATAATCATCTGCCATTTCTGCTGCTAATCTCGCAGTTTTAACCCTCTGCTCTTCCACATGAGTTCTCACTACATCAGGAATTGAATTTTTAAACTCCTCCAAAAGTATAATTTCTCTGAGAGCTTCATACGTTTGATCTATTTTCAAAGCCCTTATCCACCTATCAAAATTACTCTGTTTGAGCCTTTCAAACACCATGTATGTTTGACCAAATTCTTTCCTTAAATTGCTAAACCTTTGTCTGTAAGCTTCAGGCACTAGCTCATATGCACTTAAGATGGATTTCTTCACCTCCTCATACGTTCACAATACCCCCTCCGGTAGCTCTACCTACCAGCTTTGTTTGAATCAGTAATACCCACATGTCCTGTGGCCATTTCATTTGTTTAGCTACCTTCTCAAATGAAATGAAAAAGGCTTCCACTTCCTTCTTGTCAAACCTTGGCAATGCTTGGACATATTTAAATAGATTCCCACCAAGCCTTCGACTGTGACGCTCTTTCTCACTGTCCTCATCACTATCCTCCAACTGTACGTTTCCCTTTACGTCTGCCAATTTTAACTGACTTTCATGTTTCATGGCCATTTTCTGAAGTTCAAACTCCCACTCTTTATCTTTTTCCCTGATCTGTATCTCCCTTTCTTTTTCTTTTTGTTCTGCTAGGGCTATTCTTTCTTTTCTCCTTTCTTCTCTTTCCTTTTCTTTTTCCTCTCTCACTCTTTCGCTCACTTTTACCTCTCTCTCACTCAAGTATTCAAGCCGCTTTAATTCTTTCTCATGTTCCATTTGTTTAATTTGCAACTGAATTTTTTGCCACTTCCAATGAGTCAAACTCTATCTCAGGCAACTTTAAATGCTTAACCACTGTCATAATTACCTCATCTTTTCGCATTTTGTCAGGTAATGTTAACTGCAGTGTTTTTGCCAGACCCAACAGTCTGCGTTTAGTCTCTGTCCGTAAGGTACTGCGTGTATCGTCTCCACCCCCAAAAACCTCTAAGCCTCTGAAAGAGCCATTGTCCACAACACACTCCCCACTTAAACTAAAATACAACACCGGAAAAGCAACAATCCTTCACTGTCTTTAAGTTCACAAAAGCCAATCCAATAGACAGACTTTTATCCCCCTCGAGCCCCCAATTGTTATGGGAGAGGCATTTTCAGGACCCCAATATGTATCATGGAGATCAACCAACCTCCCCCTTTAATGCTATTGTTGCTTTTCCGAGCACACGGCTTGTTCTCCAGGTGTGGGATTACAATTATGGACACATGGGTTTTTAAACACAAAACAATGTTTATTCCATGAACTCAACTTAACCTTTTAAATAAACATTGGATCTCTTAACGCACCTTACTTCAAAGGTAACCTCGAAAATAATACAACACTAAAAAATCCTTCAGTTATTCCTTTCAACATCCCAGACACTTAACACCTTTAAACAGAAACACATCAGGTTAAAGGCTTTATTATTATGAGTTTAAATCACCTAAATGATCCAGAGATAGTCTTTCATGGCAGAGATCACAGCAGATCCAGCTCACTGCAGACACAGACACACACCCAAGCTCTTTTCAAACTGAAACTAAAAAACTGCAAAATGGCTGAACTAAAACCAAGCTCCACCCACACTCTGACATCACTGCATTTCTTAAAGGTACATTGCTTAAACATCCATTTCTTAAAGGCACTCTCACATGAAAATAGATTATGAGAATAAACTTGCTCAGAATATAAAAACAGATAGTAAAAGTTTCTACAAATATATAAAACAAAAAAGAGTGGCTGAGGTAAATATTGGTCCTTTAGAGGATGAGAAGGACGATTTAATAATGGGAGATGAGGAAATGGCTGAGGAACTGAACAGGTTTTTTGGGTTGGTCTTCACAGTGGAAGACACAAATAACATGCCAGTGGCTGATGGTGAGAACCTTGAGATGATTGTTATCACTAAGAGGTAGTGATGGGCAAGCTAATCCGGCTAAATGTAGACAAGTCTCCTGGCCCTGATGGAATGCATCCCAGAGTGCTAAAAGAAATGGCTAGGGAAATTGCAAATGCCCTCGTGATAATTTACCAAAATTCACTAGACTCTGGGGTGGTCCCGGCGGATTGGAAATTAGCAAACGTGACACCACTGTTTAAAAAAGGAGGTATGCAGAAAGTGGGTAATTATAGGCCAGTTAGCTTAACTTCTGTAGTAGGGAAGATGCTGGAATCTACCATCAAGGAAGAAATCGCGAGGCATCTGGATGGAAATTGTCCATTGGGCAGATGCAGCATGGGTTCATAAAGGGCAGGTCGTGCCTAACTAATTTAGTGGAATTTTTTGAGGACATTATGTGCGTTAGATAATGGGGACCCAATGGATGTGGTATATCTGGATTTCCAGAAAGCTTTTGACAAGGTGCCACACAAAAGGTTGCTGCATAAGATAAAGATGCATGGCATTTAGCGTAAAATGGATCCATGGATAGAGGATTGGTTAATTAATAGAAAGCAAAGAGTGGGGATTAATGGGTGTTTCTCTCGTTGGCAATCAGTAGCTAGTGGTGTCCCTCAGGGATCAGTGTTGGGCCCACAATTGTTCACAATTTACATAGATGATCTGGAGTTGGGGACCAAGTGCAATGTGTCCAAGTTTGCAGACGCCACTAAAATGAATGGTAAAGCAAAAAGTGCAGAGGATACCAGAAGTCTGCAGAGGGATTTGGATAGGTTAATTGAATGGGCTAGGGTCTGGCAGATGGAATACAATGTCGACAAATGTGAGGTTATCCATTTTGGTAGGAATAACAGCAAAAGGGATTATTATTTAAATGATAAAATATTAAAACATGCTGCTGTGCAGAGAGACCTGGGTGTGCTAGTGCATGAGTCACAAAAAGTTGGTTTACAGGTGCAACAGGTGATTAAGAAGGCAAATGGAGTTCTGTCCTTTATTGCTAGAGAGATGGAGTTTAAGACTAGGGAGGTTATGCTGCAATGGTATAAGGTGTTAGTGCGGCCACACCTGGAATATTGTGTTCAGTTTTGGTCCCCTTACCTGAGGTAGGACGTACTGGCGCTGGAGGGTGTGCAGAGGAGATTCACTAGGTTAATCCCAGAGCTGAAGGGGTTGGATTACGAGGAGAGGTTGAGTAGACTGGGACTGTACTCATTGGAATTTCAAAGGATGAGGGGGGATCTTATAGAAACATATAAAATTATGAAGGGAATAGATAGGATAGATGCGGGCAGGTTGTTTCCACTGGCGGGTGAAAGCAGAACTAGGGGGCATAGCCTCAAAATAAGGGGAAGTAGATTTAGGACTGAGCTTAGGAGGAACTCCTTCACCCAAAGGTTTGTGAATCTATGGAATTCCTTGCCCAGTGAAGCAGTTGAGGCTCCTTCATTAAATGTTTTTAAGATAAAGATAGAATTTGTTTTTTGAAAAATAAAGGGATTAAGGGTTATGGTGTTTGGGCCAGAAAGTGGAGCTGAGTCCACAAAAGATCAGCCACGATCTCATTGAATGGCCGAACAGGCTCGAGGGGCCAGATGGCCTACGCCTGCTCCTAGTTCTTATGTTCTTAAAATGGCTGAGCTAAAAAGAAAACTGTGCAGCTACAGACTGGAATGTCCGAACGGTTCATTCAGGGTTCATAACAATGTAAGAGCTACTGCTCCAGCTGTGGAGAGTCATAGAATTATGGAGCCAGGCAACATATCAAATGCAGATTCATAATACTAAGAGTTTGTTTCATTAAACTTATCAACCACTCACCTGTATCTCTAATAACAGCTTACTTTAGAAATTAAGAGAAATAATTGAGAATCCAAATTCAAGGTAAAGCAATTAACATGCTTAATGCAATTTGCATGTTTTAATCTGCACAGCCATCGCAGATATGCAACAAAAGTATATCAAATATTCTTTAAAGATAAATTCATTTGAATTAAAACAGGAGACATGTGATCAAAGTGTGGAAGCAGACTGGCTGGATTCCAAATGATTTTTATCTATCAGATGAATCATTGAATGGCCTCATTTGAAAGAGACAGCAATTCAATTGAATTTTAGCTTTCGATTACCAGCTGCAATGGGGAAACATTACATTTACAGAAATAGTTTCTTTCCCTTTTTCCAACTTAATGGATGATGTCTGTCTCATCAGTAACCAAAGCAAATTAAACAAAAGTACAAAAGGAAACAAACTACCTCTTTGCATCAATATTAATCTTTTTTGTTTGCAGTCACACTGCTGTAATCATTAGTCTCAAATTGGGAATAGTTATTCATTGTTGATGAGGAAAGATGCAATTTGGCTCCTGAAGTCCAGCATTGGCGTAGGGCCAGGTGTCTTTACCCTGCGAGGTGAATTATTTTGGATGCATCAGCCCCTTTTCTGTGGTTCTGGGCAGAGCAGGTGGGAGGTAAATTACCACGATCTGAAGTCTTTCTTTTTTAGTGTTTTGCACAGTTAAATCAGATAAAGCAGCGACAGGTGTCCGATTGCACTGGAGAGGAAATGAAAGACAACAAAAGCAAGACAGCACGCCACATCTTTTGGGCACAGCGAACAATACGTGTTATTCACACCTGGCAACCTAAAACACAAAATGGAGCTGAAGGCTTATATTTGAAACTTGGATTTAAGTTGAGGAGAAAGAGAAACAAGTGTTCTGCTGATCAATAGAAAACAAACCGATTGGGAACAATATTATACGCAGCAGATAACCATTTATTATGTGATTCTTAGATTATTCATCACTATAGTCTGAATTGAAAATGTAAGATCTGTCAGTTTGGGGTAGCCATTACCCGCATTTGGCCAGATAATCCCAGCTAGGCTGTGCATGTCATTTTTGAGCAATAAATGACAGCCATATAAGAGTTGATTGAGTTTCAACAGGACTCATCTTCATCCACAGGAACACAAGTTAATTCACTGATGATGAGAGTAGTACTTCAATACCAAAGTACCAGCTTTCCCACTTTGGAATCCTCTGAGACTGTTGAAATTCCGGGATTTTTGGAAAATCATAACAAGTACATCCACTATCTCTGCAGCGACCGCAACATTAGAATATAAGCTGTCAGGTCCTTGGGATTTGCTGGATTTAGTCCCTGGTATTAACTAATTCAAGTTCCTCCCTCTCATTAGCCCTTTGGTTGCCTTGAATTACTGATCTGTAATTTGTGTTTTCGACTGTGAAGATAAACAAAATATTTGTCCAAGTTCTCTCCCGTTTCCACATTCCCCAGGATAGATGTCCCCTGTCTCTGCCTCTCAGGTTTCAAAGTTTACTTCAGCGACTCTCGTCTTTTATTGTATACTTGTAAAAACGCTTACAATCTGTTTTTTATATTCATGGTTAGTTTACTCCAATATTCTATTTTTTCCTTAAAATCAATTTTTTGATTACCTTTTGCTGGTTTTCGAAACACTCCCAAGTCCTTAGGCTTACTACTATTCTTTGCAACATTATAATTGTCATCTATCATTCTTACCATCCCTTGCAAGCTGTCTCCCTGAAGTTTTGCTTTTTAACTGAACATATTTTTGTTGAACATTTTGAATCACCATACCTTTCAGCCCTCTTACCCATTTAACGTTGGCCAGTTACCGCTCATATCTATGTAACTGCCTTTAAGATTCTCATTTTGGACTTAAATAGGGTCACTCTCAAGTTTAGCATAAAGGTCATATTATGGAGCACTTCCCCACCCCTCCCCCACCGCCCCCCAGAGGATCATCTTCCATGAGATTACTGATTAACCTTGCCTCACTATACAATACTAGATCTGAAAAAAGCCCGAGTTGGTTTCGCAATGTAGTTTTCCAGCAAGCTAAAGCAAAAGCATTCTATAAACTCATCTTCAAGACATCCATTGCCAATTTGTTTTGTTTGATCTATAGGGGGATAAAAGTCCCCCACAATTCTTACATTGGACGTTGTATCAGAGGCAATTATTTCTTGTTTACTACCTGGTCCAATATGTAACCACTGTTTTGCAGTCTGTAAATGGTTCCTTCCAACAATTTCTGACTCTTGTTATTCCTAATCTCCACCCATATGGATCTACGTACGTACCTGCTGAGTCACGATCCTTTCTTAATAATTTCCTTATGTTATCATTCACTATGAGGGTTACTCCTCCTCCTCATCCATTCTGTCTGTCTGATGTGTCTCTTGAAGTATCAATTTACTCAGCTTGGTCACTTTGGGCAGAGTTTTCCATTCTCTGTGCAGAGTTGTGACTGAGACGAGATAACCGGCGTGCAGCTCACAGGCTGCCCAGCCAGCTTCTTTCCCCAGATAATCCAGCACTCTGTGCAGGAAAAATCTAGATGTGTGGCCCAGACCATCACGCTGGTCGGGCAGGGCCAGAAAAAGACAGCAGCTGGGAATCCTGAGATCGGGATGCTATCTGATAGAAAACAAATAGGAACCCCCCCCACACGCATAAGGGGAATCCCCCCAACTGATAAGTGATAAGGGAACCCCTCTCCCCTCCAGTGAAACTCCCAAGAGGCTCCCCCTGAGCATGTCCCTCCACCCCCAGGAGCTATACCTACTGGGCCCCAGCAAGCTCCTTTCACCTGGTTCAATTTTTTGAAAAGCAATTGTAAATCTCGCCAATGTAACATCACACCAGCAAGGGGGGATTTCTAAATATGGAGGGGGGCAATATGGCGAGAAAACCTGCCAATTCCATGTAAATGTATTGAAATGAGGCTCCCAATCTTCACGGGAAGGACCTTTGTTACATCAGCGGAGCGGGGTGCGGAGAGTCGGAAAACAAGATCACGCTGGCGAGATTCTCGTTTTCCAAGTCTCGTGATATTTTGCGCTTGCTGCAGACGTGGGCGCAATCACGCCACAAGGCTCTGTGATAGTAATTAGATCTGCAGCATTTATTTCTATTTGTATTCCTAGGTCATCTATCTTATTGTGAGTGCTTCACGTATGCAGATAAAGAAACTTATCTATTACCATTAATCTTTGTCTGGATCTTATTGGTTAATGCACTATTACTGTTAAAATCTCTGCCCCTTCCTGACCCACTCTCCTTATCTATATCCAAAGCATTACAATCTCTGCTGCCTGGGCTTTTATCTTTAGAAGATAGGAGGAAGGTAGCAAGATAAAGAGGTCCAGAATCTGGGGCTGGGGCATCTGGGGCGTCATTCTCCGCCGGCGGGAGTCTCCGTTTTGCCGGCGCCCGGGGGTTTCCCGACGGTGTGGGGCTGCCCCACAATGTGAAACCCCATTGACCGGCCGGTGTTACGGAGACTCCCGCCGGCCGGTCGGGGCAGAAATGTGGCGGGGCGGGTAGGAGAATTTCGCCCCTGAAGTCAGGAGATAATGGTCATTAGACCTATAAAGCAAAGCTCGTTCTTGGACACTGGCCACTTTTGAATGGATTTTTTAAAAACAAAATTAGTTGATATTTTTCTTTTACTTGGTTTATGGGATGTGGGTGTTGCTAGCAAAGCCAAAATTTGTTGCCCATAACAAATTGCCTTTGAGGAGTTAGTGGTGAGCTGGCTTCCTGAACTGCTGGTGGATATTCTCCCAACACTGTTAGATAGGGAGCTTCAGGATTTATCCTGGTGTTGATGGAGGTATAATGAAATATGTGAATTGGAAATGATTGTGTGGGTATGTGTGTGAGTGGGGGGGGGCGGTGTTGCAGGGAGCGCCAGATGAGGGAGGTGATTATTCCATCCAGCTGTTGCCCTTAGCCTTTTTGATTTAGGTTGCAGGTTTGGGATAAGAAATTGAAGTTGCCTCTTACTGCAGCTTTTGGATGATATGCACTGTAGCGTCATTGCACCATTGGCTGAGGAAGTGAATCCTTAAGATGATGGAACGCAGGACTTTCTACTGCATGAAGTTTAATTTGTTGAGGTTGTTCGAGGTGTTGTCATCATAATCCTGAATTGTGTCTCACTTTGGAGTTCAGGAGGATTGTCACTTGCCACAGACACTCAGTTGCTGGCCTGCTCTTATATTCACAATATTTATATGGCTCATCCAATTAAGTTTCTAGTCAATGGCGACCCTCAGATGTTGGATGGAGAGGATTCAGCAATGGTACTGTCATTAATTATCAAGGTTAGGTGTTTAGACTCTCCCTCCCACTGGAGATGATCATTACCTGGCATTTGTGTGGCACAAATGCTACTTGAAACTTGATTGCAACAGTTTGATACAACTGAACAGGTAGTTAGGCCATTTCAGAAGGCAGTTAAGGGACGTACATCACCTGAGTCATACAAAACTGGACTGGGTAAACCAGCTCCTTTTTCCTAAAGCATAAGTGAACCAGTTGTGTTTTTACAACAATCTGGTAATTTCATGGTGACAATTACTGATGTTATGTTTTAGTTCCAGATTATTTAATTGACTGAATCAGGCGTCTTATCTGTCTGCTTTATAAAACGAAAGTCGCCATAATCCCCGAGGATCATAGCTGCGCTCCCCTTTTGTGAGAGAGCTGACTTGTGATGATTTAACCTGAGGGTCACCACACATCAGGTGAGGGGCAAGGTTGAGAAGGCTGGGCATTCATGAATAACCACAGCCGGTATAGGAATCGAACCCGCCTTGTTGGCATCACTCCGTATCATGAACCAGCCATCCAGCTAACTGGGCTAATAATTATTTGGTGTGTTTCCAGGAGTGGAAAGGCCAGAGGCAAAGCAAAATTCACCAGCCCTGAGTAACGGAGTCATTTTGACCTTGCTCCCTCCAGCTTGAATTTTGTCCATTTTGGGTTCAGGATTCCCTCAATGAAAAACAGATAAACAGAAGCAGCCAATGGAAAGAATGTATGTCTAGGTAAGTTAAGCATGCAACAGAAGCTCGTTCGCTATAACAACAGGGAAAAAGCTGTTGGAGAAATGTTGCAACATTACATACCTAGAAATCTGCACTGATTTTGAATGCTTGCAGAATGTGCAGATCTATTTGTAGTTCCACATATAAAAGTGAAAGCCTAAACGTCTCCCATGACATGTTTTAAATTTACTGTCACTGAATCCCCAAATATCAACATCCTGGAGGATCACCATTGTCAAGAAACCTAACTGGACCAGCTACATCAGTAACTTTCAGAGCAGACCAGAGGCTGGGTATTTTACAGTGAATGGCAAACCCCTTGGGCGTCATTCTCCGACCCCCCGCCGGGTCGGAGAATGGCCGTTGGCCGCCGTGCATCCCGCCCCCGCCGAAGTCTCCGGTACCGGAGATTGGGCAGGGGCGGGAATCGGGCCGCGCCGGTTGGCGGGACCCCCCGCTCAATTCTCCGGTCCGGATGGGCCGAAGTCCCGCACAGAAATTGCCTGTCCCGCCGGCGTAAATCAAAGCTGGTATTTACCGGCGGGACCAGGCGGCGTGGGTGGGCTCCGGGGTCCTGGTGGGGGGCATGGGGCGATCGGACCCTGGGGGGTGCCCCCACAGTGGCCTGGCCCACGATCGGGACCCACCGATCCGCGGGCGGGCCTGTGCTGTGGGGGCACTCTTCCCTTCCGCCACGACCTCCACCATGGCGGAGGCGGAAGAGACTCTCCCCACTGTGCATGCGCGGGAAACTGTCGGCGGCCGCTGACGCTCCCGCGCATGCGCCGCATTTCCGCGCCAGCTGGCGGGGCAACAAACGCCATTTCCGCCAGCTGGCGGGGCAACAAATGCCATTTTCGCCAGCTGGCGGGGCGGAAATCCCTCCGGCGCCGGCCTAGCCCCTCAATGTTGGGGCTCGGCCCAAAGATGCGGAGTATTCCGCACCTTTAGGCTGACACGATGCCCGTCTGATTGGCGCCGTTTTTGGCGCCAGTCGGCGGACATCGCGCCGTTGGGGGAGAATTTCGCCCAAACCTTTTCTCCACGTACGAGGCACAAATCAAGAATTTGATGAAATTCCCTCCAATTGATTGCAGCTGAAACAACATTAAAAAAAAGTTCTACACCATCCAGGACAATAACAGTCCACTTGACTAGCAGACCATCCACCATCTTAAACATTCACTCTTGCCACCACTGACACAGCATGATTGCAGTAGGCATTACCCACAGGACTTACTGAAGCAACTCACCCAGGCCTCTCCAACAGCACCTCCATAACCTCTGACTGAGAAGAAACAGCAACTGCCCGTACTTTTTCCACCAAAGTGGGCCCTGCAGTTGCCATGGTGACTGTCAACTGGGTCCATTCTGACCCTGCCAGCAGGTTATAGTGGAGGGCACAGGGTGGATAAATTCCTCAGGCTTTTCAAGGGGGGGAGGTGCTTTTTTTTTGGCCAGGCTCAAGGGAGGACAGAGTTTTTGTACTGCAGATGGTGAGTTGTCTCCCAACTGTTTTGGTTGGTGGGTGAGGTTTCTCCTTAAGAGGGGAAACTACACTATATAAAAATGCTGACCTGGGAGCTGGTCAGGGCGGGTGGCCCTTCGGATGAAGGAGTAGTAGCTTCCGTGATCTTGTGAATACTGTAACAAACCAGTCGTTCATTTCCATCCTCCCGTGTGTTCCTGTTGTCTCTCCAGTTTGGGTTCTACACTGGCGACGAGGGTGAAGTGGTGTTATACCGCTGACCCGCTTTGTTCAGGCCCACAGTGGTGTCCACTCCGAATGGTGAGATGCCGCACATCGGGAAACTCGACCAATTTGATGCGGGCACTGACGACTGGAGCCAATACATAGGTGCCATTTTTTTTCAGTCAAGCAGAAGAGCATTATCCTGCTGGTGGTGGCCGGGGGACCTACCTATGTGTCTCATCAAGAGCCTCACACATTGGGACAGACCGGACTCCAAGCCTTTCACTATGTTCGTGGAGGCACATCTTAGCCCACAGCCCCCAATAATGGTTCGCCGGTTCCATTTTCACATGGCGTTGCAGCTCCAAGAAGAAGCAAATGGTGAGTTTTTGGTGCGCTTAAGCACGTTTGCTGCCTTATGTGAGTTCGGGGCCGCACTGTCCAAATCCTTACAGCACTGTTTCGGCTGTGGGCTACGAGACACCGATACCCAAAGAAGATTTCTTACGGAGGCTGTCTTAACCCTCCAGCGGGCGGTGGACATTGCCATTTCCCAGGACAGCGTGGAGCGCGGGGCCCCACTGTTGCAGGGCTTGTCTGTCCTGAACCTCAGTCGCCGGAGTGCCCGCCGACTGACTGATCCTGGGCCCGAACAACGCGAGCTTGTGCAAAGCTTGAGTGACTGCAGTACCCAAGGCCGCCACTATGGTGCACGCGGAAGCGACCGGGAGAATTCGCCCGAAATGGAATTCCAAGGTGGCAGCCGCAGGCTGGGCACCGCAAACAGGACCGGGATGCCGGACAAGCACGGTAGGGCCCCATTCCCCACTGAAACCTCAGACGTTAACGTCCCCCTGGAGGCCAAGCACACTATGTGGAAGACCAAGAGGCAGAGTACCAGCAGTTGCTCTGCGTCACATCCCCCAATGTCACACCCATCTGCATTAAAAGTGAATGGATACCAATAGAAATGGAGCTCAATACTGTAGCAGCAATCTCGGTGATAAGCCACTGGACATTCACCATAATCAAGTCCGGTCTCCAGACCATGGACCTTCGGGACACAGATGCCCGATTGGCGACGTACACGTGACCGTGGCATATGAGGACAAGTAGGCATGATTGCCCCAGGTGGTAATCTGCGGGGGAGGACCCAGCTTACTGGGCTGCAATTCGCTATGGCACTTAAAGTTGGACTGGTACACACCAGAAGGTGTGTTGGCAAAGTTTCCAGGCATTTTTGTGGAAGGCCTCAGGGTGGTGAAAGGTGCAATGGCCAAAATCAGTGTGGACGAGGACGTGCAACCTCGTTATTTCCACTCCTACCCAGTACTGTACGCACTGCAACCCAAGGTTGCACAGAGCTGGATCATTTGGAACGTTTGGGCATCACCCATCCCTTCCATTTCGGCGATTGGGCTGCGCCAGTGGTCCTGGTGCTAAAGCCCGACGGGTCCATACGTCTGTGTGGGGACTACAAGATGATAGTGAACCCAGTCCTGTGCATTGAGGACCTGTACGCAAAGCTCAGTGGTGGTACCACATTCACAAAGCTCAACATGAGCCACACGTAACTGTAGCTGGACTTAGATCTGGAATCTTGGAAGTAGGTGACGGTAAACACCCACAGCGAGTTATATAAATACACCCGACGGCCTTTCAAGGTTTCATCGGCCTGTGCAATTTTCCAACCTGTGATGGAAAACATCCTGCGGGGCCTATCCAAGGTTGCTGTATGCCGGGATGATGTAATCATCACCGGGGCCTTGGAAAAAGAACATTCGGAGTAGCTGGCCGAAGTCCTCCGACATTTTGAACAGGCGCTGTCCATCTCCGCAGGGATAAATGCATTTTTAATGCCCCGAAGCCACCTGTTTAGTGTACTGGTTCGACAGGAGGGGATTTCACCCAGTGGAAAACAAGATGCAGGCTATCCGGCAGGCTCCAATCCCTAAAGGCCTAACCAAACTCCGTTCCTTTATAGGACTTATCAACTACTACATGAAATTCATCCCCAGCTTGGCCAAGCTGCTGAGTCCTCTCCACAAATTGTTAAAAAAGGGCAACAGTGGGAATGGAACCCCCCAAAACAGAAGGTGTGGGGCCACCAAAAGGTAAAAAGGCAATTGTCATCCAAGAAGCTGTTGATGCACTTCGACCCAAAGAAACCACTTCTCCTGGTGTGCGACGCTTCCCCTAAGGCGTAGGAGCCACTCTCGCACACCGGATGCCCCACGGGTCAGAGTAGCCGATAGCTTTCGCGTCGTGCACACTGACCAATGGCGAATGGAACTATGCCCAAATTGAGAAGGAGGGTCTGGCTGTTGTGTTTGGGGTAAGGAAGTTCCATGGCCACGCATTTGTGGTCTATCCCGACCACAAACCTTTACTTAGGCTATTCACGAAGGATCGAATGATTCCCCGATCGTGTCTGCCAGGGTCCAGTGATGGGCATTACTCCAGGCAGCATACGAGACCACAGTGGAACACTGCCTGGGCACACAGATCCCACATGCCGATGCATTGAGCTGTCTTCCCCTCTCCACAATATCCCGGCTCCCGCTTCGGCCGCAGAAGTAGTCGCGGCATCTTATTGTGGGGGCATGGGTTGTCGTCCCGGGACGCTGTCGGGTGCTCTTGTTACAAGACTTACAGAATGGACACCCAAGGGTTTCCAAGATGAAGATGCTTGCCCGCAGCTATGTTTGGTGGCCCAGGATAGACCCGGACATCGAGAAGGTGGTCCAGCGCCACGGCCCATGCCAGGAGAACCAAAAGGTCCCACTAGCTGCACCATTATACCCTTGCAAATGGCTGGGAAAACTGGGGCCCGTGTCCACATAGACTTCGCTGGCCCATTTCAGGGGCGACATTCCTCACGATGGTAGATGTCCACTGAAAGTGGCGCCAGGTCCACAAGGTGTAAAACATGACAACAAGTCTACAGAAGATAGGCTGCGGCACACACTCAGCACCCATAGCACACCCAAATATGTTGGTGTCGGATAACGGCGCCACTTTCACCAGCAAGGAGTTTGAAGCGTTCATGGCCTCGAACAGAATTTGGCATGAACGGACTGCCCGTATAACCCAGCCTTGAATGGTTTGTCCAAGAGGGTGGTCTGAACTTTCAAAAGGCAGTGAAAAAAATGACCACAGGGTCTTGGGAGATGCGGCTAACCCATTTTCTATTCAGTTATCGGATGGCCCCTCATTACACACAGGTGTGGCACCAACAGAGTTTCTGATGGGACGCCAGCTCCAGACCTGCCTGAGCCCGGTGATCCCAGACGTAGGGGCTCAGATCAGTCAGCAATAGGACTGCTCTGAGATGGGCACAGATCGACACTCACAGTGGCGTGACTTCAAACTGGGGGACGCTGTATACGTGTGCAGTTTTGGCACCGGCGCCACATGGGTCCTGGGCATGATACTGCGGACCACTGGTCCAGTTTCCTATTCGGTCCGGTCACTGGGACATGAAGCCAGCAGCCACCTGGACTACATCAGCCGCTGCACGTGGTAGCATCTAAAACTGACTCTGGATACGTCAGTCCAGGTTTGCCCATGGTCCCCATTGCTACTTAGATCACCACATCGGTCGCTGTCACCTCCGCCGGTCGTAGCCCAAGAAGCTGAGATATCTGAAACCTCATCAGAAGGCTCCGACACCAACTCGGACATGGATATAGGCCCAACTCCGTTGTCGCCCAGCCATCCTCAACACTGACTCCATTGCCGGCCACACCGCCCCTGCCTCCACCCTAAAACATTGGTCACTGGTGTGGCCTCCCGGTCCAGCCCCATCAATGCCAGGCCGCTCGCTGGCCACTCCCTAAATGAACAAAAGCCTAAAGCCATGGACGTTTTCCCAGACTTGCGGGTGGGGGAGAGGTGTTATGATCCCCTTGGGTGCAAAGGACTGTGCTCCATTCGATTTCCCCCTTACACAGCTGAGTAGGAATTCCCCTGGTAATTGGGGCGGGGTTTCCCCTTTACGAGGGGAAACTACTCTGTATAAAATCCCTGACCTTGGTGCAGGTCAGGAAGGGTGGGCCTTTGGGGAGAGGAGTAGTAATTCTTATGTATACTGTAATAAACCAGTCGTTCATTTCTACCCTACTGTGTGTTCCTGGTGTCTCTCCAGTTTGGGTTCTACATTCACCATGCGGATTGCAGCAATTCAAGGCGGTGACTCACCAACACCTTTCCAAGGACATCCATGGATGAGCAATAAATGCCAACCCTACTAGTGATGCCAAGAATTCCTTTTTACATAATTTACTTTACACCAAAAACGGCGCAAATCACACTTGCATCGCGCCGCCCCATTTTAATTCTCCAGCCCGGAATGGGCTTGACGCTATTCTCGCTGGCTCCCGTGGTTCACGGCGTGCGGCGTCATTCGCGCCGCACAGCTTGACGGCTCAAAAGACGCGCTGCTGCCCCCACCCGACCATCAAGACCCGACTGGATGGCCGCCCGCCGCTCAGCCCCGAGGTTCCAGTCCCGCGACATCGAGGCGCTCCTGGACGCAGTTATAGTGGGGTGGGCTCCGGGGGAGTGCCGCAAGGGGGGGGTGAGTGCCGGGGACGGGAGGATGACTGCCGGGGATGGGGACGGGGGGTGGTCCGTGCCAGGGAGGGGGACGGGGAGGTACGTGCCGGGGAGGGGGACGGGGGACGGGGGGGGGGGGGGTTCGTGCTGGGGAGGGGGACGGGGGTGTGTGTGTGCTGGGAGGGGGAGCGTGGAGCGTGGAGGTGGGTGGCGGCCTGGGGGGTTGGCCGCTGGAGAGGTGATGGCATGGCCGCAGTCTCTGTGTGTGGGGGAGAGGTGTGTGTAAGGTTGTGTGTGTGTATGTGCGGCGGGGGGGGGGGGGGGGGGGGTCAGAGTGGGGTGGGCTCCGGGGGGGTGCCGGGAGGGTGGAGTGAGTGCCTGGGATGGGAGGATGACTGCCGGGGATGGGGACGGGGGGTGGTCACGTCAGCGGGACATCGGCCCATCCGGACGGGAGAATATCGGCAGCCCCGAAGTCCATTGCCTTGCGCCCGCCGTGCCATTCTCTGAGGCGTGCGGCGCGATTGACGTCCCGCCGACTTGTCTCCCTTCGGAGAATTGGGCGGGCGGCGGGGGCGGGATTCACGACGGCCCACGCCGATTCTCCGACCCGGTGGGCGCTCAGAGAATCGCGCCCATGATCTCCCTGAGCGAGGCTAATTTAATGTTGATCTGTAGATCATGCACTTATCCTCCCTACCATCTGGGTCGATGATCTAAACTCTTCCTATTGAAGGGTCTTTGTAATATGTCAGTAGAATTAGATGAAGTGGGTGAATGGCAGCTTGTGTGAAGCATGAATACCAGTTAGGGCTGAATGGCCTGTTCCTATATGTTACTGAGCACTGACGCTGAAGGATCATAGCAAATTCTGAGCACTCAAGACTAATCAAAATATAGAACTATCCAATGAAAAATCCTGCTTTTAAAATCTGTTGACAAAATTATAGGGGTTGTGAGTCGGAGAGATATAGAGATGGAGTGGAATTATTTTGATGGAGCGAGATTCCAGAATACAATTCTGAAAAAGGATGGTGGAAGCCAATTCATAAATAACTTTAGAAAATAAATTGGAAGTCATGTCGAGAAGAAAAATTTTGCATGGCTACGGGGGGAAAAAAGCAAGGGAGGGGGAGAGTAGTTATTAGGGACTCGTTCACACTGGGCTGAAAGGTAGCCTCTTTCCTGTTAACATTGTGAGATTAACAAATTGGTGCAAGGCAAGATCGGGAAAGGATCAAATGATTAAAGGTCACACGCCGTGACATGCAGCGGCTTCTCCCTCGTGGAGAATAGCCAATACCACTGTGAAACCTGGGGCGAAATTCTCCCCCAACGGCGCGATGTCCGCCGACTGGCGCCAAAGACGGCGCCAATCAGACGGGCATCGCGCCGGCCCAAAGGTGCGGAATGCTCCGCATCTTTGGCGGCCTAGCCCCAACATTGAGGGGCTAGGCCGACGCCGGAGGGATTTCCGCCCCGCCAGCTGGCGGAAATGGCGTTTGTTGCCCCGCCAGCTGGCGCGGAAATGCGGCGCGTGCGCGGGAGCATCAGCGGCCGCTGTCAGTTTCCTGGCGCATGCGCAGTGGGGAGAGTCTCTTCCGCCTCCGCCATGGTGGAGGCCGTGGCGGAGGCGGAAGGGAAAGAGTGCCCCCACGGCACAGGCCCGCCCGCGGATCGGTGGGCCCCGATCGCGGGCCAGGCCACCGTGGGGGCACCCCCCGGGGTCAGATCGCCCCCGCGACCCCCCCCCAGGACCCCGGAGCCCGCCCACGCCGCCTGGTCCCGCCGGTAAATACCAGGTTTGATTTCGCCGGCGGGACAGGCAATTTTTGGGTGGGACTTCGGCACATCCGGGCCGGAGAATCCAGCGGGGGGTCCCGCCAACCGGCGCGGCCCGATTCCCGCCCCCGCCTAATCTCCGGTACCGGAGACTTCGGCAGGGGCAGGGGCGGGATTCACGGCGGCCAACGGACATTCTCCGACCCGGCGGGGGGTCGGAGAATGACGCCCCTGGTTTCCTCATAGAAGGTTTTCAGTTGAGCCAATAATAGTCTATCTTCTAGTTTTCAGCAACAAATGTCAAGTGAGCTCAGAAAGCTGACTGTTGCAAATGCAGGTCAAGAGTGAAACAAAGTCGACTGCATCAATGTATTATAGCTTGCACTATGATAGTCAACACAAACATTTATTAATTGTAAACCTTGGGCGAAATTCTCCGACCCCCCGCCGGGTCGGAGAATCGCCGGAGGCTGGCGTGAATCCCGCCCCCGCAGGTTGCCAAAGTCTCCAGCACCGGATATTCGGCGGGGGCGGGAATCGCGCGGCGCCGGTTGGCGGGCCCCCCCGCTCGATTCTCTGGCCTGGATGGGCCGAAGTCCCGCCGCTAAAATGCCTGTCCCGCCGGCGTAGATTAAACCACCTACCTTACCGGCGGGACAAGGCGGCGCGGGCGGGCTCCGGGATCCTGGGGGGGGTCGCGGGGCGATCTGGCCCCGGGGGGTGCCCCCACGGTGGCCTGGCCCGCGATCGGGGTCCACCGATCCGCGGGCGGGCCTGTGCTGTGGGGGCACTCTTTCCCTTCCGCCTCCGCCACGGTCTCCACCATGGCGGAGGCGGAAGAGACTCCCTCCACTGCGTATGCGCGGGAATGCCGTCAGCGGCCGCTGACGCTCCCGCGCATGCGCTGCCCGGAGATGTCATTTCCGTCCCAACTGGCGGGGCACCAAAGGCCTTTTCCGCCAGCTGGCGGGGCAGAAATTCGTCCGGCGCTGGCCTAGCCCCTCAATGTTGGGGCTCGGCCCCCAAAGACGCGGAGCATTCCGCACCTTTGGGGCGGCGCGATGCCCGTCTGTTGTGCGCCGTTTTGGGCGCCAGTCGGCGGACATCGCACCGTTTCCGGAGAATTTCGCCCCTGGTTCCAGAAGGTTATTTTATAACAGGTCAAATTTCTACCACCACTGGTTAATCTATTCATGGATGTGACTGCTAAAAGTGCTCATTCGCTTCCAACAATCGCGGCATATCTGATAAATACAGCCCTTCAAAAGATGTACAATTTATTGAATAACCTCAGGTTTTCTACAAGTGCTTTTGGCACACTATATAATCCACACTGTATAATCCACATCTTTTGTGCAATGAATTATGATGTGTCGGGTGTTCTGGATCACAAACAGGTCACCAACACTTGAAGTGGTGCAACTCTCTTTTATTATAAGGTTAACTATATTAACATACTTGAACTGTGTGTAAATGCAATACCAGCTTTAACTGTTGACCCTTGCCTAGTCCTAACCAGGTGATGCACTCAGCACATGGTGAATGTCTGTGTTGCAGGCTGTGAGCTCTGTGCTTCGAGCTGGCTGCTACTAGAATGAGCGGGAACTCTCCCGTCCCCTGTCTTTATAGTAAGAAGTTTTACAACACCAGGTTAAAGTCCAACAGGTTTGTTTCGATGTCACTAGCTTTCGGAGCGCTGCTCCTTCCTCAGGTGAATGAAAAGGTATGTTCCAGAAACATATATATAGACAGATTCAAAGATGCCAGACAATGCTTGGAATGCGAGCATTAGCAGGTGATTAAATCTTTACAGATCCAGAGATGGGGTAACGGCAGGTTAAAGAGGTGTGAATTGTGTCAAGCCAGACAGCTTGTAGGATTTTGCAGGCCAGATGGTGGGGGATGAATGTAATGTGACATGAATCCCAGGTCCCGGTTGAGGCCGCACTCATGTGTGAGGAACTTGGCTATAAGCTTCTGCTCGGCGATTCTGCGTTGTCGCATACCTCTTCATTCACCTGAGGAAGGAGCAGCGCTCCGAAAGCTAGTGACATCGAAACAAACCTGTTGGACTTTAACCTGGTGTTGTAAAACTTCTTACTGTGCTCACCCCAGTCCAACGCCGGCATTTCCACTTCATGTCTTTATAGTGCGTTTACTCTCATTGGTGATTGGCTGCGGTGTTGTGTATGCTGATTGGTCCCACTGCATGTCCATCAGTGTGTGTGTGTGTGTCTGCACCATGATATACTGGTGTATATTATGACAAATTATATAGAATTTTCCTGTGCAATGCAGCGGATTGTGAAAGTTTTCGAGGGAACAACATGTTGTTTGAAATAGTTGCATGACTTTCCCCAAATAAGCATCTAAATAACTTGTGATAACCTGATTACAGGTTTCTGCTCCCCCATGGAACCAAACTTCTTCCAAGAATACTTCAGATAGCAATGCTATTTATAAGCAGCAAGATTTATTTGGATTAGTGTAGCACATAAGCATCCGAACAATCTTCAGAGTCCCAGTCATGGCTCAATTGATAACCAAGGGAGTACTACATTGTTGAAGGTGCCATATTTTGGATAAGATGTTAAAAGGGGTCACCATTTGCCTGCTTGGTTGGATGTGAAAGGTTGCATTGCATTATTTCATAGAAGAGCAGGTGTTCTCCCCAGGGTTCTGGCCAATATTCATTCCTCAACCAACATCACTAAAACAGATTATCTGGTCATTAATACAGTGCAGGTTGAGGGACTTTGCTGATCAATATAGGTTGCTGGGTTTCCAATATTACAACAGTGCTGTAAGATATCCGGTGATTCTGAAGTGTGCAATGTAAATGCAAGCCTTTTTTTCTTTTTCAGCGCAATGCATCATCTGTTTTGCATGATTGACCAGCATCATCCTTCCTTCAACAAACATTCTCACGACGCCGAGGACCCAGGTTTGATCCTGGCTCCAGATCACTGTCTGTGAGGAGTTTGCACATTCTCCCTTTGTGTGCCTGGGTCTCACCCCCACAACCCAAAGATGTGCAGGGTAGGTGGATTGGCCACGCTAAATTGCCCCTTAATTGGAAAAAAAAAGAAAAAATCAGATTGTTGGCTATTTTAATGCAAATTGAAACGCAAGGTTATCCAGAAGGAAAAGAGCAGCAGATACCGGAGAACCCCACCACTTAGAAGTTCCCTTCCAAGTCACTCACCATTCTGACTTGGAAATACATTGCCATTCCTTCACTGTCGCTGGGTCAAAATCCTGGAACTCCCTCTCAAAAGGACTGTGGGTGTACTTACACCACAGGCACTGCAGCGGTTCAAGAAGGCAGCTCACCACCACCTTCTCAAGAGCAATTAGGGATGGACATCCAATACTGGTCTAGCCAGCAAAGCCCAAATCACATAAAACTGAAGAAGTAACAAAGCCCGTCCAATGGCTCTATGCTGATCATGGTTAACTGCACAGTGAGAACAAGGAGATACCCCTCAGGTGACATTGTTTCCCCCTCTTCACATGGAAGATTTAACCACACTTGACACACAATGTACATAACTAAAAGGCAAACAATATGTTATCATTGTCAAGCTTCTGGCCACGATCTTCCCAAAAGGGAACAAAGTTCCCTCGCGAGCGCGTTTAGCCACGTGTTTCCCAGCACTCGCAGTGCCCAGAAACCCATGGCTATTCAATGCGACTCTCTTGGAATAAGGGGTCTGAACAGGAAATGGGTGGCTGAGGCCGCACATAGCCCCGCTTTTTACAATGGAGAGCTCCGCTCGCCAGAACTCCCCACTGTAGTGAGAGATCAGGACAACATTTTAAAATACTGCACGATCTCCGAGGCCCCGAAAAAAATCCCTCCATTCCCCCCACAGCCTGAATGCAACATGGGAGGGTCCCCCTGGCCCACCACCCCCAACACCCACACTGGGCAACCCCGGTCCGATTGCGCACACACAGAATATGTCAGCTTGGCACCTTGGCAGTGCCCCTGTCAGCGAGCATTGCCCTCTGGGCACCTTGGTCGTACCAGACTGGTATCCAGGTGGCACCAGCAGTGCCAAAGCACCACCCTGCCCAAAGGGCGTGCAGCTGGGGGCCTCCGATCCCCTTTGCGACCTCCATGAGTGCCGTTCCGTCTGGTCCCTGTTTGTGGGGGCGGAATTGAGGGCGGATTCCCCTTGCAACATCTCGCGAG
The DNA here is from genome assembly GCF_047496885.1 of Scyliorhinus torazame. Taxonomy (NCBI): domain Eukaryota; kingdom Metazoa; phylum Chordata; class Chondrichthyes; order Carcharhiniformes; family Scyliorhinidae; genus Scyliorhinus; species Scyliorhinus torazame. The sequence continues at coordinate 124,127,687 of NC_092713.1, forward strand.
ATTGCGTTGAATCTCACGCGACGTTGCGAGCCGGGTAGATCCCCTGCGTAAGCAGTGAGCTTCTCGTCCAATACAGAATTTGAAAAACAGTTACACTGTTCGTATGCTGATGCTAGTGTGCTGTTAATTCTTTTCAATCGGGTCAAGGGCTTTGTCACAAAGGCAACACAATGTACACAATGTATAATAAATTAATGCACCCTGCCGAGGTGCCAAGAATATCTTCAGTCTTACAGGGCTGAATTTCTACCCAATTTACCAATGCAGCAGAACTGGGGTTACATTAATTCGACCCTTTTCTATACATGCGGACATGCGGCAGCTCAAGAAACTCCTGTTCCTTAGTGACTACAAAGGCTCACTTAAAAAAAAAAGTCCAGCCACAGGAAAGGACAAGATACAGCTACTAAATAAAGAGCAGCTTGTTTCTTCTGACTTCACAGATATAGAACCTCCATCTCCGCAAAACATTCGTGTTTTATCTGATTTACAAACAGTTTGTGGAAATTTGCTGAGATCAGACACTCTATTTATATTTCAAACCCACCACCACAGCCACTTTGTGACCTGTGTTCCTGATTACAAGAAAATAAATGACACAAGCCAGTCGCGGCTTTACAGAAATAAGGAACTCCCAACATCACTACCCCTCACCTCATAACATTTCCTGCAAGCTCCATCTTGAACCTGAGTGCGCCCGACCGTGGCTCCCATAGAGAGCAGTAAACAAAGTAGCAGAATGACAGCACAGTATACACAGCCAATGAAAAATAGAAAAAAACTGGCTTTCCAATACATTAAAGTCAGTGACTTCCCTGTTTCTTTCATTTATGTCTTAAAAATAATTGACATCTTTTAACTCTGTTTTTCTTAAAGACACCTCAATTTTCCTGGAAAAAGTCGAGGAACGGCTTCCATTTCCAGGCAAACCCATCAACTGACCCTCTTAAGGCGAACTTATTTTTTTCCAGCCTTAGAAACTCAGAAAGCTGCCCCCCACAAACAGGTCCCCAAACCGCTCGATCCCTGCCCGCATCCAAACCCCCGTACAAATATATGATTACCACAAATCAGTGCCCACTCCGAGGCACCTTCAAACCTTAGATGCTGCCACCACTGCCCCCACACCTGCAGGGCTGCCACCACCACTGGGCTCGTGGAGTACTTGGCTGGCGAGAACGGCAGAGGCCCGGTCAACAATGCCCCTAAGCAAGAGACCGACTCCATCCGCACCCACGCCAACCACTCCTCCACTACCCACTTCCTGACTATAGTAATATTCGCTGCCCAATAATAATTCATTATATTTGGCAAGGCCAGCCCGCCCACCCCCCTCCCCCACTCATCCCTGCTCCAACAGCACCTTCTTAATCCGTGGGGTTTTCCCCAGCCACACAAACCCTGAGATCAAAGCATTAACTTTCCTGAAGAACAATTTTGGGATGAAGATTGGGATGTTCTGAAAAACAAGTAACAGCCTCAGCAGCACCATCATTTTCCCTGTCTGCAACCACCCCGCCAGTGATAGTGGAAACACATCCCACCTCTTGAAATTCCACCTCATCTGTTCCACCAACCGTGCCAGGTTCAATTTGTAACAAAATATGGTTTGTTATCGGTAATCACTAATTAAATGCTTACAAAAATTCGGTTGGGAACCTTTTTGCCTGAAATGTTACTGTTTTGCAGTTGGATTGTTATCCAGGGAATTTCCTGTTTCTGAAGTCTACAACTCCACATTTTGTTCATCTTCAATCAGTAAGCAACTCACATTTCTTGATCCTCATGCAGCGAATAACTACCTTTCTACAGATGGCAATTCAACAGTCAGATTACCCACAGGACCTCAGCTCTTGTTTTCATTGCCTTATTTTAGTCCCACCATAAGCTTGACATGTTAAGATTTGCAATCTGCCTGGTCAATTTAAAATGGTGTGATTTTAACCTGAGGTGCACAGTGGGCAGGTTACACATTCTCATTGCCCATCGATTGATGCTGCATGTGGCACTAGTTGTTGAGACCCCCAGGTTTCATCTGTGTGCACCTTAAGCTGTGGGCACAAAGCACCTAACCCTACTGCTGTTGACCAAGTGTGGGAAGGCAAAAAACTGTCCAGATCTCATCCTGTGCTCCTGCCCCATCCCACACCCAACTTAAAACATCTCCCGATCTCAAATAGTCTTCAACGGTCCCCTTTGATGAATCACAGGTTAGGCTGTTCAATGCATCGTGCAAGTGAGTGGAACTCGTGCACTTCACCCGCTACCCATTACAGACATTGCTACTGGGTTGATACTTGCAGCGTTTGGATGCTGTCAGAGAGACTTACAAGAAAACAGTTCATGAGTCAGAAATGTGCAGAAAGCCCTTTGATAGATAATAGACTGAGGAAGATGTCAATTCTGCAAATCAAAGAATTGTCAGCTATTTAAAAGAGACGCTGCCATAATGGGAAAGTGCTTAATTTGCTGTTTTTTAGTTTAGAATCGGAGATGGCCTATGCCTTATCCTTGCAAGTGGCAATGGCACAATTTGATTTGCTAAATAACATTTTGTGGATGCCTTGGGCTGAATTTTACTAGGATGGCAGAAATCCAGCTGCCCAGGCCGAAAGAGGGAGGAGACCCCGCTTCAGTTAATGTTGAGATCTGAGGGGCCATGTTCTCATTGCCGGCTAATTAAGTGGCCTTAATGTGATGACAGCCCGTTCCCGAGAGCCCCTGCCCCAATCAGAGGGGTTGGGGTCATTAAGCTTCAGAGGGGTCCCCCAGGAGCCACGGAGTGCCCAAAATGGAAGGCCTCCTCGTCCTGTTCTGAAGCCTGCCTGGTGTCACTGGGTGGTCTCAACAACTGGCAGCTAAGTGCCCAGAGAGGCAGAAAGTGGCTCTTAATTGGCAATTTAAATGGCTCAGTTGGGCTCCTGGTATAGGCGGCTGGTCTGGCAACCTTTCAACTGCTGGTGACATAGCAACAAGAAAACACCAGGATTTTCCTTCCCCCCCCCCCCAACCAACTGTACTTTGCCAGCCTTCTTGCCTCCAAATGCTGATGAAATTCCAGTCGATGTTACTGCAACAATTCACTAGCAGAGAATACATCTCACTTTGCTGCTTTGGCATTCTACACAAGTGATGCCACCATAAGGCACTAGAAGGATCTGATACAAAGTGTACATTGCTTGTCAACAGGAGAGAAATCTTCCTGCTAAACATTTTATAGCTCCTTTCGAAAGAAAATTGATACATGCAGTTGGAAAAGGCATGTAAGGTTTTTAAAAGTCGCTACTGAAAATGTCCATGGCAGCCTGTGTTGTAAAAGAATGGTTTGTGCTATGGTAGTGTTAAGAATCATCTGGTGTGACTCAGCAGTCCCACCCCAGCATGAAGTCTCACCACATTAGCCACAGAGGAAGACAGTGGGCCGAGAAGGTGTATAATTTGCTCGCATCTTGTTTTCTCTGGACGCCATTCTCAGCCAGCTGAACTTCCCTTTTCTGCTCGCCTCTTCGAATGTTCTTCCAAATAGTCAGGCTCCAGAGGCTATGGCCGTAAGCTTCTGTCCCCAAGATGATAGTGTCAATGTCTGTCATCTTCATTTTTTGCCTTCAGGTGTCCTTGAATGGATGCCTAGGGAGTCATGGCCAAGTGGCAAAACATCTTTGGTTGCACCGCCATCATTGATCCTATGAACATGGATGAGTCGGCGCAAGCATCATTGGGTTAGCAATGAATATATGCTGATATAGGTCTTGTAGACTGTTAATTCTGATTTGATGACCTTGGCCTGCCAAGAGCCAAATATTCCACTTCCGATGTAATCACTTCTTCTCAAAAGGGCACCATAGTTGAGAAGATGCAAAACTAGATCAGCTGTACCAGCTCAGCCTTCTCCAAGCTACAGTAGCGAGTGTTTGACAACAAAGACCTCCGCAAGTCAACCAACTTTCTAGTGTACAGAGCATTCACCACACTCCTGTCCTGCAGTGATATCTGGACTATGCATCAGCAACACATTATACAGCTCATCCACCGCATCCTACAGATTCAGATGGGAGGGCCATTAAACAAACAGAACCTCAGCAAATTCAACTTTAATAGGCTGAACAGGTCAGGTCCTTCTTTCTCAACTCTAAAATAGCCAATGTTCCAGGTGCTGATAAAGAAAATGCATCAAACTTTTACATTTTGAGGATCTCCTTGAAATGTGGCAGCATTGACATCAATGACGAGGTGGAGTTTGCTCAAATAGTTCAAAATGGCGACAAATTGTCCATTAAGTTGCAACAGGCTTTGCATCAAAATGGCTGAATGATGAGGCAAAGAGGTGGCAGAAAAGGAAGGAGAATGAAGCAAATCCTGCACTATCTCGTGGGACTTCCTGCCCCATGAGCCCAAAGATCTGCAGGTCGACAACCTGCCTGTTCAATCACAGAAAGCCCCATGGAAGAAACTCAAGACCCCAAGAGAGACATCATCCTCGAATTGTAGGTCAGCCAATGAACTCCCAATGCACAGTAAATATGATGGATTTTCACATTTCACATTCATGCGTACTCCTTCACTGTCGGAACCAAAAACGAAACGATAACCATAACTTGGGTCAAACCAAACCAGCAGGGAATGAGAATGAAAGTAACTTCTCCTGGGGCAGAAGCAGGCTTAACTGCTTCGAATTGTATGTTGTATGATTTAGCATCCTCTTCCAACAGAAATTCATAGTACTGCCGACTGCATAGAGGATAGATTAGATTTTGTTTTAAATACTTCAGCTGAGTTAATATTAATTGTACAAAATTGTATAATTGTACATATTCCTCAAAATAGGAGGAAATTATTCCTGAAATACCTTCAACTCTTGATTTTCTCTGTTTTTATTCATATGCTTTTTCTACTTTATAAAATCATACTAAAGATACCTCAATTCCCCTTATTTTTAAAAGATCAATCTACTTTTGATATTCTATTTTGTTCTACTCAGAACAGGTTCAGCTTCACTAAACTTTCTTCATTACTCAGCAATCTAAAGCCTGCAAATGGAAAGAAGCAAATGCAAGGCAACATCATAGAAATACATGTAATAAACCAAGGTAGTGTCATGCTCCAGCATTTACAAACTTTCAGTCAATACTTTAACATTCTGAACACAAGGCTTCTAAAACAACTGCTGCAAATAATATGACAGTTGGCATTTCAAACTCCAGCCAGTCCTGAGTCTCAAGCAAATATCTAATGAATTATGACCATTCACAGCTATCCAGGGAATTCACACATCCTTTGTTTAAGGCTAGGCTATCAAGAAAAGAACTGAAGCATTCCAGCCAGCCTGTCTTTATGTTTCATCATGGACAAAAGAACATCAAAACTCAATGTGTTTTAGCCAAATGTGAATAGATCCCATTGATCTTCTATATGCTGGTCCCTCATTGAACTAGGCTAGGTGAGTTTTAAAGCATCTAATGACAACACAGGATGTTTAATCGACACACCATCCCTTTTTGGAAAATGCACTTTGAATTTGTGCATGGTAAGGAAACCATTTTGTTGTCTTCTTCAAAGGACTCCCCAGCCTGCTCCAACTTTGAATTCACCGAAGAACCAACCTTTTGAAAATTAGACTTAAAGAAGTCTCATAGATTACTGAGAATTCTTAGCTTGCTTTACTTCAACTAAAGAACCAATTCATCCAAGAAACCAGTCATACCACAAAAGAGACTGAAACAATCATAAGTTGTGATTGCATTGTTCTAACTTTGTCATGTCTAATCTTTCTACTTGTAATAGTGTATGGGCAAGCACTGAGCGTAACAAAACGCATGCCTTTTACATAAAAACATATTGATTATGGTCTAGAAAAGGAACAAATTCTGTCTGCGACAATAACGAAAGGAAAATCAAACACTGCTTGCAACTAGGTTGCAAGGATGAACAATGAGGTGGACAGGAACTGCAATACATAGGATGGGAATGTCAGAAAATAACTTTAGAATGGACACAAGATCCTGTAAACAACAGGTGTCAGGATGGGGTTAAATCATGAGCTGATCACAAGTCATTATTTTGCTTGAAGTAAATTTTACTGGATAATATAGAAGTGACAGCTCCAAGGATTGGATCAAGTCCAACTGGGGTGGGCTATTGATTTTTGGAAAATCCTGGGCTGGATTCTCCGTCCTGACGTGCCACCTTTCTGTTTCACCCCACCAGTGGGATGCTCCGTTACGCCGGCTGATCAATGGGGTTTCCCATTGTGGGGCAGCCCGATGCCGTTGGGAAACTCCCAGGCTGTCGGCAAAATGGAGCATTGCACCGGTGGAGAATCCATCCCCCTATAATTAGTGTGTTTTTATCAGTGTTAGCCAGATTGATCGTGGCATTTAACCAGATCTCCCTTTCATGCACATGAACCAAGCTTGGAATAATAAAGTCGTCCTAACCAGGTTGATGTGTGTCTGCTGAGCTGTGTATTAAGCTAAGCCATAACTATGAGGGAGGAACCCCACGTAAAAGCTGACTTAATACTCAGGTCTTGGAAACACTCCTACACAAGGTGGCAAGGATTAGTGGGAAGCTAGAGGATTGGGAATTTTTAAAAGTGAGCAGAGGACAGCTAAAAAACCAATAAGGGGGGTGAAGATGAAATAGGAGAGTAAGCTAGCTCGTAATATAAAAGAAGATAGCACGAGTTTTTTTCAATATATAGAAGATAAGAGAGAGGCAAGAATAGACATTGGACTACTGGAAAATGAGGCTGGAGAAGTACTAATAGGAAACAAAGAAATGACAGAGGAACTGAATAGTGCTTTGCATCAGTCTTCATGGTGGAAGACATCAGCGGAATACCAGAACTTCAGGAGAATGAAGGGACCGAGGGGAGTGTAGTGGTCATCACTAAGGAGAAGGTTCTGTGGAAACTGAAAAGTTTGATCGTGGACAAATAACCTGGACCAGATGGACTACACCCCAGGGTTCTAAAGGAGATAGCTGAGGAAATTGTGGAGACGTTGGTGGTGATCTTTCAGGAATCGCTGGAGACAGGGAGGGTTCCAGAGGACTGGAAAATTTCTAATGTAACATCCCTGTTTAAAAAGAGAGGGAGGCAGACGATGCGATATTACAGGCCGGTTAGCTTGACTTTGGTCATTGGTAAAATTTTAGAGTCCGTTATTAAAGATGAGATTGTGGAGTACTTGGAAGCGCATGATAAAATAGTACTGAATCAGCACAACTTGGTCAAGGGGAGGTCATGTCTGACAAATCTCTTAGAGTTCTTTGAGGAGGTAACAAGGAAGTTAGACAAAGGAGAAGGAGTGGACGTGATCTATTTAGAATTCCAGAAGGCCTTTGACAAGGTGCCGTATAGGAGGCTGTTAAATAAGTAGGAGCCCATGGTGTTAAGGGTAAGATCCTGGCATGGATAGAGGATTGGCTGACTGGAAGAAGGCAGAGTGTGGGATAAAGGGGTCTTTTTCAGGACGGCAGCCGGTGACCAGTGGTGTGCCTCAGGGGTCAGTGCTGGGACCACAACTTTTCACAATACACATTAGCAATCGAGAAGAAGGAAATGAGGGCACTGTTGCTAAGTTTGAAGATGATACAACGATTTGCAGAGGGACAGGCAGTATTGAGGAAGCAGGGGGGCTGCAGAAGGACTTGGACAGGCTAGGAGAGTGGACAAAGAAATGGCAGATGGAATACAAGGTGGACATGTGTGAGGTTATGCACTTCGGTAGGAAGAATGGAGGCGTAGACTATTTTCTAAATATAGGGACTTGGGAGTCCTTGTTCAGGATTCTCTTAAGATTAAAGTGCAGATTCAGTCAGCAGTTAGGAAGGCAAATGCAATGATAGCATTCATGTCGAGAGGGCTAGAATACAAGAGCAGGGATGTATTTCTGAGGCTGTATGAGGCTCTGATCAGACCCCATCTTGAGCATTGTGAGCAGTTTTGGGCCCCCTATCTAAGGAAGGATGTGCTGGCCTTGGAAACGGTCCAGAGGAGGTTCACAAGAATGATCCCTGGAATGAAGCGCTTGCCATATGAGGAGCGTGTGAGAACTCTGGGTCTGTATTCGTTGGAGTTTCGAAAGATGAGGGAGGATCTTATTGAACTGTACAGGAAAGAGAGAGGCCTAGGTAGAGTGGACAAGGAGAGGATTTTTCCACGAGTACGTGAAACGAGAACCAGAGACCACAGGCTGGGATTCTCCAAAATCCTGGCCAAGTGTTGACGCCGGCGTAAATACCGGCATGTTGCACGCCGGCGTCAACGGGCCGCTTAGCCCAGCGATTCAGTGGGCCACAGGGGGCCAGCATGCTCTAGCAGTGATACGCGGCCCTGCACTGCTGGTGCAGGTCTGCATGTGCGCCGCGCAACATGGCAGAGCCACGCAGCGGGCCTGCGCGAAAGGAGGTAGGCCCCCCCCAGATTGCACACGCCCACCGATCGGTAGCCCCCGATCGCAGGCATGGCCATCATGCAGACCCCCCCCCCCCCCCGGAGTCTGATCCCCCCCGCCTCCCCACCAGGACGGCCACCGCGGTCGCGGGTCCGAGCTCCTGCCGGATGGTACCAGGTTGGAACCACGCCGACGAAAGTCGGCGGGAACTTGGCCGGTCAACCGCGGGGAATCACTGCGGGGACCGTTCCGGTGCCGCATCGACCGCGCCTGCGTGACTGGCGCCAATTCTCCTGTCGCCGGAGAATCGCATCCCAGCGTCGGAGTGGCATGGCGGGAATTCCCGGCTTCAGACTGATGGGACGATCCTTTAAAACTGAGAGGAGGAGAAATCTCTTCAGCCAGAGGGTGGTGAATCTGTGGCACTCTTTGCCGCAGAATCTGTGAAGGCCAAATCATTGAGTGTCTTTAAGACAGAGATAGATAGATTCTTGATTAATAAGGGGATCAGGGGTTATGGGGAGAATGCAGGAGAATGAGGATGTGAAACATATCAGCCATGATTGAATGGCAGAGCAGAATCAATGGGCCTAATGGTATAATTCTGCTCCTATGTCATATGGTCTTATGCCTCTCCTCGGATCTACCGGGAGTGTCCTGCTCCGATTCCAGCAGGACATGGCCGGTAAATCGCGCCAACAGTGATATCATGGTCATGTTGTAATTCACCAACTGACCACTAGGAGTCACATTAGTATATAAGTGAATGTTCAAGTCTGGTGACCTCAGACTGACTTGGGAGTTGAGCGAGAGAGGTGGTTTGTGCATGTTCAAACTGTTATTCATCTGTTGTTTTGTATATTTTTGACCCACAGTTAATGTTAATAAATCGTTTATAGCTTTAGCTACAAGTGTTCTTGTAATTTAGATCAGGCCATCCGACAAGAACATTACAGCGCCCACTGCCTCTAATGTGTTTCATGAACATTCAATCATCAATTCTTATTTTTGAAAAAGGATTAACATGGAGTACTTCTTAGCTTAAATAATATTTTTCTCTCTTAAATTCTATCGTGACTTTGAAAAAAAAAAATTCCAATTAAGTGGCAATTAAGCCTGATCAATTCACGTACCCTGCACATCTTTGGCTTGTACGGGTGAGACTCACTCAGACAAGTGGAGAACGTGATAACTTCACAGAGACAGTGACCCGGGGCTGGGATCGAATCTGGGTCCTCGGCGCCATGAGGCAGCAGTGCTAACCAGTGCTGCCTCATGGCAGCTGTTGCGACTTTAAGGTAACAATTCCAAGGCAATGCACAAATGAACATTTAACTGTACTAATAAGAACATGACCAAACAATTTATGTCAAATAAACCGATTTGTCCAAAAACTATGGTCCTTATTTTATTTTGAAAAAATGCTTATATGATGCCTTCCAGCTCCCAAGTATCCCCATTTCTAATCAAATATAGCCAAATGAACAAATTTCATTAACAGGCCAATTCGGAGCAAAAAACCTAGATTGTGATTGCTTAGTGATTTAACTTGCTTTCTCATATCCATATGCATATTCAATTTAGTGCATCATTGCTCATGCTCAAAGTCTGTGGATTATTCAGGATTATTTTTTTCTTTTGATGTGGGTGTCACTGACAAGGTCAGCATTTGTTGCTCATCTCCAATTCTCCTCAAACTATGTGTCTTGCTCAGCCTTTTCAGAAGGTAATTAGCATTAACCACATTGCTATGAGTCTGGAGTGACATGTAGGCCAGACCAGGTAAAATGTCCAGATTCCCAGGCCAGTGAACCAGATGAATTATGACAACAATTGATCATAGCTTTATGATCATTATTCTTAAAATCTTTCAATCCCTGATTTAATTAGTTGAATTTAAACTCCATCAACTGCCATGGTGGGATTTGAACCAATGTCACAAGAGTATCGATACGAGTGTCTGAATTGCTAGTCCCATGACAATGCCAGTACACAATGGACTCCTCTCGCTATTGCAAATGGTCACATAACTAATTTTTCTTCCCTTCTGTGGCAAACAGAGATCAGGGAGGAGGAAGAGAACAAGGGAGAAGAAAAAAAGGATGTACAAATTCTTGGGGAGGAAGCAGAAAACGATGATAGACGGCTGTAGGTCCGAGAGAGCACAAGGCAGAGAAATCTATCCTTGGTCTCCAATCAAGATGACTGGAACCTTCAGGAAGAGTATTTTGTCTTTCTTTGGTGAACATCAGCTCGACATCTAACTCTCAGGTGCCTTTATATTTGCACAAACTGGTGTGCTGTTTTGCTCGTCTTCGATGCCATTCTCTCAATCTATCAGTCTCGATTTTTGTAGTCAACCCTACAGTGAACCAAATCATGGACTTGGCTCTCCACAGTCACATCACGAGTGTGCAACCATATGAGAGATAACTGTGGTGATATACATCACTGTAAGTACACAAAGGGTCAGTAAGATAGGACACAACCAATGGGCAGTCACGATACATATAGAGGTGACACTACCACAGGAGGGCATTACACCAACCCATATAAAAGGACACATCACACATGCTCAGTCTCTTTCCAGTAGAGACTCTCAGTGAGTACAGACACAGGGTTGATTGAACATCACTCCCACCACATGGATTGTAGCAGACTGGTTCGTCAGTCTGAGTAGCTAAAGCAGGATTAACAGTAGCTTTGAATCCAAGTAGGAGAATTGTTAATAGTTTAATAAACGTGTTAAAGCTATCTCCAAGTCTGAACCTTCCTTTGTCAGAGTGCACATCAAGGAAGCAGCTTATGCTACAACAAGAGCATAACAAAACAATAACAAAACAATAACAAGTCAGTGCATACGAGTAAATAGTCTTCGCTGTTGTCTCCATTACCCTTTTAGGTCAGTGCTGGATTTCATTCACATTTTTCTATTCTTTTTTGGAAAAGTGCAGGACTTCTCTTTCAGTTAACTGCATATACAATCTCAGAATAAACGTTGAAATCTCTTGTCCCAGCATTTTAAAATCTGCTTATAGATTATTAAATCCATAATTTGTTTAACGTGATTGAATATTTGACTTCCAGCTATTTTCCTTTACAACTCATTTTTTCTAACTGACTTATTGAAATGTTACTTGTAATGATTTCTCTTCACTTAATTTACTTTACACAAGAACAGAGCATCTTATTTTCAAACTTGGCATCAGAGCACAAAGCTCCACAGCTACTCCAATGGTCTGATATTTGACAATTGTAAATGTCAATAATTCAGTTGCCACTAAGGGCATCACGATGGGGCAGTGGTTAGCACTGATGTCTCACGGCGCCGAAGACCTGGGTTAGATCCCGGCCCCGGGTCACTGTCCGTGTGGAGTTTGCACATTCTCTCCGTGTCTGCGTGAGAGATGGACAGTGTAGGTGGATTGGCCACGTTAAATTGCCCCTTAATTGGGAAAAAGAAATTGGGTATTCTAAATTTAAAAAAAAAATTCAGTTGCAACAAAAATCCACCAGCAGAGCTATAAAGTTCTTTGATAAGATCTCGGGGGAGATTTTCAGCCCATGATTGCAGTCAAAGATAAAGGCGACATGGGCAGAAAATCCAGAGAGACTCAGGAAATAGGATTCTCTCCGGAGAAATCACCTTTCCGAATCATCCCTGGCCCTGACTAGCAGCATCACGAGGTTCATGACCACAAAGGATGGGAACCTCATTTAAATGGAATTTAAATATTATTAACAGCACCTCACCGCAGTCCCCCTTCACTAAATATCATATCGCGCCGTCATGCTCACAACAGGTTTGGAAGACGAGAAACAGTCAAGGGAATACCTCTGAGGGTGCAAAAGCACGTATAGTCCCCGGGGGCAGAGGGACACGCTCAGACAGTGCCCTGGTACTGCCCCGGCACAGGTTTTTAAAAATTAATTTGGGGGATGTGGGCGTCGCAGGTTAGGCCAGCATTTATTGCCCATCCCTAGTTGCCCTTCGGAAGGTGGTGGTGAGTTGCCTTCTTGAACCGCTGCAGTCGAAGAGGTGTAGGTACACCCACTATGCTGTTAGGGGGGTGTTCCAGGATGTTGTCATAGCGACAGTAAAGGAACGGTGATATATTTCCAAGTCAGGGTGATGGGTGACTTGTCGGGGAACCGCCGGGTGGTGGGGTTCCCAGGTATCTGCGCTCTTGTCCTTCTAGATAGTAGTGGTCCTGGGTTTGGAAGGTGCAGTCTAAGGAACCTTGTGAGTTACTGAGTGCAGTGCATCTTATAGATGGTACACACGACTGCCATTGTTCGTCGTTGGTGGAGGGTTTGAATGTTTGCAGAAGGTGAAGCAATCAAGCCGGCTGCTTGGCCCTGGATGGTCCAATGTTGCAGTGCCAATGAGTGCCAAGATCAGTGCCAGGCATGGGTCCCAGTGGAAGCCCCATGGCTGGGGGGGGGGTGGAGTTCCATTTATGTGTGGTGGAAAGAGAATGCCGACGGTTATTGTCCAGGGTTATTATCTCCGTGGCAGAGGGTTGCGGGCCATTATGTTTCTTGCCGATTGGGCACCCATTAAAGATGGTGCCCTGATCTCTGTGGTGCCAGTTGATGGCTCTATCAGGCAGGGCCCGCCTGCCAGTGATGGCATAAACCACACCTACTCATTTATTTTATTTAAAGAAACTCAAGATCTGAAGTGAAAACTGGTGTGTGCAACTGGAGAGCTACACAGTTTTCAGACTGCCGGGCACTTTGACAAATTCTGGTAAGATTCCATCTCTTGTGCCATTTGGGTTGCTGATGGGGCTTCAGACATGGACAGAAGCAATAGAGATAGGCTTATGATTGAAATGATGTAACACAGTCAACAATTCATGTTGTGTCTTCAGCATAATAAAACACCCCAAGATACTTCACAATTGTCAAACTGAATGTGACATCCAGCCACATATGGAGAAAGGTGATCAAAAAAAGTTAGTCAAAGAGGTAAGTTTAAAGAAAATGAAATGAAATGAACTGAAAATCACTTATTGTCACAGGAGGTTTGAGAGGGAATTCTAGAGCTTATGGTCTTGGCAGCAAAACACACAAGTGTCAATGGTAGAGAAAGGATTAAAATCAGGGATAAACTGGAGGCTGGAATTGGAGAATGGAGATACAGGTCAATCCTATTTTTACGAAATGGGTCGGGGCCAAGTTCATTCTGCAAAACTGGATTTTCCTTAAAACTGGTATTGTGATTCCGCGAGGGAACACTTCAGCTTAATCGACCCTATCAGCAATATGACCCTATGTGGAGACAGTGCTGCAGGACTGACAAGCTCAGAACTGTCATGGTTTAACCTGCAGTTTCTCAGAAGAAGTAGTTGGCACAAATATTGCAGTGCTGACTGAGTTTGAAGATGGTCAATAATTGATATAAATTGCCCCACTATGGAAAGAAAACGAACAACCACAATTCAGTTCAAGTCTGTAAAACCGGCATTTCCGGTAAATTGGTTGTAGTGATACACCACTGTACTTCCCTAGCATTGTACATAGTTGTATAATAGTTGTGTGTAACGTGGCCCTGTAATCCTGTGTATGGTATTGTGTATTGTACTGTAGCTCTGTAGAGGTTCGGTCACCTGTATGTAACCTGACCTGGCCACGGAGAGCTCCGCCGTAGCCACTCCCCCGGGAGTTCAGTATAAGACCAACTTCTGTGACCAGGGCCCATTTTGTCTGGGGCCGTCTGTGTCGGGTAAGCTTCCTATGTAGTGTATTAAAGCCTTAGTTAAAGTTTCACATGTCTTTGTGGTTCTTGACGCTTAGTGCATGCATCATTGGTATAACCTAAAAAAGGGATTTACCTGTACCATGGAGGGTTGTAGGGCCAAAGGAAGTTACAGAGTTGGTTGGGGAAGGGAGGGTGTGGGTGGGAGGATGGAGACCACAATGGGATTACCAAACAAGGTTTGAAGATTTTGAAACAGCGGTGTTTCCAGACTATCTGATGTAGATCTGAGAGTTTGGGCTGATTGGTTTGCAGGATTTACTGCATTATGACAAGGACAGCAGTGACTTGGTTTACAAATTTTGCACGGTGAGAGGGCAGCTAGAAGAACACTGGAATAGCCACGCCTACATTTGGGTTTCAGGAGCAGATTGTGTTGGAGAGACACACAGACTATTAAGAACCATGTGAGGAACCATGTACAACCCAGTGAGGAACCATTCCAGTTGTTGTGTAAACAATTAATAAAGAATATTTATTAAAGTTTTAAAAAATGACAAAAGACTAATATACACCATGACCTTAAGTACATTAATAACTAAACACAGCGTGTTAGCTGAAGATACCTTTTGTTCCCAAAATATACCCGTGTTGCCTGAACTCACTTGAGACACCCCTTTTCGCAAGCAACATCCAACTTTAGTAACTCTATAGGTCAAATCCAGTTAATAGTTACCACGCAATATCACTTAGGTGACTAAGCCTGGAAAACAGTCTCTTCCTGGTTCAGCAAAGGAACAAAACTACGTCTTTTAGAAGAGAATATCTGCAATCTGCCGTGGCTCTAAATTGTAGATGGACCAGGCCTCTAAGGCTTGGATTAGAAGATGGAACAGGCCTGTCTGACTGTTGGATGCAGAACCAACCTTCTTCCCCAATGAGGGTGCTTACAGTTATATTGCTCAATCCCTTTGATATTCCCCTCTGTGGATTCTGCTGTCTACCTGTCGTGGAAATCATAATAAAGACAAATTCCTCAAGGTTCGATCTAAGGAAATTTATTTACACAAATATACTTGTGGAGAGAGAGTGTTTCAGCTGCAAAGCCAAGGCTCTGCACTCTTGAGTTATGCAGTCAAAAACCATTATATTTATAGTGTGAAATAAACAACTTTGAAGAGATAAAGCTTGGGAACATACGCAAGAGGAAATATGAATGTTTTGCCCTTGGTTTAAAAACAATTCGAGTACGCATTTTGTTGTCCTTCGGAAGAACAACTTATTATCATAATAATGCAGAGTACAAAATACTAAGCACTTTAGTTTAACACAAAATACTTTAATTTACATTACTTGACCTACTTATTTTCGCTCAAAAGAGTGTTAAAATATGGTTAATATTCCCAGCATGCTTCTAAATTGGTAACTCATTAACTTCCCTTCCTCATTTCCCTCCTTGTTGATCTTTTGATCAACACCTTTTAGTAAATTATCGTGTCCTCCGTATAGAAGGGTGGTTTATAATGTAAGGGAACGGACGTATGTCAGTTCCTTGTGTGTTATGAGCTGTTAGCAAGGAGGCAAGACGGCGAGGGCTGTTCCCCCGTGTTAGTACAATAAAAATATCTTGCACAATATTAAACAGTAACCATACGAAAATCAAGATTACAATGGCGATTATAATCCAGATCACAATCCTCTGTTCTGACGATCCTACCATCCAAAGCCAAAGTCCCATCCCTCATTTTTGTGTAATCTTGTTACCTCTCTACGAATGTGATCCACCAGATTATCAATTTTTCTGAGTTATCAGGGATGTATGGGCAACAGTCACTTCCAATCAGGGCACAAGTGCCTCCCTTTTCAGCTAACAAGGAATCAAGAGCCATTCTATTCTGCAGGGCAACCGCGCTTATAGCAACCATCTCAGTTTCTATCTGGTTAACAGCTTCTGCAGTGTCATTAGCTACCTGCTCAAGGATGTCTCGTAGTTCGCGTAGTTCGTATGCATTAGTGGCTATTCCTAATGGTGGTATCATTATTCCCAGCATTTGTGCCCATGTCATAGTACTTTGTGTTGTCCTGTGATGGGGATGGTCCTGCAATTGCTGAATGTGATGCACATAAGGGACTACGTATCCAAAATATCAGGAGCCTTCCCAATTTTCTGGTGTGGCCACATATAAAATGCATGCCGTTATATGCGGTCAGGTTTCCTTTACTATCAGTCATCGTTAGTCTAATTGATCCCCTTCCCAGGAGCCTCCACTAGTTTGATTTTCAACTCCTGACCAATCAAAGATGAATAGTCCTTTAGCTGTAAGGTGGAACATAGGGGGTTACGATAGGAGAGGTTACGATAGTCCCCATCTCACAAAATATGACACAGTGTATGGAAAGGCTCAGTAAACCAAGGTCCACCACACTAAGAAAACAAAAAGGGACAGTCAATAGAGAATTAAAGGTGCTATATTTAAATGCGCGCAGTGTACGGAACAAGGTAGATGAGCTTGTGGCCCAGATTGTGACTGGCAGGTATGATGTGGTAGGCATCACAGGGACGTGGTTGCAGGGGGTTCAGGATTGTCATTTAAACATCCAAGGATTCACAACCTATCGAAAAGACAGAGAGGTGGGCAGAGGGGGCGGGGTTGCCTTGTTAATTAGGAATGAAATTAAAATCAATAGCACTAAACGACATAGGGTCAGATGATGTGGAGTCTGTGTGGGTAGAGTTGAGGAACCACAAAGGCAAAAAAACCATAATGGGAGTTATGTACAGGCCTCCTAACAGTGGTCAGGACCAGGGGCACAAAATGCACCACGAAATAGAAAGGGCATGTCAGAAAGGCAAGGTCACAGTGATCATGGGGGACTTCAATATGCAGGTGGACTGGGTAAATAATGTTGCCAGTGGACCCAAAGAAAGGGAATTCATTGAATGTTTACAGGAGGGCTTTTCGGAACAGCTTGTGATGGAGCCCACGAGGGAACAGGTCATTCTGGACTTAGTGTTATGTAATGAGCCAGACTTAATAAAAGATCTTAAAGTAAGGGAACACTTAGGAGACAGGAATTAGGAATTCAGTCTGCAATTTGAAAGAAAGAAGGTAGAATCAGATGTAAAGGTGTTACAGTTAAATAAAGGTAACTACAGGGGCATGAGGGAGGAACTGACGAAAATTGACTGGGAGCAGAACCGAGTGGGAAAGACAGTAGAGCAGCAATGGCAGGAGTATCTGGGAGTAATTGAGGACACAGTACAGAGGTTCATCCCAAAGAAAAGAAAGGTTATCAGAGGGGGGATTAGGCAGCCATGGCTGACAAAGGAAGTCAGGGAATGCATCAAAGCAAAAGAGAAAGCCTATAATGTGGCAAAGAGTAGTGGGAAGTCAGAAGATTGGGAAGGCTACAAAAACAAACAGAGGATAACAAAGAGAGAAATAAGGAAAGAGTGGATCAAATATGAAGGTAGGCTAGCCAGTAACATTAGGAATGATAGTAAAAGTTTCTTTAAATACATTAAAAACAAACGGGAGGCAAAAGTAGACATTGGGCCGCTCCAAAATGATGCTGGTAATCTAGTGATGGGAGACAAGGAAATAGCTGAGGAACTAAATAAGTACTTTGCGTCAGTCTTCACAGCAGAAGACATGAGTAATATCCCAACAATTCAGGAGAGTCAGGGGGCAGAGTTGAATATGGTAGCCATCACAAAGGAGAAAGTGCTAGAGAAACTAAGAGGTCTAAAAATGGATAAATCTCCGGGCCCAGATGGGCTATATCCTAGCGTTCTAAAGGAGCTAGCTGAAAAAATAGTGGAGGTGTTAGTTATGATCTTTCAAAAGTCACTGGAGTCAGGGAAAGTCCCAGAGGATTGGAAAATTGCTGTTGTAACCCTCCTGTTCAAGAAGGGAACAAGAAAAAAGATGGAAAATTATAGGCCAATTAGCCTAACCTCGGTTGTTGGCAAAATTCTAGAATCCATCGTTTTTAAAAAAATATATTTTATTAAAGTTTTCAAACTCAATTTTTCCACCTTACAAATCAACAAAAAAGATAACACAATAACTACTAGATAACATTGTTTAAATAACATATTGAACTAACAAGGTAACAAAAAGAAGAAAAAATTGTGCTCCACCCCCCCCCCCCACCCCAGCGAGAACAAAACAGGTTGCACCCCCCGCCCCCCCCCCGCCCCGGGCTGCTGCTTCTGACAAATTAATTTCCCTTAACGTTCCGCGAGATAGTCAAGGAACGGTTGCCACCACCTGTAGAAACCCTGAACCGATCCTCTCAGCGCAAACTTCATCCGTTCCAGTTTTATGAACCCTGCCATGTCGTTTATCCAGGCCTCCACGCCGGGGGGGGGGGTTCATTTCCTTCCACATGAGTAAGATCCTTCGCCGGGCTACCAGGGACGCAAAGGCCAGAATATCGGCCTCTTTCGCCTCCTGCACTCCCGGCTCAACCGCTACCCCAAATATAGCTAACCCCCAACCTGGCTTGACCCGGACCTTCACCACCTTTGAAATCACTCTTGCCACTCCCCTCCAGTACTCATCCAGTGCCGGATATGACCAAAACATATGTGTGTGGTTCGCCGGGCTTCCCAAGCACCTCCCGCACCTGTCCTCCACCCCGAAGAACCTGCTCAGCCTCGCTCCCGTCATGTGTGCTCTGTGCAGAACCTTGAATTGTATTAGGCTAAGCCTGGCACATGAGGAAGAGGAATTTACCCTACTTAGGGCCTCCGCCCACAGACCCTCCTCAATCTCCTCCCCCAGCACTTCTTCCCATTTCCCTTCAGCTCCTCTACCAGCGCCTCCCCCTCGTCCCTCATCTCCTGATATATTTCGGACACTTTGCCCTCCCCGACCCATACCTCCAAAATCACTCTATCCTGGATCCCCTGTGTCGGGAGCAGCGGAAATTCCCTCACCTGTTGCCTCGTAAACACCCTCACTTGCATGTTTCTAAGGATATTCCCCGGGGGCAACTCATACTTTTCCTCCAGCGCTCCCAGGCTCGCAAACGTCCCGTCAATAAACAAATCTCTCAATCTCCTAATTTCTGCCCAATGCCAGCTCTGGAACCCTCCGTCCATCCTTCCTGGGGTTGTTCCTGATCGGGGACCACACTGAGGCACCCGTCACACCCCTATGTCACCCCCATTGCCCCCAGATCCTTAAGGTTGCCGCCACCACTGGGTTTGTGGTATACCTTTTCGGGGAGAGCGGTAGCGGCGCAGTCACCAGCGCCTTTAGGCTCGTTCCTTTACAGGACGCCATCTCCAGCCTCTTCCACGCCGCCCCCTCTCCCTCCCTCATCCACTTGCGAACCATCGCCACATTGCCGGCCCAGTAATAATCGTCCAGATTCGGCAACGCCAGTCCCCCTCTGTCCCTGCTACGCTGCAGGAACCCCCTCCTTACCCTCGGGGTCTTCCCTGCCCACACAAAGCTCATAACACTCCTATCTATTTTCTTTAAAAAGGCCTTAGTGATCAAAATGGGGAGACATTGAAACACAAAAAGAAACCTTGGGAGGACCATCATCTTGACCGCCTGCACTCTGCCCGCCAATGATAGTGGCAGCATATCCCACCTCTTGAAATCCTCCTCCATCTGCTCCACCAGCCGCGTCAGATTGAGTTTGTGTAAAGTTCCCCAGCTCCTGGCTATCTGAATCCCCAAATATCGGAAGCTCCTGTCTGCTCTCCTTAACGGCAGGCCGTCTATCCCTCTTCCCTGATCCCCGGGGTGTACTACGAAAAGCTCACTCTTCCCCATATTAAGCCTATATCCTGAAAAATCTCCAAACCCCCTCAATATCTGCATAACCTCGGTCATCCCCTCCACAGGATCCGCCACATACAGCAGTAGGTCATCTGCGTAGAGTGACACTCGGTGTTCCTCTCCCCCTCTGACCACCCCCTCCATTTCCTAGAGTCTCTCAACGCTATGGCCAGTGGTTCAATTGCCAGCGTGAACAGTAGTGGGGACAGAGGGCACCCCTGCCTTGTTCCCCTATGTAACCGGAAATACTCCGATCTCTTCCGATTTGTGACTACACTTGCCACTGGGGCCCCAGAGAGGAGTTTAACCCAACTGACAAACCCCTCCCCGAACCCAAACCTCCTCAGCACCTCCCATAGATACTCCCACTCTACCCTATCAAATGCCTTCTCTGCATCCATCGCTGCCACTATCTCTGCCTCCCCCTCCGCTGGGGGCATCATTATCACCCCCAATAGCCGTTGTACGTTAACATTCAGTTGTCTCCCCTTTACAAACTCTGTCTGGTCTTCATGCACCACCCCCGGGACACAATCCTCAATCCTCATCGCCAGCACTTTTGCCAGCAACTTGGCGTCTACATTTAGGAGCGAGATAGGCCTATATGACCCGCATTGCAGCGGATCTTTATCTCGCTTCAGGATTAATGATATCGTCGCCACCGACATTGTGGGGGATAGAGTCCCCCCTTCTCTGGCCTCGTTAAAGGTTCTTGCCAACAGCGGGGCCAACAAGTCCACATACTTCCTATAAAATTCCACCGGGAACCCGTCTGGTCCCGGGGCCTTCCCTGCCTGCATGTTCCCCAGCCCTTTAGTCACCTCGTCCACCCCGATTGGCGCCCCCAGACCTGCCCCCTCCTGCTCCTCCACCTTCGGGAACCTTAGTTGGTCCAAGAACTGTTGCATCCCCCCTTTTCCCTCCGGGGGTTGGGACCGATATAGCCTCTCATAAAAGGTCTTAAATACCTAATTTACCTTCCCTGCACTCCACACCGTAGTTCCCGTTTCGTCCCTAACTTCCCCTATTTCCCTCGCTGCTATCCTCTTACGAAGCTGGTGGGCCAGCAGCCGGCTCGCCTTTTCTCCATATTCGTATCTCATCGCCTGCGCCTTCCTCCACTGTGTCTCTGCCCTCCCTGTGGTCAGCAGGTCAAACTCCGTCTGAAGTCTTCGCCTCTCCCTATATAGTCCTTCGTCCGGGGCCTCCGCATATCTTTTATCCACGCTCAAAATCTCCCCTATTAATCTCTCCCTCTCTTTGCCCTCTTTTTTCTCCTTGTAAGCCCTAATGGAGATCAACTCTCCCCTAACCACCGTCTTCAGCGCTTCCCATACTACCCCCACCTGGACCTCACCATCACCATTGGCCTCCAGGTACTGTTCAATACATCCCCGCACCCTTCCACAGATTCCCTCATCCACCAATAGGCCCACATCCAGTCACCAGAGTGGGCGCTGTTCCCTCTCCTCTCCTAGTTCCAGATCCACCCAATGCGGGGCATGGTCTGAAACGGCTATGGCTGAGTACTCCGTTCCTGCCACCCTCGAAATCAGTGCCCTACTCAAAACAAATAAATCTATCCAGGAGTATACCTTGTGAACATGGGAGAAAAAGGAAAACTCTTTGGCCAACGGCCGAGCAAATCTCCACGGATCCACTCCCCCCATTTGCTCCATAAACCCCCTGAGCACCTTGGCAGCTGCCGGCCTTCTTCCGGTCCTGGATCTAGACCGATCTAACCCTGGATCCAGCACGGTATTGAAATCCCCCCCCATTACCAGGCTTCCTACCTCCAGGTCCGGGATATGTCCCAGCATCCGCTTCATAAATCCCGCGTCATCCCAGTTCGGGGCATATACATTTACCAGCGCGACCTCCTTTCCCTGCAATCTGCCACTCACCATCACGTATCCACCACCGTTGTCCACTACTATATTCCTAGCATTGAACGACACCCGTTTCCCCACCAATATAGCCACCCCTCTATTTTTCGCGTCCAACCCTGAGTGGAACACCTGTCCCACGCATCCTTTCCTTAACCTAACCTGATCCGCCACCTTCAGGTGCATCTCCTGAAGCATGACCACGTCTGCCTTCAGTCCTTTTAAGTGCGGGAGCACTCGGGCCCTCTTAATCGGCCCATTTAGGCCTCTCACATTCCACGTGATCAGCCGGATTGGGGGGCTGCCCGCCCCCCCCGCCGACTAGCCATCACCTACTCTAGGCCAGTCCCACGTCCAGGTCCCGCGCACCTACCAGTCCTCTAGGCGGCGCACTCCCGTCCCGACCACCTCTTCCCTTGCCAGCTCCCTCTCGATCCCAGCAGCAGCAACCCAGTTATCCCCCCCCCCCCCCCCCCCCCCCCCCCCGCTAGATCGCCATCTAGCATGGTTACTCCCCCCATAGTGCTTCCGAAAGTCAGCTGACTCCAAATGACCCCGGCTTCGCCCGCTCTCTCCTTGACCCCCCCCCGTGTGTGGAGCTCTCATCCTCCTTGCGCCTATCTTCCCGCCGTCATCTCTCTAGTGCGGGAAAAAACCCACGCCTTCCTAGATAAGTCCCACCCCCTATGGCGCAGCTCCCCCTATAGCCCCGTTCCCATTCCCCATCCCCATCTATGTCCCTGTTTTCCCCCCCCACCGCCGCCCACATTACTCAGTGTCCCCCCCGTCGACAAACAAAGGGGTTCTTCTTTTCCCTTTCCCCTCCCCACCTATCATCCCAATACGGTGAACCTCCCATTCCCCAATTTACATTTCTGTACATCAACATCATCATTTTCCCACCAGCATCAGTCCATCAGTTCTGGTCCAATTTCTCTTTTTGGATGAAGGTCCATGCCTCTTCCGACGTTTCAAAATAGTAGTGCCTATCCTGGTACGTGACCCACAATCGCGCCGGCTGCAGCATCCCAAACTTTACTTTCTTCTTGTGAAGCGCCGTCTTGGCCCGATTGAAACTCGTTCTCCTTCTCGCCACCTCTGCGCTCCGGTCCTGATACACTCGTATCACCGCATTCTCCCACCTGCTACTCCGTACCTTCTTGGCCCAGCTCAAAACAGCCTCTCTGTCGGTGAAGCGGTGAAATCTCACCACTATCGCCCTTGGTGGTTCTCCAGCCTTTGGTCTCCTCGCAAGGACCCGGTGAGCCCCTTCCATCTCCAGGGGGCCCGAGGGGGCCTCAGCTGCCATTAGCGAATGGAGCATCGTGCTCACATAAGCCCCAGTGTCAGCTCCTTCCACTCCCTCGGGGAGACCCAGAATCCGGAGGTTCTTTCTCCTCGATTTGTTTTCCAGGACTTTGAGTCTTTCGATACACCTCTTGTGTAGCGCCTCGTGCATCTCCATTTTAACCGCTAGGCCCAGAATCTCATCCTCGTTCTCAGCTGCCTTCTCCTTCACCCCACGGAGCTCTATCGCCTGGGCCTTTTAAGTTTCTTTTAGCCCTTTGATTGCCAACAACATCGGTGCCAGCACCTCCTTCTTTAATTCCTCCACACACCGTCTGAGGAATTCCTGCTGATCTGGCCCCCAGGTCGTCTGGGCTCCATCCGACGCCATTTTGCTTCTTCCTTCTCTTCTCTGCCGCTGCTCCTGAGGATCCTTCGCAATCTGGCCACTACCACCGATCTTTTCCATACACTCTAGGGGGAACTCCTTACTTCGTCACCCCACACCGGGTTTGGTCCAAAAAAAATTCCTATTTGGGGCTCTCAAAAAGAGCCCAAAAGCCCGTTAGAGCGGGAGCTGCCGATTCGCGCGGCTTAGCTATGCATCGCCGCAACCGGAAGTGAGACCTAGAATCCATTGTTAAGGATGAGATTTCTAAATTCTTGGAAGCGCAGGGTCGGATTAAGACAAGTCAGCATGGATTTAGTAAGGGGAGGAAGTGCCTGACAAACCTGTTAGAGTTCTTTGAAGAGATAACAAATCGGTTAGACCAAGGAGAGCCAATGGATGTTATCTATCTTGACTTCCAAAAGGCCTTTGATAAGGTGCCTCACGGGAGACTGCTGAGTAAAATAAGGGCCCATGGTATTCGAGGCAAGGTACTAACATGGATTGACGATTGGCTGTCAGGCAGAAGGCAGAGAGTTGGGATAAAAGGTTATTTTTCGGAATGGCAACCGATGACGAGTGGTGTCCCGCAGGGTTCAGTGTTGGGGCCACAGCTGTTCTCTTTATATATTAACGATCTAGATGACGGGACTGGGGGCATTCTGGCTAAGTTTGCCGATGATACAAAGATAGGTGGAGGGGCAGGTAGTATGGAGGAGGTGGGGTGGCTGCAGAAAGATTTAGACAGTTTAGGAGAGTGGTCCAAGAAATGGCTGATGAAATTCAACGTGGGCAAGTGCGAGGTCTTGCACTTTGGAAAAAAGAATAGAGGCATGGACTATTTTCTAAACGGTGACAAAATTCATAATGCTGAAGTGCAAAGGGACTTGGGAGTCCTAATCCAGGATTCTCTAAAGGTAAACTTGCAGGTTGAGTCCGTAATTAAGAAAGCAAATGCAATGTTGTCATTTATCTCAAGAGGCTTGGAATATAAAAGC
The DNA here is from genome assembly GCF_047496885.1 of Scyliorhinus torazame. Classification (NCBI taxonomy): domain Eukaryota; kingdom Metazoa; phylum Chordata; class Chondrichthyes; order Carcharhiniformes; family Scyliorhinidae; genus Scyliorhinus; species Scyliorhinus torazame. The sequence goes on from NC_092713.1 coordinate 124,152,147, forward strand.
AGGGATGTACTTCTGAAGCTTTATAAAGCCCTAGTTAGGCCCCATTTAGAATACTGTGAGCAATTTTGGGCCCCACACCTCAGGAAGGACGTACTGGCACTGGAGCAGGTCCAGTGGAGGTTCACACGGATGATCCCAGGAATGGTCGGCCTAACATACGATGAATGTCTGACGATCCTGGGATTATATTCATTGGAGTTTAGGAGGTTGAGGGGAGATCTAATAGAAACTTACAAGATAATGAATGGCTTAGATAGGGTGGACGTAGGGAAGTTGTTTCCATTAGCAGGGGAGACTAGGACCCGGGGGTACAGCCTTAGAATAAAAGGGAGTCACTTTAGAACAGAGATGAGGAGAAATGTCTTCAGTCAGAGAGTGGTGGGTCTGTGGAATTCATTGCCACAGAGGGCGGTGGAGGCCGGGACGGTGAGTGTCTTTAAGACAGAAGTTGATTAATTCTGACTGGGTAGGTCCCATATGTTTTATGTTTCCTAAAGCATATGCTCCCCTTTGGGACTCCAGTGTAATTGGGAAGGATCAAACAGGGAGTTTGATGTGTTACATTAAACCTAGGCCCCCACCATCCTTTAAACCTATTCATATCGTATCTAGCTAATCTCCAATCTAACATATCCTGTGTATCTTACCCTTGCCCTGTACTATTTTGTCTTAGAGCCCATTCTGCTTTCTCTTTACTGGCGAATGATATAGGTTGCACAGAGAAGCCCTCCCCCAAGCATCTGGGAATTTGTGTACAAACCCAACAACTGAATTTATTTACCCTCTCTGCGTGTGACTGAGACATGTATACTAAGGTGTTAGTATGCAGTTTACCCTTTACATGATGTTGGATTAATATGATAATATAAAAACATCAACGCCATCATTCTCTTCAGGTCAGCGTTTCGCTAGTACTCTCAAAGTTCCCTTTGATGTAGTTTACACGAGTTGCGTGGATCCCATCTGGCTTTTCCTTTACCTTAACGGCTGTTCGGGTTGTTAGCGGCACTTGGTAGGGTCCATTTCACCTGGGAGAAAAATAATCTTTGTTTAGTGCTTTCACATATACTTGATCTCCAGGTTTAAAGGATGTGTATTTCCCTCTTTTGGATGCACCTGAGCCTGTCGCACCTTTTCATGTTTTTATTTATTTATTTATTTTCAGCGGTTTCACACATGGCCTGGGCATATTTTAGTGATGCCTCATCTGCCCATATTAAGGCTACTGCCGCTGGAGTCATTGGGGGTTTAGTTCCAGTTGTCGTGGGACGTTCCATTAATATCTCATACGGGGTTAAACCCGTATTACGATTTCTCGGATTTTGCAGGGCATACATTACTATGGGTATGGCATCTGGCCATAGCAGCCCATTTTGTTGACACACTTTTGTAATTGCAGTTTTAATTATTCCATCCGCCCTTTCCACCATTCCTGGGGATTGTGGCTGATATGGGATATGCAATTTCCAATCAAATCCCATGGCTTCTGTTAGGGCTTTGGTCAATTTGCTAGTGAAATGAGTTCCCCTGTCACTGTTAATACCCATTGGTATCCCAATCCTAGGTATTATTTCCTTTAACCATTCTCTGCTACCAGAATATTTACCATTGTTCTAGCATCATCTCTTTTGATTGGAAAAGCCTCTACCCACCGTGAAAACATGTCCACTATCACCGATTATTCCTTTGACAAATCATACGTGCACTTCAACTTCATCTTCACTCTTTGATTTCTCTTCTTGTCTTAACCTGTGACTTTGCGACCTTGTTACTACACAATCCTGAAAAATCCCAGGATACTCATCCTTCAACACTTCAGTTGTCTGATTTTCCACTGGCTTATCAACCACAGTAGGCATCACTCCCACCTGCGATCCAGCTATATCATTACCCCAAACTGTATTCCTGGACAAGATAGTTTCTCTATTACTCCGACTACCACTTCACCACTCTTCACTGGACTTTCCAACCTTACCTTATATAATGGAACACTACTCCTCTCACCCTGAATACCACCTTTTCTGGCAACATCCTTCCCAGACTACATAACTCCTCATCTCCTACCATCAAAGATTGACTCGCTCCCGTATCTCTTAAAATTGTGACTTCTTTTCCTGCTCCTCCTGATACACATGAGTAAACTTTACCCACACAAGTAAATTCTTTAAAGAGATCTGGCACCTTCTTATCAATCACCTCTTGATCAGGCTGTACAATCTTTTGCGCCTCCTTCGCTTCACCTGGGTTTTCCTTTTCCACTTTCACAAACCCCACTGTCTTATCCTGTTTTACCACATCAGCCTTCCCAGTGCTTTTCTTCAACCACCAACACTGTGACTTTACATGGCCTAGTTTATTACAGTGAAAACATTTGAAACTTTTCATTTCTTTTCCACCCTCCTGGATTTCTTTCTTAATCCGAGGTACACTCTATTCCAACAGTGTAATTTCTCTGAGAGCTTCATATGTTTGGTTTATTTTCAAAGCCCTTATCCACCTATCAAAATTGTCTTGATAGCAACTTGCATTTAGCCAAGAGCGATGCTCCTGTAGAGAGGCTTGCTCCTGCGCCTGTTTTAACTTTGGTTCTGTTATGGTGGACGGATGTTCAACTGCAGAAGCTTGTAGTTGTGGCTGCGGTTTGAGAGTGACTTTTTTGCTATTTTATCAGCAAATCTATTGCCGCATGAGACTTCATTGTCTGCAGTGGTATGCGCTTCACACTTTCAAACGGCTATCTTGCTGGGCAGCTGAACAGCATCTAGTAAATTTAAAACCAATTTAGCATGTTTAATAGGTTGGCCGGAGGAAGTTATGAATCTCCTGTTTTTTCCATAATTGGCCAAAATCATGTACTACCCTAAAAGCAGATCGGGAATCATATAAATATTGACTGTTTTATTTTTAGCTAGAATACATGCTTTAGTAAGGGCAAACTATTCGGCCGCTTGAGCAGACATTCTCGAAAGCAGAGCAAAAGCTTCCACTATCTTGAATGGAGTTACTATTGCATCACCGGCCAGGATGGTCATATAATTTGGTTGGTTTGCTGACCCATTGGTGAAAAAGATGATGTCTGGATTTTCTATTGGGTGAATCAGGTCGAGGGGTTGTGGTGGCTTCAACCAGTTGTAAACAGTCATGATCATACATATGTTCTGCTTCCGAGGGCATGGGCAAGAGTGTTGCAGGGTTGACAGCTGGCGCTCGCTTGTAGGTAAAGTTGGTTTCAGAGAGAATTACTTCATACCCAGCGTGTCGAGCCGCAGTAAAATGCTGCATTGCAGATGAATTAAGCAGCAGCAAAACTGATGATTTCTTTTTTTCTACTATGGCCGCTGTGGCTGCTACTGCTTTTAAGCAATTTGGCATACCGTTTACCACACCGGGTAATAGGCAAGGGGTCTTTTCCCTCCTCAATGCTCTTGCACCAGGACCCCTGTTGCAAATCTCTCTGCTTCATTCACATAAAGAGTAACGGGCTTGCTGAAATTAGGAAGTCCCAAGGTAGGGGCGCTAATCATGGCTTGTTTCAAATTACAAAATGCTTGCTCCCTCTCTGGTAATGACTGAAGGGGCGTCCTGTAGGGTAGCCTTGTGCAGTACTGCGTCCATCTCTCTATAGTCCGGTATCCACTGCCTGCAATAGTCCACCATTCTGAGGAAGGTAAAGGTTTCCTTTTTCGTGCGTGGAGTTGGTACCCTTGCTACAGCCTGTACGCTTTCAGACCCAAGCCTCCGCTGTCCCTGCTGCAGCTGAAATCCCAAATACTGTTGTCTCCTGACAGAATTGCAGCTTGTCCATTGAGATCCCATGCCCTCTTTCTGCCAGATGTGATAATAACAAAAGGGTATTCTGTTGACAAACTAGCCCTCCCTTTGAGGCTATCAATAAATTGCCATCATATTGAGGGACTGTTGAGCCTGCAGACAACTGGCACTCGTCCAAGTCTCTTTTAATACCGTCAATTCCGATATGTAAAGCAAATAGATATTGACTTTCCGGCTGCAATGTTATGAAGAAAAAGGCTGAGAAAGTATCCGTTGTTGGTGGCATAGAAGACAAAATGACATTTATGTCCGGCACCAATGGAGCAATAGTGATAACAATTTTATTGATGGCTCTAAGATCTTGCACAAACCACCACTCGTTGGGTCTTCCTACCTTTGGAATGGGGAGTATAGGGGTGTTACAGGGGCTTTGTGTTCTCTTCAGCACCCCTTGCTGTAATAGTGCATTGATCACTCTCTCTATCCCTTTTTCTGCTTCCGGTGCCAACCTGTATAGTTTTAAGTAGGTAAGGGCAACGTTCTTCTGTAACTGAACCCTATGTGCTGGGGCAGAATGTACTTTTCCAATATGACTATTATGTTGGGCCCTTGGATGTGGCAGTAACTGGGCCAGGATTGAAGGGAGTAAATGATGGCTCTCTCGGGGAGGTTGTTGTCTTTCAAGTGTAGTGGGCCATTGCTCCTCTTTCCAGGTCACTTTGCCCTCCTGTTTGCCATAACATTCTATCAGGCAATTTTGTCTGTCCATTTCAATATAAATCCCATGTATTACTTTTTTTCTTTGGCCTCTCTGATCACTTCTCCTATTTGCTTTGCCTTAGCGGGCAATGATAAATGGGGTTCTGAAGTTAAACCCATCCTAAAAAGGTCCCTCTGACTATGGGTCAACTGTACTAACATTCCTAATCCCACAACACCGAAAAATAAAAAGGAGTGACATGCAATGATGTCTGCTTTCCTAAGTGATATTGCGCTCGTAAATTGTATGCGTGCTCATCCTCAAGAGCATACCAAGCCGTGCAATCGGTCACTATATTCTCTCATCTGGACTCTATCAGGTGTTTTAATAGCTGTGCCCAAGGGACATTAATCCTTTGTAAGACTTCCTGCAGTTTAAATTTTTTTTAAAAACAGAGATACTGTAAAGGTTAACGTTCAGCTGCCAGCATAGAACACAGACACAGAGCGATCGGGCATAGGCTCAGAAGTTATTAAATTTTGCAGCTGATGAGCTCATATTTGAGACAGTTCTATAAACATTCCATTATCAATGCGATGTACTACCGCTCCTAATTTGCAGAGTGTCTGCCTGCCTAATAGGGGAAGATGTTGCTAGATTCGGTACATCCTTCCTGGGGGTTAAATGCTTCTTGGACCCTTGCATGATAGCCTCTTTCCCTCTATTTGCTAACCAGTGTTCGAGGGACTCATTTCCTTCATTCAAATGATTATCGTTATTAGGAACCCAGCCCCCATTTTTGCCGGGTGGGATCCCATCCTTCAAAGCAAAGATGCACCATAAGAGTATTTTAGAAGCAGCAAAACATCCCTTGGGGGCGGGCTATGAATAGCACACATTTAAGTCAATTTCCAATGATTGATTTTATAGACATTAGCTATTCTTAGAGACGTATATTTTTTCTTTGTCATTCAGAAAAGATCAACTGTCTGCTGAAATGGTTAATGTTTCCTGCAGAATCTAAGGGGCGGAGAACTTGGCATGATGCCATTTACGTTTTTTCACGTAATCTAAAAACTTATTCATATTCAATTACTTCTATTCGTAAAGGCACTTTCTTTTAAACTGATCGTAATTTCCAATGTTTCCGTTCATTAGAGAAATCTCAACAAAAATCACAAGTTATAATCTCTGACTCACAAAGACAGACGATAAAAAATACAACTCGTTCATGCTTTGACTGAAATTAATTGGTGAACAAAACACACAGATTCTCACAGCTCACAAATATCACAGTTAACCGTTAGCCTGATCTCACGGCTAATAAAATCTGAATTCCCTTTCTCTCCAGGAACTCATCTGTTACGCCTTTACCATAATCTTCTTTTTACTTTTACTCCACTGTTTTCTTTTTTCGAAAGGGGGTCAGCTTCATTAGATTCCTATGCGGGACATATAGGTTTTTCTACCTCATCCCGTTGCTTTACGATAGTTTCTTTTCATTTTCTTACCCATTTTGACTCCCTTAACTGTCCTCTTTAAGGAGTTCACCTTCTTTCTCGCTCCGAATATCTTTACCGAGGCTTCGGGATGACCTGTGAGGGGGCATCGAGTTTAGTGCTCATCGTTCCTTCGGCAAAATACTTTAGAACATATATATATAACAACAACGACCACGGAAATCATTTACAAATACTACAGGGAGCGCACACCGGTGTTTATCCTTTCACGAACCTCGAAGTCTTTTTTTTAAAAATGTTAGGCTCTAAGGCACCTTTTTCTTCCCATGCAGCTAATCATTAATTTATTAATTAAGATAACTCTCCTAGCATGAGTCACTGGCCAGTAATTAAGGCTGCCGAGCCGCTGACCCCCCTTTCAGCTGGGGTCGCGCTATGGCTCTCTCCCTTTCAGTTGAGTGAGTCCTGTTTAGAGATTCGTTTCGGGGTTCACTTCCCGTTAAATTAGGGAAACTGCAACGACTACGCCAATTTGTCATGGAAATCATAATAAAGACAAATTCCTCAAGGTTCGATCTAAGGAAATTTATTTACACAAATATACTTGTGGAGAGAGAGTGTTTCAGCTGCAAAGCCAAGGCACTGCACTCTTGAGTTATGCAGTCAAAAACCATTATATTTATAGTGTGAAATAAACAACTTTGAAGAGATAAAGCTTGGGAACACACGCAAGAGGAAATATGAATGTTTTGCCCTTGGTTTAAAAACAATTCGAGTACGCATTTTGTTGTCCTTCGGAAGAACTTATTATCATAATAATGCAGAGTACAAAATACTAAGCAGTATTTAGTTTACATTACTTGACCTACTTATTTTCGCTCAAAAGCAGTGTTAAAGTATAGTCAATATTCCCAGCATGCTTCTAAATTGGTAACTCATTAACTTCCCTTCCTCACTACCTCTCTCAAATTCCTTGCCTGTGGATTCTGCTATCTACCTCTTAAATTCCTTGCCTTAGAAGTTATCATTTGTATAGCTCCTCTGAACTCTGGTAAACAAAGTTTCTGATATGGCCATTCACATCTTAATGTCTCTAGGCTCCTGCTAATCTTGTTACTGGGAAAATCACATTTCATTTATTCCTCTAGATGCCTGCTAGTCTTGTTACTTGACTGTTATTTTGTTTTCATCTTAAATTCACTGTTAATCTCAGAATTTCCCACATGTCCCCTTATAAAATGTCCCCTTATAAAATGAAACGTCTTCATTTGAAAGAGTCTTTCATTTCTCAATCATTTCTTAGCTGTTGTACCTCATAATAAATAACAATAATCACTTATTGTCACAAGTAGGCTTCAATTAAGTTACTGTGAAAAGCCCCTAGTCGCCACATTCTGGCGCCTTTTCAGGGAGGCTGGAACGGGAATTGAACCCATGCTGCTGGCCTTGTTCTGCATTACAAGCCAGCTGTCTTAGCCCACTGTGCTAAACCAACCCCTCATCAACCATTTCAAAGATTTAAGAGCATGCATTAGGAATAAAATTATACCCCAGTGTTCCTAAAAGTCGCTTTTATACTCGTGATAAAAGCATCTGCAAAGACATTCTCTCTACTGAAATGATTTTTAAATTAAATGGTTCTAACAGCTAGTATGGGGAGACGGTGGCATAGTATTGTCACTGGACTAATTAACCAGAGACCCAGCGTATGTTCTGTGGACCCTGGTTCAAATCTCGCCACTGCAGATAGTGAAAATTGAATTCAATAAAAATCTGGAATTAAAAGTCTAATGATGACTATGAAACCATTCTTGATTGTCATAGAAACCCATCTGGTTCACTAATGTCCATTAGGAGGGTGGCACAATGGTTAGCACTGCTTCATACGGCACTGAGGACCCGGGTTTGAATCCCGGCCCTGGGTCAATGTCCGTGTGGAGTTTGCACATTCTCCCCATGTCTGCGTGGGTTTCACCACCGCAACCCAAAGATGTGAAGGGTAGGTGGATTGGTCACGCTAAGTTGCCCCTTAATTGGACAAAATAATTGTGTACTCTAAATTTTTTTTTTTAAAATAATGTCCATTAGGGAAGAAAATCTGCCATCCTTACCTGGTCTGGTCTACATGTGACATCAGACCCACAACAATGTGGTTGACTCTTAACACCCCCCCCCCCACACTCAAGGTGAATGAGGGATGGGCAATAAGTGCAGGCACAGCCTGTGACACCCACGTCCCATGAACGAATAAAAAAAGCAACAGTCTCCATCGGAATAATGTAGTGCTCCAATTACAAACTTTTTCCAAAAACCTTAAGGCTTATATCCGTATATATGGTTATTACTGCAAGATTGCTGGCAACGAAATCTCAAAATGTTGTAATGCCAGTACCAAGCTTAAAGTCTAATTTTTAATTGTGGAATACGTCTATTGTTGACTGTTTAATTTCCTTGAGAAACAGCCCACAGGTTTCTCAATGCCAAGTTCATCTTCCTGTTGCAACACGGCTCCCGCACCAAGGTCACTAGCATCCACAGCCAGTTTAAACTGCTTGCTGTAGATTGGTGCAGATAACACTGGTTTTGTTGTTAACATCGGTTTCACCCGACAGCTTTCAGTGGTGGCCATGGAGTGAGCAGTCGCACATTTGGTGACTCCCACTCAAGGCGGATGTTTCGGTCTTTACCTCCCGAAGGGCAAAGTATTTGAGGGCAAGAGGTGCAGGAATGCCTGGGGAAGGTTTTACTCCCCTGGTGTGGCTGGTGGATGGATCCATGGACCAGGAGTGGGGCAAGAATGAAAGAGCTGCTGGAACAGGAGAGTCTTTGTGCCGCACCAGAGGATGAGATGGCGGAGGGCAAGGGGGCTGCATTGCATGCCCAGTGGTCAGTGGAGCATTTAATAAAGCACCTCAAAGAAAAGTTTCGTCAGCAAAGGAAAGAGGTCCTGGAAGACCTAGCCAAGATGGTGGAACTGATTAAGTCGGGGATCAAGCGAGTGGAGCAGCGGTTTTAGTTCTAGGGCCTGGCGATCCAGAAAGTGGAGGAGGCGGTGGGGGAGCTTGAGGAGCAGCTGATCTCATTGGTGGTTGAAATGGGAGTAATGCGGGAGAGTCAGAAGAGGCTGAGGGAGAAGATGGAAGATTTGGAGAATTGCTCCAGAAGGCAAAACCTTAGGATTGTTGGGATGCCTGAAGGTATTGAAGGTGCAGAGGCCAGATTGTATGTGGCTAAGATGCTGGAGAAATTGATCGGCCCCTGGAGGTGGATCAAGCACACAGGGCGCTGAAGAGGAGGCCACAGGTGGGCGAGCCGCCGAGGGCGATGGTGGTGCGGTTGCACCACTTTCTGGACAAGGAGAAAATTCTTCGATGGGCGAAGCAGACCAGGGAATGTACCTTGGAAGGGAATGAACTGCGAGTGGACTAGAACCTGGGAGAAGAACTGGCGAAGAGGGGGGCTGAGTTTAACCGAGTTAAGGCTGCCCTCATTAAAAAAGAGGGTGAAGTTTGGGGTTTTGTACCCGGCCCACCTGTGGGTGACTTTCCAGAAGCGAGAGTATTATTTCGGCATGCCAGAGGAGGCAATGGAGTTTGTGAAGTACAATGGATTTGGAGGAGTGTGAGGCCATTGAACTTAGTAGGAGTTTGTATGTTCAGATATGAAGTGTGGGCTTCAGCAAATTTGACTTTTTGCTAGATTCGTGACAAGATTAGCTCCTTTCAAGCGGTCAGTTTTTTTAAAGTGGTGCAGATGTTCTTCCGAACTTTGACTGAACATTACTGAGTCATCACTATAAACTGCACAGTGACTCAGTCATGAATCTCTGAAAAGTTGCATTCTTCATCCTGAATGGCACAACTTTGAATTGGTAAAGTCTTTTTGGCGTTATGAATGCAGAGATCTCTTTTGCCCGCTTTGTCAAAGGTACTTGCCAATAGCCCTTTAGCACGTTTATCTTTGTGACGAGTTTAGACTGTCCAATTCTTGTGATGCAATCTTCCAAACATGGATTCGGAAACAAATCGCTCTTGATGTCAGTTTTCATTCTCCTGTATTCCACACAAAGTCCTTGGACGGGATTCTCCATCCCGCCGCACTAGTTTTCTGGTGCGGCGCACTCCCGGCGGCACCGGGATTCTCCGTCTTGCCAGCCGGCCAATGGGGCTTCACATTGTGGGCAGCCCCACACCGTCGGAAAATCCCTGGGCGTGGGTGTGCTGCCGGCGCAACGGAGAATCCCAACAGTGGAGAATCGAGCCCCGTATGTTCCATCTGGTTTTGGCACTGGTACGATAGAGGAGCTCCAATCACTAGAATTCAATTCACTAATGTCCTTTTGGAACATATATTTAATTTCCTCTGTACTTGTGATAACCTTTCTGGATTTAACCTATATGTATGATGCTTTATTGGAACTGTATCCCCCACACATCTGCATCATGCATTGCTACATCCATTCAACCTAATTTATCCCCACAAATACATTTATAGGACTGCAGTAAGTCTTTCAATTCGCTCTGGCTCTTATCTGGAAGATAACTTAACCATTAAAAATTTTTAAGGACTATCTCATTTTCCAAGTGAATTTTAGGGAAGTTACTGACTGAATTTAACTCTTCTTCTCTTTGTTTCATTATTATGAATACCTCCTGCTTATCTGTTTTCCCACTATGAAAATACAAGTCTGTGCATTCCTATCAGCCATTACTTTCATTCCCTGCTATGTTGGCTGATGGATTGGTTTTAAGTAGTAATCACCTTCTTGTAATTTCATCAGTCTCTTTGAATGAAACACATCGGTCGCTTTCCCTTTGTCGGTTTCATCTTCATTCAGCTGGCTAAAGACCATATCAGAAAACCTGATCTCATTTATCTCATCCTTTGCTCACAACTCTTTCCTTTTGTCTTATTTGATGGGCCTGTGATCTAATCACTGCACAATCAGGAAAACCCCCTAAGGGTCTGTTTACAATTTCTTTGTAGCTTGGTTTTCTATCAGCTGTTCAACCAGAGTAGATATCTATCCATGATCCAGCTATATCACTCCCGAGAATGAAATCTATCCCTTCAATGGGAAATGTTTCTACCATTCCTACAGTCACATCCCCCATCTTCAAGCTACTCTGTAAGTTTATTTTTACCAAAATAATTTTTCTTTTTTCATTATGAATGCTCACCAGAACCTCTTCCTTCAATATCCCTTCTGAACAACAAATATCTTTATCCCATAACATTAGGGATTAACTCACACCTCTTAGCTCTTGAGATTTTAATATCCTTTCCATTCTAGTCTGTCCTCATGGAAATACTTTTTTTTCCCAATTAAGGGGCAATTTAGCGTGATCAATCCACCTGCCCTGTACATCTTTGGGTTGTGGGGGTGAGACCCACGCAGACATGGGGAGAATGTGCAAACTCCACACAGACAGTGATCTGGGGCAGGATTGAACCCAGGACCTTGGCGCCGTGAGGCAACAGTGCTAACACCATTGCAACACCCTTTTCATGGAAATAATTCAACTTCGCACACAAAATCCTTAAATTCATCAGCAATCTGCTGGTCACTCTGCCCCTGTACCATTTGTGCACACATTTTCCTTCTTATTGTTTTGCCCCTTACCTCCATGTACAAATCCTTCTTGTTTCTTCTGTTCTCCAGCCTCAAGTTCATATTTTCCATTTTAAGATTTGTAACTCCAAGTGATTTCCATGTAATCCCAGTGTAATCCCAGCATACTGACTTTATGTGACCCAGTTCATTACAATGAAAGCATCTAACTTTCCTCATGTCTCTTATTCCCTCAGCACCATCTTTTAAACGTTGAAGTCTCCTTGGAAGCTTCAGTCACTCCCTTTGGTGCTTTATTACCTTTTCTCACTCCTTCCATTTTCTGTCTTTCTCAGATTAAAATAAAGTGTAGAAAGAAAGTCTCTCTAACCTACATAATAGCTCAATCATGAGCAAGCTCCCCTTTTGTCTCGCAGTTTTAACTCGTTGGTTCTCCACATGAATCCTTATCATTGTAAGCAATGAGTTTTTAAATTGTTACGACAGAATTACTTCTCTCAGGTCTTCATAAGTTTCTGCTATTTTTACTGTTCTCACCCACCTTTCAAAATTACTTTGCATAACCCTTTCAAATTCAATATACATTTAGCCAGACTGTTTTCTTATATTTCAAAACTTTTGTCTGTAAGTCTCTGGTACAAACTCATTAGCATTCAGTCTCGCTCTCTTCATTGTCTCATAGTTACCAGATCTTTCCTCTGACAAAGATGCATAGACTTCACCCGCCCTACCTCCGAGTTTCCTCTGTAAGAGCAATGTCCAAATAATCTTGTGACCATTTCATCTGTTCAGCTATTTTCTCAAAACCCTTACAAAATGCCTTGGCATCCTTTTCATAAAGTTTTGGAAGCGCCAAATCTAAACATCTCCCTACCAGAAAAGGTATTAGGTTACAAGAGGATATAGTTGGAATGGTCTCTTGGGCAAATCAGTGGCAGATGGAATTGAATCCTTCAACGTGTGTGGTGATGCACTTGGGAAGGAGTAACATGACAAGGGAGTGCTCAATGAATGGCTGGACACTTGGAAGCTCAGAGGAACAGGGGGATCTTGGGGTGCTTGGCCACGGATCTCTGAAGGTGGCAGGATACGTTAATAGGGTAGTTAAGAAGGCATTCGGGACACCTGTCTTTATCAGTCATGACATGAATCATAGGTTATAAGAGCAGGGAGGTTATGTTGGAGCTGCACAGGACTTTGGTTAGGCCATAGCTAGAGTACTGTGTTCAGTTCTGGTCATTGCACCATAGGAAGGATGTGATTGCACTTGAGAGGGTGCAGAGGAGATTCACCAGGATGTTGCCTGGGATGAAACATTTTAGCTATGAAGAGAGGCTGGATAAGCTTGGGTTTTCATAGAATTTACAGTACCGAAGGAAGCCATTCGGCCCTCGAGTCTGCGCTGGCCCTTGGAAAGAGCACCCGACTTAAGCCCACACCTCTACCCTATCCCTGTAACCCAGTAATCTAATCTAACCTATTGGACACTAAGGGGCAATTTAGCATGACCAATCCACCTAACCTGCACATCTTTGGACCGTGGGAGGAAACGGGAGGGCCTGGAGGAAACCCATGCAGACACGGGGAGAAAATTTAAACTCCACACAGACAGTCAGCCGAGGCCGGAATTGAACCTGGGACCCTGGAGCTGTGAGGCAGCAGTGCTAACCACTGTGCCACCATGTTTTCTTTACAGCAAAGAAGGTTGAGAGGGGACCTGATTGAGGTGTATAAGCTTATGAGGGGCATGGACAAGGGGGATAGAAAGCAGTTCACCTTAATTGAAGGGGAAATAATGAGGGGGCACAACTTTAAGGTAAAAGGCTTAGAGGGCTTTTGAGAAAACCTTTATTCACCCAGAGGGTGGTGGGAATCTGGAATGCTCTGCCTTGGTGGGTTGTTGAGGCTAGAAACCTCACAATCTTAAAAAAGTACTTGGATGAGCACTTGAAATGTCATAACATTTAAGGCTTTGGGTCAAGTTCTGGGAAGTGGGATAGTGTTGTCGGTGCAGGCTTGATGGGCCAAAGGGCCTCGACTATACTTTATGATTCTAAATTCTATGTGTAGAACTAGTTTCTTCCTCAGCCAGCTCTGTTGCTCTGGCTGCAATTCGCTACATCTTAATGTTCTCTCTCTTTTTCGTGGTCTGCCATTGTTTTTTTAAAAATATATATTTTATTCAAATTTTTCGGCCAAACAAAACAGTACAAAGGTTTTTCCCTTTTTACCACAATAAAACAATATAAATAACAGTGACCGTTTTTAACAAATAAATAAATAATATATAAACTAAATGGCAACTGCCATAACAAAAATAATATCTCTCCCAAATAATAAAATCAAACAATCCAATATACATAACCAAGTACAAATATCTATACAAAAACACCCCTGAGGACCCACCCGAGCCCTCTCCCCACCCCCCCCCCCCCCCCTGGGTTGCTGCTGTTACCTTCCCATTTCCTTTATCGTTCTGCGAGTTAGTTAATGAACGGTTGCCACCGCCTGGTGAACCCTTGAGCCTAACCCCTTAGTGCAAACTTTATCCGTTCTAGTTTTATAAACCCTGCCATGTCGTTTATCCAGGTCTCCACGCCCGGGGGCTTGGCTTCCTTCTACATAAGCAATATCCTTCGCCGGGCTACTAGGGACGCAAAGGCCAAAACATCAGCCTCTCTCGCCTCCTGCACTCCCGGCTCTTCTGCAACCCCAAATATAGCCAACCCCCAGCTTGGCTCGACCCGGACCCCCACCACCTTCGAAAGCACATTTGCCACCCCCACCCAGAAACCTTGCCGTGCCGGGCATGACCAAAACATGTGGGTGTGGTTTGCTGGGCTTCTCGAGCATCTCCCACACCTATCCTCTACCCCGAAAAATTTACTGAGCCTTGCTCCGGTCATACACGCCCTGTGCAAAACCTTGAATTGTATCAGGCTAAGCCTGGCACACGAGGACGAAGAGTTTACCCTACGTAGGGCACCTGCCCCAGCCCCTCTTCAACCTCTTCCCCCAGCTCTTCTTCCCATTTTCCCTTCAGCTCATCCACCATGATCTCCCCCTCGTCTCTCATTTCCCTGTATATATCCGACACCCTACCATCCCCCACCCATGTCCCTGAGATCACTCTATCCTGAATCTCCTGCGTCGGGAGCTGCGGGAATTCCCTCACCTGTTGCCTCGCAAAAGCCCTCAGTTGCATGTACCGAAATGCATTCCCTTGGGGCAACCCATATTTTTCCGTCAGCGCTCCCAGACTCGCAAACGTCCTGTCTAAGAACAGATCCCTCAGTTGCACAATCCCAGCTCTCTGCCACGCTCCAAATCTCCCATCTATTCTCCCCAGGACAAACCTATGATTATTTCTTATCGGGGACCGCACCGAGGCTCCCGTCCTTCCCCTATGCCGTCTCCACTGCCCCCAAATTTTCAGTGTTGCCACCACCACTGGACTTGTGGTGTATTTCTTCGGGAGAACGGCAACGGCGCCATCGCCAGTGCTTGTAGGCTGGTTCCTTTGCAGGATGCAATCTCCAATCTCGTCCACGCCGCTCCCTCCCCTTCTCCCATCCACTTACACACCATTGAGATATTGGCGGCCCAGTAGTACTCACTTAAGCTCGGTAGTGCCAGTCCCCCCCTATCCCTGCTACGCTGCAAAAAAACCCTCCTCACTCTTGGGGTCTTCCCAGCCCACACAAAACTCATGACACTTTTCTCGATTTTCTTGAAAAAAGCCTTCGTGACCATCACCGGGAGGCACTGAAACACAAAAAGGAATCTCGGGAGGACTACCATTTTGACCGCCTGCACCCTACCCACCAGTGACAGGGGCACCATGTCCCATCTCTTAAAATCCTCCTCCATCTGTTCCACCAATCGTGTTAGATTAAGCCTATGTAAGGTTCCCCACCTCCTGGCTATCTGAATCCCTAAGTACCGGAAATCTCTTGTTACCTTCCTCAGCAGTAAATCATCTATTCCCCTGCTCTGCTCCCCCGGATGCACCACAAACAACTCACTCTTCCCCATATTCAATTTGTACCCCGAGAATTCCCCAAACTCCCTGAGTGTCTGCATTATCTCAGGCATCCCCTCCACTGGGTCCACAACATACAGCAATAAGTCATCTGCATACAATGATACCCGGTGTTCTTCTCCTCCCCTGAGTACTCCCCTCCACTTCCTGGAGCCCCTCAGTGCTATGGCCAGGGGCTCAATTGCCAATGCAAACAGTAACGGAGACAGGGGACACCCCTGCCTCGTCCCTCTATAAAGACGGAAGTAGTCAGACCTCTGCCTGTTCGTGATCACACTTTCCACCGGGGCCCTATATAGCAGCTGTACCCATCCAATAAGCCTTCTCCAAAACCAAATCTCCTCAACACTTCCCACAGGTAGTCCCACTCCACTCTGTCGAATGCTTTCTCGGCATCCATCGCCACCACTATCTCCGCCTACCCCTCTGATGGGGGCATCATCATCACCCCTAGCAGCCTCCGTTTGTTCGTGTTCAGCTGTCTCCCCTTAACGAACCCAGTTTGATCCTCGTGGACCACCCCCGGGACACAATCCTCTATCCTCGTCGCCATCACCTTGGCCAGGAGTTTAGCATCTACGTTCAAAAGGGAAATGGGCCTGTAGGACCCACACTGCAGCGGGTCTTTTTCCTTCTTCAAAAGTAACGATATCGTCGCCTCCGACATAGTCGGGGGCAACATCCCCCTTTCCCTGGCCTCATTAAAGGTTCTCGTCAAAAGCGGGGCCAGTAGGTCCATATATTTCCTATAAAATTCCACCGGGAACCCATCCGGTCCCGGCGCCTTCCCCGCCTGCATGCTCCCAATCCCCTTTACCACCTCCTCTATCTCAATCTGTGCTCCCAGTCCCGCCCTCTCCTGCTCCTCCACCTTCGGGAATTCCAGCTGATCCAGGAAACACATCATTCCCTCCTTCCCTTCCGGGGGCTGAGCCTTATATAACCTCTCATAGAATGTCTTGAACACCCCGTTCACTCTCTCCGCTCCCCGTTCCATCTCTCCCTCCTCATCTCTCACCCCACCTATCTCCCTCGCCGCTCCCCTCTTCCTCAATTGGTGGGCCAGTAGCCGACTCGCCTTCTCTCCATACTCATACTGTACACCCTGTGCCCTCCTCCACTGTGCCTCTGCCTTACCCGTGGTCAGCAGGTCAAATTCCACAGGTAACCGTTGTCTTTCCCTGTACAGTCCCTCCTCTGGTGCCTCTGCATATTGCCTGTCCACCCTCAGAAGTTCTCTCAACAATCGCTCCCTTTCTTTACCCTCTTGCTTCCCTTTATGTGCCCTTATGGATATCAGTTCCCCTCTGACCACCGCCTTCAACGCCTCCCAGACGACTCCCACCTGAACCTCTCCGTTGTCATTAAGCTCCAAGTACCTTTCGATACACCCCCTCACCCTTAGACATACCCCCTCATCCGCCAATAAGCCCATATCCATTCTCCAGAGTGGGTGCTGTTCTTTTTCCTCTCCTACCTCCAGGTCTACCCAATGTGGAGCGTGGTCCGAAATGGCTATGGCCGTATACTCCGTCCCTGTCACCTTTGGAATCAGTGCCCTTCCCAAGACAAAAAAGTCTATCCGCGAATATACCTTGTGAACATGGGAGAAAAATTAGAACTTCTTACTCCTAGGCCGAATAAATCTCCAGGGGTCTACTCCTCCCATCTGCTCCATGAAGTCCTTGAGCACCCTGGCCGCTGCCGGCCTCCTCCCGGTCCTGGACCTCGACCGGTCCAGCCCTGGATCAAGCACCGTATTGAAGTCTCCCCCCATTACCAACTTTCCCGCCTCCAGGTCCGGGATACGCCCCAACATACGCCTCATAAAGTTTGCATCATCCCAGTTCGGGGCGTATACGTTCACCAGAGCCACCGCCTCCCCTTGCAATCTGCCACTCACCATCACATATCTACCCCCACTATCCGCCACTATGGTCTTTGCCTCAAACAGTACCCGTTTCCCCACTAAGATAGCCACCCCCCTATTCTTTGCATCTAAGCCCGAATGAAACACCTGCCCCACCCATCCTTTACGTAGTCTGACCTGGTCTATCAGTTTCAGGTGCGTCTCCTGCAACATAACCACATCTGCCTTTAATTTCTTTAGGTGTGCGAGTACCCATGCCCTTTTAATCGGCCCGTTCAGCCCTCTCACGTTCCACGTGATCAGCCGGGTTGGGGGGCTCTTTACCCCCCCCTTGTTCACTAGCCATCCCCTTTTTTAACCCAGCTCCTCACCCGGTTCCCACGTGCCTGTATATCCCACCAACGGTGCCCCCCGTCTCGACCAGTCCGTCCCATAACAGCTCCCCCTTCTCCTTAGCAGTAGCAACCCAGTTAACTCCCCCCCCCCTCCGCTAGATCCCCCTCTAGCGTAGTTGCACCCCCCATGTTGCTCCCAGAAGTCAGCGAACTCTGGCTGACCTCGGCTTCCCCCTTTGCCCTCGGCCCCTCACTGTGCGAGGCCCCCTCCTTCCTGCGTCCCTGTTCCCGCCACAATTACCATAGCGAGGGAGCAAAGCCCGCATTTCCCACTCGGCCCCACCCCTAATGGCGCATTTCCCTTCTCCTTCCCCTTTCCTTCCCACCGGCGCCCACAGTTCCTCATACTCCTCCCCCCCCCCCCAACGAGGGGAAGAGAGAGAAGTTACAGGATCGAAGAATTAACAAATTGAAAAATCATCCCCCCCCGTCCCCTTCCTCGCCCCACATAATCACCCCACCACTTTATCCCAGAAGCTCTTTCTCTCGCCAGACTATTCCAGCTTCTCGTCCACAATGAATGTCCACGCCTCTTCTGCCGTCTCAAAGTAGTGGTGCTTCCCTTGGTGTGTGACCCACAGTCTCGCCGGTTGCAACATTCCAAATTGAACCTTCTTTTTGTGAAGCAGCGCCTTAGCCCGATTGAAACTTGCCCTCCTTCTCGCCACCTCCGCACTCCAATCCTGGTATACGCGGATCACCGCGTTCTCCCACCAACAGCTCTGAGTTTTCTTCGCCCATCTGAGGACCGTCTCTCTGTCGTTGTAGTGGAGAAACCTCACCACTATAGCTCGAGGTATTTCTCCAGCCTTTGGTCTTCGCGCCAGAACTCGATAGGCTCCCTCCACCTCCAAAGGGCCCGTCGGGGCCTCCGATCCCATTAGCGAGTGAAGCATCGTGCTCACATATGCCCCGACGTCCGCCCCCTCTGCGCCTTCGGGAAGACCCAGGACTCTTAAATTCTTCCTCCTCGAATTATTCTCCAGTGCTTCCAACCTCTCCACACACCTTTTGTGCTGTGCCTCGTGCGTCTCTGTCTTCACCACCAGGCCCTGTATTTCATCCTCGTTTTCAGCAGTCTTTGCCTTCACGACCCGAAGCTCCAGCTTCTGGGTCCTCTGCTCCTCCTTTAGCCCTTCAATCGCCTGTAATATCGGGGCCAACAACTCCTTCTTCAACTCCTTCTTCAGCTCTTCCACACAGTGCCGCAGGAACTCTTGCTGCTCCGGGCCCCATAACAAACGGCCAGCTTCCAACGCCATCTTGCTTCGAGCTTCCCTTCCTTGCCGCTGCTCCAGAGGATCTTCTGCAATCCGGCCGCTATCCTCTCCTTTTTCCATATGTGTCCGGGGGCATTCCCTTCTAGTTTACCGCACAGTGATTTTGGCCATTTAAATTGCCGTTGGGGCTCCTATCAAGAGCCCAAAAGTCCGTTCCAACAGGAGGTGCCGAAACGTGCGACTCAGCTGGTCATTGCCGCACCCGGAAGTCTCGTGGTCTGCCATTGTTAACTTCTGCATTTCCAATTCCCTTTGGAAATCTCTCTCTTTTTCTCTTACATTTCTAATTTCCTCATTTCTATTTCTCTTTGTAATTGAATTTTAGCAAATACAATTTCCCCATTTCTGGAAGTACTCGGTCTGACCCCGCTTGTATTTTTAAAGGGTTGCTATGCTTTCAATCCCTTCATCTTTCTTAGACCCTGCAGATAATCCTAATTCCAATTGATCTGCTAATTCCATCAGTTAAACTTTAGGTACACTCTTTAAATTTGCTAAGGTGAAATAGTCAACTTCCAAATAAGTCTAGGCCAGAGCAAGAGCCAGCTTTGCAGTCTTCTTCACAGAATCACAGAAAAATACAGTGCAGAAAAGGCCCTTCGGCCCATCAAGTCTGCACCGCCACATGAAAGGCACCTGATCTGCCAATCTTAATCCATTGTCAGCACTTGGCCCATAGCCTCGAATGTTAAGACGTACCGAGCGCTTATCCAAGTGCTTTTTAAAGGATGTCGGCAACCCACCTCTACCACCCTCCAGGCAGTGCGCTCCAGACCGTCATCGCCCTCTGGGTTAAAAGGTTTTTCCTTAAATCCCCCTGAACCTCCAACTCCTCACTTTGAGCTTGTGTCCCCTTGTAACCGACCCTTCAACTAAGAAGAATAGTTATTCCCTACCAATGCCCCTCATAATTTTCTTATTTTGAATAACATGACTTTCTCACTAGGTTCCACATTGCCTCACTCTCATTATGTTTAAAAAGTAATGTATCCTCTGCACCCAAAAGGAAATAAGTTTTTTATAATCCCAAGAACCCCCACGTTTTGTTGAGAACCCTGCCAATGTTACCTGCGAGAGTGTCTCAAAATCCCGAATGGAAACTCAAAACACTGGTTCTTAGTGGTGTATTTTTGTTTGGAATAATGTGAGGGACCATGTACAACCCAGTGAAGAACCAGTCCAGTTGTTATGTAAACAATAAAGGAAAGAAAACACAGAACAAAAGACTAATATACACCATGATACTTAAGTACATTAATAATCAAACGCACGTTGCTATCTGAAGTTACCTCTGGTTTCCCACATCCCAATTTTAGTAACTCTATAGGTCAAACCCAGTTAATATTCACCACACAATATAGCTTAGGTGGCCAAGTCTGGGAAATTGTCTCTTCCTGGTTCAGTAAAAGCACACAACTGCATCTTTTAGAGGAGACTATTTGCACAGTGCCGTGGTTCTGAATGTTGGCTGGAACAGGCCTCTGTGGCTCACAGATGAAACTGGCCTGATTGGCTGTTGGATGGATGATTGTGCTCGCAGTTCTACTGTTCAATATTCCCCTCTGTGGATTCTACTGTCTACCTCGCTCAGATTCGTTGCCTTTAGACGTTATGGTTTGTCCGGCCCCCACTGATCTTTGGTAAACAATGTTTCTGATTTGGCTATTCAGAACTCAATGTCTCGAGACTTCTGCTAATCTTGTTACTTTTCTGTTATTATACTTTTATCTCAAATTCGCTGTTAACCTTGTTAACTTCCCATACTCCTGACAATGCACACATGCACCTTTCCAACTTCCACAAGATTAATTATATTTTATTTTGATGGTTAACAATCTTAACGGAATAAGTTATGGATGTTGCTGAACAGCTTACAAGTTTTAAAGTATGGCAACAGTGTCCTGACCCAACACTTTTAAGGAACTCAGACATAGTTCACAAAGAAAAATAGGAACAACGATGTGGAAATATTGATTTAATTACCACACTATGTGCTGGCATGCTGTCAAAACACAATGACAAAGCATTCAATGCAGCATTAATCACACAAAAAGTTGGACAAACCTTTCCATTTTAAACAAACGTTCTTTGCTACTTCCACTTCGTAAATTCTCACAGATTATGATAGAGGAATTCAGCAGAACCAGCATCACACACAGGCCATCCTGCACAATTTGCCTATGCAACTCCTTATACTACAACTTAACACCCTCAACACAATTATAGAAGGGGGTGGGGGGTTAGTTGGGGTGGTTTACATGTGGAGCCGAACCAAGGAATAAACTTGCTTCGTATGCTATATTTTCCTGCATTTTCATTTCACAACAATTGATAAGGAAAACAAATGTTTAAAGATGATGACAAGCCAATTTATCCAGGAGGATCATAATGCAAGTGGTCTGAAATGGTGGTGATGTCACAGGTGTCTGCTCACATTTTATCATCACCCTACGAATGCTCAGCACCAATTATCAAAATGACCACCTCTCTCTACATCAAAGGCCCTTTTCTCAAAGACAGTAGTGACTGCAGATTGCTTTAAAATTGAAGAAACTCACAGCCAGATCGAGACAATCAGAAGCTGAATGTTATTTGTGATCTCCTTCTTCATTTTATTCTCTTCCCATTCTAAAACCTGTGAATCATCCAAGAGCAATGTGACTTGTCCATGTCATCATTTCAAAGGCAAGCGAAGCAAGATGTCTCTGCAAAGACCATACAAGTTAACATGAAATCAGTGAAAAATGACACGGTGACTGTATGTCTCCATGGGCTTGACATGAGCTTGACCAGGAACTGATTACTGCATGTTATTGGTGATAGCATGTGACCGAGATTATGCTTAACATTGAGTCCACATTTCCAAAATAGCAAACAAAATATTATAACTCATTTTCTTGTGATCTACCAATCAGTTGAGTGCGTGTCTGATTCTTATACCAAACTCAGGTCTTCAGGAACAATAAAGTGCAAGATGATTGGCTCAATGCAAAGAATCTTGCTTCATTTCAGTGAGGAATGTTCCCTAGCCCATATGGAGGTCACTGTATCAGAGGTATTTTTTATCTTGCACTAAGGGTGCACAGCCTCCAGCAAATGTTTAGATTATGGACCACCTTTTGTCTTTAGGCCACAAAGTTCTTAAAATTAACATATTGTAATAATTTGAGTATGATCTTCCTTGTGCCCACCATAGAGTAGTGCTTCAACAAACTATCTCTCATCGTCAAGCATAAGAATTTGATATGACAACAATCACTCAAACAAACCCTAATCCTGACGATACAAGCAGTAGGATAATATTTTCGCAGATACTAATTTGGTCTTGACCTGTTAGTCATCCATAAAAAGGTTGCCACATATCGGTAGCACAGTGGTCAACATTGCTGCTTCACAGCGCCAGGGACTCGGGTTCAATTCTGGTCTCTGGTGACTGTGTGGGTTTTGGCTAGGTGCTCTGGTTTCTTCCACAGTCCAAAGATGTGCAGTTAGGTAGATTGACCATGCTAAAATTAATAATAATAATAACCGGTTATTGTCACAAGTAGGCTTCAATGAAGTTACTGTGAAAAGCCCCCAGTCGCCACATTCCGGTACCTGTTCGGGGAGGCTGGTTTGGGAATGGAATCCGCGCTGCCTATGCATGTCACATGCCTCCCTCTTCCTTTTGACCATGGCCTCAATATCCCGAGTCATCCAAGATTCCCTACTTCTATCAGCCTCCCTTCACTCTAAGAGGAATGTGCTAACCCTGAACCCTAGTTAACACCCTTTTGAAAGACTCCCACTTACCAGCTGTCCCCTTGCCTGTAAACAGGCACCCCCTATCAACTTTTGAAAGTTCCGGCCTAACACCATCAAAATTGGCCTCCAATTTAGAATTTTAACTTTTGGGCCAGAACTATCATTCTCCATAGCTATCTCAAAACTAATGGAATTATGGCCACTGCTCCCAAAGTGATCGCTCACTAACACTTTCGTCACTTGCCCTTCCTTATTCCCCAAGAGGAAGTCAAGTTTTGCCCCCTCTCTGGTCGGGCCATTCACATATTGAAAGAGGAATTCTTCCTGAATACACTCGGCAAATATCTCTCCATCCAAATCCCTAGTGCTCTGGCTGTCCCAGTTAATGTTGAGAAAGTTAAAGTCCCCTACTATTAGTACCCTATTTTTCCAGCAGCTATCTGTATTTGCTGCTCAATTTCCCGCTGACTATTTGGGGGCTTTCACGCTGACTATTTGGGAGCACATAGTACAGTCCTATCAAAGTGATCTCATCCTTCTTAGTTTTCAGTTCAACCCATATAGATTCAGTGGGTGAACCCTTGGATATATCCTCTCTCTGTACTGCCGCGACGTTGTCCCTAATCAAAAACGCAACACCCTCTCCCCTCCTATCTCTTGGTCTTTCTTTCCTATAGCATTCCTATAACATTGAGCTGCCAGTCTGGTTCCTCCTTTAGGCCATGTTTCAGTAATAGCTCTAATATCCCAGTCCCATGGACCTATCCATGCCCCGAGTTCATCTCCCTTGCCTGTTAGCTTCTGCCTTCCCCTGGTGAGCCATCTCCCCCAACAGTATCCAAATCGGTATATCTGCTTTGGAGGGAGATTGGAAATTAGCAAAGTGATACCACTGTTTAAAAAAGGAGGTAGGTAATTAGAGGCCAGTGAGCTTAACTTCGGTAGTAGGGAAGATGCTGGAATCTATCATCAAGGAAGAAATAGCGAGGCATCTGGATGGAAATTGTCCCATTGGGCAGACGCAGCATGGGTTCATAAAGGGCAGGTCATGCCTAACTAATTTAGTGGAATTTTTTGAGGACATTTTTAAAAAAATAATAATTTTTATTAAAGTTTTCACAAAATATCAACAACAAAATGAAAAAGAAACCCACTAGAATTAAATACAAAACAAAACAAAATAATCCAGTGCCCCCCTCCCCCTATACATAAATAATATATTAACACCCGCCGAAACACACAGCAACCATAGCAAATATATACACCTCCTCAGATCCCCCAGTACAGACAAACAAAAAAGAATAGATCCCCCCCCCCCCCCCTCCCCCTGGGTTGTTGCTGCTGCTGACCATTGTCTACCGTTCTGTCAGGAAGTCCAAGAACGGTTGCCACTGCCTGAAGAACCCCTGTACCGATCCCCTTAAGGCAAATTTCACCCCCTCCAATTTAATGAACCCCGCCATATCGCTGATCCAGGATTCCACGCTTGGGGCCTCGCATCCTTCCACTGAAGAAGAATCCTTCGCCGGGCTACCAGGGACGCGAAGGCCAGAATACCGGCCTCTTTCGCCTCCTGCACTCACGGCTCCTCTGCCACCCAAATATTGCGAGCCCCCAGCCCGGTTTGACCCTGGATCCTACCACCCTCGACACCGTCCTCGCTACGCCCTTCCAAAATTCCTCCAGCGCTGGGCACGCCCAGAACATATGGGTGTGGTTTGCTGGGCCCCCTGAGCACCTAACACACCTGTCCTCACCCCCAAAGAACCGGCTCATCCTTGTCCCAGTCATGTGTGCCCTGTGCAACACCTTAAACTGTATGAGGCTGAGCCTCGCGCACGATGAGGAAGAATTCACCCTCCCTAGGGCATCTGCCTACGTCCCTTCCTCAATCTCCCCTCCCAACTTCTCCTCCCACTTACCTTTCACCTCCACCACTGAGGCCTCCTCCTCCTCCTGTATTACCTGGTAAGTTTCCGAGATCTTCCCCACTCCCCCACACCCCCCCGAGAGCACCGTGTCCTGTACCGTGCGAGGCAGCAGCGGGAATTCCACCACCTGCCGCCTGGCAAACGCCCTTACCTGTAAGTACCTGAAGGTGTTCCCCGGGGGGAGCCCGTACTTCTTCTCCAGCTCACCCAGGCTCGTGAACTTCCCGTCCACAAACAGGTCCCCCAACCTTCGTACCCTGCCCTGTGCCTCCCCGAAAACCCTCCATCTGTTCTCCCTGGGACGAACCGGTGGTTCCCCAGTATTTGGGTCCATACCAAGGCCCCAACTTCCCCCCTGTGCCGCCTCCACTGCCCCCAAATTTTGATGGCAGCCGCCACCACCCGGCTCATGGTATACCTCCTTGGAGGGAACGGCAGCGGCGCCGTTGCCAGCGCCCCCAGACTCATACCCACACAAGATGCCGTCTCCAGCCTCTTCCATGCAGCCCCCTCCCCCTCCATCACCCACTTGCGCACCATCGCCGCATTGGCGGCCCAGTAGTACCCACAGAGGTTGGGCAGCGCCAGCCCCCTCCCCATCCCTACTCCGGTCCAGGAACACCCTTCTCACCCTCGGAGTCCCTCGTGCCCACACAAACCCCGTTATGCTCCTGTTGACCCGCCTAAAGAAGGCCTTCAGGATAAGAATGGGGAGGCACTGGAACAGGAACAAAAACCTTGGGAGCACCGTCATCTTGACTGACTGCACCCTACCCGCCAGGGACAGCGGCGACGCGTCCCACCTCTTAAACTCCTCCTCCATTTGTTCCACCAGCCCCGTGAAATTAAGTCTATGGAGGGCCCCCCAGCTCCTGGCCACCTGGGCCCCCAAATACCTGAAGCTCCTCCCGCCCTTTTTAGTGGGAGCTCGCCAATCCCCCTCTCCTGGTCCCCTGGGTGAACCACGAAAAACTTGCTCTTCCCCATGTTGAGCTTGTACCCTGAGAAATCCCCGAACTCCCTGAGGATCTTCATTACCTACGGCATTCCCCCCACCGGATCCGCCACATATAGCATCAAGTCGTCCGCATAGAGCGACACCCTATGCTCCTGCCCATCCCGCACCATCCCCCTCCAGTTCCTCGACTCCCTCAGTGCCATAGCCAGGGGTTCAATTGCCAGCACAAAGAGCAGGGGGGACAAGGGACACCCCTGCCTCGTCCCTCGATGCAACCAAAAGTACTCAGACCTCCTCTTGTTCGTGGCCACACTCGCCATCGGGACCTCGTACAACAGCCTACCCCACCTGATGAACCCCTCCCCAAACCCGAACCTCTTCAGCACCTCCCACAAGTACCCCCACTCTCCCCTATCGAAGGCCTTCTCAGCGTCCATCGCCACCACTATCTCCGCCTCCCCCTCCCTCGCCGGCATCATAATAACGTTCAGAAGCCTCCGCACATTCGCGTTCAACTGCCTCCCCTTCACGAACTCTGTCTGGTCTTCGTAGATGACCTGCGGCACACAATCCTCAATTCTCGTGGCTAAGACCTTCGCCAGCTCCTTGGCATCTACATTTAACAATGAAATCAGCCTGTAAGACCCACAATGCAGGGGATCCTTGTCCCGCTTCAGGATCAAGGAGATCAGTGCCCGGGACATCGTCGGGGGCAACGCCCCCCCCTCCCTTGCCTCATTGAAGGTCCTAACCAGCAACGGCCCCAACAGGTCCACAAACCTTTTGTAAAATTCGACCGGGAAACCGTCCGGCCCGGTGCCTTCCCAGCCTGCCTGCTCCCTATCCCTTTGGCCAGCTCCTCCAACCCAACCGGGGCCCCTAATCCCGCCACCAGTCCCTCCTCCACCTTCGGGAACTTCAGTTGGTCCAGACAGCAGCCCACCCCTCCCTCCTCCAGTGGGGGCTCGGACCGATACAGTTCCTCATAAAAGTCCCTGAAGACCCCATTGATGCCAACCCCACTCCGCACCACACTCCCCCCCCCCCCCCCCCCCACTATCCTTAACTCCCCCAACCTCCCTAGCTGTGTCCCGCTTCCGAAGCTGATGCGTCAGCATCCGACTTGCCTTTTCCCCATATTCATAAATCGCCCCCTGGGCCTTCCTCCACTGACCCTCCGCCTTCCTGGTGATCAACTGGTCGAATTCGGCCTGGAGGCTACGCCTCTCCCTCAACAGTCCCTCCTCCGGCACCTCCGCCTACCTCCTGTCTACCCTCACCATCTCCCCCACCAGCCTCTCCCTCTGCTCTCTCCTCTCCTTGTGGGCCCTAATGGAGATCAGCTCTCCCCTAACCACCGCCTTCAGCGCCTCCCAGACCATCCCCACTTGGACCTCCCCGTTATCGTTGGCCTCCAGGTATCTCTCTATGCTTCTTCGGACCCGCTCGCTCACCTCCTCGTCCGCCAACAGCCCCACCTCCAAGCGCCACAACGGGCGCTGGCCCTTCTCCTCCCCCAGCTCTAGGTCTACCCAAAGTGGGGCGTGATCCGAAATGGCTATCGCCGAGTACTCGGTATCCTCTACTCTCGCAATCAGCGCCCTGCTCATAACAAAAAAGTCGATCCGGGAATAGGCCTTATGAACGTGCAAGAAGAATGAAAATTCCCTAGCCCCCGGCCTTGCAAATCTCCAAGAGTCCACCCCCCCATCTGGTCCATAAACCCCCTCAGCACTTTAGCCGCCGCCGGCTTCCTACCCGTCCTCGACCTGGAGAGATCCAGTGTCGGATCCAACACTGTGTTAAAGCCCCCCCCCCCCCCCCCCACCCCCCGCCATTATCAGGCCCCCCACTTCCAAGTCCGGGATCCGATCCAACATGTGCCGCATAAAACCCGCAGCGTCCCAGTTCGGGGCGTACACGTTGACCAGCACCACCCTCTCCCCTTGCAGCTTACCACTTACCATTACGTACCTGCCGCCATTGTCTGTCACAATGCTCGACACCTCGAACGACACCCTCTTTCCCACCAAGACCGCCACCCCCCGATTTTTGGCATCGAGCCCTGAATGAAACACCTGGCCTACCCATCCCTTCCTCAATCTTACCTGGTCTGCCACCTTCAGGTGTGTCTCCTGGAGCATGACCACATCCGCCTTTAGCCCCTTCAGGTGCGCGAACACCCGGGCCCGCTTAACTGGCCCGTTCAGCCCCCTTACGTTCCAGATTATCAGCTGGAACAGGGGGCTACCCGCCCCCCTCCCCCGCCAACTAGCCATAACCCCTCCTCGGCCACCCGCGCGCCCGCGCCCCACGCACGGCCCGTTCCGCATGGCGGCAGACCCCCGTCCCACCACCCTCTACTCGCTCCAGCTCCCCCTTGACCATACCAGCAGCTACCCGGTTCCCCCCACCGCCCCCCCCCCCCCAACCCCCCCCAGCTAGGACCCCTCCTCGTTGCATTGTTCCCCCCATTGCACTCCCGCAAGTCAGCTGACTCCTGCTGACCCCGGCTGCTCCCGCCTCTCCTTCGACTCCTCCCATTGTGGGACTTCCCCTCCCCCTCCATTACCCACCAGCAGGCTCTCCGCCTCCCCCTTCCATCCCAAGCGTGGGAAAAAACCCGCGCTACCCTGCCCTGGCCCCGCCCCTTCCAGCCTTCAGCACGGGAAAAAGCCCGCGCTTTCCTCCTGCCCGGCCCCGCCTCCTCTGAAGAAGCTCCTTTTACAGGCCCAGTCCCCTCACCCCCGACTCGGGCCTCCCCCTCCCCCGCAGGGCGCCATCCCCCCTACCGGCCATCCACCCCTTACTCAGTTTACTTGCCCCCCTCCAAGAGCCCACCCGACACGCCCGACGAAAACAGTGCCCAACCCACCCTAACCACCCACACCGAACCAAAACTGAACAAGAACAAAGAACCCTCCTCAAAATGTAACACAACAACAACAATCCCCGACCATCCCCACTCCCGAACCCCATCCCGACACCTCAGTTTGTGTCCAGCTTCTCGGCCTGAGCAAAGGCCCACGCCTCCTCCGGGGACCCAAAATAATGGTGCCGGTCCTTGTAGGTGACCCACAGACGCGCTGGCTGCAGCATGCCAAACTTCCTCATTCCTGTGTAGCGCCACCTCCGCGCTCCAGTCCTGATATACTCGAACCTCTGCATTCTTGTGGTAAACCACTGTGTTCCTATATTAAGGGTTGTATGGTAGAACCTGCACTACAGGTTCACCTGGGCCCCTGCATGCTAGCTCCGCCCAGGAGCCGGGTTATAAATATGCGTGGCCTCCAGCTCGCAGCCATTTCGTCAGCTGCTGTAGGAGGCCACACATCTGATACTAATAAAGCCTCAGTTTGAATTCAACTTCGTCTCCAGCCAAATTGATCGTGCCTCAATTTATTAGTATCTGATTCAGAAGATGGACCTCCGGATTAAACCAGATCGACTGCAGCTTGATCCACACGCAAACGATGCCAGAAAGGACTTTCAGCACTGGCTAGCTTGTTTTAAAGCGTATATCAACACGGTGCCGACCCCTGTTCCAGATGCTCAGAAGATTCAAATCTTGTACTCCAGACTCAACTCTAAAATCTTGCCGCTGATCCAGGATGCACCCAATTACCCTGACGCTATGACTCGACTCAAGAGAGATATGAGCAGAAGACAAACACGCTCTTCGCCAGACACGCACTCGCAACGCGTACTCAACTACCTGGTGAGTCAATCGAGGACTTCTGGAGGGCCCTGATCCCACTAGTTCAGGACTGTGACTGCCAGGACGTTACAGCTAAGGAGCACTCAGATTTCCTTATGAGGGAAGCTTTTGTAACTGGGATTGGGTCCGATGTTATCAGGCAGCGGCTCATAGAAGGGGACACGCGTGACCTCGCAGAGACTAAAACACTAGCGCTTTCCACGACGGTCGCCCTGCGTAATGTACAGTCCTACGCCCCCAACCGCGCGGCCCACTCCTCCTCCGCTTCATGGGCCCCACAGGCAGCCGCCCCAGCGGGGCGCTACCCAACCAGTACGCCTGCGCTACGCGCCAGGCGGTGATCTCCGGGGGGCCCCGATGCTATTTTTGCAGCCAACAAAGACACCCCCTCCAACACTGTCCTGCCCGCGTTGCCCTTTGTAAGGCCTGCGGGAAGAAGGGCCACTAGGCAGCGGTGTGCCAGGCCCGCTCAGTGGCAGCGGTCGCAACCCCCCCCCCTCCAGTCACAGACAATGGGCGCTGCAATCCTCCCCTCCTCCCCAGGCCATGTGCGAGCAATGGGCGCCGCCGTCTTCTCCCCCGCACCAGGCCCGCTCAGCGGCAGCGGTCGGCGGTCGCCCCCCCCCCCCCCCGGTCATGGACAATGGGCGCTGCTATCCTCCCCTCCTCCCCAGGCCATGTGCGAGCAATGGGCGCCGCCATCTTCTCCCCCGCACAACACGTGCGTTTCATGGGCGCCGCCATCTTGCTCCACCCCCCACAACGTGCGTTCCATGGGCGCCGCCATTTTGTAACCCCCCAGGACCTGCGGGCGCCACCATCTTGTCCACCCCGCAGCACACGGAGACCAACGGCGTTTCAGGACCCCAACACAGCGGCCGCCTCACTACCCGACTATCAACCACGACTCGCATCGTCCAGTCCAGACCACACACTCTGACCAACGCATCCACCAGCGTGAAAGTCAACGGCCACATGACCTCCTGCCTACTGGACTCTGGGAGCACCGAGAGCTTTGTACATCCAAATACGGTAAGGCGCTGCTCCCTTAAGGTACACCCTACCAATCAAAGTATCTCCCTGGCCTCCGGATCCCATCGTGTAGCGAACCGGGGATACTGCACGGTCACGCTCACAGTCCAAGGCGTAGAGTTTCACGGTTTTCGCCTCTACGTCCTCCCTAACCTCTGCGCTGCACTTATCCTTGGCCTGGATTTTCAGTGCAACCTCCAGAGCCTGACCCTTAAATTCGGCGGATCCTTGCCACCCCTCACTGTGTGCGGCCTTGCGACCCTAAAGGTTGATCCTCCTTCCCTCTTTGCCAATCTAACTCCAGATTGCAAACCC
Source organism: Scyliorhinus torazame (assembly GCF_047496885.1). Classification (NCBI taxonomy): domain Eukaryota; kingdom Metazoa; phylum Chordata; class Chondrichthyes; order Carcharhiniformes; family Scyliorhinidae; genus Scyliorhinus; species Scyliorhinus torazame. The sequence goes on from NC_092713.1 coordinate 124,182,935, forward strand.
GTCGCCACCAGGAGCAGACGGTACGGCACCCAGGATAAGGCCTTCATCAGGTCCGAGGTCCAGCGGTTGCTTCAGGAGGAAGTCATCGAGGCCAGCAACAGCCTCTGGAGAGCTCAAGTGGTAGTGGTTAAGCCTGGGGAGAAAAATCGAATGGTCGTGGACTACAGCCAGACCATCAACAGGTACACGCAGCTCGACACGTACCCCCTCCCACGCATATCTGACATGGTTAACCAGATTGCACAGTACCGGGTCTTTTCAACGGTAGACCTGAAATCCGCCTACCACCAGCTCCCCATCCATAAATTGGACCGGCCATATACTGCCTTTGAGGCAGACGGCCGGCTATATCACTTCCTTAGGGTCCCCTTCGGCGTCACCAATGGGGTTTCGGTCTTTCAAAGGGAGATGGACCAAATAGTCGACTGGTACGGCTTGCGGGCCACGTTTCCGTACCTAGACAATGTGACCATCTGCGGCCATGATCAACAGGACCACGACGCCAACCTCGCTAAATTTCTCTGCACCGCCACTCTCCTGAACCTCATGTGCAACAAGGAGAAGTGTGTGTTCCGTACAAACCGCTTAGCCATCCTCGGCTACGTGGTCCAGAACGGAGTTCTGGGGCCCGATCCTCACCGCATGTGCCCCCTCATGGAGCTTCCCCTCCCCCACAGCCCCAAGGCCCTCAAACGCTGCCTGGGGTGCTTCTCGTATTATGCTCAGTCGGTCCCAAACTATGCGGCAAGGCCCGCCCACTCATACAGTCCATTCATTTCCCCCTGACGGCAGAGGCCCAACAGGCCTTCGCCCGGATCAGAGCTGATATTGCCAAGGCCACAATGCACGCTGTAGATGAAACATTTTCTTTCTAAGTAGAAAGCGACGCATCGGACGTCACTCTTGCCGCCACTCTCAACCAGGCAGGCAGGCCCGTGGCATTCTTTTCTCGCACCCTCCATGCCTCCAAAATTCGGCACTCATCCGTCGAAACGGAGGCCCAGGCTATCGTTGAGGCTGTGCGACATTGGAGGCATTACCTGGCCGGCAGGAGATTCACTCTTCTCACTGACCAACGGTCGGTAGCCTTCATGTTCAACAACACGCAGCGGGGCAAGATCAAAAATGACAAAATCCTCCACCTATAACTACGAGATTAAGTATCGCCCTGGCAAACTCAACGAGCCCCCAGACGCCCTATCCCGAGGTACATGTGCCAGCGCACAGGTAGACCGACTCCGGACCCTGCACGACAGCCTTTGTCACCCAGGGGTCACTCGGTTGTACCACTTCATTAAGGCACAAAATTTGCCCTACTCCGTCGAGGAAGTAAGGACGATCACCAAGGACTGCCAGGTCTGTGCGGAGTGCAAACCGCACTTCTACCGGCTGGACCGCGCGCACCTGGTGAGGCCTCCCGCCCCTTTGAACGCCTCAGCATGGATTTCAAAGGACCCCTCCCCTCCTCCGACCGACACACATATTTCCTCAGTGTGATCGATGAATACTCCAGTTTTCCCTTCGCCATCCCATACCCCGACATGACGTCTGCCACCGTCATTAAAGCCCTTAATCCTATCTTCACTCTGTTCGGCTTCCCCGCCTACATCCACAGTGACAGGGGATCCTCATTCATGAGTGATGAGTTACGCCAGTTCCTGCTCAGCAGGGGTATCGCCTCCAGCAGACCGACGAGCTACAACCCCCGGGGAAATGGACAGGTAGAAAGGGAGAATGGGACGGTATGGAGGGCCGCCCAGCTGGCCCTGCGGTCCAGAAATCTCCCGGCCTCCCGCTGGCAAGAGGTCCTCCCTGATGCACTACATTCCATTCGCTCATTACTTTGCACTGCTACTAACAGTACACCGCATGAACGCTTTTTTGCCTTCCCCAGGAAGTCCACATCCGGGGTATCGCTCTCAACTTGGCTCACAGCTCCGGGAACCGAGCTTCTCCATAAACATGTGCGGCTCCACGAGGCGGATCCATTGGTGGAAGGCTGCACCTGCTCCACGCAAACCCACAGTACACCTACGTGGCGTTCCCTGACGGCCGCCAGGATACCGTCTCCCTCAGGGATCTGGCACCAGCAGGTTCCACCCCCACAACACCCCTGTCGCCCCCGGCGCCACTCGCCCCTCCCCTGCCGCCCCCATCACCCCCCCTAGGACCGTCCGTCCTCCCCCTGCCCACCCCCGCTGATGAAGAGGATTTCGGCACGTTCCCGGAGTCAACTTCGACCACGACAGCACCAACATCGCCGGCTCCACTTCGTCGATCCCAGAGGACGATCAAGGCGCCGGACCGGCTGAACCTCTGACCGGCCCGCCGGATGACCAGAGACATTTTTTTTTTCACTGTCCTGTAAATATTAAAGATTGCGAATTGTATATCGTTACCCACCACCCCCGCCGGACTCAATTTTAATAGGGGGTGAATGTGGTAAACCACTGTGTTCCTATATTAAGGGTTATACGGTAGAACCTGCATTACAGGTTCACCTGGGCCCCTGCATGCCAGCTCTACCCAGGAGCCGGGTTATAAATATGCGTGGCCTTCAGCTAGCAGCCATTTCATCAGCTGCTGTAGGAGGCCACACTTCAGATACTAATAAAGCCTCAGTTTGAATTCAACTTTGTCTCCAGCCAAATTGATCGTGCCTCAATTCTCCCACCTGCTGCTCCTCTCTTTCTTGGCACACCTGAGCACGCACTCCCGATCAGCGAATCGATGAAACCGCACCAACACCGTCCGCGATGGCTCGTTATCCTTGGGCCTCCTCGCCAGCACTCTATAGGCCCCTTCCAGCTCCAGGGGCCCCTGGAAGGACCGCACTCCCATCAGCGAGTTTAACATGGTGACCACATAGGCCCCCATGTCTGACCCCTCCAGGAGGCCCAGGATCCGCAGATTCTTCCGCCTCGACCGATTCTCCATCTCCTCAAACCGTTCCTGCCATTTCTTGTGGAGCGCCTCGTGCGCTTCCACCTTTACCGCTAGGCCCAAGATCTCGTCCTCGTTATCTGAGATCTTTTGTTGGACCTCGCAGATCGCCAACCCCTGGGCAATCTGGGTCTCCAGCAGCTTATCAATAGAATCCTTCACCGGCTCCAGCAGGTCCGCTTTAATCTCCCTGAAGCAGCGCTGGATAACCTCCTGCTGCTCCTGTGCCCACTGCATCCACACTGCAAGGTCCCCGCCCGCCGCCATCTTGCTCTTCTTCCCTCGCACTTCCTTTGGTTTCACCACCACTTTATTAGTCGCCCCGCTCCTGTTCCGAGCCATACACTGTCAGGGGAACGTTGCAGTCTTCTTCCCACACTGGGAAATGTCGAAGAAATTCCGTTGGGGGCCCTGAAAAGAGCCCAAAATTCCGTTCCAAATGGGAGCTGCCGAACGTGCGACTTAGCTCTGCATAGCCGCAACTGGAAGTCCCTTTTTTGAGCACATTACCAGTGCGGTAGATAACGGGGAGCCAATGGATGTGGTATATCTGGATTTCCAGAAAGCCTTTGACAAAGTGACACACAAAAGGTTGCTGCATAAGATAATGGCATTAAGGGTAAAGTAATAGCATGGATAGAGGATTGGTTAATTAATAGAAAGCAAAGAGTGGGGATTAATGGGTGTTTCTCTGGTTGGCAATCAGTAGCTAGTGGTGTCCCTCAGGGATCAGTGTTGGGCCCACAATTGTTCACAATTTACATCGATGATTTGGAGTTGGGGACCAAGGGCAATGTGTCCAAGTTTGCAGACGACACTAAGATGAGTGGTAAAGCAAAAAGTGCAGAGGATACTGGAAGTCTGCAGAGGCACTTGGATAGGTTAATGGAATGGGCTAGGGTCTGGCAGATGCAATACAATGTTGATAAATGTGAGGTTATCCATTTTTGTAGAAATAACAGCAAAAGGGATTATCATTTAAATGATAAAATATTAAAACATGCTGCTGTGCAGAGAGACCTGGGTGTGTTAGTGCATGAGTCACAAAAAGTTGGTTTACAGGTGCAACAGGTGATTAAGAAGGCGAATGGAATTTTGTCCTTCATTGCTGGAGGGATGGAGTTTAAGACTAGGGAGGTTATGCTGTAATTGTATAAGGTGTTAGTGAGGCCACACCTGGAATATTGTGTTCAGTTTTGGTCTCCTTACTTGAGAAAGGACGTACTGGCACTGGAGGGTGTGCAGAGGAGATTCACTAGGTTAATCCCAGAGCTGAAGGTGTTGGATTACGAGGAGAGGTTGAGTAGACTGGGACTGTACTCGTTGGAATTTAGAAGGATGAGGGGGGATCTTATAGAAACATATAAAATTATGAAGCAAATAGATAGGATAGATGCGGGCAGGTTGTTTCCACTGGTGAGTGAAAGCAGAACTAGGGGGCATAGCCTCAAAATAAGGGGAAGTAGATTTAGGACTGAGTTTAGGAGGAACTTCTTCACCCAAAGGGTTGTGAATCTATGGAATTCCTTGCCCAGTGAAGCAGTAGAGGCTCCTTCATTGAATGTTTTTAAGATAAAGGTAGATAGTTTTTTGAAGAATAAAGGGATTAAGGGTTATGGTGATAGGGCTGGAAAGTGGAGCTGAGTCCACAAAAGATCAGCCATGATCTCATTGAATGGTGGAGCAGGCTCGAGGGGCCAGGTGGCCTACTCCTGCTCCTAGTTCTTATGTTCTTATGACCGCAGGGCAGGAGGGAGATGACCGGAAGTCATTTTCCTCCACAACCAATTCATAGCTCTCAATCCAAGGCCTGCAATTTTTTCACAATGCTTATGAGAAGGAAATTGCAATTCTATATGGTCTTAGCACGAATGTGCAGAGGATGTAAATAGCCTTTCCTGAGGATTATTGTTATTGAAGTTCAAGCCAAGCTGTGACTCAAAATATACCCAAAATGAGTGTAACCCTCGTCCATTATTCAAGGTGACCATTGCCCAAATAATCATAAGCTGATTCAAGACTATTATTTATAACTTTCTGCCAACTACACATTCAACTGGAGAAATTAATTACACAGTGAGATGATGTTTTTAAACAAATATTTCCAATAAGCTAAATTTAAACATAACAAATTATTGCCAGTACAGCCACTTCCTTAATTTATCGAAGCTTGAGTTCAAAGGCCGAACTTGTCACCATATTTATCTTTCCTATTCACTTACTTTATAAAATTGCAATTCTGTGGATTTCTTTGCTCCATATATAGTTTTATAAATAGCATCAGAGACAAATAACGGACCCAAGGGCCGGGATTCTCCCTTCCGGGGACTAAGTCCCCACACCGGCGGGAAAACCGGCGCCAACGACTCCGGGGTCAACGGTCCCCCAAGGTGAGGAATTCTCACCTGTCTTGGGGGCTAGGTGGACGCTGGAGCGGTTGGCACTGCTCCAGCCGGCGCCGAAGGGACTGCGCGAGTTCGTGCATGCGCCAGAAGGCTGGTGTGATCTTGCGCAGGTGCAGAACCGCCACCTTGCTTTGGCGCATGCGCGGGGGGGGGTTCTCATCTCCACGCCAGCCATGGCGGAGCCCTACAGGGACTGGCGCAGAAGGAGTTTCCCCATGGCACAGGCCCGCCCACAGATCGGTGGGCCCTCATCACGGGCCAGGCCACCGTAGGAGCCTCCCCTGAGATCGGATCCCCCTGCCCCCACCCCCCCCCTGCTGCTGGAATGCCTGCCCCGCCGACGTGTATTAAACCACCTCTCTTACCGGCGGGACAAGGCGGCGCGGGAGGGCTCCGGGGTCCTGGGGGGGGGGGGGGGGGCGCGGGGTGATCTGGCACCGGGGGCTGCCCCCACGGTGGCCTGGCCCGCGATCGGGGCCCACCGATCCGCAGGTGGGCCTGTACCGTGGGGGCACTCTTTTCCTTCCGCCTTCGCCATGGTCTCCACCGTGGTGGAGGCGGAAGAGACCCCCTCCACTGCGCATGCGCGGGAATGCCGTGAGCGGCCGCTGATGCTCCCGCGCATGCGCCGCCCGGCAAAGTCATTTCCGCGCCAGCTGGCGGGGCACCAAAGGCCTTTCCCGCCAGCTGGCGGGTGGTAATCAGTCCGGCGCGGGCCTAGCCCCTCAAGGTTAGGGCTCGGCCGCTCAAGATGCGGAGGATTCCGCACCTTTGGGGCGGCGCGATGCCCGTCTGATTCGCGCTGTTTTGGGCGCCGGTCGGCATACATCGCGCCGATTGCGGAGAATTCCGCCCCAGGTCTTTAATCATATTGATTTTGAGTCAACTGCAATGCTCAGGAGAATTCCTACTTATCATGGAATCCCGACAGTGAAGAGGCTATTCAGCCCATCGAGTCTGCACCAACCCTCTGAAACAGCACTCTACGTAGGCCCACTCCCCGTAATACAACCAAACCTTTTGCACATCCACCTAACTTGCAGATATTTGGACTGTGGGAGGAAACCGGAGCTCCTGGAGGAAACCCACGCAGAAAAAGGGAGAACGTGCAAATTCCAAAGTCACCCAAGGACAGAATTGAACCCAGGTCCCTGGTGCTGTAAACCACTGTGCCGATCAGAGTTCCTCACATTCCTCGATATTAAGGCCATTGTTGTTGAAAATGACACATGTAAAATTGTGTCCTGCGTATCACAGGGGTAATAATTTAACCAGCTTTGCGCCAAAGCTAAAATGTCATCTTGGCTCAGTTGGGAGCACTCTTGTCTCTCAATATGTTGAAGCTCAGAGCCCCTTGTGGGGGGTCAACCTTCTGCCTTCAAACAATATCCCCTGAAAAACACAATGCTCATTTACCTCAATGTTGGTTACACAATGTTGCCCAAAATACTATGAATAATCATTTTAATTCAAAAGTAATTAATCCCACAAAGCACTTTGAAGATGTATTAATATAAAATAAATACCAATATGCTGGCAATATTTTAACCAAAGGCAAACATTTTAATAATAATATAATAACAATCTTTATTAGTGTCACAAGTAGGCTGACATTAACACTGCAATGAAGTTACTGTGAAAAGCCCCTAGTGGCCACACTCCGGCGTCTGTTCGGGTACACGGAGGGAGAATTCAGAATATCCAATTCACCTAACAGCAGGTCTTTCAGGACTTGTGGAAGGAAACCGGAGCACCCGGGGGAAACCCACGCAGACATGGGAAGAACGTGCAGACTCCGCAAGACAGTGACCCAAGCGGGAATCGAACCCGGGACCCTGGCAGTGTCAAGCAATAGTGCTAACCACTGTGCTATTGTGCCGACCGTAAGCCATTAAAATGCCACCTGAACAGCTGAGCAAATTCACAGTTTTTCTGGTGTTAAAGAAAGGAAACTTATCAACAAACACAACGGGCTGGATTGACTGATTTGAAGACTAGGGGCGCGATTCTCTGATAATGAGGCAGAGTGTCCGCGCCGTCGTGAAAGCCGTCGCGTTTCACGACGGCGCGAAACGGCCTCGGGCACGATCAGTTCAGGCCCCGAAAAGGGGCCAGCAGCCGGGTCGCGAGAAACGCGGTGGGCGTGGCACCAGAGTGGCGGCGTCATCGCGCGACGCCCGGCTGATGCCGCGCCGCGTCATTTAATCCGCGTACAGAGGACCCGAATGATCGAGATGACTGAGCCGAGCCGTGCCGTGCCGCTCCCAGGTTCAGGGACAGTGATCTGGACACGGTGCTGGACGTAGAAGAGCGCAGGGCCATCTTGTGTCCAAGACGTAGGCACCGGCAATCAGCTAGCACTGTGAGGCGCGGTTGGCGTTAAGTGGGCACGGTAAGCACTGTGGGGCACACCCCCCGGTGTGGAGACCAGTGCCGCAAGAAGCTCCACGACCTCAAGGGCTGCCAGGGCAAGTACCCAGAGGATTCCCCCGGGCCACCCCCCTCCCCCCAACCCCCCCCCCCATCACGTAACCCGCCCCCCCTGCCCACGCAGGGGGGATGGGGGGGTTGGGGACACCACGTTTTATCCGACCCACATGGGCAACACACCCCCGAGAGCTGCCATGGCATGGTGCCCAGGGCCCCCCGCCCAGTCATAATGCTGACAACATCTGCACGTCTTGATGCTGACCGCCTAACTCTGATGCTTTTCACACAGCCCCCCAGGACAAGACTGCTCACAACCTTCATGAGCGTTCAAGAACCGGAGTGGGATCATCTGTGCTGCACCCCCTCACCGTCCATGAGCAGAGGGCTCTGGACCTCGCTGGGGGAGCCGCCACCCGAGAGGTAGCGCCATGCCATGTCGGAGGTGCAGGAACAAGTGAGATTCCCCTGCCTGGCTATCCCCTCAGCCCCTCACCTCCCCAACCCCCCTCACACTGCACCCCATACCACTGCCCCCAAGCCCCCCCCGTGACACATCCCCCACCCCCTAGCCCCCCCGACACTGCATCCACTCACAATGCCCCCTCCACCCCTAACCCCACCCCCCTCCCCCTGACACTGCACCCCCTCTGAATGCCCCTTCCAGCCCCTCACACCCGACTCCAAGTGTCTAATGATACATGCCTCAGCAGGGCCAGGAGCCGATCGTCCAGGGACGTCGCGGAGAAGCCCCCGCCTTCCAGATGCAAGCACATCCGCCCCCACGTACGCACGGCAGAGGGCGCAAGGAACACTGACAGAAGGGCCCCCCCCCTGAGGCCGTGGCACTGGAGGGGGACACATAGAGGACGGACAGACATGACAGGGACGAAGCCACGACGGACATTGAGGACACTGATGGCCGTGAGTCGGACGAGGAGAGGGCTGCGAGCCAGGACAGTGACAGAGAGAGGAGGGTGACTCTGGACAGTGACGCACAGAGGACGGTCAGACAGTCGACGCACATACCGGACACGGCACCTAACGTGGGCCGCGGACTAGTAGCGCCGGTCCAAGGATCGACCCACGAGATCCAAACGTGGGGACAGATGAGGAGCTAGAGTTTGCGGCACTGCTGTCACCCACAATATCTACCATCTCAGATACACTCACCTCGGTTGGGCACATAAGTGATGAGGCTTTGGGGTCACTGACTGGTGCGCACCACACAGCCGAACCGGTACAGCAGGTGGAGGTAGGAGCAGCCGAGGGACTGGACGGTCGGAGGGCAGGCCAGGCCCAGCACCCAGCTGCCGCCCAGACAGTTCCCGGGTTCCTGGACTTACTAGACCCACCCACAGTCCCGATGCATTTGGAAACCCATGGAGTGGACAACGGGATGACGGCCATCTTCAAGCAGATGCAGACGCAGTTGGATGAGTCCACCCACTCCAGGAGCAGGGAGTGGTGCCGGTCATGGCTGCCACCCTGCCGACATCGCACGGGTGGCGTCCACGGTGGAGGCAATGGGTGCACCAGTTTTGACCATGGGTCAGTTTCTGCAAGGTGTGGGGCTTGATGTGCACACGTCATCCGTGGCCCAGGAGAGGGCTGCCCTCTCACAGGCAGCCATGCGCCAGAGCCAACTGGACAATTCCGCCGCGCTCCGGGGTCTGGCCCAGTCTCAGCAGGCCATCGCTGAGAGCATCGGCGGCCTTGGCCACGTGTTGGGTGGCATTGCAGAATCCCAGCGGGAGGTTGCGCAGTGCCTGACAGGGATTGAGCACTCCCTGAGCTCCATCGCTGGGACCCTGGTCGATTCCACAGCAGGCCTCCAGAACTGGCAGTGCCAGGTGTCGGTGGTGCCACAACGCATGTCTCAGCGGGCACCACCGTCCCATAGTGAGGCCCGGGGGCCACCGGGCTCCCCGAGGGAGGAGGTGGTTCCGGTGCCCATCCAGGTTACACCAGCAAGGGAGGTCCCGGTACACTTGGACTCCCCCCGTTTCGTCCCTGGTGCATCTGGTGGGCAGCGGACAGAACAGAGTGGCACCACGCTATCCAGCACGCCCACCGAGCAGCCTGGCCCATCCAAGCCGGGTCGCTCCAGGAAACGCACGCCGAAGGGGACCGACGTCGCAGGGCAGGAGTCTCAGCACTCCGCCTCCACTCCTGCTGTACCGCCTGGGGAAACACCAAGACGTAGTGGTAGGGCCCATACGGCCAAGAGGTTAGACGCGTAGTAAGTTGGCACAGGTGCAAGGCACAGCTTAGCTGTAGGGGCGAGGGCACTTGTATGTGAATGTCACAATTAAAGTCACTGTTGCACCAAACCTAGATGCCTCTGTGCTATGTCCAGTGCCTGAGAGGTCGTGAGGGGGACCGAGTGACGCTGGGGGTCGAAGTTCCGTACAACGGTGAGGCCGGGTGTGTGTTTCTCCCAACCCCTAATACCCCGTCGCCCTCTGCACACCAATGCCAGCTTCCCCCCATGGCCATGTGGTGGGTTGTCCGTGACACATACAGGGACCACCGAGGTGGGGGTTTAGCTATGTCCATGAGTCAGTCATTGTCTGGCGATCCGGAGCTCACAGGTCATCACAGAGTGGGTTGTCATCATTCAACATGGCACTGATCATACTCGCTCACACAAGCGATATGATGCAGGTATAAGGTGCTGTGAAAGTGGTGGTGTGGGCGGTAGGGTTGGGCGATGGTGCGGGACGTGGGGAGTGCTGAGTGGTGCAGTTGTGCGCAATCCGTGGTGCAAGTGCCTTGCTCAGCGATGCCCTCCCCCGAGTTTGTAAAACGTGCGGCAATCAACGCCTCGCGTGCTCGCTCTCCTGGCCGGTGTCGTCGTGCAGCCTCCGGGCCATATCCCGCTCCCAGGTCGTGTCTGTGCCCCCCCACCTCAATCCTCCTCCTCCTCATGTGCAGAGGCGTCACCTTCATCGGCCTCCCCCTGTGCATCCTCCTCCAGGACCTCACCCCTCTGTTGGGCAATGTTGTGCAAGACGCAGCAGACCACAACTATGTGCCTGACCCTGTCGGGGTGGTACTGCAGGGCCCCTCCAGAGCGGTCCAGGCACCGAAACCTCATTTTCAGGAGGCCAAAGCACCTCTCCACAACATCCCTGGTCGCTGCATGGGCCTCATTATAGCGGGTCTCCGCGTCGGTCTGTGGCCTCCGTATAGGCGTCATCAGCCATAACCCCTGTCACCCAGCAACCAGCCCCTTGAAAATAGCAGGGATGAACAAATGAGCTAGTATGAAAGCATCATGCACGCTGCCAGGGTACTGGGCGCACACGTGCATAATCTTCATGCGATGGGCGCAGAGCACCTGAATGTTCATTGAGTAGTTCCCCTTCCTGTTCAGGAAAACTGCCCTGTTATCCGAGGGTGGACGCATGCCGACGTGCACCCCATCAATCACCCCCTGGACCATCAGCATCCCTGCAACGGAGGCGAATCCCACTGCCTGGTAAGCCTGGTGTGCGCGGTCCTCTGGAAAATTTATGTATCTGTCCGCAATTTCATACAGGGCGTCGGTGACGGCCCGGATGCACCGGTGCACCGTTGCCTGCGAGATTCCAGAGAGGTCCCCACTCGGCGCCTGGAAGGACCCCGTTGCAAAGAAATTGAGGGCAACCGTGACCTTGACGGCCACCGGGATAGCATGTCCGCCCCCTGTTCCACGTGGTGCCAGGTGTGCCACGAGGTGGCATATATGTGCCACGGTCTCCTGACCCAATCGGAGTCTCCGCCTACATGCCGTATCCGGAAACTCCTGGAACGACATGCGGTCCCGATACACTCGAGGCCGCATTGGGCGCCTCCGTTGCCTTGGCACCATGGCTCTTGCTCCACCCCCTACGCCCCATCAGGAACCGAATCATCGTCCTCCGCATGCCCGACGATGTGGTGGTCATTGTCACCCTCTGCCTCCTCATGCACCTGTTGGACAGGAAGGCCTGCATCATGAGCGGCTAGCATGGGGCCCTCTGCAGCCAGTCCGCCTGCTGCTCGGAGCCACCTTCATTGGCGGTGCCGAATGGCTACCTGCAGGGCAGCCGTTCCCGCCACGGCGGCAAACAGTGCTGGATGGTGCGCAAACATGACGACCTACACGAATGGGGGGGGGGGGGGGTTGGGACGGAGAGACAACAACATGTTTAACAATGGCGCTTTAACACCTCAACAGCCAGGGCCCATGGTATACATGGGTGCCCCGGCTGCCTTGTACCGCTGCTGACACACATGCAATCTTCGCCCTGCCTACAGTATCCGTCCACCGTGCACTTAACCCCGTCCTGTCTTCATTAAGGCGCCACTTTCCTCGGCCCATCAGCGTGACCTGCATTTGGAAGCGTGACTTCGCCACCGTTCTGCCACGAAAGGCCGGCTGGCATGTCACTCCCGCGGGTAACCGTGCCCACCATCACCCCCCCTCCCAAGAGCACAGCGGCATCATTTCCTCCACCCCTCCTCCTTCCTCCACCCCATGCTCCAACCTCTCCCACCCCCCCCTCCCCCCGGGCATTGCGGCATCCTTCTTGGAGAACCCGCCCAACCCCCCCCCCCCCCCCCACAGAACCGGCCGTGGACGCCACCTCCTGCTGTCAACGGGGAGGCCGGCCACTCGCCTCCTTCCTCCACATAGTCAGCCAACACGACTGGCTGACAAATTTATTTACCAGGTGTGTATGGCGTGAACTGGGTTCACGCCGTCGGGACTTCGGCCCATCCGGGGGGCCCGGAGAATCGCCGTACTTAGTACCTCGGGCGATTGGAGGAATGGCGTCGGACCGGCGCTGCGGGAAAAAATGGTGCAAACGCCGATTCTCCCATACGGCACGGCATGGGAGAATCGCGCCCTAAGTGTTGAGGCTGGTGTGGGAACAGTGGCATTATGCGCCAGAAAAAATGGCGCAAAAGCTGCACCGATCCTCTGTCTAGTGGGGGGCTAGCAGGCACTCAGTGTAAAGTCCCCGGCTTCACCTGCGGATACGGGTGGAGAATTGCCGGGACGTGACCGGGCGCCGTCCCGGCCTGCCAAAACCTGCCCCCCTGTAATCAGCCTTGCCACCCCTGGAACAACCGCCACCAGTGCCTCCAGCTCCCGCCAAAGCCTCCCCTGCCCGTGGAATGGCTGCCCCCCCCCGACTGTGTCCCCAGCCGTCACGCAGTGTCCACGAAAATAAAAAGGACACGTGTTCCACACTGTCGGGAACTCTGCCCATCAGGGGAGGCCTCAGATGATGTCTTCGAGTCTGCCGTTTTCGAGGGGGCGCAGCATTGCAAAAGCGGCTCAGCCCCTGACTTCAGCGCAAACAGGGATTCTCCCGCCTATCGTGATTTCGCTGTTGCTGATCAGAGAATCCCGCCCAACATGTTCCGTGCATTGGAATTCTCTCAGTTGAGGACACTAACCTGTGTCAATATCAATAGTGATCCCTCTTTCTCAGCAATTTTCTGTTTTTTGGGTTACACAGTTTTCCTTTGACATCTTCTGTGAAACTGAGTCCTGGAGAGATATGTTTTCGGGAGGGGTGAGGCAAGTGGGGAATACAGATTGCAAACAGGTGCCTCTGTTAATCACAGTCATAGAAGTGTCAGTAACAGCCCCTTTGTCATTGAAAATATGGAAAGATGTGTCATTTGAAACATGGAAGTCTGGCAATATCTGGTCTGAGAGAAACATGAGAGAATACAGGGCAAGATCCCACAAATGGTTAACAGCAGCTGCCAGGGAAGGATTGTAAAATGCAGATAGCCTTGGTCAAGCAGGCTTAGCAAACACACAGGATTTTGAATGAAGCCAAAAACAATGGCTCACACCTTCAATGAAATTAACTTGTAGCCACTTAAAATGGCCAACTCCCGATTCAAAATGGCGAACGGCAAAGGCTGATGGGAATGTCAGCCAACAAAACAAAAACCAGCAGCTGCAGGTTGGCTGTGTATTTACCTCTGGAAAGGCCAGACAATATCGATACCAGCAACCATCAGCATAACAAAACAGCCATCTGCATACTAATGAGCAATCCCCGGGAACAATAAGCAACATTTAGATACACAAAGCAAAACCAGACTCTTCGGCGCCAGCAGGAGCCAACACAAAGGAGGTGCAGAAGCACCTCAAGACCGCCCATCCATCAGGGAACCGCTCCAGCATTGGAGAAAATTGAACCAATTGATTGGGACAAAGTCCAATCACTTGGGACCAAGTACAGGGTCCGTCCCGAAAGGCAGGAAGCCCCTGGGGACGATATGGATTGAGCCCCAAGTTCAAATCGCTCACTTCTTCTCCACTTCATCACTCTCTTCATGCTCTTTTTCCGGCCCGGGTCACCCAGCAACAACGAACCAACATTGACCGTGACCGGAGCAGTGAAGATCGAAATCGTAAGTCTTAGATCAACGCTCGCTACGAGATAGGCGCTCCTAGCTACCAATCTGTACCAACTTCGACTCCCGCAGGCTCAGAACCCAAACGAAAGGCCATTTGTTTCCCTGAGCTGGTGGGCCAGTTCAAAGTTAAGTATAGGCCTGTTAGTTGTAGAAGTAGCTTAGACGTAGAATTTGTGCATGAGTAGCGATTACTGTGTATAATAAATGTGCTTTGATTTAAATCTTACTAATCGGTGTATTGGATTATTGATCATTACTCGGATTTGAACCTTGTGGCGGTATCATAAAGATACCTGGCGACTCGAGAGCAAAGGTAATAAAACAGAGCAATTGAACTAAGGCAAAATTAGCGACAAACTATCTTAGTTAAGGAAAGGAAAGGATGAGGTTCAGTTGAATTTGGTGACAATTCTAGGTGTGAAATATTGCTAATACCAGGTAAATTAAAGAAAACTGGAGACTATCAGTCTACGAGAAACATAATTCAAAGCCAAAATCAAAGTCAAAATTATGAGCTGAGGACGCAATTGGAAAATAAAACTATAGGAATGACAGGAACCAAACCAAAATTCACAGCTCTTGAAACCAAAGCATTTTTGAATATCACAAAGGAACTTTGAACATTACAAAGGAAACAATGTAATCAGATCTATGTTGTATTAGAATGTTTAGATCAAAGATACTTTCTACAATCAAAGTGATAAAAGTTACTTTACAATAAAGTCATAAAAACTAGATAACTGTTAGAAAAATATATAAACCCGAAGAAAGGGGACAGCAGCCAGAACCAGAACTCAGAGAGAGGCGGAGAAGCAGAGAAGGAACAAGCAGCTCAGAGTCAGATTACAGTCAGCTCGGCCATGGGAAAGGGTTCAGGGCATAGCAGCCGAGCTAAAATCGCTAATACACCTAAGGAAGACTAGAATTTAAAGAGGGGGCAGAGTCAGCTCAGAGAAAGCCAGCAGAGCCAGCTCTCATAGCTCGGTACATGGGAAAGATAGGACACAGCAACCGAACAGAACAGTGAATACATCTAAAGAAGACCGGACTTTAAAGAAGATTGATTGTCAAGTTGGGCCTGAAGGTCCCTTCAACCAACCAGAAGGATCCAGAAGCAAGATCTTTTTCCTTTCTGCAAAGAAAGTAATTGCAGCTATTAAAAGAAAAAATATGACAATAAAATAACTTAGTTTAACCTGAAATAGTGGTTAGTCCAAGGTCTACTTTACTTACTTAGCAATGCGGGACCCAGGATCGATGCTACGAAGTGGTAAGTAGATGAAATCTTCGGTGAAGGTATGGGTTATACCGGCGGATAACTTGAAAATATAGTTTGACCTGACTAGCACCCACTGAAGCCTGCATCGGAGTCAGGGAGTGAGAATCCCTGTTCACCATTTAGAATGTCGGCCCTTTTTGGTGTAGGGGGACTTCTAAGAATAGTGGTGAGTTTTCAACAACACCTTCACATCACTGTTTTAAACCTGGCATTTAGCAATAGGAAACATGTGGAAGTTAACTCCTAGTGTATGAGAGGATTTGGTTGAAAACACATAAATACAATTAAAGATTAATACATGGTTAATGCATATACTTTTTTCTGACATCCATATGGACTCTAAATAATGGACAAGGACTCTTTTAATGCATGGTTGCTTTAAAAAGTACATTGTGACGTATTTGTAAATGCCTCGATTTCTTTTAGGAAATTGTTGTGGGTCAACTCAGAACCACACTCGGCTTTGACTATTGTGATTATTACTAAATTCTGTGGGGATTTTGTTTTTACAATTTTTATACAAATCCTAATGAAGTTGAGCTCCTCTCATCCACACAGGCTATAAATAAGGCATAGTAGCAATGTCACAACATAGCAGCTTCACAACAGTTCACAGCCTGAGAACTCCTCACCAAAGCAACCATTATTTGTGTGTTAGTGTATGTGGTTGAAGGTCAACAGGTCACTTGACCATGAAAATGCCAAGTTTGTGATCACAAGCAAGATTCCTAACCAATTTCTATTCTCTGATGGAACCCAGGATTTACCGGCCTGAGTAACTCAGAATGACAGCAGTTAAGACTGCCCTCACTCTCCAACGCTGGCAACCCAACACCCATTCTCCCCCCCCCCACCCCTGGCCCGCACCTTCCCATTTCTCAGCCCCCAACTATGCAGATGGAGACATTTCTGTTCAATTGACATTTTTTAAAAAAAGACCTCGACCAGATTGGCGTGTTATTGTTTCCTTTGTGCAAAACATACTGCAAAGTGGATCACATTTTGCCATTTAGAGGATGAATTATTCTTGACAGTGCCTGGCTACTGCTAGGTCCAATGTTGCTGCTGACTTATACTGTGTTGAGATGTGTACATTAATGCATTCATCCGATATAAAACAACGTGATACAGATTACTTTCTTTTTGTTTATTCAAAAACACTATTAGTACAAATTTTTTTATGTCATTGTCTTTACAAGATGCATTTTTGAACAAGACAAATTAGAAAACACTTTAAGCTATCGAAAAAAAGAACCCAAAACTGGAAATAGCAAGCTCTTGTGTAAAATACAATTTGAACCTGACAGACCAAACAAATTCCTGGTAACCATCTGCAGTTTGAAGCAACACATTTTCTTCAACTATTTGTACAATTACCTTATTATAACGTGAAAACAATGATTTGTACTTTATATCTTGCTGTTGCGGATTTCACTTGAATCAAGTCAAAATTAGTCACACCGCTAGCGCCCCGGAACACCGTCGAGATCTCCATTTGGCAATACTTTACGCATAACATGAGTCCAGAAAGCTTTATTTTTAAAAATGACAATGGAGAGCAGCTTGACCAACATCCATGGGCCAAAGAACAAGAAATGAAGATGTATATATCTTCAGATGTCCATCTCCTCAACGACTAAAACGTTAAAACTACCCAAGTGACAAGTGCCATGAAACTCCAGACCCGTTAGCATTTCATTCTAAACTTGTCATTTCTGACTAACCCGTGGCAACAAGGCTGCCTCTGTCCAATCTTAGAACCAGCTTTCGAGCATACACTTGAACATCCCAATTAGTAATGTAATCTTGCATTCTTTGATAAGTGGAAATGCAGACTTTAAACAGATTTGGAGATCTTTTGCATCTCGGGCCAAAGTTCAGCAAAGCAACCATGATGGGATTGCTGTGAAACCTTCTCACATCTCCATCACTGATCCTTTCTGTGGAGTCCGATCCCATTCAGGTCAGGCTTAAATTGACAATGGTGCTCTCTGTTGCTACTGCTGTATTGCACACTTCCCCATGCCCCTCTTTTGAAGTCATGTTTATAATACTGACATATTTATGAAGTCATGCAGGCACATAAAAGGGCAGACTTCACCTGTATTTGTCAGCAACGTGTGATATCTAATTACAAGGTGGCAAACTCCACCCTCCCCTGTACCCCTCTGTGCTGTTTTCTGAGTCTGGTACCCCAGAAATCAGTTTGGTCGACCCTAATAATATATTTTCTTGATGTAAAGTAAGTTCAAATAGTTAAATACAACCTGATATCTTAAGCAGATCAACTGCACGGCTTTAACTTTAAAACCAAACTATAAAAATAATTTGCAAAGAACAGTGAAAAAATTGCTTCATTATAAATGCCAGAAATCACAAAACTTAATCACAAAACCTGCCAAATTACTTCCTACTCACACTGAGCTTCAACATTGTGACATAGCATCTTTGCTCCATTTTAAAATGTGAATACTGCTGAAATAAAACATCTTGAAGTAGTTTTCACATTTTGCTTTTCCACACAACTGATAAAATATATATATATATAAAAAAAATCTGTGAATTTTTCAAAAAAAGATTTCTGTGCCTTCTTTTGGAGTTACTCATGTAACCGGAAAGAGCAAAAACATTACAATTGAATTTTAAATTCGGAAACTATTCCTTTAATTGAGATACATTCATACTTACGTTCAAGCAGGTTGCCATTCTTGAACAGTTCTGTATATAGGCAAACCTTTTATTGGAAAGCATCCAGTGATAAACCAAGCTTTGTACATGTAAAAATGAAATTAATGGTGATACTTCCGAATTTCTCTTACAAACACAAATAGTTAGTACCTATACGTCACACATCGCAAACTTTCTTCACGCAATTTCACCACTTGTTATAGGTCCATTGATAGGGTTTCCTGCTGGTTGTTTGTCATTGCTGCTGCCAGACTTTGCTTCATCATCCCCTGAGGATACTTCCTTGTTCTTAGCAGAGTCAGAAGCAGTACTTTGCTGAGATCTGTTCTCTGGATTGGTTTCAGAGATTATATCTACAGTGGTCTCTGATGGACCATTATCAGATATTAATGTCCCGTTCTGTACTGGATAAGTGCTGGAAATTATATCATAGAGAAACTGGTACTGCTCCTGTCAAAGAAGACCAAAACAAATATACAGTTATCGTTCTCTTCCAATCTCAAGTTCTTCCAGAATCTTTGCACCGCACCTAGCGCCATTTTCTGGCCAACAGTCCTTAACCTTCTCCTAGTCCCATTCCGATGGTGCTGGTACTGGAACTTCTATGCAATTTCCTCCTCTCTCCTAACTTTTCAGCTTGACGAAGTAACTCACTTTCACGCTGTCCACATTTTTTGCTGGATATTTGTTTTTTGGGACTTGCTATGAAGGGAAGGCTAGGGGAGAACCTGCGCCTTGACTTGCAGTTGCACAGCTTCCCCCTCCAGCCCCAAATTACCGCTTGTAAACTTGATTATTTTGAAGTGAATTGTCATCGTGACAAAAAGAGACTCAGATAAATGCTGCGGCACTTGGTCTAGCCACCGAATAAGATTCTTGCAAAAGTGAAAGGGATGTGCACAATTGAAGATAAAAAGTAGAATTGGGAGGCATCAGCAAATGATCAAATAGCATTTCAAGCCAATTGCAACCTTTGCCAAGGCTGAAGTGGGAAGTTGAAGCAGTGACACACCAAAATGGACTGAAAGGAATCCCAAGGTGCAGACGTGAAACTGCAGGCAAGTGGTGATGCGACTGACGCCGCGTTTGGTGACTGCTGAAATGGAGGCAGTGCTGGACAAGTGTGCAAGGAGTGAGTCTCTTTGACACTTACAACTCCACAGCATGCCAAATTGAGAAGGAGTCAGGCTTTAGATTACAAGCAATCAGCACTATTACTGGCTTTGCGGCAGATGGCACAGCACTTTGGAGACTCCGAACCTTGTGAAGGTGGTCCGACGAGTCTCTGAGCCTGGAAAAAGATAGTTTTCGGAAGGGAAGGTGGACCCAATGTGGCAAGGAGCCAGGTCATCTGCAGTTCAATTCTGTTTCTCATCAACCATTTCTGGGACTTCATACCTGCTTGTGGAATGTATTATTCTTGGGAAATATTGTTAAGTGTGGGACCCGCATGTCCATAAAGTGGGCTATTTCAGTGAATAACTAATACTGTGAGACACTGCCACCTTGACTTTCTGAACCTCCAGCATCTTACGGTCCTCTTGGAAATCATTCATGATGCGAACATTTGCTGCTTACATTGTTCAATATAGAAACTTGAATAATAGAGAAACGTGAGCTCTGGATCGGAGGGTGGCTGACAGAGAGGGATTACCATGATGTGGCGATGCTGGCGTTGGACTAGGGTGAGCACAGTAAGAGGCCTTACAACACCAGGTTAAAGTCCAACAGGTTTGTTTGGAATCACTAGCATTCGGAGTGCAGCTCCTTCCCCAGGTGAGTCTCACTTGATGAATGAGCTGCGCTCCGAAAGCTAGTGATTCCAAACAAGCCTGTTGGACTTTAACCTGGTGTTGTTAGACTTCTTACGGATTAAACAAAGGAATAGTGAGTTAGTGAATTGACCACTACTTACAAAAGATAGAAGCATTCCTGTCCTCTGCTTGCGCAGTGCTTTGACTGTCTGGAGAACATCTATTAAATTTTCAGTATTTGCACTGTCAAGAAGGTTCCAGAGAGCACAGAATACTCCTGTCTGCTTGGATCCATCTCTGAAAGACATGAGGGTTTTAAAATGTAAGAAAATCAGAAGTTGTGTGGCATGCAAGAATAGCATTGAGTGTGAAAATCAACTTTGGTGGTTTTGGTGGGGGCACAAATGGGCTGTGTTGGATTGGCCACACCCTGGTTTTCCTTCCCATTGACGTCATGATAAAGGGAAGCCAATCCACTACCACCCTTTGTGCCATGCTTTTGTCTTGGGCATCACACAAAGCATTCAACATTCTATTATCCTATATTAAGGAAGGAAAGTTTAATCGGCATAATTACAGAACTGTTAGACTGCAGGGGAGGCTATTTGGTCCATTTTGTCTGCACCGGCTCTTTGAATGAATAAGTCACTTGGTACCTGAGGCACGATCAATTTGACTAAAGACGAAAGTTGAATCCAAACTGAGGCTTTATTGGTATCAGATGTGTGGCCTCCCACAGCAGCTGGCGAAATGGCTGCGAGCTGGAGGACACGCATATTTATACCCCGCCTCCTGGGCGGAGCCAGCAGGCAGGGGCCACAGGCGAACCTGTTGTCAGGTTCTACCTTACATCTTCTAATATAAGTACAACAGTGGTTTACCACAGTACCATCCCCCTGCTTTCCTCCTGTAGCCCTGCACAATCTTCCTTTTCAGATAATAATAATTGTTTATTAGAACATAGAACATTACAGCGCAGTATAGGCCCTCCAGTCTAATTCCCTTTTGAATGCCTCAATTGAACATGCCACCACCACACTGTCAGGCAATCCATTCCAAACCTTAATCACTCGTTATGTAAAACAGTTTCTCCTCATATCATTTTTGCTTCTTTTACTAATCACTTTAAATCCATGCCCTCTCATTCTTGATCCTTTCACAAGTGGGATCAGTTTTTCCTCATCTAATTGATCCAGATTCCTCATGATTTTGAATACCTCCATTAAATCTCCTCTTAAGTTTTCTTTCATTTAGGAAAGCAGTCCTAACTTCTCCAATCTATCTTCATAACTGAAGTTCCTCATCACTAGAACCATTCTTGGGAATCTTTTCTGCATCCTCTATAATGCCTTCACATCCTACCTACAGTGTGGCACCCAGAACTGGATGCATTACTCTAGCTGAGGTCAAATGAGTGACTGAATTAATTCAGCATAACCTCCTTCCTATTGTACTCTATGCTCCTATTAACAAAGGTCAGGATACTTTATCATAGAATCCCTACAAATGAAGGAGGCCATTTGGCCCATCGAGTCTGCACCAACCAAAAGAGCTCCCTATCTAGGCCCACGCCCCCACTCTCATCCCAGAAACCCAGTCAGCCCACCTAACCTTTTGGACTCAAAGGCCCAATTTATCATGGCCAATCTACCGAACCTGCAAATCTTTGGACTGAGGAAGGAAACCGGAGCACCCGAAGGAAACCCACGCAGACATGGGGAGAAAATACAAACTCCAGGCAGACAGTGATCCAAGGCTGGAATCGAACCCGGGCAGCTGGCACTGAGAGACAGCAGTGCTAACCACTGTGCCACCTTGTCGCCCTTTTACGCTTTGGTGACTGCTCTCTCAAACTGTTCTGTGACCTCAGTAATTTAAGCACATATACAACTGGTCCCTCTGTTCCTGCACCTCCTTTAGAGTTGTGCCCTTTGTTGTATATTGTCTCTTCATGTCCTTCCTGCCAAAATGAATCGCTTCACATCTTTTTGCATTGAATGCAATCTGCCACCACTCGGCCATTCCACCAACTTGTCAATGAGGGCTCTGAAGAAGAGTCATACGTATTTGAAACGTTAGCGCTGTTTCACTCGCCGCAGGTACTGCCGTACCCACTGACTTTTTCCAGCATTTTCTGTTTTTATTTATTATAGTCTACGTCCCATTGAAGTTCTTCACTATCCTCCTCACGGTTCACAGTGCTTCCAAGTTCTGTATCGTTACTAACGGAATGACAGCTGACAGTTTTCTCAGGTGGCTCCCGTACCCCATTGTATCTTTGTCAGAAAGCCTGGAGAGACTGCAATCCGGCAACATTTCTAGTCGTTACGTGTGTAGGCATTTCCTCCTCACTGTTTGGTAATGTTGGGTAATATTCTTTATGCCCATGATACAATTTAATTAACTGACAAGAAAGTTGGTCATGTATGTACTTCTATACAATGCCAAAAGATATTCCTGCCAATCTATAGATTTGAACTGTTGTGAAATTAGCTTGTAGTTCATAAACAGTCAGCTGAGTTACTCATCAAAGTGGGAAGAACCTGTCTCTCAAACTCACGGCATCAGCCTGAAAGGGTATTCCTTTACTCTAGTATCAATAATATTGTACGAGAGAGAAGCAAATCTTGTTACACGATATTTACTAATGGCCTACATTTTACCATAGTGATGAACAAATAGCATCAGCCATTCATTCCATTTATATTTTCCCTCAGAATTTCTTTACACTGCAATGCGCAGGAATGAGAGAACCAGAACAGCACATAGGATCTCAGATCTGTGCTTAGGGCAAGCAATGGCATGACTCCTCAATCAAATGGATTTAAGAATCCTTCATGAGCCATGCAAAGTATAAACTAGGAAGTGTAAATTAGGATAGTTAATTCAATGTCAAATCATGTAGGTAAAGTGTTTAAAGAGATGAAAAAAGATGGTATTCAGTGAGAGATGAAAGAAAAAAAGGGGGAAAAAAGTTTAACATTTATATTTCTTAAAATCTCCAATAACAATTAAAATCTGAAGGATTAGGGGTGGCATGGAGGTGCAGTGGTTAGCACAGCTGCCTCATGGCGCTGAGGACCCGGGTTCGATCCTGGCCCAGGATCACTGTCTGTGTGGAGTTTGCGCATTCCCCCCGTGTCTGCGTGAGTCTCGCTCCCACAACCCAAAGATGTGCAGGTTAGGTGGATTGGCCACGCTAAATTGCCCCTTAATTAGAAATAAAATAATTGGATACTCTAAATTTATTTTAAAAATCTGAAGGAATGATCCAATCATGGGGGGAGATAGCACAGTGGTTAGCAGTTGCTTTGCCGCTCCAGGGTTCCATGTTCGATTCCCAGCTTGGGTCACTGTCTGTGCGGAGTTTGCACTTTCTTCCCGTGTGTGCGTGCGTTTCCTCCGGGTGCTCCGGTTTCCTCTCACAGTCCAAAGATGTGCAGGTTAGGTGGACTGGCCATGCTAAATTGCCCTTAGTGTCCAAAAAGGTTGGGTGGGGTTACTGGGTTACAGGGATAGGGTGGAGGTGTGGGCTTAGGTAGGGTACTCTTTCCAAGTGCAGACGTGCTGGGCTGAATGGCCTCCATCTGCACTGTAAATTCTATGATTACTATGAATCATGGGAAAGTAAATTTGCAGTGCTTGAGAGTTTTGTGGCAGTAATTAAGACTTACTGTACCATCAAAGTTTCACTTATAATTGAATGGACAAGCCTTGACTATTACTGATGTATTTAGTGGATGTCTGATGGGTGTTACAACACCCTTAGCTATTGCACGGTCAATTCCAACCCCTCTTGACCTGGAGTCGCAACACAATTAAAATTAGCTATTAATTTGTACAAAATACCCAAAGTCTTTGGCTGCCTAATAACTATAGTCACCAGGTTTGTAAATTCAAACACACTTAATTTTTATTAATATTTAATTATTTAGTAATTATTATTAAATATGTAGCAAATACAACTGGTTAACTATTATCTAATGCCTAACCCTCCCTTCTTTAACTTGCCCCACCCTCGACACACAAACAAGACAGACAAACACAAAGGTGAAAAAGGGGTGTAAAAAATAATATAAAAGGAAAAGGATAAAAGTCTCTCTTTCTGATTTACATCTTCCAGTTAGATACTTTTAGTCTCGGCCTTCAATTGGGTGATATAGCTTTCAGTCTGTAATGGTTTTCACTATAGATTCATCAGGATCGCAAGACTTCTCTGCTGTCTCAGAAACAGCAAACAGGAAAACCTTTTTCGGAGAAAGAGGGAAAGCAACTCACAGCTTCTTCTCTCAGCGTCCAAGAATGCTCTCTCTGGGTTCTCTGAAAACTCCCACCTGGCTTAACCAAATCACTGCCTGTTACTGGGCAGAATATGGTCTCGGGCCAATCCATTAATCACCAGCCAACCAAGGAACTGAATACCTCTGACCCTTCGGGTGCCAGAAAGTCTAGGTTTTTCTGTTCCAAATCTAAATCCTCATAGCACAGTGTACTATTTTGCAACTTTTGAGTTCCTCACTTCCTCTGTTCGATTGAAAGGTATGTCACTAATAAAGATCCATGGATCAAAAACGATACCGACAAAATAAACAAATTGGGAAATAAAGGAATCGACAAGAAGTGCCCTTACATGGGAAAGTAGTGCAATTTTACGTTCTTCATGTGTTTCAATGTTAAGTCTCTCAGCAAGATGCTATTAGGCCAAAGCTTCTGGAGAAGCAGAGCATCTCTGATAGCAACTTTGGGTTCCGCATTTAACTTTTATTATATGACTACAATTTAAATTCTATGAAACTCAAACCTAATTCACCTTTCTTATCTAGAAATGAGGTATAACACTCAAAAATGTGAAACGTAGGCATTTGTTGTGAATCTTAATCAAGGAAAGCATTAACACACTAATACAAGCAAATATTACCTGCAGTGTACAATCAGAGGTGGTGTTATATCTTCAGCAACTTTGAGTGGTGATAGTTTTTCCTTGATGGTCGTTATCATATTGACTAAGTTATCAGGATCTTCTGGAAGCTCCGATTCAGACCAACTGTGAAAATGATACTGGTACACTTTCCGAGTTTCTTTTCTCTGAGAAATGAAGCAGTTATGTCAGTTGTCAATTTTTGACTAATTTCATAAACACTTCCCATTCACTAAATTGATGGCAAATTAATTACATTAAAAGGAAGTTTCCAGTCACTGCAAAGCTAATCAAATGCTAGGATGGATCTGGTAGGTATTACATTGGAGGTTGAAATTCTAAAGTCGTGTCACTTACTGGTGAAACTGTACTCAGGGTATATGTGCTTAATTTTGGAAACCCTTTCTTCAGAAGGGCAAGGATGTATTGGAGAAGGTTCAGACAAGAAAGGAAATTGTTCTAGGCCCAAAGGTTACGAGAAGAAACTCATTTAATTTAAGTTGTTTCATATGATAAAAGAAGTTGGAAGGGGGATATGATATGATTTTCGAATGAACAAGCCCCTTCAGCCTGTTCCAATACTTTCGGCAGATTTTTAAAAATGTACAAAGCCATTACCAGTCTGAGGTATTCTCCATGCATAATTTTGCTCAGGAGATTAAGTGGAGGTAGAGCTCAAGATTGAGTTTGGTTATAAGGGATCTAATTTGTCCCTTTCTCGTTCATTCTTCTAAAATTCTTTTGACATTATTAATGAGTTAGTCTATAAGAGTGTCTAAAAGCCATTAATCACCATGCTCTGATAATTTATTTATTTCCTAATTCCCAAACATATCATTTCCCAGTTATGGTTCTATCCCATATGAGCAATTTTATATCCTCATTTTTCTAGATTTTGGGGCCTCAGTATGAAATCTTAATGATGCTCACAATAAGTGTGTGGGCAGAAATTCCCAAATGTGTGCATTTTGGACAACCTTGCGACTTGAAGCATAATCTTTCACAAACATGGGTTAATTTACTGAGAATAAGATCCTAAAGATTGGGCAGACAGCAGCAGGTGTGTGTGTGTGTGTGTGTGTGGGGGGGGGGGGGGGGGGCGTGGATTGTGAGTGTGTTTGAGAGAGAGTGAGAGAGAAAATTGGGACCAAACTGAAAGCTACTGGAGACTGCAGAGTAGTTGGAGGCAGCATTGACGAGCAGAGAGGGTTGAAATCAGAAATCATCACCAAACATGCCTTCATATTGGGCCCCGGGGTGGTCAGGCAGGATCTGGTGTGATTCTATGTGACACCCACGATGGCAGGTGACTTTGTAAGATGGATGCTGTAGTGATTGAAAAGTGGGACAGGAAAGTTTGCGAATAAATTGGCATTGTTTTTATGGATGACTGAAGAACTGAAATAATCGCCGATATCTTGGAGCAATTTTTTGTTTCTGCAACGCATTTTGTGCAGTTCGTTTTAACATGCTTGGTCAGATACATTTGGAGGAAAACAAATTTTTGTTTGCATTTTTGAGGGAATTATAGAAAGAGATGCATAAAAGCTTAGCCAGAGAGGACCAAACAAACTGACAAATATTCACAGCAGGTACGAGTCACAATGTTCACCAACTTATTAGAGGAAGACAGAGAGCGTGCAAATTAGAGATAGAGACACAGCTGGATGGATATACCAACATGGAGACAGATCTCAAATTTCATAGAACATAGAACAGTACAGCACAGTACAGGCCCTTCAGCCCACGATGTTGTGCCAACCACTTATCCAAATTTAAGATCAACCTAACCTACACCCCTTCAATTTACTGCTGTCCATGTGCCTGTCCAGGAGTCGCTTAAATGTCCCTAATGACTCTGACTCCATCACATCTGCTGGCAGTGCATTGCACACACCCACCTCTGACATCTCCCCTACACCTTCCTCCAATCACCTTAAAATTATGTCCCCTCTTGACAGCCATTTCCACCCTGGGGAAAAGTCTCTGGCTATCCACTCTATCCATGCCTCTCATTACCTTGTATATTTCTATCAAGTCACTTCTCTGCCTTCTTCGCTCCAGTGAGAAAAGCCATAGCTTCCTCAACCTTTCTTCATAAGACATGCCCTCCAGTCCAGGTAGCATCTTGGTAACTCTCCTCTGTACCCTCTCCAAAGCATCCACATCCTTCCTATAATAAGGCGACCAGAACTGGACACAATATTCCAAGTGTGGTCTGACTAGAGTTTTATAAAGCTGCCGCAAAACCTCACGGCTCTTAAACTCAATCCCCCTGTTAATGAAAGCCAACACACCATACGCCTTCTTAACAACCTATCAACCTGGGTGGCAACTTTGAGGGATCTATGTACGAGGACCCCAAGATCCCTCTGTTCCTCCACACTTCCAAGAATACTGCCTTTAACCCTGTATTCAGCATTCAAATTCGACCTTCCAAAATTAATCACTTCACATTTATCAAGGTTGAACTCCATCTGCCACTTCTCAGCCCAGCTCTGCATCCTGTCAATGTCCTGTTGTAACCTGCAACAACCCTCAACACTATCTAAAACTCCACCAACCTTCGTGTCATTGGCAAACTTACTAACCCAACCTTCCACTTCCTCATTCAAGTCATTTATAAAAAACACAAAGAGCAGAGGTCCCAGAACAGATCCTTGTGGGACACCACGGTCACCGACCTCCAGACGGTATACTTTCCATCCACTACCACTCGCTGTCTCCTTTCGGCTAGCCAATTCTGTATCCAGACAGCCAAATTTCCCTGTTTCCCATACCCCTAACTTTCTGAATGAGTCTACCATGGGGAACCTTATCAAATGCCTTACTGAAATCCATATACACCACATCCACTGCCCGACCTTCATCAACGTGTCTCGTCACATCCTCAATTGATTCAATGAGGCTTGTGCTGCATGACCTGCCCCTCACAAAGCCAGGCTGTCTATCTTTAATCAAACTATGTTTTTCTAAATAATCATAAATCCTATCTCTCCGAATCCTTTCCAATATTTTGCTCACCACAGACGTAAGACTGATGGGTCTGTAATTCCCAGGGATTTCCCTATTCCCTTTCTTGAATAGGGGAACAACAGTCGCCTCCCTCCAATCATCCGGTACTACTCCAGTGGAGAGTGAGGACGCAAAGATCATCGCCAACTGCGCAGCAATCTCCTCCCTCGCTTCCCGTAGTAACCTTGGGTATATCCTGTCAGGCCCAGGGGACTTATCTATTCTGATGCTTTTCAAGATTTCCAGCACATCCTTCTTCTTAATATCAACCTGTTCGAGTCTATTAACCTGGTTCACATTGTTCTCATGAGCAACAAGGTCCCTCTCTCTAGTGAATACTGAAGCTACGTATTCATTTAGGGCTTCCCCCATCTCTTCAGACTATAGGCACAAGTTCCCTCCACTATCCCTGATCGGCCTACTCTCACTTTGATCATCCTCTTATTTCTCATCTAAGTGTAGAACGCGTTGGGTTTTTCCCTATTCCTTCCCACCAGGGCTTTTTCATGCCCCCTTCTAGCTCTCGTCAGTCCATTTTTGAGTTCCTTCCTGGCTACCTTGTAACCCTCTAGAGCCAAGTCAGATCCTTGCTTCCTCAACCTTACGTAAGCTTCCTTCTTCCTCTTGACTAAAAGCTCCACTTTTCTTGTCATTCAAGGCTCCTTCACCTTATCATTCCTTCCTCGTCTCAGTGGGACAAAACTATTCAGCACTCGCAGCAAGTGCACCTTAAACAATCCCCACATTACTGTTGTGCACTTCCCCAAGAACAATTGTTCCCACTTTATGCTCTTCAACTCCTGTCTAATAGCAGTATAATTTCCCCTCCCCCAATTAAATACCTTCCCATACTGTCTGTTCCTATCCCTCTCCATGACTATGGTAAAGGTCAAGGAGTTGTGGTCACTGTCACCGAAATGCTCTCCCACCGAGACATCCGACACCTGGCTTGGTTCGTTGCCGAGCACCAAGTCAATTTGGCCTCCCCCCTAGTTGGCATATTGAGTCAGGAATCCTTCCTGTACACACATGACAAAATCTGCTCCATCCAAACCATTTGCACTAAGGAGGTTCCAGTCAATATTAAGGAAGTTGAAGTCACCCATGACAACAACTCTGTTACTTCTGCACTCTTCCAAGATCTGCCGCCCAATCTGTTCCTCTATCTCTCTGCTGCTATTGGGGGGTCTATAGAAAACTACCAATAAAGTGACTGCTCCTTTCTTGTTTCTGACTTCCACCCATGCTGACTCAGTAAACAAACCTTCCTCAACTACCTCCTTTTCTGCAGCTGTGGTGCACTCCCTAATTAACAGTGCCACTCCCCCTCCTCTTTTACCTCCCTCCCTATTCTTCTGAAAACATCTAAACCCCGGAACACCAAAGAACCATTCCTGCCCCAGTGAAATCCATGTCTCCGTAATGGCCACAACATCGTAGTTCCAAGTACTGATCCATGCTCTAAGTTCGTCTCCCTTATTCCTGACACTCCTTGCATTGACATTTCCTGACCTTCTAAGTTTCAAATTATCACCTGCACCCCATTATTCCTTGACACTTTGTTACTTTCACATGTTTTCTCCACACGTGAAATGTAACAATTTGCCAAATACATTTTTCCTTTTATTTCAACTTTCTGCTTTCAACTTTTTTAAACCAGCTTTCATTATGGAATGGCCCTTTCTGACAAGAGGTGTTTTAACAATCCTCCCTCTAGATGTTACTTACTTCTTTCATTGGTTTCAAAATTATCAAAAAATATCAGATAAGTGAGTTGCTATTTTGTGTCCATTTAAAATGTTAAATATATGTTATAACAATTCAACTATACATAGATTACATAGAATTTACAGTGCAGAAGGAGGCCATTCGGCCCATCGAGTCTGCACCGGCTCTTGGAAAGAGCACCCTACCGAAAGTCCACACATCCACCCTATCCCATAACCTAGTAACCCCACCTAATCCCCATAACCCAGAAACCCCACCCAACACTGAGGGCAATTTTGGACACTATCGCAATTTAGCATGGCCAATCCACCTAACCCGCAAATCTTTGGACTGTGGGAGGAAACCGGAGCACCCAGAGGAAACCCACGCACACACGGGGAGAATGTGCAGACTCCGCACAGTAACGGTTTACTGAATGTTGGACTGGAGAGAGATCTCTGTAAGCAGTCTGCAACAGTCCAACAGAATGAAATTTATTATAAAACGGAGGAAAATTCTGTGAATCTATGGACAGTAATAGCTCCTTTGTCTCAAGATATTATTACAAAAATGTTACCTTTGTATGTCTTATTTCAAACTCGCGAACAATAAATGTTGGTTTGTCAATGCAATCAGCTAATTTAACTTCAATATCATCATAGGTTTTCGTCCCATCGTCCCAATATTGTACACAATCCTAAAAATAAAGTACATTAAGATTAAATTATTAAAATACTGAGGCCTTTGATGGCAATGAAAGAAAACTATTACACTGCTGTGAACGGTATAGATCTCAGCAGCTTGGCTACTTTGTGCACAGTCTGCCGGTTGAACAATATCTCTTCACCATTGCAAATAGCATGATTGTTTCTCAGTTCGGTATACGTTTTCTGCAGAAAATACATATTTCTAGTTAGAAATAATATAAGGTTTTGTCACATCTAGTAAAAGCATTGTGTAAGATGTATTACGGAATATCCATGACCATTCTGGAAATAGCTGAACAAATCTTAAAAGCAGGAATGGCAGAAATTAGGCGTGGGCCTAGTTATGTTGGATCCCAGCCTAATACTGAGGTTCCAGGTGGGCCTTGTGGGGATTGAACTGCCAACCGATGCTTACAAAGCCACCAACATAAGGAATTTATGGGGGGTGGGGGTAGTAGTGAAAGGTGGTGGGGATCGAGAAATCTGCTCCAAAGACACACCTCAAACACTGCCTGCACTCTGCCATCTACTGGCATCAATGGATGGAAAATCCCAGCCAGCAGTTTCTTAACTGTCGCCTCAAAGTTAGAAACAGACAAAGTTAGAAACACTTAATTTGTCGGCTATCAAAACCGCAGTCAAAAAGGGCTGTGAAGATTCATTTTCTTTCAGTGCAAAACAAAGCTGCACCTGACATGCACAAAATAGTGAAGACTATCGGAATGGCCAATTTTTCCTTTCCTGGAATAATGCATGTTCCTTAGACCAGGAATATTCTAGGATTTCTATCACCTGTTACTATAAAATTTGGTATGTATTGAAAGTATTAATTCAATACAAAATTTTTAGACAAACCTTGGTTTGAAGCACTTGTATCAAGACAAGTTAGTTAAGTTTCTCCCATCTCTCACATTTAGGTGTATTAATTAACTATATAATGTATCATTTGGAATGTAAAATGAAACACTTTGCACTGTATAACTGGTTATCTCGATGAGGCTCATCTGCAGGATTATGTTCCTGGCATTTAAAAGGTCATGAAAAAGAGCAGTAGTTCCCACCTTGTCATCTTTTAATTTGCCCAGCACTACGATGATCCTCGCCTTCCTTTGATACACCATCATCCAAAAGTCAGCAATGGTTCCAGGCAGCGGAGTCTGAGTAGCAATCAATGTCTCATCATGCCAATAACCCTGAAAGACAGAATGCAGAAGGCGGCTGTCTTGGGAGTTTCATAAAGGTCTTTTCAATGTCCGAAATGCAAGAGAATTCCCCACACATTCTTCTAGATTTCCATCCTGTGGTTTGTTTTCCTTCAGATTAAACGTAATCAGAATTCTTTCTGCTGTCCTATAATCAGCATTCCCAACTCTCCCCGCATTTCCGAGACAATCCAAATGTCAAGTTTTCTTAATGAACAGATTTCTCGCAGATTCAACTGTAGTTTTACTCGAACTGCTCCTCACATAATAAGCAACAGAGCTTCAATATTCTCAAGCACTTGCCAAGTCAACCCAGGGGACAGGCCATGGAAACGCAAGCACATGCTCAAAAAAGCTTACACCTCAAAAACACGTCTAAATGCAGGGGCCAGAATTTTATGCTCTCCCCGCCCCCGGCAGTTTCTGCAGCGGCGGGGGAGCTTCAGATTGCACTCCGGGAATCTGCCCTTCCTGACCATGTTGTGACTTTATAATGGGGCAGGCAGGGCCTCAGATGAGAAGCCCGCCCTTGTCCCAATTAAGGCCCTTTTCCTTCCCAGCCTCAATCCTGAGGCTGAGGGGGAATCCAAAATTGAACAAACTTCGTCTGTGGGCTGGTTCCCGGCATTTGAATATGGCAGCTGGGCTGTAGTGGCTCCTCTGACCACTGCAGCGCTGTTCCTGGAATGACTGGAGATTGCCGGCCAATTTGATTGGCCCGCCTTCTGCCAGTCAACGTTCCTTATAGTGTGAAGTGGTATTGGGTCTGCTGGAGTCTGCATGGATGATGTATTTTGGGGTCAATCAACTAAATAGAAGAACAGAAATTAACTGAGGGATAAATTAAAAGGGGCTGCTCCTCAAAAAAAATGGTGGCATTTTCTTCCTCTAATTGAAGATAGCTTTGTCCATTAATTTCCTCCCCACTATGCATTGACACTCCACTTCTTCCTCCTCACCTCACAGATCACTCAAGCTCTCCTCACTCCCTAATTCTCAAATTGCCTCTACTACTCCTTCCTTTCCCAGGTCATGTGGGTGTTGTCTTCCCTCTCGTCCCTCATTTCAAGCTGGCACTCTTCTCCTCTCTTCACTGGGAGTATGTTGGCATTCTCCCCTTGGGTTATGCGGACGGTCTTTTCTACTCTTTGATTAGAAAAAGGTTAGGTGGGGTTACTGGGTTACAGTGCTCTTCCCACTCTGAAGTATTGTCTTCCTAATGGTAGTTTACATGCCTCCCATTCACACAAGCGCTATTCTCTCTGTCCTGTTGCTAATTCGATCTTGCCCCAAATACATCCCCTCACCCCGGAGAACCTGTACCTTCTGGTTTCATTTTTAAAAAAATGTTTTTATTAAGAGTTTTTCATTTTATACAATACAAAATAAATCAAACCAAATACAATTTACAAAAAACAAATATGAAACATAACCCCCAAAATCCAAACCCCCTTACCAACCTGACCCCCTTCCCCTCTTTTGTCCCCCTCCCTGATATAGAATGTTTTTTTAAATTGGTTTTTCATTTTTATACATAGCAAGGTCATATAGTGGCACATATATTATAGAGTGATAAATCAATCCTAGTCGTCTGCCCATATTTACTGACTTTTTTTGGTCGGGGGTAGGGGGCACCTCGGCCGGAAGGACCACAGTGTCGGCCCACCTCCCCATAAATAGTTCTGGCTGCTCCGAGGCCCCGAAGACTGCCACTTTTGGGCATGCTCCACCCTCACTCCCACGACCTTGGACATTGCCTCGAGGAAAGCTGTCCAGAACCCAACAAGTCTGGGGCACCCCCTCCTCATTCAGTAAAAAGCCATTCTTTGCATTGCGCTTTAGGTTTTTGCCACCCAATTCTTCCACTCCCCTCGAGTGACCACCCATCCCGGTAACAAAGCCTTTAGGTGGTCTTCTAAAAGAGAAGAATTAACTGCTTGTGGTAATACATACATCTATGTAGGAGGCATTGATATATTTCATGGATTCTTCATCTTCACTCTCATCAGAGGACAAATCAGAGTCACTGTGACTCTCACTGTCTTTGCTTCTGTCGCCTTCCAATTTGATAGTTACTCTGTTGTAATCATCTTTAAAAGAAAACATTTAAAAATCATTCATAATTATCATTTCAGGATTGGTACCAAAACAAACAATGTCTTCTTCTTCAGCATTAGACATGCAATCAATTCTATGGAGCCATTTGTGATGAAAATCTGAACTATTTCATGAGGCACCGAGAGAGAGCGAGCAAGATCAGACTTCATACTCACATGGGATCACTGAAGGAGAACGACTTTTACTTTGATTTTCTCCCCGTCTTCCATTGCTCTGTGATCTCCAATCAGTATAAGGTGGGATCTTCTGCAAGATTCAGATGTGGAATAAAAACCAGACATTGTTACTCACACATTACTGAAGAATATAGAAGAATAACCTTCAACATTCTTCTTTCAAAATATTTAGCACACTGTGAGTCATTGCTTAGAATTCAATTTCTTGCTTATTGTCGTTTGGATTTGGCTTTTATTGCCCTCCTCAACATGTGTGCCCAACAGGTTTTCCTGAATTTTTCCAAATTGAAAACTTTCCTTTGGTTCTTCTATATTAAAAGTGAGGGGTATCTTTGACATTTTTTAGTTATTCATTTGTAGGATGTAGGCATTGCTTGCTCGGCCAGCATTTAATGCTCATCCCTAATTGCCTTTGAGAAGGTAATGATGAGCTGGCGTTTTGAAACGTTGCAGTCCCTTTGGTGTAGGCACTCATGATAAGAAAACACCTGAGGATTTCCAACTCTCCTATCCACACATTTCTGGTATCAGTCTCTTAAATCATCTCTGCACCCTCTGCAGTGTCTCTATATTCCTTTTATAACATGACCAGAACTATACGCTGTACCCTAAGTCTGATCTTACCAAGAGTCAAAATAGGTTTAGCATAACTTCCCTATATTTCAATTATATCTCTCTAGAAACAAAGTCAAATGATTGTTTTTTTTAATGGCTTTACTAGCCTGTGACACAATTTCTATTGATTGGTGTATTTATACTCCAAGGTAACTTTGATCCTCTACCCCAACTAGACTTGCACTTTTCCAGCAGTAAATGATCTCACGGTTTTTACCTCACATTTATCCGAGTTGAATTTAATTCTCCGTCTCAGGACGTGGCAAACCTGGAGAATCAGACGTACGGCCAAAATCATGGTCCGCACCTGGCGCAGATTCGGACACCATGCTCCAGTCCCTCGCTGGTGGCTATAATGAGGTTTGTGGCCCTGTCATTTCCATGCATTTAAATGTGATTAGCTGGTCGGACACAGTATGCTCTGCCCTTTTGAAATGCTCCGCTCCTCTCAGGTGGAAGTCTCACGGGCTTCAAGTATTTACAAATGTGGACTGGATGCCATGACTGCGGAGGGGGAGCGGGAGGCTAAAAAAACACTGAAAAACCATTGAAACCTGTCGAGCTTGCTGGGGGATTGCTGCCCGTGCTGGGAGCGGTAGAGGGTAGTGACTTGTTGCCTGGTCTGTAGACTTGGGGTGTCCACTTCGGGATCGGGATGGCCTGGCTCAGACCACCATTGCTGCATCCTGTCGGTGCTACTTACAGGCTCCTAGTTCCTCATACTTCTGGGTGCTGCCTGTATCCTTTAAATGCTCAAAAGGCCCCTGGTGATCTGGGAGCTCACCCAGGCCACCGAGCTGGACACCTCTTCCCCAACTGTATCATCAAGGGCCAAGCTCAATCAGGAGCCCATCAGGTGTTGGTGCTCCTCAGAGGTATTGCCCCATTGCATAGGAAGCAGAGCTCATCCCAACCAGAGGACACCTGCACCGCAGCCTTATGAACCCTCCCTGATTCTCTAACCCTCTCAGGAAGAGGGCTCACCAGTGACCCACAGCCCTCCTGATCTCTTGGTGAGACTGGCAGCAGTGACTGCCTCTGCCACCACTTCTCAGTCGGTGTTCAGGAGGGCAGGCTGGAGACTACGGCCCACATTGGGGAAGGGGACAATACCAGACAATTCCAGACTCCCACCAACTTCTGGTTGAAAGTTTTCCTCACATCCCCTCTAAACCTCCTGTCCCTTACCTTAAAACTATGCCCTTGGCCATTGATCCCTCCACCAAGAGGAAACGTTTCTTCCTGTCTATTCTATCTGTGTCCATCATACTTTAAAAAAATCTGTATTTTTATTAAGAAATGTTTTTCAGCACAAGACAAAAAACAATAACATATACCATTCCAAAATAACCCCACACATACCTAACCGCTGCCCCAACCTCAACCCCAACCCCCCAACAAACCAGAACTTGACAAAATCAACGCCCCTGCCACTCCCCCCCGCCCCCCCCCCGCCCCACTCAACAACTGACAGTGACTAATTCTTTGAAAAAGGAAATGAAAGGCTGTCACCTTGAGTGGAACCCTTCTACTGACCCCCTCGCGACCATTTCAAGATGAAAAGATTCCATTAGTCTACATACGTTCGCCAGCGACTATTGGAAGGTGGTACGTTCGATCTTGTGGGGCCTAGGCAGCTTGCTAATTCATTAGAAATGGCCTCCCGTAACCTGCAGTCCTACACCCCCGACCACGCGGCACCGTCGTGGGCCCCGCCAGTTGCCGACTCCAGCTCACCGCAAGCCTGCGCCGCGCGGCAGCCAGCCAACTCTGGGGAGCCCAAGTGTTATTTTGTGGTCAAAGCAAACACACCAGGCAGCGCTGCCCGGCGCGGAGCGCGACCTGCAATGGGTGTGGGAAGAAAGAACACTTTGTTTCCATTTGCCAGGCCTGGTCGGTCACCGCTGTTTCCAGGCCCGACATTTCAACACCCCCCACCTGCGACCCCAAGGGGCCACCATTTTCCCCTCCGCAAGCCACGTGCGGCCCGTGGGCATCGCCATCTTCTCCACCACAAGCCACGTGCGGCCCAAGGCGCTACCATCTTTGATGCCGCCTGCCATGTGCGCCCTATGGGCGCCGCCATCTTCGGCGCCATTTTGGACCGCGCCTCATGACCCCTGCTCGCCTGGCCGTTCGCCGCTTACTGCTACCTCCGCCACCACTGATTAGCCCGGGACCTCCCAGCATCTTCCGCAGCTCGCCTCCATTACCCTGGATCAGTCTCGGCCCCGCAACCTCGCGACCGCTATGATGACAGTGAAGACCAACGGGCACGAGGTGACCTGCCTCTTTGTCTCCGGGAGCACAGAAAGTTTCATCCACCCCACTACGGTAAGGCGCGGTACACCCCGTCACCCAGAAAATCTTCCTGGCCTCCGGATCCCATTCCATTGAAATCCGGGGGTACTGTATCGCGACCCTCACCGTCCAACGCTTAGAGTTCAGCAACTTCAGGCTCTAAGTCCTCCCCCACCTCTGCGCTGCCCTGTTGCTCGACCTGGATTTTCAGTGCCATCTCCAAAGCCTGACTTTGAAATTCGGCGGACCCCTGCCCCCCCTCACCGTCTGCAGCCTCACGACCCTTAAGATCGATCCACCTTCCCTGTTTGCGAATCTCACCCCGGACTGCAAACACATCGCCACCATGAGCAGACGGTACAGTGCCCAGGACAGGACTTTCATCAGGTCGGAGGTCCAGCGGCTTCTGTGGGAGGGGATCATTCAAGCCAGCAACAGCCCCTGGAGAGCTCAAGTAGTGATAGTGAAGACTGGGGAGAAGCACAGGATGGTCATTGACTACAGTCAGACTTTCAACAGGTACACGCAGCTCGACGCGTACCCCCTCCCAAGCATATCTGACATGGTCAATCAGATTGTGCAGTCTTGAGTCTTTTCCACAGTAGACTTGAAGTCCGCCTACCACCATCTCCCCATCCGCCCAGAGGACCGCCTATACACTGCGTTCGAAGCAGATGGCCGCCTCTATCACTTCCTTAGGGTTCCCTTCGGCGTCACCAATGGGGTCTCGGTCTTCCAGCGAGAGATGGACCGAATGGTTGGCCAGTACGGGCTGCAGGCCACCTTCTTGTACCTAGATAACATCACCATCTACGGCCATGATCAGCAGGACCACGATGCAAACCTCCAAAAATTCCTCCATACTGCCAAACTCCTTAACCTCACCTACAATAAGGAGAAATGTGTGTTCCGCACCAACCGCTTAGCCATCCTTGGCTATGTAGTGAAAATTGAGTCCTGGGGCCCGACCTAACCTCATGCACCCCCTCTTAGAACTCCCTCTCCCCCACTGCCCCCAGGCCCTGAAACGATGCCTGGGCTTTTCTCATATTACGCCCAGTGGGTCCCTAATTTATGCGGACAAGGCCCGCCCACTCATCACGTCCACAGTTTTTCCACTGACGGCTGAGGCCCGCCAGGCCTTCAACCACATTAAGGTGGACATCACCAAGGCCACGATGCACGCGGTCGACGAATCCCTCCCCTTTCAAGTGGAGAGCGATGCATCGGACGTGGTTCTGGCCGCCACCCTCAACCAGGTGGGCAGACCCGTGGCTTTCTTTTCCCGCACCCTCCATGCCTCCGAAATTCGGGGCTCCTCTGTCGAGAAGGAGGCCCAAGCCATTGCGGAAGCTGTGCGGCGTTGGAGGCATTACCTGGCCGGCAGGAGGTTCACTCTCCTCACTGACCAACAGTCGGTTGCCTTCATGTTTAATAATACACAGCAGGGCAAGATCAAAAATGACAAGATCTTGAGGTGGAGGATCAAGCTCTCCACCTATAACTATGAGATCTTGTATCGCCCCGGCAGGCTCAATGAGCCCCCTGATGCCCTATCCCGCGGTACATGTGCCAACGCACAGGTGGACCGACTCCGGGCTCTCCGCTATGACCTCTGCCACCCGGGGATCACCCTGTTCTTCCATTTTGTCAAGGCCCGCAAACTGCCCTACTCCACTGAGGAGGTCAGGACCGTCACCAGAGACTGCCAAGTCTGCACAGAGTGCAGGCTGCACTTCTACCAGCCAGATAGATCGCAGCTGGTGAAGGCCTCTTGCCCCTTTGAACGCCTCAGCATGGACTTCAAAGGGCCCCTCCCCTCCACCGACCACAACGTGTACTTCCTCAACATTATTGATGAGTACTCCTGGTTCCCCTTCGCCATCCCATGCCCCAACATGACTTCTGCCACGGTAATAAAAGCCCTGCACAGCATCTTCACTCTGTTCGGTTTCCCCACCTACATCCACAGTGATAGGGGATCCTCTTTCATGAGCGTCAGTTCCTGCTCAGCAAGGGCATCGCCTCGAGCAGGACGACCAGCTACAACCCCCGGGGAAACGGGCAGGTGGAGAGGGAGAACAGGACGGTCTGGAAGGCCGTTCTGCTGGCCCTGCAGTCTAAAAATCTCTCGGTCTCTCGCGGTAGGAGGTCATCCCCAACACGCTCCACTCCATCCAGTCGCTCCTCTGCATCGTCACTAATGAGACCCCTCATGAACATGTGTTTGCCATCCCCAGGAAGTCCACCTCCGTGGTCTCGCTCCCAACATGGCTGACAGTTCCTGGATCCGTCCTCCTCCGGAAGCATGTGCGGAGCCATAAATCAGACCCCTTGGTCGAGAAAGTCCACCTCCTACATGCAAACCCGCAGTACGCCTACATGGCACATCCCGACGGGCGCCAAGACATAGTCTCCCTCCGGGACCTGGCACCCGCTGGGGAGCCCCCCCCCCACGACCCCTGACCTGACACTGCTCCTTTCCCCCCCCCGGTTGCCTCATTCACCACTGCGCCACCCACCCACCCTCCAG
Source organism: Scyliorhinus torazame (assembly GCF_047496885.1). Classification (NCBI taxonomy): domain Eukaryota; kingdom Metazoa; phylum Chordata; class Chondrichthyes; order Carcharhiniformes; family Scyliorhinidae; genus Scyliorhinus; species Scyliorhinus torazame. The sequence continues at coordinate 124,222,137 of NC_092713.1, forward strand.
CGAACCTCACAGCAGCCTCCACCCCAGCAGGATCCGTCCTCCCACTGGATCCACTCAGGGGTGACGAAGACGAGGACAACATGCTCCCGGAGTCGCAGATGACCATGTTGGCGCCCACATCACCACCAGGAATGAGGCGATTGTGACGGAGGGTCAAAGCCCCCGACAGACTTAATTTGTAATGTTTTTGTCACCCCCGCCGGACTCCTTTTTTAACAGGGGGTGAATGTGGTAATCACCACTAGTGATATATTGTATGTATTACAGCACTGCCCGTATATTACAGGTACGACGGTAAATCCCTGCCTGCTGGCTCTGCCCAGCAGGCGGCGTATAAAAGTATATGCTCTCCTGCGCTGCAGCCATTCTGGTTCCAGCTACAGGAGGCACAACATCTTGTTCAATAAAGCCTCGATTGTTCCACCATTCTCGTCTCGTGGTAATTGATGATACATCATGCACATCAACATTTTTAACTGTTAATCTCTCTTGTTTTGTTTGCTGAACCCACACTGCTCCCACAGATTACTCTCACTGTAACTCTTTCTTACATCTGACCCAAAACACCACAAAATAGTGTAAAGCTACAGCAAAATCCATCATCACGTTACTCTCTTTCACTTTGTTATTAAGCGTGCCAGCTGACTTTACTTCCCTTATGGAAAAACACACATTTTGATCCTGTAGTAGCACTGAATTAGAATATAATTTGTTTTAATGTTGTTTAGATTATGGAGCTATCATATAGTGGCTTCGGTTACAGATCTGGTAATAAAAACAAAAATGGTGGAAACACTGAGCAGGTTGGGCAACATCTGTGGAGAGAGAAATAGAGTTAACGTTTGATCAGACGAAAGATTCTGAACAAGGATTCTTCACCTGAAACATTAACCCAGCTTCTTTCTCAATGCTGTTCTGACCCACTGCGTGTTTCCAGCATTCTCCATTTTTATTTAGGATTCCCAAGATGCTCGGTATTCTGCTTTTCTAGAAGTTATTTGTAATCTCTTAAGCCACAAAGCGTTCCATTTTTGTTATCAGTGGCAATACAAACATATCAACTTGGAGCAGGAGTAGGCAACTCAGCCCTTTGAGCCTGCTCTGCAATTCAGGAAGATCTGTAACCTCCTGCCGATCCCCGCTAACTTTTCACACCTTTGTTTATCAAGAATTTATCTCTTTGGGTCTTCTAATATTTGATGGAGTTGACCTGATGTGCAGCTAATTATGCAATAAATCAGTGACTTTTTGGCCTACTTTTGATATTCTTTGATTTGTCTCATTTACAATGACTCATACGACACTACCACCAAGAAAGCACCAACAGCGCCTATACTTCCTCAGGTAACTAAGGAAATTCGGCATGTCCACATTAACCCTTAGTAACTTTTACAGATGCACCATAGAAAGCATCCTATCGGGCTGCATCACAGCCTGGTAAGGCAACTGCTAGGCCCAGGACCGCAAGAAAATTCCGAGAGTCGTGAACACCGCCCAGTCCATCACACGAACCTGCCTCCCATCCATTGACTCCATCTATACCTCCCGCTGCCTGGGGAACGCGGGCAGCATAATCAAAGATCCCTCCCACCCGGCTCACTCACTCTTCCAACTTCTTCCATCGGGCAGGAGATACAGAAGTCTGAGAACACGCACGAACAGACTCAAAAACAGCTTCTTCCCCACTGTCACCAGACTCCTAAATGACAATCTTATGGACTGACCTCATTAACACTGCACCCTGTATGCTTCATCCGATGCCAGTGCTTATGTAGTTACATTGTATATCTTGTGTTGCCCTATTATGTATTTTCTTTTATTCCCTTTTCTTCCCATGTACTTAATGATCTGTTGAGCTGCTCGCAGAAAAATACTTTTCACTGTACCTCGATACACGTGACAATAAACAAATCCAAATCCAAATCAAGGTTAGCTTTTCTAGAGAAATGAACTGACCTGGAACTCCACTTCCAGCAGCGATGGCTCAGTTGGTGGGTCATTCTTCTTAAAGTTAGTGAGATGCTTGGGCAGTTCAGACAGATTGACCTCAGTTTCACCATAGAGGTAGTACTCCAGCAAAGCCTGGTGGATCAGAATGTACTGCGTCTACAATAAAACATACATTCGTTATGACAATAATACGTCAGTGAAGCTCACCAAAGCCGAGTGATAAAGTAATTGGCTGACATAGTAAAATCCACATTTTAAATCAGCAGCTCTTTGAGGTTGTGACATTTCAGAGGACAGGGTGGTTTGATGAACCCATCAGAAGTTCCACAGGCAGAGTCAGATATTGAAAAGCCAAGCCCCACCTGCAGTTGGCAGCATCCATCTTTCCTCATATGGTGATTTGTCAAGCTGTGTTGTGTCACTGGTCAGAGGATGTGGTGGAAGCTGGCTTTCCAAATGACAGAGGGCATGTAAGGGAAGTCACCTGGCGTTCTAGCTTCACTTTCATTTCAGCACCCAACAGTTCAACACGTTTGCATTTGAACAGAAATGATGGAAGCATATATTGCATATATTGCTGATTTATCACCCATTTTTGTTGTGGCACATGGTGACAAAAAGACAAAGATGGAAGGAAGTAATTCCTTGGTAGCACAGAACTTTGAGTATTTCTGCAAAAAGAGACATGCTGCTGTCAAAGCTTTTCATCCTGAACTCATCAGGACAGAATCTCGAGAATATCACATTTCTAAAAGAACAACAATTTATACTGCATGAGCATAGGGAGCTAATTGGTAAGCAAGTGGACTCTGATTGGTCATATGGTTACACCATGTATGTATGTACATATGTACATACACATGAACCCTAACTATACTAAGCAAGTAACATAAAAACAGACAGCAAGAGCTTCTTTAAATACATGTGTGTTTTTTGTACAGTGTGTGCAGGAGGGTTTCCTGAAACAATATGTTGACAGGCCAACAAGAGGCGAGGCCACGTTGGATTTGGTTTTGGGTAATGAACCGGGCCAGGTGTTGGATTTGGAGGTAGGAGAGCACTTTGGGGACAGTGACCACAATTCGGTGACGTTTACGTTAATGATGGAAAGGGATAAGTATACACCGCAGGGCAAGAGTTATAGCTGGGGGAAGGGCAATTATGATGCCATTAGACGTGACTTGGGGGGGATAAGGTGGAGAAGTAGGCTGCAAGTGTTGGGCACACTGGATAAGTGGGGCTTGTTCAAGGATCAGCTACTGCGTGTTCTTGATAAGTATGTACCGGTCAGACAGGGAGGAAGGCGTCGAGCGAGGGAACCGTGGTTTACCAAGGAAGTGGAATCTCTTGTTAAGAGGAAGAAGGAGGCCTATGTGAAGATGAAGTGTGAAGTTTCGGTTGGGGCGATGGATAGTTACAAGGTAGCGAGGAAGGATCTAAAGAGAGAGCTAAGACGAGCAAGGAGGGGACATGAGAAGTATTTGGCAGGAAGGATCAAGGAAAACCCAAAAGCTTTCTATAGGTATGTCAGAAATAAGCGAATGACTAGGGAAAGAGTAGGACCAGTCAAGGACAGGGATGGGAAATTGTGTGTGGAGTCTGATGAGATAGGCGAGATACTAAATGAATATTTTTCGTCAGTATTCACTCAGGAAAAAGATAATGTTGTGGAGGAGAATGCTGAGCCCCAGGCTAATAGAATAGATGGCATTGAGGTACGTAGGGAAGAGGTGTTGGCAATTCTGGACAGGCTGAAAATAGATAAGTCCCCGGGACCTGATGGGATTTATCCTAGGATTCTATGGGAGGCCAGGGAAGAGATTGCTGGACCTTTGGCTTTGATTTTTATGTCATCATTGGCTACAGGAATAGTGCCAGAGGACTGGAGGACAGCAAATGTGGTCCCTTTGTTCAAAAAGGGGAGCAGAGACAACCCCGGCAACTATAGGCCGGTGAGCCTCACGTCTGTAGTGGGTAAAGTCTTGGAGGGGATTATAAGAGACAAGATTTATAATCATCTAGATAGGAATAATATGATCAGGGATAGTCAGCATGGCTTTGTGAAGGGTAGGTCATGCCTCACAAACCTTATCGAGTTCTTTGATAAGGTGACTGAACAGGTAGACGAGGGTAGAGCAGTTGATGTGGTGTATATGGATTTCAGCAAAGCGTTTGATAAGGTTCCCCACGGTAGGCTATTGCAAAAAATACGGAGGCTGGGGATTGAGGGTGATTTAGAGATGTGGATCAGAAATTGGCTAGCTGAAAGAAGACAGAGGGTGGTGGTTGATGGGAAATGTTCAGAATGGAGTACAGTCACAAGTGGAGTACCACAAGGATCTGTTCTGGGGCCGTTGCTGTTTGTCATTTTTATCAATGACCTAGAGGAAGGCGCAGAAGGGTGGGTGAGTAAATTTGCAGACGATACTAAAGTCGGTGGTGTTGTCGATAGTGTGGAAGGATGTAGCAGATTACAGAGGGATACAGATAAGCTGCAGAGCTGGGCCGAGAGGTGGCAAATGGAGTTTAATGTAGAGAAGTGTGAGGTGATTCACTTTGGAAGGAATAACAGGAATGCGGAATATTTGGCTAATGGTAAAGTTCTTGAAAGTGTGGATGAGCAGAGGGATCTAGGTGTACATGCACATAGATCCCTGAAAGTTGCCACCCAGGTTGATAGGGTTGTGAAGAAGGCCTATGGAGTGTTGGCCTTTATTGGTAGAGGGATTGAGTTCCGGAGTCGGGAGGTCATGTTGCAGCTGTACAGAACTCTGGTACGGCCGCATTTGGAGTATTGCGTACAGTTCTGGTCACCGCATTATAGGAAGGACGTGGAGGCTTTGGAGCGGGTGCAGAGGAGATTTACCAGGATGTTGCCTGGTATGGAGGGAAAATCTTATGAGGAAAGGCTGATGGACTTGAGGTTGTTTTCGTTGGAGAGAAGAAGGTTAAGAGGAGACTTAATAGAGGCATACAAAATGATCAGGGGGTTGGATAGGGTGGACAGTGAGAGCCTTCTCCCACGGATGGATATGGCTGGCACGAGGGGACATAACTTTAAACTGAGGGGTAATAGATATAGGACAGAGGTCAGAGGTAGGTTCTTTACGCAAAGAGTAGTGAGGCCGTGGAATGCCCTACCTGCTACAGTGGTGAACTCGCCAACATTGAGGGCATTTAAAAGTTTATTGGATAAACATATGGATGATAATGGCATAGTGTAGGTTGGATGGCTTTTGTTTCGGTGCAACATCGTGGGCCGAAGGGCCTGTACTGCGCTGTATTGTTCTATGTTCTATGTTCTATGAAAAGGGAAGAGGGGGTCGAAAGTGAACATTGGGCCCTTAGAGAATGAGACATGGCGAATAATAATGGGAAACCAGGAAATAGCAGAGGAGTTATACAATTCTGTGTGTCAGTCTTCATGGTGGAAGACACAAATTACAATACTAAATAATCAAGGGCAGGCGGTGAAGGGAGAAAATAAATACAAATAACTATCATTCGAGAAAAAGTACTCGGGAAACTTATGGGAATAATGGCCGATACATCACATCCCCTGGACCTGGTGGGTTGCATCCCAGGGTATTAAAGTAAGTAGCTACAGAGATACTGGATACACTGGTAGTAATCTTCCAAGAATCTATAAATTCTGTATAAGTCCCAGAGGATGAGAAAACTGCCAATGTAACAACCTTATTCAAAAGGGGAGACAAAAGACAGGTAACTGTGATGATTCACCACTCAACTTCTCTCTCTCCATCGGCATTTAGACCGTAAAGTAACTGGCACCACTGCCCACTTGTGTGAAGGAAGGGTTTGTGAGAAAAGTAAGCCTACCTCAACCTGCACCATGAGGCAACGTTGCCGACGAAGTTGGACTATGTAACCGTAGATATCCACTCGCCCTTCAGTCTCAAGGCCCTGCATCATGGCATCAATTCCGATGTAGCTACCTGTGCGACCCACTCCGGCACTGTGAAATCATACAACAATCAGTTTACCAGGCAGATTAACCATGATTTTCCAAAGAAACAAAATGATAGCGGAAAGCACCAGAACGACTCAGAGCTCAGGAGGCATCTGTGGAGTGCCTCACATTTTCTGATTTTATTTCAGAATTTCCAGCATCTGCCGTTTTTGTCCTAAATTAATGTTTTTAACTGACCCACAGTGGAAGCAAGGAGACACGAAAAAATAAGCCAAATGACCCTTGGTCTGAAAGTTCAAGAGTGACACATGCACCCGTTAACTGAAGACCCAACTCCTGGGTTATTTGGCAAAATACAGATCGGTGGGCCCCTATTGCAGGCCAGGCTACCATGCCCCCCACCCCAGGGCCAGATTCCCCTGCACCCTCCCCCCCCCCACCCCAGGACTCCACAGGCTGCCCTCAGAGTCAGGTCCCGCCGGTATGGACCTTGTGTATTTCACGCTGGCGGGACTGGCCGAAAACGGGCGGCTGCTTGGCCCATCGGGGCCCGGAGAATCGCCGGGGCCCCCGCTGCCAACGGCCCCCGACCGGCGCGATGTGATCCCCACCCCCTCCAAAAAACCAGCACCGAAGAATTCGGCAGCCGGCGTTGGAGCGGCGGGGCGGGATTCACGTCGCCCCCCCCCGGCGATTCTCCGGCCGGCTGGGGGTTGGAGAATCCCGCCCCAGATGTATACCATCTATATTCTATTAAAAGTGACATGATCAAATATATTTATTCTTGTATGTAATCATATTTATTTATAAGTGGCTTGCAATAGGAAATTAATGAAGAATACTGTGATATGGAAGTGCATCTTCCGTGGCATTGAATAGGAGATGGATTTTCACCTTAAAAGGGTATCGGTTAGGTGATGCTGGGCATCGTTTGGGTAATGTTTGCATGCTATCAGCACTGAATCAGCACTCATTGGCAGCTCATCCATGGATCTATGTTAAAGGCAATACAGGTGGGCAGCATGGTTGCGCAGTGGTCAGCACTGCTGCCTCACGGCGCCGCAGTCCCAGGTTCGATCCCGGCTGTGGGTCACTATCTGTGTGGAGTTTGCCCATTCCCCCCCCCGTGTTTGCGTGGGTTTCACCCCACAAGCCAAAGATGTGCAGGGTAGGTGAATTGGCCATGCTAAATTGTCCCTTAATTGAAAAAAATGAATTGGGTACTCTAAATTTATTTTTAAAAAGGCAATCCAGTGCCAGCATTGGCTGACAGTGTAGTTCCTGGGCAACAAGCCTACACAGGTATATTGTATTTTAATTGAAAAAGTTACACGACGCTGACTAAAATCTATTTAAAAAGTTACGATACTTGTGCCATTGTTATTCACAGATGGTTACATTTAAAATAGGAAGTACTACCCTGTATATACAACATATCAAGAACATTAATTTGTATTTTGTTATAAGTAGGTCAAAGTGCAAGATAATTTTCATCAGTTTGTTTACTGGAAGGGCATGTTTGTTCAGATTGGAAATGCCACTGCAGTGCTAACTTCATTTCTGTGACATGCAAATAAATACAGGTATTAGCAAGTAAAACATTACCTATAGTCGTGGCAGAATGCTACCTTTTAGAAATCCTCATTACCTGCAGTGAACAACTATTGGGCCGCTGAATAGGTTTCTGAACGCATTAACTCTCTGCCGCAGTTTGAGAAGGAGGTGTGGATCTTCGGGAACACCATGGTCTGGCCATCTAATGAACTGGATGTGTGTTATTTCACGCTCAGGACCTTTCTCTTGCTAAACGAAAACAGCAAAATATCAATCAGTGTTATCTTCGGTCAGTCGCAAATGAAAAGCAATTGTGACGAGAGTAGAGACCAATAAAGAACTCATTCCAACTCACGTGTGAAATGTAGAGTTTCCGAATGACATAGTCTGGGCACCACTTCTCCGTCCTAATTCTTACAGTAATTTCACCAAAGGCCTTGGACGTTTCATCCAAATTAGGCCAATATTGAGCACATTTAGGCTGAAAAAAAATTTTTTTTTTAATGACAACAGTGTTCTAAAGTATTTTTCTCCCCCCCCCCCCCCCACCCCAAAAGCCCAATCGCACAAGACTTTTGAAATTGACAGCTGAGAAAGCCAAATGATGCCAAATAAAGTGTGCTACAATATAAGGCACATGTTGGCACAGTGACTGACTAACCTCTGGCTTACTGTCATGGAGTAACACAGATTGGAGAGCATGCATTGTCCACCTGGGCATGCAGCTCTGCTCCACGTTAAGTGAGCATATTAAGATCATCATTATTGGCATTGGTACTTGCTTGACTGTGAAACATGGAAAACCCAGAGGCCTCAGACTATAGTGGAAGATACATTGAAAATGAAGCACAGGAAGACCCAGCACCATGGGCGGAATTTTACGTGCCCGCCTGCCAAGGGATTTTCCATTCCTGCTGAAGCATTTTACAAACCCTCCCCTGTGACAGGGAGGTAACATTGTGTCACATGTCCTGTTCCACAGAACTAACTGGTATAATGGAAGAAATCAGATTTTGGATATAAAGTTGTACTTTGCACAAATAACAAAATTGTTCTTTACATATCCTTAGTGTAAGTAGTCCACTACTTTCTTGTCATAATTTTTTTCAATGTGATGTGCCCTTCGCAGCCAAGGCCAGCATTTGTTGCCCATCCCGACTTCACCTTGAACTGAGTGGCTTGGTCGGCCATTTCAGAGGACAGTAAAATGCCAACCTCATTGCTGTGGATCGTGAGTCACATGTAGGCCAGATAATGATAATAATCGCATATTGTCACAAGTAGGCTTCAATGAAGTTACTGTGAAAAGCCCCGAGTCACCACATTCCGGCGCCTGTTCGGGGAGGCTGGAACGGGAATTGAACCCGCGCTGTTGGTCTTGTTCTGCATTACAAGCCAGCTGTTTTAGCCCACTGTGCTAATCCAGCCCCGAAGATCAGGTAAGGATGGCAGATTTCCTTCCGTAAAGGACATTAGGATTTGGAATGACTTGTTATACAGGGCTGAAACATGAATCTTAAGAAAACCAGACATTCAAATAGAAGGACCCTATGAAATGTGATTCTGGAAAAGGATGGAGTCAGTTGGAATGATCACAACAGCACTGAAGAGATTTTCTGGATAATGGGAGGAGAAAAGAATACTAGTGACTTTTTTAATTCTTTCATGGGATGCGGGCATCGATGCCAAAGGCAGCATTTGTTGTCTATCCCCATCTGCCTTTAAGAAGATGGTGGTAAGCTACCTTCGTGAATCGCTTGCATTGGTGAATTGACTGCAGTGCATCTTGTAGCTGGTACAGACTGCATGGAGGGAGTGAATCTTTAAGATGGTGGATGGGGTGCCAATCAAATGGGCTGTTTTGTCCTGGATGGTGGCAACCTTCTTGAGTGCTAGTGAAGGTGCACTCATACAGGCAAATGGAGAGTATTCCAATACACTCTGACTTGTGTCTTGTAAATGATCGACAGCCTTTTGAGAGTCCGGAAGTGAGTTCTCGCCTCAGAATTGCCAGCCTCTGACCTGCTCATTTAGCCACAGGATTTATATGGCTAGTCCAGTTTAGATGTCTGATCAATAGCAACCCCAGGATGTTGATAGTGGGGTTTCAGCAATGGTAATGACATTGAATATCAAGGGGAGATGGTTAGATTCTCTATTTTTGAAGATGGTCATTGCCCGGTACTTGTGAATCAAAAATGTTACTTGCCACTTATCAGTGGTCAATTAAAGGAACAAAGCTGATTGGTCATGTTCTAAGGTATAAGGACTTTAGAAGGAGATAATTGAAGAAACATTAGAGAGGTAGAGCAAGAAGAAGAAAGACAATGATGGAGGTAGACAACTTGTAATTGAAAATGGGAGATCCCTGTGAGCAATTGAAGGGGAAAGTACAAGTCCATGAGGCATGGGGAAATGAACAGAGGATCTGCCCCAAGGTGGGTCACTATTACAGACACAACGTTAAAACAAGCAATGATCAATTGGAGAGAATGTGACTTACCCGCTTCCCTTCCTCACAGCGAGTTACCATGACAATGATCGTTGCTTTCTGTTCCCATACCATTTTCCAGAAATCATTAGATGTTTCTTCCTTTGGGCCTAAAGAAAGCAGAAGTCATCACTGAGTAAATATTTCACAAATTAATAGCAGACATGCTTTTGTGTATTTGTGCACGTAAAGGTGCCTGATTTCTGTCATGTACAGGGAAAGATTAGGGGCTGGATTCTTCCACCTCGCCCCTCGCATGAACGCCAAGGGCGAGCTACAGCCAATGGAGAAGTCCATTGACCTCAGGTGGGATTCTCCCGTCGCTGGGCGGACACAGCTGGAGAATCCCACCTAAGGTTAGGAAAATCTACAAAACCAGGCAGCAGGACACCAAGATACTGATTTGGAGGCATGAGGAAGAAACAGGAGTGAAACACTTGAGAAAATATAAATGAAGCGAAGAAAGCATTCTTATATCAAAAGAAAGAGACTGAGTTGGAAGATTGTGTCCGAGGAAGTGGTGCAATTAATCAATCATCATTTTACCACTGTAAGATGGAGAGACAGGATTGATTTGAGAGACAACAGACTGGAGGTCTTGATAGCCTAAAATATTTGCATATTACAAAGGACTAGAAAGCTGATGCCAGTTCAAACTCCTGGCAAACTCTATCCAAGTACATTGGTGGTGCAGAAGGTGCCATCAGCTTGTCTTCCTTGGAGAAGCCACTCACTTAAATTTTTGAACCTAGCATTTGGCAAGATTTCTTCTCCACATATGTGCTTTTTTACTCTTTGAACCATCACAATGACCGTGGATGCCCATCATTTGATTGTTACTTCATTTCACATCGTCCAAAATGACCATTCGGTTAAAATGCAAACAATTTATTTCCCCTCAGTCTCAGTGTCTAACATGTAGTCTTTCAAACCTATTCTACTACATCTCATTTTCACTTCCCCTATCTGTCAGTGGCAATTCTTTGGAGTTAGGTGGCTCTGCCCTGCATGGCCAAGCCATTGATTCCACCATATTTGATGTTGGTTGGTTGACTGCTGACTCCATGCAGCATGGGACCTTGTCAGAAATCCTCTGCACTTTTTTTGCCTCCACTCCATTTTTACTCAGCCAGATACTCTGCCCTATTTAGATAACTTGCCCCATTCAGACACTTTGTGATGCAAAAACCATGTTTGCAATCCAAACATAGTTCAATCCAACTATTTTGCTCTCCACATTTTGCTACTTCAGAGTAAAAGTCATGGGGTGTAATAGATCAGACACCCGTTATGCATGGAATTCAATGGATTGGAAAATCAGAAGAGACGCAGGTAGAAAATAATGGGGCAAGCTCCACAATGATTGGGAGGGGTACAAATGATATGGTATGCTCCAAAACAAGTGGGTGAAGATATAATAGTGATAAAGGCTCTAGAACAATAGGACTGGCTCTGTAACAAGGCAATGGGGTATATGGTGGAGGCAAAATCACCACCAATGGACACGGCGCCCCCACAATCTCCAACAGTGTCTTGAGAATCGATGTCCAGAATCCCCCTAATTTTGTGCAAGACCAAAACATAGCTCTATCCCCAGCCCCTCCTCCCATTTCTGTCGTATCTCCTCCACTGGCACCTTTGCTGTTTCCAACAACCATGCTCTTATCCAATATCCACAATCTTCTATTCCCCCAGCTCATCCTGTATCCAGTAGAATACACTTTGGCAGCTGAGGGGAACTACATATGAAATCCCTCACCTGTAGGTACCTAAAGTCACTCCCCCTCAGCAACTGGAACTTCTATCTCCAACTCTTGGATTGGATTGGATTGGATTTGTTTATTGTCACGTGGACCGAGGTACAGTGAAAAGTATTTTTCTGCGAGCAGCTCTTTCAGCCTCGCGGACATCCCTTCTATGAACCGATCCCTTACCCGATCTACCCCTTCACTGTGCCAACTGCAGTATGTCGCGTCTATCCCTGCTAGTATGAATCTATGGTTCCCACAAATTGGGCCAATACCGGCATATGCCCTATTCCAAAGTGCCGCCTCAGTTGGTTCCATACCTTGAGAACCACGACCAGGCTATTGGTATACCTACCCGGGAAGAACGGAAGCGTGGCCGTCGCCAGGGCCCTTAAGCACACTCCCACAAGCAGGCCTCCTCCACCTGTACCCATTCTGACCCCCCTCCCCCCACCATCGTTACACCTTCTCCACATTTGCCGCCCAATAGTAATTGGCAGGCTTGGGGGCACCAAACCTTCTCCAACCCGCCATCTTTTCTGCACAAAAGCCCTCCAAATCCAAGGCATCTTACCTGCCCACCCAAATTTAAGATTAGCTTATTTACCCTGTGAAAGAAAGCCTTTGGAAGGAATATCAGAAGGAATAAATAAAAACTGTGGGAGAATGTTCATCTTTATTGGCTGCACTCTTCATGTCAAGGACGGTGGTAGGACATCCCACCTCTTCAAATCCCTTTTTATCCCCTCTGCCAAACTGGCAAAGCCCTACTTATGAGTCATGGCCCCATCATGGGCCGCCTGTACACCCAGATACTGAAATCTTGTTTTGGCCAGCTTAAATGGCAAGGCTCCCAAATTAGCATTCCTCCCCTGGACATTCACCGGGAATACCTCACTCTTTGCCACATTCAGTTTATACCCAGAAAAGGCACTAAACTTCTTTAATAGGTCCATTATTTTCCTCATACACTCCAGCTCGTGCCAGCCTGTGCAAAACATCCAATAGATCATCTGCGTACAATGATACCCTGTGCTCTTTACCTCCCCTTTCAATGCCCTTCCACTCTATTGATTCCAGGAGCGCAAGTGCCAAGGGCTCAAAAGCCAACATAAACATGCAGCAATGCCACAGGCATTCCTAAATTGTGCCCCTATGGAACCTAAAATATCCTAAACTCACCCTTTTCATTCTCACATATAGATACATATAGATACGAGCCTGCTCCGCGATTCATCTCGATCATGGCTGATCATCCAACTCTATTGGATAGGTACATGGATTACGGGAAAATGATATAGTGTAGATTTATTTGTTCTTAAGGGCAGCACGGTAGCATTGTGGATAGCACAATTGCTTCACAGCTCCAGGGTCCCAGGTTCGATTCCGGCTTGGGTCATTGTCTGTGCGGAGTCTGCACGTCCTCCCCGTGTCTGCGTGGGTTTCCTCCGGGTGCTCCGGTTTCCTCCCACAGTCCAAAGATGTGCGGGTTAGGTGAATTGGCCAATGATAAATTGCCCTTAGTGTCCAAATTGCCCTTGGTGTTGGGTGGAGGTGTTGAGTTTGGGTAGGGTGCTCTTTCCAAGAGCTGGTGCAGACTCAATGGGCCGAATGGCCTCCTTCTGCACTGTAGATTCAATGATAATCTATGATTAATCTAGGACAAAGGTTCGGCACAACATCGTGGGCCGAAGGGCCTGCTCTTTGCTGTATTTTCTATGTTCTATGTTCTATGTTCAATAGCCTAATCCTGCTTTCTCCCCATAGCCTATGATCCCATTCTCCCCAAGTGCTATATCTAGCCGTCTCTTGAATATATTCAATGATTTTGCATCAACCACTTCCTGTGGTAATGAATTCCACAGGCTCACCACTCTTTGGGTGAAGAAATGTCTGCTCATCTCTGTCCGAAATGGTTTACCCTGAATCCTCAGGCTGTGCCCCCTGGTTTTGGACACACCCACCATTGGGAACATCTTCCCTGCATCTACCCTGTCTAGTCCTGTTAGAATTTTATAAGTCTCCATGAGAACCCCCCCTCATTCTTCTGAACTCCAGCGAGAACAATCCCAATCTAGTCAATCTCTCCTCATATGACAGTCCCGCCACCCTGGAATCAGTCTGGTAAACCTTCACTGCACTCCCTCGAGAGCAAGAACATCCTTCTTCAGAGAAGGAGACCAAAACTGCACACAATACTCCAAGTGTGGCCTCACCCAGGCACAGTATAATTGCAGCAACACATCCCTGCTTCTATACTCAAAACCTCTTGCAATGAAGGCCAACAAACCATTAGCCTTCTTTACTGCCTGCTGCACTTGCATGCTTACCTTCAGCAAATGGTGCACAAGGACACCCAGGTCCCGCTGCACACTCCCCTCTCCCAATTTACAATCATTCAGGTAGTAATCTGCCTTCCTGTTTTTGCTTCCAAAATGAATAAACTCACACTTATCCAAATTATACTGCACCTGCCATTGGTTTGTCCACTCGCCCAAGCTGTCCAGATCATGCTGTAGGATCCCTGCATCCTTGTCACAATTCACCCTCCCACCTAATTTGGTATCAACTGCAAACTTTGAGATGTTACATTTTGTTCCCTCATCCAAATGATTAATATATATTGTGAATAGCTGGGGTCCCAGCACCGATTCCTGTGGCACTCCACTAGTTACTGCCTGCCAATTTGAAAAGGACCCATTAATCCCTACTCTTTGTTTCCTCTTTGCCAACCAGTTTTCTATCCACCTCAATACATTTCCCCCAATCCCATGTGCTTTAATTTTGCACAATAATCTCTTATGTGGGACTTTGTCAAACGCCTTCTGAAAGTCCAAATATACCACATTGGCTGGCTACCCCTTGTCGACTGTACTGGTTACCTCTTCAAAGAATTCCAACAGATTTGTCAAGCATGATTTTCCCTTCATAAATCCATACTGACTCTTACTGATCCTGCCACTGCTTTCTAAATATTCCGCTATAAAGTCCTTGATAATAGATTCAAGCATTTTCCCTACTGCCGATGTTAGGCTTACTGGTCTATAATTCTCTGCTTTCTCTCTACCTCCCTTTTTGAATATTGGAGTGACATGAGCTACTCTCCAATCTGCAGGGACAGTTCCAGAGTCTATAGAATCCCTGAAGTTGACCACCAATGCACCCACTATTTCCAGAGCCACCTCCTTAAGCACTCTGGGATACAGATTCTCAGGCCCTGGGGATTTATCCTCCTTCAATCCCATCAGTTTTTCCAGCACCATTTCTCTACTAATGTTGATCTCCCTCATATAGAACATAGAACATACAGTGCAGAATGAGGCCATTCGACCCATCGAGTCTGCACCGACCCACTGAAGCCCTCACTTCCACCATATCCCCGTAACCCAATAACCCCATCTAAACTTTTTTTTTTGGACACGAAGGGCAATTTAGCACAGCCAATCCACCTAACCTGCACGTCTTTGGACTGTGGGAGGAAACCGGAGCACCCGGAGGAAACCCACGCAGACACTGGGAGAACGTGCAGACTCCGCACAGACAGTGACCCAGTGGGGAATCGAACCTGGGACCCTGGAGCTGTGAAGTCACAGTGCTATCCACTTGTGCTACCGTGCTGCCCTCAGTTCTTCCCTCTCACTAAATCTTTCATTCTCCAACATTTCTGATTTGTGTCCTCATTTGTGAAGACAGAACCAAATTATGTATTTAATTGCTCAGCCATTTCTTTGCCCCTTATTATGCATTCCCCTGTTTCTGCCGGCAGTGGGCCTACATTTTTCTTTACCAATCTCTTTCTCTTCACATATCTGTAGAAAATCTTAGTGTCAGTCTTTATGTTCCCTGCAAGCTTTCTTTCGTACTGTACTTTCCCCCTTCTTAATCAATCCCTTCGTTCTTCTTTGCTGAATTCTAAACTGCTCCCAATCCTCAGACCTAATATTTTTCTTCGCCAATCTGTAAGCTTCTTCCTTGTATCGGATACTATTTCTAATTTCCTTTGTAAGCCATGTATTGGCCCTCTTCCCCCCTTTGCTTTTGTGCCAAATGGGAATGAACAGTTGCTGTAGTTCCTCCATGCATTCCTTGAATGTTCGCCACTGTCTATCCACTGTCATCTCTTTAAGTAACTCTCCCCAATCGATCAAGGCCAACTCACGCCTCATATCCTCATAGTTCCCTCTATTAAGATTCAGCACCCTAGTCTCCGAATCAACTACTTCACTCTCCATCTTGATAAAAAATTCTATCAAGTTATGGTCGCTCATCCCCAAGGGGTCTCGTACAGCCAGATTGGCAGTGATTCCCTTCCCATTATACAGTACCCAGTCTAAGACGGCCTGCTCTCCAGTTGGTTCCTCCACATATCGGTCAAGAAAACAATCTCATATACAGTCCAGGAATTCCTCCTCCATAGCATTGTGGCTAATTTGATTTGCCCAATCTATGTGAAGATTAAAATCACCCATGATCACTAATATTCCCTTATTACATGCATCTCTAATTTCTTGTTTAATGCCATTCCCAACCTCACCAGTACAGTTTGCCATCGGGGCAGCATACAGCAATCACAGCCACAAAATTAACTTTGCCCCAAACTCAAACCGCCCAGGATTTCAAACCAGTTTCAAACAAGATCTCACAGCTTTTGGTGCTTTCCCCCTTGATGGAGTCATTACCACATTCAACAATCTCCTATTGCTCAACAGCAGCCATCCCTTAACAAAACCTCTCTGTTCCCCAGAGACAACCTCCAGCACACAACCCCTCCATCTCACCAGCACCTTAGGCAGCAGCTTCACATCGGTGTTTAACAGGAAGATGGGCCTATGTGATGCACACTCCACTGGGTCCTTTTCCTTCTTCGGGATCAAATAGATCAATGCCTGCGGCAGCATAGCCGTCAACTCCCCCACCTCCCCATGCCAACGAATCATTACACATCCCCAGGGGATGGGGCACCAACTCTGCCGAAAACTGTTTATAAAATTCTACCAGAAAGCCATCCAACCCCTGCGCCTTCCCCAAATGCATCAACAAAACACATTCCATTATCTCCTGCAATCCCGACTGGGTCAATTCTCCGCTGCCGGGATGCTCCATTTTGCCGGCAGCCCGGGGGTTTCCCGATGGTGTGGGGCTGCCCCACAATGGGAAAGCCCGTTGACCAGTGGCAAAACGGAGAATCCCGATGGCGTGCTGAACCAGAAATCTAGCGCGGCGGGATGGAGAAACCTGCCCGATGTCTCCAATCCCTGTCCCTTCCCTGTCTCCATCTCCAGGAATATCAACTCCCGTCTAAGAAATGCCCCATCTCCGTGTCCTCCCCTCAGGGCTCAGACCTATACAAACCCCGGTAGAATGCCTGGTTAATTTTTGCCGGTGTCGTCACCAACCCTCCTCCCCATCCCTCAGTTGCGCTTGTGCGACCCTGTTTCCTCAACTGATGTGTTAGCAGTCGACTGGCCTTCTCCCCATACTCATAAAACAGTCCCTTTGAGCGACAAAGCCGTCCCACCGCCTTCCCTTCATCATTAGATCAAACTCCCCCTGTAGTTTCTTCCGCTCTGCGAACAATTCCCTAGTCAGGGCCACTGAGTACTGTCAGTCCACTGCGCCAATGGCATCCACCAACCTCTCTCAGCCCTCTTGACATTGTCCCTGTGGGCCTCAAAGAATACACCTGCACGTTCCACATCACTATCCTCACTGGGGGTTTCTGAACGCCCCCCTTTATTAAGATCCACCATCCCAGCCTGGCTTGAAACTTTCTCTACCTCTAAGCCTCCCTCTTGTCCGGGCCCACGCAAAATGGCCACCCCCTTCATACTCTTCTGCACCCAGACACAAAGTCACCTGCATCACCATCACATTCCCCTCCCCTCCCAACCCCCCAAACCCCTTACCACCATCCCCCCAACCCTCCACCTCCAAACTCCCCCTGCTCCCCCCCTTCTCTGGTTACCCGCCGCAGCACCCTCTCCACGCTGCTTCCGCTTACTGGCATCTCTGCTACCATGGCAACTCACACCTGGATATCTCCACAAAGAACCTCACCCAAAACACCGCTCCCCCCACTCTGCTTCACCCACCTTTGTCCTTCAGAAAGCCCCTACCCAGGCACGCCGCCTCTCCCCACCCGCCCGAACCTCCTGTCCTCGTTCCAGCAGGAGAAAGAAGCCCAATAACCCAGAACCATCCCCTCATTGACCAAAGCAAAAGCAAGACCAATATGTGCAAAAAACAACCTGGCACTTACAAAACTTGTACATACTTATCAAAATCAAAGAATTCCCACCACTAGCCCTCCCCTAACCCATGCTGCTTGACAAAGTAATTTCCTTCCTCCAGCATCGTAAAATAATGTTCTTCGCCCTTGAAAGTCACCCAGAGTTTGGCTGGGTACAATACCCTAAATCGGACCTTGCTCCAAAAGAGCGGCGCCTTAGCCATGTTAAAACCACCCACTGTTTGGCCAGGTGGGCCTCAATGTCCTGGTAGATACGTATCCGATTCCTCTCCCAGCTACAGTCTCATGTCAACTTCAACTACCTCAGATTCCTCTCCTTTTCCTGAATCTTGTGCATCTGGACAATCACCACCGCGGTTGCTCCCAGCTCTCGGTCTCTGTTACAGCCACCAATGGGCCCAATCCACCTCTGGGGATTTCTCGAAGACGCCCTCCTTGCCTAGCTTCGCGAACATCCTCGACGCGTAGTCCTTGGTACTCGTTCCCTCCACCCCTTCCTGCAGTCCCACGAATCTTAAGTTCTGCTGCCTGGACCGATTCTCCTGGTTGTTCACCTTCGACACCTTGCAGGTCTCTCCCAGCATTGCCACCTCTGCCCCCAATGACACGATCCAGTCTCTGGGGGAGGATACCGCCCTTTCCACCTCTCCGATTGTTGCACCTTGCGACTCCAGATGCTTCTCCACCTGTTCCAAAGTCCTGCGAACGGGGCTACTGCTCCCACAATCGTCTTGGACCAGTCCTCTTGCGTCTATTGCCAATGGTGCCTAAACTCTCCCTTGATAAATTCCATCAACTGCTCCCCAGGCAGTGGGGCAGGCAATAGCGACACTCCTGACTCCGCCATGCTCTCAGTTACTGCACGATGCCGATCCTCCACCTCTTGAGCCAAGGCTTTACTTGACATATGCCAGATATTGTAACCCACCCACAACATTCCACTTTGGAGGAGAAACCAGCACCTTGCAATTATTTTGCACTTTTTATAAACAAAATGGCCACTAACCAGCTAGAAAGGGCCAAAACTGAAGTTTACAAGCAGCAACCATCTTGTGTTCCACCAGTCAGCTCATGGCTGCTCCTGAAAGCCTCATGGTGGGAGTATAATAAGGCATTGACGCTATAGCAAGGATATTGATTAAATGAGGAGTGAGTGGGCTGTATAAAGAGTAGGTCTGGGGCTTTAATGATTGGAGGAAGTTGGAGCTGCAAAGGCATTTACCCCCCTTATCATTTATTCAACTTTCATTGGGACACAAAATTCCATTCATTGTCCAAATTCCCAAAACCATGCATATTTCCGGCAGGCATTTCTCACTGAAATCATTGTGCTGAGCTTGGGCACCCCTTCCTCACAACTGTGCAAACCTTGTGAGCAGACTACCCACAATCCTCTGACGTCCACCCTGAATTTTATTGAACAAACTTTTCATTCAAGCATTTCTTAACAGAGATTTACTTACACATATGGTTAATCTACATCACCAACTAAAACAAAGAATTAAATGTACCTTGGGCAGCAATGTATTTCCTTGATTCGTTGAAGCCCTATTGAGAAAGAAGTCGTTAATGATAAATGTGACACCAACACACTAAATCTTCCTGCAAAGGATAAAATTAAAAATATCAAAGTGTGCCAACATTACAAACATCAGTATTAACTTCATTCATAATGGGTGTAAAATATATTGCACAGTGAAGCACAAGGACCCGGAATCCGGCATCATTGCAATGGAGCCCGTTGTCAAAAAGGAAGAGCAAGAACAAGTCAAAGCTAGCATCGCAGTGGTCCTCAGGTATCTTGATCCTGGGAGTGGATCCTGGCCAAGGGTCGGATTGGAAGTTGTGCTGAGGTCAGTGGCAGGATTCTCCGTCGCTGGGGCAAGATTCGTGGACTTCCACGACAGCAAATCTGCCGCCACACATGGACCGATTCCGCTACTATTAAGGGGCTAGCATCGTCGCCACGTGGAACACAAATCGATTCCAATGAGAAATTAGGCCGTATTTGCCCAATTCGCGATTGGCACTCAGGAGACATATACACACTTCACCCGCCACACACACCATCCCAGCCAACAAGATGGCAGCAAGACGCGTGGCCCCACAATTCACTTATGTCGAGCTTGAGACCGTCCTGGATGCTGTAGAGGAGAGGTGGGCTGCCCTGTACTCCGGCCGGGAATGTTTGTCGTGCCCGGGTGCAGGTGGCAGAGGTGGTCAGCGCCACCAACAACACCATCCGGACTGGCCAGCAGTGCCGATAAAACTGCACAACCTCCTCAGGGCTGCCAGGATGAGAAGGCAGCACTGTTGCCCTGGCACCAACCCTCGTCCCACACACCCGTAACCCGCATCTCCCTCACCAGGGGGGCGGTAGAACCCCCACCCTGCACAACATGCCGGCACCCATGCAGGCCGCCATGGCCGGGTGTCCTGGCCAATGAAGCCACCCGCTACCCACCCCCTGGGCTGCATGTGTGGGACTATCTAACACTGCATTTTCTTTACCCCCGCTACCCAGGAGAAGGCTGATAAATGCAGGGAGCGGGAGAAAACTGGAGTGGGACTGCCTGACCTGTGGTCCCTCACCGCGGCAGAGCAGCGGGCCCTGAACGTGTTCGATGGGCCCGCGGAAAGGGCAGTGGCTGGGGTAGAGATCGGCCTTGGGCGAGGAAGTGAGATCCCATTGAGTGCAGTTCCCCATACCACGTGTATCAGTCTGCCCCCACACACCACCCTCACCCCCACACTACCCACCAGCCCGCAGTCTAAACATGGGTCTTGCCTTGTGTCGTGCAGGGCCCGCTGGTGATGGGCCGGGTCCTTCTGGTGTCCCCGGCCCCCAGCCACAGCCCGAACCGCGGGTGCCGAGCAGCGATGACGATACCGTCGTCATATGCCCGAAACCCAGGACACCCCGGAGCTCAAGTCCAATGTTGACACTGTTTTCCCGTCACAACTGTCTCCAACTCACTCCACCATCCCAGAGACACTCACCGGGGTTGGGCACTTCAGAGAAGAGGTTCCCACCTCCACCTGATGTATTGGGCCTCCAGAACTGGCAATGCCAAGTGGCAGGGGAGCCTCAAGGGGCCACCGGACACCCCAAGGGAGGTGGAGGTGATGGGACCCATGCAGGTGGCTCCCACAGGGTAATTGCTGGAACATCCAGCACTTTGGACTCTGCCACCCCTCCTGTCCCTGGCGCATCTGATGGGCAGCGGGCAGAACTGTGCAGCACCACGCCACCTGGGACACCCGAGCCGCAGCCAGGCCCATCCAGGCCCAGTTGCCCCAGAAGACGGCCGCCAATGGGCACCCAGGTCACAAGGGGGGGAATCGCAGCTACTGTGGGTGTTGCCTTTGGGTGAGCCACGTGATGCCCCTGGTGCGTGCCAGTTCCCCCTGCCAGTTTGGGGGCTGGGGTGGAATGGCAGAGGGTGGGGTGCAAGGAGGTGGGTGGGAGCTGGGGTGCGGGGGTTGTGGCGTGGGGGCACCCATGTGGCCGGTGTCACTCTGCAGAACCAGCGGCCAAGTTAGTGGTTAGTGGGGTTCGCAGCAGGCCGTGGAATTGGCGGTCTGTATCTGGGCACCGCCCCAGTCCCGTAGGGGGGTCACCCCAGCCCCACGGTCCTCCTCCCCCGCCCCCCCCTGACCTGGCAATACTTCCCCCCCCACCCCAGCCCAGCTACCCATGGTCGCGCTTCTCCGTGCCCTGCCTCCTCTTTCTTCCTCATCAGCCACGGCGCCAGTTTCACGATTTTTAAAAGCAGAAGTGAACCTCGCCTCGGGAATTCGCGTGGGAGGGGGGGGGGGGGGCGGAGGCCCTAGAGAATACCAATGATAGCCTACTAATGATATGTCAACAGTGGCCACTATACGTGCGGAGTGCAATGCATTGATGTTGCTGTTGAGGCCCTGGAGAATTGCGATTTGGCGCGTAACCGGCGCCCGCCACGATTTCGCCGTCAAAACTGGTTCTCCGTCCAATCGAGTTTCCGATTCCGGCGTCAGCCAACGGAGAATCCCGCACTCGCGCTTTCACCCTTTCACAAGTTGTAGTCTTCTTTGAAACCAAGCAACACATTCTCCTGGGGTATTTTGTTTTCAAAATGATTTCAGAGACACATTGCCGGTCTTATTGTCGTAATATTTATAACTATAAATTCTTAAATATTATTTGTCTGTCACTTCAAAATATTCATACTTACGTCAATGAAGCTTGCGTTGACATAATCTGAGCCATGCTCTCCAGGCACTGGAGAAAGCTGAACACGGTTGTGATCATCTGTTGGGAAAATCCAAATGTGGTTAAGTCTGTCTGAAGAATTCACTCAATGAACAAGGTAGAAGTGTCCCAAAGTCAATCTATTAACCAGTTAAAACCACCAACGAAAGTCAGAGTCCAATTAAAGATTTTGTTTTACACTGACCAAGCCTTCAATATGTATTTCTTTTATTGATTCATGTAATGTGAATGTTGCTAAGCCAGCATTTATTGCGTGCGCATCCCTAATTACCCTTGAGAAAGTGGTGGGAAGTTACCTTGTGAACCACTGCAGTCCTTGTGGTGTAGGTACACCTAGAGTGCTGTTAGGGAAGGAATTCTAGGATTTTGACCCAGTGATAGTGAAGGAGCGGCAATATTTTTCCAAGGCAGGATGGTGAGTGATGTGGAGATGAAACTCCAGGTGGTGGAGTTCCCAGGCATCTGCTGTTCTTGTCCTTCTAGATGGTAGTGGTCGAGGGTTTGGAAGGTGCTGAATATGAAGCCTTGGTGAATTTCCACAGTGCATCCTGCAGATGGTACACACAGCTGCCACTGTTCATCGGTGGTGGAAGGAGTGAATGTCTGTGGAAGGAGTGCCAATCAAACAGGCTGCTTTGTCCTGGATGGTGTTGAGCTTCTTGAGTGTTGTTGGAGCTGCACTCATCCAGACAAGTGGAGGGCATTCCATTACACTCCTGACATGTGCCTTGTAGACGGTGGACCGGCTTTTAGGGTGCAGGAGGAGAGTTACTTGCTGTAGGGTTCCTAGTCTCTGGCCTTTCTTGTAGCCACAGTATTAATATGGCTAGCCCAGTTCAGCTTCTGGTCAATGGTAACCACCAATATATTGATAGTGGGTGTTTCAACAATGGTAATGCCATTGAATATCAAGATGCAATGGTTAGGACCATGGAGATGGCCATTGCCTGGCAATTGTGTGGCGTGAATGTAACTTGCTACTTGTCAACCCAAGGCTGGATATTGTCCAGGTCTTGCTGCATTTGGACATGGACTGCTTCATTATCTGAGGAGTCATGAATGGTGAACATTGTACAGTCATCTGCAAACATCCCCACTTCTGACCTTATGATGGAAGGGAGATCATTGATGAAGCAGCTGAAGATAGTTGGGCCTAGGACACTACCCTGAGGAACTCCTGCAGTGATGTCCTGGAACTGAGATGATTGCCCTCCGACAACTGCAACCATCTTCTTTTGTGCTAGGTATGACTCCAACCAGCAGAGAGTTTCCCCCCCATTCCCATTGACTCAGTTTTGATAGGGCTCCTTGATGCCACACTAAGTCACATGGTGCCTTGATGTCAAGGGCAGTCACTCTCGCCTCTGGAGTTTTCCATGTTCGAACCAAGGCAGTAATGAGGTCAGAAATCCAAGTGGCTGAACCCATATTGCTAAGTGCTGCTTGATAGTACTGTTGATGATCCCTTCCATCTCTTTGCTAATGATCGAGAATAGATGAATGGGGCAATAATTGGCTGGGTTGGATTTATCCTGCCTTTTTCCATTTTGCCAGGTAGATGTCGGTGTTGCAGTTTTACTGGAACAGCGGCAAGTTCTGGAGCATAAGTCTTCAGTACTATTTCTGGAATATTGTCAGGGCCTATAGCCTCTGCAGTATCCAGTGCCTTCAGTCATTTCTTGATTTCACGTGGAGTGTGTCACTTTGGTTGAAGATGTGAAGTCGGGGTCTTCCACAGGAGGCCAAGATGGATCATCCACTTGGTACTTCTGGCTGAAGATTGTTGTAAATGCTTCCGCCTCACCATTTACACTGATTTACTAAGCTGCTTTATCTTTAAGGGTGGAGATATTTGTGGAGCATCCTCCTCCAGTGAGTTATTTCATTATCCACCAGCATTCATGACTGGGTGTGGCAAGATTGTAGGACTTAGATCTGATCTGATCTGTGGAATTGCTTAGCTCTGTCTATTACTTGCTGTTTATGCTGTATGGCACACAAATGGTCCTCATTTTGTAGGTATGCTTGTGCTGCTCCTGGCATGGCCTCCTGCACTCTTCATTGAACCAGGCTTCGGTGCTATCCCCGAGCAGTGCTATTGGAGTTGAAATATTGTGGTGCATTTTCATTTGAACAAAAGCGATTCAGGGAGAAAGTGGTGGAAGTGTTTCATGTTTTGTTGTAATGAAACAAAGAAACCTGAAATAGATTGTTTGCAGTGATAGACATGACCAAGAATAATCTATACATCATGTTAAATGTTGAATAAAAACACTCTTTTACTGCAGTAGTGGTTGATGAGGAACATTGTTCTAAGATTAATGACAGAAAACGGAGAAAGTCTCTTCCCATAGAGGGTTTTGAGGCTGCAGAATATTCTTCTGGAGCTGGTGATTGAAGCAGAGATTATGACAGCATTCTGGAACAGGTTAGAGAGATAGTTCCAGGAAAAGGTTAGAAAGTGATCTGGAAACAAGGTGGTAGAATCATACTCTTGTGGAGGATGAACGTGGTCTGGTAAGGCTGAATGTCCCGTTTCTGCGATGAAGGTTCTGTGTGAATCCACAGCTGCATGGTAGCACAGTGGTAAGCACTGTTGCCTCACAGCGCCAGGGACCCTGGTTCGATTTCATCTTGGGTCACCGTCTGTGTGGAGTCTGCATGTTCTCCCCTTGTCTGGGTGGGTTTACTCTGGGCGCTCCGGTTTCCTCCCACAATTCCCGAAAGACGTGCTTGTTAGGTGAATTGGACATTCTGAATTCTCCCTCAGTGTACCCGAACAGGTGCCGGAACGTGGCAACTAGGGGAATTTCACAGTAACTTCATTGCGGTGTTAATGTAAGCCTACTTGTTGTTATATTACCATTCTTGGTAATATGTTGTATTCTTTATCCTTTCTTCCAGAATGATCCGATGTGGTGTTGACAAAGAATATATCAATCAAAATATTGAAACAAAATTAATTATTACACTACTAATTAAATGAAGTTCGCACACTCTACTGAGCTACAGATAATAATTAAGTAACATTGAATCTGTCTTACAGTACTCAATAATTTAAATAGTCACTAACTACATTATGATCGAACCTCGTGTTAACTCCGTGTACTCTAATCTTCTTCTTATGCTTTCACCATGCTTTCTCCTTATGCTATTCCCAGAATTCCCTCAGAGTCTGACTTAAATACAGAGAAGTGCTAACGCCCTCTAGTGTTTGATTTACACAGATGTAATTATCAACCCTTCACTAATCTGACTATATACATATCATTGCACTTGTGACACTAATAAAGATATCTTTCCTAAATGAAAAGTGTAGTTTCAAGTAATTGTGGAAAGATAGCAGATGATGTTGAAGCACATTGGAGGAGCAAGTGCAACTTCTGACCATTTAATAAAATCTATAATCTACAGTGGATCCACAATGTGCACCCGACTCCTGGAGCTGTGACTAACAAATTGCCTGGGAATTTTCATTTGCATGGTCAACACACCACCCGCAAAGCACAGAATCACAATTTGAACATGCTTTACGTTTGATGAAATAAACATTTTTACTGCATCACAAGTAGATATTAAATATACGCTAATTTACCAAAGAATGTTTACCTTTAAAAAAAACCCAGGATGAATGATTGCTCAAGAAAAGAAGGATAAATGATACCTGGCAGTGAATTAAAATAAAACAGCTGCTGCCTTGGTCTGGACAAGGTGTGAATCTGTCATCTTTCTTTAGCTTTCTCCTCAAAACACTTGGTATTATTTCAATATTGAATTATTCGATGCAGTTTCCCTTCAACTAATAGCATATCATTTAGAGAGACAGCTTCACCTTGTTAGTACATTCCATTGATACTCACAAGGTAGGATGTCAATATATCGGTTCTTGTTTGAATTACAACCTCGCCGTGCCTCCTTTGAATTAAATTTGCTGAAGACCCTCGGAATGCTCTGTAATAATAATATCAAAAATATTTAATCCTTTCTTCCCCACTGATAACATTTATAATTTGGCCCACAGCTCAGTTCTGGTGTATCATTGTTATTATAATGTGAATAATTGTCACCTTCACCATCAGGCTGATAGAACAAATCTTTCACAGAACCACTCAGTTTGCATTTGATGGAGTGGAGAGTGAGAGTTTGGGATAGGGAGATGGGATACACAAGGCGAATTTCAGGACTTTTGATATGTAGACTGATGTTGCATTAAAAGGCATGAAGAAAGTTTCTCATTGTTCATCTAAAGTAGATTCTTTTTTAAAACCAATTTTTTTTAAGGATGTGGGCTTCGCTGGCTAGGCCAGTATTTGTTTCTCATCCCTTTTTACCCTCAAGAAGGTGGTGGTGAGCTTCCTTCTTGAACCGCTGCAGTCCATGTGGTGTAGGTGCACCCACTGCGCTGTTAGGGAGTGAGTTCCGGGATTTTGACCCAGCGATAGCGAAGGAACGGCGATATATTTCCAGGTCAGGATAGTGAGTCACTTGTAAAGGAAACTTCCAGGTGGTGGTGCTCCCATGTATTTGCTGCCCTTGTCCTTCCAGATGGCAGTGGTTGTGGGTTTGGAGGATGCTGCTTAAGGAGTCTTGGTGAGTTCATATAGTGCATCTCCCTGATGTACTGGTCAATATGGGGCAGCACGGTAGCATAGTGGTTAGCGCAATTGCTTCACAGCTCCAGGGTCCCAGGTTCGATTCCCGGCTGGGTCACTGTCTGTGCGGAGTCTGCACGTTCTCCCCGTGTGTGCGTGGGTTTCCTCCAGGTGCTCCGGTTTCCTCTCACAGTCCAAAGATGTGCAGGTTAGGTGGATTGGCCAGGCTAAATTGCCCTTAGTGTTGGTTGAGTGGGGTTACTGGGTTATGGGGATAGGGTGGTGTGGGCTTGGGTAGGGTGCTCTTTCCAAGAGCCGGTGCAGACTCGATGGGCCGAATGGCCCCCTTCTGCACTGTAAATTCTATGAAATCTTGGAGATGGTACACACGGCTGCAACTGTGCGTCGGTGGTGGAGCGTTTGTATGTTTGTGGAAGGGTTGCCAATCAAGCAGGCTGGTTTGGCCTGGATGGTGTTGAGCTTCTTGTTGGAGCTGCATTCATCCAGACAAGTAGGGAGTATTCCATTACACTCCTGACTTGTACCTTGTGGATGGTGGACAGGCTTTGAGGAGTCAGGAGGTGAGCTACGCACAGCAGGATTCCTAGCCTCTGACCTGTTCTTGTAGCCACAGTATTTACATGGCGAGGTCTCTTCAGTTTCTGGTCAATGCTAATCCCTAGAATGTTGATTGTGGGGGATTGAGTGATGGTAATGCCAATGAATGTCAAGGGGCGATGGTTTGATTCTCTCTTATTGGAGATGGTCATTGCCTGGCACTTGTGTGGTACAAATGTTATTTGCCACTTGTCAGTCCAAGCCTGGATTATTGTCCACGTCTTGCTGCTGGTCTGTGAGTGAGATGGTGGGATTGGAGCGGTCAGACCTGATGGTGCAGTCAAGGGAATGAACATTAAGTCAGGTACCTGACTATCCTTTCAACTGGTGGTTAGAGATTGCTTGACACTCCTTGAAGAAGTACAGTAAATTCTCCCTGATGTACTGGTTAATACCACGTATTAATATTGCCAAAAATACACCTGGAGTATTGTCTGCAGTTTTGGTCTCCTTCTCTGAGGAAGGATGTTCTGGCTCTCGAGGGAGTGCAGCGACTGTCATATGAGGAGAGATTGACTAGGTTGGGATTGTTTTTGCTGGGGTTCAGAAGAACGAGGGGGGATCTCATCGAGACTTATAAAATTCTAACAGGACTAGACAGGGTAGATGCAGGGAAGATGTTACCAATGATGAGTGTGTCCAGAACCAGGGGTCACAGCCTGAGGATTCAGGGTAAACCATTTCGGACAGAGATGAGGAGACATTTCTTCACCCAAAGAGTGGTGAGCCTGTGGAATTCATTACCACAGGAAGCAGTCGATGCAAAATCATTGAATATATTCAAGAGGCGGCTAGATATAGCACTTGGGAAGAATGGGATCAAAGGCTATGTGGAGAAAGCAGGATTGGACAATTGAGTTGGATGATCAGCCATGATCGTGATAAATGGCGGAGCAAGCTCGAAGGGCCAAAAGGCCTCCTCCTGCTCCTATCTTCTATGTATCTGCTCTGTGAAAACTACTTGTCCTGCATGAAAACAGTGACTGCATTTTGAAAAGCACTTCATTTGTTTTATAGTGCTTGGGATGGCTTGAGGTTGTTCAAGGCTAAATATAATTGCAAATTATTTTTCCTAATTTCTTCCCTGTTATTTTAATTTCACCGGCACCAAAACTCTTGAGCAGTCACCTCCCTTTCTGGCTCACATCCGAACTGAGATTATAAACAATTACCTCTCCTCAATCCTTTCCTGCCTTTCAAACCGCATTTATCGACCGCTCAACATGTGAAAGCAATTCAAAAATGAAAGATTAAACCATTGCAATCTTGGGAAGGCAATGATTCACCAAGTACACATACTTGGAACTCTGCTAAAAATAATCTTGATTCATCAGCGTGTTTTCTCCTGTACTCGTCAATCAGGTGTTCTGCGAGGATGGGCTCCACATTCAGTAGCTGCTTTTCATCATCTGCGAGGAATGATCGATGACATTAAAGCTGTGAATGTATTTCCTCAGTGGGAATTTATATACAATGCTGCATTGAAAAAGTTAAATGGAAAGTAAGGCAACTGACCGTGTTCGATGAGTTCCACAGACTCTTCAGAATGTCTATTTAGAATAGAACAAGAACAAAATAGTTGTGCATCATTGACAGATTTAAAGACAAAATACCATTCATTAACATACATTGCATTGATACCTTACATAACTTCTGCATCATAATAAGATGCACTATGATAATGTTGCACTGCACTTGTTCAAACTTCTCGAAGGCATGCCACTTATATCCAAAAATATTCAGTTAAATGTAATGATAATGCGATTTTTCCCTGGTTCTTCTGTTAATTTGCCGACAACCAATAACATATTTACATTAAATGGAGTTAACCGAGTCTGTTTGAAAATGGAGGGATGAGTAGACTGAATGTTTTCGCTCTCTTTTCCCTTCTGGAAGCAGATTTTGAGTCCCAGAGTAAAGTTCTGGCTGATATAGTTGTAGTCACAATCTCATGTCAACCGTGGCTAAGTACTAACTTATGCTCATTTCACAGACTGTACAAGTCCAAAACCATGCCTGGTTGGGGAAATAAAATGCTGCAACGCCCCGGTGGAGTTTCTTTCCAAAATTGGAATTCCACCACATTTCTGAGGTGGAATACTCCAAGTTTTTCATAGAAATTACAGTGCAGAAGGAGGCCATTCAACCCATCAAGTCTGCACCGGCTCTTGGAAAGACCACTCTACCCAAGGTCAACACCTCCACCCTATCCCCATAATCCAGGAACCCCACCCAACACTAAGGGCAATTTTGGACACTAAGAACAATTTATCATGGCCAATCCACCTAACCTGCACATCTTTGGACTGTGGGAGGAAACCGGAGCACCCGGAGGAAACCCACGCACACACGGAGGGGATGTGCAGACTCCGCACAGACAGTGACCCAAGCCGGAATCGAACCTGGTGCCCTGGAGCTGTGAAGCAATTGTGCTATCCACAATGCTACCGTGTATTTTTATAGCGGTGTTGCGGGTTCTTAATGCCGAGAACAGGTGTAAAGTGTTAAAAAGCATTCAGTTCCCCAGCACTGACAGCATTCACCTTGAGAAGAATATTATAAACCACCCAAGAGAATGATGAAGCTGGAACTTTGTCACATCATATTATGCTGAGTTCCTCTTGAGTGTTGGACTCACTATCCCACTGCAACCTTACTTTGCATTGATGTTGGTCAGACTGGAAGTTTCCACTTTTGCAGTCTAATTAAAAATCAGATGTAAAAAATCACTTCTGCCATAAGGAATTCACTGTCTGCTCCTGAAAAAAGGGGAATGTTTCCAATCCATTGAATTCAGTTCTATACACAGTAATCCTGACATCTCTTAAACAGTAACTCAGGGCATGATTTTAGTGCTGATATGGAGAGGGGAATAGAGGAGGACAGCTGTGGAATTTGCTTATACCGGTGGGGTTGCCATTTCCCCGGCATAGTCCTGTGGCGAGATTCTCCGTTTCAGAGACAAAGTGCCGACGCAGAGACTGAATCGTGGGTCCCGGAGCTATTCAGGACATGCTAATGGACGATGCACCGGCACCACGTGGGCCTAGTGCAATTCCAGCAAATGCTGGTGTGGATTCGCTGCCGTCGGGATTGGCGCTAGAGAGTGGAGCTGCATATAAGCACTCCACTCCCCACACACTCTCATTCCAGCCAAAAATATGCCACCCCGGAGGGCAGCACTGAGATTCGCAGATACAGAGCTGAAGATGTTGCTGGCTGCCATGGAGGAGAGTGGGACATCATGTTCCTTGTGGTGGGGAGACAGTTGCCAGCCGCAGTTGTCAACCAATCCTGGGCGTAGGTGGCAGAGGCTGCCATGAGCCCCACTGACAGGACCAGGCAACAGTGCAGGAAGCTGCACAACCTCTCAAGGTGCAAGGGTAAGTCACCACCACTACCGTACCATTACAAAGCAAAGGGCGCTGGACCTGGTTGGCAAGGTTGGAGACCAGGCAGTCACTGAGGTGGAGGACGGCAATGGAGGCGCAAGTGAACCCCCAATGAAATGCAACATCTCTATGGCACGTGTGACACCTCTCCTCCACGTACCATGACTACATGCGATCTCTAACCATGCGTCGTGTCTTTTGTCTTGCAGGATCACCTGGCCACGAGGCTGGTCCATCTGGGGTCCCTCGCCCCTGCCTCAACCCCAAGACGCACATGTCCGGGGGCAACACTGCCTTCTCATCACTGCTGACACCAGCACCTTCCACCATCCCAGAGACACTCACCTTGGTTGGGCATGTTAGCGAAGAGGCTCCTGGGATACTTATCTGGTGCGCACCACACACGTGCTGCGGTACATCAGGTGGAGGTAGGAACCCCCGAGGGGGTGGACAGTCAGAGGGAAGCCTGACCCCTGGGATTAGCGGCCGCCCAGACGGGTCTCGGGCTTCTGGAATGGGCAGCCCCATCGATGTTGGCGATGCAGACGCAGAGCCAGGACTACATGAGGGGGTGTCAGCAACCATCCAGCGCCTGCAGGTGCAGTTGGAGGAGTCCAACCGCCTGCCAGAACAGGAGGATGTGCCGACTGCTCATTCCACCCAGGCCAACACTGCAAGGGAGTGGTGGAGCCGTGAGTGCGAAGGTATCGGCCATGGGTCAGGGAGTCCAAGGCCTGGGGCACTCTGTGTGGGCAGTGGCCGAGGGTCAGGACAAGGTGGCCATGTTACAGGCAGCCATGTACCAGAGCAACATGGGCATTGCAGCGGCGCACCAGAGCTTGGTTGAATCACAACAGGTCATGGCTGCAGATGTTGAGGGCATTGGTTGACCTGAGCCAGTCATAGAGGGACGGAGCACAGTCCCAGAGGGATGAGGCACAGTCCCAGAGGGACGGGGCACAGTCCCTGTGCTCCATGGCCACGAACATTGAGACCCTGGCTGAGATGACCGCGGGCCTCCAGGACTGGCAGCGCCCAGGTAGCAGAGAGCCCTCGGAGCTCGCTCTGGTCACAACACTATCTCAAGGAGTAGCCCAGGGGCCATCGGCACCCCAAGAGAGGAGGACGTGATGAGGCCCTTGCCAGAGCGGAGGTATTGAAATACTCAGCACCTTTGAATCCCCCCACACCTTTCCCTGGCACATCCGATGGGCAGTGGGCAGCACAGGATGGCCCCTGATGGTGATGTCCACAGGGGAGGTACCGGTACACCGCAGCACCTCTGAATCCCCCCCCCCCCTCCCACCACCACCTGACCCTGGTGCATCCGATGGGTAGTGGGTAGAACAGGGTGACACCACACCACCTGGGACACCTGGAAGACTGCCAGGCCCATCCGGGCTTAGTTGCTCCAGAGGACGGCTGCCAAAGAGGACTCAGCTCACAGGAGGTGATAGGCAGCAGGCCATCTCCATTTCTGATGTACCGCCTGGGGAACCCACGAGAAGGAGCATTAGGGTACGTAAGGTTCTAAAGTTAGGCACCAATTAAGTTGGCACGGGTGAAGCAGAAAGGCTAGCGATAGTTGCCAGGGCAGAATACCTGTATATATCACAATAAACACAAGTTCACCGAAGTTCCAATCTGCCTTGGTCTTCTGTCTGAAGGGTGTGAGGGATGGGCTGGGGCGTACAGGTGTTGGAGGCGGAAATGGGCCAGGCCCCCCTAGGCAGTCGGAAGCCACACCAACGACCACCCTCGGAGGCAACAGGGCATGGGGCCAGATATGTGGGGGCGCCATGAGGTATGGCCTGCCCACTGAGTGACCCACCACTGCACACCTCCACAATTCCCAACCGTCCCCCCCCACCCCCGGACCCTGCCCACCCACCTCCTCCCCTCCCTGGACCCAGATGTTGGGTGAGGTGGTGGTGCTTGAGCTGCAGGTGGCCAGGCCCCCCTAGTCGGCAAACCTGGAAGGATGAGATTGTCCCGTGTCTGTCGGCCCTGGCGCATGCATTGTGGGGGAGGGGGGTGCCGTGCAGGGGTGGGGGTGGGACGGGATCTTTGAGCTTCAGTTGGTCAGGCCCCCTAACCAGCGAACCTGGAGGCGATCAGATTATCCCATGTGTGGTGGCCATGCTGTATGCATTGTGCGGCTTGCTGTGGCTGCCCAGGCATACAGAGCCTCTGTAACAGCACTGATGCACCTGTGCACAGAGGTCTGGGAGATCCCAGACACGTGCCCACTCAGCGTCTGGAAGAAAGCTGTTGCAAAGAGGTTCATGGAGACTGTCACCTTGACGGCCACCGGAGCGTGTGAGGTCACCCATATCCCCACGGCTCCAGATGCGCCATGATCTGACACAGATGTCTCATGGTCTCACTGCTCAGACACAGTTGGTGGCGGCACGCTCGGTCCAGCGGGTCCTTACATGAGAGGACAATGCAACATCTCTGTCCCACCTCCTCTTCAGCCTGTTGGGCGGCTGGCTTCCCATCTGTATCTGCTGGCCCTCCTTCTGTGGGGCAGGCTGTTGTTTCGCAGGATCTTCCCCGAGCAGCTCCTGCTTGTGCAGCCTCAGTGCATCCACCAGGACTGCGGTGGCTAGGCAGATGCCAACCACCCCTGGCTCGATATCAATATCCATTTTCTGCAGGGGGTAAAGAGCAGACATACTAGTGTGGTAAGCACTCCCGTGCTCAACAAGGTCCACCAGCTGCACGGTGGCCCTGGCTTGCACTGCAGCCACTGCCCCGCCGCATGTGTCCCCCTAACACCCAGCCTCCCATCCCTTCCCCTGCACTGCATCCTTGGCCCCGGGGGATTCTGACCCCACCACCTGCCTCTGTCCTGCACCCATCTGTGGCGTCCTCCTTGAGTGGGCCATGGTATACTCTGCCATCAGGGTGGCACCAGGTTGCGGGGGCAGGGGTGCAGTGCGTCACCAACTGGAACCATGCTTGGTGACGTGCAGCAGGGCCCACGGGTGGGACTCAACCAAGAGGGTGGGCACCTGTTAGGACCTTAGCTGCGGTGTGCTGTGGATCCTTTGTGTGACGCACCGGTGGTGTCTACTTATCTGGGTGCAGAGATGCAGTGGGCAGGCAGAGCTTGGTAACAGCTGGCGGTCCTGTGGGGCGGAGCTAACTGGTGGTATCACTGGTGAGACAAATGCACTGCAAGGGGCAGTGTGCCAACTTGGGTATCGACGCCCAGGGTACTTGCATCCGCTGGTCGGGCACGCTCCTCAGCTCTCCTGCTGCCACTGCAGTGGGGCAATGCCTTGGATGGGCGCACTAAGGTGCGCCAACACCTGCTGGGACACGGGCTGCACAGGGCCACACCCATTGCATTGATGGCGTGGTTGAGGTCTGTGGGCGCCGGTGAGGGTGGCCTGAGGGATGTGGGAGGGGGCACCAATGCAGCCAGTGCCGCTCTACACATGTATAGGCCACAGTGGACAGTCAGTCGGATGTGCAGCCAGATAGCTGATTGCAGGCCCCAGCAATGGCAGTCCCTGCCTGGACACCTGGAATCCATGGCCCATCCCCTGGTCGCCCCCTGCCAGTCCCCCCGGCCTTGCCAGACGCCCCTCAGCCACCGGCAGAACTGTCAGCCCAGTGTTGCACCTTTTGGTAACTTGGTTGACCTCCTCTCTCATCTCATCAACCACAGTGCCAGTTTCCTGATTTTAAATACCACAAGTGAACCACGCCATTGTCACTTCCACCTGGAGGAGGTGGAGCATCAAGGAAGGCTGGAGAATACCGGTTTGGGCCCGGTAAGGTCATGCTAATGGCCGAAACTGTACAATCTGCATGCCCACTCTTGCACGCGGCGTGGAACACAGGTGTTGGAGGTATGGCATTCTGTTGGGAACCTGGCACCAACCTCTATTTTCGGCTGATTCTCTGTCCGATTGCGATCTACAATTCTGCCGTCGCTGGACAGAGACCCCTGATGCTTTGTTATTTTCCTGGAGGCTGCATCAAGCACTGAATGGCATTGGTTAGCTTGTTAAATCTATTCTGAGGCCCATTAAGGCCATTAATCAGTGGGCAACTGGAATTTTCCACTTGTGGTGCCCTCATGGTGCTGAGAGCACATCAGACACTGTGGATGCAGCCTCCCAGCAACAGAACCGAGAGCCAATGCACCAGGATCACATTGCAGCTCCCATGCAGCTGCCATCACTACTCAGCCACAGCTATTTTCCCTCCTCATTGGTGGCCTCTTTCTTTCCTATGGATTTGTCAAAAGTGCTCAGAGGGCACCTCAAGATGAAGTCACCTTCTCATTCCCTTATTTGCAAAGGCAGGCTGCAGTTAATTCAGTGCTGGTTTACTGACTGCCTACAGTTTCTCTGGCTTTGGGAGCCAGCCCAATATCTATCATTGGATGACAAGTGTGTCCTCTGGCTATTTATTGGCTCAAGCAGCCAAAATAATTTTCGGCAATTAGTTCCGACACAGCCCAGGGTCCGGACCCAGATTTGATCCTGACATCCGGGTTCTGACTACCACTGGAAAATCTACCCCTTGCATTT
Source organism: Scyliorhinus torazame (assembly GCF_047496885.1). Classification (NCBI taxonomy): domain Eukaryota; kingdom Metazoa; phylum Chordata; class Chondrichthyes; order Carcharhiniformes; family Scyliorhinidae; genus Scyliorhinus; species Scyliorhinus torazame. Next base: position 124,257,465 of record NC_092713.1, read on the forward strand.
TAACTCGAAGCTCATTTGCTAGCTTAACACTTCTCCATTGAGCATGTCCATTCTGTCTTCAGATGACTTTGTGACTGAATTGTCACAGCAAATACAAGACATGAGCACAAGAAAGCTGGGGATCTCATTCAGAAAGTGAGGTACAATCAATCACATTCAGATGTGAGGAAGCTGACATTACAATGAAATTAAACCACAATTTTCTCCACTGCAGGGTCAACTCTAAGGTTTGGCTCCCAAATGCCTGTCACTGTAGCCAGAAGCTGAACAATGCATGAGCAGTGTCAGGTGCTGCAGTATACTAAAGTGCTTCAGCTCAGGGGGAAAAATTAGGTAATCAAAGCAGGCTTGTTGCCTCACGGCGCCGAGGTCCCAGGTTCGATCCCGGCTCTGGGTCACTGTCCGTGTGGAGTTTGCACATTCTCCCCGTGTTTGCGTGAGTTTTGCCTCCACAACCAAAAGATGTGCAGGGTAGGTGGATTGAACACGCTAAATTGCCCCTTAATTGGAAAAAAGTGAATTGGGTACACCAACATTTTTTTAAAAATCAAAGCAGGCCTAAAATATATAGGCATTTTACAGCACAGAAGAGGTTCATTCAACCCATCGTGGCTGTGCCAGTCAAAAAAGAACCGTCAAGCCTAACGTTGTGCTATCGCCCTTGGTCCATGTGCTTGACTTGCAGATGCACAGCCTGGTCTCAGACAAACTCGGAGTAATAGTAACCACAATTATGAAATGTTCTTGCTTGAAGGAGAAAGTGTAACCATGGGTGGAGGGAAATGGCTAGCATTCAAACTTTGAAAAATATTCAAGATTACATCCACTCCAATAAACTCCCAAAGAACCTATCATAACCCAACACTTCTTTCTGGAAATGTCAATTCATTCAGGAAAAGTATGCTTTCTGGTGTCGTATTTTTCCTCCCGTTCTCCATTTCTGTTCTGCAGGAGTATTTTATTGGTTTGTAGAGAGGTACAGGTCATTCGAAGCATAGGTTAAACCATTTTAACAGAATGAAACAGTACCTTGAAGATTTCCTCTGCAAAACGTATATTTTGTAGAGTACGATGGCCAGAGCTATTGAAGTCGTAATGATCAGGAACACCAGGAATCCAATTAATGCCTTGTCATTGTCTACAACATGAAATGTTATCATTACTCTTAAAAACATCAAATTCGATCATTACTCACAGGAAATGTTTTACTGTAGGAAGATGTGCTTATCAGTGTAACATATATTAGCATGGTAACTTGGAACTTTGGATACTCAATAGTCAGAATTTCCTCATGCTGCTCATTATGGGCAAACAGTGCATTAATTTTGGTACCCAAGAGTCTTGAACACTGTTAGAAGTCTGAATGTGTTGGAGAAACAGACAAAGGAAGACCATTGGCCTACGACGGCTGTAATGGTGCAGAGCACCCTATTCACTGGCTTAAACATCCACTCCCTCTATCACTGGAGTACCATGGCAGAAGTGTGCACCATCTACAGAAAGCACTACTGCAACTCACTAACGCTTTCTCTTCGCCCAAACCCACAACCTCTAACACATAGAGGAGCAAAAATGGAGCTCCAAAGAGTGGGAAGAGCATAAACACTGGGATACAGAGTAAAAAAGTCCCAGATATTGGGTGCAATGAGGACATGGGTTATCCAACTTGTGGTGAATAAAACTTGGATCATCTAAAATATTAAAAGTGTCCACTTCTCTCATGGTGAAATCAGATGTTGACCCAGTAGCTGATGAGGAAACTCTGAGGTTGGAAACATTGACTGGAAGTTGTATAAGATAACCTATTCTTATACAGATATGCATTGAATTCAGATTTGCTTTAAACACCGATGATTAAGGTTTTTGCATTGCTGTCACTCATAGCTTGTAGATTTGTATTGAAGCAAGGATGATTGATGTTTGTTTCCTGTTGAGGTGCAAGATGTGGGTTGCAAGATGTGTGATTCATGCCTGTAAACCTTGTTTTATCTACACATTTGGAAACAAGATGGCCAAACAGTCTTTCGATAAGACAGGGGCAATGGAGCCATGATGATTGGTTATCTGCTCAATGTTAAACAACATGGTCAACTGGCGATTTTGTGAAGATCAAGGTGATCTTGTTCACAATAACTGTTATTGCTGAATCATAAGATAATACAGCAGACAGGAGGCTATTTGGCCCCTCAAGTCTGTTCCAGCTCTTTTGAAGAGTGATCCACTCAGTTCCACTTCTTTCCCCTCATCTAAGAATGTTTTCTCCTTCAGGTAATAATCCAATTACCCTTGGAAAGATACTATTGAATTGGTCTCCACTACCCCAATATGTAGGGCATTACATTCACGCATAAAAAAGGTTTTCCTCATGTTGTTTCTGGCTCTTTTGCCAATCACCGTAAACCCCTGCCCCCTGGGCCAATCACCGTAAACCCCTGCCCCCTGGGCCAATCACCGTAAACCCATGCCCCCTGGTTATTGACTCTTTAGCTATCCTATCCAAATCCTTCATGATTTTAAATACTTCCATCAAATCTCCTCTCAGCCTTCTCTGCTCTGGAGAAACGAATGGCCGGGATGATCTGTTTGTTCAGGCCGGTGAGATTCTCCGATCCCGTGTAAGTGAGCCGAGATTTGGCTGAGCGCCAAATTCTCCGTTCTCGCTGGCAGCGTAGTGGAGTGATCTCTGAATGGAGCATCCTGGCCAATGACTGCAGCTTCTCCAGTCTATCCATGTAACTATTGATCCTCGTTACTCCAACCATTCCAGTAAATCTTTTCCGTAGCCTCTCCAAAGCCTTCACGTCCTTCCCAAAGTCCCAGAATTCGACACAATATTCCATTTGTTATATAAGTTTAGAATAACTCCCCGACGTTTGTTCCCCATGCCTCTGTTAATAGAGCCCAAAATCTAATTTGCTTTATTAGCTGCTTTGCTAACCTGTCCATCCACTTAAGAGTTGTGCGCAAGCAATCCCAAGTCTCTCCTTGCACCTTTAAAGGTATTGTTTTTTCTCATTTCAGCCAAAATGCACACCTCTGCATTGAATACAATCTACCATTTTTCTGCCCATACACTTCCAAATTTTGTACTGTTTGCAAATCTTAAAATTGTGCCCTGGACCTCCAAATTCAAGACATGAACGCAAATCAAAAGAAGCAATTGTACGAGCTGTGAAGTGTATCCCCCGGGCCTAACATGAAGAGCTCTAGGGCGAGATATACTGGCTGCGTTGAGCACGAACGGCAGTGCGATGTGGCCAGAAGATGTCAGGAGAAGCCTCCCGCGGGCTTCCCGACAGTCGGAACACCTCGCGAGATCTATCAGGTCTCGTGAGGCTTCGTGATCAGGATGCTGTCCACAGTGGGTGGGACCACTTAGGCATTCTGACTCGGGATCTATCATGTGCCTGGCATTTACCAACCTCCCCAGGGAAAACCCAGCTGGGCACCGTTCAGTACTGGTCCACAAGGCGGAATGGCACCCAGGGTTATTTCCGGACCATCTGAGGTCCCTAGGTGGTCAGGGACAGAGCAGGTTGACCCTCTGACTCTCCCACTTGAACCCAGGAACCATGGCACTGCCACTGTGACACCTTGGCACTGCCACTGTGACACCTTGGCACTGCCAAAGTGCCCAGGTGGCACTACAAAGCACTTCCTGGGTGCCAGGCTGGCAGTGCCAGGGTGCCCAGGTGTCAGAGTCACATCGCCAAAGGGTCAGGGGTTGAGGAGGGCCATGCCGGTAAAAGGAGGGAGGCGGGGGTATGAAGGGTGGGGGATGGGTGCAGAGTGGGTATGAATGGGCCTCCGGAAGGTTGAGGGAGGGGGGGTAAAGGGTGGGGGTCCCAGAAGGGGGGGCCCAAAAGGGGGTGCTGGAAGGCCTGAAAAGGGGATGCCCTCAGTGAGCCCATAGCAGGGTGTCATCACTTGGGGTGGGGTGGGGTAGTGCCCATGTGTGTAGAGGGGTGACATTGCCCATGGGTGGGGGAGGGGGGGCGCAAGCCCACTTGGAGATCAGGGCACCCTTTCAAAATGGTGGCCCGATCTCGGAGGAGCGGGTCTGGCCAGCGGGTTCAGCTCCCCAGTGATGAAAATAATTCTAAGTGTGGGCTAGCCCGGAGAGAAACTCCACAGGGCCCAAAAAAGTGACTAAGTGACGTTAGGTAGCAGTGCGGAACTCGGCATCAGAGCCGGGGGGAACTCCCTGCAAAGCCCGCCACAAATGGCACTTCGGCAGCTGGTGGAATTCCTGAAAAGCAAGTTCCAGCAGCAGAGTAAGGAAGCCTTACAGGACCTGGCTAAGGTGGTGGAGCCACTTTGGGCGGGTGTAGCAGAGGCTGGAGACATGGGGCCTGGCGATCCAAAAGGTGGAGGAGTCAGTGGGAGAGCATGAGAATCAAGTGGTCTCGCTGGATTTGGAGATGGGGATGGTGATGAGCAGCCAGAAAAGCTTGAGGGAGAAGCTGGAGGAGCTGAAGAACCGCTGCAGGAGGAAAAATCTGTGGATCGTGGGGATGCCTGATGGCATTGAAGGTATGTAGCCCGCCAAGTACGTGGTGAGCATGCTGAAGAAGCTGATGGGGGGGGGGGGGTCTTTGAAGTGGATCGAGCGCACAGGGCACTGAGGAGGAGGCCACAGGTGAGGGAGCCGCCGAGGCTGATGGTGGTGAGGCTACATCGTTTCCTTGACACGGAGAATATCTTGAGGTGGGCGAGGTAGACCAAGAAGTACGCTTGGGAGGAGCTGGGGATATATTAGGATCTGGGAGCGGAAATGGCCAAGTGGAGGGCTGGGTGGAACCAGATCAAGGCCACTCTCTACAAGAATGAGGTGAAGCTTGGGGTTCTGTACCCTGCTTGCTTATGGGTAATGCACCAGAAGTAAGAGTGTTATTTTGACTCGCCAGAGGAGGTGAAGGACTTTATGAGAGACTATGGACTGGGAGGAGTATGAGGACACTAAACTTTGGAGTGGCGTTTTGTGTAAAGTGCGGGCACACAGGGTGGGTGGATGGTGAAGGTTACGACGGGGGGAGCAGTGAGAGTGTGTTGCTTTTTGCTTTTCCTTGTATGTTTGTGGGTTGGAGGGATGGGGCTAGTCAAAGGCCACGGCGGGGGGGGGGGGGGTTGGCACCATGGTAGATGATTGGTCAAGTTAACGGAAATTAAGTGGTGGGGTTGCCAGGCGGAGGAAGTGTAGGGATGTGTGTGTGGGGGGGGGGGGATGTTTTCTTTGTTTGGTTAGGGGGAGGGGGGTGCAGGAGGAGGGATGCTGACATGGGTGTAGTTGATGTGGCACAGTTGGTTAAGGAGGGATGGCGGTGGGCACCTTGGGGCGGGCCTGGAATCGTGCGGGACGCAGACCTGGGGTTGCTGGCTGAAGAAGGGGTATGGCTGATTGCCAGGGAAGAGGGCTGGGAGCCCCCTGACCAGGTTGGATACATGGAATGTGTGAGGGTTGAATGGGCCAGTTAAACAGTTGCATGTTTCCGTCCACTTGAGGAGTTTGAAGGCAAACGTCGTGTTCCTTCAGGCGACAAACCTGAAGCAAGCAAATCAGTCGAGGCTGAGGAAGGGATGGGGCGGGCAGGTGTTCCACTTGGGGTTGGACATGAAGACAAGGGTGGTGGCGGTGCTGGTCAATAAGAAAGTGGCCTTAGAGGTGGGTGGTATTGTAGCCGACCTGGGGTGCAGGTATGTGATGGTTAGTGGGAAGCTGGACAGGATGCCAGTGGTCCTGGTGAATGTTTATAACCCAAATTGGGACAATGTGGACTTTGTGCGGCGGTGTCAGGGAATATCCCAGATCTGCGCACGCACCAGCTGATAATGGGGCGATTTTAACACTGTTTTGGATCTGAGGATGGACCGGTTGTGTCCCAGGTCATTGAAGGTGTCGGCAGTGGCGAGGGGGTTCGTGGACCATATTGGGGAATGGGGGGGGGCGGTTGGCGAGAGGTTTGGGAGGCCAAGGGCAAAGTAGTTCTCTAACTTCTCACATGTGCACCGTGTGTACTCCCAGATCGCTTTTTCCGTGATGGACAAGGCGCTGTTGGCGGGGGTCGCCGATTCGGAGTATTTGGCGATTGTGGTCTCTGACCACGCGCCGCACTGGGTGGATTTGGGGGTGTTTCAGGGGGAGATACAGTAGCCGCAGTGAAGGTTGAATGTGGGCTCGTTGGTGGATAAGGGGGCTTGCAAGAGTGTGAGGGCCGCCATCAGAGGGTATGTGGAGCAGAATGACATGGGGAAGGTCTCGGCCTCCACGCTGTGGGAGGCACTTAAGGCGGGAGACAGAGGTGAATTTATCTCAATCCGGGCACATAGGAAGAGGGTGGAACAACAGGAGACGGCAAGACTGGTGGATGAGATTTTGAGGATGGATCAGAGATATTCAGTTGTATCAGAGAAGGGCTACTAAAGGCAGAGGCTCCAGGTGGAGTTTTCGTTGTTTTGTGAGGGCCACTTAGAATCCAGCACGAGTTTGTAGAGTCAATCATAAAGTAACTTTATTTACAACAATGTGTACACAGCAGTAGTTCACCACTGCTTCCTTCTCTCGCCGGTACCACACTGGCCAGATCTATTTATACAGCTGCAACTACTAGTGATTGCCCTGCTCCACTCATTGGTGGAGCTCATACTCCCCAAGAGTCATGGGATAACCAATTGTCCCCAGCCAACAGGATTCGGGCAGGTTATAACAGGTTGGTATCCATGGGGAAGGCAGTAGGAAAATTGCTGAGGAGCAGAGGGGCAGTGTACGAGTATGGGAGAAAAGCGAGTAGGATCTTGGTGCACCAGCTGATGAGGGAGATTGGTATGATGAGGGATGAGAGGGGTAAGGTGGTGTCAGATCCAGATCCAGAAGGGTGCTCGAGGCCTTCTACAGGAGGTTGTATCAGTAGGAGCTTCTGCCTGAGGAGGAGGGTATGAGGTGGTTCTTGGACGAGTTGGAGTTTCCAAGGGTGGAGGAAGAGAAGGTGCAGGGTTGGGGGACCTGATTGAGCTGAGGTAGGTGATGGACAGCGTAGGATCAGCGCAGGCAGAGAAGGCCCCGTGGCCGGATGGGTTCCCAGCAGAGTTTTACAAGACATTTGGTACGAAGCTTGGGCCACTGCTAGAGGAGATGTATAATGAAGTTAGGGGAAGGAGGAGGGGAAGGGGAGAGCTTCTCCCCCACATTGTGCTGATCTTAAAGAAAGGTAAGGACCCAGAGCAGTGTGGGTTGTACCGCCCGATTTCACTGCTAAAACGTAGATGCGAGGTTGTAGGAAAAATACCAGCATTGTGGATAGAAGACTGTGTGCAGGAGTGATAGTCGAGGACCAGATGGGGTTTGTGAAGGGGCAGCACCTGTCTGCAAATGTGCTCCGGTTGCTCAATGTCATTATGATGCCCTCGGAGGGGCACATTCGTAGAAGTAGTGGTGGCGATGGATGCGGAGAAGGCGTTTGATTGGGTACAATGGGCCAATTTATTGGATTTGCTGGGCCGGTTGGGGTTAGGCCCTGGGTTCATGGATTGGATTTGGCTGCTGTAAAGGGCGCCGATGGCTAGTGTCCAGAGGAATAGGGTGAGCTCGAGGTACTTTGGGTGCATCGGGGGATGAGGCAGGGGTGCCCGCTGTCCCTGTTGCTTTTTGCTCCGGTGATAAGAGCCGTGGCAATGGCACTTAGGGAGTCGAGGGGTTGGAGGGAGACTGAGTGGTGCTGATCACAGAGTCTCGTTGCGTACAATCTTCTGTTAAACATTTCAGACCCAGTGGGTAGCTTTGATAGGATCATGGAGAGGGGAGGAAAGAGTTGTGGAATTGGTATCAGAAGATGTTGTGAGCCTGTGTTCTTGTGGGTTGTTGGGTTATCTGATATTTCGGTGTACACAAGCAAAATGCCTTCAATAAAAATATTTTTTTTAAAAAAAAATGACACTTGGCAACTTTTCCATTAGATCACGCTCCTGGATTCATAAGCAAAGGTTGTCATGCCCCCCTTTTTCACAGCATTGGATCCTGTGAACCTGTTTAGTTAAAAGTCCATCCAGGCTTAAAGGTCCTTGACAAGCCATGGAGAAAGTGAGTGTATAAGATAAGAGGTTATGAATAGCGGGGGTGGGGAGGGTGTTAGATTGGGTTGGGCTGTGGGGGGCTTTTCAGGTAGGTTAGGGCCTTAATGGGTAGGTTGGTTCAGGTCTTGGGGTGGGCTGGGCTGGGTCTTGGGTGGTGTGGTTGGGTTGGACCTCAGGTGGGTGGTGGGTCAGGTTCCTGGGGCATCTTTGCGATATCCCCCAGTCACACTATCCTGGAGCTCTGAAGTTACGGCCCAATGAGTCATACAGAAAATTGTGCATGACCCGAGGGTCATACAGAACTTGAGCTTTCTTTCACAAGTTCAAGTTTGACGTGTGTGTCTGTTCTATATTTAGGTGGATAGTATCAATGAAATTGACAAATCTGTGTTGGGCTGTTCACCGTGTCAGTTCGAAGGGGTTTGTAGTTGGCTAAAAGCGAACTAGTCCCAATCACTTGGTTGGCGAAGGAAGAAAAACAGGATAAAAAGCAGCGTTCCTGAAGATGGGAGTTCAGATGCTCAGATTCAATAATCTGATACCACTGAGTCAGGTAGATGCACAATACTCCAGAGTTGATGATTGATCCACCGCATTAATTAATGAAACCTGGAAGGGTTGACAAGTCAGTGGGAACTGAAAACCTTTGCGTGCAATTTTACAAAGAGAATCATATGATTCTAATATAGTAACAGATACAGTGGGCAAGCTGCAGGAGGCTTGCACACGCTTGGTGTTGGCAAAATGTGGCTTTAAGAAGCATTTCACTTACATTTAGTTTTGATGGTTGATGTACTGCTTTTGCTGTGCTTTCTATTTCTGGTAATTAGCTGTAATAGGACAGACAACAATTGCATTGGTAAAACTTATGAAGTCTGCATCATATAATGTGAATTAATTCCTGAAACACAATAAATTCATGTTACCTCTACTTTGTATGTGGTCAGATAGTTTAAGTTTGGAATCACAAAATTACAGTCTGAAGAGTTCACTGGGAGCCGTAATTCTCCATTAACTTTGACTGAATAGGTCCCTCCTGGTCCATGGAAATCTTCATCACTCAACTTCGTACATTCGAGTCTGATCTTATTATTTTCTATTAAGCTTAATTTGTGTCCAGGTTCCTTTGGAACTATAAAAAAAATGGAAATATTCTATTGGAAAGTGTCATAATATTAAACAGTCATATAAACACTTTGTGTTTGAATTCCACAGGAAAAAAATAGATGTTCCATATTTACAACGCAGAGTTGAAACACAATTGCACTTCAAGTTTTCTGTCCAAGCGAACTTAGTGCTCCACAGATATGGTTATCGCATTGTTACAGTTATGAAATGATAATATTGATAAAAAGCTTGGTTTTATTTCTAAACTCTCGGTAAAATAATATGCTTAAATATTGGAGACATAGTGAAAAGAGAAGGTCGGTGACCTGAAAGCTTGGCTGGAATTTTACCAATCAGGTGGATCACCCAACGTTGAGAGTTCCTCTCAGTGAACTGCCGCCATTTCACTGAGAAGAACCATTTTTAAAGGCACATGTACAGCATTCTGGTAGGCCGCAGACACAGGCTACAAAGGAAGGCCGGTATATCTATAGAAGCAGCGGATGACTGTATTCATCTGAATGATTCATGACACCTCCCTGGAGGGACTCCCGCAGGCAGCAAGGCAAAGGAGGGATGTTCTGTTTCCAGCAGATCGGAAGGCATAATAAGGAATGGCTGGAGGTGGCAGAGCCAGTCAGTAACCAAGGCTTGGTTGAAAGAACATGGATCCAGTGCCAGAAGAAATTTAGTGACCTCCTTCCATCTGGAAAGCTGAGTGGCATTTAGAATTGCAAACTGGAAGCCTAGCTTGAATTGAAAGGTGCCTCTGAAGCTAGATGGTAGACGCATGCATGGAGCACTAACAGGCACTGATATTCCACTCTGAGGTGCCCACTTCATCCGCACCTGAATTCCATGGTATTGCCTTCGCTGCTTCTTGTTTAGCATGTGTAAACTCCTGCGTAATAAATTCTACTTGATTCATAATTACAGTTATTCACACTTGATGGGTCAAACACAACTGAGGACACTATGTGTTAGAAATTAAAAGTGTGGACATTAGAATTTATTTAATTAGAAGGGCTTTCAAGCCTCAAAACCCTAAATCTTGCAAAATACACTCAGTATGTTGGATTTGTTTGCTCGTGGAGACCAGGTGAGCACTGCACAGGCATGTAGGAGGAGGGAACAGAGACAGTGGCAGCTGAAGCCACCTCTGGTCAGAAGAGTAAGGAGCGGACTTGTATACTCAGCTTCGTGCTCATGGCAATCATTGGGTGTCGTCAGCAAAACAACAGATATTTCAGGAGCAGTGTCAAATGTTTGAAGATCTATTGACGTTTTCAGTTACAGTGCAATCCTATTGCCAAAAAATGGAGGAGCTCTTTCCTGCCATAAGTTGCACCATCCCTCGAGCACGTGGTCACATGGTATCCTACATTGAGAAAGTGGTGATCTTTGTGGAGAGAATCATGGAGCACAGCATCGAGTGGATACAGGAGGTGCACACAGTCCACCACAGTTTGGCCTTATCCATGAAATGTGTGGAGAGATGGATGGGTGAGATGGGCTAGCCACGCGTGAACCCATTGTTGGAAGCAGAGGAAGAACAGATTGAAAGCAATGGGGAGAGAGCCTCAGTCCCTTTGACAGTGACACCAAAGCTGAAACTGAGCTGACAAATTCAAAAGAAATGTTTATTAAAAAAACTTTCAGAATAAACAAAATCATACAAAACAATTAACCAGAGTTATCCAATAAAAGAACAAGATTAACAAGCAAAAGCACAATCCCAAAAAACTAAACAAAACCCATCTAACAGCTGACATTGACTAACTTCTTAAAAAGGAAAGGAATGGCTGCCATGTAAGGTAGAACACGTCTACCGACCCCCTGGTGTACTGAACCTTCTCCAAATATAAAAAAGACATGTGGTCACTCAACCAAGCAGAGGCACTGGGCGGAGTAGGAGACCTCCACCCAAGCTCTGGCTATTAATGAGGTGAAGGTGAGGATATCTGCCTTCACCCCCTGTCTAAAGCACCAGCGAGGTTGATAATCCAAGCGTCCGCAGTTGGCCTCTCCTCCCTGGGGGGTTGACCGGGAAGCATTCGTCCTTGTCCACGCTCAATTTGCACACAGAGAAGGAGCTAAAACTCACAAGCAGCTTCATAATCTTGTCCATAGAGGGTACTGGGTCCATAATATAGAGAAGTATGTCGTCCGCGTAAAGGGAAGCCCAATGCTCCACCTCCACCCCCTCCCCCTCCACTCCTCCATCCCACCCACCTCCAATTTATTCCCTCCACTTAAGAGGACCTCAACGCTATAGCAAGCGGTTCTATTGCCAGGGCAAACTGGAGCGGAAACAGTGGACATCTCTGTCTTGTACCCCTATTCAACGGGAAGTATCAGAGTTAAGAGTATTTGTACGAACACTAGCAGTGGGAGCGCTATACAATAGTTGAATCTAAGAGATAAACTTGTGGCCAAATCCAAACCTCCCAAGAATCTGAAACAGATATTCCCACTCCACTCTATACAATGATTTTTCGGCATCGAGAGAAACAATCAACTCCGGTTCAGTTGCCCTATGAAGGCAAAAGGACATAATTTAGAAGGCGGTGTATATTGGTCAACAATTTCTGACCCTTAACGAAGCCTGTCTGATCCTCCCAGATCACCTCTGGAGTGCAGGGCTACAGCCGCAGCACCAGCACTTTGACAAGTAACTTAACATCTGCATTTAAGAGTGAAATAGGTCCATGTGACCCACGTTCCGTTGGGTCTTTGGCCTCCTTGAGAAACAAGGAAATAGAGGCCTGTGTGAAGGTAGAGGTCAACAAACCTTGGGTTAAGGAATCATTAAACTTTTCAATAATTAAAGGTACCACATCCTCCGCTAACCTCTTACAAAATTCAATGAGGAAGCCGCCTGGGACAGGGACTTTACCAGTCTGCATCAACCCAATGCATTTCATAATTTCCTCTGGGCCCAACTCCTCGTTCCTCTCCCCTCCACTGCTCAGATGGATAAGATATCTTAAAAGGAATTCATGACCGTTCTCACAGCTAGAGGCCACGATAAAACAATTCAAAAGCCAGATTGACCGGAGGAAAGGCGGAAACCAGACTGCCGCTCTACTTACATACCTCTACAATTTCCCGGGAAGCCACCTGTCACTTCAGTTAGTGAGATAAGAGGCGATTGGCCTTCTCCCCATATTCATAAAACATACCCCTTGAGGGTCGCAGCTGGCTCACCAATCTGTCTGTTGGCAATAACTCAGAAACTAAGTAGCTTTTTCCTACTTGCAAACAACTTTGGGGTTGGGGCATTTACTGGTGGTCCATCTCAAGAATGGTGTCCACCAGCCTCTGCTGCTCCACCATTGCTGTCTTCACCATGTGCGCTTTATAGGAGGTAATCTCCATCGAGGACCACCTTAAGGGTTTTCCCCAGAGTGGAAGGTGAGATCGGCTCACTTGTAATAAATTTTACATGTTCCCCCAATGGCGATTGATATGTATTCACAAAATTTCTTGTCCGCCAATAATGCCGTATCCAATCTCCCTGGCGGATGCTGGCAGGGGCCAGACTCCAGTGGCAAATCAAGAAAGTGCGAGGCCTGGTCAGACGTCTCAATTGCTGAGTAATCAGCCGCCACACAGAATGGAAGAGACACCTATCCGTCACAAATTAATCGCGTATACCTGATGCACATGTGAGAACAATGAAACTCTTCATTCAACTGGATGCAAAAAATGCCAATGTTTCCAAATCCACCCCCCCCCACTCCATCCCAGGGCACCCTCTTAATGAAAAACATCAACGCTCTGGCCACCCCGATGGAGTCAGAGATTTGGGCTTGGACCGATCCAGACTAGGGTTCAGAACACAATTTAGGTCCCGACTCAAAATAAGCTTATGCAAATCCAAATCAGGGAGGGAAGCCAGCAAATAATAAAGTTAAGGTCATCCCAGTTGGGAGCATAGATATTAACCAGAGCCCCCCTCCCCTGGAGTGCCCGCCAGAGAGCCACAGACAATAACATATCTGCCATTGGGGTGGACCAAAATTTTAGTGGCATAAAACGGAACCCCTTTTTAAAAAAAATCTATTTTATATCAAACATATTAAAAAATACAAAAACATAAATAATCTGGGGAACATTCTCCCCAACTCATAATCCTACAGTCTTTACAAATGTTCACCCTTTTTCACCCCCCCAGGCAACAAATAATTCCTCCATCATGGTCGTAAACAATCTCCACCGTATCTCAAAGCCCTCCGCTGATCCCCTCAATACAAACTTAATCTTTCCCAACCGGAGAAAGTCGTACAGGTCCCCTAGCCAGGCTGCCAACCCCGGTGGCGTTTAGACTGCCATTTCAGCAAAACTCTTCGCTGGCAACCAGAGAGCGAAGACCACGACATTGGCCTTCTTCCCCTCCATCAGCTCCAGCATTTCCAATACCCAAAGATCGCCACCATAGGATCCGGGCCGGCTTTTGCTCCCACAATCTTTGCTAGCATTCCAAACACCCCCTCCCAGCATCTCTCCAACTTCTTACACCCCCAAGACATATGCACTTGGTTTGCTGGTCCTCGCCCACAGTTTTGATGGGGGCCAAGGCCTCCTCCATCGATCTGTGGAGGTCCTCCAACACAGCCTGTCAGTGCTTCTTGAATTATTTTAACAACGTACTCGAAAGCATCTCGGCCGCTAGTGGAGTAGCCAGAGCCACAAAGGCTGCCTCTGCCATCTTTTCCGTTGACGAGCTCTGAGAGGCCTCCAATTCAGTCGATGAACTTCTACTATCTACCTTTTTTCCCCCTGGTTTTTCTGGGCATTTCACCGAGATAGGATTCTTATCCCAATAATTCTGAGGGTTTTCTAAAGAAAATACCTGCTTAACTAAAAGAAAAGGGCTAAAAGTGCAATACTCTAGCGGGAGCCACCTCGTACATGTCTTCCCCCTACATAACGGCACTGGAAGTCATCCCTGATCTGATACCTAAAGGCAGCCCAGCATAGATACAGGTCGCTCTGAATGTGCTGTTCCCTGTAGGACTCAAGCACCAGAAGTCACAGGACACAGATATCTGATGTGCTGGAACACGATAGGCAGCAGCCTGCCCCCAGACCTTCTCCAGGCACAAGAGGGAACACTTTAGAAATAACCATAAGTAAATGCATGGAATAGCATTTGGAGTTTCAGTGGGCGTTGATCATTTTAAATGTACAACCCTTTAATGTGTTACAAGAGTGAATGGGCTTATGATACAATGTATAGTTACTCATCAATTTAATTTTGTGCATTAGCTAGCAGTGAGCAGATGTGGAGTCAAAAACATGGACAGTGTGTAAAGGTAAGTGCTTGTGTGACAGAAGACCTGACATATTGCCCTGAAAGGTACAGAGAGATGCTAACAGTCTCTTGTGGAATGTCAGCAAGGCCACATTGAGGAGAGAACCTCTCATTGCCGTGCCGCCCTGCACTTGACCTCACGTGAAATGTCTGCTGATCTAAGAACTGAGAGTCTCCCTCACCGGCTTGCCTCCGCTTGGTAGACTGGGCTCCACAGCGCCATCTTTATTGGCTGGCACCTCATTCCCACCCTCCCCATGAGGGCACATCTCACTCGGTGTCATCCTCTGATTCCAGCATTACTCGCCTCTGGAGAACTAAGTTGCACAGTGAGCAGCCGACAGTGATACAGAATATCCTTCAAGGGTGCATTTTGAAGGGTTTCATTGAGGAAACCTTTCAATCCACTTCAAACCTCTTAATTTTGTCCAAATAAACATGCAGACATTGAAAATATTCTTCAAAGACAGATCTGATTATTTCAAGGGAAAATTGCAAGATGGCACTTTGCGGGTTCTGCACTGGTATCATCAGCCAGGTCCTCTGTGGGTGTTCCCCATCATCAAGAAGCCAATCCTACAGTCAATGAGGTGGAGCAAATACATGTGTTACCTGGGAGTCATTCAGGATGTAAACTTGATGAAAGCTCCCTGGGTAACACACATAAGGATCTGTTTTCTGTGATCACAGAGCAGTTGTAAATTCAGAGAGTGAAACATCTTTCTGTTAAACAATGCAGCAGGTTGATGCCAGGCAGCTTTCAGAGCCACATATGTGCAGTCAATTGCTCTCTACACTGTGCGAATCCTGCAATTGCTTCAAATTCCACAGCTCTCAACGCCTGTGCTTGGGGGTCTGTACTGAATTTTAGAAATGCATTTGCCCTTCTGAAGAGTGCATCTGTCACCTCCTGGATGCTTCCAGTGGCTGTCAATGTGACAGTCACCCTCAGCTTTTTTTTGCCTCTCGTGTGTGGCAGATTGGGATATTCTGCACAGTGGAGCCCTGAAAAAAGCCACTGGCGAAGATGGTTCTGTAACTTTTAACATATGTCATTGGATTGCCTCCCAGTCAGACACATGCCTGTATGGAGTAGCCAGAATATGTGAGTTATCACATCCCGTGACATCCTAAGCCATGTCTGCATCATGGCTGAGACATCCGCAGGTAGATGCATGGCCAATTGCATGCCTATGCTCAACATTGCACATCCCTGGTCCCAGCTCTGCTTTACCCTTTGCAGCCTTTCCCTGTTGCTGCTCATGGCCACTCCTCTGCCATGTCCTATGCCACCCTCTGCCAGTGCCTCCACGGCTGCACCAAAGTTGGCATAAACGTGGAGTTGACTTGCCCCATCATCATGTCTGTCTGAGGTGATCTGTGAGCATATTGCAGGGATCAGCCTGGTCAGTATATTCTTGGATGTCTTCCATCCTGTCCTGAGCCCTACAGGAAGCCATATTCTTAGCATCAGATAAAGAGTGGCCTCCACCTACCACACTGTCAAATCCTGGAGGATAAATGCCAGAATCTCTTCTTATTGATGGAGGAACTGGTTCCTCCCTCCATCACCCTCAAACGTCAGTCTGACCTACTGTCTGGCCTTCAGATAAGTTCCACCCACCCCTTTTTCAACAATGGTCAACTATCTAGGAATCCTCAAGGTTCCCAACCAGCACTCTTGACACCCTCACTCCTAACCCTCAACATGCCACCCATGATCCTATGCACTACCTCCATCATCCTTGAGCTTCCTTCAGTTCCTCTCGAGTCTCAGGACCACGGCAATACCCCTCCTAGTATGACCGTTGATCTTCTCACAATCATTCTGGACATGCAGTCCTCCAGCATTGAGGCTCCCTGCATGGTCCGTGGACCTCACTCTGCTCCCCCCCACCCCCATCCCCATCTCTTCCCTCCACCCCTGCTGGAGAGCTTGGGGTGCAGAAAACTCCCCCCTTCCTTCCCTTCCTCCCTGCTTTGGTCAACAGAAGTTGCTGTTGAATGTACTCTCTCCTCGAGCTCCCCACCTTTCTGGGGACTTGCTGGTGGATCAGGCCACAGTGTTCGGAGGCTGATCGTACAGTGGGGAACACAACTGAGCACGGTTCTCATCCGGTTGATTCACGATAATTAGAGTGTTCCTTTATTCGGCCAATTGTGCTCACGTTTAACTCCACCCAGCTGAAAAGACCATCCACCCTCTTCATTGATCGTATTTTCAGAGTGGCAGTGTGGTATTGTAAAGAATTTTTAAAATGGTGCGTGTCCCATTTTGTGCACTCTCTATCACCTTCCACTCTCACCCTGTCACCCACTAAAACCCTCCCCCATCACCCAATATAAACATTCCTCTACTCCATTACCTTTAACTCTATAACCATCACCTTCCACATGTCTCTTCCCCCTCTGAGCCAAACATTCCATGCCACCCCATGCCCATGCCTGCCTCGGACTCTCTCCCTCAGCCAGCTTCCCTGTCCTGTGTCCTTAGACAGATGCCAACCATACTTAACCATTATCTCATTTAACAACTCTTCCTTAGGAGGAAAATGCAGCAGCACTCACTCCAACTCCAGCAAGTACACTGCCTCACCTGCCACACGCCAGTTAAATACAGTCATCAATCTGAAGACATGTATTTCGCACTCGGGGATAATTTAGTTGGGAAGGGGAATTTAATTCTGGTGAGATTTCCTTCTAATGAGCATGTTTTCAAAGAATCATAGAATTTCCAGTGCAGAAGGTGTCTATTCGGGCCTTGGAAAAAGCACCCTACTTAAACCTGTGCCTCCACCCTATCCCCGCAACCCAGTAACCGACTTAACATTTACTGGACACTAAGGGGCAATTTATCATGGCCAATCCACCTATTCTGCTCATCTTTGGACTGTGGGAGGAAACCGGTGCACCCGGAGGAAACCCACGCAGACACGGGGGGAAAGAGCAAACTCCAGACAAACAGTTACCTGAGGCCAGAATTGAATCTGGGTCCCTGTAGCTGTGAGGCCGAGGTGCTAACCACTGTGCCACCATGCCGCCCTATGCAAATTAACACAAAAGGGCTGCCCGACGCTTGCCGTCAAGAAGCTCAACCCAGCATCAAATTTCCCTGAACTTAGTTTCATCCCAACATCGTGGAGCTTCCCACTCAATTAAGATCCCCCATCGCCCTTCCTTCCCAATCCCAGGAGCAGCACAAGATTCAACCCAAGAAATAAAAACTATTCATGTTTTTAATGGAACAACAGTATTGATTATAATAATTACAATAATGTTATTACTGGAATACTTACCACCTTCTTGAGTCCGACTAGGATTTGTAGCCCAACTTGACAAAACTCCTCCGCACTTGTTATTGCTGACACTAACATTTACTGTATATTGTGTATACGGAGTCAGATTGTCACACGTGTGTTCTCCCTTTATGACTCCATCAATTATTGCTTCTTGGTTTATATCTGTAAAGGAAGAATACTTCTTCATTATTCTGCTGAAGTCTTGAATTTGGAAAACCATGCTTCGAAAAACTGCAGCGATTCTGTGATAAGTCATAATTTAACGTGTCTTGGCAGCGTATTGCAGACCTAAATTATGTACCGATATACTGAACATTTAAATGAGATATATTAAAATAGGACGTGAAAATGAAAACTGGCTGAGACTGCAAAACAACCACCTGCGCGAATTCCTCGTGGATTACACTCAATTCTGAAAGAGACAATAGAACGTCACACCTTTTTCCAGGCAGAGACATTTCACTGGAAGAGGGAAATGCAGACTTCCGGGTGTGACCATGGAGTGAGTGGTCACATACAGGGCAGCTCCTGCTTAAAGTCACAGAAGAGATGCTCTTTTTACCCAAGATGGGGTGGAATTTTAATGAAAAGGCGTAGGTGAATGTTGAAGGAGTAGTTTCCCCCGGGAATGTAATGTCTGCTGGTTACCAGACCCCGCGGAAAACAGTGAGAGATCTGGCTGAAAGGTTGGAACAAGCTCGTACTGCACCACCCACAGTAAACATGCAGGCACGGAAAGGGCTGATGCAAGCTGGAAGACCCCAGATGGACGAGCTGATGGCTTTTATCAAGGCGGAATTCCATCAACAGAGGAAAGAAATGCGTGAGGATCGCACAAACGCCATTGAAGAAACGGTGGCACCCCTGAAGAGTTCTCTGGAATGGATGGAGAGCTGTTTGGAGGTGCAGGGGTCACAGATTCGGGAGATCGAAGGAGATATCTCGAGCCACAGTGATCGTGTGGTGGCTCTGGAGGTGGAGGTGGGGCTCCTAGGAGACCTTTGTAAAACATTGAAGGCATTGGTGGAGGAGCAGGAGAATACCTTGAGAAGGCAGAACCTGCGAATCGTGGGCCTGTCTGAAGGAGTGGAAGGTCTGAGTGCCACGAGGTACGTCTCAAAGATGCTGGCGGGGCTGGTGACAGAAGGGGTGCTAGATAAGGCACATGACGTGGACCGAGCGCATACGTCCCTGAGGCAGAAGCCTAGAGCTGGGGAGCCGCCATGGGCGGTGGTCGTGAGACTCCACAAATTTGTGGAGAAAGAGAAAATTCAGCGATGGGCCAGGGAGAAGCGTAGCTGCGACTAGGAGGGAAATAACATCTGAATCTATCAGGACATCGGAGCCGAATTGGCAAAGCGGCGGGCAGGTATCTACAAGGCCAAGGCGGTGCCGTACTGGCGGCAGATCAGGTTTCGGGTGTTCTACCCGATGAAATTATGGGTGACGTTTGGAGACCGGGAGTATTATTTCAAGACCCGAGAAGCAGCCGCAGACTTCATTAAGGAGCATAACCTGGGGGGACAACTGAGTGGACAATGCTTGGGAACCGGGGTGCTGGCACTTTGTAATGGGCGGGAGCATGTTTGAAGTGGATATAGGGACTGAATCTCCAAATCAACTTCTCAACTGCCAAAGTCAAGGTCACCAGAATTACTCAACTTAACAGCCAGAACCTTTCACCGTCCACTCCTCGCGAACAAGCCAAAGACCGATTTGTAGCTTGTTTTAACTTTCATTTTTGGACTCACTTCTCATTTTTAATCTGTGTGTATGTGCACATGTTTTTAGTATTTTTCTCATGTTTTGATAGCTAATAAACCCACTCTTTCTGGAACTCAAGAAAGCTAGTTAAAGTGGTTCCTTTAATGCACAAACTGGGAAAAGGTATTTACAAAGGATGTGACTAACTGAAGTGGTTGAACAAAGAGAGGGAGCCACTTCATCCCTCCTCGCCCAGCAGCAGAGGGGGTTTCCCACCATAATCATAACAGATTTGGGGACTTGGGGTTCTTGGCATGATGGCTGGCTCAGCAGGAGAGAGTCAGGAGGAAGATTGGAAAAGCAATAGCAATGAGGGATTCAATAGTTAGGGGAACAGGTATGTATTTCTACAGACGCAGGCAAGAATCCAGGATGGTATGTTGCTTCTCTGGTCCTAGGGTCAAGGATATTACAAAGCAGCTACAGAACACCGAGGGGAGAAGGTGAACAGTCATGGTCCCTATCAGTACTAACAACATAGATGGTGAAAAGAATGAGCTTTCCCTGTAGTGTTTAGGGAGTTAGGAAATAAATTAGCAAGTAGAACTTCAAAGGTAGTAATCTCTGGATTACTCCCAATACCACCTGTAAGTGAATATGGAAATAGAAGGGTAGAGCAGATGAATGTGTGGCTGGAAAAATGGGAGAGCTTTACATTCCCTTGGCATTGGGGCCAGCTCTGGGAGAGATGGGATCGGCATCTACTGGACCGATTGCATCTGAATAAAGCTGGGGCACAGGGTGATTTGCGAGTGCTATTGGGGAGGATTTAAACTAACTTGGCAGGGGTGTGGGAACCAAGAGGTAATGTTAGAGAGGAAAAACAAGATGCACAGAGAATTGGGATAAATAAATACCATTGGTGTACGGAATTACGGCATTAGGTGAAGCAGAGTAAAAGGAAATGTAATAATGTTTAAATTAGACACAAATAAAAGCAAACTACCAAAGTTGCTGGAAATATGAAATAAAAATTGATTATGCTGGATAAACTCTGCAGGTCTGGCTGCATCCATGGAAAGTGAAACAGAGTTAACGTTTCGAGTCAAGATGACTCTTCGGCAGAACTGATGATGGATTGAAATGTGACGATTTATAGTTGGAGAGGGGGACGGAGGAGGTAGGGAAGAATAGAAGGTCAGGGATAGATCAGATCTAAGGAGAGATTGAAAAAGATGGCATACACACAAGACAAAGGGTGTTAATGGTGGCATTAAGGACTAAAGAAGTGCTAAAGAAGTGGGCAGCATGGTAGCACAGTGGTTAGCACAGTTGCTTCACAGCTCCAGGGTCCCAGGTTCGATTCCTGGCTTGGGTCACTGTATGTGCAGAGTCTGCACGTTCTCCCCGTGTGTGCGTGGGTTTCCTCCGGGTGCTCCGGTTTCCTCCCACAGTCCAAAGATGTGCAGGTTAGGTGGATTGGCCATTCTAAATTGCCCTGAGTGTCCAAAAAGGTTAGGTGGGGTTACTTGGTTATGGGGATAGGATGGAGGCGTAGGTTTCAGTAGCATGCACTTTCCAAGAGCCGGTGCAGACTCGATGGGTCGAATGGCCTCCTTCTGAACTGTAAATTCTATGATTTTATAATGGTGGCAAAAAGGTAAGATGGCATAATAGGAGAACAAAGATCAGTGTTCAGTGAAAGCAAAACTGAACAACAAGTGACCGATGGCACTGTGTGTTGCATGTGTGGGGGGGTGGGGGGGCACTGTTTGCATTGGGACACACCAAGGAAATTTTAAAAAACCAGAAAGGTGAGCCACGATGGAGAGGAAAGTTCACAGTCTAAATTTGTTCAATTCAATGTTGATTCCAAAAGGCTGTAGCATGCCTGATCGGAAGATGAGGTGCTGTCCACCCAGTTCGCACTGGCCATCGCTGGAGAACTGCAGCAGGGCAATAACAAACATGTGGGAGTGAGAGCAATGTGCTGGGCTGAAACAGCAGGCAACTGGAAGTTTGGAGTCATGTGTGCAGAGAGAGCGAAGATGTTCTGCAAAGCGGTCACCCTGTCTGCATTTAGTCTTCCCAGTGTAGAGGAGGCCACATTGAGAGCAGTGAATACAGTAGACCAAATTGGCTTGGTGCAAGTGAAATGCTGCTTCACCTGAAAGGAGTGTGTGAGGCCTCAAGACAGTGAGGACGGTGGGAGGTAAAGGGGCAGGTGTTGCATCTTCTGCAATTGTACAGCAAGACACTGTGGGAAGGGGATGAAGGGTTGGGAGCAATGGAGGAGTGGACAAGGGTGTCATGAAAGGAGCCATACCTGTGGGATACTGATGGGGTGTGGGGTGGGGGTGTTTATTGGGGGCATCACATTGGATTTGCCGGAAATGGCAGAAGATGATCCTTTAAATGTGGAGGCTGGTGGGGTGAAGACTGACATCATGTCATGGTTCTGGGAGGGAGAGGAAGGGGTGAGGGCAGAGATGCGGGAGGTAGATTGGACATGATCGAGTGCCCGGTCAACCACAGTGGGGGTGGCGAGGGGGGAACCGTCGGTTGACGGAAAAGGGCAGACATGTACAAAGCACCGTTTTCAAAGATTGCATTAGGTTTACTGTGAATGTATGAAATGTAGGAAATAAGAATAGTGATTTGCAGGCATAGATATCCAAATAATAATATGATTTTGTGGCAATAACAGAGACCTGGCTTTAAAGAACGGTCAGCCTGGATGTTAAATATGCCTAGATACGAAGTGTCCAGTAGAGAAAAGGAAAGAGCAAAAAGGAGTGACAGCATTGATGAAGGAGAATATTACAGTGCTGGAGTGAGAAGCTTTCCGAAAGAGGTATTGGTATGTTTCTAGTCCAAAGCGTAAGGAAGTTTTGGGAAATGAGGTAGGCTCGTGATTAAAGTGTCAGTAGGAGAACATTTAGGGGACAGTGATCATTGTATCATAAGGTTTAAAAGCAAATTACTGCGGACGCTGGAAACAGTTTTGACAAAGGGTCATTTGGACTCGAAACGTTAGCTCTTTTCTCTCCCTACAGATGCTGCCAGACCTGCTGAGATTTTCCAGCATTTTCTCTATCATAAGGTTTAAGTTGGTTATAGAAAAGGAAAAGGAGAAGTCAATGTAAAGTAATTGGCCCAGACCAATGGCCTAGATACTCTGACTGCCATAGGATGGAGGAAAGCTTCAACTTGGCGTCTCCATGCCACACTCACATGCAGCCTCGTGCTCTCCAGCTCTTGGTCAAGAGGAAATTATGGGTACACCAGTAGAGTGAAGACGGGAGGAGGAATTATAATAATAATCTTTATTGTCACAAGTAGGCTTATATTAACACTGCAATTAAGTTACTGTGAAAAGCCCCTGGTCACCACATTCCCGTACCAGTTCGGGTACACAGAGGGAGAATTCAGAATGTCCAATTCACTTCACAGCACGTCTTTTGGGACTTGTGGGAGGAAACCGGAACACCTGGAGGAAACCCACGCAGACACAGGGAGAATGTGCAGACTCCATACAGACAGTGACCCAAGCGGGAATCGAACCTGGGACTTTGGAGCTGTGAAGCAACAGTGCTACCCACTGTGCTACTGTGCTGCCCATTTGAAGGTCCGAGGTAATGTCATGAGAGCAGGTTATCCGATCATGGAGATGCCACAGGGAGAAACTTAGAATCAGGAGGCAGGCATGATGCCACTTACTTCCTGAATCCCTCAAGTCTAAGTCCTTGCCTCCAGGAAGCTTCCAGTTTCCCGAGCCTCGGGAAACACAGATGACAACAGATAAATTAAAAACGGAAATTCAAACCTAAATGACAATCAGGCTCACAGCCTCCTATTCATTTTTAAAGCGCCAACCCAATTCCTTGGATCAGGCTGGGCATGCACCTGCCTGTGAGTGAAAGCTGAAAATAGACTGGTGGATTTGAGTAGGGAAAACAAATTTCTGAGACATAACCACAGACCATCCCCCCGCCTCGGGCCCACCCACACTCTTCACCATCCCACTCTTTGTTTGAAGTTAAAATTTAACACAATATATTTAGTTAGTAACTTGAGGGGTAAAAAGATGTCACGGGCTAAAAGGAAAGTTTAGAGGAGAATTAGCAAGAGGTTCAAAATTTAGATGGAGGCTAGAAAAACTGGGATTCTCCTCAGAGAAGTGCCTTGGAATGTTACAAGTGCTTTAGAAATGCAACACGGTAGTGTAGCGCACAAAGACTCCGAGAGACGAATAGAGTGAAGTCGATGAGGCTTTATTAAGCGTGACTGTTTCCCCCGCAGTTCGGTAGTAGACTGCCTACGGGGGAGGACTCCAGGTACTTATACTCCGCCTTCAGGGCGGAGCTAGAGGTCAACGTCCAACCAGGACCCGGGATCTGTCAGCCAATGACATCATGGCTTCACAGTCCCACATGACCCCTAATGCATACTACCACATTCACCACTTGTTAAAAATGAACCCGGCGGGGTGATGCTTCGCATGGTGGTAAGGGTTTACAAGGCTGGTCCTGGGAGGAAAACTTTCACATGGTATAACAGTATGTACAAGGGTTTTTTTTTGTTTCAAACTATTTACAGTAATCGTCAGGAAAAGACAAAATGTTCTCGTTAAAAGTCCACAGTGTACTGTTAGATTGACGCCACGAGTCGGTCGGGCGGTCTGGTCGTCCGTGTCGATCGCCTCGGCCCCGGTGGTGGTGGTGGTGCTTGTTTCGGTGTTGTCTTCTCCGGGAGCCTTACGGTTTCAGCTTGGGCTTCATTCCTGGTCGGGCCTGGGAGGAGGACTGATCCTCCTGGGAAGGGGGCGGTCGCGGGGTGCGGCGGTGGCAGGAAGGGGGGGGGTTGGGTGATTGGTGTCGGGGGGGGTGTGTGTGTTGCCGGCGGGCGCCAGATCTCGCAGAGAGACCGTGTCCTGTCGGCCGTCGGGGTACTCCACGTAAGCGTACTGCGGGTTCGCGTGAAGGAGGTGAACCCTTTCGACCAACGGGTCCGACTTGTGCGCCCGCACGTGCTTTCGGAGCAAGATGGGTCCTGGGGCCGCCAGCCAGGTCGGCAGCGACGTTCCAGAGGAGGACTTCCTGGGGAAGACAAGGAGGCGCTCATGAGGCGTTTGGTTAGTGCTAGTACACAGTAGTGACCGGATGGAGTGGAGGGCGTCCGGAAGGACCTCCTGCCACCGTAAAACTGGGAGGTCCCTGGACCGTAGGGCCAGTAGGACGGTCTTCCAGACCGTGCCGTTCTCCCTCTCTACTTGCCCGTTCCCCCGGGGGTTGTAGCTGGTCGTCCTGCTCGAGGCTATCCCGTTGCTGAGCAGGAACTGGCGCAGCTCGTCACTCATGAAAGAGGACCCCCTGTCGCTGTGCACGTATGCGGGGCAACCGAACAGTGTGAATATGGTGTTCAGGGCTTTAATGACTGTGGCCGCGGTCATGTCAGAACAGGGGATGGCGAATGGAAAGCGGGAGTACTCGTCCACCACATTAAGGAAGTATATGTTGCGGTCGGTGGAGGGGAGGGGTCCTTTGAAATCCAGACTAAGGCGTTCAAAGGGGCGGGAAGCCTTAATCAGGTGCGCACCATCCGGCCTGAAAAAATGCGGTTTGCACTCTGCGCAGATGTGGCAGTTCCTTGTGACTGTACGGACCTCCTCTAAGGAGTATGGGAGGTTGCGGGACTTGATGAAGTGGTAAAACCGAGTGACCCCCGGGTGGCAGAGGTCCTTGTGGAGGGTTTGGAGGCGGTTAATTTGTGCGTTGGCACATGTGCCGCGGGATAGGGCATCGGACAGCTCGTTCAGCTTTCCGGGACGATACAAGATCTCGTAGTTGAAGGTGGAGAGCTCGATCCTCCACCTTAAGATCTTGTCGTTTTTGATTTTGCCCCTCTGTGCATTATCGAACATGATGGCTACCGACCGTTGGTCCGTGAGGAGAGTGAATCTCCTGCCGGCCAGGTAATGCCTCCAATGTCGCACAGCTTCCACTATGGCTTGGGCTTCCTTTTCCACTGAGGAGTGGCGGATTTCTGAAGCGTGGAGGGTTCGGGAGAAAAAGGCCACGGGTCTGCCCGCTTGGTTAAGGGTGGCCGCTAGAGCTACGTCGGAGGCGTCGCTCTCGACCTGGAAGGGGAGGGACTCGTCGATGGCGCGCATCGTGGCCTTTGCGATATCCGCTTTGATGCGGCTGAAGGCCTGGCAAGCCTCTGTCGACAGAGGGAAGGTCGTGGTCTGTATTAGGGGGCGGGCCTTGTCTGCGTACTGGGGGACCCACTGGGCGTAGTATGAAAAAAAACCCAGGCAGCGTTTCAGTGCTTTTGAGCAGTGCGGGAGGGGAAATTCCATGAGGGCGCGCATACGTTCGGGGTCGGGGCCTATTATCCCATTGCGCACTACGTAGCCCAGGATGGTTAGCCGGTTGGTGCTAAAATCGCACTTGTCCTCGTTGTACGTGAGGTTCAAGGCTTTAGCGGTCTGGAGGAATTTTTGGAGGTTGGCGTCGTGGTCCTGCTGATCGTGGCCGCAGATGGTTACATTGTCGAGATACGGGAACGTGGCCCGCAACCCGTGTTGATCAACCATTCGGTCCATCTCTCGTTGGAAGACCGAGACCCCGTTTGTGACGCCAAATGGGACCCTTAGGAAATGGTATAATCGCCCCTCTGCCTCGAAGGCTGTGTACTTGCGGTCACTTGGGCGGATGGGGAGCTGATGGTAGGCGGACTTGAGGTCCACGGTGGAGAAGACTTTATATTGGGCAATCCGATTGACCATGTCGGATATGTGGGGGAGAGGGTACGCGTCTAGTTTTGTGTACCTGTTGATGGTCTGGCTATAGTTTATGACCATCCTTTGCTTCTCCCCTGTCTTTACTACTACCACCTGTGCTCTCCAGGGACTATTGCTGGCCTGGATTATGCCTTCCTTTAGTAGCCGCTGGACTTCGGACCGAATGAAGGTCCGGTCCTGGGCGCTGTACCGTCTGCTCCTAGTGGCGACGGGTTTGCAATCCGGGGTGAGGTTTGCAAACAAGGACGGGGGTTGCACCTTGAGGGTTGCGAGGCCGCAGATAGTGAGTGGGGGTATTGGGCCGCCGAATTTGAAGGTAAGGCTCTGTAGATTGCACTGGAAGTCTAATCCCAGTAATGTGGGGGCGCAGAGTTGGGGAAGGACGTAGAGCCTGTAGTTTTTGAACTCCCTCCCCTGCACCGTTAGGGTAACTATGCAGAAGCCTTTGATCTGTACGGAGTGGGATCCTGCAGCTAGGGAAATCTTTTGTGCGCTGGGATGGGTGGTCAAAGAACAGCGTCGTACCGTGTCGGGGTGGATAAAGCTCTCCGTGCTCCCGGAGTCGACTAGGCATGGTGTCTCGTGCCCGTTTATCAGCACCGTTGTCGTCGTCGTCTGGAGTGTCCGGGGCCGAGCTTGGTCCAGCTTTATTGAAGCGAGACGTGGTTGTAGTAGTTGAGCGTCTTCTTCGAACCCCGTGGAGCCGTCGACACTGGGGTCCGTTGTTGCCGTCCAAGATGGCGTCGGGGTTGAACAAAATGGCTGCCCCCATGCATCGCACATGGCTGGGGGTCACAAGATGGCGGCGGGTGTGGACAAAATGGCGACCCCCATGCGTCGTACAGGTCTGGGGTGGTCCAAGATGGCGGCGCCCTTCCTCCCCTCGTGGTGGCCGGGACCCAAAATGGCTGCGCCTGCGAGTCGCACATGGGGCGCTGGGGGGGTTGGGGAGCATTAGGAACGCGCGGGGCTCCCTCATCTCTGGGGACAGCGGTGGTCGGGACCCAAATTGGTAGCGCCGGCGGGTCATACGTGGGGCGCGGGGGGGGGGGGGTTTGGGGGACGTTAGAGCCGCGCAGAACTCCCTCTTCTCCGGGGAGAGCGGTGGTCGGGACCCAAAGTGGTAGCGCCGGCGGGTCATACATGGGGCGCGGGAGGGGTTTGGGGAGCGTAAGCGGCGTGCAGGGCTCCCTGTTCTCCCGGGACCGCGGTGGTCGGGACCCAGAGTGACTGCGCCTGCGGGTCGTTCATGGGGCGCAGGGGGGGTTGGGGAGCGTTTGCGGCGTGCAGGGCTCCCTGTTCTCCCGGGACAGCGGCGACCTCGCGGGACCGGCACACAACCGCGAAATGGCCCTTTTTCCCGCAGCTCTTGCAGATCGCTGCGCGGGCCGGGCAGCGCTGCCCGGGGTGTTTCGCCTGGCTGCAGAAATAGCAGCAGGCACCCCCGGTGCGACTTGTGTTTGGACCGCGCAAGCCTGTGGGGTGTCCGGGGGGGGGGTGGGTTTGTCGTGACGGGTACGTACGGAGCCCAATGGGCTGCCGCGCGGTCGGGGCCGTAGGCGCGGGTATTTCGCGCGGCCACGTCTAGGGAGGCTGATAGGGCCCGTGCCTCTGAGAGTCCTAGCGACTCTTTTTCTAGAAGTCTTTGGCGGATTTGGGAGGAGTTCATACCTGCCACAAAAGCATCGCGCATTAGCATGTCCGTGTGTTCATTTGCGTTCACCGACGGGCAGCTGCAGGCTCGTCCCAAAATTAGTAGCGCGGCGTAGAATTCATCTATCGATTCTCCGGGACTTTGCCGTCTCGTTGCGAGTTGATAGCGAGCGTAGATCTGGTTTACTGGGCGGACATAGAGACTTTTTAGTGCTGCGAACGCCGTCTGGAAATCCTCTGCGTCTTCGATGAAAGAGAAAATCTCCGTGCTTAACCTCGAGTGCAGGACCTGTAGTTTTTGGTCTTCTGTGACCCGGCCGGTGGCCGTTCTGAGGTAGGCCTCAAAACAAGTCTGCCAGTGCTTGAAAGCTGCTGCCGCGTTCACTGCGTGGGGGCTGATCCTCAGGCATTCCGGGATGATCCTGAGCTCCATAGTCCTTTTTAGTCACGCTTAATAAATTGTAGCGCACAAAGACTCCGAGAGACGAATAGAGTGAAATCGATGAGGCTTTATTAAGCGTGACTGTTTCCCCCGCAGTTCGGTAGTAGACTGCCTGCGGGGGAGGACTCCAGGTACTTATACTCCGCCTTCAGGGCGGAGCTAGAGGTCAACGTCCAACCAGGACCCGGGATCTGTCAGCCAATGACATCATGGCTTCACAGTCCCACATGACCCCTAATGCATACTACCACAGGTAGCACAGTGGTTAGCACTGTTGCTTCACAGCACCAGGCCCCAGATTCGATTCCCGGCTTGGGCCACTGCCTGTGTGCACATTTTCCCTGTGTCTGCCTGGGTTTTCTCCGGGTGCTCCAGTTTCCTCCCACAAGTCCCGAAAGACGTGCAGTTTGGTAATTTGGACATTCTGAATTCTCCCTCTGTATATCTGAACAGGTGCCGGAATGTGGCGACGAGGGGCTTTTCACGGTAACTTCATTGTAGTGTTAATGTAAGCCAAATTGTGACAATAATGATTATTATTATAGAAATGCAAATTCTTGTCAGAGCACAGAAACTTAATGGGGGGATTACAGAGGCATTTAAAATGATGAAGGATTTTGATATAGTAAATAAGAATGTTCATAGGTATGTGTGTTGGTAATAGGAAGGCACAGATTTCAGGTAATTGGCAAAAGACCTAGAGGAGGGCACAGAAAATTATTTTTCTGCAAGCAATTAATATGATAGCAATGCACTGTTTGAAAGAAGAGTGGTGGAAATAGATTTATATAGCAAATTTCCAATGGGAATTGGATATAATGACTTACCACATGGACCTTAATTTTCAGGATGACAAATGCTTGGTGCCTGTCATCCTAAGAGTTGGTGGGAATGACTCTGACAGGTCAACTGAGCTGTGATTGGCAGCAGGCAGGGCCCCTATCTGCACTTGTAATTCAGATCGACCAAGTGCTCTCCTAGCCCTCCAGGCACAACACTGCAGTGGCCGTAAGTGGTACAGCAGAACCGTGTCGGAGACCAATTCCCAGGACATTACTTAAGTAACAGGGTTTAAAAAAAATTTTTTTTACGGGATGTGGCCTTTGCTGGCTAGGCCAGCATTTGTTGCCCATCCCTAATTACCCTTGAGAAGGTGGTAATGAGCTGGCTTCTTTAACCGCTGGAGTCCATGTAGAGTAGGTAACAGTTGCTGGGGAGGGAAAGGTAGGGATGCTGTGGGAGGTCAGGAGGTGGGAGCAATTTCAATGTTGACGAGAAGGCCAGGGAGGGGCTGTGGAGGGCAGGAGACCCTCTATTGGAAGGCCCCTTCAATTTCCGAAACTGCAGAACTCTGCCGGAGTTCAAGGGTGAAAACCTTTCCCGTTTCCCACCATCAATTATCAAGCAGCCGCCAGCCTAAAAAGTGAGGATGGGTTGGAAAAGGCCATTAAGTGGCCACTTAAATGCCTAAACAGGGGCCAGCGTGGGCTTCCTGTCCAAGCTCCTGACCGTCCCACTGTAAAATTGCATCTGTGTTGCCACCACCCCCCTCCCACCCTCCCCCAGATCCCTCCCACCCTCCCCCAAACCCCTCCCACCCTCCCCCAAACCCCTCCCACCCTCCCCCAAACCCCTCCCACCCCCACCTTCAAAACCCACTCGGGCAGCGGGGCTAAAATCTGGCCTTGGGATTTGCTTATTTGCATGGGTGGATGCAAGGTAAATTTATCACAGAATGTTAAATCAAACTGTTTCAAATCTAAGTACTCTTCTTTTGATAATGTGATAATATAATTATTGCAGTTATCCTAAACTGGCACAAAGAAGTAACTACTTCAAGTGGGAGATCTCGTTTCTCAAACTTTAATCGTTGAAATTAAAACATTTTTTTTTGTATTTCCCCTTTTAATTTACACCTCCTATGCTGCTAATTTCATAATCTCTCAAATTGGTTGGTTAAGGGGAGACACAATTGTTGTCCTGTTCACCCAAGCCCCAGATGTCCTGTAGAAAGCTCCATGCCATTTCCATCTCACACTTCCAAAAACGTGGGAATCTCCAACAGGAGGGGCTTGTTTCTCTAGCATAGCAAATTCTAGTCAATACGATTTTCAAATATTGAACTTTTATTGCAAGATACCGTTACCGCTACTTGCATTAGCCACAGTAAGAATGTTTCTTACCTTTAGATTTAACTTCAGGGCCGCAAGTTATTTTGATAGTATTTACTGCTTTTTGTTTGGTAACAATAATGTTCCACTTCACATCAATGCTCTCTTGTTTAGGTTCCAAATCAAACGTTGGCTTGTTAGGTTCTATAAAATTTAAACAATGCAATGTTAGCAATCCTACAGTTAGTTTGTCTATTTTTCTAAGCAGGGTTTGAACTCACTGGTTCCACAATCAACTCATGTCCAGCTGTGACACAATGCACAGGTACAATAAATATATTACTTAATGTTCTTGTGGGAGCAAATTGAGATGTTTCTCAGTAGCTGCTCAGTTGGTCTGTCAAAGGCAAAACATTCATATGGCCGAGATACTCCAAATAGTGAAGAAGGGTGAGCAGCAAAGGCCATAATCACTGAAATTGAGCAACAGCAAGGATTACTGTGGAAGCATTCCGCATGCTATAAATTTATATCAAACCCTCCAATAACTTTGAAGCTCTTTCATTACTTACCTTGCATGCTCATTCTAGAAGAATGTGTAAAATACAACTAAAGAAGATGGCACACTGATTTGGGTTTTGCACACCAAACTATTGAAGTACAACCTACAAGGACAAGGATCTTCTCCCGATTGGTCATATGTCCATGCTCCACAAGGAGGGAATAGTACCAAACTCAGTCCCAGGAATCATACATTCCCAGCAGTCATCACAACAGTTACTAATCCCATTGGGGTTTAAAGCAGCAAGAGGATATATACTAGAAAACAGCAGCAAGAACTTATACTGATAAGTTTAATGTAAAGAAACCATAGAATCCTTAGAGCAGAAGGAGGTAATTCAGCACATCGAGTCTACACTGACCTCCCAAAACATAGGTCCACTCCCCTACCCTATCCCTGTAACCCCACCTAATTTGCACATCTTTGGACACTGAGGGGCAATTTGGCATATCCAATCCACTTAACCTGCACACGTTTGGACCGAAAGGACTTGAACATTGATTCAAAGAAAGAGGTGCTGAAGGTGGTAAAAGAGGAAGATTTTGTAAGGTGGAAAAAAAGTGTGACGTTACCCAAGATTGTGGGGGTGAAGGTCAGGCCGGCCCCAATGTGGCAATCTTTGGGGTATCGGCAATGCCATGGCTGCTGGAGAGGAAGGGAGGGGGGTTAAAAAGGGAAAAATTGTATAAACTGTGGACCCTGATTTTGTGGAGGGTGTTTTCATATGTTGCCCTTTTTTCACACATCTTTGGAATAAAGTGCATTTAATAAAAAAACTAAAAGGGCCCGGTTTCTGGCAGGTAAGATCGTGGTGGACCAGAGAGGAAGGTATGTAAAGTCACTGGAGCGTTGGAAAGTAAGTTAGTGGTGTTGGTGAATATTTACGCCCCAAATTGGGACGATTTAACATTCATGAGGAGATTGTTGGCTGCAATACCAGACTTGGACAAGCACTAATTAATCTTGGGGGGGTGACTTGAACTGTGTTCTGAATCCGAACTAGACCAGTCTAAGCCGATGTCGATCGTCCCTTTGGGGATAGCAAAGGTACTGATGGCATTTATTAAGGAGATGGGGGTGGCGGATCCGTGGGGGTTTAAGCACCCTCGGGGTAAGGAATTCTCTTTCTTCTCCCCAGTACATAAAGGGCGGGATTCTCCCAGCCGCACGCCGTGCTGGACAATCGCCGCAACCGCACCACGCCGCCCCGACGCCAGCGTGCGATTCTCCGAGAAGTGGAGAATCGCGCCATCTCGCTGCCGCGTTTGGCGCGGCGCCGGTCGAGGGCCACTAAACGCAGCGGGGCCGCCTATTCTCCGGCCCAGATGGGCCAAGTGGCCGCGCGGAAAAAGCGGAGTCCCGCCGGCACCGTCCACACCTGCCGGTGGCAACTCTGCGCGAAGGGTCGGGGGAGGGGGGTGGCGGCCTGTGGGGGGGTGAGGGGGGCTCCATCCCCGGGAGGGGGGGCCTCCGATGGGGTCTGGCCCGCGATCGGGGCCCACCGATTGGCGAGCCAGCCTCTCCCTCCCCTGGTCTACTTTGTTGCGTGCGAAGGCCTCCGAACCCCTGCGCCATGTTGCGTCGGGGCCGTCGCGTTCACTAAGGCCACCGCACATGCGCACGTTGGCGCGGCGCCCAGTTGGCGCCGGGAAGGTAGGCTGGAGCGGCATGAACCGCTCCAGCTCTGTGCTGGCCCCCTGCGACGCCGTTCACGACGGTGTGGGCACTCTGCCTCCAGTTCGGAGAATCCCGCCCAAAGTATTTTTGCGGATTTACTTTTTTCTGATGGGAAGGCCTCTTTTGCCGTGGGTGAGGAAAGTGAAATACTCTGTGATAGACCACACTACGCATCTGGTAGATTTGGCATTAGAGAAAGGTCCGGTTCAGTGTCCAGCATAGAGGCTGGATGTGGAGTTATTGGTAGACCTGGGGTTCTGCGGACGGATATCAAACACTGATAAAGGCGTATGTGGGGTTAAATTGGAATGGGTCGGTTTCACCCTCAGTTCTGTGGGAGACCCTGAAAGCAGTGGTTACAGGGGAGATCATTTTGCACAAAGCGCATTTGGACAGGGAAGCAAGGGAGGAACACCTAAGGTTGGTGAATGATAATTTGGAGGTAAGCCGCAGATACTTGAATGATCCCATCCCAGAACTCTGAGATAGCAGGAAGAAGCTGTAGATGCAATTTGACCTATTATCCACAGATAAGGCGGTGCGCCATTTGCGGCGCTCAAGGTGGGTTATGTACGAATACAGGGAGAAGACCGATTCCCTTGGCTTGCCGATTGAACCGGCAGGAGGCCTCCCAAGAGATTATTCAGGCCAGAAACTCAAGTGGCAGGCTGGTGTTAATGGGGCATTTCAGGCGTCCTATAAGAACCTTTATAGGTCGGAACCGCCCGGCGAGGGGTCAGGTATGTTGGAGTTTGTGGATGACTTACAGTGTCCCAAGGTGGAGGAGGAAGAGTGCAAAGGGCTGGAAGAGCCGTTGGGAACAGAGGAGGTCTTGACAGCTATAGGGCAAATGCAGACGGCTAAGGCCCCGGGGCCAAACTGGTTCCCGGTGGAATTTTATAAGACACTTGCAGGATAGTTGGTATCATTATTAGTGGAGATGTTTGAGGATTCGGTCACATGGGGTTCTCTGCCTGAGATGCTGACGCAAGTGTCTATTTCACCTCTTTTACAAAAGGATAAAGACCCGGTGGAATGTGGGTCATATCGCATTTTTTTATTGAACGTTGATGCTGAGATATTGGCCAAGGTGTTGGCACTGAGGCTGGAGCAGTCTCCTTAAGTTACTTGGGCGGATCATACAGGGTTTGTTAAAGGCCGGCAATTGCCATCCAATGTGTGGCGATTGCTAAATGTGGTGCTTTCCCGGTCGGAGGGACCAATACCAGAGATAATCGTTGTTTTGGATGCCAGGAAGGCATTCAACAGGTAGAATGGGGGTATCTGTTTGAGGTAGTGGAGAAGTTGGGGTTGGGGCTCAAGTTTGGGTTTTGGATATGACTGTTGTACAAAGCCCCGAAAGCCTGTGTTCGCACAAATAACATGAGCTTGGGGTATTTCCAATTAACTTGTGGAACGAGACACGGGTGCCCCATTTCCCCCCTGACTGGTTGCATGGCGATAGAGCCTTTGGCCATCGCCTTGAGGGGTTCAGGTAGGCGGAGGAAGATAGTGAGGGTAGGGGTGGAGCATAGAGTGTTCCTGTATACTGATCATCTCTTACTTTATGTGACGGACCTGATCCCCACTATGGGTAATATGATGGAGCTGCTGAGGCATTTTGGCTCTTTTTCAGGGTACAAGTTAAACTTGGAGAAAAAAGTGAGTGCTTCCTGATTAATCCCCGGCGAAGGGAGTCAATCTGGGATACTTCCGTTCTAGTTGGCTGGTTCCATGGAATTGAAATCGGTTCTTTGCTGGGGTGGAGAACAAGTGCAAGCGCTGTGCAGGACGTCTTTCCAATCATGCGCATATGTTTTGGTCGTGTCCCAAGCTTGTGAGTTTCCTGGGTCTCCTTCTTCAGCACCAAGTCGGTGATTCTGAAGATTGAGCTGGAGCCCTGTCCCTTAGTGGCCATATTTGGAGTGTCAGACTCACCGGAGCTGCAGACGGGCACGGGAGTCAATGTCCTGGCCTTTGCCTCGCTGATTGCCTAGAGGGTAGCGTCGAAGGGGTGGAGGTCAACTTCTCCGCCCAGTGCCTCAGTGTGGCTGGGAGGTCTGATGGAGTTCCTACATCTTGAGATAGTCAAGTACACTGTGAGGGGAGTAATTGAGGGGTTTTACCAAAGATGGCAGCTGTTTATTGAGTATTTCAAAGAGCTGGTCACCGTTAGTTGCTAAGGGGTGGGTGAGGACAAGGGGGGAGGGTTAGGCTTTTTGGGAGGGGTGGGGTTAGATTGTGGGGGTTGTAGGGGGAATGTGGTGTCAGTGGGAATGAGGTGTATTATTCTGTTTGGTTGTGTTTTGCATTATGTATAAAATGGATGTGGTGAATGTATTCACCATAATGCATGACACTGTAACCATTGTATCCACCTAATGTAACCTATGACCTGGAAGTGGTGATACGAGCTCCAGGTACTGTACTGTAACCCCGGTGCCGGGGCCATATATAACCCGACAACTTGCGGGTGTCACTCATCTGCACAACCGACTCTGGCTAGGCAAGTTTACGACTAATAAAGCCTTATGTTCACTCGCTCTCTCTGCCTCTCGGTGAATTGAAGGTATATCAATGGAAAAAGTTTAAGTAAAATATTTTTTAAAACAGTATTGTCTGGTTATGGTCAGTGTTCCATTTTCTCACTGGAACCATCTGGACCCTGTCCTCCTGTACGTCTACTCCAGCCGGCCCCTCTGGATGGTAAATATGTACCACATGCAGCAAATTCTTGATGACTCTACGCAAGTTGCAATGTGATTTTGATGGCTCCATTGATGCCATGGATAATGAATTATATTTCAGGCACCCTGCTACCTGGGATAAAATTCAGCTTCCTCTCATTATTCAACCAAATTAGTTGGAGAAACAGCCAAATTAGTTGGTTCCAGGAAGCAATGTGCCAATGACCCTCCTGATACATTGTTTTTTAGCAGATTAATTTTATGCTCCCTCTTGGCCAACTGGAAAGATCAGAGGTATAAGGAGGTCAGTTGGCACTGCCAATACTGCCTTAATGATTGATGTTGTTTGTGGGTCATAGCTCAGTTACTTATTCTTCAGTGTCACATAGGCAGGAAAGGAACTTTACAACGGTCATCCGGAGGTTAGGTACCTTGGTCTGAACACATGGGTAACAGTCCTGGTGCAAAAGAAACTGCCTGGTGTGAATCTTGACCCACCCCCCCTCCCCCCACACAAACTGGACAGCCACTGGGAGTTCCTTTTGCGATTCCATCACCCTTGAACACCAGTTCCATGTGCCACATATCCCAACCAGACAAACTCTCCTCAGAATACAGGAATATTTCAGAGTGATCGAGACTTGTGATTGACAAAATATTGCAATCTTAAATGCTTACCTTCATATTTCGCTGTTATGTTACCAGTTACAGTTTGATTCCATTTTGAAGAGTTGTGTTGAATATTGAGAGAGCATTTGTAGTCCTTACAGGGAGTTACATTGTAAAATGTTGCTATTTCTTGATTTTGAATGTCTCTTTCTGAAAGGCAAAAAACATATACTAAAGAAATGGATATATTTCCGACTTCCCTGAGGTGGCATATTGTTCATTTATTGGGAAAATTCTTCCAGTCCCGCCCACCATTGGAATCATCGCAGGCGGGACGGACAACTTGACGGACCGTTTAAACTGTTATGGGCCAGGGTTCAGAGAACCCCAAAGTGTATCATGGAGTTCACCTGGCCCACAACTTTTAATAGATTGTGGGATGGGGAGCACACGGCTTACTTTACAGGTATGATACAGCAGAGAATGGACCAGTGGTTTTTAAAAGAAAACAATGTTTATTCGATGAACTCAAGTTAACCTTTTTAAAACAAACAGTGAATCTCTTAGCAACCAGTAAATCAAATACACCGCCCAAAGAATACAACACTAAGCAAACTGTATGCTGTCCTTTTATCATCCAAAAGACTTAACAAACCTTCAAACAGGAACACATTAGGGTTACATTTAATACTGAGACCGTTTTACAATTTTGAGTTCGCCAAATTATCCATAAATAGTCTTTGCATGGCAGAGATCAACAGCAGTACAGCTCACTGAAAGAACACAGACACACCCAAGCTTCTTCTCAAACTGAAACTAAAAAAGCAGAAGTAGAGCTCAGCTCCACCCACACTCTGACATCACTCCAGTAACATGAGCAGCTCCATTTCTTAAAGGTACATTTCTGAAACATCCATTTCTTAAAGGGTACTCTCACGTGACAGCTCCCCCCCTCCAAGAAAAAACAAAAAAACCCATCAACTTGAAGTTGGTTTCATTTTTCACCTTTTTACCATCCTTTAAGAAAAGAATACAGTAAATATACTTCATCATTTCAAAAGCCAACACACGCAAACTGGTATAATAATATAGTCCATTTTTGTTCTCCTTCCTCCAACTGAAATCCTTCTCAATTAACAGTCTCTTTGAACAAGAAGGTCTCTGCACGATCCGTCCAGTTTTCTAGGCCTCGGCATGTCTCTTTAAAGTCAGATACTTTAGTTCAATCTGATCACGGAGTCCCTTGCAAGATTCCAACACAGGAGCATTGGTTATCACAGTTTTCAGACATTCAAATGCCTGTTGAAAGTCCGCTGTGCATTGAAATTTTCGACTATTCTTCAGTAAGTCCATCAGTGGAGCAATCACGCTACAAACTGCACAAATGTTCGATCCAATCCACTCATGCCAAGAAATCGCATTATTTCCCGTTGTCTTGAGGGTATCGAAAACTCCTCAAGGAAAGTGATTTGGGCTTTTCCAAATTCCCTTTTGGCTAGGTTTATCACCAAACCCGCCTCCAGAAGTCGATCGAAGAACTCCATCAGATGTTTTAAATGGTCTTTCCATGTCTGGCTTAAGATTACCAGATCGTCGATGTATACCGCACAATTGGGTATTCCTGAAACGACTTTGTTCGTTAACCGTTGAAATGTGGCTGGGGCGTTTTTATGCCAAATGGCATAACTTTGAATTGGTATATACCATCTGAGTCACAAACCTGAAATCTCCTTCGCCCTTTTGGATAAAGGTACCAGCCAGTAACCTTTAAGTAAATCCAGTTTGGAAATAAAAACTGATTGTCCCACTTTCTCAATGCAATCCTCCAAATGTGGGATAGGATAAGAGTCCGTTCTTGTAACTGCAACCGTCCACACACAATCGTTGGGTATGGTCTGGTTTA
The DNA here is from genome assembly GCF_047496885.1 of Scyliorhinus torazame. Taxonomy (NCBI): domain Eukaryota; kingdom Metazoa; phylum Chordata; class Chondrichthyes; order Carcharhiniformes; family Scyliorhinidae; genus Scyliorhinus; species Scyliorhinus torazame. The sequence continues at coordinate 124,295,408 of NC_092713.1, forward strand.
GGTACCATCACTATGGGTGAGCTCCATTGGCTGCAACCAACTTCAATTATGCCATTTTTAAGCGTACTCTCAATCTCTTTGTTAACCTGTGCCAATTTTACTGGGTTAAGTCTGTATGGATGTTGTTTGATCGGAACAGCATTTCCCACATCTACATTATCTATAGCCATTTTAGTACTTCCCAATTTATCTCAACAAGCTTGTCCATGTGCTATCAGTAACTCTTTAAGGTCAGTTCGTTTTTCCTCCAGAAGGTAACTCACCAATTTATCCCAATTTTTAAGAACATCCTCATTTTCCAATTAAATTTGAGGTATGTCGAAATCACAGTCACCTGATTTGGTTTGTCACTTTGAGTTAGAATCATTAAAACTTCCTCCTTTTTTCTTTCCTTCCCTTTGAAAGTACCTTTTAAGCATATTCACATGACACACTCGGTGATTTTTCCTTCTATCTGGTGTTTTTACCATATAATTCGCCTCACTTAATTTCCTTTCAATCTGATAAGGTCCACAAAACCTAGCTTTTAAAGGTTCACCTACCACTGGTAACAATACTAAAACTTTATCTCCACTGGCAAAACTACGAACTTTGGATTTCTTGTCCGCTACCCGTTTCATCACATTTTGTGCAACTTTCAAATGTTGTCTAGCCAATTCACCTGCTCCATTTAATCGTTCCCTAAAATTTGACACGTAATCCAATAATGTAAGTTCCGATTTCTCACTCACCAATTTTTCCTTAATCAATTTAAGTGGTCCTCTTACCTCATGACCAAAAATTAGTTCAAAAGGACTAAATTTGGTTGACTCATTAAGTGCATCCCTAATTGCAAACAGTACGAATGGAATTCCTTTATCCCAATCCTCTGGATAATCTTGACAATAAGCCCTCAACATTGTCTTTAATGTCTGATGCCACCATTCTAACGCTCCCTGAGATTCTGGATGGTATGCAGTTGATTTAAATTGTTTTATTCCTAAGCTATCCATAACTTTGAATAACTTTGAGGTAAAATTTGATCCTTGATCCGATTGTATTTCTCTGGGTAGTCCATATCTAGTAAAGCATTTAAGTAATTCCTCCACAATCTTTTTAGCTGTAATATTACGTACTGGAATGGCCTCTGGAAACCTAGTAGACACATCCAATATAGTCAAAAGATATTGATTCCCACTTTTTGTTTTAGGAAGCGGTCCTATGCAATCAATTAGGACGTTTGAAAAAGGTTCCTCAAATGCTGGAATGGGTAGTAAGAGTGCTGGTTTTATCACCGCTTGAGGTTTCCCTATCAATTGACATATGTGACATGATTGACAAAATTTAAATACATCTTTATGTAGTCCAGGCCAATAAAAATGTTTCTGAATTTTAGCTTGAGTTTTCCTTATCCCCAAATGACCTCCCCCTGGTACCTCCTTTCTATACCCTACCGGCAATACTACTTGATGAACTTGATGAACTTCTGCCCACTTTTCATCCGCCTGCATATGTAAAGGTCTCCATTTTCTCATCAAGTCATCACTTTTACGGTAATAACACTCTGGTATACACGCAGATTCCTCTTCCGGATATGCTTTCTGATACATTGTAACTCCGCCAATTTTCCTGAACTAAAAATATCCACCTCATCCTCCACCTGTTCATGTTCTTTTTCAACCATCCGATCAAAAATCGTTTCTGATAATTGCACTTCCACTTCATCTTCACTCTTTGATTTCTCCTCTTGTCTTAACCTGTGACTTTGCGACCTTGTTACTACACAATCCGGAAAAATCCCAGGATATTCGTCCTTCAACACTTCAGTTGTCTGATTTTCCACTGGCTTATCAACCACAGTAGACATCACTCCCACCTGCGATCCAGCTATATCATTACCTAAGATAAACTGTATTCCTGTGTTATGGGCGAGGCATTTTCAGAACCCCAAAATGTATCATGGAGTTCAACCAACCTCTCCCTTTAATGGATTTGTTGCTTTTCCCAGCACACGGCTTTTCCCTAGGTGTGGGATTACAATTATAGACACGTGGGTTTTTAAACACAAAACACTGTTTATTCCATGAACTCAACTTAACATCTTAAATAAACATTGGATCTCTTAACACCCCTTACTTCAAAGATAACTCAGAAAATATTGCAACAGTAAATAATTCCTTAAAATGTTCCTTCAAACTTCCAAGAGACTTAACACCTTTAAACAAAATCACATCAGGTTAAAGGCTTCACTATTATAAGTTTAAATCACCCAAATGATCCAGAGATAGTCTTTCATGGCAGAGATCCAGCTCACTGCAAAACACAGACACACACCCGCACTTTTCCTCCAAACTGCAAAACTAAACTGCAAAATGGCTGATCTGAGCTCAGCCCCACCCACTCTCTGACATCACTGTTTTCTTAAAGGTACATTGCGTAAACATTCGTGTCTTAAAGGTACTCTCACATGACACCTCCCCTCAAGAAAAAAAAAATAAACCATCAACTTCAAGATGGTTTCATTTTTCACTTTTGCACCATCCACCAAGAAATGTACACAGTAAATATACCTTTTCGTTTTTTTTAAAAAACAACACATGCAAACAGGTATAATAATATAGTCCATTTTTCTTTGTTCTTCTTCCTCCAACCAAAATCCTTCTAGAGTGAAAGTCTCTTTGAACAAAGTCTCTGCACGATCCATCCATCCATTCCTCTACTCCTCGGCATTTCTCTTTAGAATCAGATACTTTAGTTCAATCTGACCACAGAGTCCCTGGCAATTCTCCAATACAGGAGCATTGGTGATCCAGCTTTCAGGCAGTCAAATGCCCATTGATAATCCACTGTCCACTGAAATATTTTAGGTTTCTTTAGCAAGTCCATCAGTGGAGTAATCACGCCACAAGACTTTTGCACAAAGGTTCGATCAAATCCACTCATGCTAAGAAATTGCATTATTTCCCTTCATCTTGAGGGTATAGGAAATTCCGCAAGGAAAGTGATTCGGGCTTCTCCAAATTCACTTTTGGCTAGGTCCATCACCAAACCCGCCACCTGACGTCGATCGAAGAACTCCATACAATGGTTTAAATGTTCTTTCCATGTCTGGAAGTTGGAAATAAAAGCAGATTGTCCCACTTTCTCCATGCAATCCTTCAATGGTGGGACAGGATAAGAGTCCGGCATTCACTTTTCTATAGTCCACACACAACCGTTGGGTACCATCTGGTTTAGGTACCATCACTATGGGTGAGCTCGATTGGCTGCAACCCACTTCAATTATGCCATTTTTAAGCATACTCTCAATCTCTTTGTTAACCTGTGCCAATTTTAAAGGATTATGTCTACATGGATGTTGTTTGATAGGAACAGCATTTTCTACATCTACATCATGTATAGCCATTTTAGTACTTCCCAATTTATCTCTACAAACTTGCCCATGTGATATCAATAACTCTTTCAGGTCAGTTCTCCTTACCTCTGGAAGGTAACTTAACAATTCATCCCAATTTTTAAGAACATCCTCATTTTCCAATTTAATTTGAGGTATGTCAAATTCACAGTCATCTGGATTTGGTTAGTCACTTTGAGTTAGAATCATCAAAACCTCCTTTTTCTCTCCTGCCCTTTCAAAGTACCTTTTAAACATATTCACATGACACACTCGGTGAGTCTTCCTTCTATCTGGTGTTTTTACCACATAATTCACCTCACTTAATTTCCTTTCAATCTGATATGGTCCACAAAACCTAGCTTTGAAAGACTCCCCTACCACTGGTAACAACACTAAAACTTTATCCCCACTGGCAAAACTACGAACTTTGGATTTCTTGTCCGCTGCCCGTTTCATCACATTTTGTGCAACTTTCAAATGTTGTCTAGCCAATTCACCTGCTCTATTTAATCGTTCTCTAAAATTTGACACGTAATCCAATAGTGTAATTTCCGATTTCTCACCCACCAATTTTTCCTTAATCAATTTAAGTGGTCCTCTTACCTCATGACCAAAAATTAGTTCAAAAGGACTAAATTTGGTAGACTCATTAGGTGCATCCCTAATTGCAAACAATACGAATGGGATTCCTTTATCCCAATCCTCTGGATAATCTTGACAATACGCCCTCGACATTGTCTTTAATGTCTGATGCCACCTTTCTAACGCTCGCTGCAATTCTGGATGGTACGCGATTGATTAAGATTGTTTTATTCCTAAGCTATCCATAACTTCTTTGAATAACTTTGAAGTAAAATTTGTTCCTTGATCCGATTGAATTTCTGTGGTTAGTCCATATCTAGTAAAGAATTTAAGTAACTCCTCCACAATCCTTTTAGCTGTAATATTACGTACTGGAATGGCCTCTGGAAACCTAGCAGACACATCCATTACAGTCAAAAGATATTGATTCCCACTTTTTGTTTTAGGACGCGGTCCTACACAATCGAATAGGACCCTTGTAAAAGGTTCCTCAAATGCTGGAATGGGTATTAAGGGTGCTGGTTTTATCGCTGCTTCAGGTTTCCCTATCACTTGACGTGTGTGACATGATTGACAAAATATAACTACATCTTTATGTAGTCCAGGCCAATAAAAATGTTTCTGGATTTTAGCTTGAGTTTTCCTTATTCCCAAATAACCTCCCACTGGTATCTCATGTGCAACTCGCATCACCTCTTTTCTATACCCTACCGGCAATACTACTTGATGAACTTCTGCCCACTTTTCATCCGCCTGCATATGTACAGGTCTCCATTTTCTCATCAAGACATCATTTTTACAGTAATAACACTCTGGTATACTCTCAGATTCCTCTTCCATATATGCTTTCTGATATATCCTTTTTATTTCTACATCTTTCTGTTGTAACTCTGCCAATTTTCCTGAACTAAAAATATCCACCTCATCCTCCACCTGTTCTTGTTCCTTTTCAACCATCTGATCAAAAATCGTTTCTGATAATTGCACTTCAACTTCATCTTCACTTTTTGATTTCTCCTCGTCTTAACCTGTGACTTTGCGACCTTGTTACTACATAATCCAGAAAAACCCCAGGATATTCGTCCTTCAACACTTCAGATGACTGATTTTCCACTGGTTTATCAACCATAGTAAGCATCACTCCCACCTGCGATCCAGCTATATTATTACCCAAGATAAACTGTATTCCTGGACAAGATATTTTATCTATTACTCGTACTACCACTTCACCACTCTTCACTGGACTTTCCAACCTTACCTTATATAATGGAACGCTACTCCTCTCACCCGGGATTCCACATATCACCACCTTTTCTGGCAACATTCTTCCCAAACTACATAATTCCTCATCTCTTACCATTTAGGATTGACTAGGCCCTGTATCTCTTTAAATTGTGACTTCTTTACCTGCTCCTCCTGATACACATGAGTAAACTTTACCCACACAAGTAAATTCTTTAAAGACATCTGGCACCTTCTTAACAATTACTTCTTGAATAGGCTATACAATCGTTGGCATCTCCTTCGCTTCCCTTGGGCTTTCCTTTACCATTCTAACAAACCCCACTGTCTTATCCTGTTTTACCACATCAGCCTTCCCAGTGCTTTTCTTCAACCACCAACACTGTGACTTTACATGGCCTAGTTTATTACAGTGAAAACATTTGAAACTTTTCATTTCTTTTCCACCCCCCTGGATTTCTTTCTTAATCCGAGGTACACTCTCTTCATTGTCTCCCATCAAATCAACTTTACCTTTACCACTTGAGTATTTCTCATGTCCCCAGTTTCTATCCCTCACCGGCTGAAACTGATGTCGGAAACCAATCTTTGGTTTATGAACTGATTCATAATCATCTGCCATTTCCGCTGCTAATCTCGCAGTTTTAACCCTCTGTTCTTCCACATGAGTTCTCACTACATCAGGAATTGAATTTTTAAACTCCTCCAAAAGTACAATTTCTCTGAGAGCTTCATACGTTTGGTCTATTTTCAAAGCCCTTATCTACCTATCAAAATTACTCTGGTTGAGCCTTTCAAACTTCATGTATGTTTGACCAAATTCTTAAATTTCTAAACCTTTGTCTGTAAGCTTCAGGCAGTAGCTCATATGCACTTATGATGGATTTCTTCACCTCCTCATACGTCCCAGATACCTCCTCTGGTAGTGATGCAAACACTTCACTAGCTCTACCTACCAGCTTTGTTTGAATCAGTAACACCCACATGTCCTGTGGCCATTTCATTTGTTTAGCTACCTTCTCAAATGAAATGAAAAAGGCTTCCACTTCTTTCTCGTCAAACCTTGGCAATGCTTGGACATATTTAAATAGATTCCCACCAAGCCTTCGACTATGACGCTCTTTCTCACTATCCTCATCACTATCGTCCAACTGTACGCTTCCCTTTACGTCTGCCAATTTTAACTGACTGTCATGTTTCATGGCCATTTTCTGAAGTTCAAACTGTCTCTCTTTATCTTTTTCCCTGATCTGTATCTCCCTTTCTCTTTCTTTTTGTTCTGCTGGGGTTATTCTTTCTTTTCTCCTTTCTTCTCTCTTGTTTTCTTTTTCCTCTCTCTCTCTTTCATATTCAAGCTGCTTTAATTCTTTCTCATGTTCCATTTGTTTAATGTGCAACTGAATTTTTGCCATTTCCAATGAGTCAAACTCTATCTCAGGCAACTGTAAATGCTTAGCCACCGCCATAATTACCTCATCTTTTCGCATTTTGTCAGGTAATGATAACTGCAATGTTTTTGCGAAATCTAACAGTCTGCTTTTAGTCTCTGTCCGTAAGGTACTGCGTGTGACCGTCTCCACCTCCAACAACTTCTGAGCCTCTGAAAGAGCCATTGTCCACAACACACACCCTACTTAAACTAAAATACCACACCGGAAAAGCAACCACAATATGCTCACCCCTCACTGGCTTTAAGTTAACTAAGCCAATCCAATAGATAGATTTTATCCCCCTCGAGCCCCCAATTGTTATGGGCCAGGGTTTAGAGAACCCCAAAGTGTATCATGGAGTTCACCTGGCCCACAACTTTGAATAGATTATGGTATGCGGAGCACATGGCTTACTCTACAGGTATGGTACAGCAGAAAATGGACCAGTGGTTTTTAAAAGAAAACAATGTTTATTCTATGAACCCAAGTTAACCTTTTTAAAGCAAACAGTGAATCTCTTGGCAACCAGTAAATCAAATACACCGCCCAAAGACTACAACATTAAGCAAACTGTATGCTGTCCTTTTATCATCCAAAAGACTTAACAAACCTTCAAACAGGAACACATTAGGGTTACATTTAATACTGAGACCATTTTACAATTCTGAGTTCGCCAAATTATCCATAAATAGTCTTTGCGTGGCAGAGATCAACAGCAGTGCAGCTCACTGAAAGAACACAGACACATCCAAGCTTCTTCTCAAACTGAAACTAAAAAAGCAGAAGTGGAGCTCAGCTCCACCCACACTCTGACATCACTCCAATAACATGAGCAGCTCCATTTCTTTTCTTTTTTTTTCCAAAACAATGTTAATTTTATTTCATAACATCAAAAACCACATTCCAAAACAGAGTTCAGTAACTGATGAAACAAACGGGTATTCCTTGAAACATGAAAGCTTGAAAATCTTTCATTGATTACTGATGAAGGTGAAGCTTAAACACAGCCACCAGTCACCGTGGTTTTGCCGTTCTTTAGTTACGGGGGCATCACTTGGATCTTGCCCTCATCTTCCTTCGCTTACGCGCATCCGTTTCTTTCTCCACTTGGCCCGCATTGTTTGGCAGCTCAACAGCTCCAACTGGCTTCAAGGCTCCCGAGCAGCTCCATTTCTTAAAGGTACATTTCTTAAACACCCATTTCTTAAAGGGTACTCTCACGTGACAAGAGGTCCATTGACCTTGAGTGGGAATGTCTAGCCTTGGGACGAGCATGACCGGAAAATCCTACTCTTTCAGTCTACAGCGCAGAGACAGGCCATTTGAACCAACAGAATCAGCATATATGCTTCAGATCAGCCTTTCCACTCCTCATCTCATTCCATCAGCTTATCCTCATATTCTTTTATTCCTTTCTCTCTGTGTGCTTATTTAGCTTCCCTGCAAATAAACTGCATTATTTGACTCTTTATGGTATTACATTATACATTCCCACCACTCTTTGAAATTCCCTACTGGATAGTTACCATCTTATGTATATGGACTCCAGTTTTGTATTCCCACAAACAGCAACATTTTCTCTATGTCCAGCCTATCAAACAATTGTTTTACCTGAAAGGTCATGTTGAGGTTTCTTTCCAAAGACACTCAGCATGTACAATATTGAGAAGCAAATCCTCTGAATTCTGATGTCATATTTGTGAAACTATGCCTTGATATCCTTTTTATAATATGGAGATCAGGGGCGAAATTCTCCGGTATCGGCGCGATGTCCGCCGACTGGCGCCCAAAACGTCGCAAATCAGTCGGGCATCGCGCCGCCCCAAAGGTGCGGAATGCTCCGCATCTTGGGGGGCCGAGCCCCAACTTTAAGGGGCTAGGCCCGCGCCGGACAAATTTCCGCCCCGCCAGCTGGCGGAAAAGGCCTTTGGTGCCCCGGCAGTTGGCGCGGAAATGACATCTCCGGGTGGCGCATGCGCGGGAGCGTTAGCGGCCGCTACGGCATTCCCGCGCATGCGCAGTGGAGGGAGTCTCTTCCGCCTCCGCCAGGGTGGAGACCGTGGCGAAGGCGGAAGGAAAAGAGCGCCCCCATGGCACAGGCCTGCCTGCGGATTGGTGGGCCCCGATCGCGGGCCAGGCCACCGTGGGGGCACCCCCCGGGGCCAGATCGCCCCGCGCCCCCCCCCAGGACCCCGGAGCCCGCCCGCCCCACCTTGTCCCACCGGTAAGGTAGGTGGTTTAATCTACGTCGGCAGGACAGGCATTTTAGCAGCGGGACTTCGGCCCATCCGGGCCAGAGAATCGCGGGGGGGGGGGGGGGGGTGCGCCAATCGGCGCGGCGCGATTCCCGCCCCCGGTGAATATCCGGGGCCGGAGAATTCAGCAACCGGCGGGGGCGGGATTCACGCCAGCCCCCGGCGATTCTCCGACCCGGCGGGGGGTTGGAGAACCTCGCCCCAGAAGAGTGCATAGTATTCCCGAATAGGATTCAAGACAGGTGCAACATAACTTCTCTCCTTTTCAATTCTATCCCTCCAGAAATAAACTCCAGTGCTTGGTTTACTTTTTCTAATGGCCTTTCTAGATTATAGAATCCGAACAGTACAGGAGGAGGCCATTCAGCCCATCAAGTCTGCACCGACTTTCTGAAAGAGCACCTACCTCGGTTCATGCCCCCAGCCACCTGTCCTATTTCTATAATCCCGTAACCTAACCTGCATATTCCTAGGCACTAAGAGACAATTTAGAATGGCCAATTCACTTAACCTGCATATCTTTGGTCTGTGGGAGGAAATCAGAGCACCCGAAGAAAACCCATGCAGTCACAGGGAGAATGCGCAAACACCACACAGACAAGGCTGGAATTGAACCCGGGTCCCTGCCGCTGTGAGGGTACAGTGCTAACTACTGTGCCACCGTAGCAAATGTAGAACTACAATGATGTGTGCTGAATTGAAGAGGAGAATTGTTGCTGAATAAAAGAATTAGAATTGAAATAGGACAGCTAATTGCAGAAAACAAATCAGAATCAGACAAGTAATGGGATGGGAAGAAGTCCTTATATGACTAAGCCAATGGGCGACAACTTGGAAATGGGCTAACAAATGAACAGTTGATCACGCACCCAACTCATCAATCTATATTCAGATGAGGACAGTGCATGAGCTTTTCCAAAATCTGTATTCTGCCTATAAACCCTTGAAAAAGGGCCATACAGGAGCACTCAAGAAGGTGGACAGGGGATGCGTATCAATGGTCAGAGGCTCAGTGAACCAAGCAGGAAGATCTTGGTCAAAGATCACTCCAATGTATCCTACCGTCAGTATCATCAATATCTGAGGGGTAACTATATAACTTATCTGTTTTGTTTAAAATTCTCAATAAAGGTACTGAACTTCATGTGACATTGTATCAATCATAATTCTCAGTCTCTGAATTTATGAAGGTGGTAAAATGACCTACAATTGTCTTTTGTGAATGTGTGCTCCTGGACCCCTTCGTTGATCAATTCCAGTAAGATTCTTATTATCCCAGCAAAATGCGGTCTCCTCATTCTTCCTACAAAAATACACCTCACTTCATATTTACATATATTGCAATGCATTCACCAATTCTCATTCTATGTTCTGTTGCAGTTTATTAATGAGCTCTTACATTTTGCCACATTCCTCCTTTATGCCAGCTCCTTAGGTGTCAAATACAAATTTTGAAATTCTATTTCCACTTTGAGTCCGAATCATTATTGTAAACTGTGAATAACAATGGTGCCACGCCAATTCCTACAGCACACTGCTTCACATCTCTCTACCAGTTGTCTAGCCACCCTTAACCTTTACTCTGTTTCCTGATTTGTCGCCAACTTGCTGTCTGTTACTTGTCCTGAGTTTACATGCATCTACCATGCAATAACTTATTGAACACCATTTGAAAGACAAAACATATTAGCCATTTCTACATTATCTTTGTATACCCTATTCCTTCCTCAAATAACTCAAAAGGTTGGCCAGTCTTCTGTTCTGCTGCTTTATTCTCCTCACCTGAAGGCACTGTTGGACCTCTGACATATTGATGTCATTAATAATACAATTATCAAATTGTACTGTACATAAGCTTGGTGATGAAAAGATTAAATTTCCATATACTGTAATGTAGCTTCAATAAAGAACATGTGGAGTTCTCCCTGGGGCATATTTGCGTATTTAGTTTCCTGTGAGTCTAGCATTAGTAGCAAAGGCCAAAACTAGAATTGTAAGTAAATAGTACAAATCAAAATTACTTTGTTGTAAGGAAGCTGGAAACCCTCTTCTCATTGGGATCAATAATTCGAAACATAGGATATAAATGAAAGTTTAATTGTTGGAGGGAAGCCATGAGCACACCTCCCATTGGTCAAGAACTACAAATATTTGGGTAGACATTATGATTAATGGGCTGAATGTTGCCTGCAAAAAAGGGTACAAAAGGGTATCCAGGGATACCTTATATTTCAGAACACTTGCCAAAGGGACTCATGCCAGGAGAAAACGTTAGAAGCTAAAACTAAGGCAATTGCTCAGAAGCATTGCGAAGTCATTGTCAGTGAACAGATAATTGACATAGGTTGTAGTTTGGCGTAAGAATCCAGAAATGACTATTGTCACAGAGGTTGGGGTTTTCCATACTTTTCGGTATTAGAATCTAGGATTTGAGTTAAAGTAATTGCCTTAAGAAAAAGAAGTAGTCCTTGTCAGGAAGCTACTTTCAGCCTCAGAGAGAGAGAGTGCGAGAGCAAGTGAGAGAGAGCGTGAGAGAGAGCACGAGAGCAAGCGAGAGAGAGCACGAGAGAGAGCGAGAAAGCATGAGAAAGCACACTCAGCAACAGAGATGAAGTCTATATAATATATATACATATATATATATAAACAGAGAGAGAGAAACCATTCAGCAAGTAACTGTGAAATATGCACCTCCAGCAGTTAAGGTAAACTTGGAAATTAGAGTGGAAGCCTTGAAGCTGCAAAATGGGGTTTGCATGTTTTTTCAGTTGATTAAGTTTAAAATCTCAAAGAATGTTGTGAGTCAAGAGTCCAGGTTCAATGAAACAAGAAACTACGCTAGAAGTGCCAGAATCCACAGGAAAGACAATGGGCGGGATCCTCCGCTTCTGAATCTAAGCGTTGACGCCAACGGAGAATCCGTGGCCTTTCACGTCAGGCGCATTGGCGCGATTCTGCTACTGGTGAGGGCTAGCACCAGCTCCATGTGAAACACCACCAAAACCTATGAAAAACGGTGTGGGAATCGCCGGGTCCGTGATGGACACTCGCAGGGCTGACAAACTGCAGCGGTGCTTAAACACCCCCTACACACACATTTATTGGAGCAACCAGACAGCTGATGGATCAGCTGGGTCCAGAGAGCACCCAGGGGGGTGCCATGGAGAGACACCTATACGACCCAGGCACCGGTATTAAAGCGGGCTGCCAACGGCATGCACAGCCTTGCCGGCTGTGGAAATGGTGTTGCGTACCCGTCCACCCCGATCTCACAACCCACCTCCTGGCCACCCCACACTACTCCCCCCTGCCCTGGCAGAAACCCTCCGGCTAGCAGCAGGGCTGTCGGGGAGGTATGGCGGTGCTGGGCACTGTCTGTAAGCCCTCTCTCTCTCTCAGCAGCCACCACACCAGGTTCACTATTTGTGAGAGCACACGTGGACCGTGCCGTCGGGAACTCGGTCCATCGGAGGCGGAGAATCACAGGTGCGGCCACTAATGACATGCAAACGGTGCTGCAACTACACACGGTGTGCATCATATTGACGCTGTTTTTGAGGAGGCGGAGCAGCACGATTCAGCGTCAAACCAGCGCCTGCCACGATTTTGGCGTAGGGAGCTTTTTTTCCGGCGATCTCACGCCCAGATTTTGGCGTCAGCTAACGGAGAATCCCTCCCATTGTATTGTACTGTGCCTTAACTCGTGGAATTTTAAATATTAATCTTTGTTGTCCAATAAACCTTGATAGTTTGCATTTTAAATTTGTAATTTTTTTTTGCCAATATAGTAATTTTGTGACAAGAATTTTCTTACTCTGTGGTTGAGGACAGAGCCTAAATCCCAACAGCATGAATGTTTCTCCCTCCATAAGGATGGCAATGGCCTGTAAAGGCAATGATGTACACTCTGAAGGAATTCTGTGAAGGGGGTCTAGGGGGAGGTTAGAGGGTGACAGTACCTGCACTGGAACCAAGAAATGGCCAGAAACGGGAATGTTGCCACAGATCCAAGAGACCTCAGCCACTAAGCAACCATCAAAAGAAGCAAGGTACAAATCAGTCTGAGGGGGTGCATAATAAGAAAACCTGAAATTGTAGCTTTTCAGGTTACTCCCAGACCTTTCACCTTTTGGTGAAAGCCAGATCTCTTAGGGCATCTCATTCTTTTGTTGCCCTGCAGTGAAGTCAGTGTGGTTATGTCCAGGATTGCTCACTTGCATCTCACTCATATCCTCATCCTACACCTCCAATAGGCACAGGCCTAGTTAGGCGAAATTCAGGAAGACTCAGAAAACCAGGACAATGCAATTGTGAGTCAAGGCCGGAGGCAGTGGTCTCTGCCCTCATTTGTTCTGCACTGCAGTCAATGTCGCTCAAAATGTTTCAAAAAAACTATTTTCCTGGAGACTGTGAATAATGTCTAGTATTCTGGTAACATTCTTATTATAAGTACCTCTGGGTGAAGTGCAGTTCCAAGTATACGTCCATCCACAATTGCTATATTGTTGATGCAGCTTAAAAGTAATATTGCCTTCAGACTGCTTCTTAGTTAGGTTGAATTTAAGATCTTGTAAAGAAAGAGTTGAAAATACAGTCATCGAGATCAACTTTAATGAAAACTAAACATAATTTTTTTTAATGGCTTTGAAACTGTTCCCAAAGAGCTTTGATATTTAATGATACCAACATTTGGTAATAGGACAGTTTAAAACTTAACCTGCACATCGTGAACTGCATTAACAAAAGCAATATGTTGGGAACTTTTTTACCACAATGCATTAAAGATAAATTAAACTGTATTTACCAGGAGGTGGTCCTGTTGTGATGTTTGCCAGTGAAAAAGTCTGTCTACATTTCCCACATAGAATCGCCATGAGGTTGTAATTGGTACAATAATGAAGTCCTTCTAGTGATACTCTGATGCTGCTTTCATTTTCAAACAATAAAATTAATTTATCCAGAATTTCGATGTTTTGAGTTTCAGTGATTGTGTAACTAATGTCAAGGGTGACATTGTTATTTGTGACACTAAGTGGCTTGGCAGTAATATTCGCTAAAAGAAGAAACAGAAAGAGAAAAAATTAGTAATTTTCATCACATGCACATCAACAAAATAGCATTCATATTAAAGTTGATAATTGTCAATTACTTTTCTTTTTGAAAGGGATGTGAAACGCCTATCATTTTATTAATGAACTAACTGTTAGTGCATGAGTGAGGCCCATACAAGTAAATCAGCCCCTGCCTCTTCAATGATGAAATACTTCCACAAATCTTATTTCGGCCCAACGTGGCAATGGCCATCTCCAATGAAAGACAATCTGCCCATCACTCCTTGGCACTCACTGGCATTACCATCACTGGATGCCCAACTATCAGCATCCAGGGGGTTGCCATTGGCCAGAAACTCAATTGTGGTACAAGAGCAGGTCAGAAGCTAGAAATCTTGTGGCGAGTAACTCGCCTCCTGACTCCCCAAAGCCTGTCCACAATCTACAAGGCAGAAGTCAGGAGTGTGATGGAAAACTCCCCACTTGCTTCAACAGCACGCTCAAGAAACCTGACACCATCCGGGGCAAAGCAGCCCACTTGATTGGCACCCCTTCCACAAACACGGAGTATACCCACGCCACATGGACTGCAGCAGTTCAAGAAGGCAGCTCACTACCACCTTCTCAAGGGTAATAAGGGATGGGCAATAAATGTTGGCTTAGCCAGCGAAGCCCACATTCCTTGAACAAATAAAAAACCTGTTTTGGACTTTGCCGATCTAGTTCCTAACTTCCTCTTACGTTGCTGAAAGGTCTGCACAGGATGCCCATGGGAACAGGTGAAAACGGCATACAGAGACCGGTGGCTGCAACCACTCATGTTGGCAGCCACCGACATCCAGATATCAGAGACATTCTGGAAACCCCATGACCAAAGGTTTTCTTGACCATCAATGATAGTATTGTCATTCACCACAAAATAACAAATATTCTCTCTCACCGCACGTAATGCTCATGCAAACACATCGGGCTGGATTCCTCAGTGGGGAGTCACTAGAAGTGAGCTGGAGAAAGGGTTTGACTCACCACTCAACCCCAGCATTGAACTCTACCCATTTTCTCTGTTACGACCTAAGGCCGGGTGGATTTCGACATCTTCTTGGTCCTGCAAAGGGAACTAGTTGCTGCATAGCAAAATCTGTTGTCACTGTAGCATTTTCATATTAGGAGCAGCAGCCAAATAGATTCTTTTAGGATAGTCAGACAGTTTGGAATGGGCCTTTGCTTATTATGCAAATCAAAGGAGAAGACGAGTATAGGAGATGTGGTCAGGCCCTGTGCCTCCAGTTCTTTTAATGCCATTGCTGCAGAAAACACCACCACTCCAATGTTGCTCTTAGTTGTAATCAGTGGGACCATGGCAAGTCAGCAGGGAAATCAAACAGTTTCGCTTAGCAACCTCCACCCTCAACTTCACCCACTCACTGAAATTGTCTTTCTGGGGTGACTGTGCAAGCAAGGATCAAGTTGTTATAATCCCTGTTGTGTGGGGAGGGTGATTAAGCATGGTCTCAAAAGGTCTGGCTATGGATCTCTTGGTCTATTGTAAATTCCATCTGCAAATAAACATTCCCATGAGCAGGTTTAGTATAGACTATGAAAAAGTGTGACAATATAATGAGTGCCCCATGATTGCTTAAGAGTTCTCCCACAGCAATCCTGGAAGCTTCCTGGTTGCCTGCAGCTCTCTCTCACAAGGCAACTGAGGACAGAACTGCAGGAACCCTTGGTCCAGAATTTCCATTCAAGCGACTGGAGGGGATGACCTGGAATTTCTGTGGCTGTTGGCATAGTGAGTGAGTGAAACCTCAAGAGTAGACAAGCTTCTAGTGGAAAGGGGCAGAGAGAAGGTCGAGAATGAACCTAAAGTGACACTGGCATGCAAAGGAGTGGATGTAAGTGAGACACCCTCCCACTGACACGCAACCGTCTCCCCCAACGTGAGTGTTGGATTACATCAGTGGGAACTATGTGGGAGCCAAATCCTTTATAAGATGAAAAGCCGGAGATTGTTGTGTTCTCTATTAATTAGTTTGGTTTTCCCTGGCGGAAATGGTAAACCCCCACCCCCCCATCACACCTGAAGTAACACTGGCAAGTTTGCAAGTTACATTTCAAAGGGTTTATTTGTTTCAATAAGAAAAATAAAATGCTGTCAATCTATCGAAAGGAAGTTGTAGGGGATCAGTTGTAATCAGAGGTGAAACGCTAACCTTTATTAAAATAATTTATTTAAGAACTGCAAACAGATAATCTCTATAAAAATATAATCTCAAATTTGTGTTTCCACTGAATAAAAACAATACAAGTTTTCTTACCACAATTCTCATCGCCAGATGGGGTAGCTAGGATTAAAAGCACAGGAACAGCATGATACAAAGTTTTATTCTTAATTTCCATAATTAAAACTATTTTTCTGCTCAAGCCATTTATACACAAACATAGTGCATTCATTTTGCATGTACTGATCGTACTAAACAGTAACTATATTTTAATGAAATTGTAGTAAGGTTTCAGTGTAGTACAGTACTTCATCTAGCAGTTTAATCAATTTTTTTTCTTAACAAACTCAGGAAAAATTTCAGTGGCCATATATCATCCAGGTCAAAACATGTGGCAATGAGGAAGGGAAATAATCAATCAAGACATTGTGCTTAAGTGGTGCTGCACACAGACTTTAAAATTTTTCAGACTGCAACAGAAGGAGACACTGAGCAAGGCAAGGAAATCCATAGTTAGGGATCAGGTGAAAAACTAAGCCACAATGCATTCACGCTGCAAGTACAGCTTGCTGTAATGCAGATTCAGTTTTGCACTGTTGCTAAATTTGTGCCGTTTAGCCAGCTGTCAAGGTCCCCGCCACTAAAGTGTTGAACAAGCATCGCCAACTCTGAATGTATTTTTGGAAATGTCATTATAGGATCTCAAGTCAACATTTCATTCTTCCATCTCTGGTATTTTCAGAAACAGAACTACTGAGAAAGAAAATTAAGAAAAGCACCATTAATTTCAAAGCCCTCATGCTTTTCCTTCTGGGATACTCCCAGCAATGTCTGGGAGATTGGACTGAGTGACTCTGGATTCAGGCTGTATTTAATTGGGGGTTTTCTACAAAGTGAAACCACTTTCTGTAAGGCTATAGTTACAGTGTGAATGCACGCATAAAGCAACAAATATCTCAACAAGTCCTGATTTGAACTTGAAAAGGATGTGGAGGAATGAATAACAAGGTGTATTTGGACATCAAGAGATATCATGAAAACTGACATCATGAAGAGAAATTGCACAAAGGTCCCACAGAAGAGATTAGCGTGTAAAATTAAAGCGCATGGGATTAAGGGTAGTCTATTGAGATGGAGAGAAAACTGGTTGGCAGGCAGCATGCAACGGGTAGGAATAAATGGGTATTTGTCCAAATGGCAGACAATGACTAGTGGGATACTGCAGGGATCAATGCTGGGGCCCCAGCTATTCACTATAGAAATTAATGATTTAGAAAAGGGAGTGAAATGTAATACCTCCAAATTTGCAGATGAAATAAAGCTGGGTGGGAGGGGAGTGATGAGGAGGATGCAGAGGCCCTTCAGTGTGATTTTGACAAATTGAGTGAGTGGGTAAATGAATGGCTGATGCAGTATAATTTGGATAAGCATGAGGTTATCCACTTTGGCAGCAAAAACAGGAAGGCAGATTATTATTTGAGTGGCCACAGATGAAGAGAGGGGAAT
Source organism: Scyliorhinus torazame (assembly GCF_047496885.1). NCBI lineage: Eukaryota > Metazoa > Chordata > Chondrichthyes > Carcharhiniformes > Scyliorhinidae > Scyliorhinus > Scyliorhinus torazame. Next base: position 124,313,072 of record NC_092713.1, read on the forward strand.
GTACAATGAGACCTGGGTGTCCTCGTACACCAGTCATTGAAGGTAAGCATGCAGGTGCAGCAAGTGGTAAAGAAGTCAAATGGTACTTTGGCCTTGATGGAGAGAAGATTAGAGTACAGGAGCAGGGATGTCTTGCTGCAATTATAGAGGGCCCTGATGAGGCCACATCTGGACTATTGTGTGTCGTTTTGGTCTCATTATATCAGGACGGATGTTCTAGAGGGAACACAGAGAAAGTTTAACCGACTGATTCCTTGAATGGCAGGACTGACGTATGAGGAGAGATTGAGTTGGTTAAAATTGTATTCGCTGGAGTTCAGAAGAATGAGAGGGGTTTCTCATAGAAATCCATCAACCAGGGGTCACAGTCCGAGAATCCGGTGAGATGAGGTGACATTTCTTCACCCAGAGTGCGGTTGGCCTGTGGAATTTGCTACCACATAAAGGAGTTGAGGCCAAAACCTGTTTTCCAGAAGGATCAAAGGTTATGGTGGGGGAAGGCGGGTATAGGCTCAGGGGGGATTGAGTCGGATGCTCAGCCGTGATGATAATGAATGGCTCTATCAGTGCTGATTAATCTAGCAGTTTGAAGTTGGACTTTATGGTGTCAGCAAGGTTCGAAAACATGTCTCTTGCCCAATATTTTAACAACAGTGTTGACCTTTAATGGGTAGTTATTTCATTATGAAATAGGTACACAGAAGACCTTGGGTGACTGTGTGTGCGTGTGTGTGGTGTTTGCACTTTCTCTTGTGTCTGCCTGGGTTTCCTCCGGATGCGCCGGTTTCCTCCCACATTCCAAAGATGTGCAAGTTAGGTGGATTGGCCATGCTACATTTCCCCTCATTGTCCAAAGTTTAGGAGCGGTTGGGAGAGTGGGCCAAGGTAGGGTGATCTTTCAGAGGGTCAGTGCCGATTCGATGGGCCAAATGGCCTCCTGTTGCACTCTCGGGATTCGATGATTCTATGATGTTGCCCGGAGATAGTGTCAGACATCTGATGGTGCCAATTTTGTGAGTGGTTGCACAGAGAGCAGCTCCTGCTTAAAGGCATGGAAAAGCGCTCTTTTTACCCAAAATCAGGTGTAACTTAGACAGAAAAGTGTAACTGAAGGTCGGAGGAGAAGTTCCCCCTGAGTGGTATGTCTGCTGGTTACCAAATCTGGCAGAAGATGGTGAAGGACTTGGCAAAGGAGTTGGAAGGGACCTGTGGCGAAGCAGCTTGTGGAAAGATGGCAGAGGCGGAAGGGTCTGTACAAATTGGAAAGCCCCAGTTGATGGCTTTCATTAAGGAAGAGTTCAGCTGACAGAGGAAGGAGGTGCAAGAGGATCGGTCGAAGGCCATCGAAGGGATGTGGCACCCCTGAAGGGATTGATGGAGAGGGTGGAAAAATGTCTAGAGGCTCAGGGTCACAGATCCGTGAAATTGAGAGGGTGATCTCTGAACACACAGTGATAGAGTGGTGGCACTGGAGGTGAAGGTGGGGCTCTTCGGAGACCTTTGCAGGATGTTGAGAGCAAAGGTGGAGGAGGAGAAAAACAGGTTGAGGAGGCAGAATCTGCAAATAGTTGGCCTGCGCAAAGAATTCTGTTGGAGCGGCGGTCGGCAACGCCACCGGGGGTAGCGGCCTGGCTGGGTGACTTATACCAGCTTTCTACGGCTGGAAAAGTGGGGTATGCATTAATGGGTACAGCAGAGGGCATCGAGGCAAGTTGGTAGATGTCTGTGGCTGTGTTTGAGGAGCTGTTCGTCGCGGGGAGGCGGGTGGGGGAGGAGGGGTGAAAAAGGAAAAGATTTGTACAAACTGTATAGTTTGTTCCCCAAATTGTTTATGTTTTGCAACCTTTTGTATAAGTTTTGAACAAAATACATTCTTTTAAAAAAGGAGATAGTGTCCACTGGTGCATCAAAACAAAGGTACACAACACCAGATATTTACACCTCATTTCTCACCCGTCCATCTGTCTGCAACTTGTGAACGATCTGGATTATACACCAGAATATCTACATCTCATTATCATTAGAAGTACTTGTGGTACATCTTTTTCATCATTACACTTGTTAAGAAGGGTTTACTCTTGACTGTAAATAGAAGCATCATCCTCTCAACCCATGATTCCCTAGTTAAACAAAGCAACTACAGGTGACAGTGGAGAGTGTTAGGTACAGGACACAGAAAGAATGGTGGGAGTTTCCTTTCTGCTCCCACCCTATGACTTCTTCCAAAGAAATTATTTGTAATTTTGGTCTTTCCCACCAATACTTCAAAGTGTCTGTGCTGTTTGCAGGTAGTAGCTGAGTCGGCAATGAATCCATACTTTGAATTACTGAACTGCTTGCTGGACTTGGTGCAAAATGGCCTTTGCCAACGTACTTGAGTTTGAGATGGTGTAAATGGGTGCAGAAGTCACTGATTCTTTAAGGAAGCCTGTGGTTGTGTCATTTATAGTTGTGCCTGTAGAAAAGATCAAAGCAAATTGGTGAAAATCCAAGCTCTGAAAGAGCAGTCATCACAAGGTATTTCACGTCAGCTACCATTTCGGGCAGATAGTGTGAGTGGGAAATGTGCTGTAAAGTGAACATGCAAATGTGTGTCCAATTCAGGCAACGTGACTTGATCAATAGACTGTAGGGGGTGGGGTTCCCACTCGATTATTCTGGCCATTCTGGCCTCTCAGCAATTTTATGCTGGAGTAGGAGAGAACTCAGACAGAACCTAACTGAGGCTCTGAAGTGGCCAATTATTGACCTCCTGAGGACCATTTCCCATCCAGCCTCAATTTTAGGCTAGCGGGAGGATATCCTAGGTATGGGGGAAGCCTGAAAACAATTGGATTAGGCCTCAGGCAGAGAGTGGGGCGAGCACCTCCATCAGAAGCTCCTTCTAACTTTGGATACCCCTCTCCTTAAGTCTGGTGGTTGAGGGACCTCCCTTGCTCCATGAACTCGTCCTCCAACACCCAGTTCCCCACCATCTACCTCTCACAACTTCCTCACCCTGTCCACCCTAAAATCCCAAAAATATACATTTTCCTGAACTCCTGGAACTTAAGCTCTATGTACTGCTTGAAGTTCCATGGCTGTCCACTTCAGCCTCTGGCACGGCATAGGCTAGAGAGCTGCTGGTCAGTCAGATTGGAGGGGTTTAATTCCTGGGAGGGTGTGTGTGGGCAATGCCTATAGAGGGAGGGATTGATGCCTATGAGGGGGAGGGGAGTTGGCTGTGAGGGAACTGGGTAACCTTGAGTGAGAGGCAGAAGACTCGCCTGCAGCCAATTAATGCTCATTGGAGTGTGAAATGGCTGCGGGACAGGCTCTTCGGATGGTGGGACAGGAAACCTCATCATCTGACAGTAAATTAAAAACTGGTCAGCGAGTTAATTACACTGATTCTGTATCTGCACTGGTTGTGGAATTACGAGTCCTTTTTGTTTGTGTTACGCTGGACGTTACAGAATACAAAAACAATATAAGGCAAATATAATATAAATAAAAGTACAAATGATATTGTTATTGGCATTGCCAGCAGTGAGATTGTAAGCAGAAAATTACAAAGAGGTATTGATAGGTGAAGTGAATGGGCCAAACCATGGTAAATGGATCTCAATGCCAGCAAATGTGGGGTTATCCACCTTGGACGTAAATGGTCAAACATGGTATTTTCTAAATGGTAAAAGTTAGTCTCAGTGATGGCCTAAGAGACTTGAGAGTTAGGATACATAGATCATGTCAAAGATACTAGGAGAATTAGGCCATACAACCCTTTGAGCCTGCTCCACCATTCAATATGATCAAGGCTGAATCTCTATCGCAATACCACATGCTTTCTCCCCATACCCCGTGATGCCATTAAAATCTAAAACATTATCCATCTCTTTCTTGAATATATTCAGTGACTTGGCTTCCACAGCCTTCTGTGGCAGATAATTTCACAGATCCAGACACTTTGATTGAAGAAACCTTTCCTCATCTCAGTCCAAATGGTTTACCCTATATCATGAGACTGTCCCCTGGTTCTAGATTCCTCTATGAGGGAATACATCCTCCATGCATGAACTAGTTCAGAACATAATCAAGAAGGCAAATGGAATGTAGGCATTTCTGTTTAGAGGACTAAAAAACAAGGGGGCAGAGGTCATGCTTCAGCTCTGGCTAGACCTCACATGGGTTGAAAGTTTTGCATCAGAGAACATAGTTTGGAAATTTGAGCCAAACATTTTAGTCATGAAATAAGGAAACACAAAGAAAATGCAAAAGGTGTAGAAATTTGGAATTGTCTTGCACAAATAGCAATTGATGCTAGATCAATTGTTAATTTTAAATCTAAAATGGATAGATATTTTTATATCCAATGGTAATAAAGGGATATGGGGTTAAGTCACAGATTAGCCATGATTTAATGGAATGGCAGAGGAGGCTCGCAGGGGTAGATAACCTGCTCCTGTTCCTATATAACAGTTCAAATGTTGTTTGATAACACTCTTGTGAAGTGCTTTGGGGTGTTTTAGGGTTGCTATATTAATGTAAATTATTGTTATTGTTCATTTGGTGAAAGCTGGGTGCCAGTGCCACTGTTAAGTGCAGAAAGGTCTGGAGGAGAGGTGCCCAAGTCAATGGTGAGAAAATAAGACATGCCTTCTGATGGTGCTGAAGTTTCAGAGCGTGTGGGAATCACTGTTGAGGTGGTGTTGGAGTTGGTGAATATCGTAACATCTGTTGAAAGAGAAATAAGCCAAAGAAACGTGATCGCTCTGAATTATTGCGCCATCAATACACCATTGATACAACAAGATTCATGAAGGTGTGAACCAATTCCAAATACTTCCTTGTGTTGGTGACCTGGAAATACACAGGCCCCGAATCCCCATAACAGCCGAGATTCAAAAGATCATGATTAGCTGAAAGGCCAAATGTTCTCTGGGGAAGAGGGTCATGCAGTGAAGGGGGAGGGGTCATGGGTAAATATTTCAGTAAATGCTCTTCATACCCTCATGTACCACAAGGAGTGCAATAAAACATACTTAAAATACCAATAGCTCCAGTCCAAATTTGCAGTGACGTTCCTTGCGCCTTTGGAAACCCACACAGCAGAAGTTCACAAGCACTCACATGAAATTGGCCATGTTTTGCAGTTCTTCTTAAAGCGAACCTGTCAGCTTTATCCCTGTGTTGCTTTTAAAATTAAATTGAAATCAGGCACTAATCTGCCTACAATAAAGATCCCTGGGTCTTTGGAGGTGCAATCCTGTCTCCAAGAGCTGTGAACCAATCATGAGCAGCTGGGGAGGCCAAAAGGAGAAATAGGGGAGGTGGGCTGGCAAGGGCCCATCAAACGGGCTCTGGTAAAGGGGAGATGGTCATGTGGAGGATAGGGTGGGGTCTTCCCACAGAGGCAGGCTTTGCTTTTAGTGGGGCCCTCCGTGGGAGCACAGGGTTCCTGATCAGGAGGATGCCCATACCCACTGCCAGACGCTGTTCCCACCCTGGTAGAATACTAGGAATTTTGGGCCCCACACCTCAGGAAGGACATACTGGCACTGGAGCAGGTCCAGCGGAGATTCACACGGATGATCCCAGGAATGGTAGGCCTAACATACGATGAACGTCTGAGGATCCTGGGATTATATTCATTGGAGTTTAGGAGGTTGAGGGGAGATCTAATAGAAACTTACAAGATAATGAATGGCTTAGATAGGGTGGACGTAGGGAAGTTGTTTCCATTAGCAGGGGAGACTAGGACCTGGGGGCACAGCCTTAGAATAAAAGGGAGTCACTTTAGAACAACGATGAGGAGAAATTTCTTCAGCCAGAGAGTAGTGGGTCTGTGGAATTCATTGCCACAGAGGGCGGTGGAGGCCGGGACGGTGAGTGTCTTTAAGACAGAAGTTGATAAATTCTTGATTTCTCGAGGAATTAAGGGCTATGAAGAGAGAGCGGGTAAATGGAGTTGAAATCAGCCATGATTGAATGGTGCAGTGGACTCGATGGGCCGAATGGCCTTACTTCCGCTCCTATGTCTTATGGTCTTATAGGAAGGCAGTGCCGCAGTGGTATTTTCACTGCACCAGTAATCCAAAGACACAGGTTAATGCTCTAGGCACCTGGGTTCGAATCCCACCATGGCAAATGGGGAAATGTAAATTCTATAAAGATCTGGAGCTAAAGGTCTAATGATGAGCATGAAACCATTGTCAACTGTCGTAAAAATCCAGCTGGTTCACTGCACCTGCCATCCTTACCTGTTCTACATGTGACTCCAGAGCCACAACAATGTGGTTGACTCTTAAATGCCCTCTGAAATGACCTAGCAAGTCACTCAATTTAGGGTCAATTAGTGATAGGAAACAAATATGCATATCCCATAAATGAATAAATAAATACTGGCAGTGGGATGAAGCCATTCAATGACCTCAATTGGTCTAGGATCAGAATGGCTGAATCAAGACTTAATCAGAAGTCAGGAAGGCAAGGATCTCCAGTCCTCACTTTGTCACCCAATTGAACAGCTCCTCCTATCCCACTCGGAATCCCATCATGATCCCGGGAGGGCCACTAAATTCTGCCCTGGGTTCCTTCTCTTTCTGGTTGTGCTTTTCATCGTAATTTACCCTTTAGCCTTAGTAAAGACTGAGAACAGATTAAGACATCCTCTGAGGTTCCCCAAAGGCTGTCAGAAATATCAATTTTCTTTCTTTTGTGTCACTTCCCTTTAGCCGTCCCCATGCTTAATGTTTGCCAGACATGCAGTTTTCCAGGTTGCTTATTTAACTGACCAGATCTCCCCCTGATGAGCTGACCTTGATATAAACACATACTTTTAAGCAATCATAAAGCCATTCTGACAGTAAAAATGACAAAATAGAAAATTCTGGGCTGAAATGTCCACAAAGTATTTGAGCATCAGTATCTTCCCTTGGTCAAGACACTGAAGTCACTATGTGAGGACCGCAACACAAACCCAGTTGAAATGGCAAATTCCATGTAGAGCAGAAACTGCGTTTGGGAGCAGCTTGACCTATATGAGAGAATAAAACATTGCACGTAGCACTTAGCCCCAGAGCTTTCAGAACAACTCTGTTTTATTTGGCTTCCACAAGACTTGTCATGCCATAACAGCAAACTGCATCATTGTAGCTGCCGCATTGATTTTCTTAGTGTCAGTCTGGAATGCGGCTGATTGGTAAATCTACCAATCCATTCTTTCCCTATTTTAGTTTGAGAATTCCACAAGTTGCCAGTGACCCATTTTTATGAGGATTATCAAGTAGAAAGCAAAACTGCACCTCCCCGCAGTCGCAAATGCAAACATGGCTTGCCACTCGCAATCTGTATGAGTGAAAGTTGGGTGTTAAGAGTAAAGTTTGTAACCACAGGAGATGCAGTTATCTTAATAAATGACCAGACCACATCACAAGCTGGGAAACATACATGGAGCTGGTGCAGTGCTATTGGATTGAGGTGCCGTGCTGGAGTCTCTGAGTGTTGTTTCATGAACATCTGCAGAAAGATCAAATTACAATGAATTAAATTATGTATCCATAAACAAAATCAAACATCATCTTTTTAATACTAATATAACCACTTCAACTTCACATCCTGAACCTTGCATGGAGAACCACACCTTGTCAATATGTATCAGTTTCATAGCAGATATAGGAAATGCCACACAGAATGATTTCCCTTTCCCTCCTTACTGCAGTATATGACAGGTAGTACATTTGACAAACTGATCCTGGCCAGACGTGGCTATATTTCCCATTCCAGCTGCTTTATGTAACATTGTGGATCGGTGCAGACTAAATACTCTTGGCCTGTTTTTGGCACCATGTCACGGATACCTCAAGAAACATACATGGTGCACTAATGGAGCAAGCATTGAGTATAACTTAATCTTGCCTCTTCAGTCCTACCATATAAAGGGATGCATGCAGGATATTGAACTGAAGAATGTTACAGCCAATATCATGGTTACATTGAAAGTAGGCCATTTATCAATGTTCCATTAGAATGCGCAGTTATCTAGATAACTATATAAATGTGTCTGATTACATCCTTATAGTTTTTGCTAAGGATAGGGAAAGGGGTTGTTAATAAAACAAAAATTCATTCAGTGAAAATCGGACAGAATGAATAGGTTCAAAAAATGCACGTGGTACCCATAATGATACCATTGTATTGAAACGGGCATACTCGAACCTGCTTTGAATGAAAAAGTCACTGTTTCTGGAGCTGTGCTGGAGAGTGTGAGTGCTGAGTGACCTGCTGGGAATTAGACAAGTGAGTAACATCGTATGTCACTACTGAATATAACAACATGATAACATTGATCATTTGATAATGAAGATACAATTCATATCGGTAAACTTTAACAAAATAATCTTTATTGAGACTGGTTTAAAGGAAGAGGTGTAAATTTAGCTGCGCTCTGGAAAGAAATTGGCCTGTTGTCCTAATACTTGCTACGAGGTATAAAATATATTTCATTCACTTCGAAAAGAATCAAGGCAATCAGGATGTTATAAAAGAATATTTAAGCTGATAAAGCTTCATTGAGGAATGCAGCAGGACAAAACTAGCCCATTTTCAAAAATCAGGAACACATAGTAGCCAGACATCAGGGCAACAACCATTCCAATACCAAAGCGAAGTAGGAGGTTGTGTTCATGGACATACTTGAAGTTGCTGTGGGTGCAGTAGTCATTGTTGTTGGAGACGTGCTGGAGAGTGTGAGTGCTGAGTGATCTGCTGGAAGATCAAAACTGTGAGTCACAGTGAATGCCGCAGTTACATATATAAACATCATACCATTAATAATTTACAAAGACCATAAATGAAAATGCTCTTCATGCTAGTAAGTTGCACTAAAATAACTGGCATTTCTCTGGACTTTGAAAAATGTTTTACCTTTTGCCTGGACCCTCATGCCTGCTGAATCATTTTGTCATTGAACCGATAAAGTTTTCTCAACCCTTGGACACTCTAAAAATGCCTTTACCCCATGCTCCAAGGGAATGAATCCCAGCTTCTTTAGCTTCTCCCACATCTACCAGGATGTGGAGATGCCAGCGTTGGACTGGGGTGAGCACAGTAAGAAGTTTTACGACACCAAGTTAAAGTCCAACAGGTTTGTTTCGATGTCACTAGCTTTCGGAGCGCTGCTCCTTCCTCAGGTGAATGAAGAGGTATGTTCCAGAAACATATATATAGACAAATTCAAAGACGCCAGACAATGCTTGGAATGTGAGCATTAGCAGGTGATTAAATCTTTACAGATCCAGAGATGGGGTAACCCCAGGTTAAAGAGGTGTGAATTGTGTCAAGCCAGGACAGTTGGTAGGATTTTGCAGGCCAGATGGTGGGGGATGAATGTAATGCGACATGAATCCCAGGTCCCGGTTGAGGCCGCACTCATGTGTGCGGAACTTGGCTATAAGCTTCTGCTCGGCGATTCTGCGTTGTCGCGCGTCCTGAAGGCAAGCTCATGGGGGTCTCCCAGGAAATCTGAGGCTCCTCCAGCTTCATGCCCCTTTCACACTGCCAGGGTGCCCAGGTGGTATTGACAGCTGGCATGGTCACTGCCAGGTTGGCACAGCCAAGGTGCCAACCTGGCATATTTTGCACACGCAATCGGGCTGGGGGTGTGCCCTGCATGGGTGTTGGGAGAGGGTGTGGGGCTTTGGATCCTCCCATAGTGCGTTCGGGCTGAGGTGGGGGGGTTGGGGATCGATTCTGGGGCCTCAGAGATCGGGACGCCAATCTCTCGCTACACTGGGGAGTTCTGGTGAGCGGATTTCCCCAGTGTACAAAACGGGGCTATACATGTGGCCTTAGTCGTGTGTTTCCCACTGAGGCTCCTTATACAACATGAGTCACTGGGAAATATGCGGCGAAACGTGCTCGCTATGGAACTTTGTTCCCATTTACTTGAATTGAGCTGATAGATTTAGCTTTGTCCTTGAAAAATTGTTTTTTCATCCCAGCACGCGACCATGTCACTTATTATCAGGTACAGAGAGTATTTCTTTCACTCTGTAAAGCTGCTTCAGAATAAGGAGGTTGTTGGAATTAAACCTATTTGAGCTGAGAAGACAAAGGAATAAAAGTATTCAGTTTTCATAAACTAGGAAAAGTCAGCAGCCAGGCACGAGAGGGACAACCATTTTGCTACTGAAATGAGGTGGAAAAGAGTGTTTATGACTGAACTTGAACCTGTTGTGAATGTAGTAGTCACTGTTTTTGGAGCTGTGCTGGAGAGTGTGGGTGATGAGTGATCTGTTGGAAGACAAAAACTGTGAATAACAATGTCATTATTACATATATAAACATGGTCATTGACAAATGTGCTTCATACCAGTAAACCTTTCAAAGATAGTAAATATAGCAGGCATTTATCACGATTATTTTAAGAGAAGTATGGATTTAGCTTGAATCTTGACTCCCATGCCTGTTGAAACATTGTGACCCATGTTTCGCACTGACTGCGAGGCTCTCTGCCCTGTCAAAAATCTTGGAAGTGGTTCAAGACTCTAAGTTCTGTCCCTGAACTTGGCATTTCCCATTTTCGAAGGGCGAGACTGGAGTCGGGCCAAAGTTTGTGCATGTGAAATTAGTGGCGACAGCTGGACACAAACTAGCTGCCTTCGCTGAAGTGGGGTTTTTGAAGAATGGGCATGTAGAGATTAGAACAGGGAAGAGGAAGTCTGAGCTTGGTAGATGCATTTGGATAGCTAGGTTAGCTCTTTGGAGAGGCAAGATAACACTATTGATAGGGTCCCAGGATACATTGGAAGAGGTAAGGCACCCTTTGGAATTGTTAAATGTGAACATGATTATGCACTTGTTACGCAGCACGGTGGCACTGTAGCCTTAAAGCGCCAGGGACTCAGTTCCGACCTGGAGTGACTGTATGGAGTTTGCATGTTCTCCACGTGTCTGCACCGGTTTCCTCCCACAGCCCAAAGATGTGCAGGTTAGGTGGACTGGCCATGTTAAATTGCTTCTTAGTGTCCAAAGATGTTGAGATTAGCTTATGAAGATGGGGCGGGGGTGTGGGCATAGGTAGAGTGCTATTCTGGAGAGTTGGTGCAGACTTGATGGGCAAAATGTACTCCCTCTGCATTGTAGGGTTCTATGATTTTATGATAACTCTTTGGAATTGTGAAACTCTAAAACAGTCAAAGCGTTAGCCAGCTGTCAAGAAACAGTTAAACAGCTGTCCAGCTATGAAGGAACTGTGAAAGAGTTGTCCAGCTGTCAAGGAATTGTCCACCTGTCAAGAAACAGTTAAACAGCTGACCAGCTATGAAGGAACTGTGAAAGAGTTGTCCAGTTGTCAAGGAATTGTCCACCTGTCAATAGCTATCAATGTTGTTAAACGTGTCCATGAAGTGTTAAAGCTGTCGAGAAAGTGTCAAAGTTGTCAAGGAACCGTCCAGGGACACCGAGTGAGTTGGCATAGGGGGTGTAAGAATTGTTAGGGGGGGGAAGGGGTTGGCATTAAGTTGACATGGGGGTGTGTGGGCAATGAGGTGGATAGAGGGGAATAGGTTGCCATTGCTTGTCATAGTTCAGGTCTAAAGAGAATATGAGAAGGGTGAGGGCTGGAGGGATGTCTTTTATTTTATTATTTTCCATTTGTTTAAACAGTGCCAGAGCAGAGAGGCTGTCCATCCATCCAGCCTACCTCTGCAACCAGCATCATATGTATTTGTTCCAGACCCCCACCCACCCCACCCCACCCCCACCCCCCCAACTCAAATTTCAGCCCCCTTCCTCTGACTGAAAATCTAACATGCAAGTGGAGGTTTTTAAAGCTCGCGCTCAGAGAGACGGGAAATCTCCCGAATCTGTCAACCTGATCTGGCGAAAAACATTTGTGCCTGTGTCATTTCGTCCATCAAATTCCTTCAAACCATATCATACAAAATGACTCGAATGCTGCAAGGAGAGCAATCCAAATTTCTCTCCACCTGCAGCACAAATAATCAGGAGATTTAAAAAACGTTTGGTACTCAAGGTTAATTTTAGCCCTTGTAAATTCTGTGTGGTAGCAGCCTCATCTATTTTCTCACAACTCACTGTTGGATTAATAGCTTTACTAAAGAGCTGACACAGGCACGATGGTTTGAATGATCTCTTCTGTACTGTATCATTCTTTAAAACAAACATTTTAACTTCATCCAGTGAAAATTAGATGATATTTATGCATTGAGGAAATTAGGGTAGTACCGATGTTGATACCAAAACTGGGTGCAGTAATCACTGTTGGAGCCGTGCTGGTGGGTGTGATAGATGAGTGATCTGCTGGAAGATCAAAACTGAGAGTAACAATGTGGGTCACAATGGAATATAAAAAAAGGCCCGAGTTTTTTGTTAGCACAAATGTGGAACTATTTACAGGATTTCGAACAGTGATGGAGGAGTGGGAAGGTTAAAATTCTCTGCGTTCCGTCACTGTGCCTCTGGGGTTTGAAGGGTGAGTGGGTGAGGCAGAAAGGAGTGTGTTCCACACTTTGAAATCACAACTTCAGGATTCTCACACTAATCTGCACATGCCCAACATCCTGAAGTTGTGGTTGGTTTCGGAGAGATAAGAATGGCGAATGCTGACAGTTCACCATTAAGATCCCTGCAAAATCTGGCCCATTGGTTTACTATCCTTTTACAAAGATTATAATGTGCAGGCCAGTTTTTCATATCTTATCTTCACACCCACACTGTCTTTTACATTTTTTTAGCAAATAAGTGGGCGAAGTAGTGGGAGGATTCCCAAGCTGATTATTAGCTCGTTGGACGGTGTTGTAAACACTCCTCGTGTTGAAATAAAACCGGCAAATTCTGGTTGAGTGGAAGGGGGCTGCCGCAGTGCCACAAGGCCTCCATGAAGGCCAGTAAACATCTTGAAACAAAGAACATAATGGGTGCTTTTCTCGACTAAGTTAAGGAAATAGAGATTTGGCACTGTCTTGGAAAAATTGTATTTTCATGCCAGCATACGACAATGTTGTGCAGAGGATAAATCATTCACTTTGTCTAGTCCAATCTGCATCAGAATTATGAGAATATTGCAAAAGAACATTAAAGTTGGTCAAACCACACTGTGGAAGACAAAGGGACAAAACTAATCTGCTGTTAAATAAATAAGGAACAATCGGTAGCCAGGAAAGATAAGGACACCCATATTGCTACTGAAATGAGGAGGTAAAGAAGTTTTCAGCGAGGAACTGGAACCTGTTGTGAGTGTAGTAATTGCTGTTGTTGGAGCCGTGCTGGAGTGTGTGAGTGATGAGTGATCTGTGGGAAGACAAAAACTGTGAGCAAAAATGTCACAATTACATTGATAAACATATCATTGGCAATTATCAAAGAGAGCAAGTCAAAAGTGTACTTCATGCCTGTTAATCTGAAAGAACAGAATATGCATTTCTCTTTAAAAGAAATTATAGCTATAGATTTAACGTATACACTCAAGGCTATTGAAACAGCTTGGGCACAATCAAACCGATGAGAACAGAGTCCCTTAACGAGAGCTGGCAGCACAGAGAAACACCATGCTATCGGGACTCTGGTTCTATCAGGGGCCTCAGAGGGGGAACGCGCCACAGAGGCCACACTTAATGCCATTTCCTGCACTGAGGAGCTCCACTTGCCGGAATCCCTCAGTGCAGGAGGAGATCAGGATACCATTTTTAAATGGCAACTCCCAAATCCACGCAAAGCCCCAACTCACATAAAAAATGGGTACCGGGGGGGTGACCTCCTAGTACCTGCGAGGGCACCCATGGGCCTGCAAGGCACCTTGGACTGCCACCCTGGCACCCTGAAAATAAGAGTGTAACTGATGCTTTTCTCAGCTAATTCAGCTATGTCCTGGAAATATTAGCTTTCATTTCGACCATATCACTTGTTCTGTGATTTCCTTCACTTTGTTAAGAGAGATCCAAACTTCATCAAAATAATGAGGATGTTGTATAAGAACATCCAAGTTGATAAAAACTCATTAAAGCAAAGGGTTAAAAATTATCTGTTTTTTAAAAATCAAGAACAATTGGTACAAGAGGGACAACCATTTTGCTACTGAAATGAGGAAGTAAAGAGTGTTTTGTGGAAGATGGTTAACCTGTTGTGAGTGTAGTAGTCACTGTTGATGGAGCCGTGCTGGAGAGTGTGGGTGATGAGTGCTCTGTTGGAAGACCAAAACTGTAATTAACGATTGCATCAGTACAAATTGGCAATTTGCAAAGAGTGCAAGATTAAAATGCACTTCATGCCTGTAAATCTCACAAAAATAATGGGGATAAAGGCATTTCCCCCGACTATTTTAAGGAAGAGTAGTTTTGGCTTTAGCCAGGATCTCATGCCTGTTGAAACATTTTGTCATTGAGTCCATCAATCCCCTCATATGATTCAATACGCTAACAATTCCTTTAATCTCCTATGCTGCAAGGAACAAAATCCTAACTTCTCTAGTCTCTCCCTTTGTACTACAAATAATCCTGAAATTGAGAATGCACACGAAAACTGAGTGATTTTTGAAATAGAGAAATCAGGTAGAATGTGTATGAGTTCCGAAACTCAATATAAAAATTATCCCCAGTAAATTCTGTGTGGCAGCAGTCTCACATGTTTTCTCCTAACTCATGACCAAATTAATAGCTCTGCTGAAGAGCTGACACCGGCACGATGGGCCGAATGACCTCTTCTGTGCTGTATCATTCTATAAAACAAACATTCTAACTTCATCCAGTGAAGATCAAATGGAAATTATGCATTGAGGAAATTAGGGTAGTACCGATGTTGATACCAAGACTGGGTGCAGTAGTCACTGTTGGAGCCGTGCTGGTGGGTGTGAGTGATGAGCGATCTGCTGAGAGACCAAAATTGAGAGTTACAATGTGTGTCACAATGGAATATAAAAAAAGACCACGAGTTTGCTGTTAGGACAAAGGTGGAACTATTTACAGGATTTCGAACAGTGATGGAGGAGTGGGAAGGTTAAATATTTCTCTGAGTTTTGTAACTGTGCCTCTGAGGTTTGAGGGGTGAGGGGATGATGCAGGAAGGAATGTATTCCACACATTAAAATCACAACTTCAGGGTTCTCACACTAATCTCACATGCCCAACATCCTGAAGTTGAGGTTGGTTTCGGAGAGATAAGGATGGTGAATGCTGACAGTTCTCCATTAAGATCCCCGCAAAATCTGGCCCATTGTTTTATTGGTCATTTGCAAAGATTAAGAGGAATCGCAAAGGTAAAAAGACCCTGATGGGAGTTATGTACAGGCCCCCTAGCAGTAGTCAGGATGTGGGGCAGAAAATAAATCAGGAGATAGAAAAGGCTTGTAAAAAAGGCAATATTACAATAATCATGGGCGACTTCAATAGGCAAGTGGACTGGGAAAATCAGGTTGGTAGTGGATCCCAAGAAATGGATATTGTGGAATGACTAAGAGATGGTTTTTGGAGCAGCTTCTGGTAGAGCCCACTAGGGAACAGGCAATTCTGGATTTGGTGATGTGTAATGAGGCAGACTTGATTAGGGAACTTAAGGTGAAGGAACCCTGAGGGAGCAGTGACCACAATATGAGAGAATTTACCCTGCAATTTGAGAGGGAGAAGTTGCAATCAGATGTAACGGTATTGCAATTAAATAAGGGTAACTACAAAGACATGAGGGAGGAGCTGGCCCGAGTTGATTGGAAAAGGAGCCTAGCAGGGAAGACAGTGGAACAGCAATGGCAGGAGTTTTTAGGGGTTATTAGGGAGGCACAACAGGAATTCATCCCAAGGAGGAGGAAACATTCTAACGGGAGGACAAGGCATCCATGGCTGACAAGGGATCTCAAGGACAGCATAAAGGCTAAAGAAAAAGCATACAAAGTGGCGAGCATTAGTGGGAAACCAGAGGATTTGGAAGCCTTTAAAGCGAGCAGAGGACAACTAAAAAAGCAATAAGGGGGGAGAAGATGACGTATAAGTGCAAACTAGCTAGTAATATAAAGGAAGATAAGAAGAGATTTTTTTCAATATATAAAAGGTAAGAGTGAGGCAAAAATAAACATTGAACCACTAGAAAATGTGGCTGGAGAAGTAATAATTGGAAACAAAGAAATGGCAGACGAACTGAACAGTTACCTTGCATCAGTCTTCACGGTGGAAGACACCAGTGGGATGCCAAAGCTCCAGGTGAGTGCAGTGATCATCACTAAGGACAAGGTTCTGGGGAAACTGAAAGGTCTAAAGGTGGATAAGTCACCTAGATTGGATTGGCTACACCCAAGGTCCTAAAAGAGATAGCTGAGGAAATTGAGGAGGCATTAGTGATGATCTTTCAGGAATCACTGGAGGCAGGAAGGGTCCCAGAGGACTGGAAGGTGGCTAATGTAACACCACTGTTTAAGAAGGGAGGGAGGCAGAAGACGGGAAATTATAGGCCGGTTAGCCTGACTTCGGTCATTGGTATGATTTTAGAGTCTGTTACTAAAGATGAGATCACGAAGCACTTAGAAGTGCATGGTAAAATAGGACTGAGCCAGCACGGCTTTGTCAAAGGGAGGTCGTGCCTGACAAATCTGTTAGAGTTCTTTGAGGAGGTAACAAGGAAGTTAGACAAAGGAGAACCAGTGGACATGATTTATTTAGATTTCCAGAAGACCTTTGACAAGGTGCCGCATAGGAGACTGTTAAATAAGTTAAGAGCTCATGGTGTTCAGGGTAAGATCCTGGCATAGATAGAGGATTGGCTGACTAGCAGAAGGCAGAGAGTGGGGATAAAGGGGTCTTTTTCAGGATGGCAGTCAGTGACTAGTGGTGTGCCACAGGGGTCTGTGCTGGGACCACAACGTTTTACAATATACATTAATGATCTAGAAGAAGGTACTGAAGGAACTGTTGCTAAGTTTGCAGATGGTACAAAGACCTGTTGAGGGACCAGTAGTATTGAGGAAGCAAGGGGGCTGCAGAAGGACTTGGACAAGCGAGGAGAGTGGGCAATGAAGTGACAAATAAAATACATGTGGAAAAGTGTGAGGTTATGCACTTTGGAAGGAGGAATTTAGGCATAGACTATTTTCTAAATGGGGAAATGCTTTGGAAAGCAGAAGCACAAAGGGACTTGGGAGTCCTTGTTCACGATTCTCTTAAGGTTAATGTGCAGGTTCAGTCAGCAGTTAAGAAGGCAAATGCAATGTTAGCATTCATGTCAAGAGGGCTAGAATATAAGACCAGGGATGTACTTCTGAGGCTGTTGAAGGCTCTGGTCAGACCCCATTTGGAGTATTGTGAGCAGTTTTGGGTCCCGTATCTAAGGAAGGATGTGCTGGCTTTGGAAAGCGTCCAGAGGAGGTTCACAAGAATGATCCCTGGAATGAAAAACTTGTCGTATGAGCCACGTTTGAGGACTCTGGGTCTGTACTCGTTGGAGTTTAGAAGAATGAGTGGGGATCTTATTGAAACGTATAGGATACTGCGACGCCTGGATAGAGTGGACGTGGAGAGGATATTTCCACTTGTAGGAAAAACTAGAAACAGGGAACATAATCTCAGACTAAAGGGACGATCCTTTAAAACAGAGATGAGGAGGAATTTCTTCAGCCAGAGGGTGGTGAATCTGTGGCACTCTTTGCCGCAGAAGGCTGTGGAGGCCAAATCACTGAGTGTCTTTAAGACAGAGATAGATAGGTTTTTGATTAATAAGGGGATTGGGGTTATGGGGAGAAGGCAGGAGAATGGGGATGAGAAAAATATCAACCATGATTGAATGGTCGACAGAATCGATGGGCCGAGTGGCCTAATTCTGCTTCTATGTCTTATGGTCTTAAATATTGGCTTTTCATCCAACCATGTCACTTGTTCCAGGTTTCAGAGGATTTTCTTCACTTTGTAAAGAGAGATCCAATTGGCATCAAAATAATGAAGATGTTACAAAAGAACATTCGAGTTCATACAATCATAGGATTTACAATGCAGAAGGAGGCCATTCGGCCCATCGAGTCGGCCCTTGGAAAGAGTACCCTACGAAAGCCTACACCTCCACCACATCTCCAGAACACAGCAGCCCCACCCAACCTTTAATGGGCTCTAAGGGCAATTTAGCATGGCCAATCCACCTAACCTGCACATCTTTGGACTTTGGGAGGAAACTGGAGGAAACCCACGCAGACACGGGGAGAAAGTGCAAACTCCACACAGACAGTCACCCGAGGCCATAATTGAACCCAGGTCCCTCGAGCTTTGAGGCAGCCATGCTAACCACTATGCCACCGTGCCACCCAGCCTACATGATACAAAACAAAGAATTGATAAAAACTTGTTTAGGAAGACAAAGGGATAAAACCAATCTGTTTTTTCCAAATTAAGAGTAATTGACAGCCAGAGGTACAGCTATTTTGCTACTGAAATGAGGAGGTAAAGAGTGTTTATTGAGGAAGTTGAACCTGCTGTGAGTGTAGTAGTCACTGTTGATGGAGCCGTGCTGGAGAGTGTGGGTGATGAATGACCTATTGGAAGGCCAAAACTGTGATTAACAATATAACTACTACATTTATAAACACTATACTATTGGCAATTTCCAAAGAGTGCAAGTATAATGTGCTTCATTCTTGTACATTTCACTAAAGCAAAGTGTAGTTTTAGCTTTAGTCTGGACATTAGCTTTAGTTTCAAGTCAGTTAAAACTATTTGTCATTGAGTCTATCAAATCCCCTCGTACCTTTTAAAACTCTAAAGATTCCTTTACCTCCCTATGCTCCAAGGAATATAATCCGAGTTTCTCTAGTCTTTTTACAAAAAACTATACCACAAATAATCTTGAAATTGAGGGTGCACCAGCGAATTGAGTAACTTTTGCAATAGAGCAATCAGCCAGAAGGCATTAGTTCATAAACGTTTGGAACTCAGAATTAAAATCAGTCCTTATAAATGATGTGTGGAACGGCATCACATGTTTTCTCCTAATTCACTGCTGGTTTAATAGCTCTACTAAAGAGCTAGCATAGACACGATGGTCCGAATGACCTCCTCGTTACTATCATTCAATAGAACATTCCAACATCATTCAATGAAATTCAGATGGAAATGGTACATCGTAGATATTAGGGTGGTAGCCACATTGATACCAAGCCAAGAGCATACTTGAGAGTGCTGTGGGTGCAGTAATCACTGTTTGAGCCGTGCTGGTGGGTGTGAGCGATAGGCGATCTGCAGAAAGACCAAATCTGAGTTACAATGTGGATCACAGCCTAAGACAAAAACAATGGCTCAGTATTTGTTGTCAGCACAAAGAGAGTTCATCATTGATCACAAAGTAAGCCTCACTGAGAGATAGGGGGCACCATTCTCCGAGCCCCACGCCGGGCTGGAGAATCGGCGCAACCGCTCCACGACTCCCCAACGCCAGCGCGCGATTCTCCGGCCCGGATGGGTCAAGCGGCTGCGCAGATATGACAGAGCCCCGCCGGCGTCGTTCACCCCTGGTTGCTGCCGGCGGGAACTCTGCGCGAAGGGTCGGGAGGAAGCCTGTGTGGCGGGGAAAAGCGCTCTTTCACGGGGGGGGGGGCCTCCGATGGGGTCTGGCCCGTGATCGGGGCCGACTGATCAACAGGCCGGCCTCTCCCCCCCGGGCCTACTTTGTTGCCCCTGAACCCCAACGCCATGTTGAGTAGAGGCCGGCGCGCTGAAGAAGTCCCCCACGCATGCGCAGGTTGGTGCGGCCAACTGCGAATGTGCGGGTTGGCACTGCGCCCAATTGGCGCCGGAAAGGGAGGCTGGAGTGGCGTGAACCACTCCAGCGCTGTGCTGGCCCCCTGTGGGAGACAGAATCCGTCATCCCCGTGCCCATTTCGCGCCGTCGTGAAATGCGACGGTGTTCACGACGGCGCGAACACTTCTCCATTTTGGAGAATTGCCCCCAGGGGCTCTGCCTGGTAAGAATTTCTCCTCTATCGCTAGCTATCTGGTGGTAATGCAACTAATTGCAGCATTCTTCATTGAGGAAATCCCAGGGTGGAGCTGGAGTGATGGCATCAGGCTGCATATTGCAGCAAATCAAACTAAAGGATTTCCACAGCTTTCCGAGCAGGAAACTAAAAGCCATCGAAATTAACGGCATTTCATAAATTTTACACTTAGCAAGTTAAATATAATTGAGATTAAAACATGTGGCGAAGGCAGGAGCTAAGGTATTCTGAGAAAACTATTCTACAATTAATCATTGAAAACACCTTTGAAAACAATTAATTAACACCAATCCGCGATTATGGAATTATTTTTTCAGGCCAATTCTTTTTCTCAGATTTCATTAATCACATCACTGTAAAAAGTACTTCCACCTCAAGGTATCAACCTTTGAGGGGTTTTCGAACATTTATGTGGGAATAAGTGGGAAATGTTAAATTCTGGCTGATTTCAGTGATTGGCTGATAGTGCAGGTTCACAGTGCAGGCAGTGGCGGAACCCCTGAGTGAGAAATCATAACCTCCAAGTATCCAACACCCTGAAGTTCCATATAGTTCTTCAAGGGGTAATGATGATGAATGCTAACATTTTCTGCCAAGAACCTGCAAAACCTGGCATTTTTGTAACCAGCCATTTACAATCACCGACCCGATAACGGGATCATTCTGCCGCACCATTCGTACAGCGCAGCTTCTCCCAACAACCCTCAATATAACATGAAGACCAGTTAACGTTTGAAAGAAAGAGTGTAACTGATGCTTTTCGCAACTAGTTTTGGGCAATATAGATTGAGCCACGTCCTGGAAATATTGGCTTTCATTTCAACCATGTCTCTTGTTCTGAGGTGCAGATGATTTCCTTAATTTTGTAAGGAGAGATCTGGGGCTGGATTCTCCGCTGTCGGGGTTGTCCGTTGTGCCAGCAGCGCACCCAAGCCTGGGGATTTCCCGTCGCGTGGGGCTGCCCACAATGGGAAATCCCATTGACCGGCAGGCAGGACGGAGAATCCCGCTGCCGATGGGACGGGGAATTCCGCCCCTAATCTGCATCAAATTATAAGGATGTTGCAAAAGAACACTGGAGTTGATGAAACCTCATTGAAGAAGACACAAGGATAACACAAAACTGTTATTAAAAAGCTACAAACAACTGACAGCCAGGCACGAGAGGGGCAACCATTTTGCTACTAAAATTGGGAGGTAAAGAGTGTTTGTGGAGGAATTTGAACCTGCTATGAGTGTAGGAGTCACTGCTGGTGGAGTTGTGCTATAGGGTGTGAGTGATGAGTGATCTGTTGGGACACCAAAAATTGTAACTAACAATACCACAATTACATTTAGAAATATATCACTGGCAATTTGCAAAGCATGCAAGATGAATATCTGCTTATGACCTGAAAATCTCACTAAAATAATAATGCAATAAGTTTTACTCCAGACTATTTTAAGGTAAATGCAGTTATACCTTTAGCCTGGAGCCTCACGCCTTTTGAAACATTTTGGCATTGACTCCTTCAAATGCCCTAAAACCCTGGAACACACTAAAGGTCTCTTTACCCACCTATGCTCCAAGGAAAATAATTCTAGACTCTGCACCTGTACCATGAATAATTTTGAAATTGACAATATACCAGAGAATTGAGTGACGTTTGCAATAGAGCAATGAGCTAGAATGTGTATTATTTTTTCAATGTTTGGTACTCAAGGTTAAAATCAGTCTGAGCAAATGCTGCGTTGGAGCAGCCTCATATGTTTTCTTCCAATTCACTGTTGGTTTAATAGCTCTAATAAAAAGCTGACACAGGCATGAAGGACCTCCTCTGTAAAGTATCATTCTATAAAACAAACATTCTAACTCCAGTCAGTGAAGATCACATGGAAATATTAAGCATTTGTCATCATTACCCATTAATTACCCATGGAAATTATACATTGAGTGAATTAGGATAGTACCAATGATGATACCTAGACTTGAGCCAGCTGTGGGTGCAGTAGTCACTGTTGAAGCTGTGCAAGTGAGTGTGCGTGGTGAGAGATCTGCAGAAATACCAAAACGGAGAGTAACAATATGGGCCACAATCTAATTTGAAAACAATGGCTCAGAGTTTGTTGTCAGCACAAAACAAGAGTGTTCGCCATTGATCACAAAGTCAGTCTCACTGAGAGATCAAGTGCTCTGCCGAGAAAGAATTTCCCCTCTATCCCCAGTTGTATTGTGGAAATAAAACTGATTGCAGCAATTCTCATTGGGGAAAACACAAGGTGTAGCTGGAGTGATGTCATCAGGATGTCAATTGAAGCCAATCAAACTAAAATACTTTCACAGTCTTCCAAACAGGAAACGGAAAGCAGTAAAATAAGATAATTTTTATAAATATTACATGCAGCAAGTTAAAAATAATTGGGACAGCCACATGGGGTGAAAGTAGGCGCTAACGTATTCTGGAAAACTCTTTTATAATTCAATACTAAAAACACGGTTTTCAAATCAATCAATCAATCAATTATTTAACTGCATTCCCCGATTATGGAATTATTTTTTTTCAGGGCCACATCTGTTGTTCAAATTTTAATAATCACATCACAGGAGTAAAATCCAGTTACATCTCAATCTTTCAGGGAGCTTTCAAACATTTGCGGGAGTAGGAAATTTGAAAACCTGACCGATTTCAGTAATTGGCCGACTCTGTAGCCCATAGTGGAAACCGGAGTAAGAGATCGTAACCTCACAATTTGCATGTTAATTTCCAACATCCTGAAGTTCTATTTAGGTTTTTAAGAGGCAATGATGATAAATGCTGACATTTGCTGTCAAGAACGTGCAAAGTCCGTCCTTTTCCTAAGCCGTCATTTACAATGACTGTAACAAGACCATTTGAAAGTAAGTGTACAATCGTTGCTTTCCTGAACTAATTTGGGGGAAAAAAGATTTAGCTATATCCTAGAAATATTGGCTTTTGATCCGACCATGTCGACTTGTTCTCGGGTGCAGAGGATTTCCTTCACTTGTAAAGAGAGATCCAAACTGCATCAAAAAACTGAGGATGTTACAAAAGAACATTTGAGTTGATAAAATCTCACTGAGGAAGACAAAGGGATAAAACCCATCTTTTTTTAAAAACAAATTAGGAACAATTGTTGGCCAGCCACCAGATGGACAATCATTGTGCTCCATAAATGATGGGGTAATGAGTGTTTGTGGATGAACTTGAACCTGTTGTGAGTGTAGTAGTCGCTGTTGTTGGAGCCGTGCTGGAGGATGTGAGTGGTGAGTGACCTGTTGAAAAGACAAAAACTATGAATAACCTTGCTTTCCACCGCCACATGCAGGGGTGCGATTTAATGGCCTCATCGTGCCCAACTTGATGTCAGGCTGAGGTCGTTGAATCTCGCAAGAATCCTCTCACGCGGTTTGCAATGCTTTCAATGTCCCGCGAGAATCAACCGAACCTTGCAAGACGTCACAATCTGGATCTCGCCCTCACATGGCGAGATTCAGATCAGCATATCTGAATGAGCCATTAGGCTCGGGCCCTAACACCCTCGCCCGGGAGACTTCACTAGGGTGCCTTTTTAGTACTGGTCCACACAAACATGGACCAGGTGTAACGGCACCTGGGGATCTCCCAGGCCATTGGAGGCCACTGGGTGGTCAGAGTCAGGGCAGGTGGTGCCCTGGCACTCCAGCTAACACCTGGCACCTTAACACTGCCTATGAAGCAATCCCTGGCCTCCAACTGGTGCAATGCAGTACATTAATTTTGTTGGAAACAATAAATCTATCATGTTACAGCAGCCATTGCTTTAAATTTCCATCAAAGGAACCCAAATGATAAACAGACTGCAACTTGCCTTCATTCTAACTATGCCTATGTTTGGAGTTATGAGGAATGAGTTGGGAAGTGAGACTAATTAAATAGCTTTATCAATGACTGGCACAGGCAATATACATATATATCCTTCCTTCTGCAAAATGAGGATTCTAACTTCATTCAATGAAGTTCAAATAGAATTGACATGCTAAAAACGTCAGAGTGGCACCCATTTTGATAGCAAAACGAGAAAGTGAAATATCTTTGCGGGCATACTTGAAACTGCTGTGAATGCAGTAGTCACTGTTGTTGGAGCCGTGATGGAGGTAGTGACTGATGAGTGATCTGTTGGAAGGAAAACAACCATATCTATAAACTTTTCATTGGTCATTTAAACTCTAACATGGAGACATGCTTCATACCAGTAAAATTCTTTCAAGTAATAACATAGTGGGTGGTATTCCTGACTCACTTAAGGGATTGGTACAAATGGCTTTAAAGTTGGCATTTTGTCCCAACACTATCATTCCACTTGTTATTGGATATAGAGGTTATTTCATTCACTTGGTAGGGAAAGACCCAAACTGCTTCAAAACAATAAGAATATTGCAAAGGAACAATCCAACCAAATAAATCAAGGAAGACAAATGGAAAATTAGGCACAATTAGTACCCTGGCTTAAAGGGAGCAAGCACTTTGCTATACAAAGGAGATGGTGAAGATTTGTTTAATGGTCGTACTGGAAGCTGCTGCAAGTGCTGTAGTCACTGTTGGGAGTCGTGCTGGGGGGTGTGAGTGAAGAGTGAACTGCTAGAAGAGGAAACTGAGAGTAACAATCCTCGACGAATCCGAATGTAACAAAAGAGTGCAGCACCAAGATGAACCTCGTACTGCTAATCGTCTCGTCCCAACTGGCTGAAGAGGGTTTGTAGATTTTGTTTTGCATTTTGGGGAAAAACGGGCTTCCGACTTAAGGTCAGTTCTGATGAAAGGTCATCTCGACCTGAAATGTCAACTCTGTTTGTCTCCACAGATGCTGCCAGACCTGATGAGTATTTCCAACATTTTTTGTTCATAGATATTAAGGAAAAATAATGTTGCGAGTTGGATCTATTACCCGATTGCTAGCTAGTCTGTTCACGGCAGTGCTTAATCTGAGCCTCCATGTGAAATGCATTCATATTTTGAATTAAAATACCCTATATAAAGTACTTACTTCCTTGATTCTGTCAAGAGGACCAACAGCATCCACACACATTAATTCTATCAGTAGGTGTATGGTAGGCAGTGGATAGCATCCTTGCCTCTGGGACAGAAGCTCAAGGACTTGATGGCCACCGAAGGTGCATTCATAACCTTGCCAAACGGGTTGATTAACAGTCTGTAAAACCTTGCAAGATGCCTGATGGCAGGCAGTAAGAATGGGAGAGTGTGTTGTTCATCCCTACCACAGAGGGCAATAGCAAACCACTGCAGTACTTTGCCAAGTATAATTATGGACCAATCCAAAGGAAGTCCATGGTCGTCCGCGCCCTGTTGCGACATTGTACCAGAAGTTGTCTATAACTATTTGTGAAAATAAATCCTGTAATTTTGCTTTCCTTTTGCCTCTTTTATAAATGCTGATGAGTCACATTGGAACATGGTTTCAAAGGGCCATGAGACCCCCTCCCAAAAAGCTTTCTTCATGCGTCAAAATGCAGTGAGTGTAGTTAACATTAAGGCTGATCTGTCCTTATACATCATTTATATGCACAGATTTGTAGCAGGGATTACTGGGCAGTAATGTCAAGTGGAAACATTGATGATTATTTCTCATCAGTAGCAGAGTGACTGAAACCGATTATGACATCATGACTATGTCCTCAGTTGAGAACTCCAGGCCCAACATTGAGCCTACAGCCTACCTGTTTTGTGCAATTTCAATAAAAGCTCTGCGGGCTGCATTTTACAAGCCACCATGGTCCCCACTCACCCTGCAAAAAGGTCGGTGGGGAACCTGCCCACCATAACGCCGGCTGCCCCTCAGCAATTTAACACTGGAAGCAGCATCAATTGCTTTAAGGAGAGACTCCCACCTCTATCTCGGCCTTCGAGACTTGCCAACCAATTGGATGGTTGACAGCCAAGTAGGAGCTACAGGCGGCCATGACAAAGAGGAACAGAGAATGCTGGAAAAGCTCAGTAGGTCTGGCAGCATCTGTAAGGATAGAAAGCAGAGTAAATGGGCTGGCTTCTCCGGTCCCCCAGTTGCGTGGTTCACAGCAGCGCAATGTTCACTGGCGGCGGAATTCTCTACACTCACACTTGTCAATGGGTTTCCCATTGAAGTCATCCCATACCGCCAGGCAACATATGGGCGGGGGTGCACTGCCAGCGGGAACAGTGAATGCCAATGGCTGGAGAATTTTTGGCAACAAGTCCTTTAATGCTTGGTCAGACCAGACAAAGAGGAGCCTGGTTTAAGACACCAAATGGAGGTAGAAATGAGACCTGGTGAACCCTCAAATGTGCTTTACCATGTAACCTTGCTGGTAGAGGTGACCATTTGCAAATATTCAGAGCAATGCAATCTGTCCTTGCATAAGAAAGATTGGAGGGTGGGACTTTTCAGCTCTTCCCACCAGTGGGATCTTCCAGTCCCAACAAAGGCGACCTCCCCATGGTAGGTTTCCCTGCAGCAGGACTGGAAGAACACACCCACCGGCGGCCAATGGTGAGCTGCCTCCACTGCCAGAAACCACACTTTGGGGGGAAGGGACGTAACCACCAACACTCCGCCCCCCCCAAAATTCCGCCCTGAATGCTTGCTGCATCAGAATTCCCATTTCCAAGGTAAAGTGAACTTTTCATGAAACAGTTTGGAGATATTTTTTATCTTAAAAGAAATAAAAGCAGTCCATACCATAATATTCAAATGGTTAACCTGCCTGTTGAAAATGGGGATTACATAGATATCAAGGGGGACAGACAGATATAGAAGGGGATAGATAGATATAGAGGGGAGGGATAGATAGACAGATATAGACGGGAGGATAGATAGATATAGAGGGGGGATAGATAGATATAGGGGGAATAGATAGATATAGAGGGGGGATAGATAGATATAGAGGAGGGAATGATAGACAGATATAGAGGAGGGAATGATAGACAGATATAGAGGGAGATAGATAGATATAGAGGCGGATAGATAGATATAGAAGGGCAATAGATAGATATAGAGGGGATAGATAGATATAGAGCGTATAGATTGATATAGAGGGGGAGAGATAGATAAAAGAGGGGGACAGATAGATATAGAGAGGGGATAGATAGATATAGAGGGGGAGAGATAGATAGAGAGGGGATAGATAGATATCAAGGGGGAGAGATATAGAGGGAGGATAGATACATGTAGAGGGGGGATAGATAGATATAGAGGGGGGTAGATAGATATAGAGGGGGAGAGGTAGATATAGAGGGAATAGATAGATATAGAGGGGGATAGATATAGAGGGAGGATAGATAGATATAGAGGGGAGAGATAGATCTAGAGGGAATAGATCGATATAGAGGGGGATAGATATAGAGGGAGGATAGATAGATATAGAGGGGGGTAGATAGATACAGAGGGGGGATAGATAGATATAGAGGGGGAAGATAGATATAGAGGGGGATAGATAGATATAGAGGGGATAGATAGATATAGAGAGAATAGATAGATATAGAGGGGGGATAGATATAGATGGGGGCAGATAGATATAGATGGGGGAAGATAGATACAGAGTGGATAGATAGATATAGAGGGGATAGATAGATATAGAGTGGTTAGATATATATAGAGGGGGTGGTAGATAGATATAGTGGGGGATAGATAGATATAGAGGCGGATAGATAGGTAAAGAGGGGGGATAGATAGATAGAGAGGGGGATAGATAGATATAGAGGGGGAATAGATAGATATAGAGGGGGAGAGATAGATATAGAGGGGAAAAGATAAGTATAGAGAGAATAGATAGATATAGAGGGAGATAGATATATATCGAGGGGGAGAGATAGATATAGAGGGGGAGAGATAGATATAGAGGGAATAGATAGATATAGAGGGAGATAGATAGATATAGAGGGGGGCAGATAGATATAGAGGGGAGGATGTCTTGATATAGAGGGAATAGATAGATATAGGGGGGGATAGATAGATATAGATAGATATAGAGGGGGGATAGATAGATAGAGAGGGGGTTAGATAGATATAGAGGGGATAGATAGATATAGAGGGGGATAGATAGATATAGAGAGAATAGATAGATATAGAGGGGGAATAGATAGATATAGAGGGGGGCAGATAGATATTGATGGGGGAAAGTTAGATACAGAGTGGATAGATAGATATAGAGGGGATAGATAGATATAGAGGGGATAGATAGATATAGAGGGGGTGGTAGATAGATATAGTGGGGGATAGATAGATATAGAGGGGGATAGATAGGTAAAGAGGGGGGATAGATAGATAGAGAGGGGGATAGATAGATATAGAGGGGGAATAGATAGATATAGAGGGGGAGAGATAGATATAGAGGGGAACAGATAAGTATAGAGAGAATAGATAGATATAGATGGGGATAGATAGATATAGAGGGGGAGAGATAGATATAGAGGGGGAGAGATAGATATAGAGGGAATAGATAGATACAGAGGGAGATAGATAGATATAGAGGGGGGCAGATAGATATAGAGGGGAGGATGTATTGATATAGAGGGAATAGATAGATATAGAGGGCGATAGATAGATATAGATAGATATAGAGGGGGGATAGATAGATAGAGAGGGGGTTAGATAGATATAGATGGGATAGATAGATATAGAGGGGGATAGATAGATATAGAGGGGCGATAGATAGATATAGAGGGGGGATAGATAGATATAGATGGGGGAAAGATAGATATAGAGGGGATAGATAGATATAGAGGGGTTAGATAGATATAGAGGGGGAGAGATAGATATAGAGGGAATAGATAGATATAGAGGGGGATAGATAGATGTAGAGGGGGAGAGATAGATATAGAGGGAATAGATAGATATAGAGGGGGATAGATATAGAGGGAGGATAGATAGATATAGAGGGGGGAAGATAGATATAGAGGGGGATAGATAGATATAGAGGGGATAGATAGATATAGAGGGGGATAGGTAGATATAGATAGATATAGAGGGGGGATAGATAGATAGAGAGGGGGTTAGATATAGAGGGGATAGATAGATATAGAGGGGGATAGATAGATATAGAGGGGGATAGATAGATATAGGGGGGCGATAGATAGATATAGAGGGGGGATAGATAGATATAGATGGGGGAAAGATAGATATAGAGGGGATAGATAGATATAGAGGGTTAGATAGATATAGAGGGGGAGCAATAGATATAGAGGGAATAGATAGATATAGAGGGGGATAGATAGATGTAGAGGGGGAGAGATAGATATAGAGGCAATAGATAGATATAGAGGGGGATAGATATAGAGGGAGGATAGATAGATATAGAGGCGGATAGATAGATATAGAGGGGATAGATAGATATAGATAGATATAGAGGGGGGATAGATAGATAGAGAGGGGGTTAGATAGATATAGAGGCAATAGATAGATATAGAGGGGGATAGATATAGAGGGAGGATAGATAGATATAGAGGGGGGTAGATAGATATAGAGGGGGATAGATAGATATAGAGGGGATAGATAGATATAGAGAGAATAGATAGATATAGAGGGGGATAGATAGATATAGAGGGGGGATAGATGGATATAGAGGGGAGAGACAGTTATAGAGGGGAACAGATAAGTATAGATGGAAAGATAGGTATAGAGGGGGTTGATAGATATAGAGGGGGCTAGTTAGATATAGAGGGGGAGAGATAGATATAGAGGGAATAGATAGATATAGAGGGGGATAGATAGATATAGAGGGGGAGAGATAGATATAGAGGGAATAGATAGATATCGAGGGGGATAGATATAAAGGGGGTAGATAGATATAGAGAGGGGTAGATAGATATAGAGGGGGATAGATAGATATAGAAGGGATAGATAGATATAGAGGGAATAGATAGATATAGAGGGGGGATAGATAGATATAGAGGGGGGATAGATGGATATAGAGGGGGAGAGACAGTTATAGAGGGGAACAGATAAGTATAGAAGGAATAGATAGATATAGAGGGTGGGATGGACGATAAAGAGGGGGGTAGATAGATATAGAGGGGGGATAGATAGATATAGAGGGGGATAGATAGATATAGAGTGAATAGATAGATATAGAGGGGGGCAGATAGATATAGAGGGGGATAGATAGATATAGAGGGGGATAGATAGATATAGAGGGGGATAGATAGATATAGAGGGGGGATAGATAGATATAGAGGGGGGAAAGATAGATATAGAGGGGATAGATAGATATAGAGGGGTTAGATAGATAGAGAGGGGGAGAGATAGATATAGAGGGAATTGATAGATATAGAGGGGGATAGATAGATGTAGAGGGGGAGAGATAGATATAGAGGGAATAGATAGATATAGAGGGGGATAGATATAGAGGGAGGATAGATAGATATAGAGGGGGGAAGATAGATATAGAGGGGGATAGATAGATATAGAGGGGATAGATAGATATAGAGGGGGATAGGTAGATATAGATAGATATAGAGGGGGGATAGATAGATAGAGAGGGGGTTAGATATAGAGGGGATAGATAGATATAGAGGGGGATAGATAGATATAGAGGGGGATAGATAGATATAGGGGGGCGATAGATAGATATAGAGGGGGATAGATAGATATAGATGGGGGAAAGATAGATATAGAGGGGATAGATAGATATAGAGGGTTAGACAGATATAGAGGGGGAGCAATAGATATAGAGGGAATAGATAGATATAGAGGGGGATAGATAGATGTAGAGGGGGAGAGATAGATATAGAGGCAATAGATAGATATAGAGGGGGATAGATATAGAGGGAGGATAGATAGATATAGAGGGGGATAGATAGATATAGAGGGGATAGATAGATATAGATAGATATAGAGGGGGGATAGATAGATAGAGAGGGGGTTAGATAGATATAGAGGCAATAGATAGATATAGAGGGGGATAGATATAGAGGGAGGATAGATAGATATAGAGGGGGGTAGATAGATATGGAGGGGGATAGATAGATATAGAGGGGATAGATAGATATAGAGGGGGATAGATATAGAGGGAGGATAGATAGATATAGAGGGGGGAAGATAGATATAGAGGGGGATAGATAGATATAGAGGGGATAGATAGATATAGAGGGGGATAGGTAGATATAGGTAGATATAGAGGGGGGATAGACAAGATAGAGAGGGAGTTAGATATAGAGGGGATAGATAGATATAGAGGGGGATAGATAGATATAGAGGGGGATAGATAGATATAGGGGGGCGATAGATAGATATAGAGGGGGGATAGATAGATATAGATGGGGGAAAGATAGATATAGAGGGGATAGATAGATATAGAGGGTTAGATAGATATAGAGGGGGAGCAATAGATATAGAGGGAATAGATAGATATCGAGGGGGATAGATATAAAGGGGGGTAGATAGATATAGAGAGGGGTAGATAGATATAGAGGGGGATAGATAGATATAGAAGGGATAGATAGATATAGAGGGAATAGATAGATATAGAGGGGGGATAGATAGATATAGAGGGGGGATAGATGGATATAGAGGGGGAGAGATAGATATAGAGGGAATAGATAGATATCGAGGGGGATAGATATAAAGGGGGGTAGATAGATATAGAGAGGGGTAGATAGATATAGAGGGGGATAGATAGATATAGAAGGGATAGATAGATATAGAGGGAATAGATAGATATAGAGGGGGGATAGATAGATATAGAGGGGGGATAGATGGATATAGACGGGGAGAGACAGTTATAGAGGGGAACAGATAAGTATAGAAGGAATAGATAGATATAGAGGGGGGGATGGACGATAAAGAGGGGGGTAGATAGATATAGAGGGGGGATAGATAGATATAGAGGGGGATAGATAGATATAGAGTGAATAGATAGATATAGAGGGGGGCAGATAGATATAGAGGGGGATAGATAGATATAGAGGGGGATAGATAGATATAGAGGGGGATAGATAGATATAGAGGGGGGATAGATAGATATAGAGGGGGGATAGATAGATATAGAGGGGGGATAGACAGATATAGAGGGGGGACAGATAGATGTAAAGGGGAACAGATAAGTATAGAGGGAATAGGTAGATATAGAGGGGGGATAGATAGATGAAGAGGGGGATAGATAGATATAGAGGGGGGATAGATCGATATAGAGGGGGGATTGATAGATGTAAAGGGGGTTAGATAGAAATAGAGGGGATAGATAGATATAGAAGGGGATAGATAGATATAGAGGGGGAAAAAAAGAAAATGGGGATTACTCCCTCAACTTCAGAAAGAAAATGTATTTTAAAAAAGTTGACCATCAACCAGATACGTGACATTTCATCAGCTATTCTTGTGGGACTCTTGCTGAGATTTATTCGGAATCGAGATCGAGGGAGAGGAATATCCTCCGTGCTGGCATTTCTGAGTTGGGAAAAATGATTGATTTAAGACAGAAGCAAGGCTTAGCTCCTGCCTGGCCTTACAAATGCCAGCCCCAATCCAAAAGAAAGACAGGAAATCAAATGGAGTGTGCTAGTTCTTCAGCTTATAGCTCCCAGCTTATTCCCAAGTGTTCGCTGCTGCTCCCTACCGCTTGCACACAAGGATTTGTAACCTGCCTGTGTGCTTATATTTAGCATAGGGGAAATTTAAAGTCATTTTGACAAGAAGAATGAAAAATAATTTCCTGGTTTTGCCTCATGAGTGTTGATTGCTATTAATCCTGGTAAAAGCATCTGTTCAGGAAACCTTACCTGGAAGATGGTCTTTTTTTTGTTGCTATACTTACATCAATCTGTTACAGGGAAACTGGAAATGAAAGTCTCTGTAAAGTTTGCTTCG
This sequence comes from Scyliorhinus torazame, assembly GCF_047496885.1. Lineage (NCBI taxonomy): Eukaryota > Metazoa > Chordata > Chondrichthyes > Carcharhiniformes > Scyliorhinidae > Scyliorhinus > Scyliorhinus torazame. Next base: position 124,345,866 of record NC_092713.1, read on the forward strand.
TGTTTATGGGGTACCCTCTATGTGGTTGTGGGAACATTAAAACTGTACTAATCTCTGACTTGAAAGGGGATCAGATATGGTCTGCCCAGTTCCATTGGAAAAATAAGCTGAAATACCTCACGTGACTCACCTGTCAACATGTCTCAAACCTTTGAGTAACCCTGGGTGAACTTGATGATTACTGCTCCACCACAAAGACCACTCTGCAGTGCGACACCAGTATTTAATTTCGTTTTTTTAATAAACTGAGCTGTTATTGCAGGAGGGCTTGTTGGGACAGAGCATGTGCAAATTGCACACGCAGTTATCTGACTCATGAATTTCATCCATATGCTGCTGGTCAGTGTACTGGAAGCAACTGATGGGAACCCACCAGCACTAAGGGAAGTCTCATCAGAACATGTGGTGATATGTGCATAGGCATATCTATGTATAACTGTGCATAGTTGCACCAATATATATATTTGTATATAACAGCACCAGTGTACATAGCCACTGACCAATACATGTAGTGACAGTTATGACCTCCCGCCAGCAGGTGGAACCAGACACCTATACAGACCTATATGTGCTGGTGGATGGACGAGACGCAGGCACTTGGTAGTAGGATGGTCAAGGGGACAGTCTTCTCCCTCCTTAGTTTCACAGTGACAAAAACAGTATTGTTCGTACATGTAAATGCATGGTTACTCTCCAGCGTGTCAAGAATAAATACTTATAGCAATCTTGGGCGCGATTCTCCGACCCCCCACCGGGTTGGAGAATTGTCCGGGGCTGGCGTGAATCCCACCGCCGCCGTGTCCCAAATTCTCCGCCACCAGAGATTCGGCAGGGGCGGGAATCGCGCCGCGCCAGTCAGCGGGGGCGGGAATCACGCCGGTCGCCGGGCCCACCCCCGGCGATTCCCCGGCCCGCCATGGGCCGAAGTCCCGCCACTGTCAACCCTCTCCAGCTGGCTGGCATGGATTAAACCACCTTTTGAACGCCGGGACAAGGCGGCGTGGGCAGGTTCCGGTGTCCTGGGGGGAAGCGCGGGGCGATCTGGCCCTGGGGGGTGCCCCACGGTGGCCTGGCCCGCGATCGGGGCCTAACGATCCGCGGGCGGGCCTGTGCCGTGGGGGCATTCTTTTTCTTCCGCCTTCGCCATGGTCTTCACTATGACGGAGGCTGAAGAGACTCCCTCCCCTGCGCATGCGCGGGGATGACGTCAGCAGCCGCTGGCGCTCCCGCGCATGCGTCGCCCGGCGAAGACCTTTCGGTGCCGGCTGGCGTGGCACCAAAGGCCTCTCCCGCCAGCCAGCGGAGCGGAAACCACTCCGGCGCGGGCCTAGCCCCTCAAGGTGAGGCTTGGCCCCTAAAGGTGCTGAGACTTCCGCACCGTTGGGGCGGTCCGATGCCGGAGTGGTTCCCGCCACTCCATTACGCCGGAACCCCCCGCCCCACCAGGTAGGGGAGAATCGCGCCCCATATCTTTGTGTTCTATGCGTGCTTTCACGACCAGGAAAGCCACCAAACACAACAGAACCCAGCGCAATTTTCGACTGGGTCGCATGAGTGGCCTTGGGAGCAACAGAGGCCAGGCCTTCTTTGTTGAGCTAGCTGGAGATTTTAATCACATTGGAGAGCTTCTGTTGCCCATAGACCAGATTTCATTGAATAGGACAGGTGAGTTATCAGCAACCTACGCCACAGGAATTTGGTAAGTATTGAGGAAGTGAGGCGCTGAACTTAGTGCAGCGGGTATCTCAGCAGCAGCCAAATACAGTGAAATGAAGCCACTCCATTTTAACTACCCCCTCACTCCATTCCAACTGTATTAAAATCCACCCCGCCCCCTTAATTTACATTCAAGCATTATATTAATGATACAGCCCGAGAGGATTAATGCTGCTTCATTGTATGAATGTTACATACTTGTTGTGGTCAACATTTGCCTACAGTGCTGCCACTGTAAGTGGGAAACAATATTAATGGAGGACTGGAGTTTTCTGGAATACCCCCATTGAAGAGAGTACGGACTGCGCTGCCCAGCATCAATACTGACTCACTGGAACAAGATTGTTCTACCTTATAACTTCACAATTATTATTGTTTTCCAACAGTTCTTAAATTATTTGCAATGAGGGTAAAGGCAAATCACAGCATTGATATTGTTTTCAGTGATAGGTGAATATCATGGGCTCCCGAGGAGCAGACAGTGAACAAAATTTCTTAGAGAACATTCATTTGTGATATCACTTTTCTCCCCATGGTGGTGAAGGAAATAATCTGTGGACAACTAAATTGGTGAAGAATGAGCCCGAGGAAGAATAATCTTCTTAACTTCATGGAACACGAGAGGTGAGTTCCTCACTTTCAGATTTAGCTTTGCTATATTGGTAATCAAACATTCCAGAAACACATTTAAATTACACTATCATATTATCTGAATATTTTAAACATGCTTATGTTCCTGCTAATGATTTTTGCATTACATATAAAGAACTGTTCCCTACATAAAATGCACATTAACAAGTGCAAATAAACTTTTATTCAATTGTCAATCTGATTGTTATCTATAACAGACCCGTAATGCAGATATCTTGCACATAAGGACCATCAATGTTGCTATTGAAAACAAAACACCGTAGATCTTCAACTTGACACATCAGATATACAGCATGGCTCGCCATTAAAGTTACCACCCAATGTCCATCAACTACTTGTAAGGTAACCATGTTTGATTCAGGTAAAAATACCGACTTTGTGTACATACCTGTAGTGCTGGCCACGGAGGAGATGGTGGGAGCTGCTGTTGTCATTGGAACTGAAAGGAGATGAAAACAATTCAGTGAGAGTCGCCTCGCATAAAGTGAAACATGTGGCAGCCACAGTCCATCACAGCACTGGTGAAATGACCAAAGCTCCAAAGCCCGTGGTAACGCTTGGGTTCCCTTCTGAAATTCCCCACAGTGTTTCAATTCACCTCATAAATATTGTGGCCTCAGTTTTAGAATCAAAGAGTCATACAGCACAAAAAGAGGCCCTTCGGCGTATTGGGTCTGTGTTGGCCATCAAGCGTCTATTCTAACCCCATTTTTCAGCACTTGGTCCATAGCCTTGTACACTACGGCATTCCAAGTGCTTATTTAAATGCTTCTTAAATGTTGTGAGGGTTCCTGCCTCTACCATCCCTTCAGGCAGTGAGTTCCAGATTCCCACCACCCTCTGGGTGAAGAAGTTTTTCCTCACATCCTCTCTTTTGTCTTAAATCTATGCCCCTGGTTATTGACCCCTCGGCTAAGGGGACTTGTATTTAACTTCACTAACAATTATCTCCACAACTAATTTTGATTTTGTGAACTTCCACAACACTGGTTTATGTATTTGACAGTTCACTATCGATTATTAGAAAGTTAAGACGATCGCTGGTAAAACTGGCACAGAATCTGTGTCTTCTTCTGCCCCCTTGTGGGCTTTGGTCAGTGTTACATCACAGATAGTTGAGAAATGACAGTAGCAATCAGTAGCTCAACATACCCTACTTTTCGCTGATATAATTAATACTTAATAAGGACAGTATTTCACTGGAACATTTCCTTGTTTTCCACAGTTCAGGATGTAGAATTAAGCTCCCTATAATTCAGCTAACTTCCAGCTGGGAATTCTTCCATTTCAGAATATGTTGCAGTGGAAGTTTATTTCTTACACGCTTGTGTTCCTTTTCCAAACAATTTCTTTGGGAGGGGAAAAGATCACCTCAATGATTGTGGGACACATGCATTGTTACATGACTAATCAATCAGACATCTGCATGATTTAGAAAATAAATGAACTTTGCACAATTAGTGCAGGCAAAACATTACCTGTGCACATATATTCACACAAGAAAGCACAAATGAGATGATGTTAAAATTATTTAGACAGAGCACAAATTCTCTCTCTCTTAAGAACTTGCCCCTATTAATTCAGTACACGAAAGGCAAGAAGGGCCTTTCTAGTTGCGATCTTTTACCTGATATATAGATCAGCACTGGAGCCAAATTTCTGAAAGAAGTGTAGATGTACCTCTACAATAAAACAGGCCTCCTGAAGGGTTAAGATCCACTGCCAGCTCGCAACAGTCAGTAAAAAGATGCAACTCAACTTTGTGACGGCCAAATTGAATTCTAGTATATATAACAGCGCACCATCCTTGTCCAATGAGGGGGTAAATGCTAACAGTTAATCAGAATGGCATCTCATCAAGCATTGCAGAATTACTCAATCCTGTTCTTGAAAAATAGGTATAATTTGGGTCAAAATCCAAAGCAGGTATTTCACAACATGTCAGGTTAAATCTACTTTAGGGTTTTCAACTGGTCATTTGAATGGATGTTGCTGGTTCTAATTTGCTTGTTCACTCATTCCCCTCCAATACGACTTTTTATCTCAAATTCAAAGCCAATTGGAATAGGCAGCTGTCAAGTCATTCATAAATATGAATCTGCCCTATTTTGGTGCTTCAAAGTCCTAATACTGCATTAATAGTTATTGTAAACTACTGGATGCTGTAGCTGTTTAACTTTCCACATAATGATCAGATGCAAATTTAATCAGATTAATAAATTTGATCTCAATTTGGAGGCACACACTTAATTAAGTCATTCTGTGGCGCACCAATCAAAAATACCTCATTTGAGATTCATAAAATTTAAAACACATCTTCCAATTATGGGAATTTCATGAGGTAAAAATTATATCTGTAAAAAGAAGCAAAATACAATGGCTGTTTTGAAAAGCTTCCTGGTTTAATTTAAAACATATTCATTCCACTTATCTGACCCACTCATCAAAGGTAATTATGAGCTCAGGGCTATATTCCTTGGCACAGTAGTATTCACATATATATTGCACACAAAGTAAAGAAAGCCTGGTATCCTGCTGCAAAGATTAAATTTGTCATTTGTTTTCCCTTTCTATCTATCAGGTGCAGGTCATCTTGTGCCAATTACTATGTTATTTTACTTTTTAGTGAACCTGCCCTCATCAACATGACAAATCCCAGTTCCAGAAACCAAAATTATTTTCAGTTTTTTGCACCCAATGTCAGCATCAAGTATTCCAAGGTCATATGCAGGCAAAAGTTCCCTCTGCAGTGTATCTATTCAACCTTAATGCTAAACTTTGGTGAACACAATCTACTGCACCAGTGTTCAAATATAGATTCTCCCTTCAGTCATGCTTACAAACAATTTAGCAAACATTTACTTTATGCTTTTGGCAAGTAAGTGGCATGAAAATTGCCGCATATTTGGACACTTTAGCCGTTAAATAAATGCAGAGAGTGATTGTTGTGTTCACAGTATAACACACATAACTTCACAGCAACTTCATTGCAGTGTTGATGTCAGCCTACTTGTGACAATAATAAAGTTTATTATTATTACACCCCTGCATAATACTTCATCACGAATAATAGCTTTGTATGAAAACTGAAGAAAAACAGTAATAATGGGCGGGATTCCCTAGCCTCCCAGCTAAAGTTGTACCGGGGAAACCTGTGGGAGGAGGTGCTCTGCAGCGGGACCATAGTGTCCCGCAGGCGTGAATGGCTGGAGAACTCCGGCCAATATGACAAAGCAGAAATCAACTGCACTATCCCGAAAGGTTACTGTGCAAAAATATCGACAAATCGCAAAAGTGGAAGTGACTCGGAACTTAAAGAAGCAAACAAGTTTCACAGAATGTGAGATGGCATCAGAAATGGAGGATTTCTCAAAAACAATTTCTAAAGTGTTGTCCCCTGCGGGAAATGTGGTGAGATTCCCGGTCGGCGCGATACAGATCGCAACCCACATTCTCTTGGATCTTGGGGAGATTCTCTCCGGGCAAGAGGTGTGCAGGACGTAAAGATACCGGCCAGGCCAGCTCCTCAGAGATTAGGTCTCCAGCCATCTCCACCTTCTACTCACCAGCAGAGACCCCCCCCCCCCCCCCCATTCAACTTGCAGGCATCAGGCACCCCCTCTGCCAATCGCTGATACCAGTGGCCCCCAAACAAGTGACCAACACCCAACTATGGGGTTGCTGAATACCCCCTCCCACTCCCATCCTTCAGGCCTTGTTCCCTTCAGGGACCCCCCCCCCTTTAATGGCCACACCTCCTCAGGGTCCCACCCCTAGGCAGTTCACCTTGCACCCTGGCTCTGTCAGGGGGTAGTGCCAGCATGGTCATCACATCTAGTCTCTGTTGATGGAGACGAGTAGTAATTTCTGTCAGCCTCAAGCTACCCCAGCGGGCACATAGGATCCTGGGAGTCTCTTAGTGGGGGGGAAGCAGTGACGCAGTGGTATAGTCGCTGGACTAGTAATCCAGAGTCCCAGGGTAATGCTCTGGGGACCCAGGTTTGAATCCCACAACAGCAGATGGTGACATTTGAATTCAATAAAAATTTAGAATTAAAAGTCTATTGATGACCATGAAACCATTGTTAATTGTCATATAAATCCACCAGGTTCACTAATGTGCTTTCGGGAAGGAAATCCGTCATCATTACCTGGTCTGGCCTTTTTGTGACTCCAGATCCACAACAATGTGACGTACTCTTAAATGGCTTTAGGGAAGGTCAATAAATGCTGGCCCAGCCAACGACGCCCACATCTCATAAAGAAATAATTTTTCTTTAAAAACCCGAAAATGCATATTTAACTGCACATTTAAATATGCAAATCTGGTTTACGCCCAGGTAGGGTATTTTGTGTCCAGATTGCATCTGGTGCCGTGGGCTGGGAGCATCGTACTCCATTCGTCACTCGACGTGAACCCCGTTTCGGGGCTCTCTTCTCTGGAAATAGCACGATGTGCGCTGGGCGCAATGTGGGCAGAGAATCACCCCCGATGTATGAGGACACTGTCACAGGACGAGGACTGACACATGAGCCATTCACCTTCACTGACCTCGTGCAATCTCAGAACACACAATGAGTTGCATTTACTGTCAATGTCCCAAAATGATTCAAACAAGCGGGGACGACACAGACGGATCAGACACAGGTCAACGTGGAACCAAAAGAGATATTAGAAAGCAGACAAGTGATTCAACACATCAGCAGGAGATAGACAAACCTCAGTGAATATCATGAAGTGTTTTAATGATATTGCAAAGACATTAACTGCCAGCCATGTGCAATGATCTGAAGACGGCCAGCCACGAAATTAACTTCTATAGGAGTGCTCTCCATGGACTAGTTGGAAAATTAAGGGTGAATATAATGGGATTAACTGTCACCTAATATAATCAATACCCTTGTTTAACAGCTGTTCATATACAGAATGCAATGTGTTTCCCCAATTCTACTCTTAAATATCATACAAATGATAATCTGTTATCAGATTAATCAAATATTGCACTAAATTTAGAATTGTTATTTCATAGAAACATAGGGTGGGATTCTCTGATCCTGAGGCGAAGTGTCGACGCCATCAGAAACACCGTCGCGTTTCTCGACGGCGTCAACGTGGCCTCAGGATCAATAATTCTGGCCCCTACAGGGGGCCAGCACGCCACTGCAGCGACCCACGCCGTTCCAGCTGCTGATCCTGGCGTGAACTGGGCGCTGCGGGGTCCACGCATGCGCAGTGGCACCAACGCCAACACGCACATGCGCTGTGTCTCCTTTCTCCACGCCGGCCCAACGCAACATAGCGCAGGGCTACAGGGTCTGGCGCGGAAGAAAGAAAGCCCCCAGCCAAAGAGGCCGGCCCGCCGATCGGTGGGCCCCGATCGCGGGCCAGGCCACAACAGAGCCCCCCCCCCCGGGGTCGAATCCCCCCCTCCCCCCCCCCCCCACAGGCCGCTCCCAGACCCTTCCACACTGAGGTCCCGCCGGCTGAGAGCTGGTGTGAACGGCGCCGGTGGGACTCGGAATTTTTGCGACGGCCGCTCAGCCCATCCTGGGCCGAGAATCGGCCGGGGGGGGGGGGGGGGGGTGCGTAGACCTGCCCCTGACCGGCGGCACCCTGCGGGGAATTGCGTCCCTGCGTCGGGCCGGATTGGCGCGGTTCGCGCCGGTCGCAGGGATTCTCCGGCCTGGCTGGGGCTGAGAGAATCCCGCCTATAATGAGTTGGATTCTCTATCGGCGGGATCCTCAGTTTTGTCGGCATCGCACTCACGCCTGCGGATTTCCTGATGGTGTGGGGGTGTCCACAATGGGAAATTGGCCGGCTACCAGGATGGAGAATCCCGCTTCCGGCGGGGTCACGCCGCACCAAAAAAAGGGGGAGGCGGAACAGAAGATCCCGCCCAATATCATTCAACATGCTAAAGTCATTATTACTGTATTCTGAAATATTTATTCACATCCTTCAAAGCTCACAGCAGCAACAGATACATCCAGGAATCCACCATTGCAAATATATCCTTAGTAACAAATAAAGGTGCAATAACCAGAGCAACTGAATGAGGAAAGAATTGGAACAGTTGCTCCAATAATCAATCGTAACATCACCACTATACCAGCCACAGATATACGTGTTATCCAGTGCCCTCAGCCAGAAGGTGACTGCTTGATATCGCAGTAAAAGTGTGCATAATTCAATTTAGAATCTTTTCGCGGAATGTAGACTGTCTGGTGCCAACCTGTTCATGGTACAGGGGCTGTTTAGCTCAGTGGGCTAGACAGCTGGTTTGTGATGCAGAACAAGGCCAGCAGCGTGGGGTCAATTCCCGTACCAGCTGAAAATTCTGGATTCTCCCTCTGTGCACCCGAACAGGCGCCGGAATGTGGCGACCAGGAGCTTTTCACAGTAACTTCATTCAGTGTTAATGTAAGCCTACTTGTGACAATAAAAATTATTTTATTTTGTTTAAGATCGGTCATTTAAAACCACCACAACAGAAGGTCCTCACCACAGATGGAACAGTTATCAGCATTATCCCTCCAATTGGTCCAAGTTCATATTTCCTCAATTCGTTTTGGACGAGGTAGTGAGAAATCAAACACAAGCTGTTCAATTTGCATTGAAAGAGGTTACCAGAAACAAGGGTAGACACAGCACGAATAATGTTGGGATTGACTCCATGGCTAATGCTCGGGCATCTTCTCTACCTAACAGATGGGATAGCTTACAGTCTTCAATTAGAAGTGTAAGCACCGGATATTTCTAGTTCTATATCTCTGAGTAGACAAGTTGTTTATCATGCAATACATTAAAGGACATTTTTCATAGTTTCACATATGTACATTATGGAATTCTTCTCAATTTGCTTAAACTGTAAAATGTAAACTCAAGGATGCACGTTATACGATCAATTGTACTCTTTATTAATCAGTTCTGCTTCATTACTTATTTGCACAATAGAGATCTGAGGCTGTTTAAAGGCATCAGCCTACAAGTGGTGCTGAGTTATTTAATCTAGTTTAAAGGCATTCAGCCACCCTACCTAGCACAGAATGAATTATTTTTTAATCACAATGCAAATTGCTGCTTCAACACAAAATTAGTGCGGTCCAGTCCACCAGACCAATCACATAGGAAAGAAAACCAATTGCATATAATGATTTAATAAAGCAGAGAGTAAACTACACGGTTCATGAATGTCTGACATAAAAAACAGAAAATAACTCAGCAGATCAGGAAAAATCTGTGGAATGCGAGAGAAAGGCAGACAAGGGGCTAACCTTTCAGGTCTATGACCTTTCAACAGAATTATTAGTGGTTGTCAATCTATGCTCCTGCTGCTTCTGGCAATTGATAACATCCCTATTTTCTGAACAGAAGTTCACCTGTTCAACTACATTATTGATAATGCTAAATTGTAGAAATCCTTCCCTGTTAACAGAAAGAACGGCATAGACACCAAGAGTAGGCGGTGATTTAAGATGATCCTAGGGCAGTTGACTATGTGGCAAATATGAGTGTTGGTATTTACATCAAGACAAAATTGACACATGCAATGCTTCGTTGTGAGCTAAGTACTTTGCAGTTTGCTGGCATATGCCCTGGAAAGGTTTCTCCCTGGATATTACACTCAAACTCTCAATTCCCAAACAGATAGAGGGGACTGAATGTCAAGACAACTGATATTTTAATGGCACTTGAAAATGGTTGGATATCACACATAGCAGAATAAATTACACCTTTACTTTGACCAGAATCACCCCCGATAATTGAATTGGTTGTTGATATAGTCTTTGTGATGTTTGCATATAAAACTTACTCAAACTTTATCTTATTGATATGGTTCAGTCTTTCGTCATTAGAATCATTATTGGAACAATTATCCAATGTTCTAATACTTACAGCTGTAGAGCCCTCGGAATAGATGTCTTATTTGAAAGATGACTCCCAAAATGGTATATGTATTAGATTTGTTTGAACTGGGATGGGAAGCAGGAGGATTGAATAAAATCCACAGCTTTGTTGCAGTTAATCTACTCTGCAATTATTGCTTCTACATAGTTGAAATGGTTGAGGTTCCTCTTGAAAGAAAATAATTCTCAGATGTTAATGTATAGATTGATGTTTTCTTTGGGGATTTTTTTCTTGATTTTGTTTTCACAAATCTTTTGAAATCATTGTCTTGTAAACATTAACATTTTCTTATTAACGTTTAATTGGATATCATTCTGTGAAGGCTCCACTCTAATTGAACTTCCATCATTGGCCTGGATGTTTCTCCTTGAGGCAGGTAACCGTAGTTGGGAAAATTCCAAGTTTGGCTCACCCACCCCGGGAGAATATGCCTGCAAGGGGAGCAGGTGTCGAGTGGCATCAGACCAGCTGACCCAGTGAGCAGAGGCGGGATTCTCCGCAAACGGCGCGATGTCCGCTACCCGGCGCCAAAAACGGCGTGGATCAGTCCGGCGTCAGGCTTCTCCGCACCTTTAGGGGCCAAGCCCTCACCTTGAGGGGCTAGGCCCGTGCCGGATTGATTTCCGCCCCGCCGGCTGGCGGGAAAGGCCTTTGTCGCCATGCCAGCTGGCACCAAAAGGACTTCGCCGGGCGACGCATGTGCGGGGGCGCTCATGGCATCCCCGCGCATGCGCAGCGGAGGGGGTCTCTTCCGCCTCCGCCATAGTGGAGACCATGGCGAAGGCGGAAGAAAAAGAGTGCCCCCACGGCACAGGCCCGCCCGCGGATCGGTGGGCCCTGATCGTGGGCCAGGCCACCGTGGGGGCACCCCCTGGGGCCAGATCGTCCCGCTCCCCCCTGAGGACCCCAGAGCCCGCCTGCGCCGTCTGCTCCCGCCGGTACGGTAGGTGGTTCAATCCACGCCGGCTGGCGTGTGTTGACAGCAGCGGGACTTCGGCCCATCGTGGGCCGGAGAATCGCCGGGGGTGGGCCCGCTGACCCGGTGGGGGGTCGGAGAATCGCGCCCCAGTTCAGAAGCAGCTTCCGGGGCTGCCAGGTGCAGAGGTGTCCCAATTAAAATATAAGCACAAAGGCCCTCCAGGCTTCATCCTTCACACCCCCTTCACCCTTCAAACACAGCCCATGCCCCACCCATGCTTCCCACCAACTCCATGGCCCCTCATGTCCCCTATGCAAAGCCGTGCCCTTCCAAACTCCCCAATGCCAGCACTGTGGCACTGTGGTTAGCACTGCTGCCTCACAGCACCAGGGACCCAAGTTCAATTCCGACCTCGGGAGACTGTCTGTGTGGAGTTTGCACTTTCCATCCGTGTCTGTGTAGGTTTCCCCCAGGTGATCCGGTTTCCTCCCACAGTCCAAAGATGTGCAGGTTAGGTGGATTAGCCATGCTAAATTGTCCCTAAGTGTCCAAAAGGTTAGATGGGGTTACAGGGATATGGAGATAGGGCAGGAGAGTGGGCCTCTGTAGGGTGCTCTTTGAGAGGGTCTGTGCAGACTCGATGGGCCGAATGGCCTCCTTCTGTAGGGATTCTATGGATTCTATGAATGCCTCTCTTGCGGCCATGCCATGCTATGGCACGATCACATCAGTCTTGAACCCGAGAACCAATTAACCCAATGAAATGTATTTAAAAAAGGAAAGTAATTCAATCATGGCTTTCTACTATGTTGGGGAAAAAAAAGTAATTTAACTGCAAGCTAAGAGAAGTATCAATCAATAACAAATACTACAAATCCTTGAAACCACATTTATTCAGAGACTTTTTTCAAATCCCACTATGGTTCATACTTAATAGAAAATAGAAGCAGGAGGAGGCGATTCGGGCCATTGAGCCTGCTCCGCCATTCATTACGGTCATGGTTGATCATCAAGTTCAATACTCTGATCCCACCTTCCCCCATATCCCTTGGTCCTTTTAGCCCCAAGAATTATGTCTAATTCCTTCTTGAAATCACACTATGTTTTTGCCTCAACTACTTTTTGTGGTAGTGAATTCCACAGATTCACCACTCTCTGGGTTAAGAAATTTCTCCTCACCTCGGTCCTAAACGTTTTACCCCTTATCCTCAAACTATGACTCCTAGTTCTGGATTCCCCCACCATCGGGAACATTCTTTCTAAATTTACCCGGTCTGATCCTGTTAGAATTTTATACGTTTCTATGAGATCCCGTCTCACTCGATGAGAACCCTCTCACTTCTGAACTCCAATGAATATAATCCTAACTAACTTAGTCTCTCCTCATATGACAGTCCTGCCTGGTAAACCTTCGCTGCACTCCCACCATAACAAGAACATCCTTCCTCAGATAAGGACACCAAAACTGAACACAATACTCCAGTTGTGGCCACACCAATCCCGAAACAATTGCAGTAAAACATCCCTATTCCTCTATTCAAATCCTCTTGCTATGAAGGCCAACATACCATTTGCCTTCTTTACTACGCATTTACTTTCAGCGATTGATGCACGAGGACAACAATGTTTTTCTGTGTATCCACCTCTCTCAACTTATACCCATTCAAATAATAATCTGCCTTCCTATTTTTGCTACAGAAGTGCATATCTCACATTTATCCACATTATACTGCATGTACCCACTCACTCAGCCTGTCCAAATCCCGTTGATGCATCTCTGCATCCTCCTCATAGTTCACCCTCCCCCAACTTTGTATCATCTACAAATTTGGAAATACTACATTTAGTTCCATGGTTCAAATCATTAATATATAATGTCAACAATTGTGGTCCCAGCACAGATCCCTGCGGTACCCCAACAGTCACTGCCTGCCAATCGGAAAAAGACCCATTTATTCCAACTTTTTGCTTTCTGTCTGCTAACCAGCTTTCTGTCCATCTCAAGGCACTACTTGCAATCCCATTCGTTTTAACTTTACATAGCAATCTGCTGTGTGAGACCTTGTCAAATGCCTTCTGAAAGTGTACCGGGTCTCCCTGGTCATCTGTACTAGTTACATCTTCAAAGAATTCCAGTAGATTTATCAATGGGATTGAAAGTGTCATAGCTTGGCCTGTGGGTAAGAGGGACATTGGGAGGGTGGAAGATCAGAGCTTGGAAGGTCAGAGCTTGGCATAGGAGGAATAAGGGGCCATGCAAACGGAAGGGCAGAATTTGGCAGAGTGGACATGAGGAGGACCATGGAAGCTAACATTTTTGAAAGTCCCCTCATGCAGACTAGGGTTCATGACTTCTCTGAGGGGTTGTGAACCGTGACTCTTTAAAATCTTGACCTAACGCCATTAAAATTGTGGTGAACTGGGTGATGCCTATCCCTGCAATACAGCCAGCCAGGTCAGGAGTGCCACATGTGGCCTTTAAACAGGAAGCTTCCTGCACCCGATAAAGGCACTCCCAAATATTAGACAGCCCAAGAATGTGGCTGGGAATTCTGGCATTGGGACCTGCCTGTCATTTTTAAAGGGCTCTCGAGTCATCCCGACCTGGTGAAAATCCAAGCCATTGTCTTCGGACCTTCAGTGCTCATATCAAGTTAGGCTACAGTTTTCCAAATTTATATTGTTTGTTCTTTCCTTGAAAGCATTGAGGAACCACAATCCATTTTAAATGGCCATTTTAGCATGGGTACGCTTCTACATTTATAAAATTAGCATCACTTGTCCCAGTCAGCATGTTGAGTGCAACAAAGACAGACTGATAATGCATTTCATATTTCCAAATGAAACAACAAAACATCAAGTATTAAATACACCATACAAAGGGTTAAGTACGTCAGTCTGAAAATTAAAAGATGTTGGCTTAATCTTCAAATTTGGCTTTTTCACATGAGATACTGGTCCTGAATTTGCTACAACAGTGGCATTGACAATGAACAGCATAAATTAGAACGTTATGCTCTCCAATCCTCTAATGGCAGATTAACAGCAAAACTAACTGGTGGCCCAATTACAGTAAGTCAGCATTGGTTTGTGAGCAACACTCTTTATGGATAGTTAAGAATTCATTTTGATAATTGATGCCCATGGAATCTCAAACACATGAGGGTTAAGCACTCTGAAAATTTTACATTCGTTATAGTTTTAAAATATTAATTTAATCCCAAATTGCTAATTTTCAAACTGGAGTTGGGATGAAATCTTTATAAATTCTGCATTTTGGCATGACTTAAAAAATGGCCCGAGTCACTCTTGCCGTATCTTCCTGGCATGTGCCATGATGGTGCAAGTTTGCAGCAGGTTGCCACCCATTCTCTGAGCGATGTGATTTTGCTGCTATCATATTTCTCCACATAGCTTTTGAACTGTACTCTGTTCATTTGACATGATTAATTTTTGCTCTCTGAATTCTGAGCTGGTTCTAACTTTGTCCATGTAAGAATTTAAACACCACAGAACTCCAGTCACTAAATAAAATAATGTTAGTTTGAATTATCTGTTCTAGGATTTATGGTTTCACTCCAACACTTAAATGCAAGACATTTAGCAATATGTAGATCACTTGCAGAATTTTGTGGTAAATCAATTGAATATTTGCAATATTTTCAGTAAACAATGATTAATTCCAAAGCAAGTTTACTAAAATTCACCCAGGTTACTAAACTGACAGTATAATGATATAGACAGGGGGCGAAATTCTCCCCCAACGGCGCGATGTCCGCCGACTGGCGCCAAACACGGCGCCAATCAGACGGGCATCGCGCCGGCCCAAAGGTGCGGAATGCTCCGCATCTTTGGCGGCCTAGCCCCAACATTGAGGGGCTAGGCCGACGCCGGAGGGATTTCCGCCCGCCAGCTGGCGGAAATGGCGTTTGATGCCCCGCCAGCTGGCGCGGAAATGCGGCGCATGCGCGGGAGCGTCAGCGGCCGCTGACAGTTTCCCGGCGCATGCGCGGGAGCGTCAGCGGCCGCTGTCAGTTTCCCGCGCATGTGCAGTGGGGAGAGTCTCTTCCGCCTCCGCCATGGTGGAGGCCGTGGCGGAGGCGGAAGGAAAAGAGTGCCCCCACGGCACAGGCCCGCCCGCGGATCGGTGGGCCCCGATCGCGGGCCAGGCCACCGTGGGGGCACCCCCCGGGATCAGATCGCTCCGCACCCCCCCCAGGACCCCGGAGCCCGCCCACGCCGCCTGGTCCCGCCAGTAAATACCAGGTTTGATTTACGCCGGCGGGACAGGCAATTTCTGGGCGGGACTTCGGCCCATCTGGGCCGGAGAATCCAGTGGGGGGTCCCGCCAACCGGCGCGGCCCGATTCCCGCCACCGCCCAATCTCCGGTACCGGAGACTTCGGCGGGGGCGGGGGCGGGATTCACGGCGGCCTACGGCCATTCTCCGACCCGGCGGGGGGTCGGAGAATGACGCCCAGGCTTCCTGTATAATACAGGCTGTAGCACCACAAGTCTGCCTGAGTTGTTGCTGCCTTAATAGGCAATGCCCATATTTTCAAACTATTAGTGTATTCATCCATCTATCAGTTGGTTAGCACATACATAGGAAAAACAGCTTTATCCATTAAGATCTCACTATTTAGATGTAATACCCAATGAAATTGCATCAAGGATGGGGCAAGTCATTGTCAGGACAAATCATTTTTCAAATCTTGGATTGAATTGGATTTGTTTCTTGTCACGTGTACCGAGGTACAGTGAAATGTATTTTTCTGCTAGCAGGTCAAACAGATCATTAAATACATGAAAATAAAATAAAATAAAATAAAAAGTAAATACATAATAGGGCAGCACCAAGTACACAATGTAAATACATAGTCACCGATCCGATCAGTCCACAAGAGGGTCATTTAGGAGTCTGGTAACAGCGGGGAAGTTTTTGAATCTGTTCGTGCGTGTTCTCAGACTTTTGTATCTCCTGCCCGATGGAAGAAGTTGGAAGAGTGAGTAAGCCAGGTGGAAGGGGTCTTTGATTAAGCTTCCCACTTTCCCCAGGTGTCGATGGATGGGAGGCAGGTTTGTGTGATGGACTCTCTGAAGTTTCTTGCGGTCTTGGGCTGAGCAGTTGCCATACCAGGCTGTGATGAAGCCAGATAGGATGCTTTCTGTGGTGCATCTGTAAAAGAAATATGGACATGCCAAATTTCTTTAGTTTCCTGAGGAAGTATAGGCGCTGTTGTGATTTCTTGGTGATAGCATCGACATGGGTGGACCAGGGCAGATTTTTGGTGATGTGCACCCCTAGGAATTTGAAGCTGTTAACCATCTCCACCTCGGCCCTGTTGATGCTGACAGGGATGTGTATAGTACTTTGCTGCCTGCAGTCAATGACCAGCTCTTTAGTTTTGCTGGCATTGAGGGAGAGATTGTTGTCATTGCACCACTCCACTAGGTTCTCTATCTCCCTCCTGTATTCTGACTCATCATTATTCGAGATCCGGCCCACTATGGTCGTGTCGTCAACAAACTTGTTGATGGAGTTGGAACCACATTTTGCCATGCAGTCGTGTTTGTACAGGGAGTATAGGAGGGGGAAAGTACGTAGCCTTTTGGGGCCCCGGTATTGAGGACTATTGCGGAAGAGATGTTGTTGTTTATTCTTACTGACTGTGGTCTGTGGGTCAGAAAGTCGAGGATCCAGTTGCAGAGTGAGGAGCCAAGTCCCAGGTTTTGGAGCTTTGATACGAGCTTGGCTGGGATTATGATGTTAAAGACGGAGCTTTATAGTCACTAAATAGGAGTCTGATGTAGGAGTCCTTGTTGTCGAGATGCTCTAGGGATGTGTAGGGCCAGGGAGATGGCATCTGCTGTGGACCGGTTGCGGCGGTATGTGAATTGGAGTGGATCAAGGCGTACTAGGAGTATGGAGTTGATGCACTTCATTACGACTGATGTCAGGGCCACCGGATGGTAGTCATTGAGGCACGTTGGCTGGTTTTTCTTTGGCATCGGTATGATGGCGGTCTTCTTGAAGCTGGTGGGGACCTCGGAGCGGAGTAGGGACAGGTTAAAGATGTCCGCGAACACATCTGCCAGCTGGTCCACTCAGGCTCTGAGTGCACGACCAGAGATCCCGCCCGGACCCGTCGCCTTCCGAGGTTTCACTTTCAGGAAGGCCGATCTGACTTCGGAATCTGTAACGGTGGGTATGGGTGTGTTATGGGCCGCTGGGGCACTCAACAGCGGATCAATGGTTTCCTGCTCGAACCCAGCATAGAATGCATTAAGTTCATCGGGAAGGGGTGCGCTGCTGCTGGGGATACTGCTCGGCTTCGCTTTGTAGCCCGTTATGTTGTTTAGGCTTTGCCACAACCGCCGAGAGTCTGTAATGCTAATCTGTGACCGTAGCTTGGTCTGATATTCTCTCTTGGCATCCCCGATGGCTTTGCGGAGGTCGTACCTGGATTTCTTGTATAGTTCTTGATGTACACAAAGTTGAGGTGGAAAGTTTAAGATGCGCCGTTGGTTTTTTTGAGTCAATTTTGTAGGTTTCCAATTAAATTTTTTAAAACCCATATTAAGTAAAGATTAACTGTTGTGTGTCAACTGTAGCTCAGCTGGTAGCACTCTTACCATTAAAGTCCAGAAGGTTGTGGATTCAAGTCTCCCTTCAACACTGGGCACAGAAGTCAAGGCGAACATTGACTACAGTACTCTGGGAGTGTTGCATTGTCGGATTTGCTGTCTTTAGAATGAGGCGTTAACCCACGGTCCTTTTTGTCCCCTCATGATGCTGTGGTCCAGCTAATATTTATCCCTCCATCAAGGTTGCGAATACAGAGGCCGGTCATTATCACATTACTGTTTGTGGGAGCTCACAGTGTTCAAATTGTCTACTGCATTTCCTACAACAGTGGCTACTGTTCTCTCAAGAAAACCATTTGCACCTCAAAAAAGCAACCAGTGTTGAAAAATATTAGATAAATCTGGGCACGGTGGTACATTAGCTAGCCCTGGTGCCTAATAGCGCCATGGACCTGGGTTCAATTCCGGCCATAGGTGATTGTCTATGTGGAGTTTGCACTTCTCCCAGTGTTTGCATGGGTTTCCTCTGGGTGCTCCAGCTTCCTCCCACAGTCCAAGTGATGTGCAGATTAGGTGGATTGGCCAAGCTAAATTGCACCTTAGTGTTGAAAGATGTGCAGGTTAGGTTGCGTTATGGAGATGGGGCAGTGGGGTGGGCCTAGATAGGATGCTCTTCCAGAGGGTCTTTTCAGATTCTATGGGCCAAATGGCCTCCTTCTGCATTGTAGGGATTCTATGGTTTTCTAAATTAAGGTGCCACAGGGGTTCAGTCCTCAGACTTCAAGGGCGGGATTCTCCAACCCCCCGCTGGGCTGGAGAAACGCCAGGGGGGTGGCGTGAATCCTGCCCCGACGCCGGCTGCCGAATTTCCCGCCGCCGGTTTTTTGGCAGGGGCAGAAATTGCGCCGCACCAGTTGGGAGCCGTTGGCAGTGCCCCACCCCAGCAATTTTCCACTCCGCGATGGGCCGAGCGGCCGCCCATTTTCGGCCTGTCCCGCTGGCGTAAATTATACAAGGTCCTTACCGGCGGGACCTGGCTCTGCGGGTGGCCTGCGGAGCCCTCGGGGGCGGTGGGGAGGGGGAGGGGGGGCATGGGGGGATCCGACCCTGGTGATGGGGGGGCGGGGGTGGCCCATGGTGGCCTGGCCCGCGTTCGGGGGCCCCGATCTGCGGGCGGGCCTGTGCCATGGGGCACTCTTTCCCTCCGTACCGGCTGCTGTGAAGCTCCGTGATGGCCGGAGCAGAGAAGAAACCCCCTGCGCATGCGCTGAGATCACGCTAGTGGTTCTGCGCATGCGCGAGAACACATTGGCGCTCCCACGCATGCGCCAACTCGCGCCGGCTGGTGGAGGCCCTTTGGTGCCGGTTGGCGTGGCGCCAACCCCGCCGGCGCCCGCCTAGCCCCCGAAGGTGCGGAGGATTCCGCACCTTCCAGGTGGCCCGACGCCGGAGTGGTTCACGCCACTCCTTGGCCCGGTACGGCCCTCCCCGCCACATACCGGAGAATCCCGGCCCAACTGTTTACAATCTATATAAATGATCTGCAAGCAGAGACAGAATGTAATGTAGCAAAATTTGCGGATGTTACTAAAATAGGAGGGAAAGCAGGTAGTGAAGAGGAGATAAAGATTTTACAGGTCTGGGTGTCTTTCTTCATGAATTGTGGAATGCCGGTACGCAGGTACAGCATGTAATTAAAAAAGACAAATGGAATTTCATCATATATTGCAAAAACTGGAGTATAAAAGTAGAGAAGTGTTGTTGCAATTGTATAGTGTAGCCACCTGAGTTGGCTACTTCCCTACTTAAAATGGAGAACCGCAAAGGCTGAAGGGAAATTCAGCCAACACAGGCAAAGACTAGCAAATACAGAAATCATGTATATTGGAACCTGCAAAACAACCAGACAGCACGGAAACCAGCAGCCATCTGCATAGTAATGTAGCGGCCATCTACATAGTAATGTGCGATTCCCAGGCACAATGGCAACAGTTAAGGTAAACAAAACCAAGCCAGACCCCACGGCGCCAGCAGGAGCCAAGACAAAGGAAGGCCAACGGACACTTAGGGACCGCCCAGCAATTGGAGAAATCGATCCAAGTGATCGGAAAGTAGTCCAATCACTTGGAACCAGGTACGGGGTCCACCCCGAAGGGCGGGAAGTCCCTGGGGACTATAAAGTAAAGCCCCCAAGTTCAAATCGTCCTTCTTTGGCAAGGTCACTCAGCAACTTGAACCAACCCTTGACAGTGACCTGCCTCGCTGCCGCCAACCAAGTAAGTCTCAAGTCAACGCTCGCTACGAGATAGGCGCTCCCAACTACCAGTCCATACCAGCTTTTGAATCCTGCAGACTCAGGACCTGAACAAAAGGCCATTTGTTCCCCTGACCTGGTGGGCCAGTCCGAAGCTAAGTATCGGCCTTTTAGTGATAGGAATAGCCTAGAAAGTAGAGTTTTATGCATGAGTAGTGATTTACTGTGTATAATAAATGTGTTTTGATTTGAATCTTATTAATTGGTGTGTTGCGTTATTGATCATTACTTGAACTTGAACCTTGTGGCGGTATCATAAAGATACCTGGCGACTCTAGAGCAAAGTTTATAAAACAGAGCCAATTGAACCAACCAAAGGTTAGCAACAATAGGGTATTGGTGAGATCACATTTGGAGTATTGTGTCCAGTTTTGGTCTACTTATTTGAGGAAGGACGTGGTGGCATTGGAGGCAGTTCAGAGGAGGTTCACCGGATTGATTCCGGGCTGAAAGGGTTGACATATATGAGGAAAGATTGAACAGTTTGGCCTTATAATCAAAGTTTAGAAGGATGAGAGGGGATCTGAATGAGGTATATAAAAAGTAAAAGAGATTGATAAAGTAAACGTAGACCAAGTTTTCCCACTTGTCGGGAAAACTAAAACGAGAGGCCACAGATATCGGTTGAGAGGTGGTAGATTTAAAACTGAGATAAGGAGGAACAATTTCTCGCAGAGGATGGTGAATTTGTGGAACTCGCTGCCCCATAGTGCGGTGGATTTTGAATCATTAAATGGTTTCAAGAAGGAAATTGATACTTCTGATTTTTAAAAACGGGTTAAAGGGATATGGGAAACAGGCAAAGAGGTTGATTTGAGACCAGGAAGAGATCAGCCATGATCTGATTGAATGACTGAATTGCCTACTACTGCTCCTAATTCCTATGTTCCTATGTCTCAAAACTGGGGACTCTGTTCAAGCAGAGGACCTCACTCCATTCTTGCTTTCTATGATATGCAAGATCCTTCATTGGCTGTCAAGCACTTTGGGATATGCTATAGTCATGAAAGGCATTGTATAAGATGCAAATATCTTTCTTTCCTTCAAAGTTAAAGATGTGCTTATTTAATATGCTGCCACAGAAAAATTATGTATAATAAAGAAACTATGGAGTTTGTTTTTAGTTTTGGGAGCTTTCTGATTCATGCCCAGATTTATCTTATATTTTTCAACACTGGTTGGTTTTTCAAGGTCCAAATGGTTTTCCTGAACACAAAAGCACTGATTGGCTTTGAGCGTTCCTGTCACAGTACTCACAGAAGAGACTAAGGGCCAATTAAGTATAGGACAATCACGAATAAAAGCTGACAAATGTTTCATATATTTGAATGGCATTCTTCTGCCTATCTGTTAGATTCTGCGTACACCCACCATCCCCCACTCATATACAAGTTTAACCCAAATGCTACTCGTCTTCTAAGAGCCACTGAATGAACTAGCTGCATCCACCCAGTAGTTCTTCAATACGCTCCAACTCAATTTGTACCATTTTTATAAACTCCTCTTTTTCACTTCCTTATTTGAGACCCTTTGTCATACATCAGTCTCACTTCTCATTTTTGTCAAGTGCTTTCTGACATTCCTCAATTTCTTTTGGATTTTTGAAAAAAAAAGATTTGTTGTGAATAAAGCCCCTGGGCGTCAATCTTTTAATATTATAGATTTTGTCTTTAAATTGAATTGCGGCCTGTATTTTGTAATCCAGTCATTCTCATTTGGAGTGCTTAAATTTCCTTTTCCAATTCACAAGTAGTTAAAAGTCTTATGCCAGCTTTTTAGCTTCTTGCAGCCATTAATTCTGGACGAGAAATGCGTGTACCAGAGTACCTAACATAGTCCAGTCAAACGTATAGAGTATCCTCACTTTGTTTTGATGCTTATAAAACATCTCTAAACACATAATGCCTTACTATTAAGCAATTTTAAAGTCTCAGCAGTATGCCATGCATTGCTGTGACCTTCAGCACAAACACGCAAAGTTGCATTACCATTGAAAACCACCTGAGCATCAACAGTAACGCAAATGTCCTCAAGGGACCAGGACCGGATGAGGCCCTCTGAACTTCATGAAAAAAAAAGTCTTCACAATTTTTGTCAGGACCTTCATGCTCAAGACAACTAGGCCTAGACGGCAGCCTAAATAAATCAGGATGTCAGAAAAGTCCTTTTTGATTAAAGTTCAGTTGTGGATTGGCCTACTGCAGGACAGATACAGTGCACGGCTAACAGGCTCCTTTTGAGGTTCCTCCTGCTCCTGTTTACTTTTTTCTTTTTTTCAGCAACTTGTAGAGAAGGAAAGGGTGCAGTGCAATGTGGTCAAACATTTAAATTCTCCACATAGCGTAACTTCTACGTTACTATGGCGACCGTCCTACTCACTTATCTATGCCATTACACAGATAAACCACAGCTTCCCCAGAACATGTCTTCAGTTCCTCAGCGCGAAAATAAAACTAAAAATGTTATATGCTGCAACAGAATTTAAAGAAGCTCACTTAGTGCAGTAAATTTGCCGCTCAGGCCAGGAGTTCACCCGTTCATATTTTCAGCATTATTGTCCGCGTTCAACCAAAGCTGAACAAAGATATTCATCTTTAGTTGAAAAGATGTCCAAATGAAGTTGCTTTCTATATGTTGTGTTTAAAAGTGATAAATACCAGGCCTCATCATCAAAATATATAAGACCATAAGGTGTAGGAGCAGAAGTAGGCCATTCAGCCCATCGTGTCAGCTCCACCATTCAAAGAGATCATGACTGATCTGATGTGATAACCCTCAACTCCACTTTCCTGTCTTATCCCCATAACTCTTGATACCCTTACTGATTACAAGATTATCATTGTACTTTATTTATTGGGGTTTTAAAATAAGAGCTAGCTCTCGGATCTTCTGGGGATGAAGTCGACAATTATTTTCAAACATATTAAAGATTAGGAATAATCACTGACACGAAAAAGGAAAAGTCACATCTATGGGAGCCGGAAAATTGGTCCAGGTCCTATTTGTGTGTGCTCCTGATGCAGTGTATACTATCGATTGTGATCGGGAAAGGACCACATACGGCCAATTTATCCACCAGCCTCATTACAGTCATACTCTGGGGATGTGAATAAGCCTGCAGCTTGCCAGGAGAGTGGTAGAGGGATGGCATGTCAGTGCAAAGAGGAGCCAGTGTGGGCAGCAGGATTTACAGCAGCCAATGTCCTCAGAAAATTCTGGTATGGGAAGGCAATTAGGTTTAGGGTAAGTGGCATGATCAGTGACCTATAGGTTTAACGTAGAGCCAGGTGAGACAAAACTCACTCTGCGCTGTGGTCATGTGCAGCTGGGTAAAGGGGCTTTCGGCCCCTGATTTGAGCCTAATGTCACTTTCAGGTGCACATTCTGGCCATATGAAGTGTTGGCAAACTCAATTGGCCAAATGGCCTCTTTCTGCACTGTAGGGATTCTATGATTCTATTCTACGGTTCGATGATCTGTGGAAGGAGACCTCACCCATATGATGGTTAGTGCACTTCCTGTGTAGAATGAGTTCGGCTGTTGGCTATATCAGATACTTAGACACCCATTTCCCGCCTGTAAAACCGACAGCGGGGACTCTAATTTCTTGACAGATAGCAGGAAAAGCTATGCAGAGATGGTTGTGAAATAATAAAGTGCACTCCCGGAATTAATGATTGAACTAGAGAGCGCATCAAATTTTAAAAATAGATTAGGCACTGAAAAGCAAATGTAGGAATAACGAAAGCTAATGGGACTTCCTTCCCATTCCACAGCACTCACGATTCTCTTATGGCCTTAATCCAGATTTAACTTAGACTTTGACATCTTCAGCTGATTCTAAACTATTTGCCTAATGTTTGTGACAGCAGCTCCTGAGTTCATGTCTCATACAGTTAGTGATAGTGCCACAAACTAATGTTGGGATTGGCATTGGCCAATAGTTGGGAGCTGTGAGGATCCCTTGCTGCGTTTCTGGCCAATTTGTGAGTAACACACAGGTCAGACACTAGAATACCTGTTGGTATAATACAAAGCTGCATCTGTTTTCGAGAAACTCATTGTATACATTACAGAGAATCAGCCACAACCCAGATATATGATTATCAAGTCAACATCAATGTTTCAGACTTCCTGTGCTTTACCTCTCACCCTTTTTAACCAAAGAAGAGAACTTAACACCGAGGTTCTGAAGGACTCAGACCAAACTATGTTTAATGGAATGCAGGACCCTCAAAACATTGATATTAAGCAGAACTTAATTAGGCAGGATTCTCCGGATGCATCCGCTGGGCGACCGGAGAATCCCACCCAAGAGCAATGGACTTCTCAAATTTCCGCATCCCCCCCTTGGCGTTCTTGCAGCAGGCGGGGCAGAAGAATCCAGCCCATTGACTTTATAAATTACATGTAAAAATCTGAATGGATTACTTTTCTAGATTTAAATACCTACGAGTTGCTTTCTGAAATCACAACTTCAATATGGCACCATCTTGATTATAAAGAAAGGATTCACTGCTGTCAATCAGGAACATTTTGGTTACACTTCTCCCAAAGTGACTTTTGTGCAGAAATTCCTTTCTCCCATGATGTTCAATTACATAAACTTCATTCTCTGCTCTTTGGCGTGAACTATGCGGTTTTTGAGTTTAATACTCAGCAAGTTCAAAAATACACATTTGTCACCGAAAGTAATTTTAAAAAGAAAATTCCAGTTTTTACAGACGCTTCTTATGTTTTATGATGGAGATATATTAGCTATTAAGATGGCATAGGTATTCAATCATTTGTCATTGTTCTAAATAATTTGATCAAGGAATGTGGTCATTGTTAGCTCAGCCAGCATTTGTTGCCCATTCCTAATTGCCCTCGAGAAGGTGTTGGTGATCCGCTTTCTTAAACCGCTGCAGTCCAAGTGGTGTGGATAAGCACACAGTGCTGTTAAGCAGTAGGTTCCAGGATTTTGACCCAGTTACAGTGAAGGAATGGCGATGTTGTTCCAAGTCAGGATGTGTGGCTTAGAGAGAAACTTGGAGGTGGTGGTGTTCCCATGCATCTGCTGCCCTTGTCCTCCTAGATGAGGAGGTTATGAGTTTGAAAGGTGCTGTCAAATAAACCTCCACCAGTTACTGCAGCTCATCTTGTAGATTCCAGAGTGATGGTGGGAGTGAAGGTCTAAGGTGATGCATGGTTTGCTAATCAAGCGGACTGCTTTGTCCTAGATGGTGATGAACTTCTTGCATGTTGTTGGGGTTTACACTCACCCAGATTAAGTGTAGAGTATTCCATCACAATCCTGACTTGTGTCTTGAAAATGGTGGAAAGGCTTTGAGATCTTGTGGTTAGTCACTCGCTGCATAATTCCCAACCTCTGACCTGTTCCTGTAGCCACAGTAATCATATGGCTGGTTCAGGTAAGTTTCTGGTCAAGCATTCATCAGCAAATTCCGGCCCAAATCTTGCTTCTACCCTAGTCCCGTTTTGTCACTTCTCAGATTTTAAATTAACAAAAAGGGAAAAGAATACTTAAAGCAAGCTGTGGCTATACAATGGAGAGCAGTGATTTATAAGGAGGGAACTTGGTGGAATTTAATTCCCTTGTCCAAAGCATATTTGGTGGAGGGAGGGCATTTAATCAGGCAGGAGGGTGGCAAGTGGGCATCCCGCCACCTTCACATCTCTGCCAAAATTAAGTTTGAGACAGGAAGGCTCGTTGACAGCCATCACAACCCTTCCCAATCCGCCGCCACAGGGGGAGCTTGAAGGGAAAACCCTGGCACGATGCTTTTGGGCTCCTCGGGTGTCACTCGTTGTCAGGAACTCAGTGCCTGAATGAGGGACACAACAGCAGGTGGGATAAGGCCTGCTGAGAGCCACCCCCCAGATTTTTCTGCTGAAGCCCCTTCCCTCCAGCCAGTGACCCCCTCCCCTTTACCACCCCAGCAACCACCCTTCCACCAGGCTCTCACTCACCTGTTGGCTTGGGATCTAGCATTGATCCGAAGCCTCTCTGATACAATGCCATCAGCTGCCAGTATACCTCCTCGGCACTGAATGAGAGCTTCTGGACTCTGAATGTCCGGCAACTCTTGGTGGGCAAGACTTCTACCGCAGGGCTCTTGCTCACAACAAAGACCTGCTGCTGGCCAGTTGCAAGTGCCAGAGTGGTACTTAATTTGACGGGCCTTCCCTAAATGAGGCGAAGCAGGTCTCTCGCTGACTTCCCAGCCGTCTGGCGAGATGCCCGTCACATCCATTAAATAAGTCCTTGGTCTTCGAGTTTTTTTGCATGAATACTGTTACAATGTCCTGTGGTGTGGTTATCTATTGAACCATATAATTACTTGACATAACCACTTGTCGTAAAGCACATGCCATAAACATTTTTGAATTACAACATGGCAATCATATCATTTAAGACAGCTCTTTCATTTCACAGGAAATGCACAGGATGCTCTATGAAAGATAATAAAGTATATGGTATTTATTAATGGTCATGAGCTTTTCCGTAAACCAATATGGAAGAGGCTAATTACCAGTCGTAGCTGGTGCTGTCACTTCTGCTCTGCAATTATTGAGCTATTTCTCTAACTATACATCTCTCTGTCTATCTGAGCCTTCATTATCAATCATAGCAAGATGGATGCTTTGTCTTTAAGCGTGTATTCCATATTTTGTGCTTTTATTTACCCGAGGTATATTTCAACAGGCTTGATGCCCAGTCCTATAGGCCAGGCAAATTAATGTACATGTGCTCGATTAGCATTATGTTAAACCAAGCTATGGGGGCAGGAATGGAAGGGGGGGTAACAAACTGCAGTCCAGCCCATTTTCTTGATTGACCCTGCTGCATCTATTAAATAAAGAAAGAAATTTAATTCATATAGCACCTATCATGGCCTCAGGACATCACAGTGTGCTTTATAGCCAATGAGGTTTGATGTGTAGTCACCGTTAATATAGGAAATGGGACAGTCAATTAATCCACACCAATGGACCAAAAACAACAATGTGAAAAAATGCTCAAATCAATTTTGTTTTTTTTCGGTTTTGGGTCGTAACACTAGAACTTCACTGTTCGTCTTCAAATAGTCCCAGGGGATCTTGTACACCCATCTGGTGTGATATGGTACGAATTAAGTAATGGAATGATGGGAAAACTGGTCAATGGGAAGACTGGTCAAAGGTTTGATACAATATAAGAAAGGCTGAACTACTCATTCCAGCTCACCAGGCCCATGTAAAGAATGCTGCCCTCACCATGTCTGCGTGGGTTTCCTTCGGGTGCTTCCACCAAAGATGTGCAGGTTAGGTGGATTGGCCGTACTAAATTGCCCTTAGTGTCCAAAAAGGTAGGGTGGGGTTACGGATGGAGGGGTGGGTTTGGGTAGGGTGCTCTTTCAAAGGGCCGGTGCAGACTTGATGGGCCGAATGACCTCCTTCTGCACTGTAAATTCGATGATTCCACATGTTTGTGGAAATCCTGGGTGGGATTCTCAGAAATGGAGGCAGAGTGTTTGCGTCGTCGTGAACGCCGTCGAGATTCACGACAGTGCGAAACGGCCCCTATCCCGACCGATTCAGGGCCCGATAATGGGCTAGGAGCGGCGCCACGTCAAGGTGGCACCGCATACATGACGCGGTCGGCGCCGCATAACTGCCGTCAACCCGCGCATGCGTGGTTGCCGTCCTCTCCGAGCCCGCCCCCCTAGAAGATGTCAGACGGATCTTGCGGGGCTGCGGAAGAAAGGAGGTCCTCCTTCAGAGAGGACGGCCTGACGATCGGTGGGCACCGATCACGGGCCACACCCCATTTGAGGATCCCCCATTCCCCCCCCCCACAGCGTTCCTGCGCTGTTCCCGCTGGCAGCGACCAGGTGTGGACGGCGCCGGGGGGAACCCACCGTTTTGGGCTGGCCGCTCGGCCCATCCGGGCCTGAGAATAAGAGGGGTGCCGGAGAATCGCCATTTTGGGTGTCTCGGGCGATTCTCCGGCCTGCGCCGCGTTTAACTCGACGGGGCCGTTCTCGCCGCTTGGGAGAATCGCGGGAGGACGTCGGACCGGCGTCGCGGGAACATTTGGCGACCCAGGCGATTCTCCAAACCGGCGCGGGAGCGGAGAATCGCGCCCCCTATTTGTGCTGCCTTTGAATTGCTGATTTACTGTTAAATTGTGAACATTGTACATGACCATTAATACAAACACCCAAACATACAAACAGGAGCAAATGTAGGCCATTCAGCCCCTTGAGCCTGCTCTGTCATTCGATAATATCATGGATGATCGGTTTGTGTTTCAAATTCCGCATTCCCACCTATCCCCGATAACATCACATTCCCTTGCCTAAAATGAATCCATCTGCCTCTACCTTAAAAATATTCAATGACCTGCCTCCACTGACTTCAGATGCAGAGAGTTCTCCTCCTCTCTGTCCTAAAAGGACATTACCTAATTTTAAAATAAATAACGTGACGTTGCTGATGAAGATTACTATGATTACCCAATTTGGCCAACTCTGCACAACTGCCCACCTCACACAATTAAATAAAAAGTTTAGAGCACCCAATTCATTTTTTCTTCCAATCAAGGGGCAATTTAGCATGTTCAATCCACCTACCTCGGGTTGTGGGGTCGAAACCCACGCAAACACGGGGAGAATGTGCAAACTCCACACAGAGAGTGACCCAGAGCCGGGATCGAATCTGGGACCTCGGCGCCGTGAGGCAGCAATGCTAACCATTTGCCACCGTGCTGCCCCCCACCTCACACAATGAACCAATTGGCAGGGATGGGAGGCCATCCGGACAGCACATTTCACACTCCGTCAAACAACATCGTATCCAAAAGCAGTGCCATAAGGTCATCAACATGTTTCAAATTGCCACCCATGGATCACTTTGCTGATGAATGTTTTTTTTATTGTCTGGAAAGCCATGCCAGGAATATGCCAAAGCTTTGTTTTTAAGCAAAATAATCATCTTTTCATAGTCTTGTGGTTTTCTCTTGTAGCCTTTGGACTTAATGTCACGTAAAGTAATTCAAGCAATGTGTGACACTGTATGAACCGTCCCAAATCTTCCTATAATAAGGATTAGTTAAGAGCTGTTAAGTACCTATACATTGTGCATATGGAGTCCATAAACTGCATTGTACCCAGGGAAAATTTGTGATCACATCTGTCATTAATGGAATCCATGTTCTGAAATTCCAACGATCACCCTCGACCAAACTCGGCCAAAACACCTGCAGAACTCTATGATGCAGGTCCAGGTCAACGGGCACGACACTGCATGCCTCTTTGACTCCGGGAGCACAGAGAGCTTTATCCATCCTGAAACGGTAAGGCGCTGCTCCCTGCGCACCCATCCTGCGTACCAAACCATAGCCCTCGCATCCGGGTCCCACTCGGTACAAATCAAGGGGTACTGTATCGCGGATCTCTCGATCCAGGGCGCCAAGTACACCCGTTTCAAATTTTATATCCTTCCGCACCTCTGTGCCCCCCTGCTGCTCGGACTGGATTTCCAGTGCAGCCACCGAAGCCTGAAACTGAAGTTCGGCGGACCCTTGCCCCCACTCACGGTATGCTGCCTTGCGACACTGAAAGTCGCCACCCCCTCGCTATTCGCGAACCTTACTCCCGACTGTAAGTCCGTCGCCACCAGGAGCCGGCGCTACAGTGCCCAAGATATGACTTTTATCAAGTCAGAGGTCCAGCGTTTACTGGGCGAGGGGGTCATCGAGGCGAGCAACAGCCATTGGAGAGCACTAGTGGTGGTAGTCCGGTCCGGGGATAAAAAACGGATGGTCATGGATTATAGCCAGACCAAAACCGATTCACTAAGCTTGATGCGTACCCCCTTCCTTGCATCGCGGAAATGGTAAATCGGATCGCCCAATACCGAGTATTTTCCACGGTCGACCTCAAATCCGCATACCACCAGCTCTCCATACGACCAAAAGACCGCCCCTATACTGCCTTCGAAGCAGCCAGCCAGCTCTTCCACTTCCTCAGGGTCCCCTTCGGCAACACAAAAGGGCGATGGATCAAATGGTGGACCAGTACGGTTTGCGGGCTACATACCCGTACTTGGACAATGTCACCATCTGCAGCCATGACCAGCAGGACCATGACGCAAACCTCGAAAAGTTCCTCCAGACTGCCCGAGCCCTTAACCTGACCTATAATGAGGAAAAATGCGTTTTCCACA
Organism: Scyliorhinus torazame; assembly: GCF_047496885.1. Lineage (NCBI taxonomy): Eukaryota > Metazoa > Chordata > Chondrichthyes > Carcharhiniformes > Scyliorhinidae > Scyliorhinus > Scyliorhinus torazame. The sequence continues at coordinate 124,376,175 of NC_092713.1, forward strand.
CAACCCGGTGAGACATCCTCGGCTATGTCGTGGAAAACGGGGTCCTCGGTCCCGACCCCGACCGCATTCGCCCCCTTAAGGAACTTCCTCTCCCCCGCAGCCTCAAGGCCCTCAAACGGTGCTTGGGGCTCTTCTCCTACTACGCCCAGTGGGTCCCTAAGTATGCGGACAAAGTCCGCCCACTCATAAAGACCACCACTTTTCCCCTCTCGGCTGAGGCTCGATTGGCCTTCAACCGCATCAAGGCCGATATCGTGAAGGCCGCTGTGCACACGGTGGACGAAACTATCGCCATCCAG